>NC_053139.1:34701843-36025733 GCF_016808335.1 Panicum virgatum | reverse complement strand
TTGTACAGCTCTGAACATGTTCTCAAATTGATGAAAGCAGCTGCGTCCTTCTCGGGTTTCGACGATGTTGACGATCTTGATTGAAATTCTTTTGGTCTTGAACTCATGGGAGCGCATCTTCATGCCTGAAAAATATTTTAAACACACACTACCCCCGGGGTGACGGTCGGGAGTAGAAACAAATGCCAACAAACCTACCATTCCTAAGATCTCAATTTGTGGCATAGCTAGCTTAGCGAAAAAAATAAAAAAACCTAGTGAGTGTACGTGTGTGCTAGTGTAAATGCAAATGAGAGGAAGGTATATAAACAAAGACAATGTTTACACCTAGTTCTATACACCATGTTTACAACTAGGTTGCCGAACTTCTCCATAGCCACAAAGACTTATTTAACAAAGGTCAAAACACCATGTCTAACCCAAGATCAATAGGCCTTCATAGCACAAGAAAAAATAAAGCGCATTGCAAAGCTTATAAACCAACCAAATGCAACCTCATAGCTTGGTAACTAAATGATGATGGTCTTCAATCATGTCTAAACACCATGTTTACACAAGATTGCAAAAAGGAAAATGCTCACGTGAAGCATTAACATGGATATGAAAGCTTTCATCAATAAAGTTGAGACCAAGCTAGCAAAATGAGTGCATGAACAATGGAATGGACGCAAAGTGCAAATGCAAAGTTAGTCAAAACAAGTGTTAGCAAGGTTGAAAGGACCTTTCGATGTTGTTCCGCAACTAGCTTATTCAAAAACAATTGCTAAGAGTGACAAAAAGCCTTCGCGACACTTCATAAGAAGTGAGGCTTTTGTCAATGAAAAGGTTATTCATCGAAAAAGGACCAACCAACTGAGCTAACAAGGTTTTAGAAGTGGGTTTATGGGTTTCCTATATTTTTGGCTTAAAACAAAAATTTTGAACAGAGAATGTTGGGTATAGAAATTCTATCTAAGGTGGTTTCAAAAAAACTAGAGAGAAACAAAAGTTAGATTTTTTTGAATGAAAAACATACCTTATGGTTTTAGGATTGCTCTATGAGTGGTTTTCCTAAGGGTTTTAGGATCTCAAAAGCGAGGCTAGTCAATGTTTTTAGAAAAGGTTTTTTTAAAAGCAACATGCAATGCAATGCAAGGGTGAGACGAACAACATGGTATGCAATGCTACACGGGGTGGGTGAACAAAATGATATGACATGATGAGGTGGTCTAAAACAAAACAAAAAGTTAGCCTAAGTTAACTAGCCACAAGTTTAGAATCAAAGAGTGGTACAATGCTTCATAAATCTCTCTAAAAGGGACACAAAGAAAAAGACTCTAAACACTAATAGGCACACAAAAAGGTCTACAAGTTTCCCAAGATCAAATAACAAAGTGCTCCCTCAATAACACTTAGAATGAACAACATGAAGTTGTGGTTTTTATTAGAGCAATGGTACAATGTTACTTGATATTCCGATTAAAGAGTGCAATGTAGACGGTCATATTAATATATATAAAATAAAATGAACGGGTTGCCTCCCGCAAAGCGCTTCATTTAGAGTCATAGAGCTCGACTTTCTCACATACCTTCTCATTGATGCGAAGCCATGGTCCTTCATGCAAGAGGTGAAGGTATTCCATGCAGCTCTTATTCCACTTCTCATGTTGGACATGATCAATCACGCTTAATGGAAAACTTGCCCAATCGTCTCTCACATCATCGTCACCTCCTTCTTTGTTGTCCTTCGTCGCTACCTTTCTTTTCATGAATTTTCTTCTCTGTCCAGATTGGGAGTTGCACCAACCAATTGATCCAATGCAAGGTGCACGAAATTTTCTTTCCAACAAGTCTTCATTTACCCAAAACGCATTCCAATTGAGGGAGTTATGCCCCTTTTTCCCGTCACTGCAATCTGCCCCGTGCTGATTTCAGCACGTGCATCTCCGATGTTTGAGACATAGCTCCTACCATGGGTCTTCAATTGTATCGATCATGGATGCGTTGAACCGAGGACTTGATGGAGATCCTGAATATTCAACTTTCTTGCATTGTAAACCTCTGGACTTGTGCACAAAATTGATGAGGCTTAGCGACGTCCGTTCTTGAAACTTGAAGATGTTGATGATGGTGTTCAAAATTTTGGGCACGGTTTCCCTCCTCATCATTTGAGTTTCATGTCCTGCATGGCTAGTGAAATCCCGGGCTTAGCCTTGGAGCTTTTTCATACTCATTGGAGTCGTGGTGCTTTGTGCGAGATGTCATCTTGATGCACTCCTCGTGGTCCGTCGTGATTTGCTTCTCACGTCTCCATGTGTTGAATGTTGCGCTCTTGTAATCCGTCGTGGTTTGTTTGCAACATCTTCGTTTGTCGAAAGTCAACCGCTTGTATCTTTATTTGCCAATGTCATTGGGGTTCTTCCTCTGTTCCAAGCCTCTGAATTTTATCATGTACGCTTGATGAAAACATTGCCCAAGCTCCCCTTCATTGTTGTCATCGTCATCTTCTCTATCTCGTTCTCATCGCGTTGCTCCTGCCTCTTCTTCGTAGAATATCTCCTGTATACTCAACAGAACATATACCAAAATATAGTTCTATTGAAAAGCTTATGAAATTACCTTTCCAACGAGTGGTCATTCGCTTTAAACAGAGTCCAAACGAGGGAGTTATGCCCGTTTTACTTTAGCGCTGCGTGCTGTCCAGAAAATTTCAGAGTGCACGACTTTCGATGTTTTGGCCATACCCGCTTGTAGGAATCTCCGATTGACTTGGTTCTTGATTCGTTGGGACGGGAACTTCGTGGAGCTTCTAAATATCCAAAAATATGCTGCTATTTGCTTCTGAGGTTGAGCAGAATATTGATGATAACAATGACTTCTTACGAATCGATCCGAAGATGTCAATGATCTCAATCATGTGGTCTTTGGAGCGTCTTGTCGTGCGTCCTTGGCTTCAAGGTCATCACCATTGATTCACCAGCACATAACATAGCTTCAATGATGTGTCTTCTCCATGATTCTTGCTTTACCCAAGGTATCGGGATTAGTGGAGGCTCCCGTGCTTTGTGTTGATGATCTGAGCGGTTTTCTTCCTTGATAGCATCACTCGACTAGAAGTATATCGAGCATCCCACTGGAGAAGATAGGTGGTGTCATGATTCTTCTAATCTTGTTGCCTCCAGCTTTGGTCAACTTCAAATCATCATCTTTTGTGCACTCGGCCTTCCAATCATCCTTTGACATCGTCATCACTTTCTCCGTTGTTTGCTGCTGCACCTTTCTTCGTCGAATTGCTCCTTTGTCCAGTGCAGAATATGTACCAAACTCCAAGCTCATTGTGAGGTGTATCAAATCATGTTTCCAACAAGTGGTCATTTACCCAAATTGGACCTCGGATGAAAAAGTTATGCTTGTTTTACTCCGGCGCTACGCTTCGTCCCGAGAGATTTCAGAACGCGCAGCGTTGAAAGATCTTTCCATAACTCTTCACACCGATATCCAAAATTAACAATTTTTGATGCGTTGGAAAGAAGACTTGACGGAGCTTCATAATAATCTATTATTTCCTCATGGCACATATATGATCTTGGACGAAAAACTCATCACAACAGCGACACTTCATAGATGATGATGATCCAATCGCATGATTTTCTTTTCGGACATGCTTCATACCTATTGCTTGAGCAAACAAATCTTCCCAAAAACATTAGTATTTAAAACTAATTGACATGGTGGCATACCTTGTTTATCAACTTTTTTTTTGGGAGTGGGGACTCGATAGCGGATGCTGGGCCACTAACAAAAGTTAGCACCTACCACTAAAGAGCGAAACTTGATGTTATTCACATCTTGTCGAAGTGGATCTAGGGTTTTCGATGTTGATGTCGAGAACTCCTCGATCATCTTGTCGTCGATTGTCGAAGTTTGTTGGAGCGGGTTGTGGACTTCTCGAAGCCCAAGTTTGGTGTCTAGCTTTTTCTACCTGCTTTCAAGGACACGAACAAGAAAACAAGGGTATATGCAATAATAAAATTTAGGGTTAGCCCAAAAAATTAGATAGATCGCCCTAGGGTTCGTGTTGCCGATCCCCGGCAACGGCGCCAGAAAAGCTTGTTGACATTCACTAACGCCCCCGATTTGTATACCGCAAGCGCACGGTTCGTGGTAGCTTTTCCCTTAGAGTATTCCCCCAAGGTTTATTAATCCGTGGATCGACAATGAACTTACTAGGGTTTTCTATCTAATCTAACGGATCTATCCTAACATGAAGCATTAATTGTATATAAAAGGCGAACCTTTGATAGATATGAGTGATGTACAAAGGTTGATCTCATCCATGAACATCGGTAAGGATAAAGCATAACCGAAGGCATGACTAAACCTATCACACGCATTCTAGTTGTAGTTCTAGCTAAACGAGTAAGCTCAACATGCATCTCATCCAAAGCCTCTTTAAATCAAAACCTCCAATCCGATCCCTCGATACCCAACCTACTCTGTGGAGACGGCCTGTCACGACGCCCCCCTTTTCAACGGGATACCCTGAAGCAAGTCGAACCCCCTTTGGGTAGATCCGGTATGAACTCCTAGCCACCATAGCTACAAGAACACCCCATGCAATCTATCTCGAGAATAGATCTAGGAATAAGCGCACCCAAAGCAAGAACGAAATCGAAAGAGCAGAGACATGATCGCTAAATAGAGCGGATGACATGAAGACATTACTCACATAATAGATTCGTTTGGATCGCCACCACCGCGTATACACCATTGACGACTCCAACTAGCTCATGAACTCCACCATGACACAACCACGCAGGGAGGCCATGGCGGCTAGGGATGGCCTAAGCCATCTCCTAAACAACTTCGAAGACTTGCGGCAGCCGTCGTCTCCCTCCGGTCTTGGCCCTAGGTTTTCGTCGAGTTCTGGTTGGATGGATGCTTCGAGTTGAATAAGGTGCGAGCTATTTATAAGCCGAGGAAGCCACCGGTCGAAGGGGAAGGCAAACCGCCTCAGAAAAGGGCTGGGCCGGCCGGCCCCATGGGCCTAGGCCGGCCGGCCTACCCATTTTCGGGCTCGCCTCGGTCTCATTTTTGGCGTGTAGACTCCTCGCATCTTCTAGAGTTTCTGTCCTTCACGATTGCACCCCTTTGGACGTTGTTATCTTGGAGATATCTTCGAGAAAAGGATAGGATAGGGAATCCTTCCTTAAATCTTCATTTGCTTTGCTTAATCCCGAAGTATCTTGATCTCATCTTCGTGGGCTTGGTCCTTTGGGCTCTCTTGGAGGATGGATGTGCATGAATGTGCTTCGAATCAACATGGGCTTTGGTCCTTCCTTTGGGCTTTGGCCTTCGTCTTTCTCTGTGTTAGCGCTCGATCACGGGCCTCGTCATTTCATGCTCCAAAATAGGCCAAAAACCTGCAAAAACGAAGTTCCTCCAAAATATATGTGCATATGTGAAAATGACCAATAATTAGGCCGGGGTTAGGACGGTTAGTGAATTTGATATTGAATTCATGCCATTATTAAGGATAAACAAGGGATAAAACGGATACTTAAGGAGCGCCAACAGTCCTCACTTATGGCAAAGATTGGGAGCAGAGTTTACCTTATGCCGAGTTCTCATACAACAACGGGTACCAAGCAAGTTTAGGCATATCACCGTTCGAAGCCCTCTATGGAAGGAAGTGCAGAACACCGCTGATGTGGTCAGAAGTTGGAGAACGTGCCCTGGTCGGGCCCGCACTCATAAAAGAAGCAGAAGAAAGAGTTGCTGAAATTAGAGAAAAGCTAAAAGCAGCACAGTCCCGACAGAAGAGCTACGCCGACAAGAAAAGGCGGGAGGTAAATTTCAACCCAGGAGATTTCATATATCTCAAGGTGTCACCCATTCGCGGGACCCGAAGATTCCAAGTGCAAGGAAAATTGGCCCCTCGGTACATTGGACCGTACCGAGTTCTGAAGAAAGTTGGAGCAGTAGCATACCGCCTAGAGCTACCAGAAGAAATGTCGGATATACACCCGCTGGTCCACATCTCACAATTAAGAAGGTGTTTGAGGGTACCCGAAGCAGAACACGTGCCAGCTGAAACGATAGATCTGCAGCCATACCTGCGATACCAGGAGGTACCGGTTAAGATTCTAGACACTGTCACCAGGAGGACCAGAAACTTCGAAGTACGGATCTGCAGAGTTCAGTGGAGCAGACACGAAGTAGAAGAAGCTACGTGAGAACGCGAAGACGCTCCGAAGAAAGAGTTTCCCCATCTCTTTAAGAAACCAGCCGAATCTCGAGGACGAGATTCATTTTAAGTGGGGTAGGTTTGTAACATCCCAAAATGCACCGAATTAAAACACGCGCTAATTTTTGAAATCTTTCATAGTTGAGCTCGGTTCGCTCCAGACTTTTCCGCCCGATCTCCCGATCCTCGAATGACCTGACCCCGACATCCGTATCCACCCCCCTGTTCACCCCTGACCCGCGCGTCGCGCCCGACCACACACGCGTGCCCAGCGCCGCGCGTGGCCGACTGAAAGCCGTGTTTTCATCGCGAATCTCTCTCCCTCTCTCTTCTTTCCCTTCTCTTTCCCCTTCTTTTCTTTTCTTTTCTCTTTTTTCTTCTTTCCTTCTTTTCCCTCTCCTCTCTCTCCTTCCCCGCACGCTCGGCCCTCCCCTCCTCTCTCTCTGCGCCCGAGCGCCGCCCGACCCGGCTCCTCCCCCTGCTCTGCTCGCGACCGCCGGCCCCGAGCACCGCTCGGCCACCACCTGCCCCGCGCGCCTCTCCTGGACGTGCACCCCGACCCGCCTAGCACGCCCACGCATGTGCACGTGCCGCGCCGCGACGACCCGAGCCGTGTGCGCGCCCACGCCACACCACGGCTGCCTGGCCGCGCTCACACGCACCCGTGCCGGCCGCACCACGCCGCCGGTCCCACTCGCCTTGCACCCCCCGTACCCCACCCGCACGCCCGCGCAGCTGAGCTCACACCGCGGTGCCCGCGCGCGCGCATACCGCCCACTGGCCGCCGTTGACGCCCGCACAGCGCCGCCTGCCCGAGACGTCTCGTCACCGTCCGTACCACCGCTCGCCGTTGATGCCTGCACAACACTGCCTGCGCCGCTAGCAGCCTACCCGACGCGTCCCATCCCGCCTCGCCGCTAGCGCCGCCGCGTCGCGATGCCATTTACTCGGCCGCACCGCCCGCCGGCCTCCGCCCGCATCCCGCCGAGCCTCCACCGCCTTGGCTCGCCTTTAAAAGGGCCCCCAGCGCCGCTCCTCTACCCCACTGCCACGTCCAGCCCCCCAGCCCTCCCCTTCTAGCTTGTAGCGCCGTCGCTCACCATTGCCGCTGCCAGCCACCGCGGAGCTCCCCTCTCCACTACCCCTTGGCCCAAATTGAGGTAGGGGATGGCACTCTCGAGGCTCCCTGGTGCCCCTCCCCCTCTCCTTGACCGCCGCCGCCCCTCTGGAACACTGGTCCAGGGCCACCGTCGCCCGCCGCCGCCGGCCGTTGTGGCCAGGCCATCTCAGGCCACCTCGGGCCGAGCTGCGGTCGGGGATCGGACCCCCCGCATCGCCTAGACCCTATTCCCCCTCACCCCGACCGTCCCCGAGGCCCAGGGCCGCCGGCCGAGCGCCGCCGATGACCCATGGCCGCCTCCCCTGTTTCCCGGCGTGAGGAAAGGGGAAAGAAAGGCAGTTTTGCCTTTAGACCCCCGTCCTTCTCTCTAATTCCTTAAGAGTCCTTCCACCTTTCTAGCTATTTTGCAAAAGAGACCCCTCTCTTACTATATTACAAAACAGACCCTCCCACCTTATGAAAACACTTAAAAATAAGCCCCTGCCCTTTCTAGTATACCCCAGACATTTCTGGAAATTACAATCTAGTCCTTTCCATTTCAAAAACTAATTGCAAACAAGTCCCTGCACCCTTACTTAACCCCTAAAACCTCATACAACCTATCATTTCATGCACCAAACGAACTCTGATCAGCCCGAAACTCTACCACACCTTTCTTAACCTAGTTTCGGCCATGCCATTAGGAAACCACCCAAAAATATTACTCCGAACTCCATATCTTATTTACTTCCGATTCGAGCTCAACGATAAATCTTGTAATTCTTCTTCCTGATTGTGTGTTTGTGCGTATTGTAGACCACGGTGTGAATGAAGGAGAGCCTGTTGACAAGTAGTACTGTGAGCCCGCGAACGAGGACCAGTTCCGCGACCCCGAGCCCGAAGGGCAGTGCTTCGACCAGGACCTCCCCGAAGGCTTCGAAGACGGCAAGTTCAATCTCATCCTTTGATGCATGTTTCTGTCCTAGTTTTTATAAACACAACCCAATGGCCTACTTTATAAAATTACATATGTTTTGCTTGCATGAAAACACGGTTGCATAGCCACCCCTTGATTTGTGATGACCATTCCTTGACCACCTAGATTAATGTCTGATTTTGGTTGGACGTTAATCGATATTAGAACGCTTAGGACTTTACTCATAATATGATTTATTTTATAAAGAAAATGTGTGCGTATGTGGGATGGGATAAATGTGGTGTTTTGTAAAGAAAGTTTAGACGGGATGGATGGCATTTCTACGGATTTGCCATTTGGTGTGCTCGTGCTAATGTGGCAGGGCAAAGAAGGGAGATATCCATCTTGTCGTGTCTAAGGACCGAGTTGGTGTGTCGTCTCACCTAACTCCACTATCGTGCAAACCACTCGACCGTTGAATGGGCAACGGCTTAGCATAAACCCCCACTAGTTGATGTGATAGCCATCAGGAGGGCTGAGAGCAACGGGTGACTAGGGAGAAGGGGTATGTTCAGTGTGACTTATACCCCGGTCGTACCTCAGAGATAGGTCGATGACCCCTTGGTGAATCCCGGGATGGCGAATCAGGTCTAGCTAAGGTGGGTAATGGCTATGTCGGGATCTACACCGACACTTCGGTGCTCGTGTTGTGGTACCCGCTTGTGGGTAAAGTTGCACACCTCTGTAGAGTTAAAAGCTATTCGAATAGCCGTGCCCACGGTACTGGGCGAGTTACGGTGTGGTCACATAACTAGTGTTTCTTCGGGACGGGCTAGCGTGAGTTGTTTTGAAAATGTGTCCGGCAGTTGTGCCGTGTGCTACGACGGACGGGGAGTCCGGTACCAGTTTAAAACTTGAACTCCGTGTTACTCAATACAAAAACTGGTTTCTGAAATGTTTTCTGCTAAATAAACTCCTGCATAAAAGTTAGCTTTTTGCAAATTAAACCGTAACCTTACCCTTGGTTTACCTGTGCATATTATTCTGATATAACCCCCTCCGTGGGTGTGGTTGGACTTGCTGAGTATGTTTGTACTCACCCCATTCTTACTTTTTACAGAGGAAGACCCAGACTTCGTACCAGACGACGCCGAGTAGGGTTATCGTTCTACACCCAACCTTGCCTGTGGAACCGGCCCTGTTCGAGATGTTTTCGCTGACGTAGTACTCTGAGCCCGAGCTAGATCCCATGTGGGTCACACTCTGGTGTTATGTCGTAGCTTGGTTACTTGTTATCATCATCTGTGTCGAGTGTCCTCCTCGGAGGTTTGTACGGTAATGAACCATCTGATATAATAAATATGGCATCAGCCTCCTGAGACTGATGTTTGTATCACATTTATGTTCTCTCTTATGGGGGGCGCTTCAGGTGGTATTAGAGCCGTAGGTTGGCCGTAGGACGTGACCCTAGGAGCGAAACCCTGTTGTAGACCATTTCACACTAGGATTTTTCCTTCCTTAACCCTTTCTTCACACAAACACTCACCACTGGTTCTTGCCCTGTTCCAGATGGCTGACAATGGATGGATTGGCGGAATCTGTCACGCAGAGCCCGGCCTTCCTAAGTTATTGATACTCAGCCTGGAACTCATCGGAGTTGTGGACCCACCGGAGTTTCTCTACCGGGAGTACGACTCCAAGGGCACTCTTCGGTGCGACCTGATGATCTTCGTGGCAAGAAGCACCCGCTACCCAGATGTGGATCCCTGGTTCATTTCCACCACTGGTTTTCGCTTCTCGGACACTTATCGAAAGGCCGCCCGCAAAGCCCTGCGACGTCTACGCGCAATCTACAGGCATCACCTCCAGCGGACTCCTATGGGATTTTTCCCGCCGACTGAAGGAAGAGGACGCACTTGGATTGCCCGGATGAGAGAACTTGGGAGAGAAGAAGAAGACCTAGAAGACACAGTCTCTCACCTATCCATCTATCTCACCGGCCTGGATGAGCTCTACCGCGAACAAGCGGCACAACTGAAGCAACAAGTCCGCAGAGCAGAGAAGGCAAACCAAGAGCTGGAAGAACAACGGACAAGAGCCGTACACGCCGAGTATTCCCTAGCCACTCTCCAAATCCAAATGCAAGAGCGTGAGGCAGAACTGGAAGAACAACAGGCAAGAGCCACACGCGCCGAGAATTCCCTAGCCGCTCTCCAAGCCCAAATGCAAGAGTACGAGGCTCGCAGAGGAATAGGTGGATGGATAGATGAAGAAGAAGAAGAAGAACCCATGGAAACCCATTGGGATGTGGGTACTCAGACAGAAGAAGAAGAACCCGAAGAAACCCACTGGGATAAAGGTACTCAGACCGAAGATGACGCGAGGGATCAGTATCTCCCACTGAAGGAGCGCCCTCTTAGGATCGAGGAAGAGTCCCCATGATAGGAGTAGCACCCCAAGCTAGAACCTTGCTCTAATAATCATGTAACCATGAAGTCTGTACCCCACCATGTTATATTAATAAATATCACCCACTCCCTTTATGTACCCCAAATAATTGTGCAAGTTTTTCACCCTATTTTTGTTTTCAGATGGCTGAGTAAGGATGGACCCAGGGCGACTGCCAAGCTGCACCTGGCCTCCCCAGCCTCTTGATCAACGCCCTGGAAAGCCTTGGAGTCGCAGAATGCCCAAGGTACTACAGCAGGGAGTACGAGCATCATGGCACTCTCCGCTGCAGGGTGATCCTAGTCATCGCTAGAAGTGATCGCTACCCCGACATCCAGTCATGGCGAGTGACCGCTACAGGGTTTAGGCACCAGGACACCTATCCCTTAGCCGTCAGAAAAGCACTCCGCTACCTATGCCGGATTATGGGGTCTCCCTTTCTTCCCGCTTTTCCTTTCCCAAAACCGCAGTAATTCTTCCCACTAGAACCACCTCCAAACATTGGGTATACAATGAGCTTTGGTGTTTGAGTGCTGCTGGGAGTTCACAAACTTCGGAGTATTTATAGGCGCACAAAGGTCTGATACCCGGAGTGTGGAGTGTAAATGCACCTGAAAAGCCTACATGACAACACAGTGAAGAGGCTAGCTGACCTAACACTGAAAATGCTAGATTCGATTCTCGAACTGACTACTCGATGCATCTCTGTGCATGTAGAGCATCTAAGTGCATGCAGACTCACAGCACTGCATTGCTGCCGCTCGATCGATCGCGCCTAGATGCCGCCTTCCCCACTACACGCCACAGACCTTCGCTGTAGAATGACAGGTCCGTCGTCCTCGCCAGAGAGACTGCTTTGAAGGTGAGCTGGTGTGGTTGCCGTGTTGTCACATCTTTTTGAAATGGTGAAAGGGCACTGCTATTGGGTTGTCATCTTTTGTCACGTATGTCTGGGCAAACAATGCGACATGTGGGAAACCCGTGATCGCCGTGCTGAGCAGTGGCAACCTGTGATCTCGTACTCGCAGCTAGATACACTATGGTCCCTATTTTGAGCTATTCGAGCATGTCACGAAGTTTACACTGTATGCGGTAGTCGTCATCATCGTCGGCGGGATCTCGGCCGCTAACTCCTACCGCACCTAACTTGTCCTTCATTAAACCACGGAAAAAATTCACATGAACTTCCTTTATTTCACGAGCATTATGGAACCCACAAACATAACAAGTTCACATCAATAGTATCTATAGAAACAAATGACAAGTAAACTACCACAATCATAAACATCGGATACAAATAAGAGGTCCACAGCTATCTCATTACAAATAAACATCAGAGATACAAACATCGGATATATCTAACCACCCCTAGGGCGTCGGACCCTCTTAGCCCTCTGCTGGGCACGGACATGGCCCTCGGAGTAGGTGTGACGATCCGGAGACCTCGCCTGTCGCTCAGGACGCAAAAGGGGCTGTGGTGTCTGCTGCTGAGAGATCCCAAGTGGTGCTCCTCCTAGCTGTGAATAGCCCAAGACATCGGGGTCACCGTGCGCGCCAGGTGAGTCTGGAGTCAAGCTGTCGAGTTCGTCTAAGGTGAAGCCCTCATTATCTGGAACGAACGTACTCGAAACAAACCCTGCGTAACATATAAACGTAAACCAACATATGTTGCATGGTAAATTAGTGAGTGTATTGAGAGAGTGTTTTGTACCAGGTCGAAAGGAGGAAGAAGAAGGTCCGGTGCCCGCATCGGGGTAGAATCCTACGCATAAAATGCGGATGTTAGCGTACGCTATTGTCTTTCGTCATGACATGTAGAAACCAAAATACGAAACATAAACTAACCTGTGTAGGCCGGTATCTGTGGCCCCGGTACCATCCCTGGATACGGTCCGCCAACTGGTGGTGCCCCTCTAAACATTCCAGTATGGCCGAACACAGTAGATGGATCGTATTTTGTTTGTGATATTAGTAAATATGTTGCAACACTTGATCTAATTTTAAAGAGATATCTACGTTACCTGGAGTTGTGTAGTACTGCGATGTCGGCCCGTGCACAGTCGCCGGACACGGGAACGACGACGAGGCCTGGGATGACCCGTGGCTGTCTTCGTACTGCACACGGCTTCCCAAGTTGTGCACTACCTGACGCAACTGGTCACGCTGCCTCGACCATGCCTCTGTCTGCTCAAACAGGGTCATTGGGGATCCGGCACATACCCTCGTCAGGTAAGTCAAGAGAAGCGCGGCCATGGCGGATGATGGGGACGTTGGTTCCCGATCTTCCATCAGGTTCAGGATAACTCTTGTTGTAGGCGGAGCGAGACACACCGATCCGGCTTAAGATCCTAAGACCCGAATCCAGCAAGTTTAGCACCACAACTCCTCTGGTTATCAACCATGTCACAACCCGATTGACCTCACCAAGAAGGCAAATCCCTGCAAGCGCAATGAAGAGCACAAGCAAGAACTCGAAAGAATGCAGCTCAAATAAAGTGACTCTGTGGATGAATGATTAATCTCACGAGTTGGGGTTTCACAAACCGATGAACGGCGACAATTGTTCTTGACAGAATAAATCTAAGCAAAACCCAAACCCTAACGATGTAGCGGCGGCTGTTAATAAAGACCCTAGGGTCGTCAAGGTACCCCTGGACGCGCCCCTATTGGGCTCCAACACGATACACGGACCATCGGCCCAAAAACAGTGACACAGCACCGGGACAGATTCTGGATGCCAAATTCATCGGATGATTCCTGTCGACTCCGGATAAATTTGGGCCTGAGACTAGTTCCATTGGAAGCGTTTTGGAATTATCTTTCCCACCAAATAAAGTACGCCCAAATCCGAGCCCGTATGTGACCGTGGCGCCCGTTTTAGTGCAGACTGCTCATGGACTCCGAAACGGACTCGAAGTTGACTTCAATTGGGCCTCCAACTTGGGTTGGACGCCCTTGCTGGCCTCCTAAGGAGGTGGCCAAGGTTGAGGACGTCCAAAGGACTCCTTGGTGTGTCTCCCATCTCCATTGGGGGTGCTCCAATTTGGGCTAGGTTTCCAAGGATGAACAGCAAGCCCATGACGACGATGTAGCTTCCGACAGAAATAACGGCAGAATGTCTTGATGATTTGAAGACCTTGCCAATGAGATATTGAGGTGGGACTAGATCTATTTGAAAGCTTATCAAATAAGATTTCCATCAAGTGCTTATTGACCTCAATCACACATCGGATGGATGAGTTACGGCCTTCTCATTGAAGCACTATTGGGCTGCCGACGAACCAAATGTTGGACTTTGATGAGCTTGCACTTTGAAACACATTTGTACCTACAAACAAATAAGGATATGTACATGTGGAACCAAGTGAGTTGTACCAAAAGTCACTAAGAAAATGTGTAAACGAGCTCATCTTATCTTTAACTTTCACGAGCGTATCTATAGGTGTAGTGTCCTCATCATCCTCCCCTTCTTGACAGCAAACCGTCCTCGGTTTGAGCTTAGTTGGAGGACAGGTTGTAGGTAGTAGCCAATGGTGCTCCTCTTTTAAAAATTTAACCTATTGTTTTAAAATAGAACATGGAGATTTTGACATGACATGATTATTGTGATTGTAACCCTCTAGTTGATCATGTTGTTGCGCAACAAAAGGAGATTTCAGATTTGAACAAATGTAAACACGATGCACCATATACTCTCCTTTACAATTATATTTGCCAATAAAATGATATATACATCTAGATAACCATGGCAAATCAGCACATAAATTTTTTTCTTCCAAACTACTAAGAGCACATAGAGTATCAAACTCAACATATCCCAAAGTATTTAAAGAAGACAATAATTTCAGCTCATCATGTGCATAAGTAATAGGCATAATAATCTTTTTTTCAGCACATGTACATTGCTCCAAATCAAAATTATCATGCTCCTTCTCTACTTGTGACAAAGGTAATTCAAGAGAAGGTACTAGTATAGCATTATTTGCATCATTGGATGGACAATTCAGCACATCAAGAGAGCTCTTACCTGATATATTTACTTGTTCTTTCTCAATCACCTTGTCCTCGTTTTCAGATTCATGCTGCAAAATATTAGTTCCAACAATAGGCAAAATAATATCATCATGTGGTAATCAGAGCTTCAGTTACAATGCCTGAATCATGGCCCGATCTTTCACGGTACAGTTATCGACAAAACAAGTTTCTGAAATTTCAAGTATTCTATTGAATGTTCCTCTGAACAGCACAAAGCAGCAGCAAAATAACCAAGGTAGCAGTAAAAGGCCACACGACAGCAGGAATTAATATCTTAATCTTAATTGGCACACGGGACTGAAGCTAGTAGCTCATGCTATTCACCCAGTACGTGATCCTTTCAGTAGCCGCAAGCGAATTCAGATAGTAGCAAGATATATATCCAGTCACTTCTATACTCCACAGCCTGACAAGATAGGAAGACTCTCACGGCAATAATAAATATCACACACACAGACCAAAGAAACTTCCGTTTGATCAATCACAGATAATTGCCGTAGCAAAGATAGATAAGGGATTAGCTTACACTATATAAACCAAACCCTAGATAATTCTTCCACCCGCGAGTAGAACACTCACGATTAGAAGAGATGAACTCCGATGGAATTCGTCACGAGCCCAAGCCTGAAGACTTAATCTCACGATCTCCACGACCTCAACAGATCGGCAGCTTGATAGACTGAACGGGAATCGCCCTTCCCTGGTTCTTCGGAGGAGCCCTCGACGAAATAGGAACACACTAGGAAAATCCAATCTAATCTAAACTCCTTACAGGCCAGCACCTAGACTTATATGTGCGCACATGCACGAACCCAAAGTGCACGCAGGCACCAGACTGAAGTCCGGCTCAAAGATGAATAGAAATAATATAATATTCCGGCAACAAAGCGAATTACCATACTTAGCCTTCCTAATTAAAACTTAGCCTTCCTAATTAAAACCAAGCCACACGTATGAATTGAGTAGAGCAACCAACAAACGCCATGCATGAAGAAAACAATAAAATAATCCAGCAAGGATGCTGATCAATTCACGTTTGATTGATCTCCACGTGAACACTTCCAACAATGTGAATAATCCCTCCGGATTGTATCTCTTTCTTCTTGCGCAAATTATTAGCTCCACCAAATATTACCTTGCGTGCAATACTTGCAGTACTAGATAGAAAGCCTTTCTTCATAATATTTTGGTTCACATCAAAACAAAATGCACCAAGCTTTATAACTGAAAGATTTTTCACATCATTACCGTCTGAATTTTTTGAATTATTGCACTTCTTTTTATCGACACAAGCTGCAATGATTTGAGGAGCCATGGGCTCATCAGCAGACCTCCTCTGCAGTCTGCACGGACCTAGGTAGAGCGGCGCCGGGCGAAGCTGGGCGGCACGGGCGGCGCTGGACTAACGGTGCTCGGCGGAGCGGGGGCGGCTTCGCGTTCGCGTGGTCCGAGGACCTCATGTTCGTGGCATCCGAGCCGCTGGATGACACCCTCGTCGTGCTCCTCGAGGACCGGTCCATGGCCAGGGAGCCCACGCTCGCCGCCATGGAGCTCCTCTGCCTCCGCGCGCGCCTCCTCCAGCCACCGACCGCCGCCCTCGTCCCGCTCGCCGCGCGGCCTCCACCCTCCCGCCGGCGCCGCCTCGCCTCCGTCGACCTCGCGTCCGCGGCGGCGGCGGAGGCCCCCAGTGCATGGAGTCCACGCCGCATGTGCTCTTCAGCCTCGCCGCCTGCTCCAGGGCCCTAACGCCCACTTCCAGGTCGCCGGCGCCTCCCCACGCTTGAAGCTCAATCTCCTCTGCTCCCGCCATCACATACTGCTCCTCGATGGAGAAGCGGACAAGCGGGCTGTTGGTGTTGCTAGAGTAGGAGGAGACGGCGGCGTAGGTGGACTCGAGGAGCGACCGGACGGGGAGGCGAATTGGAGAGTGGACTGGAGAGTCTGTTGGTTTCACAAAAGCTTTATGAGCCTTTCTATTCTTTTAGAGAGCTTCTAAATGGCTAAGTTTAGCTAAGATTATTGCTAAGCTGTTGGAGTTGCTCTTGGACCCGCAGATCCTCTGGTCCCTCGCCAAATCCTACCCGAGTGCCGCTCCTCCCCCCACAGCCGCCGCCGCCGCTGGGAGAGGAGCTGCTGCCACAGGACTCTGCCGGGGCCGTTGCTGTGGAAGGCCGGTGGGGCCACTGGCGCAGGACACCGCCGGGGTCGTCGCCATGGGAGACCGGCGGGGCCGCCGCCACGGGACGCTACCGGGGACACCTCAGGGACGACACCACGGGAGTCGGGCGGGGCCGCTGGCGCTGGACTCCGCTGGGGATGTTGCCGCGCGCGTGTAGGTGGCCGCGGTGGCCCTATCTGGTATGTTATTGGACGAGCTGCATTTGCGCCACCATTAGTTCTTGGTTGGTTCTAGCAGCAATTCTCTTCGCAGGTCAATTGATTTGCGATGCCATTGCGTGCGCAGGCGAGGAAGAAGGCTCTGTGCGCGCTGCGAGGGATGATGAAGCTGCAGACTATGGTGAGGGGCCAGCTGGTGCGGTGCCAGGTGAACGTGACGCTCCGACGGATGCAGGCGCTCATCGACGCCCAGCGGCGCGCGCCTCCTCGAGGAGAGCGTCATCGAGGAGAACGTCAAGGTCATGGAGGTGGACGACGCCGGCGAAGGCCGAGCTGGACTACCAGAAGGTGTCACCGATGCCGTCGGCGCTGACGGACGCGAGCGCGCGGACGCTCAGCAGCCGGTTCGACGACGCGTCGTCCTTCGGGGCCGACCACGATGGGCAGACCCGGTCCGAAAAAGCACGACACTAGCACGGCCTGATCACGGTTTGATAGTGTCAGTGCCGGCACGGACATGATATAGGGCTGTGTCGGGGCCGCAGGTCTGGCCCGTAGTGCCGGCACGGGCACGGCACGATAATGGATTGGCCCGATAGTGACCCGATTATTTTAAATCATTGGATTGATTTGCAATAGTTATAACGGTTGGATTGACTTGACCTAAGTATAAAAACAACTCCCTTCTCATTCTCTTTCATTTTTTTCCCTCTCCCTCCGAGCCGCAACTTCTCTCCTCCCTCCCGTCCCTCCACGTGCAACTTCTCTCCTCCCTCCCTTGACTCACTTCCTGCTCGGCTGCTACTCTGACCATAGAAACTCACAGGCCACTCCCTAGGCACTGTTTGGTTTTCACTATCATAGCATAGCACACAATTCCCGAGAAAAAATCTTACATGCATAGAGTACTAAACGGAATTTATTTGCAAAATCTTTTCATAGATGGGTGTAATTTTTCACGACGAATCTAATGATAGTAATTAATCGATGATTGGCTACAGTGATGCTACAGTAACCCTCCTCTAATCGTGCAGTCAAAGGCCTCATTAGGTTCGTCTCGCGAAGTAGAATAGGGCTGTGGAGTTAGTTTTGCAAATTACCTTTATTTAGTACCCCTAATTATTGGTCAAAATTTTTGTGCTACTTGTGCTAAACCAAACCAAACAGGGCCCTACCTCTCTCTGGGACTTGACGGCGGCAGACGAGGCGCATCCGCGTGCGGCGGCGGCGCAAGCGCGTGCCTGCAAGTCTGCGGGGCAGCGACACGCCTGCGACTTGGCAGCGCTCGGCCGGGACAGCAAGGCGCAGATTTTTTTTATTTTAATCCTTTTTAATCTAATATTTTAATAATAATCTGTCCAGATCTAAATTTCCAAGAACTAGCATTTTTTGTCGCGCCAAGTCCCGTGGCGCGACTCCCTGGAGGGTCACGCCATATGCTTCGGCGCGACCGAGCTGCCACGCTGGCACACGCGTGCCAGCGGGTCGGACGTGGCAAGGCTGAGTCGCGCCACATGCTTTGGTGCGACTGAGTCGCGCCATGCGGCGTGGCGCGACTCAGCCTAATACAGGCCCACCCGGCCAGCCTCCTCTTCCTCCTCCTCCCATTCTTTTTTCCTCCGCTCCCCACTCGACCCGACCTCCATGGCGCCGCCCCTCCCTCTCCCCCTCTAGATCCACTCCATCCTCCACCCGATTCGAAGGGGAAACGAAGGGAAATCGATCCTTGAAGGTAACTCCTCCATTCTAACCGATTGGTTTTCCTCAATTTCGCGGATTTTTTAGGGTTTGAGTTGGTTAAAGTTTTTGTAGGGTTTGAGTTGAAATCCCCGACGGTGTGCTTCGACTCACTCTCGGCCTCTCGCCGGCCGCGCTGCTGGACGGCCGCTGCATCTACCTAGGCAACTTCCACGGCGGCCGCTCAAGTGGTTAATCGTGCGGCTGGAGCTCACGCACTGCGGCTGCCTAGTCTGCTGCGCCGAGCTCACCGTCGACCCCGCGCGCCTCCGCCGGTACCTCCTGCAGGCCCTAGAGGTATGCGCGCACGCCTCTCATTCCTGCCGCCCCGTGCTTCATGCTTTCTCCTCCCCGCACTTGCAGTTGCTATCACGTCCAAATAAAATCGGTAATCTTAGATTGTTAGTTTGTAGCCTTCGCACTGCTAATTTTGTGGTAGTCCGTGTAAAATTGTGCTACTCCGTGGAAAATCAGAAACGTAGGAGCAGCTCCTGCGTTTATGCTGCTCAGAAATTGGGCGAAGAAATGCCCAAATCGACCTAGCCTGCTATCTCCTGTTGAGATACTAGGGGCGTAGGGGAATGTAGTATCACCAATAGTCAATGTTTTTTTAAGGTACTTTGCATTTCGTAATAAGAACCTTAGAGTGTCTTAAGAATGTAGTATCACCAACTGTTTCTTTTAATTGTGTGTCTCAAGAATAGCACCTTAGATGATATGATATCCTGCAAAGTTGAACCTTTCCTTAGCCGTTAATCTTGCATGATGATCATTCTGTAATTTCCGTGTTGTACTACCTTCACCTACTGTATTTTTGTGTGCCAAATCCCTACCTATACTATGTCTAATGCGTAGTTTTAATGTTCCTGAAACCTTTCGCATCAGCTGCTGCCATTGTTTTGCACTAGTTCATTTGTTCCTCTGCACTTCTACAGGCACTCCTGAGGGTGTAGGTCCTGTTAGGGTGGGCCAGAAGATCAAAACTGGTATAACTGATCTCATTGATGTGGAATTTGATGTTCAAAGGCGTAATTGGTCATTTTCTGAAGATGCAATTAGCAATGAGTAACGGTAAGTAACATTTATTAGGAGCATTTTCAGCTGGACTTGTTTTTGACTATTTTCTAATGCAATGACCTAAGATAGTAAGGCTGCATGCTTTTATTCTTGAGGTGACAAAATAATATCTGATAAATTTGAGTAGGTCTATAACGTATTTATGAAAATTACCTGCTGTTAAACGTTGCTTAACATCTAAAATCAGTATAGCTGCAATGTTACTCTCTAATACTACTTTTTTTTTATTTTGTCTTTGGCAGTGGCGATGAGTCTCTTCTCTTGAAGATGCACAAGGCAGTGCTTACACTTCTTTTGGCTTCTGGACTTCTGGATCAAACTATTAGATGGTCCCGTAATTAGTATTCACCAGCATGGCTCAAAGTGACAAGTCGAGATTTAGTTCTCATAGAATGTCATTAGGATCAGCTTATGTACTAGTTCAGATCAGTGACTTTAGGAACTGCTAAAAATAAGGTAGAAGATTAGAGGAGCCACTGTAATGTATGAATGAGTATAGATGTATGAACATATGTTTATGTGATTAGAGGAGGAACTATGATGCATATATGGCCTATTCTTTTTTGTCAATTTTGGTCACCTATTTTTCTTTTTTTGTTGTTTTTTCATTTCTGATACTTAATGATTGTGATTAGCTATACATATGTTGAATAAATTCTCTTTCATAGGAGGACGTCGCGACCAACATGGGGCTCTCGGTATTGCAACCCTTCGTAGGAGGGGCAAGGAGGCACCACCTCAAGGCATCATCAGCGAGGAGTCTGAGGAGACATCAAGCTCAGAGGATGCAGATCCTAACTATCTGGAGTCACTCCATTTATCTTGGCGTGACTAGTTAGCAAAAATTTGACCTGAGCCAAATCTGATCGGGGTCAAAGGTTCGCGCGACTCCTCACTGAGCCGCGCCGCTGGAAATGGCGTGACTCTTTGAATAGTCGCGCCAAGCCACTCGGCGCGACTCGTAAAGGAGTCACGCCACGCGATAGCACTGACCAGATACTTTGGCTCAAGATATTTTGGTGCCAAGAGAAATGGCCCGACTCCTTGCAAAACAAGATACTTGATTGCCCATCACAAAATTGTAGATATCACATTACCCGTTTGATAGGACATTACAATATACTCGATTGCACAAAGTGTGGTCCATTACATGTCTAATAATAGTGGTACTAATACATGACCACAAAGTGCACATTACAAGTCCACTACAAGAATAATTCAAATTACAGTAGTGCATGATAGATAAACAAGATCCATGTGCACCAAAAGACGCTCTCTTCTACCACTTTTTGATGCCGTTGGGGGCCTGGAGCTGCTCTGTCCACCGCTGGTGTTGTCCGAGGATGTGTTCGTCGCGGGAGGGCTATGCGACGGACCTCCACCACTTGCGTCAAGAACAGATCAAGGCACAAACTTTCAGATTCAATTCAACTGAGATAAAACCTGCATTGCCTGTGACGACCGACGAGAAGAACTCTGACATGTGCCAGTGTTTGAATATATACGAATGTGATGCTCCATCATACTGAACTTTACTGTATTCCAATGGACAATGCATAAATGTAGTAGTAGGTAGTAGATCATACATACCAGCCCAGACAATGATTAACCCCATAATCTCACATTTGTCTACATAATGACTCTACTTGCCTATCATTGCAGATGCTGATTAACTGTATGTGGTCTAGCGTCTAGCCATAGTGTAGCACCTCTGTAAAACTGCCGTGCACATCAGAGAATTCTGTAAAAGATAGCAATCGAAGCAAACTCTAGCTACCAGCCGAAAACATGAGAGCTGATGTCTCAAGGCATGAGAGTAAACGTCAACAATCTTCCAAACCGATGAAACCAGATAACTTGGACATGACAAGGAAAATTCCTACGACCTAAACCTCATGCCATCCATCCCTGACACCACTTCTTTCAGTCACGCTACGCGTGTCCGTATCACAAATTCATCATCAATAACAAAATGTCTATTCCTAAATAGGGGGGAGACGACTTGCTGAGAGAGAAGGGGGGCGTCGGGGAGGGGCGGGCCGCACGACCGTCGGAGAGGCCCGGCATTGGCGGCGGGGCGCGGCCTGACTGGAGGTCGGTGTTGGAGGTAGGGCGGCATCGGCAGGAGGGGCGCGGTCGGCGCACGCCCAGCAAGGCCACGACACCCTGCTGTAAGGATCACCGGGGTGTCCGACCCTAGAGGGGGAGGGGGTGAATAGGGTCGCTAATCGCTTTTCTATCCTAGGGCTCAATCTAATTGCATAAGATAAACCTAACACGTCCTACACAAGCTAGTTATGACTAAGGTTTATCTATGCTACCCTCTACTTACCCCAAAAGACTTGCAACCTATAGCCAATCCTAATCAAACTAACTAGGAAAGTAAAGGTAAGCAAGAAAGAGTAAATGCGGAAACGTAATGCGGTAAGTAAAGCGGTAAGGGAGAGGATATGCAAACTCCCGAGTAGACACGGTCATGTAACGTGGTTCGGCACAAACGCCTACGTCCACGGGACACCGAGGCTCTTCCGATCACCGTCTTGCACTACGCCACCAAGGCGATGCCGGCAAGCAAAGGCAAGTGCGCACAAGACACCGAGTCTAGTGCACCGCCACCGTCTCTCTCGGTCACCCGGCCGAAATCCACTACGGAGCTTCTCCACCAAGGAGGGGGCCTCCTCTTCCCCCGCACAAAGTGTCGTTGCCACTCCACACCAAGACGGAGGGTCACACGACGGATCACAAGTTGCTTGCCGCAGCAAGACTTCTCTCAAGGGAGCTCTCGCAAGAACTAATCCCTAAACAAGCACTAAGCACTCTCACAAGTGTGCTTAAGCCTATATGATGTACAATGAAGCTCTATGGTGGTTGGAGATGTTCTTGGGTGTGTTTGGGATGTTCAGCAACTCCAGCACGCTTCAAATGGCCGGGGTGAGGCGTATATATAGGCCACCAAGTCTTGTAGCCGTTGCTCCAACGGTCAGCTGAAAATCTGCTACCACCGGAAGAACCGATGCCTCTTGGCAGGGTAGCGTCGGTTCATCCGGTCACTCACAACATGAAGTAGCCGTTGAAGTCCTGACAGCTGACGCAGAGACCACCGGTTGAACCGATGCAATGCACCGATGCCTCACCGGTTAAACCGGTGCTGAAAGAATCTTCTCCTGGATGCTGACGTCATTACACCGGTGGTATGCACCGATGCACCGTCGGTTGAACCGGTGCTGAAGAAACTTCTTCTGGACACTTGACATCGTCTCTGGTACAAAGGACGGCCATTGCACCGATGCCCTATTTTGGACCGTCGGTTCAACCGGTGCCTATAGGCTGACTTGGCTTCGATTCCCTTCTGCACCAAAGTATCAAGGCGTCGGTTCTTCCGACTACCATCGGATGCTCCGATGCCCTGGCGTCGGTTCTTCCGGTGCTCCTGAATCGAAGAGCGGAACCCCCGTAGGGGCAGTCCATCGGGCCTTGCTACGCCTATCTTCTCTTTCTCTTTGTCATCACTTGAACCTAAAAGCCTGAGAATGATCATCTTAACAATCATATTAGTCCAAGTGTTGTGTTGTCATTCGATCACCAAAATCACTCGAAATGGCATCAATGGTGCCATGTTCGTTACACCTGCGCCAGTGGGAGGGGCGCTCTCCGCGCACACACAGCAGGGCTGCGGCACCCGGCGCAGGCGGGAGGGGTGGCCTTAGCGCTAGCCAGGCAGGGCCACGGGCGGGACCTGGCAGCGACGGGAGGCGCAGGTGGCGGCGGCCGGCAGCGCCAAGGAGCCTAGTGAATTATTGGGCCCATTTCAAGTCAAACCCTACAAAAACCCTAACCAACTCAAACTCTAAAAAATCCGTGAAATGGAGGAAAACCAATCAGCTAGAATGGAGGAGTTACCTTCAAGGATCAGTTTCCCTTCGTTTCCCCTTTGAATCGGGTGGAGGATGGAGTGGATCTAGAGGGGGAGAGGGAGGGGCGGCGCCATGGAGGTCGGGTCGAGTGGGGAGTGGAGGAAAAAAGAATGGGAGGAGGAGGAAGAGGTGGCTGGCCGGGTGGGCCTGTATTAGGCTGAGTCGCGCCACGCCGCATGGCGCGACTCAGTCGCGCCAAAGCATGTGGCGCGACTCAGCCTTGCCACGTCAGACCCGCTGGCACACGCGTGCCAGCGTGGCAGCTCGGTCGTGCCGAAGCATATGGCGTGACCCTTCAGGGAGTCGCGCCACGGGACTTGGCGCGACTAAAAGGGCTAGTTCTTGTAAATTTAGATCTGGATGGGCTATTATTAAAATATTAGATTAAAAAGGATTAAAATAAAAAAATTCTCGCAAGGCGCATCTGCGCGGCGGCGGCACTCGACTCAGGGTTTTGGTGGTGCTCAGCTGAGGGCAGAGGCGCATCCATGAAACTGCGACGCTCGACTAGCAGCGGACGTCAGTTCAAGAGCCAAGGCCATGGCGACGGCATGGTGGGAGCTCGATGGGCCTCCGTGCCGATAAGCACTACACGACATGACTAAGGAACCATAGGGCCGTGCCTGGGCCGAGAGTTGGGCACGGTGGCCCGAGATGGCACAGCACGGTATGTCAGTCATGCTGCGTAGTGCCGTGCCAGGTCGTGCCCGTGCTATTTAGTGTCGAGCCGGTCCGTTTGATCAACTATACCTTCAGCTACGCGTGATCTGCACTGTGATGGAACTGCCAAATTTAAAACTCTAAATTAAGCATAATGGTCGTCATTTGAACACATCGGGCGCATAAGCTTAATAGTTTAATTTGACAATTCTTTCTCAACCCACGGCCCGATCGAAACAACACCAGTAGTCCCACGCGAAGACGGGCGCAGATGGTACAAGCACGACAAATACTTAAAAATATCGATAGGTGACACCCGATAAACAAGAGTTTTACAAACTGAGTTCCCTGAGTTCAAATACACAAATATCTTACATAGCTTGTGTTGACGCTCCTTAGCGCCCAGATTTGTATACCGCAAGCATACGGTTCGTGTAGCTTTTCCCTTAGAGTATTCCCCCAAGGTTTATCAATCCGTGGATTGACAAAGAACTATCTAAGGTTTTCCATCTAATCTAACGGATCTATTCTAACATGAAGCATTAATTGCATATAAAGGGTAAACCTTTGACAGATATGAGTGATGTGTAAAGGTTGATCTCATCCATGAACATAGGCTTAATCATAGCAAAACCAAAGACATGACTAGGCCTATCGTCATCTAGTTGTAGTTCAAGCTAACAAGCAAATAAATCTTGCATCTCAATCAAAAGCATCTTTAAACTCAAAATCTCCAATCTGATCCCTCGATACTCCGCCTACTCTGCGGAGACGGCCTGTCACGACGCCTCCCTTTTGAACGAAATACCCTGAAGCAAGTCGAACCCCCTTTGGTAGTTCCGCCATGAACCTCTAGCCACCACGACTACAAGATCATGCTAAGCGATCTATCTCGATAATAGATCTAAGATGAAGCAAACCCAAAGAAAAGAACGAAATCGAAAGAGAGAACAAGATCCCTAATAGATTCGGAAGACATGATTATCATTACTCACATAATAGATTCGTTTGGATCGTCACCACCGAGTACATACCATTGACGACTCCAACTAGCTCATGAACTCCACCATGGCACAACCTCGCAGGGAGGCCATGGCGGCTAGGGGCGGCCTAAGCCACCTCCTAGACAACTTCGAAGACTTGCAGCGGCCGTCGTCTCCCTCCGGTCTTGGCCCTAGATTTTCGTCGAGTTCTGGTTGGATGGACGCTTCGAGCTGAATAAGGTGCGAGCTATTTATAAGCCGAGGAAGCCACCGGTTGAAGGGGAGGCTAAACCGCCTCGAAAACGGGCTGGGCCGGCCGGCCCCATGGGCCTAGGTCGGCCGGCCTACCCCCTTTCGGGCTCGCATCGGACTCATCTTTCGCGTGTAGACTCCTCACATCTTCTAGAGTTTCTGTCCTTCACGATTGCACCCCTTTGGACGTCGTTATCTTGGAGATATCTTCGAGGAAACGATGGGATAGGGAATCCTTCCTTAAATCTTCATTTGCTTTGCTTAATCCCGAAGTATTTTGATCTCATCTTCGTGGGCTCGGTCCTTTGGGCTCTCTTGGAGGATGGATGTGCGTGAATGGGCTTCGAATCAACATGGGCTTTGGTCCTTCCTTTGGGCTTCGGCTTTCATCTTTCTCCGTGTTAGCGCTCGATCACGGGCCTCGTCATTTCATGCTCTAAAATAGGCCAAAAACCTGCAAAAACGAAGTTCCTCCAAAATATATGTGCAAGTGTGAAAATGACCAATAATTAGGTCGGGGTTAGGACGGTTAGTGATTTTGATATTAAATTCATGCCATTATCAAGGATAAACAAGGGATAAAAAGAGTACTTAAGGAGCGCCAACAGCTTGCATGTTCAAATAATTTACAACCTTTACAATAGCGTACCCAAGGCTCAAACGCAAAAGAAACTACAAAACACTACTCCAACTACCTCTGTATGTAGACAACCGGTCAGACCGATTCGCCCAACCGGTCAGACCGGCCTGCATGAACCCCCCTGAGAGACACCAGTCAGACCGGTCCACAGACCGGTCAGACCGGTCTAAGCAAAAATAGAGGGCAACACCCTCTGCCCTCAAAGATGCAACCCGCCAACTCTCTAACCTAGGGGTCTCGCTCCACCACCTAGGGCTCAACGTCTGGATGTCCTGTACAAAAATTGGTGGCAACAAACCCTGAGCAACTAATACTCAGCAAGACTTACCCGACCAGTGGGTATACATAGCCCACATATCTAGACATGCAAGGCATTTGACTGGTGCTTATTTTGCAGAAAAAGTCTCTAAAGTGAATCGTTAATTTTCAACTTTTAGCTCCAAATTCTATATGCTTAAGTCATCAACTAGTATTTGCATCTTCTAAGCAACCATAGCAAACATTGAATAATAAATCAAGATAATCATTTTCAACCATTACTTAAATCAAATAAAACATTACTACGATGCGGTGCTGCGATTAAGGTGCTCATAACCGAGAGCGACTGATGGCGAATCGATCCGATTTAACCTTGCAAGGTGGACCTAACCACACGGCACGCAAAAGCCCCGTCGGACTATACATGCCAACCATTCCCCTCTCCGCCTCGAACTACAGAACCACCCCACCTGCATATAGTCAGCCGAGCCCTACGAGAGAACACCAAAAGTAAACTCATGCATCCCAATTCTCCGTGGCCACTCGACTGGCCCTAAGGGGTGGGTAGAAGTTCTGTACTTTCGAAACAAGGCAGTACCCGGCTTACCGGTTTTGACTACCTCCTACTCCCGGTATGCGGTTAGTACAATTCAAACTCGATCATAGGGCCAGACAACGAACGGTCCTTAACCGATACAGACGGGGCTAACCTTTCCCCGCCCGGTCTCCAAATTCTTTTTCTTTCCTACATATTCCAATATTCCATATATTCAAAATAATGAGATATCCTATGTCTCGCGAGTGACCAAAAATCACTTGACTTCTACCGAGATCTATTAAGCATAATATTTCTACCGTCCTATACATACTAGTATAACTCAAGGGAATCTAGGGATCATGCAACTAGGGTTCCAAACAATTCCTAAACCTAATGCACAAGTAATAGAGACATATATAGGTGTCATAATTTGAAATAATAGGACATGCACTGGGGCTTGCCTTGAGTCTGCTGCTCGGCACTAGGGTCAGCTGGGCCTTGGGCCGCCTCCTCATGAATCTCCTGCTGCGGGGCTTGCGCCTGCGACTGATGTGGCTCCGCAACCACCTCGTATACCACCTCCTCCGCGGTGGTGGCTACACGTGTGCATATGCATATGACATGAGAATGTATGCATGATTTATAAAAATTACAAGTAACCAATATCTGAATTAATTCCTAACTAATTGCACCAACAACCACCTATTTAACCCTCTCAGCCACTGCCCCACCAGTCAGACCGGTACCCCACACCGGTCAGACCGGTCCCATTTAACTCAACCACGCCACCGGTCAGACCGGTCCTACCCAGACCAAAATCTAGAGCTCTTGGCGCGGTGAAAATCGCCCACCAATTCTAAAACCCTCCTAGGAACTAGTTCAGGGGTGCATTTGGACGTGTTTGATCAGAGGGAATCACCTAAAATAGCCAAGAACGGGAGATCGACCATCACATGCTAAAATACCTTGGATGAGCTTTTCCCCCGCGAAGAACTTGAATCCCTGGCACCCCAGGGAGGAAATCGTGGAGAAGAAGCTCCCCCACGCCCGATTAAAGCTACCCCAAGCCTTGGATTGGATTTGGAGTGAGGGATTTGGGAGTGAGGGTTTGAGAGAGGAGAGCTCGGGAGGGAGAGTGAGAGAGCTAGGTGAGGGCGTGTGTTCTGGTGAGGGTGGGAGAGAGATTTAAATGCTGTGGGGTCCCCAAAAATGGTTGACCCAGGTTCAACCGGTCAGACCGGTTGCTCCGACCGGTCAGACCGATCCGGCCCAAACTGACAGGAAAAGTTTTGGTCTAGTGATTTGTCGTGTGAGTTTGAACTAATGGCCGTGATTAATTTTTAACTACAGTGGATTAACACCTGAGTGTTCCAATCCTACCCCTAAAAGAAATCTCGTCCCGAGATTTAGGATGATGGTGCCAAATTAGAAAGGAAGTCGAAAATTTAGATACCTTGGTATATTTGGAGCAACTCAGGACATTTGGACTGAACAAATTCCTCTGTTTCCCAAGTAGCTTCCCGCTCAGAATGATTACTCCATTGCACTTTATAGAATTTGCTAACTTGGTTCCGAGTAACCTGAGTCTTGTAATCCACTATTTTCACCGGATGCTCCGGATAGACAAGATCGGGCTCCAGTTACACATTCTCCATATCAACAATCTTGGTTGGAACACGGAGGCATTTCCTGAGCTGAGAGACATGGAATATGTTATGCACCGCGGATAATTGTGCAGGAAGTTCCAAACGATATGCCACTGGCCCACACCGCTCAGTGATAGGGAAAGGCCCAACATAGCGAGGTGCGAGCTTTCCTTTTACCCCGAACCGTTGGACCCCCTCATTGGAGATATCCGCAAATAGACATGATCTCCCACTTGGAATGAGATAGCTTGTCATTTCTTGTCCGCATAACTCTTTTGGCGGGATTGTGCAGTTTTCAAATTTTTCTGTATGATATGGACTTGTTCTTCGGCTTCATGAACTATATCAGGGCCAAAGAAATTTCTCTCCCCAGCTTCCGACCAATTCAATGGTGTTCTACACCTCCGTCCATATAATGCCTCAAAAGGAGCCAGCTTAATACTCTCTTGATAGCTGTTGTTGTAAGAAAATTCTGCGAGTGGCAAACATTCATCCCACTTTTTACTATAAGAGAGTACACGGGCTCGCAACATATCCTCCAGAATTTTATTAATTCTCTCTGTTTGACCGTCAGTCTGAGGGTGATAGTCTGAACTACGAATGAGCTGAGTATCGAGGGCTGAGTGTAACTGCTCCCAAAAGCGTGCAACAAACTGGGCAGAACGGTCATATTATTTATGATTGTTTCATGTTGCCTGACAAATAGCTCACTTTTGATCTACTCATCTTTGTACCGTGACTCTAATCTGTTTGAGTTTTGCTGTGCAGGTGCAATGGTGTTCTGTTTGCTTTTGGTAGAACTTCAACTTTGTAAGAATCAAATAAACTTTGCTGCTGCAGCTTGCTATTTTGGTGGTCTGTTGGCTTTTGGTGGAACTTCAACTTCCGCAGGAATCAAACTTTGCTACTGCTGGTTCCTATTCTTGATGAAACCTACCTTTTGTTGTTTCTGGTCAATGTTGTCTTGGAATGTTACTACTAGTTTTGATTGATGGAAATTATGTGATGGAAACCTTATTCATGTGAATTTGGGCTTGACTTGCTTATTGTGAATTCTGGGTTGGAACTTCATTTTTAATAAATGGGCTGTGTATAAAGCTAAATCTGGTTTGCTGATAATTAATCTTGGGCTGAAATTAGGCCCAACTTAGTGTCCCACTCTGAATTGGGCCATTTACTCATGTGTTGTGCTGTTGATGTCACCTGCCACGTCGCTTGCCATGTCACGTGCTATGTCGATTGCCATGTCAGCAGCCATGTCATCGTACACGTCAATTTACATATCATCGTTGTCATCCACGTCATCGCCATGTCAACAGCCACGTCATTCTCCATGGCATCAATGTGTGACATGGTAATTGAATTCGTGACGAAAATTATAATGTTTGTGACGTTTACTTTCGTTATAGAAAATGGGTTTGGGTTGGGTTTGGGGGGCCCGGAGACATTTTATGACAGTTTCAAAACGTCATGGATCAAGTAATTCGTGACGAAAATTTAAGGAACGTCACGAGGTGTAATCTATGACGCTTAATACATGACGCAATTTGAGATCGTCATAGATATCGTTTTATGACGGTTTTTAGTGATCTATGAAGAAATTTAATCGTCGTGGATCAACAGATTTTTTGTAGTGGTATAGAGTATGAGAAATAGAGTATGATGGGTGCGGAAAAACTTAGTACAGAGGAGAGAATATCGATGACCAGAATAAAATATTACTTTTAGATGATGAATTTAGAGTACGATGAGTGCGAATAACCTAAACTCGCCAATGCACTAGTGGGCCTGCTATGCCGCTGAGGGTACCTGCAGCGGGCCAATAGTGTTGTCTATACCAAGGCCACATCTGGGAAATTAAAGAGGGAAGAGAGAGAAAATTGTCGCTACACGCAGCGAGAGCAGCTAGCACGAGGCCTAGCGGGTTGACACGTGGATTTCACGTGGCGGCGAAAAAAGGGAGCGCTCTAGCCGTGGCTAGTGGATAGTGCTGATTTGTGGTGAAAAAAAATATAGATGGCTGGTAGCTGGTGACTGGTGCTAATTTGATATGAGAGAAAAACACTGCTGCTGGTTGGCAATACACTAGTGGGCCCGCATCCACAGCTGAGGGCGGTACCACAACGGGCCGATAGTGCTGTCTATAACAAGGCCACGTCAAAGAAAGGAGGGAGGAGAGACGCTAGCATGCACCTCCACGCCAGCTGGTCCACCCATGCATGCGGATTCCCGTGCCGAGCGAAAACAGGGAGCAGGCAGACGGCAGACCTTGGCGGCTTCGGCGGCGCCACCGTGAGCGGGAGCTCCGCTCTGCCCAGCGGAGCGCACATGCCGGTGCAAGCTACGGTAGGGGTGCTGCTGCCGACGCCGCTGGCACAATCGAGCGAGGAAGTTCATCGCCGCCGCGGGCAGCGCAAAGGTGCAAGAGCGGCCGCCGTGGTTGAAGCAGAGCGCGCATGCCGGCATGGGGACGAGGCAGGAGCGCGTAGAGTGGGGCACGCATGCCGGCGCGGGGCAAGGCAGGGGCACGACCATCGGGACCACCGGTGTAGGCGAGGTAGCTCCCACCACCGCGGGGCCGGCCGCTGGATCTGCCAGAACAACTCGCGGCCATATCTCTTCCTCCACATGAGACGAAGAAGAAAAGGATAGATGGAAAATAATTTATCATCACATGTCGGATCCACCGTTGCTGTGTTACAGATAAACTGTGGGAACCGTTGCCGTTTTTGCGCTGGCTGTGTACACCTCAGCGTTACAGAGACCAGAGAGGAACGGATGAGTAGGTTCCACTACAATAAACCTTACCAGCTAAGCTACAGTATTTTCCTACACACGAAGAGAACGAAAGAATATTGCAGTGAGAGAACTGAACCGGAGAAGCGTGCACTACAATAACGTACCACCTCTATTTGTTGCTAAAAGCTTAAAAACGTGCTTAATTAGCAAGACAGCGTGGCTTCACGGGGAAATCTGTTTGTAGCGCGCGAATACGATTAGAGCTATCGCTGGTACTTTTTTTTTGACCCAATGATGTCCTTGGCCCACCATTGACCCCACGTTGTGGCCAGCCATCCATCACGTGCAACAACGGCTCAGGCTAACCTATTAATGTGGAGGATTAGCTTGAAGTCAAAATTTAAATACGTACAATTTATTACAAGATCATATACGAATCTATTTTAAGTTTGCTAAATTTACTGTATTTCTTATTTGCTTAGAACATTTTCATTTGTTCTCAAAATATTGTTTTTCATTGAGAACATTTTCTTCACACAAAACACTTTACCTTGTTCTCAGATTTTTTCTGTTCTTAGTACTCCTGCTAATGGGGCGGGGCTTGATGGGTTTTTTGGGTGGGTTTTAATACGGGTACTATTGGATGTGTGGAAACGGGTGACACTATGAAATGGGTTGGGGCGGGTTGGGTTGACGACATAGACGGGTTGGGGCGCTATGGTAGTATATCGGCACGTAAGTCGCATATCATCTTCCATAGTGACTTCGGGTTGGAGCGGGTTGGGGCATTGGGCCGACGGGGTGGGTCGGGGCGGGTGGTAGTTAGGGCTCTTGAAATATGGGTAGGGGTGGGTTCAACCCCATTAGCAGGCGTAGTTCTTAGAAGAATATTTCTATTGGAACACTTTTATTTGTTCCATAATAATTTTTTTGGGAAATCACATAATGTTTGAAGCAGCATCTCCTGGAACATCTTGCTGGAACAATTATAAATGTTCTGAACAATCATAATTGTTCCGAATTTTACAATTAACTTATTCTAATTTCTTTAAATATGTTATTATAAGAAACACAATAGTTCAAACAAAATTTAATTTGCACTCCTATATTGAAACAGTGTTTTGTTATTTTTTTGCGCATAACTACCGAGCTGTTGCTTTCACCTTGTTCTAGTGATGTGCTAGCTGTACTACGGAGGAATCATGGGCCTAGAAGCAAATGAGGCCCTGTTTAGTTCCAAAAAATTTTCTACAGTATCTGTCATATCGAATATTCGGACACATGCATAAAATATTAAATGTGGTTAAAAAAATAATCAATTACATAGTCTAACTGATTAGCACGAGATGAATCTTTAAAGCCTAATTAATTTATGATTGGATATTATTTGTCAAATAACAACAAAATGTGTTACAGTACCAAAACCCAAACTAAATGTGTAGCGCTCTGATACGGAGTACATGTGCCATGCAGCAACTCTGACTCGCGCGCGCTAAGCATAGACGCCCCCTGGCTTCACACGGTCCCCGCTTCCACTGCGTACACGGCAACAGGTGTCGCTGCAAACAACGCCACCGTCGACCAGATCAGGATCCTGGCCGCCGGAGCGAGGCGCGCCCTGGCCGTGCCCGGCGCCGCGACGAGCACCGTGAAGCCGAAGCTGGAGACGAAGGCGGAGGTGAGGATGACCATGAACACGTCCATAGCGCCCCACTTGGCGTGGTCTTCCTCGCCGAGCCATCCACCGAGGACGCTCATGATGCCTCCCAGCGTCGCCACCATCACCTTGCTCGCAATGTCCTCCATCGCCTTGATTCGGGCCTCCTGGCTCTCCCGCAGATTCGCCCCGCCGGCGCGGCCGCCGCGGCGAGCGTCGCCGCGCCAGAGTAGTAGCAAGGAGATGGCAGCTGAGATGACCAGCGGCGCGAAGGCCGCGAAGATGCGGCACCGCAGCACCGCGAATGATGCTGCCAACGCGGCGCATGCCAACGTGCAGAGCAAGAAGGCGTTGGCGAGCATTACCCCCGCGATGAATAGCTGCCGGCATGGCGGAGGACCGCCGACCTCCGGCGCCATCTTGGACACCTTCATCACGAGCATGCCGAGGATAGCGCTGGCGAAAAGGAAGAAGATGGCGGAGTAGGCGGCCGCGTCGATGGCGCCCGCGCCCGCCTGAGCGGAGACCTTGGAGGCGTCGAAGACAACTCCGACCATGCCGCCGAAGGCGGAGTAGGTGACGCAGGACGTAACCTTTGACGCGGCGTCCAGCTTCTTCTGCTCCTCGTCGGTCGCCTCGCGGGCACGGGCGGTGCGCGCGGGGCACCAGATGAGGTAGTAACACTGCACCCCGATGAGCACCGTAACAAAGGCCAGCCCGAGGTACAGGTGGACCCGTCCTGGAAGGAGCGCCAATAAACTGACAAGAGTCAGCGCCACCATCAGGTGGCAGCCGAGGCGCAGCCACTTGGCGGCGGCGCGCTGGCAGCGGGAGACGAGGTCCTCGGTGAGGCCCATCGTGCTGAAGCTGACTAGAACGAGGGCATCGCCGCAGAGGAAGGTTGCGAAGGACAGCAGCAAGGAGATGGAGATCCGCACATTGCCCGGGTGCATGGCCTCGTGGAGGCACAGCCAGCCGAGCAGGACGACCAACGCGAAGATGGCTGTCGCGGCGCCCAATTCGAGGCTCTCGTTCTTCTCCTTCTCGCCGGCAGCTGCTGCCTGCAATTCAAGACACCAGATGCTTTAGCCAAACCAACTGCTCAACCATACTGACCTACTGTAGTAGTGTGCAATAGAAGAGGGGCGGGCCACTTGTCTCAAAAGATGTTGCAGGTTTTATGTAACACGAGACTAAGACATGTCTAGGAGGACAAAGGACAGATGTGCCTGGACATTTTACATTTATCGGACAAAATTTATTTACATTTTCATGTCCCCCCTAACGATGGACTCCTATATAACTTCAGTAAGATAGATAACCTATATATCTATAGAGTCTATTAGACTCAAATTAGATTCAACATTTTCGAAAAAAATCAACATTAAAAAAAAAGTATATTCGGCATCTTTCATAAAACACGTTGCAACATTTTAGAAAAAATACTACATTCAATATCTTTTACAAACTTTCTCAACATCCTACGAAAATAAGTTCAATATTTTCCAAAACCCAAATCAACATTTTCTGAAATGGAGCGCGGCAGAGGCACGACGATGCCGGGAGGGCGGCGGCGGAGCACGCCTGTGAGGGAGTTGCAGGTTGCAGGGAGACCTCGCAGGCCGGCGCTGGGCCGGCGCAAGCGGCACGCGTGAGGTCGTGGGGGCGGAGCCGCGCGCGGCGGCCCAAAGTCGGCGTCGGCGCGAATGCCAGAGGCACGACGAGAGAGTTGGGCGGCGGCGGAGCACGACGAGGCTGTGGGTGCAGAGTGGGGCTGGACGCGGCGGCCCGAAGCCGACGTGGGCGCAAATGGCGGTGGCGCGATGAGGCCGCGGGACGGGCGGCAGCAAAGCACGCCCATAGGAAGGCGCATCGAGGCTGTGGTGGGTAGGATTTCCGGCACACGGGGCGGTGAGGTTGTGGGCAGCGCGCGGCGGCCCAAAGCTAGCGACGGCGCGAAGAGAGGAAGCAGAATGGAAGGCATCAACTTCTTGGGCCTGGCCCAAGTTTGACATGTCCCAAAATGGACCGTGCCCGACAACCTCGGACCTAGCCCAACAAAACTGCAGTAGCATCTTTTTTGTTTTATAGAAAATAAATAGACAGAGAGTAATATCAAACTTTAGGAGGACTCATTATTGTACTTGGTATCAAGGCTATGTCTCATCGTGAAATTTGGATTAAACTTAATTATGCGTTCCAAAACGGCCGGTTTGAGGAGGTGCCAAAATATCCATGTCGCGTAATAACATGGTGACGACAAGTCCAGCATCATGTTAATGTCGCTTGTTCACGACAGATCATTTATCACCACATGGTGTTGCTGCTTAATTGCTGTCCCACGAGATAACAGATTCATCATTCCTCCAATTATCCATGTGATTGCCCACGCACTGTCAGTCTGTCCTGACCCCTTCTTTATTTGTTACAGATAGCCGATACTGGTCAACGTTTGACGAGTCTTTGTCACCACAATTATTCGACCAAGGTGACTGGCAAAGTCGAAGAGTCCAAAAGCTGACCGTGAGTCCGTGAGCTCTGAATCACTTGCATCTATCAATCATCGGCAGATGTAAACTGACCGTATCCTGACCATCACAAGAATCAATCCAAAGAACCCCTCCTATTCCACCAATCTGTAGATCCTCCCTCTTGGAGATCGTGTGGAACTGAATATAATCCAGAGGACAGACAGACAGACAGACAGACGTAGAGATCGGTCTCTGCATGCGTTCGCGCTGCAAGTTCAGTGATCCTTGTGCGGTGGCCGCGCGATTAGGGTGGGTGGGTGTGGCCGGTGTACCTCCTGACCGGTCGTCGGCAGCAGCGGCGGCGTCGGTCTGCGGTTGCCGGTCATCTCCGTCGCCGACGAACCGGGGAATGTAAGCCCAATGCTGCGTAGAAGAATCGGAGGAGCAGAGTCATGGCCGGCTAGAGATTCGGCAAAAGAAAAATGGAAGATGAGGGGAAATTTATAGTGGAGATGTCGCCATCACCTTCTTCTTCTTGCTCTGATCGATCTCCCGCTTTGGGTCCTTACCTCGTTGCCACCGGCTTCTCACTTCCGAGTTCTTGAAGTAGCAAACAGGGATTGCTGGACCTGGGAGTAAGCAGAAAGGGTTATTCGATGTTGTTGGTTTCAAATCATGGCAAAACACGGACCTTTCGCTCTATGGCTAAGAAAAAAATGGAAATAAAACAAACATGATCCAAACTTTGTGCAGCCTGCAAAGATCTAGCACCCACTAAAAAAAAGGCAAGGCATGTACTAGTACTGGAAATGGAATTCGGTTTAGGTGCTATTCCTGTTCTAGAAGGACTGTTCTGACTGTGAGTGGTCGGATCAGTGCATTCATGGCTAGGAGCCATCTGATTTATATCTAAATTAAATGAGCAGAGAAACAAGACCAAAGATGGCAATTTTTTTTCGAGCAGTTGTTCATCATCATGAACTGGACAAGGTCAACTTGAACTAAAAAAAAAAGACACTTGTCATGAACGATGTACGGTGATTGAAACAAAAAGGAGTGCGATGGGTGAAAAAGAAAATCCATGATGAACTATGCATAAACGCGGCAAGGAAAAACAATCACCGCATGTATTTTCAGGAAATCCGAAATGGAAAATATAAACAAAGAGCCTTCTCCCTTTAAGCTTATATCCGGAATTCCGGACAGCCCACGTCTAAACCATCGAATCCTATGCGGACGCTCCTGATTGGATGAGAGGACCACATGTTTTCTACCAGCTCGATGCCCGTCTTCTTCCTTGCGCGGTTCCGCCATGGCATATCCTCCTGACCTCCTTTGATCTCTCCATCCCTTGCCTTGATTCCGAGCTCCATGTTGTGGCTTGCTTGCCCACGCTCGCACTCGGATGGGATTAGGATTCGGGGTTTGAGGTTTGGGTGGGGCACAACCTTGTAGTGGGGATCAGCGGGGCAGAAGGGGGTTAGGGATTTGGGATTGTTAGGAAGGGGTTCATGGCCGGCGGCATTAGAGAGATGGCCAAGCGGCCAGCCCGGCGGAGGAGGCGGGTTGTGGGGGTCGAAGGCAGGGACCGCCAGAGCGCCGTCCGCCGAGCGGTGGAGGAACCGCGGTGGGCGGGTCGGTGGCGGACGCAAGGAACCGTCGAGATCAGCGTAGGGCGGGGCGAGGCGGCGCGGTAGCCGCCGGCGAGAGAGAGAGAGAGAGAGAGAGAGAGAGAGAGAGAGAGAGCTAGCCAGGAGCACACATCAGGATGATGCCGACTTGCCGAGTCAGTAAGAAGGAAGCGTACCTATAGAACACCGGGAGGTTACCGGATGAAGGGATCTCGGAGGAGCTGGGCCTCGAGCTCGTGCAAACCGCTTGTGTCCGCTCCTCGGAGAGCTTGTATTTTTATAAGGGAGATGGAGCATCGGCTGCTTACGCTTACCGGGCGGTGAGCGTCTTCGAAATGCATGCCATTACGCAACCGTTGAGAAAAAAAGAGATACTTGAATCAATTTTTACGAGAGGACAATATGAATATTACACCATGTATGTTTTAGTGGCGGAGCCAGGATTTAGAAGTTGGGTATTTTTATTTTCTAAATGAGTCCACGGTCTTCATTCTTTCATAACCGCTATAGAAGCTTTGCTGTACAGCCACACCGTAATCGCACAACACCCGCTACCCTCGTCGGAGATTGATGAACCTTAGCCACACCATCATAACATGGGGTAGGGCGGTAGGCTATGGTTCCACTTGTAATGTCATAAAATTTCAAATTTTTTTAATCAGCAACAAAACACTTGCAGTTACAAATTCAAATTCTTGCATGGGGGCAAGCAATCCATTCCACATTTTCACGTCCGTAAGCACACCACGCTGTCAACCGAACCTCCTTTGCAACACACCTTGTACGCACATCACATGCACGGATGCACCTATAATTAATAGTATTCAGAGAGAAGCAGACTAGCAGAATCGTGCACCTGCAGCCCTTCGCCTGGGCACAGGCCGCAAACGAGCTCATCGCCAACACAGCGGCACCCCCTGCTGGGTAGTTCTTGGATCATAGGACTAAACTGCTGGTTACTTCCTATGTGCGCTGTCGTTGGCCACCTAGCCAGCTTGCTAATTTCCATGGCCACCTGCTCGCATCCTCGCAGCCACCAGCTCACAACCTCGCAGCCGCCGGGAGCTACAGAATGCACGCGAGCGGACTAGTCTCACGACAACAGGAGGTGGGAGTGGGGATTGGACTGTTGGCCTGGGTCATACTCGTATTAGAGGTTGTAAGGATCGTGGCCCAAGAAGGGGGTTGAATTGTGACTTTTTCAAATTTATATCAAGTCCTTAACCTAGACTAGTATTGCTCAATCTATAAATTTGAAACCTGATCACTAGAGCATGCTAGCACAAGGTCCTTACGTAGGTAAACACACTATCATGATCGTGTTGCCTAAAAGATATCACACTAGCAAGATCAAAATCTAAGTAAAAGATCACACTACCATGCAAGTTGTCCTAGTCAAACTACAAGCAATCAAAGTCAAGAGTAACAACAAAAAAATTTAATTGCTTGAAATAAAAGTAAGAGACACGAGACAACCGGATTTTCCCCTGTGGTATCGAGGAGTTAACGCTCCCCCTAATCCACGTTGGAGCACCCACACAAGGGTATAGCTCCCTTGCTTCACCAAGGAGCAAGTGATCACTAAGAATGCTCTTTCTCCATCTCCGAAACGGCGAGCTTCACACCGTATACAATCTTCTTGTCTTGGGGCTCCCATAAACACCAAGAGCTCACCAAGAACCTCCCGATCACAAAGACCGGCTAGGTGCCGTCAAACACCAAGAGTAACAACCTCCTAAGCCTTCACTTGACCTACACTCAGTTGGCCCTAGCTCAAGCACACTTGCTACACTTGCAAAGGATGGATTCTTCAAGGTTGAAGCACAAACGAATTGCTAGATCTTCTCTTGTTTGCTCAAAGCACTTTCTCTTCTTCTCAAGGGTGGCCTCAAGTATTCAGGGTGTCAAAGGCAACTGAAATGAGCCATGGGGTACCCTTATATAGAGTGGAAGGAGTTACATAGCCGTTGGAAGTCCACTGCAGAAAAACCGTGAGCACCGAAAGAACCGATGGGTGTCAGATTTGAGGCGTCGGTTCAATCGGTCTCTCTGTGTCCAAATTGTAGCCGTTGGGGTTCTGACACAATATCCAGGCTTGCGTCAATGCACCGGTGCATGCTTCATAGGGGCATCGGTTCAACCGGTGCTGAAGAGTTTCACTGACCAACACAAACAAGCTCTCTGGAACATAGGACGTCTAATGCACTGGTGCTTTGATTCTGAACCGTCGGTTCAACCGGTGCTTAAGAGAAGTTGAAGTCCACCAAAACATGCTCTCTGGAACAAGGCACATCTAATACACCGGTGCTTTGATTCTGAACCGTCGGTTCAACCGGTGCTATAGGGATTTCTGATTTGATATCTGCTGGCATCCAGAGAGATAGTCCGACAGGGCGTCGGAACTTCCGGCAAGCATCAGATGCTCCGATGCTAGGGGCACCGGTTTAACCGGTGATGCTGTTTTTCTTTGTTTTCAGCTGAGTTGACTTGGATTCGACCGTGACTTTGATTGTTTCTTCTTCCAAGTGTTGTGTTGACTTCTATTGACCATCTTGGGCTGTTTTTTGAGCGAGTGTGCATGATTTCTAAGACCAACTCAATTTTGATCAAGCTACTAACTCATGAACCCCTCTTTATAGTACGGTCAAGAACTAAAAACTATAAAACCCTATCTAAATCAAGTGTCCTTCATCTCCTTGTGACACTTGAGATTAGAAAGGTCCTTAACCTTTAGAATTGAGTCCTTGGCACGTATGGTTGTTTCGAATTGAGGGGTCTCTTTTCGCATTTCATATGAGACTTAACTAATCATTAATATTTCCTTCAAAACATATGTTAGTCGCATAAGGTTGTCATTAATCACCGAAACTTACTATTAGCATCTATCGGCCTAGATGCACTTCAGAGGTGTCGTTAGGGTGAGTTTTGGCTGAGAAAATGAAAAAATAGAGTCAACATAACATATACATATTTGAAGAAAAAAGTTGGGAATTTCTGGGAATACCCAGGCATCAACGAAGCTCCGCCTATGCCATGTTCCGTTAAAACACTCAAGGAGTTATATGATATATCGGGTGCAAGAGTTGGGCAGCACTTCTATTGGCAAATAGGAGGTTTTCAAATTCATGCCCAACTACTCGTCACTTCTCGGGTCGTAATTACTATTTTGCTAGATTCAGTTACCATAACTGTTTAGAATCCACAAACCATCCCAACCGACGGTCAGAATTTCTTCGAATACCTCCTTGAGTTTATTCGAGACTTGAGCAAAACTCATATTAGAGAAAAATATGGTTCCATCGCTTCGCCTTCGAAATCCATGCCATTATCAACTATATTACAGTGTATATAAAGGTTAAGATGGTAGAAATCTCAAAGTAAGACTTGAGTTATATGAGATACTATATAGTTATAGCTATTAAAAAACTTATAATAATTTTTTGGACCATTAAATTGACCTCATATAAAAAAGTCATCAACTGCAAAGTTTTAGATCTCATCTTTTTGTACAGTTTTAATATAAAGTTTGATTTCATTTGAGGTCATATGAAAAAAGTTATGAATTTTTTTTGTGAGACAATTCGTAGAGGCGGGTCATGCCATCACGTGCCCCTCAAAATGGTGGCATTGGGGGGGGGGGGGGGGGTGGGGGGGTGATGTGGTCACCTGCCCTAAAAGTCGATTTTCAGGGGTGGGTGATGGCGTCACCCGGGTGATGGCGTTACCAAGGAACGGATGGAGCCATCACCCGCCCTTAGAAATGTATTTTGAGGAACAGATCAGTTGTTACAATAGCCATGCTCCCTTTGCAACAAGGGGTTACATTTAGATTTGCCTCTAGAAAAATAGGGCATTGCTACTAATCATTTTTGTAGTAGCATTGGGTCGTACCATGCCGTGTCTCGACTTCTAGACACGTTCGGCATATCGTGCCATGCCGTGTTGCACGACGAATTTTTTACCAAGTCCAAGCACAGCCCATAGGCCACAACACACCTTCGTGCCATGCCGGATCAAACACAGCCCTTAACATACTTGTATTCGGTTTACATATTCGTTGTTATAAGAATAGATGGTCATGACTAATTCACTATGGCTATGCGTTGCTACTACTACCGGCCGGCAATGAGAAAAAATAAAGTAATATGAAAATTTTTAAGAAGAGATAAATTTGAGAAAATATACTTATTAATTTTATTTTGTATTAGTACACTGCCTCGGTTAAAAACCTGACACCCTATAATAGAGATACGTAGTAATTAAGGCAACAGTACGACGTGCTATTATAAAGATAATCTCTACTTCTTTCATGGTGGTTGTTAATTAGAAAGCAATATTAATTGTCATAATAGGACATCGGGCAAAGCTGATAGGCTATTTCCACACGATCTAAAATACGGCCGTGCCATACAGCCCATCATGCTCAGATTCTAAACACGATATAATCCTCGTGTTCGTATCGTACTAATGGGGCGCAAAATTTTACATGCCATACCGGGTGGCACTAAAAGATCGTGCCATAGCCGTCTCAAAAATAGCAAGTTCGAGCTCCACATCTCACATCGGCTCAAAACCAAACACAGTCTGAGTTGTATAGTCGCGGGTGCCGCATTGCCGGAAAATACGCGAGGGGCACACAAAGTCCGCGTAAGGGAACGGACGAGGAAGCTGCGGTAAAACCTGCTAAACCTTCCATCCAATCACGCCTCCTCCTCCTTTCCTTACCGGCGAAGGAAAAGGTCAGCGGTGGCACAAGTGCCCAATGCGACTAGGCAGCGGGCGGGGCGGCAGGCGCACCGCGCTGGCATCATCGGCCGATTCGAGTCTCTAGCTGTGGTGGTGGGATAGACGCGTTGATTAGGAGAATCTAAAAATCAATTATCATGCCGTGCGGCGATTTTTCTACAAGTAATATACTCCTTCCGTTCTAGAAAAAAATCATCACTCGTTTTCGAGAAGTCAAACAATTTCAAATTTAACCAAATTTGTATAAAAATTGTAAAATATTTATGTAGTCCAATAGATTTAGTATGAAAATACATTATATAATTAATCTAATGATACCAATTTTGTAATATAAATGTTAATATATTTTGTATAAATTTGATTGACATTTAAATTATTTGACTATTCGTGAAGTGAGAGTTGCATTGTTTCCAAGACGGAGGGAGTAATAATATGGAGTACGGGGTATATATTACAGCCCATTGGTAACGCGTTATATAGCTGCAGCAACGACGTCGAAGGTTCGTTCTCCAACTTCGAAAGTGACGGCCGGATCCCGCAGCTGTTTCTTGAGCGGATCCTGCCGGTGCGTGCTCGCCGGGCCCGTGCACCTCTAAGCTCGGTGCGCGGCGGCCGCGTCCCGGAGGCCATCGAGTTTACCCGTCCCCGTCGCGAACGCGCGCACACGGGCCGAGGCCGACGTGTCCGGCGGCCAGGTGTCTTGCGTAGCTGCAGCAACGACGTCGAAGGTTCGTTCTCCAACTTCGAAAGTGACGGCCGGATCCCGCAGCTGTTTCTTGAGCGGATCCTGCCGGTGCGTGCTCGCCGGGCCCGTGCACCTCTGAGCTCGGTGCGCGGCGGCCGTGTCCCGGAGGCCGTCGAGTTTACCCGTCCCCGTCGCGAACGCGCTCACACGGGCCGAGGCCGACGTGTCCGGCGGCCAGGTGTCTTGCGCGCGGCGCGCCTCGTTACGGCAGGCGGCTCGGCTGACCGTCCATGCCGGCCAGGCGTACCGCTGCTACGCTGTAACAAACATGGCACCATTTATGTCATTTCGAGTGATTTTGGTGATCGAATGACAACACAATACTTGGACTAATATGATTGTTAAAATGATCATTCTCATGCTTTTAGGTTTAAGTGATGACAAAGAGAAAGACAAAATAGGCGTAGTAAGGCCCGGTTAGCGGACGGGGGTCGAGGGGGAGCCGCCCCTCGCGGGTCTCAGGGCAGCGCCCTGAAAGCTCTTCGGATCAGGAGCACCGGAAGAACCGACGCCAGGGGCACCGGTGCATCCGACGCTTGTCGGAAGAACCGACGCTACGATGTTTGGTGCAGGAGGAAATCGAAGCCAAGTCAGCCTACAGGCACCGGTTGAACCGACGGTCCAAGAAAGGGCATCGGTGCATTGGCCGTCCTTTGTACCAGAGACGATGTCAAGTGCCCAGGAGAAGTTTCTTCAGCACCAGTTCAACCGACGGGGCATCGGTGCATACCACCGGTGTAATGACGTCAGTGTCCAGGAGAAGATTCCTTCAGCACCGGTTGAACCGGTGAGGCATCGGTGCAAAGCATCGGTTCAACCGGTGGTCTCTGCGTCAGCCGACAGGAGTCCAACGATTACTTCGTGTTATGAGTGACCGGATGAACCGACGCTACCCCGCCAAGAGGCATTGGTTTTTCCGGTGGTACGCAGATTTTCAGCTAACCGTTGGAGCAATGGCTACAAGATTAGGTGGCCTATATATACGCCTCACCCCGGCCATTTGAAGCTTGCTGGAGTTGCTGGACATCCCACACACACCCAAGGACATCTCCAAGCCATACAAAAGCATCAAGATCATATCCTTAGCCCTTAGCACATTTTGAGAGTGTTGTGTAAAGGATTAGCTCTTAGTGAGTGAGTTTGCAAGGCTTAGAGCCTTTGTGCTGTGGTTTATTAGCGAACCAAAACGAGAGCTTGGTGCGCCGGCATCTTGGAGCGTGAAGCTCGCCGGCAACGTCATCGACCCTCTGACTTGGTGTGGAGCGGCGACAACACCTTTGTGCGGGGGACGTGGAGACCCCATCCTTTATGGAGAAGCTCCTTAGTGGAACCTGGGGCCAAGGTGACCGTGATTGTGTTCACGGAAGAGACTTGGTGGCCGAGTAGCAATACTCTCAGTGAGTGCTACAACAACGTGGATGTAGGTGTGCCTTTGTGGCTAACCGAACCATGGGATAAACACCCGCGTCAAGAGTTTGCTATCTCCTATCCCGCTCTTTAAGCTTCCGCATTTCATTCTAGTAATTTGTATGGCTTTACTTTCATAGAATAGTTTCTTGATAGGAAAGGCTATAGGTTACTAAACTCTTTTGGGATAGGGGTTTTACACTAGAACAACCTAGTTGCACATATTGATAGCATGTTTTAGTTTAAGTTTTGTGCAAACTAGTTGGAGCCATAGGTCTAAGTTTTTATTAGTGCCTAATTCACCCCCTCCCCCTCTTAGGCTAGAGCACCCGATCACTTTGATACGCCCTGGCCGTTCACATTGCCCTGCCTCAACCGCACAGCAATACGCAAACGAAATCCAACACGACGCTGCGGAGGCGAACGCACTTGACCACACGGACGACGACGAGGACGACGCCGACGGCATCAACCACAGCCGCAGCCGCATCCAGGCCACACGCGCGAACATACAACGCGAGTGGGGCCTGCCTGATGGATGGAAACGGGGAAGAGCGGGGGCCGAGGGGAAGAGGCCGACGGCGTGCATGGCGCCCCCTGCCGCCACGGCAGGTGCCGTCGTCTCCGCAAGCGCAACCGGCGAGAACGACGAGGCCCTCCACCGCGGGGCGCGGGCGGCAACCAAGCCTTGCAAATTCCATTGCATTATTGCATTGTGAACGATCGCAGACTCCCTGCTGGTAGGCAAAAACGGATTGAGGGAGCGGAGGGACCCAGCGGCCGCCGGCGCGCGCGAGAGCACTGGGTCACCGGCCGGGGCAGGGGGGGCGTGCTGCGTGTGTGTTTTCCTTTCCGTTGCTCTCTCGCCGGGCGGCGTGCCTCGACCGCGCGGCCCGCCCGGCAGGGCATGATCGGCGCATGCAAGCTACCTAAAGTGATCACCTCGTGTCCGGTAGGATCTGACAATCGGCAGGTTCGCGGTAGGGAGAACGTGCCGTCGTTGCTGCCGGAAGTGGAGTTGAGGGAGCAAAAACGGATCGAGGGAGCGGAGGGACCCAGCGGCCGCCGGCGCGCGCGAGAGCACTGGGTCACCGGCCGGGGCAGGGGGGCGTGCTGCGCGTGTGTTTTCCTTTCCGTTGCTCTCTCACCGGGCGGCGTGCCTCGACTGCGCGGCCCGCCCGGCAGGGCATGATCGGCGCATGCAAGCTACCTAAAGTGATCACCTCGTGTCCGGTAGGGTCTGACAATCGGCAGGTTCGCGGTAGGGAGAACGTGCCGTCGTTGCTGCCGGAAGTGGAGTTGAGGGAGCGTAGCGAAAATGGTCTCTCATGCAATATTTCAATATATTGTTTTGGCAATTAATGACACACACAACACTTGGACTAATATGATTGTTAAGATGATCATTCTCAGGCTTTTAGGTTCAAGTGATGACAAAAAAAAGATAGGCAAAATTAGGCCCGAAGAACCGACACATGAGCATCGGTGCAACTGATGGTTGTCGGAAGAACCGACGCCATAGTATTTTGGTGCAGAAGGAAATCGAAGCCAAGTCAGCTTATAGGCACCGGATGAACCGATGGTTCAAAAAGGGGCATCGGTGCATTGGGCGTACTATATTCCAGAGACGATGCAAGTCGCTCAAGAGCCAAGTCTTCAGCACCGGTTGAACCGGTGAGGTATCGGTGCATACCATCGGTGCAATGACGTCAGCTGTCAGGAGTTCAACGGCTACTTCGGGTTATGAGTGACCGGATGAACCGACGCTACCCCAGCCAGAGGCATCGGTTCATCCGATGATACGCAGATTTTCTGATGACCGTTGGAGCAACGGCTACAAGACTTGGTGGCCTATTTATACGCCTCACCCCGGCCATTTGTAGGTTGCTGGAGTTACTGGACATCCCACACACACCCAAGAACATCTCCAAGCCATACAAGAGCATCAAAATCATATCCTTAGCCCTTAGCACACTTTGAGAGTGTGTGTAAAGGATTAGCTCTTAGTGAGTGAGATTGCAAGGCTTCGAGACTTTGTGCTGTGGTTCATTAGCGAACCAAAACAAGAGCTTGGTGCGCCGGCACCTTGGAGCGTGAAGCTTGCCGGCAACATCATCGCCCCTCCGACTTGGTGTGGAGCGGCGACGACATCTTTGTGCAGCGGACGTGGAGACCCCCATCCTTTGTGGAGAAGCTCCTTAGTGAAACCCGGGGTCAAGGTGACCGTGTTTGTGTTCACGGAAGAGACTTGGTGGCCGAGTAGCAATACTCTTAGTGAGTGCTACAACAACGTGGATGTAGGTGTGCCTTTGTGGCTAACCGAACCACGGGATAAACACCCGCGTCAAGAGTTTGCTATCTCCTATCCCGCTCATTAAGCTTCCGCATTTCTTACTAGCAATTTGTGTGCCTTTACTTTCATAGAATAGTTTCTTGATAGAAAAGGCTATAGGTTGCTAAACTCTTTTGGGATAGAGGTTTCACACTAGAACAATCTAGTTGCACATCTAGATAGCATGTTTTAGTTTAAGTTTTGTGCAAACTAGTTGGAGCCTTAGGTTAAGTTTTTTATTAGTACCTAATTCACCCCCTGCTCCTCTTAGGTTAGAGCACCCGATAACTTTCAGGGAGCGAGCACACAGCTGTGCTTAGGCCGTCTCTAATAAGCTTGACGACGTTGCTGACCGATGTGGAGCTAAGAGATAATAAATAATGGTAAAACTTCTATTAGTGCTCGTCGGTACCTGTGGCTACGGTAAACACGCTCTTTAGTGGCTTTGGCTAAACGTGCTATACGCTAGCGAGCAAACTACAGCTAGCGCAGAAGGTTTTGCACTCTCTCTCCCCACCACGTCAGATCAGGTCGATGATATCGCCGCCCGATGGAGGAGGCTTTACAGTATACCTCTCAGCAGCTTTACAGTATACCTCTCAGCACACTTGTATAATAGTTAGCCCATCATTATTAATGTGAGGCATACTTGTGTCGAAACTGGTTGCAAGCTTGTAGCCCATTTCTCTCTCTTTTCTTCTCTCTCCTCCACCTCAATATTTAGTCTACTTGCAGCTTGCTATAACACTTGCTTGCTCTTAAGTGAATATTGCAAGTCGTAGTTATTTTTAACGATACGTGAAACTAACAGTTTGTTAAGACATGCATAGTAGCCGTGCTAATTCGCGAGACCAATCTAATGAGCCTAATTAATCTATGATTTGTTGTAGTAATGCTACAGTAACCATCTGCTAATTACAGATTAATATATCTCATTAGATTTGTTTCGTAGTTTAACTCCAGGATTCTGCAATTAGTTTTGTAATTAGGCTTCATTAATACTTTTAAATACTAAAATTCTTTTTGATGTGACAGTCTAAACTTTAGCTTCTGAAACCAAACAACCCCTTAGTGAGACCTGAGGGATGAGGAGCAGCGCCCGACTGAACTACCACAAAACAATGCATGTGTCTAAAGATTCGATGTGGCCGATACTTTCAGAATTTTTTTGGAAACTAAACAGGGTCTTATAATATTAGCATACTCACTCTGTCCTAAAAGCATGGAAATTAAGGAGGGGTAAAAAAATAGAGTGTTAAGATACGGCTAAGTATAGCTTAGGTGATTAGTTGTAATCCTAACCACCAGAGACTTGTATCGGCTTGAGTTGTATGAGTTGTTGTAGAAGAGATATAGTTTGCTGTAAACAACTCTAGCCGTCTCTCTCTGGTGGTTATCTCCACACCTATGTAAAAGGCCACATGAGGGGCTCTTCCTCATCAATCAACACGCATCCGTCGTGATCCTAGAGAAGGGCCGACATTCCTCCACGCGCCTCTGTTACTTTACAGAGAGTACACATGGAATGAGGACAGATAAATGAGAAGAGAAATAGTGTTAGAGTTGTATTGAAAAATGAGAACTACACTTATTTTGGGATAAGTTTGCACGGAGGGAGTACATTAAGCATCCGTGCAAACTTAAGCTTCTTACTACCTTTTTAAGCATCCGATGGTTATGGCGTGGGGACAAAATGTTTTCTTGCTAAGCACCTCCTCTAAAATAAACCCATTGTATGTGTGCTCTCTAAGACGTGAAAGATCAGGCACAGAAAAGAGGAAATACCGATGGTCAATGTGGCCGGGTAGGGCGAATACAAAGCGCGTGGTGCTTCGTCGATGAGCGAGAATCGGAGTTGTGGCGGAGGAGAGAGAAAGGAAATAGAAATAGGGCGGCGGAGGAGGAAGGGAAGGAGCGACGTTGCTGCGGGGTTGTGGCGGAGGAGTGAGAAGAGCATGCCGCTGCGCGCGGCTCCTCCATCCATCGGATACAGAACAATGCAAGTTCCTTTAAAACGGGCAGGGCCGCGGACCAATTCCATCACATGGCGACGACAGTTCACCCCGTGCGAAGCAAGAGCCAAGAGGTGAGAGGGGAACTTGCACGTAACCAGGCCAACAAGTCAAGCCAGCGGCTGGAGGATGATGCATGCAACCGCCGACCGGATTCCTAATCAAACAGCTAGCTTTTTTTTTTGGAGAGGATCAAACAGCTAGCTAAGCACGCGTTGGTCGACACGGCGATCGTATCAATCCACGCGCTTTCACCGCGGAATCCAAATCAACGATCGCTCGCTAGAGCTAGCGCTGGCGTGCGATGCGCTGACGCGCTCCACTCGTGCGGCCTCCACCCTTGAACATCATCACGTTAGCTGCGTGCTGCGGCAATATCCTTCCATGCAACGTTCATTTCCTTTTGTTTCCCTTAGTTTTCTATTTTTGTTTTTACTTCTCAACATGTGCGTAGCTACAATCATTAGTATGGGTAGATGATTAGTGCATTAAATGTTTTCTTCCACTTCTTTTTCTTTCCTTCCATTTCCCCATAATTCATCCTTATTTATCATGTGGGTAGCCACAATCAATAGCTATATGACTAATCAAATTCATATGTTTGAAAAGATTTTCTAGAAAGAGTTATAAATTTGTGTTAGAAAGTTATGCTGAGAACTTTTCATTATAATTTTACTCGTAAACTTTGTTGGTACTATTCTCATACAAACTTGTGATGAAAGGTTATCACTAAGAAATTATTTGTAAAATTTATAAACATAAGTTATGCCTAAAAGTTTGTTCAAAATTTCTCTAACAACAATTTCACTGAAAAGATATTCTAAAAAAATTGAACATACAAACTATACACAAAAGTTATATACACAACTATAAAACTTTCTAAAAATAAAAAAAATTATGAAAAATAATTCTTTCCAAAAAAAAGGAAAGTTCGATCTTGTCGGAGATCGATCCCTAGGAAGGCTCCTGACGCGCGCTGGCGAATCAGAATCCCCTGCTTTCACCATTGCCGCGTCGTCTCCGCTGATCCCGCGAAATGCCCGGGAAATCTATCAGCCCCAGCCGGCCGGACAAATTAACAACGCTTCCAAGTTAAGCAAGCTCGGTATGTACAGCCATTGCCGTGAGGATAGATTGTGCTCCGATCCCTCGTCGCCAATCTTGAATCTTCCACGCGGCGAGGCAGGTGTATACGCGTACGCGACGCGGTGTGTAAAATTTTCAAAGCCGCGGCTTCGTGAATGATAGGTACATCCCGATCAAGCCCCCCAATTGTTGCTGGTGATAACCGTACGTGATTGTTTACCCAGCACACCTCGCCGCTGAAAGTCTGAATCGCGCACAAGAACGCGGTGCGGCCGCGGCGTGTGAAGGAACTTTCGCTGTAAATCGGCAGGGCCTGTGCTACGGCCGGCTGGCCTCAAAACGGCCAAACCATTCGCGCGTCGCTCCAGTTGGAAACTACGCCGGCCTGCAGTGATACTTCAGAAATGAGAAGCATCAGCAGCGTCGGCATCGTGCAACTGGGCACTCGCAGCATTCCGCAGCTCTGCGCCGGAAATCTAGTTTTGCGACCGACAGACAGGTTCGAAACCGGCGACCGACGATGGACACGTGGGTGGGTCCTGCTTCCCACGTCAGGTGCCCAGCGTATCTTTCCAAAACAATCTCTTTTTTTTTTTTTGAGATTAACAATCTCTTTTCCTACTGCATTCATTTTTCATTTCCCTTTCTTCCTCTCTCTCCGCCGCGGAGGTTGTGCGGTGGTGCGCAGGTGCTTGCAGCTGGCAGCGTCCGGCAGGGGTCGAGCGATTGGTGGACGTAGAGCTCCAGCCAGCCATGACGTCCGACAATTTTCTCTTTGGATAAGTTATAAACATAACTTTTCTTTTTTCTAGATAAGTTTTGTTTTTCTTGCATAATGTGTATGTATAGCTATTTTATAGGAAAAGTTACATATATAATTTTTTTGTTGCGGAAATATGTTTGCATAATTTATACGTATAGATATTCTGAACAAGTTTGTACATAAAATTTATATATACATAAGTTATTACTTACCAAAAATGGAAAATGGTGGAAAATAAAATTTTCCAAACAAGGAAAGTTTGACATTGTCGGGAATGGATTGCCGGGAGGCCTCTTGGCGAGCGCTCGCGCATTAGAAAGACCCGTTCTATAGATGGCAACAGGTAAAATCCGCGCGGATATACCCTTTAGATACCTACCCGCTACCCGTGAGCCAAAACTCACGCCCGCTCCCGTACCCGCTACGGGTAGAGAACCACGCCCGTATCCGCTATCCGCGGATACGCCAGTGTACCCGCGAACTCCAGGGGCGGCGAGTCCCCTCTCGGCGGCGGTGGCCAGTCCAGGACCCCAGGGGAGGCGAGTCCCCTCGTCGTGGCGGCCGGTCCAGGGACGGCACCCCTCCCCGCTCCCCCCTCCCCCCGCGGCCAGTCCAAGGGGCGGAGAGTCCCCCTCGCGGCGGCAGCCCGTCCAGGGGCAGCGAGCCGACCCGGCGGTGGCCCGTCCAGGGGCGGCAAGTCCCCCCCGGTGGCGGCCCGTCCAGGGCGGCGAGTCCCTCGCGGCGGTGGAGTCGAGGAGGGGGCTGGGGGAGTGGACGACCCTGGCGGCGCTCGGAGGGGGCTGCTCCGTTGGGGGCGTGGCGTAGGGGCGAGGGGGGTGTCGAGGGACGCTAAGTCGTGGGGGCGGCGCGGCGCTGGGTTGGGGGCTGGGGCTCGGGAGGGTGGCGGGCAGGCGGCTGGACTGGCACAGGCCGCAAACGAGCTCATCGCCAACACAGCGGCGCCCCCTGCTGGGTAGTTCTTGGATCATAGGACTAAACTGCTGGGTAGTTCTTGGGTAAAATTTATAAACATAAGTTATGCCTAAAAGTTTGTTCAAAATTTCTCTAACAACAATTTCACTGAAAAGATATTCTAAAAAAATTGAACATACAAACTATACACAAAAGTTATATACACAACTATAAAACTTTCTAAAAATAAAAAAATTATGAAAAATAATTCTTTCCAAAAAAAAGGAAAGTTCGATTTTGTCGGAGATCGATCGCTAGGAAGGCTCCTGACGCGCGCTGGCGAATCAGAATCCCCTGCTTTCACCATTGCCGCGTCGTCTCCGCTGATCCCGCGAAATGCCCGGGAAATCTATCAGCCCCAGCCGGCCGGACAAATTAACAACGCTTCCAAGTTAAGCAAGCTCGGTATGTACAGCCATTGCCGTGAGGATAGATTGTGCTCCGATCCCTCGTCGCCAATCTTGAATCTTCCACGCGGCGAGGCAGGTGTATACGCGTACGCGACGCGGTGTGTAAAATTTTCAAAGCCGCGGCTTCGTGAATGATAGGTACATCCCGATCAAGCCCCCCAATTGTTGCTGGTGATAACCGTACGTGATTGTTTACCCAGCACACCTCGCCGCTGAAAGTCTGAATCGCGCACAAGAACGCGGTGCGGCCGCGGCGTGTGAAGGAACTTTCGCTGTAAATCGGCAGGGCCTGTGCTACGGCCGGCTGGCCTCAAAACGGCCAAACCATTCGCGCGTCGCTCCAGTTGGAAACTACGCCGGCCTGCAGTGATACTTCAGAAATGAGAAGCATCAGCAGCGTCGGCATCGTGCAACTGGGCACTCGCAGCCTTCCGCAGCTCTGCGCCGGAAATCTAGTTTTGCGACCGACAGACAGGTTCGAAACCGGCGACCGACGATGGACACGTGGGTGGGTCCTGCTTCCCACGTCAGGAGCCCCAGCGTATCTTTCCAAAACAATCTCTTTTTTTTAGATTAACAATCTCTTTTCCTACTGCATTCATTTTTCATTTCCCTTCCTTCCTCTCTCTCCGCCGCGGAGGTTGTGCGGTGGTGCGCAGGTGCTTGCAGCTGGCAGCGTCCGGCAGAGGTCGAGCGATTGGTGGACGCAGAGCTCCAGCCAGCCATGACGTCCGACAATTTTCTCTTTGGATAAGTTATAAACATAACTTTTCTTTTTTTAGATAAGTTTTGTTTTTCTTGCATAATTTGTATGTATAGCTATTTATAGGAAAACTTACATATATAATTTTTTGTTGCGGAAATATGTTTGCATAATTTATACGTATAGATATTCTGAACAAGTTTGTACATAAAAATTATATATACATAAGTTATTACTTACCAAAAATGGAAAATAGTGGAAAATAAAATTTTCCGAAAAAGGAAAGTTTGACATTGTGGGAATCGATTGCCGGGAGGCCTCTTGGCGAGCGCTCGCGCATTGGAAAGACCCGCTCTATAGATGGCAACGGGTAAAATCCGCGCGGATATACCTTTAGATACCTACCCGCTATCCGTGAGCCAAAACTCACGCCCGCTCCCTTACCCGCTACCCGCTACGAGTAGAGAACCACGCCCGTATCTGCTATTCGCGGATATCCGCTATTCGCGGATATCCGCTATCCGCGGATACGCCCGTGTACCCGCGAACTCCAGGGGCGGCGAGTCCCCTCCCGGCGGCGGTGGCCAGTCCAAGCCCCCAGGGGAGGGGAGTCCCCACGTCGCGGCGGCTGGTCCAGGGACGGCACACCTCCCCGCTCCCCCCTCCGGCGGCCAGTCCAAGGGGCGGAGAGTCCCCCTGGCGGCGGCGGCCCGTCCAGGGGTAGCGAGCCGACCCGGCGGTGGCCCGTCCAAGGGCGGCAAGTCCCCCCGGTGGCGGCCCGTCCAGGGCGGCGAGTCCTCGCGGCGGTGGAGTCGAGGAGGGGGCTGGGGGAGCGGACGGCCCTGGTGGCTCTCGGAGGGGGCCGCTCCGCTGGGGGCGCGGCGTGGGGGGGGGGTGTCGCGGACTCGCGATGCTGGGTCGTGGGGGCGACGCGGCGCTGGGTTGGGGGCTGGGGCTCGGGAGGGTGGCGGGCAGGCGGTTGGACTGGGACTGGGAATCCGGGGGAATGAAGGAAACCTAAAGATCTGATATATATATACAAGGGTATGGGATCCACATGTCAGCGGGTTTCGGGTTTGCGGGTTTGGATATCAAATTTTCAAATCTGTTATAAAATACCCGTCGGGTTTAGAATCGTACCCGCGCCCGCACCCGCAAGTACAAACCCAGACCCGAATCCGCGCCCAGCGGGTCAGGTATCTGCAGATTTGCGGATATTTTGTACCCGTTGCCATCTTGAGCCCGCTTTGCGCGCATGTGGCGTACTGCCGTGCTGGGCGGTGGTCATTTTGGCACGAGTACGCCTCAACCGTCTAGACCCACCAACAGCCCAGCACTACGCCTTCGCGTGGATCCTTTCCTTTCTCTTTCCTCTCCCTCACTCAAACGTTTCAGTATTTTAGGTTGGGTTTAGATCCTAAAAAAAGTTGGACGAAATACACTGTAGTAATTTTTAACTGAAGATTAGAAGGATTAAATATGATTTAACTATAAAACTAATTACACGGATGGACAGGAAATTGTGAGACGAATCTATTAAGCCTAAATAATCCATCATGAGGTTGTTTACTATAGCACGACATTGTCTAATCATGATTCAATTAGATTTAAAAGATTTGTCTCGCAATTACACCTGAGGTTATGGAATGGATTTATCAGTTTTCTATATTTAATACTCTTAATTAGTGGTTAAACGCTCGAAGTTACTATAGCGCTGAAAAAATAAGAGATCTAAACAGACGGTGGAAGTTAAAAACCTCCGGTTCTACATGCAAATCACAGATAGCTCCGCTATCCACATATATATACATGATTTCCCGGAGCAATTTCATATGGGTTTTTCGAAGAGGCCATCTGTCTCTATTTATGTATCAGGCACAATGTAACTAGATTTCTGTTACACATCCATAACACTAAACTGACAGTGATATTTGTTGTGAAGAAAATTAGATTAGTGATCAGTTTTTATAATTAGTTAATTAGTGATTAATCTCGAAAGGGCCACCCCGAAGGGGCCACTCCGAAGGAGCCATTACACGAAGGGGCCACTCCCGAAGGGGCCTGTCTTTTCGGGAGTAGACACCCTTTCACCCTTGTACATATAAATAGTGTGGTCTAAACATCAATCAATACAACAATCATTCATTCCATTCTCTCTTTCATTTTTACTCTCAACACGTTATCATACACGCGACTCTCTACTGAGCACCGACAAAAGACGCCGGAGGCCTGTCGCACTCACACCCTGTGAGAACTCGCCGAGAACACCACGACAAGTACGTCCATGGCGGTTGAATGACCTCCATGGAACTCGATGAGAAACTAAGTGCCAAAGCGCTATAGTATCGTACAAATTGCAACATGACTGATATTGCTTTTGTAGATACTTTGCTAGCTCAAATTAGCTCAACTCCAACAATATCATACCCAACTCCAACAATATCATACAAGTTGGAGTCAAATTAGATATCCACAGATATCTAGAAGGCACAAAAGATATTGATTTGTTATTATCAAATTAGAACACGACAAAATTGGAATATCGATACTGGCTAACTAATCCCTATTATGCCAGAATATAAACTGATATCAAAATACTAAAGTTTCATATATATGAACATCAAAATAGATTCTAATGAAAACTTTAGTCTATCATTCTGAAGCATCACATCAATATATAGTATCTCTGAATGATTAAATTGTGATTTCATCGAATCATTAAACATTTGCTAAGACATAGCACAGCTCCAACAAAATGCCATTGGACGTAAATTAACAATATCTTCAGATATTTTCAAGGCAAAATTGATCTTGGTTATAACCAAGACAAAATGATTGTTGGTTACACTAAAGCTGGCTACATGTCTATTCCCCACAATCCTAGACCTAAACAGGTTTTATAATTTTACATGGTGGAACAACTACATCTTGAAAGTCATCAAAGCTGACTCTTGTAGGTATATCCACTAATCATTCTGAAATAATTACATTATATGACGCTTTACAGAATGATCAACCACATATAACAGTCATGTGGCATTGGTTCAATCATGAAACTAATAATTATTTATGAAGATAATTTGTTGCATTTATACAATAGAAAGCAAGCTATAAAAAGGGCAATATCACTAAATAGATTGCTCCTAAACTTTTTTTATGGGAAAATAGAAACCTTGCAAACCAAATTATGAGATTTGCAAGGCTCAGGGGGAGATTCTCTCTGAATCATAACTTATACAACCAACCATAATCATCAGATTATATAATTGTACTCTTTTCCTAAATGAGTTTTCCTATTAAGGTTTTTCTCATACATAGATTTTTAATGAGTCAATATTTATGTCATATCTCTAATTTTCCCCACTGGGGTTTTTAAAAGGATATTCGAGACATATTACATATATCATATCTTCTGTTTTCTCACTAGAGTTTTTAAGAAGATATTCAAGATATAATTTCTCCTCATATTTTTCCCATCGGGTTTTGGGGGAGAATAAGTTCAAATATGATCAGCAGATCGTAATACATTCAAACTTACTTATGAGTTTTTCCTTCGAGGTTTTTCTCATATAAGTTTGCAATCAATGATATTCCATATCATTTTCTCCTTATATTTTTTCCACTGGGTTTAAAGGAGTTTTTAGTGGAATACCAACACATATATGTCATATCAATATTTCTCCTATTTTCCCAAAAGGGCTTTAAGGAGTTTTTCCCATGACATATACATACATACATCTTCTGATTTTTTCCATAGGGTTTTCAAGGAGCTTTTTCGATTGATTACAAGACCATAAGAAGATCAAATTGATTACAAGACCACAAGAAGAACAAATTGATCAAGGAGGAGTGTTGTGAAGAAAATTAGATTAGTGATCAATTTTTGTAATAATTTAATTAGTGAATAATCCCGAAAGGGACACCCCGAAGGGGCCACTCCGAAGGGCCATTACACGAAGGGGCCACTCCTGAAGGGGCCTGTCCTTTCGGGAGTAGACACCCTTTCACCCTTGTACATATAAATAGTGTGGTCTAAACATCAATCAATACAACAATCATTCATTCCATTCTCTCTTTCATTTTTACTCTCAACAATATTATCACAGATTCAGAGTCAAATCATGTAACCTTGAACATATGTGAACAAGTGTGAACAAATGATGTACACAAACAAGAAAAATAGTAGAGGTGTCATCTGACAAAAAAAATCATCCACAAAAACACACAAGAGTGTAATAGAAACAATAATATTAATTTGACAACCACACCCACACTCACAATTTTTACTGAAGACATTACCTGATGAACTCGATATACATGGCCATTAATAGAAAGTAGTAAAAGACTTGACCATGTCTCATAATACATATTAGCCAATGTCGGTGTTTTACCGGCAAGATCTCCGAGATATACCCCGAGGAGATTGATTGTAGGTACGGACTCGCCGAGATCAGAACACGATGATGCAAGGAACACAAAGATTTAGACAGGTTCAGGCCGCCGGAGCGTAATACCCTACATCATGTGTGGTGGTTTGTATTGCCTTAGGTGTTGTTCGATGTTTTGGAGGGGGTCCCTGCCCGCCCTTATATGGTCTAGGGGGATAGGGTTATATGGAAAGTCCTATCCTAGTACTAGCAGAGTCCTACTCTGAGTAGGCCGAGTATATTCTTTGTACTCCAGGTAGTTCTACTATGGTACGAGTAGTTACAGTAGTGGTAAGGCGTATCCATGTGCTATTCCCTACTCTAGAATAGACCACGCCTATGAGCAGTCCCGTTGCCTCTGGTCTGACAAGCCCTCGAGCTCTTCGTAGTCGAGTTCTCCAGGCGTCAAGTGCTTCTGAAGACATTTGTCAAGTGCTTCATGTGCTTCTGGAATCCACAGCCCTGACATGTAGTGTTTTGGGTGCTTGAGTGCTTCCGGAGTCTGTTGCCCAGGCTTGGAGTCCATCGAGTGCATCGAGTAGTCTTCTGAGTACTTTCTTTGGCTGCATCGAGGCTACGAGGTGCTCAAGTCCCAAATTATTTCCTTCATATATGGTGCGCGATGTACTCGCACTCCATATGGAGTAGCCCCCGAGCCTTAGGTTGAACCGAAGGATCAGGCTGAGGGTCATTTCTATCATCAGGGTCTTTCAAATCTTCATTTGAAATTCAAATCATCTTTGAAAAAAGTTTACCATTTATGTCACGTATCCCGCAGCCCCCGAGCCTTGACTTGAAACCCCTTAATTTAGGGTTAAGGTTCCAAAATTGAGGTGTTCTTTTGGAGTGTGACCTTTGAACTTCCTGATATTTTCAGAAATGCCATTGACTTGGTTATTTAACTGTGCTGAGCCAATCTAGGTCTTTTCACTTGCTCTTGCTTCTGTTGATCTCATCAGTCTCCCGTGTTGGGGTTCGTCCTTTGCTTTCTCCTCAAATTCTAAGCCCCCGAGCATATGCATGAGAAGAGGCTCATGACATTCCAGAAGTCTAAGCGCCAAGGATCCAAGAAGGAGGTGACGATTGCTGATGGTTGGAGGAAAAGTAAGTTGTCGGAATCTGAGATCTCGTCTCTTGTCAGTCATCGACTCCTTCGCCCTAGGGCTTTTGTTCAGTGGCATTCAGCCGAGGGCATGCCAGGCCATTTGAGAAAGTTGCCGAGGTTGTCATGTTTAAGGCATTCGTGGAGCGCGGATTGGCGATTCCTGTCTGTGATTTCTTGTGGGGTCGCCTCTTTTATTGGGGAATTCAACTTCACCATTTGACTCCAGATTCAATTCTCCACATTGCCATTTTTGTTCACTTGTGTGAGGCTTTCCTTGGGGTTTATCCCCACTTCGATCTCTTCAAGACTCTATTCCTTCTGAATCCATGCCCAAACTTTAGGAATGTTGCCATAGTTGGTGGTGCCAATCTTGAGCTTCGACCTGAAATGGTGGGGAGGTATATTTCATATACTTCTCACAGTCAGATTGGTGACTGGAAAGCTAAGTGGTTTTACATCGACAATCATGCGCCGGTGCTTCCTAACAGAGTTCCTGGGCCACCCAAACGATGTCATGAATGGTTCAACCATGGGAGTATTCCAGTTCAGGAAGAAGAACTGCTGCAGAAGATTGTTGTTCTGAAAAATAAGGGAGTAACCGGAGCGACGGTTGTTTTTTCCTGGCTTGGGAGACAGATTCAACCCCTGCAGAAGCGTTGCAATGCTGGGTTCGAATACTCTGGTCAAGAAGATCCTTCTAGGTTTTCTTCAAAGAAAATTCATCCAGATGAAGCTATGGCACTTCTGTATAGCATATTTGAGGGAGTAGATGCTGTGCCAGAAATCCCTAAACTGTATCGTCGTAACAATCCGCCAAAACTTGTAATTTTCTGAATCTTCGAGTGGATTCCCCCCTTTTTGTTCCTGTAGATTGAAAGTAGTTTGTCTTTGCAGGACGATTTGCTTGTTTATCGGAGTGATGCACCACTTCCAGAAGTTTTTCGTCCACTTCATCAGACCCCAAGTTCTCATCGACCCTTCATTGATTCTCATCCGGATCCAGCTGATTTTGCTGAGTTGTCGGACGAAAGTTCTGATGAGGAACCCTTGAAGAGGAGGAGAGTCCGGAGCCTGAAGCCGGCACTAGTTGTCCCAAAAAACCGAGGACAACTGTGTGCAAGAGGAGGGCTAGTGGAGATATCAGGTAACCAATCGAGTAGTTTGGTTCAATTTTTCAATGTGGTTGGACTTGTTGTTCTGATATCTTTGTATCTGTTGTAGCTCTGGATTCTTGCCTAAGCAAAGGCGAGTAGCCGAGGAGGGTCCTACTGATGCTGCTGCAGCTTCTGATGGAACGGCGACTCATCCTTCGGAAGAAATCCCGACTGTTGGGCCAATAATACCGCCTTATAATGGTTCAAAGATTCTTCCGATTGCTCGACTGCTTCACGAGGAGAAAACAGCAGGTGTGTTGGTAGTTCTTGGAGGGGAAGGGGAGTCGGATGATGACTTTATAGATGAGATTACGACATCCCCTCCTTCTTTTCAATATTACCATGGTGAAGATCTTGAAGATGATCCACAGCTAACGCTTGGCAATTTGTAGAAGTTTCGAGCGTCTGTCTATGAATTCAACAAGTTTTCTGTGGTAAGTACTACTTTCGAGTACTTTTCCTTCTGTACACGCTTCTGATTTTGGGGCTAATTGGAATTTGTTATGCAGCAAATGGCCAATCGCTCATATATGAAGTCACAGAAGCTAAAGGAGACGACCGTGGATCGTCAAAGGATTGGTCTGCTCGAGAAGGAGAATGCTAACCTAAAGAAGGAAAAAGCAGCCCTCGAGCACAAGGTGAAGATGTTAAAGGAAGTAATTCATAAGAACCGAGGTAACCTCCTTTTTGTCTTGTTGTGGCTTTCTCTTGTTTGGTTGCCTAGATGTTGATGTTTTGCTGTGTTGTAATCGACAGACGGGACCGAGAACCACCAGAAGGAGCCGCAGGAGCTCAAGACGGCTTCTCAAGCAGTAGTCGAGTCGTTTGATGTAGTTGGCGACTCGAACAGTAGCTTAGTTGAGCGGCTGCAGAAGATTCCTCAGAAGATCGTCGACTACTTGGCCGAGAGTTCTAGGAACTGAGTAGCGCAGGAAAATGATATGTTTTGACTGAAGGTTGGAAAACAATATGTTTCGTCTGTGGGACGTCCGTGACACCTGGCATTTATGATATCTCGTGCGTCACTGAAGTTGCAACGATTGCGGTCGCGACTTCTTGAGGGGTCGGCGTGATGACTCTCGTCTTGGTATGTAGTCCGGTGCTGACCATGCGGGCGAGCGTCTTGGTTTGCTTCCTAGTTGTCTTGCTGTCGTGCAGGAGTACGACTGTTGTGGGAAGCAGATTTAACTGGGTTCTGCCTACCAATCTGATGCAAGGCGTCTCTGGTCAGGCACTGAATCTGGCGAATTTCAGGGGTATTCGGTAAACCTTGCATTAATATGGCTGCTTCAGCTAGGTTGATCAGCGGGCTGCAAAAAGCAGGGTCGGCTGCTTCGTCAAAGTCTCATTGCATGTTGCGTGGTCCGTGAGGTGTTGGAGCATGCTAAGCTCGTGCAGCCACGTTCTTTCTGCGAGTGGCACGACGACGGTTCCGTCGTCGCCGGCTATCTGTATCTTGTTGAGACTCATCTTGCGGAGCATTAACTGATAGCTCATCATCTGAAATCTGGTCCAGGTTCTCGTTGGCTTATTGTTCATCCTAGGATCCGAGTGCACTGTCATCTCCATGGAGTGAAATGTACACTTGTCTATCTGGGGTCGAGTGAGTTGTGCTGTAGTCGACTAGAGCGATGTCGCCTATCTCTTCTTCCCCGATCGGAGAGAGTGGTCTATCCAATTGGTAAGGCAAATCCCGAAGACATGCTACTAGGCGAGCGTTGTCGAGTAATCCAGTAGGTTCTGGGTTCTTCCAGTATACAACTCGACCTTGTGGTGTTGCCATGATGGTCAGACATGGAAAGTTGAGCAAGTTCGAGTTGAAGTCGTCGTCTGAGTCTGGATAGGAGTCAAACTGAGGAGCAGTCCGAGCCATGGCGGAGTTTTGAGCAAGATTTTTTCGGCGGATAATAGCGGAGTACGATGCGGGCGAATTTTCCACTCCGAGAGGAAAATGAGTCGAAGTCGTGTCCGAGAGGGACAATCTTTTGATTTCTTCTGCAAGTTGAGGAAGAAAGATCTTGGCGGAAGTGGTTTCACTGAGTTGTTCCTATCGATGCATCTTCAAGCTTGTGGAGTCGACCAAGTGGCTAGAGAAGCCTCCTAATCCATCGGTGGTGCAGACCCATGAGCCAAAGACGAAGATGGTTCCGACACTAATCACCGGGAAGTCGAATTCGAAGGATACCATCGAATTCCTCTGTTGATCGTTGGCGAGCTCCCCTACCTAGCGCGCCAGCTGTCGGTGTTTTACCGGCAAGCTCTCCGAGATATACCCGAGGAGATTGATTGTAGGTAGGGACTCGCCGAGATCAGAACGCGATGTTGCAAGGAACACAAAGATTTAGACAGGTTCAGGCCACCGGAGCATAATACCCTATGTCCTGTGTGGTGGTTTGTATTGCTTTAGGTGTTGTTCGATATTTTGGAGGGGTCCCTGCCTGCCCTTATATGGTCCGGGGGGACAGGGTTACATGGAAAGTCCTAGCCGAGTACTAGCAGAGTCCTACTCCGAGTAGGTCGAGTAGATTCCTTGTACTCCAGCTACTTCTACTGTTGTACGAGTAGTTACAGTAGAGGTAAGGCGTATCCATGTGCTATTCCCTACTCTAGGATAGTCCACGCCATTGAGCAGTCCCGCTACGCCGGGTCTGACAGCCAATTCTAAACATTGACATGGTTTGAGAACTTGCGCTTCTTGTGATTGTCCTTAGGGACAATTTCAGAGACACAATGTGACATGGAGCATCCTCCAATGTAATGGAAGACCTCCTTGATACGACGGCGTCCAACTCAACCATATTAAATTCTTAGCACCGCCAAGTTTATAGCATCATTAATTAACTAATGAACAGGCCACGTGAATTTTCACACTAAGCCATGCTAAACCTATAATTCCCAAATACCTAGGCCATCAGTTGACAGCACAAGAGGATACAATCATGTTGTCTTCAGCATAGTTCTTCAGGAGGTTCTTCAACATCCTGCAAAAATTCAACATAATGTAGAAATGCAATTTATGGAACACATAGGGTTGCTTTTAAAAAAAAATAATGCTTATTGCCCCTATAATAGGTGGATACACAATTACAGCATTTACCATGATGTTGATGGTGTGAGTCAGGAATAACCCTGTGCTAGGTGTATAAGAAAGTTCTACATAAAAGGAACCAGAAAATTAGTTGTGAAATAAAATGATTCAAATTTAAATTAAAATAGCAGGACATTTTGACAATTGAAATACATAAAAATGATTAACACCTCGATTACACTTAAATGACAGTGTAATTGATGGTATAAAAATAGTAAGTGCTAATTGTAAATTTAAATTCAAATTTTAAAAGGATTCCAACCAAAGGGGTAATGATTTACACCTCGATTGCACTGAAATGACAGCATAACTGACAGTGCTGTAAATTTAAGGATTCAAAATTTAGGAGGATTCAAACCTGAGGGGGGGGGTAATTATTTACACCTCAATTACATTGAAATGACAGTGCCACTGACAATGTAACAATAGTAATTAGTCAGATAAGATCTTTGTCCATGTACTTACTATTCCCTGAAACCAGCCTCCCATTTTTTACTATAAAATTAGTTAGATAAAAACCGATCTTAAGTTTGCTTGCGTAATTAAAAAACTAGCTGAAAAGCCATCGAACTGAGTATAAAATTAATTGGAAATTAATTATTAGTAAAGATATGGAGGATTACACAGAAGGGAGTATCTAAAATTTCAATGAACCCGGTGTTCAACGGAAGTATTAAATTTAGCTACTAGTTGCGTAACTTGAGCTACTAGTCATATCAATACATTGTACGAGTCTGATTCACATCGCATACTTTGTGACGACAATGAAGAAACTTAATAGAATTTGAGTTTCACAAAATTTGCTAAGCTAACTATTTCACAAAATATACTAGTCATATATATACTCTGTCACAAAATTTGTGACAATACTCCCCTTGTCCATATTATGCTATGTGTATGGCTCATTAAAAACTCACCCCAAAATTCTAGTGGGAAAAACATATGAGAAAAGAGTACATCACATGCATCGGCTTATGTTGCATCTGTTGCTTCATTTTTAAAAACCTTGCATGAGAAACCCAATGGGAAAAAACTCATCAAAGGAAAAAGAGTACAACAGTTGATGCTGGATAGGTCTTCAGGATCTGTCTGTGATTTTCGTGATCATGAGGAGTTGGCTTCAGGGTGACATATTTTTCTAGCAAAGCACCTCTTGAGGTGTCACATGTTCGCACCTTGGCTAAGATTATATATTGGAGTTACCCTTAAAGAACAAAAAATACATAATTAAAGTTAGAGTATTCTTCATCGCCTAGCTACGACTTGATGACCGCCACGCCGTAGATGGCAAGCGCGGCGGCTGCAATCATCCCCAGGGCGGCGCAGGCCAGTATGTTGGTGGCCGCGTTGAAGCCACCCCTGGCCGGACCGCCCGGCCGGAAGTTCATCATCAGGAACATGAGCCCGAGCCCTGATGCAAACGCCGAGGTCAGCAGGAACATGCAGGTCTTGTTCGCCGCCGTCTTGCCGTGGGTTCTGTCAGAATCCCCGATGAAGCGTCCAAAGATCATCATGACTCCCCCCAGCGACCACGCGGTCACCTGCTTCCCTATGTCGGCCATCCACCCGAGCTGCTTCTCCTGGATCGGGTCCGGGTCAGCTGGCTGCACATCTTGCCGGTCTAATTTCTCCCGGGCTTTCCCCTGTTCATTACCGTCACCGGCGCCCTTCTTGGCGGCTGCGAAGTGCTGGATGATGAACTGGACGAGGGCAGCGAGGGCCAGGGAGATGAACGCGGTGAGCACGTAGAACCTGAGCACCACGAATGCCGCCGAGAATGCGGCGACGGCGAGCAGGCCGAGGAGGATGACGTTTGCGTGCCCGATCGCTCCGACGAGGGACCGCCTGCGCAGTCTGCTCTCAATCTTGAGCGCCACCATCGAGAGGACCATCAGGAGAACGCTCATCACTGCCGTGCTGAACATGAACATGATGGCAACGTGGGTGGCGCGGAGGGTATCGTCGTCGCCGGCGGCGTCTCCCGGTTGCTGTTGCTTGTCCAGGGCTCCGAGCGTGCCGACGAGGCCCCCGAATGACGAGGCCATCAAGGCCCCGGTGATCTTTGAGCTGGCTTCCATCTCCTCCGCCTGCTCCGTCGACTCGGCCGCGTCGTCGCCGTCCGGAGGCTCTGTTGCTCCGTCGCTCCTGCTGTTCGCGTACCAGTGGACGGCGGCGACGGCCACCACCGCCAACGGGGGCACGGCGAGGCCAACGTAGAGGTAGAGCTTGAACGGCATGACTAGCAGCAGGCTGAGCAGTGTCAGCGCCGGTAAGGCGATGCAGGCGTAGAAGAGGCACCGAGAGATGGCCCAGTGGTAGAAGCCACGGATCTCCGGGGCCGCCCCCAGCAGCTGCATGCTCAGGAGCATGAAGGATAAGCCGCAGATGCAAGAAGCGAACGCGAGGAGCATGAGGATGTCGAGGCGCCAGTTGTCCGGCCCCTTTGGCAACGCCGAACTGAAGGAGAGGCCGGGGAGCATCACGGCGAAGGAGAGGACGGCCACCACGGCGCCGAACTGGATGTTTCTCTCGCCCTCGGCCGTGCCACGTTGCTCGTCCCCCGTCCCCGCGGAGCTTGTCTCATCCTGCAGAACGAAGCCAATTGCAACAAGATATATATCAGTAATTTTTTTTATTTAGAGATGCTTAAATTCCTAATGCATCTAGCTGCCAGTAGTGAGTAATTGAGTTTGAAAATGCCTATATATCACTCGTTAATTCAGAAGGGGTATAGAATCACAAAATGACAGGGCTGCAATAAAAGTATGTTCAAGGGTACATCGTACTACAACAGATAAGAACCTACAGTAGTTTAGAAAGTACGTCTCCAGTGCAGTACTGTTGTTTTGCCCATTGTAACACCAAACATACCAACCCGGTACTAAAAATTACCCAGTACTAAAACGTTATACGTCCAAAAAATTAAAAAATATATTTAAACCCGGTACTAAAGCGTCACACGTCACAAGCAGTCATGTGATTTTTCCACGCGAAATACGCGCATGTACGGTGCGGTTTGCAGTAACTTGATCCAATAGCTTATAAAATCACAAAATTTAAACCATAGCCTCACAACAATATAGTGATCCTTTCAACTAAAGATGAAGGATCGACCACCAAAGATGTGAACTCCCCCCCCCCCCCACCCACCACACACACACACACAAACACTCATGAGGTTCTCTTTAGCCTATAGCAAATGAAGAAGGGGGTTTCTTGGATACCATCCAACAAGGCATATCCCCCTCAATGTTTAAAATCTCCGGATAAACCTCTTAGCTGCCGGCCTTTGCAGCAGCTAAGGAAAGCTATAGCCGGCTATTACTACAGCTAAGCTATCTAGCTGTTTCGGAAAATTTGGAAATATCAACACATTTGTCATACAAGAATACATGACCATAACATCCAGTACTAGAGACCAAGACCACAAAGGTACCTAAAAGTTAACATATCCACTAGTCATTATTCCAAGATAGAGAACACTTGACAACATAAGCATTTCATAGTGCATACATGACACTTGCCCACAGGAACATTGCCGCTAAACGAAGGCCTAATTTAGCAGCTATCTCTAGCCAAGTACAGCTATTAGCAGCAGCTAAATCATAGTGTTAAACTTGATCTATCCTAGCTGTTCCTCTCCCCAGCAGCTAGCTATAGCCGGAGATATAAAACCTTGATCCCCCTATATATAGTATACATATTCCTAAAAAGATAACCAAAATACCCCACTAACTGCTACACTACGATACCTGAGCACAAGATTTCATTTTTTAGATTATGGAATAAATTCCAGCCTTGATCATGCATTCACAAGCGAATGACTACAATCAAAAGAGTTACAAGAGTTCTTAGACTCTGGACTTCAAATGAGGAATTTCACAAAAACAAGAAAAAAGTTTGATATCCGGCTTCAACCTAGAAGACTAAGCTTCAAACTTCTTCTTCGTTCCCGCTTCAACCTTGCAATGTATCCACACAAACCAATCCATCACATCACTCACCTGCTTAGAAGCTTGATATCCGGTGAGTATGTAGCTTGCCCTTTTCATATAAATCTCTGTCTGGCACAAGGGTAGGAGGAAATGTCAACATCGCCTTCACGGTGGGAATGGCATCAAATGATGTCACCGATGCCGATGCCAGCTCTACGCCGGACAAGAATTTCCTTGAACGGTTTCCGTATCACCCAACAATCATAGCCTGCAAGTAGGATAGCACATCGACAAAGCCTCAAGCGAGGAAATCCCAACAAAATGCAGCATCATTATCGTCTAGCGTGACGTCGGCTGAGATTTCTCCCTATGATCACCGAACCCGGTCCGTACACCATCACAAGAATCTCGGCCACCACTAGTGTTGCCAGCTTGTCGATGTCTCTTCTCCATGCCGTAAGCCAGCCGCGCACAGCTTGCACCGCCACCGTGCAACCTCCATGGGTCGCTGCTGTGCCGGCTTCCGCTCCGGACACCATATATGCCTTGAACACTCACAAGCTCTTCATGACTTCACTTCTTCTCAACGTAAGCTTCATGATGACACAATGTGCCTTTGAACTCCCTTCACTCAGGGCACTATATGAGCCCTTAGTGTTGATGTCTGAAACAGAAAACCAAACCACCAACAATTTTTAAGCCTGGACAGTCGAAGCCCAAGTAGTAGCTACACAACTCTTTGTATCTCCATTATGTGAAAGCGATCGGGTGCTCTAGCCTAAGAGGGGGAGGGGGTGAATTAGGCACTCTTAAAACCTTAACCTTTGGCTCCAACTAGTTTGCACAAAACTTAAACTAAAACAAGCTATCTAGAAACTACGATTCACCTTAGTGTGAAACCCTCATCCCAAAAGAGTTTTGCAACCTATAACCAATCCTAGCAAGATACTATACTAAGAAAGTAAAGGCACACAAGTTGCAATATGAAATGCGGAAGCTAAAAGAGAGGGATGAGAGGAAGCGAACTCTCCACACGAGGATATATCCCGTGGTTCGGTTTGCCACAAAGGCGCCCCTACGTCCACGTTGTTGAAGCACTCACGAAGAGTATCGCTTCCCGGCAATCAAGTCTCTTCCGTGAACACAATCACGGTCACCTTGATCCCGATCTTCACTAAGGGAGATTGCCCACGAAGGAGGGGTCTCCGTCCCCCGCACAATATCGTCGACGCCGCTCCACACCAAGCTGGAGGGTCGTTGACTTGCCGGCGAGCCACCAATTGCTCCAAGGGGCCGGCGCACCGTAATATAAGTGTGATTCACTCTAGAACCAGCCACATGGATCTCAACCTTGCTTGTTCACTCACTCAAGAGCTAATCTAGCACTCACACTTTACAAAGCTAGTGCTAAAACCTAAGGATATGATCAATGAGCTCTTGTATGGCTTGGAGGTGTTCTTGGGTGTGTATGAGATGTCTTGGGACTCCAGCAAACTCAAAATGGCCGGGGGATCACATATATATAGGCCACCAACTCGAACTACCCGTTACTAGCCGTTAGCCAGTTTCTGCGTAGGCATCGGAACTTTCGGTGCTTCTGCATCGGTTCTTCCGGTCACTCACAAGCTGAAACTAGCCGTTGGCTTCTCTGACGCTTCTGCAGCAGAGTTGGCGACCACCGGTTTAACCGATGACATGGTGTCGGTTCAACTGGTGCCTCTTGATCTCCATGTAGCCGTTGCCCTTGCTGACGTCATTGCTCCAACGCCTTGCTCCGATGCACCACCCGTTCAACCAGTGCTGAAGGCTTGGCTCTTGTGCGCTTGACATCATCTCTGGAACATAATACATTGAATGCACCGATGCCTCTCTTGAAACCGTCGGTTCATCCGGTGCTTCACTTCTTTCTTCACTTGATCTCCAGAGGCGCACAGACTTGTGCCAAAGCCAGGGCGTCAGATCTTTCGACAACCAACGGATGCACCAATGTTATGGGCATCGGTTCTTCCGGTGCTACTAGTTTCAGTAGAACTCGTCCAATTTAGCGTTTCTTTGAGTTCTTTCTTCGTGTTTTGCTTTACATGGCCTTTTTACTTCACTACTACAGAAAGGGGCTTTGTTCCAACACATTAGTCCCGGTTATTATTGGACCCGGGACCAATAATACTTTTAGTCCCGGTTCTTAAATCTAGGGCTACTGGGGAGCAAAAAAAAACTTTTTATCCCGGTTGGAGATTCCAACCGGAACTAAATAGTAGCCTTTAGTCCCGGGTGGAGTCACCAACCGGGATATAAAGTTGCTTTTGTCCCGGTTAAACCACCCGGGATAAAAGATTGGAACCTTTTGTCCCGGAAGCGTAGTCCCGGTTGGAAAACCGGGACTAAAGGCAGTTTTCAACCGGGACAACATGCGCTTTCTGCAGTAGTGCTTCATCCCTGGAATCTAGAAATGTTCACTTAACAAAACCATTAGTCCCATTGATTGTGTTGTCATTCGATCACCAAAATCACTCGAAATGGCATAAATGGTGCCATGTTCGTTACATTATGTCCGACCTCCTCCAAAATCTTGATGCCTTAAAGTTTTTCACGTTCCTGTGCATGCGCACCTACTCAAATTTACCATCACTATCTTCCTTTGACTTGTCCGATTCCATCCTAATCACAATGTACCCTTAGCCCTTCAACTATGCAATTAGATCACTCCTGCCTCCACATGCACTCCGTAGTCCATCAGACGACCCCCAGCCACATTGTTCATCCTTTACTATGCATGGTCCTCCGCTGAACTATAGTCCGCCCTTTGTTCACCAACTGCAGCCAACCACTATAGACACATGTCACCTGCACATCTAAGCCAAGAGATATATCAAAGCGCACATATTGTTAATTCCTCAACACAAAGAGATTGGAGCGCCACTCGTCTCTCAATTTCTATGACATTTGCGATTTGAGTTGTATTTGTGTTGATAGAATTATAGAATCATGCAATTTTACAAGTAGAATTGCAACTTTATTGCAACCTTTGATCATGAGAAAACTAACGTACATGAACAGCTCACAATTCAAAAGTTTTGGATTTGTATTTCACATTCTATTGGATAATTCCAGGCCGAAAGTGTTACACAAAACACTACCCACAAAGAACTCGCATGGGCAAAATTTGAGTGTCAACAAACCTAACCCCAAAGCCTAAGAGATTGGGCACACCCTTCAATTTTTTTAGTTGGGGTAAAAGCCACCACTAGCCTATTGCTTGGACCTAAAACCCATACTACCTTACTATTGTAAACAACTATGTATTTCCACACTTGGTCTGAAAACTCCTACCTAGACTAAATCTTCTCTTCCACCACATCATGTTGCTCCAAATCACGTGTTGTTTTCTGCATACCAGTATCAAGCACTTTTTGAAGTTCCTTCGGTGCTTCCCACCATATATGGCACCTTGAAAAAATCCCTCCCCCCAGGCTTCGCTAAATAATTGGTATCTTACTTATACCAATGAGTTCCACATGCATTGACTGACACTTAATGATCACTCCATTTGTCCCACCACATTACCATCTGCTCTCAATCAGCACCAAAGTCAAATGGAATCTTCACCATTGATCACCATCTTATTAATGATGGCATGTACTTGCGGCATCAATCATAGATAAAGAAAACATTTGTGAGGGCATGACAAGTCCATGCTCGACAATTTTCTTCATATCATTTATGCCAATGGAACATTATCTTATCATGCATGACATAGCAATATCATTGACTGGCATGGTGGAAATGCCTTAGCTTCTCTAATGATGAGATTTGTTAAAGTAAATGTTAACTTCTCACCTTTCCCTATGAGCTAAACTTTTTGGGTTAAACTGGTTGGTGAATCCAATAAATAGGATCGGGTTTCACTGAGGCCCGACCATGTAATTAGCTTCCGAGGATAGTATGGCAATAGAGTGATGATATAGTGGTGACTTGTGGTGGAGGAGAGGCCTTAGCTGCGGGTTAGGGATTGGGAAAAAGGCAAGTGGAACCTTGTGATAGTAGCTATAGCTTTAGAGTCAAATTCCCATATAACCTGACAATTGGGAATTTGTTGATTGTATTTCAGTGCCTATCATGTATGCAGCCCGACGGTCTAGGGGCTCAAATGGGGCACCAATTGCGGATGATGACTACTAAAACATTGTCAGTAGATCTCAAACATAGTGTATATATAAAATAAGCATGTCCATATACTCTATGTATGGTCACATACCCAACATATATATCATCATATATATTCTAGTATGAACACGTACTCCACATATATACTCTGCGTTGGATCAGATACGTCATATATCATGAGATACACATATGGGAGTAGCTACAAGCAAGTGTAGAATTTTCCTATATATATCAAGCCATTATTATCAACATCAAATTTACAAATACATTTTTTGTCTTAAAAAATATTATAGTTTACTTGAATAGAGTGGCACTGTGTTCAATAGTTGCATAGTACTTGCATATTGTAGGAAGTCGACAAAAACGTTTGGCTCTTCCCCATGCCAATCGATATTTTAGTTTTTTTTATGCCGATATTTTAGTTTTTGGGCAAGGTGAGCTCTCGTTCTATTTCCTTCCCTGGCACAAAACTATATTTGAGCGTTGGCTATATAATTGACACTAGCAACGTTTCCCATGGTGCGGAGCATGAATAATTTTGCTCCGTTGAAAGGTCTTGTGGCTCGTGGAGCATCGTCTTTTCTTGTCATTTTGTCGAGTAGGAAGGGAATTCCCTATGATTCCCCACATCACATGCCGTGCCTCCTACCTAAACCTAGCTAGCTGCTGATTTCGGTGGGCTCTGTCCAGCCTCCGGCGTGATGAGGTCGGATGTGCTAGGGGCCGGGGGCTGGTGGTGCTCTTGCTGCCTTATATTTCAGCACCCAAATACTGCAGATCAGGGATACCAAGTATTCAAGCGGCGTACCTGGCCTTTTGTGGCTGGTGTTCCTGATGCAGGCCTCTCCGTCTCCTCCGCGGCTGTTTCCGTCTCGACAGATGATGAACTCGAAGCTGCAAACACAGTAAACAACTTACTCATACTATGTGGCAGTATATTCGTGAAATCCTCAGAGAGACAAATTAAAGTAGCTGGGTTGCGCATGAACAACGGCCAGCATCGTTGGGAGAGGTGTGGTCCTCACCCTGCCTTGGATCCTTGCCAGTGGGCACGGTCGTCTCGACTACGGACACCGGGTGCTCTTCCTCGATCTGGATCTTAACATCATCAGCCATGGTCATCGTGGTTGGAGCTTGGAGCCCCCCCTGTATATATATAAAATCGAGTTAGTTAATTACAACCTAATCATAGAGGAAAGAGGTCAAACGAAGGTTCAATAATTGAAGCAATCTAATCATATAGGTTCAATAGTTCCCCGTTTCAAAAAAAAAAAAGGTTCAATTCGTAGAAGGGAAACTAAAATGAAGCACTATCAGCTAGCAGTAGTGGATCACTTCTTAATTTTCTAGAGGAATCGATATTTGTTTTCTTGTTGTCTTTTTAATCTTTTTCCCTGTATATCTTGGCCATCTATTGAACAACGGCATCACTACCACGTTATTGAAGTATATATGCTGGATCAAGTAGCAGCAACCTATAGTTAGGCATGCAAGTGGTAGTACTAATTTGCAGGCATATATACAGCACATGAATGTCGCAAACAGCATCCATTGTGCATAATCAGATGATGCCTATAGAGTTTCAAGATGCTGAGAGAAACAAAAACCTAAGGTATTGTTAAGAAATGAACACGATAAGACGGAAAAGAGTGGGTTCATGTGCCTCCAGGTGCATATGCACGCAAAATTGAAGTCCGAACCAAATAGGCCATCAAATAGGTTCTGGAAAATCAAGCAGCCGATCATGCATCACACGCGCACAGCACTCGTCAAAGTGAATTACCATGTTTTCTTTCCAAAAACTCATAACCATGCATGAACTGCACTCAAAACCACAACCATAAAATTTCCTTTCCTAAGAACATAGAATCAACAGATCAATTACCAAGAAAAGATAAACAAATGGAATTCAGTAGCTTGTGATCTATATGAAGTGGCAACAAATCAAAAGGAAGGAAATTTGTAAGAAACATTACAATCTAACCTAATGTGATCCCAGCAACTCTTCTGTTGAGGAGGAGCAAGTTGGATCGATGACTAATACAACAAAGGCAAATCAACACATGCTATCGTATTTATTTGTGCTACTTATATATGATGGTCATGAATCAGAACAAAAGTACTATTTTCATCAACATAATAAAATAACAAATCCTTAGCCATGAAGCTAGCCCGGCCCCCTCTTCTTACCTGTGACTTTTCTTCCATGGCGATTGAACGAGTATTTTATTGTCTAGATGGGATATATAAGGACCACACTGAGGTCATGTTTAACAAACTAGCAACGCATGCAATGACGTAGGCACACGATACTGAATATTAGTAGAGGTAAGATCAAAATGAGATGAGAGAAAACATCCAATTGATTTCAGGAACCCCCTTTATACACACTACTAATTCAAACAAAACATTTCCAGTAAATAGAATAATACGCTACTAAAATGTACCCTATGTTTTTTTACATATCACATTTATTTTGTCCTAATAAGTCAACGTTATCCAACTTTGACCAAATTTATAGAAAAAAATACAATGATTCTATACTTACCAAATACATTCCATATATACGGTGGAATCAATAAAACAAATTTGATATTGAAATAAGTTAACTTGCCAGTAGTTTTGAAAGACTTCAAGGTGTGTCACACGTGTCTTGTGCATGGTTAGTTTGTGAACATTTTGCGTCAACCAAATATTGAGAAGTTCAACAAGACATATGCCGCTGTTGTTCATAAGTTCGTAACGGTTCATTATTTTTAGATTAAGGAAAGAGTTCCGGCCTTGATCATTCGCTCGCAAGCGAACGACTACAAGAGTTACAAGAGTTCTTAGACTCTGGACCTCAAATAAGGGATTTCACAAATACAAGAATAAAAAGCAATAAAACAAAGAAAGAAACCTAGAGACTAAGCTTCAATCTTCTTCTTCGTTCTCGCTTCAATCTTACAATGTTTTCCTGCGGTATCAATCCAACACATCACTCGCCTGCTTAGAAGCTTGATGTCCGGATGATCCGTTGCTTGCCCATTTCAATCCATATACTAGCACATGAGTGCCGAAACATTCCGCTTGAGCCGATCCCCACCAGGATGATGTGCGAACTCCACCAGGGAGGATACGATGCTTCACACCGCCGTCGCCCGCCTAGATTACCCAGGCAGAGTTTCCTCCAGAGAATCCACAGGGTAGGGAGGTAGCACCTTCGATGACACTTCCAACAAAGGTTGCGGCACCGGAGGGTGTCGCCGTTGTCGGCTCCAACAGACGTTGGCCGAGACTTTCGCCCAGCGCCGCCAAATTCACCCCTTCATATCACCCCAGGCAGCGACCAGCACTGCGAAAACTAAGGAGCAGCACGACCTCCAGCCGCGGTGTCGAGGGGAGCGACGGCCCAGCGCCGCCGAGACCCCTCCAGCGAGCTCCGACGGTGGCGGTGCGGTGAACGGTCCCGAGATGTTACGCCGCTGGCCACCCCTACGGGAGCCGCGCTGCAGGCCGCCGGGACCCCCCATGGGGAGCCACGCCAGTGCCGCCGCCGTAGATGCCGCCGCTCCATGAACTTTACGGCCCCGAGGTGCCCCGTTGCAGGCCACCGGCCATCGGCCGCCGGCCGTCAGGCCCACCACAGAGTGCCCCGGCCGCAGGACATCACACCCCTCCACGGGGATCCGCCACCCAGACCAGAAGCGCCATGCCGGCGGCTGTTGGGCCCCCCGCCACGGAGGGCCTCGCCAGGCGCAGGAAAGGAGACAAGGCCGCCGGCAGGGAGGCACGGGCCGCAACGCAGCAGGACGTTGATGTCCCCGCCATGGGGAGCCGCCACGCGCCGCAGCCGCTGCCACCGCCGTCCCCCACGAAACCCGATCTAGATTTGGGAGTGGGAGGATTTGGGAGAGCACACAGCAGGGCAAAGAAGGCTTCGCCGCTGCCGTCCTCGAGCCCGCACGGACTTCCGGTGGCACGCTCAAGCAGCGGCGAGGTCAGGAGGGAGTGGCAGAGGGGACGGCGAGGATCCGCCTGAGCGGGCGACGCGGGGGTCAAGTGTAACATCCCGTAAATTTTATGGAATGTTATATATTCCAAAAATGCAAGTTTTCAAAAACTTTTTTGCGTGATTGTGATAATAGCTAGGAAAACATAAGGTTTAATGCTAACTCTCTCAAAATTCCTAGAATTTAAAACCAAATAAATATAAGGATCTTATTGCTAGAGTGATTTATTTGGAGTTATTTGAATCTTTTTGGAATCTACCTTGTTCATTTGAACCCAAGTTGACTTTAAATTTATTTCCATTGCTTGAAATTGGGTGGGAATTAATTTGAATCTGGCCATTCAAAATAATTCCTAAAGCTAACTAAGACCCTAACCTCTAACAGGCCTAAACCTCTAACAAGCCAGCCCAAAACCCACCTAAACCCCATCCCAAAACCCAGCCTGCAAACCCTTAGTCAGCCCGATCCGCTTCCCTAAACCAAGCCCACCTAAACCTACCAGCCAACCCAACCCATCCAAAATGGCCTGCTACCGCCCCCAGCCCGACCCGTCACCCCGCCGGCCCATCTTTTTCCTTTCCCCCCTCTCGGACGGCCCGCTTCGCCAGCCCAACCCAGCACCGACGCCGCACACCACCTGCGCCCTCACCCGTTCGTCGCCTTGGGTCACTGACAGGCGGATCCCACCTGTCAGCTTTACCCCTCACCTCGCGCTGCTCCTCTTTTCCCTATTTCGCCTCTGCTTTACCCCGATCCGCCTCCGTGTCGCGCCAACGCGATGAAACTGCCTCGCCCGCGTCGTTCGCCGGCCACCTGCCCTGCTGACGCCGCGCCTACCCCGCTGTCAGCCACACCAGCTGCGCTCGCTACTCCGAGCTCAAGGCGGGGATGCCCTTGATGCTCGCCACATATCCCCGCACCGCGGCCGTTCCCCTCGGCGTCCGTGCCAGCGTGGGATGCAAGCCACCTCCCCAGCACCCCCTTTAAAACCACCACGGCCGCAGCCGCCAAACCCTAGAGCCCCCAGGGGATTTCCCCCTTTCCGCCGCCGCCACTAGAAGCAGAGGAGCCGAGGAGGAAGAGAAGGAAGGAGGAGAAGAAGAGAAGAAGCAGAGTGGAAGAAGGACGCCGCCGCCGGAGCCCTCTACGCCAAGCCGGCGCCCACGATCGACTATGCCGACGCCCCGGTTCTGCCTGCACAGCATCGCCTCGCCACGGCATCAGTTCGTCATGGCGCCGCCCTTCCTCTCCGTTCAGGCCGCCCGGTAGGCCATCGTCCACCCTTTCCCCTTCCTTGCTTGCTACCTGAGTGCCATGTGCCGCCGTAGAACCTCGTAGCATTCCCCCTAGGACCACCCGCACCCGTTTTTTTGCAGGAAGACCGTCACCTTGTCCCTGCGCCGCCGTGCCGAGCTTGCTCGGCAGGGCCACACCGCGGCCCTAGGAACCAGTGCCCGCACGTGCGCGCGACCCAGACCCCGCAACCCGCCGTCGCGTCCACACGTGGCCTCGCCCATGCCGATGCCCGCGCGCACGCCGCATGCACACAGCCCGCTGGCCAAACCTTTCGTCGCCTTCGCCTCACCGTGGCACCGAGTGGCCCTGCTCTGTTCTACCCTTGCCTCGCCATGTCGCCCTTGGCTCTGCTCCGCCCTCGCCACGGCCCTGCACACCGCGACATCGCAGTGTGGCGCACGCGAGCGCCCCTACGGTATTTTGCCGAGCGCACTACGTGCGTCCACCCACGCACACACCAGACCACGTGAACCGCCGCTCTGCTGTCTCCACGACAGCCGAGCCGAGGTCACCACCGGCCTGCCTGTGCTCGCCACCGTGCACCTTGGCACGAGCCCGCACACGTACTGCCACCGCTTTAGCCAAGACTCGGCCGTGACCCTCGTCGCCGCCTTTTCGCCGCGGCTTGGCAAACCAGTGACTGCGCGTGCCCCTCGACCTGCCACCTCGCTCTGCCACCGGCCATCTTCGCCAGACCACGCCACGGCTGCCGTCTCGTCCTTGTTCGACCTCACACATCGCCGAACCGAGCCCAGCCCTACATCGCTTTGCCCTTCCTCGTCGCCTTGCCGGACCTCACCCGAGCACGCCAAGTCTCGCCACTGCCGCCACCTTGCGCCGCCGCGGTCCGGCCACGTCGGAGCGCCGTGCGTGCGCAGCTGTCGCGTCGGGCCTCGGTTCCTCGAGTGCACATGCGCTCCTGCCTCGCCTGGCCCAACCACCGCTGCCTGTGCTCTACCCTACCTTGGCTTCGTCGTCGCCGCCTGGAGGCCTTTGCCGTCGCCGCCGGACCTCCAGGATGTCTCTGCCTCGCCCTCCTCCGTCGCGGCGCAAAGAGCACACGCACGCACACACGAGCACAAGCGCGCCGCCGAACCCTCGCCGTCCGTCAGAGAGGAGAACCAAAGGGGAAGGCGCAGAAGAAGGAAGAGACGCCGACCGGCAGGCCTGGTGCTTCAGCAAGAGAGAAGAAGGAAAGGAGTGAAGGAAAAAGGAGGAAAACAAGAAATGGGCCGCCTTCACCCGCCGGCCCAGAACGCCAACGCCATGAAGCCCAAGTCGCCGAGCCACGCGAGCCGGCCTGCCTGCCATCGCTGACCCGAGCCGGCCTGCGAGCCGCGCACCCGAGCCGGCCCTAGATCCGAGCCGAGCTACTGGGCCGAGCTGAACCGTTCTGTTTACCTTTGAGCCCGTTACACCTTAAACCCTTTTTCTTTTTTCCTTTAACCGGACCTAGCACGTGGGGCCACTGGTCAATGACACTGTGCCGTTGACATGTGGACCCCACCTGGACGTGGACCAAGTTTGACAGTTGACTTGGTCAATGTTGACCGAGTCAATGCTGACGTCATCAAAGGCCATGATGATGTCATCATTTGGCGGACCCCGTGCTGACGTCAGCAGGACACGTGGCACTCCCCGGTGCTACCACGTGTCAGCCTGTGTGTTTTTCTTTTACAAAAATCATTTATTAATTCCAAAAATTGTTTTAAGCTTTAAAAATTCATAATAATTCAACTGGGGCTCCCAAAATTATGAAACCAGTTTCATAATTCTTCTAAAATCATGATCTACGCGTTAGAGTAGGTTTTGTTGTGAGTTGGATCTTATTTGAGTAGTTTTGTGCATTCTTACACTTTGGCCCTTGTAGTAATTTGTAATTACGAATAGGTCCCTGCGAGGAGAAGCTGATTGACGCCTCGGACGCCCAGAAGACTCGGAAGGATGTTCTGGACTACGAGAAGCCCCCGAGACTCCAGAAGACTACAAAGAGTCACCAGGTTCACGCCCATCTATGACTGAATTCCTATTAGGCATTGCTTGCTAGATTTGCTAGTGCATTACTTGTGTGTGTGTGATAAGCCTGCATGGCCTACTTATACCGTATTCCTTGCATCCCTATTATACCTTGATTGATTCTTGGATGCTTTGGCTACTATGAGAGTGATTGGGTATGGGATTCCATGTTACGATAGTCTTGGCATGCATGAGACCCACTTTGTGAGAGCCAGAGATAGGGCTTTTAGCGGGGGCAAGCTACTGCCGGGAATGTGTAATGCGCACATTCTGGGGAGCACCTGTGGCGGGTGCGGGAAGAGAAGAGAAGGAGGGGCAATACTTGTTATGGGTGCCCAAGGAGAGGCAATACCTGTTATGGGTGCCTTTGGCGGACCACTGCGGAGGACTGCGTGAGGAGTGCTTGCCCCGGCTCTTATGGACATGTGCGGTAACTATGATTTGTGGGACTTTGTAAACGTGCACGCCACTTATCCACTATGAGGGTGGACCCGGTCCGAGCTAGCTATGCGCATCACCAGACCTGTTAGAAGTAGGGTTGTGCGGGGGAGGCCCGATGCGGGAGTAGCATGGGCCTTATATAAACTCCGGATGGCAAGGGGTGGGGCCACACAACTCCAGGGCGACCTCTTGCGAGGGGATGCATCCCAACCTGGGGGGGGACAGGATGGTGCCGTAGCGGTTAGTCTCGTTCTCAGTAGACCGGTGCCTCAGAGTCAGTCAGAGTTGTCTGCTGGCTGGCGACGGGGCGAGTGGGTATAGGTGCGCAACCCCTGTAGGGTGAAAACTATACGTATAGTCGCGTACTCGATCATGTACATTCCTACTCTTCTGTTACTTCATCTAGAGTAGTAAACCCAGATTTCTACCTCCCTCTAGTCCACTTCCCCCTGTGGAGTCAGATGAGGTGCAGGGAGAGGGAGTTCCTGCACCAACTTGGGTTGACCGGTGCCGGTATGGCCCGTGTCGCAGAGTGACAGATGACTTATATATGTATATACTTGTGCTTGCATAGGAAACCTCAGCCTATCTTTGGCTTCTTTATATACCTTTGCATCCACTTAAAGCTTGCATACGGATGGTGACGTGAACCTATCCCGTCCTTGGGAATAGCCTGGTAGATGCAGAATTCGATACGCGGATCAAGCCGAAGATGAAGGATAAAGCTAAGGACGGTTCGTGCTACGCTCGAGTGCTTCCTGTGGAGGAAGGACATCAAGACGAAGGATGCCCAGAAGAATAGCTATCGCTTCCGGTTTCTGTTTGTTTTCCTTTAGCCCAAGGGGCTTGTACTCTGATTTTTCGTACCACAATCCTTTGGGTTATGTAATAATTAAATCCATGTATTGATTTTCAACGTTGTATGTCTGTGATATCTAATTAAAATGAGTTCTATATGTGATAGCTACTAATCCAGAAACTATCACGACGATACAGGGATTCGGGTTCTCCATTCAGAAACCCGGGTCGTTTCACCAAGGTTCCGAGGAGCAACCAGATGGAAGTGCGCGGTCAAGCAATCCCCTTCAGTTCATGACCGAAAGCTAAGCGTCCCGTAACTAACCAACATTCATTATTAACTGCACGCTATCTCTGATCTTGCTGAGCATGGTAACTAACCAACATTCCCATGACCACCACCACACGTTCCGTGATCCTTACCAGTCCCCACTCCTGGCTGCAGCAGCCTGCAGCAGCCCACTCTGAGACGGACCCACGATGATGAGCCGACAGGTTAATTCACACATCACATGCTGACTGGCTTGCCGATGACCTCCAAGTCAGTCGTCCACAAGGTGACACGGAGAGCTCTGTGGCACATCCAAATCACCAGATCTTTAACAGATCTCGCTCGTACAATCATGCATCGTCCAGTCTCTCTGCAACCCCTTTGCTTTTCTGTCCGTCACGCATGGATGCATTTCCGTTGAACAGCGCCGCCGGAGCCGGCCGCCTTGGCGTCCTCTGAGGAGAACCGGTCATCTTCGACGACGTCGGCCGGGAATGACACTGTCGTCGTTCATGCACCTTGAGGTAATAATAATAATAATAATAATAATAATAATAATAATAATAATAATAATAATAATCCTATCAACTCACGCGCTTTCTCTCCGTTTTCCCGCGTCTGCAAATTAATTTGTCCGTTCCGTGAACTGTCAGGGCATAGCTAGTGTGTCGTCGATCATCACATCGACCGCGTCGTGAACAGCATCGGAGTCCATGGAAACGTTGACGACGGCGATCAGGGGCAGGGCATTGACGACGCTTCGATCTCCAAACAAAACATTGGTGCTGGTGAAGGTGAGGCATGATCGGCCGGCGTGTGTGTGACGGGCGGTGGCGCGAGTGACTGGTGACGCCACTCGCCAGCTGGTCAAGTCAACACACGGAGACAAGAATAACAAGGTTAGCAACGATGGATAGATGCGGCAGCAAGCTGGCCGGATCTCCCCCGGGAGGGAGCTGCGGCACGACCAGTCGATATCCATCGAAGCAACACGGCGGCCTTGCCGTGTCCAGAAACGTCTTCTTTCCTTGGCGAAGAAGCAGGCGAGGGGGGCCGCGCCGGCCCAGCAGAACCGGCCGGCCGGCGACCGGCGGTCTCCATCTTCAAACAACGCGGCGACGCTGCCGCGGCGCGCAGTGGGTCATGCTCATTCCAGAGCGGGTTAACTTGTCGCAGCCGCGGCTTCCGGTTCAGCCGCTCCGATCGATTCGGATCGAGGAGGAATCTGCATTGCAACTAGCTAGGCAGCAGACAGAGGTAGCCTTGTTGGTCCACACGGTCTGGCCATTGTTATCACTGGAACGTTCACGATTGTAATCACTCTGTTCGCTGTGGCTGGTGGCTGGTGCTGATTTGTTGTAAAAGAAAAGTACTGCTGGCTGACTGGTGGCTGGTGCTGATTTGGTGTGAGAGAAAAATATTGTTGGCTGATTGCAACGAACAGAGTGAATAATATTTTGGCTGTCTATAGTACACCCAGGAGAATAGAGAAATGCATATGGATTCCATTTCCATTAGTGATGCAAAGTTGATGCACGATCAACTAGGAAAGGATCAACCTAACATTCACACATAATTCCACCGGTTAACCCAATACGTGCAGCACATACATACATGGCAAAAAGGTTAATACATCCGAGAAAATTTAAAACTGAACGGAGGTATTATTCCTATTGGCGGTGATAATAGTTCACATTGAGATAACATTGTTCAAGTTGGGCATATAACAAAGATAAATAAAAAGTAGCTGCACAACCGAAAGCACTCCCATCAGAACTTCTACAATAGCACGACACATGGTTGCAAATACCTCCCCTGGTCAAGTTTTTTTTTTATGGTTGCAAATACCTTTCACGATCATGGCTCGACATTTCTTCCACCATTTGTAGATACAACTCACGGAACCGCTGGTTGGCAGTTGGTGTAAATCATACAATTTACTAGCTAGTCCCAAACTGCACAAGTGGATGGACAGTCTTCATTTGGCGAAGCTGCTGGAGCAGGCCTCGCGTGGTGTGGGCGCCATGGGCGGAAGGTAGCCTCACGCGCCATGGGCCGAAGGAGGGCGTGCGTTCTGCGGCCCGAAGCTGCTGGAGACTTCGTCTTGGGCCGAAGGGGGGCGCACGTTCCACAGGCCGAAGTTGCTGGTGCCTTCGTCTTGGGCCAAAGGGGGCGTCTTCGCCGCGTTGTTGCGCCGCGGGCCGAAGCTGCAGACTGGGCTGCACATAGCTGCCTTCACCGCGGGCTGAAGAGATCTTCATCGCAGGCCGAGGCTGGTTGTGGCAATTGTGAGCTTGTTTTCGAGACTAGTTTGCTCTCGGTCGAATTTGCGATGGGCTGAAGAATTGGCGTGGCGCGTTTGTGAACAATATACAGTGGCATACTATTAGAACCACTTGATTTTTTATGGAAAGCAAAAGGACCAAAAATATGATGTCATTCCAATTTGTAGAATTTTCTGACCAAATTTAGATATTATTATAATTATTCTATGGTATCTTGGAGATAGAAGTATGAACTATATATAGGAAACAATTGAATTATTGATATATCTCAATAATATGGGTTATAATGGAACATATGTGGCTAAATATGATTTTATAATTTTTTTTCATACTTTATTCGAGGTACACATAGTTTAATTTTGAATACTTTCAATAAGCACATAGAAATTCATTTAAACTCTAAAAAATAGTGAATCAATTCCAAAATTTTTGAAACTCCTACTCAACGACTTATATGTAGTCTACTACATATAAAAAATATATTAATGCATATAAGATAATTATTTTTGCATGTTACTTCACAATGGTGCCATAAAATAAAAAATAAAAATGAAAAATGTTAAACGGGCCAAGAAACCTAGCCAGGGCCGTTTTCCCCTAATGCCCAACTTCTCTTGGCAGTCAATTTCCGATCCAACGATTTGGATCGATCCTAAGATGGATAAAAGGCAAGTCGACTGAAAACCCTAGGTCTCTATCTTCCTACCTCCGCCGGCCGCCGCTCCCACCTCCGTCTCTGCCTTCATCACCCCTCTTCTCCTCAGATCTGTGCTGCCCTAGTTCCCCACCGCCCGCCTCCTCCTTATCCCCAATCGGCTCCAGCTCCTGACCCTTCCCTTCGCGCCCTTTCTAACCCTGCCCCTTCACACCCTCCGCCTCCCACCACATCATCATCCTCTCTCCCCTCCGCTACACCCCCAACCTGTTGACGCGAAAATCCCACGGATGGGTTCTCGCGCTCCACGTACGCTAGGGCCGGAAGATCTGCTTCACTCTGAGTACCGAACCTAGTCGGCGCGCGTGTGGTGCGCTTGGTGTGCCAGTCAATTTGACCTACAATTGACAAGGAAGATAAACGTTAAATTTTTCGGGTGCAATCGGCTGGCCAACCGAGTGCAGGTGACATAAGCTATCGGCTACCGTACAGCCGATCTAACATGATAAGCCAATCTAAAATGATGCAGCTTTGGAGTACAACATTTAGACCTGAGTCCTATCTGCTATGGTGATAAAATCACATGGTCAGCCGACAGTGAACAAATCCAAACTGGATAAATCATGGTAAAAGCTTAAAACAAACCAGATTAACGAGTCAACCTAGTAAGATCTAAACAATTACCGATAACTATGATGTAAACTTAGAACAAACCAAATTAAACAGATTAACCTAGAGAGAACTAGAAAATATCGATAACTTGGTGGTAAAAGCAACAGGAAGCTAGATTAATGGATCAATTAACCTAACAGATTGATAGCTTCTACCGATAACTTAGTGAGCAAACTAAATCCCGCCGGACGGATCTAGAGAGCTTGATAACTGGTGAACAGTTAGATCCCGCTGGATGGATCTAACATGCTCGATAACTTTGAGCGCCATAGACGGAGGAAGAAGCAATGTGCCGTCAACCTGAACCCATTTACGCAACTCTACTCGGAACTTTTCAATAAGCGATGGAACATACCTGCTGAGAAGAACTCGTAAAGAGAAAAACTACTGCAACTAGGGCGAAGTCGCCGTACTGAAAGGTTTATGCATGTGAATGTAAAGGTTGTGTTTGGATGTGGTTGATCAAAATTTATAAACGTCGGAGGTCAGCTATTTATGGCCTAAACCCAGACCCTGATGCTGATACGGCAAGATCACAACTTGCGAATCAAGAAATAAACTTTCCTATCTTAAATTAGACAAATCCTAACAAATAATTTGCCAACATTATCTTGTTGGCTCCTTTATTAGCTCTATCGGTTGTGACGCTCTTCCTGGCCCAAAGGCCCAATATGCTCTCATTCTTTTTTTTTTCATTCCAATGCCGGCACATTCTCCATCGGCTGCTCAACAAATTGACACGTACCAAAAAATAGTGTTAACACAACCGACGACGCTCCTCCCCCACGGGCGAGTGGCAGCGGCGCCCGGGGCCTCCTCTCCAGCGGGCGAGCAGCGGCGGCGCCTCGTACCTCCTCCTGCATGGGTGAACGGCGTTGGCACCTGGGGCCTCCTTCCCCGTGGGCGAGCGGTGGTGGATCTACGTGCTCGAGCTCCTCTCCCCACGCCATGTCCGGTCCTTCCACCGCATACATGAGGAGGAGTAGGAGGCCGTGGGCCTACTCCGCTCCGTTGCTGGCTCCTGTGCCGCCGCCCAGTGGAGCGCCGTGGTGGTCGACATCGGCAAGAGGATCTGTCGTGTGATGAATGACATCATGGGCGAGATCATCAGCGAGCAGTCATCCTCCTTCCCCGTGGGTGAGCGGCGGCGGCATTCTAGACCTCCTCACACGCGGGCGAGCGGTGGTGGCACCCACCGCCTAGGACCTCCTCCCCCGCGGGCAAGCAGCAGCGGCGCCCGGATCTCCTCCTCTGTGGGCCAGCAGCAGGGACGCTAGGATTTCCTCCCCCACAGGCCAGGACTGGTTGTGGTGGTGAGGTCAAGCACAGGCAGCGGCGTGGCCATGATGAGCCGATGCCTCCGACCTACGCGGTGGAACCCCCCACATTGAAGATACAATCCGATCGATTTGTGTTCATCGGTGCAGATGACATGTGGCTAAATATGGCAACATGTGTTTGGAAGGTGGCCTCAAAGGTGTTTGGCGTTAGTAGGGGAGGCAAACAGGAAGGGAAAGATACCTGGTGGTGGAATGACGAGGTGCAAAGGGCTATCAAGGAGAAGAAGGAGTATTTCAAGTGCCTCCACCTTGATAAGAGTGCAGCCAACATCGAGGGCTATAAATTAGTGAATGTTGAGGATCGTTAAGTTGAAAATACGACTGCCAACTTCTGCATCATCCAACACCAAATGAATCACCAAACATAGAGATAGGGATTTAACTCTAACTATTTCCACAAGTTTTGGTGAGACATGTTACGCAGGCACCCATCGATAAATACCAAGGAAAACATACATAGAATGCAGAATAATGCACAGAAGATCACACCCTGTGTTACACTTACAAATAGGGCCAAAATGACATGCTAAACCAACTTATCTTCAGGCGTGCACCCAGAAACCTACACAAGGACCCCACGAGGAATGCACTGACCGAAGATAAGATCGAAAGGCCTTAGAAGGGGTGTGGTGGGTTTGGCCGACCTCCCACTGGGCCCAATCAGGCCCAACTTTCTCCTGGAGTCTCCCACTGCTTCCTTACGCCGGTTCCGTATGGGGATAGTACCACCCCGTGAGTTCAACCGTGGATCCACCCTTGGAAAGGCTACATAAGGAGGAGGAGAGCCCCCGACACAAGAGAAGATGTAGAGCTCCATTCCAAAGGCGAGGCCCTGCCTAGCCTAGTGCTTAGAGTAGGAGGAGGGTGAGGAGTAGTTCGGGGAAGCACCGGACCTATCGGCTGTCTTCTCCAAGCTTGTACCTCTACGGATGCTATCTTCCTCAGGTATGAGTAAGTTGGTATTTGTGATTCTTGTCTTGCATAGTACTTTTGTTTGAGTGAGATCAGTTCTCTTACTCGTGGGTTTGTCGCTCCGTATTTATATGGGGTGCTGTAGTTTGCTACGAGTCGACAGACATAGTTAGACTGCAGTAGTAACCAGTAGCGCAGACGTGGTGTCTCGGCTAAGTGTTATCCTTCGTTTGCCTTATATCCGACGGTTTGTAGAGGTAGGCCGCTGGTGCTGATAGCCCTATTGGTCCCATGTAATACTCCATGTTATGATATAGCATAGAGTTGTTGACCGGAGTCTCCTGACCATTTTAGGGATAAGCCGGTGCCCGAAGCGAGTCTTACCCGAGAGATCGATCTTTAACTCATCTTTAGTGCTACTGCAGGAATCCTCTCTATACTCGCCATCTGTCTTGGTGTGTCCTTGGGCTGACTAAGTTAGGAGTTAGTACACACATGTTCCCTGTGGATACGATACCCTTCAATACTCACGGGTGAAAGCTACAACGGAATCTGTGCGCTTGCGGATGTATTCGCAGTCGTTAAAATACCCAACAAGCTTTCTGGCGCCGTTGCTGGGAACACAAACCTGGTAGCGACGCTAAGAAATGTCAACAAACTTTCTGGCATCGTTGCCAGGGAACGGTTGTTGTGTCTTTCTTCGAACCTAGTTGGTCCTCGTATCTTTATTTTTATCTTTTCCCAAAAAAATAAAAAAAAACATCTTACCCTTTTGTCTTTCCTTACCTCTACCTTCACCCTTGCTACCCTTTCCATCATCATATCTTTTTGCTTTCTTTATCTCTACCTTTACCCCCACTACCAATGAAAGGTTATCCATGTCAATACCTTTCAGTCCTGTGGGGTGAGTCTCCAGAGCAATTCTTTCTGGACCTAGTTCCTCATTCGGCTACGAGATTCACCCTCATGTTATACCGATCGAATCGAGTGAAACAAACTCATACCCTTATCCTCGATTACCGATCGATGCTCCCTGCTCGCAGCTGAATAAGTCCATTGGGTGATTTGGGGCTATGTTAACGCCTTTGAAGTTGGAACACAGTTTGTCGCGGAGGTCCCCCTAGGATAAAATGGACCCAGGTCAAAGATTGGCGTACCAGCTATGTGCTATATCTCTAGCTATAATGACGAATGACCTGGCCATTGTGGCCTTGTCGCCACCTGCTGCCGCGACGGCTGCCTTGCAACTCATGATGAATTGATGAGGGTCCATGTTCCCATCGTACCTTGGGAGATTCTAAGTGTTGTAAGCAGGTGGCCATCTTTGAGTTTGGAGAATTTGAAATGGGGGCGGGGCGGGGGTGGGAGGGGGGGATTTTGGGTCGTATGGCATAGATGGTGGTTGATTCCTTTGGTTTAGTGGTTGATTAGCAGCTGCGAAGAGATGGTGAAGGCGAGGGTTTTGGGGTGGTGGCGGTGGGTCGGCTCGGGGGTCGAGGACAAGGATGGGTTCGGGACAAAGGGTCGGGGTTTGGGAGAGGGTCCATGTTGCCCTCGATGCGGGCGAGGTACTCATCCATTATCCTCAGCTCTTCTTGGGCTTTGTCTATTTTTTGACGGATCGTTTGCACTTGGGCCTACTTCTCCAGAGCCTCAATGTGGCGCTTTTTCTTGTTTAACTTTTCATACATTAAGGGCTGTGAGTCCCCGTTCTTCGGCCCACTAGGCCCTTTCGTCTTCCGGGTCGTCTATGCCTTCGGGTCGCTCATCGCTGGGAGGCCTACCTGCCGTGACGATGGGTGCATCTGGGATCTTTGCGCCTGGAGCTAGTGCTACTCCACGCGGAGGTAGTGCAGTTTGGTTAGCCTGGCCCGCGGTGGCGGAGGTTGGAGCCGGCGGAGGGTGGTTCCCTGATTATGGTCCTTCAGGCCATGGTTGGTTTGGTAGGTGGTACGATGGGATCCCCACGAACAGCGCCAACTGTGAGGGCTTTGCTCTGCCTCCTACCCTCGCTAAGGATTAGCGCGGAGGAGGCTGAGGGTGTCCCACAGGAAGAAGAGAAGGGGTGAGAAGCGGACAAGAACGAGGGTAACACCGGGATGAACACAGCGGGACACAATAAATTCAGAAGTAAATGACCATTAATTCACATTCTCCACAGTAATATCCTCGAGTATTTATAGGCCATACCGGAGGCTTGGTGAAATTACAATCATAGGGGGCTGAGGGGGTGGCACGCCAAGGGCATCCCCCCAACACATTGTATTGCTTGCTCCTGACCCGCTTGCCGACAGACATGGGCGAGAGACAGCCCAACCTTCCTCAATCCAGCGGCGTCTTCGACCGGCGCGGTGGCTTCTTCAAGCCAAAGAGCAGTTCACTGCAGTTGCACTGAAATATCAACTGATGACCAGTACACTGAAATACCAAGATGCCGATTGTGCGCCCATATGACTCGTTCGCTCCGCGCGATCTTTTTTTTCTTTCTCGAACACACAGGAGAATTACATACCATTATATTAAGAAGAATAAAAAGGAGGAAAGAAACCCCATACAACACCACACACTCACTCCTTGGAAAAAAGAAAAAACTAATCGCCTGGAGAACAGTTTACAACGACCCCTGACCTACGAAAACAGTCACTCAGGCAGCAGGCCAGTCAGGCATAGGGCACTTGCTCATGGCAAAGCGACTAACCCTAAGTACGATTTATAAGATCCTCAAGTCAATTCGAAGAAAAACAAATAAACAAAGAACAGTTCACTGTGGTCGCACTGAAAAATTCAACCGAGCAGTGCACTGGTATTGCTACCAGCCAATGAGCAGTTCACTCCAGTAGCACTAAAATATCAACTGACGACCAGTACAACATGGCGATCGTGCGCCCATACGACTCGTTCGCTCCACGCCATCTGAACTCTGGAGCCCAAATCTGGAGTCTGAAGTCTTAACAAACCGAGACAACAGAAACGATACATGCATGCTGGACATATCCAACAGAATCACACCTATAAGTTTATCACACGACACGACCATCAAAAAGAAAGTTTATGATGGAAAAACCATCGATGGGATGGCCAACAAAACAAGCACACGATGGAGCACAACAAACATGCAAGTGGCAGGATCCATAGCCGGAGAATCAATGAGTTCGAGGCGAAGCTCACCTAGGCAACAGAAGAAATGATTAAGCAAAACTAACATATGAAATTAGTGTCAGGACAAAGAATGATGGGAAAAAAAGGTACCTGAGGACAGATCCCCTGAGCGATTTCTTCTTGTAGTAGCATGAGTGGCGTGGCTCGACAAAGAGGGAGGGATGGTGGCTAGCCTCCAACCCGTCCCACTTCAGCGCATCCCAGACATCCTTCTCGATCTCGACCGTCGGCTTCTCCATGTGTATGCCACGCCCTTGCATGGATGGCAGTCGGCGTAGGCCCCAGCATCCCCTGATCTTGATGGTCATGAGCGCGGGCGCCAGCATCAGCATCTGGGCCTCACATATCTGCCGCAACATTGGGAGGTTATGCAGGTGGATGGTCGTCAGATTGGGGAATGTTACGCGTGCCTCTGGGTGCTCTTCGTCCAGCACGAATACATGCCTCAGATCCATGCAGTTGATGATGTGGAGTGTCTCCAATCTGGGGAGGGAGGAAGCCCACACTGGAAGCACGAACCGGAGTCTGGGGCAGGCACGCAGGTTCAGGTGCTGCAGTTCCCCAAAGGAGCTGTAATTGTGATAGGAACCACGTTTGCTCCAGATGCAGCGGGCCATCAGGAGATTCGATGCCCAAATAGTCTCCAGAGCCTCGAAGCCATATGTTCCTGGAAAGACGGTATCCAACTTGGGGCACCTCTCCACACGGCACTGCCTAAGGTAATCCCATTCATTCATGGGCATGTTTGCACTGGTTGAGATGTCATGCAGGTGCAGGGAATCAGCACACCTTCTCATCAGAAGAGCCAAATTATTACGCGCAGGGAAATATCCAAGCAGTTCGCTCTCTAGACCACGGCTCCCCTGGGAAATCCCTACATGGCGATTCAAATCGGTAGTCGGAGCCTGTGGGAAATCCTGCATTGGAGCATCACCAGCCGTGGCATGGACATCATCATACTGCTTTGCCTCTGCAAGCATCCTGTGGGTAGCTTCAGGTTGAACATCCTCCCCACTACTATAAACAATAGGCACAGAGGTGACAAGGATATTAAAATAAACATCCACAAGGCTGCCCTTGCCTCTGTAGCAGTCTATTGCCGGCCACAAGGATCGAGCAAGCCTTGCATCCGAAAGAATGGCATGTATCTGCAGCCTCAAGGACTTTTTGGTATGGTTTATGGATGGCCGAGAATATCCTGTCCCAGCTCGTGTGTCAATGCATAGGAGCTCTAGTTGTGGATGTATAGCGTATCGACTCTTCTGATCCCATCTTATCGCAACAAGGCGCTCACAGCCCAGCAGAAACAGTCGTCTGAGACATGTGACTTGAATCACCATAGTTGTAAAGTCAAGTATTTTGATTCCAGTTCCTGACAGGTCCAGCTCCACAAGATTAGGCAGTCCACGCAGAAACAAATTCTCCAAACTCGTGCAGCCCTCTAGGCATATCCTGGAGATCTTGGCATCCTTCTGACCTGTAGAAGATGCACGCAAATTTTCAGGAGGTAGTAGATTAATAGCTGGTGTCCAATGGGATGCTGCTCCATAGCCATCGAGGCTGAAGGAAATGAGAGATGATGGAAGCGTATGAGGCGCAATAACACATTCAAGTCCAAGGCAGCCATCAAGAAGAAGCACCTGAAGGCTACTTGCCTTTGATAGGCTACTTGGTACAACTTTCATCTCCCTGTTGCCAGACAGATCAAGTATTTGTAGCTTTCCCTTGTCCATAAATGAGTCATCTGCATCTGTTGTTTCCGCTTGATAAATCCTAGGATTGGTAATCCTTAGCCTATAAAGGTGGGGTAGTATTTTCCTTAGTTGATTGATGTACTGCCAGCTCCTAACTCCCTCTATATTTAACTCCTTCAGGTTACTCATGAGATCCATCTTCTCTCTGGATAGTATCTCGTACCATTCTGTGTAGCGTATCTCGAGCACCCATAGACTAAGCAAGAATGTCCACTCTGCATCTGTATCACAATATTGTTCACTTGGCTTGTGCTTACAGTTGTCCAAACCAAGGAATCTTAGGCTATTGCACATGAGGAAAGGCGGTGATGCAAAACTGAAGGCACAATAAGAGAGAACCAGCACAGCAAGGCTCCTGGAATATTTGAACATGTCAGATGGCAATACGGCTGGGCAATCTTGTCCTTCAAGTGCTGGTGGATGATCTGATCTTTCAGATGGTTGTAGGTGACCTGGTCTTTCCAATGCCAAGAAGACCGACGATGCTCTTACTGGTATATCTTGCATACCATCCACTTCATGTTCCTGGGAGGTGATCGAAATCCAACGATCTTTAACTAGACACCTTGTAGAAACAGCTAGAGGCTTTGTAATCTTCTTTACTGAAAAGGTAGGATTCAATTCTTGAAGCACACGATGAAGCAAAGGAGCATCGCACTCCCATCTTATCTCTCCATGCAATGCATTTCTGATCTCCATTTCTTTATTGCCTTCTATGATTCCAGCACATATCCAGTAGTTAGAAGAATGAGCAGCCCAACCCAATCTAGTGATACTGTGGAAATTATAATGTAGGGATAGCTCAAAGAGGCAACATTCTGTCACCATTGTTGTGTCCATATCCAGCATTTGGTGCCGAGCAACTATGGTAGTAGCCTCTCCATGCACCAGTGCACAAAATTCTGGCTCTCTGATCTGATACTCTCCATGCACAAGTGCAGCAGAGAGGAAAAGGTGGCTGTATCTTAACTTTGCTGCTGTCTCAGAACTGCGGCTATGAATCGTTAGCAACCTTCTCTTGAATGTCCATATCATTTTGTTGTTACGGAATTCCGTCATCTGTGGAATGCCAAATCTAGTGACGTCGACCTCATTATCACTTCCATTAAGAAAAATCATCATAAATTTACTAGTCCCTCAGTGTTCGATCAATCTCTGTTGCAATACTTGCTATCACATCCCTAGAGTCTTTATCCAGTCCATTGAAGTCATCCTCCTCATCCTGGTTATCAAACATAGCCATTGTTCCACGGTCAAGTTTCAGTTCCTCTGCAATTGCTCTCTGCATTTCCCTTCTATTTTTCCATTCCGAGCAGTCAATGTACAATACTTTGTCAAAGCATAGTTCCTGGGGAGCATCCATTTCCCGTGATGAAAGTTCATTTGCTATGGAATTGAGGACTGGGGACGCCCCAAAACCATCCCATCCATGAAAATATATAATTTTTTTCTCTGGCCTTCCCTTAACAAATTCAAGTATCTGCTCTTTGGCCTCATCAATATCCCACCCAAAGATCTCCTGAAATAAAGGAACCAATAAGTACAGTGAGGTCACGGTCGACCAGAGACCATATTTCGTTGAAGCTACATATAATTGATTGACACTGGCCAGACATATGTGCTCTAATCAATTGTACAAATCAAACAGAAATGCTGATCCCAAAATGCCCAGGACCTCACATTGTAGGTGGGTCATGAGCCATTTGGGATTGAGTGTTTATTTTAACGGTTATCACACGTGATTCTAAAATACCTATGACAACGGTTATCATAGATGGCCTCATTATGACACCTATTTATGATAGTTATACAACACAGGCAGTTGTTCCAAAACAAAAGAAAAGTATATTAAGTTATAATTCACAAAAAAACTTCATGTAAACATCGAGGCTGTGTTATACGGTAATTGTTATTTATATATCTAATTCAAATATAATATGTGGGGATGAATATTGTTTTATTATTTGTACACAAGATTGGTTCATCATATTTTATCCATACGATAAAGAGTGGTTCGGATTTATTAGATCTTATTACAAGTTGAAATTTGAAATTACCACTAAAAGACTTGACTTTCTTCTAAAAGAGTTAAATACACCAGCGGCCCTCGAACTTGTCCCCAGGTGCCACTTGGGTCCACGAACTTGCAAAATCGAAATTTGGCACCCCGAACTTGTTAAGTTGTGCCACTTAGGTCCATACCCCTTCAAGGGGCATGAATATTTGCAAAAAAAATACTTAAGTTTTATTATCTTCTACCTTCGCATCCTTGAGGGAGAGATAGTGAGGAGGCAGGGCTGCCACACACGCCGTGCGCCGACCTCTGCGAGCCGCCGGCCTCCACGGCCGCCCCAGCAGCGCACAGCACGGCGCGACGGCGAGGGTGGTCAGGGCACGGCGCGGAGGGCAGGGCACGGCGCGGCGGCCCCTGCGGCACGAGGACGAGGCACGGTGCTGCAGCCACCGTCGCGGTCCGAAGCCGCTGAGGCGGGGGCCGCTTAGCGGCGCAGAGCCGCGGAGCTCGAGGAGGGAGGAGCCCCGGCGGCGGGGTCCATCTCCGCGACGCCTACGAGCACATGGACGAGGCCCGCCCATGGTACCGCGCCATCTGCGTCGACGGCGTGGTGGTGGGGTCCATCTCCATGAAGCCGGCGGCGCCGGCCGAGGACTGGCGGCGCCCGTTCAGGGCGCGCACTGGGGCCGCGGTGTGGTGACGCGCGGGGTGCCGGCAGCTGCCGGGGCGCGACCGCAGCCGGCGGAGCTGCGGGCGGTGGCGGGGCCCGACCATGGCTGGCGGAGCTTGACGAGGGCGACCGCAGCGGCGAGCTCGTGGGCGTGGCGGGGTGCGACTGCGGCCGGCGGAGCCGTGGGTGGCGGCGGTACCCAACCACGACTGGCGGAGCTCGACGAGGCTGATGGAGCCACGCGCGGCGGTGGGGCGCAGCCGCGGCATTTGGAGCCATGCGCGGCAGCGACACGACGGTCGTGCGTGCATGGCAGCTCGCCGGCAACGCGGCGGTCGTGCATGTGGCCGCTTACCGGGGACGCCCGTCGCTGCCCGGCCACCACCACAGAGCATAGCGCCGAGACGCGAGGTCGAGCCTCGTGCTCGCCGGCGAGACGGAGCGCGTGAGCGAGACGAACCCGTACGTGCCCAACTTGCACTCGGCGCTCACCTAGTGGAGCAGCTTGCGGACGGAGACCTTCCATGTCTAGTAGGCCTTCTCGAACAGGAAGAGCGACGCCTCCGCGAGCGCCACGGTGTAGAAGAGCAGGAGCGCCGCCCCTTCCCGAGCTGCTGTGCCCGCTGCTGCTGCCCGGCGTCTGCTCGCACCATGTCTCGAAGAAGGACGCCGACCCGCCGCCTCCGGTGCCGAGCCCGCCGGCGCCGGGGTGCTCCACGATGTCCAGCTGGATGCGCCGCCGCCACCAGTTCTTCCTGCTGCGCCGACGGGGGTGGGGCCCCTGCTCCGTCGTGCCACCGGCTCGAGACTGAGCGGAGGAAGCGGCGAGCCAGGGGCGGCGGCCGCGGAGGCCGTGAACTCTAGGGCCGGCGGCGAGTGCGGAGTCCGCAAGCTCCAGGGGCAGCGGCGTCCGCGGCAGTCGCGAGCTCCAGTGGAGGACAACGAGGCAGGGGGCAGCGGCGAGCTCCACGCATGGCGGAGGAAGCAGGGGAGGCGTTGGGAGAGAGAAAGAGAGAGAACGGGAGGGAGGGGGGGTGAAGGTAGAAGATAGCAATTTTGGAGGGTTTTTTTGCATATATTCATGCCACGTGGCGTCATGTCAAGAGATATGGACCTAAGTGGCACAACTTAACAAGTTCAGGGTCCCAGATTTCGATTTTGCAAGTTCGTAGACCTAAGTGGCACCTCAGGACAAGTTCGAGAGCCGCTGGTGTATTTAACTCCTTCTAAAATCTACCGGAAAAAGTCTATTTTTGGCCATCCAACTATTGTCCGAGTTTTATTTTGGCCATGCAACTCCAAAACCGGATATCCTTAACCATCGAACTATCAAAATTGTTCACATTCGGCCATCCGATGGTTTTGCAGGGTGGTTTTAGAGACGTGGTTGACACATGGTGGTGGGGCCCACATGTCAGCTTATTTTTTATCTCTCCTATTTCTCTCTTTCTTCCCCTCTCCCCTCTCTCCCAGCCTCCCCGCCGCCCCGCATGCCCCGGCTGCCGCCGGGGTCCTCCGCCCGCCGCGCCGCCAAGAGTCTGCGCGCCGGGGGCTGCGGCCGAGGTCCACTGGGGAGGGCACAGGGCCCGCCCGCTTGCCGCACTGCCGCTAGAGATAGGAGGAGAGTGGGCCACCGCCGGGAGGAGTCGGGCTCCATCTGCCACGCTGCGCCACCGGGAACCGCGAGCAGGGGGCTCGAAGACACAGAGAGAGACAAGAAACAAAGAGATGAGAGAGAAGAGAGGAAAATGGGCTGACATGTGGGCCCCACTGCCACGTGTCAGCCACATCACCAAACCACCCAGCGAAACCACCGGATGGCCAAATGTGAACGGTTTTGATAGTTTGATGGTCAAGGATACCCGGTTTTGGAGTTGCATGGTCAAAATTAAACTCGGGCAATAGTTGGATGGCCAAAAATGGACTTTATCCAAATCTACTCCACAGTTGTTGATGAAACTGAGTGTGATCAACGAGCTGCTTATATGGAAAAACTTATTAATGTGTAACATAAGTATGCTTCCATGGCTTATGAGTTTGAGATAGCTAAGGTTGCTTTAGAGGAAGTCAAGTCTAGGATCTTTTTTCTTGGTACAGGTAAGCTTTGTCCTACTTTCAAATCTGAGCATTCCGAGAACTATGCTAAGTTGATAGAATGTGAAAGAAGCTTGGTCATGCTATGTAGATCTAAAATTGCTTTTGTACTCGTGATGTTTGTCCTGCTTTGCTTGTTGATCTTCAATCTAGTAAATGTGAATTGCTGAAGTATGAGGATGAGAACGACCAGCCGTGATCTATGGGAAGCTAGGGGTCAAAGGGCTAGAACTTGAAATCCTGGCGAGCTGCTGCTCAAGACAAATCTGTGACTCCGTCCTCTCTCTCCTCCATTCTTCCTCTACCTTGTACAAACTTCCCCTCTTTTAGAAGCTTCTATAAACATACTTGTCTGATACCTCAACCGTTGCATGAAACAATTCAGATTGCTAAAGTTTCTGTACTTCACTTTGCAGCTGCACCGAAGTTATATACTTATATATAATCTCATTTATATCCACATGCTACCCTAGGACTCGAGATTTTCCTAGCGTCCTAGAGAGGTGGGGGCATTCCCAGCCACCCACAACGCCATACATACCTATAGGCAATTGAAAATAACTCACAACATCAGTACGTGCATGTTTTCGCAAGCTGCTAGCCAACAGGTTCAGTGAGATGGAACTACATCATGTAAGACGGATGGAGCAAGCGATGTTGACTGCACAGCCATCAAATTAAGTCTCACCAGAATTGGCTAGAAGGAAATTAAAGTAGAAAACCAAGCAACTTTTAACTTAAACATTATTGAAGAATGCAAAAGAGCAGTACCTCCATGTCCATGGTGACTTCCACCGTAGAAGACCAAGCAAGAACAGCAACAGCACAAGTATTAATCTAATCCATCAGTTGAGGATTTTTCTTGCCACAACCTACATGCACACCCGATATATAAATGTCATTGAGTTATTCTACATTTCTGTGGGATGGACAAAGTTGACGGATAAGAGCAGCAGGAGAAGCAGAACTTGAATTTGACAAATTTTAATGAGGCCTTCCAATATGCTACAGTTAGAACAGGAGGTGCGCAGACAAGTTTGCCAATGTACCAGGCTACCACAGGTTGCCCTTTCATTTTGTAAAGCATGCACAATTCCTTGCGTGTTTCTTGTCCCGGGGAGCACAGTTTGCCCCTTTCATCTTGTAAAGCATGCACGATTCCTTGCATGTCCCCTGCTCTTTTCTTTTCCTTATTCATACCAAAAAGCATGAGACATTCGCCTGCTATTTCTTTCCTAAAGATACTTTGGTCCTTTAGTAAAACAAGTAAATGCTTCATAGGATCATTAATACTAGCCATTTTGAAAAGGATATAGAGACCTCGAAACTTTCACTACTGTTTTGTTAAATATTTGGATTGCGTATATGAGAATCATATAATTGTCATGCAAAGTAGCTTTATAATGTTGCAATGTCATTATGTTTTGTAGACATATTGCAGCAGAAAACATGGGTCAAATTAATTAAAATTATGTTCTATACAGTTTAAATGTTCAAAATAACTAGCAAGGGAACCTGAGTATTTTTTCCATATGGATCATGTATATTCTGTTGTTAGAGAAAAATGTCATGGCTCAGCATTAAACAGTGTGGAGGGTTTCTGTCTTTTCTCCTTTGTTAAAATTGGCGCACATGACATCATGAGATCCTAAAGGTAAAGAACTGGAGTAGAATAAGAAAGTTCATGGGAAGTAATAAAAATTTGCTAATCACTTCTCCAACACATGAAAGAACAACAGACCGGCTCAGATAGGTATGCACCCAGCTAAAACAACTCCCTCCATCTTTTTTTTTTGTCATAGTCCTAATATATGTGCCATCATACTTTCCAGGTTTGACCATAGATATGTTCTCATACCTGAGCAATTGTGTTATATGGAAATTATACTATTATTCATCTTCTAAAATTACTACATGAAATTATACATTTATTAATACACATTAAAATACAGCCAAAGGAAGGGGAGCAGTAATAAATACTAACTGGATCTTGGCTTTGGTCAGTTTGGTTCATTATAAAACTCCAACAAGATGGCAAGCTAAGTTTTTAATAAATGAAGCTTTTGTTGAAGTAAAAGATGATACAACTATCTTGAGACCATTTCCTATACACATCTAAGATGCAGACAGCCTTAAAAAATATATATGAACAAAGACATACTCTATCAATCCCCAGACAAGATCATCACCCATATGCCTAGGTAAAATACTCCTTGACTGCCTGCTTTAATCGCTGGCAGGCTGTTGCAACCAAATCCCATGACGGTTATTCCACAAGACATTACTGCACGCTGAAAGGTGACTTAGGATGCTGTTATTTACTTCCTCTGGTTCCCTAAAACAAGTCGTTTTGAGATTGTCCTAAGTCAAACATTTTAAACTTTGACTACAAATAAATTATTTTGTGTTGAGTTTGAAAATGTGAAAGTGACGTAAGTAGATTCATCTCGAAATGTAATTTAATAAAAGAAAAAGTTGACAATATTTTTTAAATATTTTATAGCAAAAAGTAGTGGTCAAAGTTGTTTCTTGTAGACCGTGTCAATGTCTAAAACGACTTGTTTTAGGGAACTGGAGGGAGTAACTTTCCAGCTACTTAGCTTGCAAGCTATGGCTATGAGGAATTACATGGGACTTGAAACAACAAGTTCTATTACGAATGGCTGCTACTTATTAGTTGCTATAGCTATGTAGGTATGATATTGTTTTTTAAGGAGGAATATTCATTTTATTTACAAGTTATTTACTTATTAGTTACCCACTGGCTTAGCACCTGGTCTATTTTTCACAAGCCGACCACAAACTCCTGAGATGCTACATTGCTACTACACAACACTACCAGTATGGAAAACTATAAAATTTTGATAGCATCTCCTCTAAAACACAAGCATAGCGGAAGCATAATTATGATAAGAGATATGTAATAAAATACAGCATACTAGCATTCTAATAATAAAATCCTATTGCAACATTAAACATCAAAGAAAATGTTAGCATTTATTAATTTATTATTACAGAGAGAGTCAGTCAAATTTTAGAAGACATGCTTCAGCATTCTAGTGCTGTACTGCATAGTATGCACAACAGATCATGAGGCCAGCCTCTTTTCTTCAAGTTGTGCCCTTCTCATACTGTATATAGAGACAGATTTGAAAAATAGGATAAAGGTAAAGGGGAAAACTAAAACAAATTAAAAGTAAAGTAACGGCATATTTAATTTGATGTCCGCTCAGCAACCTTTAATTTATATTTATATTACAAATACGTCAAATCCCGATGTACAACTCTTTTGATCATGGACTATGTCTAAAAGTTCTGGTTTTAAATAAGATGCCCTGGTTTTCTTAAAGCCACTACTACAGAAATCTTAACCGAGGCGGGTAAAAAGCATTAATGGATGTGGTTTTTGCAACCTCCTCGGAGCCAACGTCACGGTTAATGTGACATTAACCGAGGCGGTTTGCTGCCCGCCTCGGTTAATCGAATAAATTTTTTTTTAAAAGCAAAAGCCCGCCGAGCCCATCATGAGCCCGCCTCCGTCCGCCGCCACGGCGTCTGCCGTCCGCCGCCGCCGTGCCCCTTGTTCGCCAGATCCGGCCTCGCCAGCACCGGATCCGGCCTTGCCGCGCCCGTGCTCCGCCTCCCGCCACCGTGTGAGGCCTGCTGGCTCAGGGCTCCGCTCGCCCGCCGCCGCGCCAGGCTCACCGGCGCCTCGCTCCACCCGCCCGCGCCTTGCTCCGCCCGTGGCCACGCCCGTGCTCCGCCCCCTGCCGCCGTGCGAGGCCCGACCGCCGCCGCGCCCGTGCTCCGCCTCCCGGGCGAGGCTCGCCGGGCTCCGCCCCCACCCCACCACCGCGCGAGGCTGAAAGTGCATCTAGGCCCTAATGGGTTTTGGTGAATTAAAAGACAACATGATTAAAAGACTAATGATTTTGTTTGAGATATCATGAGCAGGAATTTTTTTGTGTATTAATTTATGAATTGACTCATGTATCAAGGAATCAAATAAAAGATGTTATGTTGCTGAATGTCAAGCAAAATGTGAAGATAAACTAGAAACAAGTGTTCATGCGTTGATCAATGATGGTTTCTAATTATGGCTTGGCACTTTTGAGATATAAATTATTAAAGGTATTATTGCAAGGCTTCATGGAGTCGAGATGAAGGGACATATGCTTATGAGCTACATATTGGTCTTATTATTGAAAGCTTGCAATGCTTGGAATATGTTCATAAATCAAGTACAAGCAATCAACAATTGTGACAAGATGAATTCTTTGGTGATGTGCAAAGCTTAACTCAATGTGGCAAAGGTAAGTGGTGAAGAAATCAAACGAGATGACTAGTGCGAGGGACTAAGCAAACTTTGGTGAAGCGACGGCTTACCATGTGCGAGTTGCTAGGGTGAAGTTGCTAGTATCCGTGGAGTGTTCGAAGTATCATATCTAAGCTTTATTGGGAAAAGCAATGCAATGCATCGAATATTTTATGGAGTGACTTGGATTCAAGGATATATTCTCCGAAGAGATGGAATTCCTAAGTCACTAGTTCAAGCCTGGATTTGCTCAAGAAAAAATTTAATGTTGAAATTCCTTGGTTGACAAACATCAAAGTATGGCAAAGCTGAAGTGTTTCATAGCTCAAGTGGTTGTAGAAGCATTTTATAATTAATCTAGAGTATAGATAGGCCGTACTATCAAGAGGAATGTAACATTAATTGTTTGACTCGGTCAAAAATGCTCATAGATCACCTTAGTGAGAACCTTGAGAGAAAAACCCTGAGAACTAACTTTGCTACTTGGATGAAGTGTTCGCTTGGTGGACCAAGTAAATCACCTTAACTTGGGTTTGGGCTTCTCTGGCCCAGACCGGTCTGACCGGTCTGGTGGACCGGTCTGACCAGTCGGGGTGTAACGCCTAGTTGATTTGAACTGACCGGTCTGCACTGACAGAAGCAAAGGCTAGTTTCTGAGAGTGGGGTATTTATACCCCTCATCCCTCACCTTCGAGGGCTGCTGGTTCCCTGACTTCTCTTGTGCTTTCAAAAGCTTATTCTGGACCAGTTAGCTCTCCCCAGTAATCTTTGTGAGTTGTGCTAACTAGATTGCATATTCTTTGGTTGGGTTGAGAGAGGAGTGTGTGTGATATTGTTGACTATTGTGAGAGCTGCATTTTGAACAGCAAGTGAGCAACCATAGCTTGAGCACTTGAGATTCGTCAAAGATTCAAGTTTGCATTTGTTACTCTTGGATGATTGCCTCCTAGACGGCTAGGCGTCACCGGCTAGCTCCCGACGGTATGGTGAGCAGCGGCAAGTTTGTGCAGGCGTGATCTTGCCCCCTTGGTGGAAAGGATCAAGATAGTAGAAACGAGGAGTGGTTGAAAGAGACCCAACTCACGGGATTGAGTTGAAAGAGACTCACGCCCAACGAGTTCATCAACAGAGACGTAGGATTCACTGTGGTGAATCTGAACTTCGGGAAACATATCCTTATGTCTCCATTGTGGTTTGCCTCACTACTTTGTGTTCTAGCACTTTATTTATAATTCGGCATCGATCTACTTTGGTGTGTTGTTTCTGTGTGTGCAGAGACTTGCAATATATTTATATTCACCTGCAGGAACACTACACCAAGTTCTATTTGTGCTAGAACTCGAGGAGGGGAGAAACTATGATATTTGAGCAGGTTCTGCATAGGACCGGTCTGACCGGTCACCACAACCGGTCTGACCGGTTGCCTGGTTTGCTCAGCTTCTAAGTGTGAGACCGGTCTGACCGGTCAGTGTGCTGATAAATTATTTTTAGTGTTTATTTTGTAAAATTTGTCGAACGCCTATTCATCCCCCTAGGCGACATCTGAGGTCCTTTCAATTGGTATCAGAACATTGGTCTTCAGATTGAAGCTTCACCGCTTGGAGTATCGCGATGTCGACTTTATGTGAGGTAACTTTTGAGCCACTTGGTATGAATGGCTCAAACTACTCTTCTTGATCTGCTCATGTACGTAATGTCTTAAGGACCATGGGTCCTTCATTTGAGCGGGCTGTCAAAACAAGTGTGCTTCCCAATGACTTTAGTAATTTGTCTAAATTGTCAAATGAGGAAATGGAGTGCTTGTTTTACAACCGTCATGCCATTGACCTCCTATTTGAGAACATGGACAGAGAACTTTCAGATCTCATATACAAGGAGGATAAATTGCGAAAGACACGACTTGATGCCCATCGTCTTTGGAAGTTTCTTGAGGCAATATGCGAAGAAGATAGTGACGCTGAAGATCAAGAAGAAGAAGAGGAGTCACCAGAGGAGTATACTACAACAAAAACATGCACTCATCCTCTTACGACTCCTCCAGAAGACAAAGGCACAAAGAGAAGCGAGTCAGCTGGTTTCCTGTTGGAACCGATTAGACCGGTATGACCAGGGGACAACGCAAAGAGAGCAAGAAGTGTTCTCGAAGGCGATCAAGACAATCTTCAGCTAAATCAACATCTTCAAGTGATGTTGATCACAAGTGCTTGATGATGTTCACGAAAACAAAACAAAGGCGACGAGGGAAAATAATAAAATTTGCGCACATAAGAGAACAGAGGCACACATTTACGAGGACACATATTTCATTAATTTCGATCATTTACAAAATTATGAATACATGACTCGCGACAGCTCGTCTTCTTTTGTCTTCTGCGTCGATGCTTAAGGAGAGGTCTAACTCATAGAGATTGTGTAGTTCACTGATTCCCGGGGCCAATTAGGCGCGTCCGGTTAATTACATCTGTAGAGCGAGTCTACAGAAAACCTTCGATTAAGCTGCGCTTTTATGGACATTATCAACTCATCTGCTCGACATCATCCATATGCAATATATGGAGCGTAGAAATATGGGTGGCTTTGTTTCACCGAAACCCGGTCACGACTGTACGTCGCCATGTCGGTGATAAATAGAAAACGTTGATGAAGGGGTGACTTTCGCCTCGTCGGTGCCCAGTCATATAGCACAACTTCATTCAACATGGATATATGTGTGTTGCCATCGCCTTGTCGGTACCTGGCAAAATAGTATCCAAATCCCGTTACTTGGGACATGCCGATGGAATCGTGGCCTCGCCTTGTCGGCACTTAGCCAAAAAAAAATTGTCTAGCCTCGTCGGTACTAGACATGTAGAAGCATACCGCAATTGCGGTGTTAGGATCATGCTTGGACGATGCTCGCAAGATGAATTGATTCAACAGCCTTCTGGCTTTTATTTCAGCTCGTTACCCTTTTCATGGGAGTCAAAATAATCATAGAGCAAAGGCTCTTTTCTTTTTTAAAGAGGCAACTTGCATGTGCAGCCTAACAAGAATATCAATTCTCAATCTAACTCTTGCAAGTAGTAGAGATGCAACGCTTGCTATCTGATTCTCTTCTTACTTTCACGCTCCCGTGCAACGGGGCAAAAATCAGCCTTCCGGCACCTCAAAACATCTTTTATTTCAGCTTGCTCGCCTCGGCAGACTTAGCCAAAATAAAGAACCTAGCGGAGCTCACGCATGTACGCAGCTCACCAGGCACGCATAAACTTCAAAACTTTCTGGCATTAACTTCCTTTTCCGGCCCTTCTCGTCATTGACGAGGCAAAGTAACTAGCGCCGCCGATTCATGGCATTGACTTGACCTTTTCCGGCCTTTCTCGTCATGGACGAGGCAAAGTAACTCGCGCCGCCGATTCATGGCATTGACTTGACCTTTTCCGGCCTTTCTCGTCATGGACGAGGCAAAGTAACTCGCGCCGCCGATTCATGGCATTGACTTGACCTTTTCCGGCCTTTCTCGTCATGGACGAGGCAAAGTAACTCGCGCCGCCGATTCATGGCATTGACTTGACCTTTTCCGGCCCTTCTCGTCATTGACAGGCAAAGTAACTCGCACCACCGATTCGTGGCATTGACTTGACCTCGCGCCGCCGTAATATAGATCATTGAGCTACCGCTCGGAGAGGGAGAAAGGAGAAAGGTTACTCATTGCATCTGGGCTGCATGCTCACCGTAAATCATGACGACAGCTTTTGAGTTGACGAACTGCTGGCCGGCGAGGTGCGAGCTGATGAACTGCTTGCCGGCGGCGAGGCGGTGTTGCTCGACGGCGGCGAGGTGCTGCTTACGGCTGCGTTGCTCGACGACGGCGGCGGCAAGCTGGAAGCTCCTTCCGTGCAGCGTATGGCGTTGGCGTATGGGTGTGCGTAGGCGTGGGTGCTGCCGCGTATCTGTCCCTTGGCCTCGGGGTCTTGGCTGCTTTATATAGGCATGGGAGGTCGGTGCTTTGACCCTTGGCCAAGCAAAATCTCCTCACGTTTAAACTAACCGGACTTTATCTCCTCTAGTCACGTGAACTGCTTTATCTCTAATTACCGGCTGGCTTGGATACGATCAAAACCAACCAGGATTCTATCTCAACAGGGTACGTGACTTTATCTCAACTACCCAGGCTAGCTAGATATCACAGAACCAACTCGTACACCACCTGATATGGTTTCCCTGTTGTACACGTACTCGTTTGTTTAAAACAATCAAGATCTTATCTCCAAGTAGCTTGCTGGCTTTATCTCCAAAACGTGCTAGCTTTATCTCTAAATCAACCGGCCTGGAATAAACCAGCATAGAGATCCTGCATGGGCACTGATAGGTGGGCCAGCTTGTAGAGCACCCAACCTAAATCAATTCATGAGATGCATGCGTACATTAAACTCTTCTAAAACATGGAGAGAAGTGGGGCCCACGTGTCATAGGCTCAACCATGTTAAAACTTATGTATGCCTTCAAAATAACTCATCAAATAAATATTGCGCGCATATATAATCATCAAACAGATGGCCAAAAGCAAGAGAATGATCAAGGAAGATGAGGATCAAAGAATTGGAACTATCAAGGCTCCAACTCAAGAGCTTGAGAAGATCAAACTAGAACAAGCTTCTTTGGTCCAGTGGTACTATGAATTGTCCAATGATTATGCTAATACTACTAACTCAGTTATTTGTGTAGCATCATTGGAGAAAGAAAATCAAATGCTCAAGGCTCAAGTTGAGAGCCTCACTAGCGAGTGTGTGGCTTTGCAAGGCACTTATAAGGAACTTGAAAATTTCTATAAGAAGTTTGCAGAATCACATACTATGCTAGAAGTTGCTCACGAGGTTGTGGTAATATCGGTAAAATCCTATCAACCTTCCACACACACGTGCACATGCTCACAAGTTGAAATTATGTTATCTTGTGATAAACCGTGTTGCTCCCAAGCAACAAACTCTTGTGTTGAGCGTGTTATTGCACAATCTTGTGATGACCTCATCGCGGAAGAAAATGATGAACTCAAGCGAGAGGTCGAAGAGCTAAAAATAGAAATGACCAAGTTGAAGAGCAAAGGTCAAGTGCAACCTTCTCAAGATAACCGTGATGACATGGTGAAAAAGCTTGAGAAGGGTTCAAACATCACTACCTCTGCTCCTCAACAAGGTCAAGCCAAAGTGAAAAATCTTGTTCAAGTCAAGAAGTCAAACATTGGACATAAGATATCCACATGTCCTATGGAATCCAAGAACAAAACAAAGCTTTCAAGAAAGGAAAAGCAACGTGCTAGAACAAGGGTGTGCTTCAGATGCAAAGAAAAAGGTCACCTCATTGCAGCATGCCCTATTCAACAAAGTGAGCTTAGGTCTGGCCTGACCGGTTAGACCGGTCACTCTAGACCATTTAGACCGATTGGTGCCCAGAGAGCCCAATCTCACTCCTACAAGAGCAAGCAAGAATTAAATTCAAGGGTGATGCCTAAATTGAAGCAAGTGCAAAGTTGTAAGGATGATGTTGAGTCAAGAAAAGCAAAACATCGCACTTGCTATGCATGTAGAGAAAAGGGGCATCTAGGTAAGGATTGTCCCAAAGGTAACTCACCTAACTCAAACCTTGTCCATTATGATTTCACTAAGCTTAAAGAGGACAAAGCTGGTACTTGTGCTATTAGAGTAATTAAATCTCCTCGAACTAGCATAAGAGCCATTTGGGTTCCTAAGCATGTTGTGGCAAATTTGGATGGACCCAACAAGGTTTGGGTACCAAAAGATACTTGCTGAGCTTGTAGGATCATGGAGATGCATTGGAGACTTGGCTTGTGAAATATATTGGCATGACTCCAGAAACAACCAAGTGCAAAGCTACATTGAGGAAACACTTACTCCAATGGAATCTCGGGGCTCTCGAAAATTCAGTGGACTGTCTTTGGACAGACCGGTCTGACCGGTCTGACCAGTCGGGCCCAGAGCAGTGCAGCCAAGAATTGGAAGTGAGGAAAAGATCTATTGAACATTATTTAAAGTATATTCTCACCCATGGCACAGGTTTGGGTACATTAAAAGTGACAGTAAGCATCTCAAGCACAATTTCTATTATTGAATACTATTTGTGTGTGCTTTGATCAAATTCGTGAATAAGCCTTCTCATGTCCTTAATTGGATAAAGTGCTTTACATTTAAGATATTCAAAATCTTAAGCACTGTTTAAGGGGGAGCTCGTTCTCAAATTTGTGTCAACTTGGACTAACATTTTCTTCTAGTGAATTTGTAGTCTCAATGAAGAGAGTTAGAAAACTCCCAAGTTGGAGTATGCTATCTTGTGCTCAAAAGTGAAAGTGGTAACATTCCTATATCTGTTATTTGGTTTGTTACTAACTCTTGCATAGCTACTCTCCATAATATAGTTTAAATTCCTTGAGTTGGAATTAATTGATCAAATTAGTGCATGTGAGTTTGCCCTTCCATATATCCATGCATGTGCACTAAGAATTAAGGAATTTAACCTATATTGTGAGGTGTCATATTTAACGATCCTAATTCTTCCCACTCCAAAAGGGGATCACTAAAGTGAAACTTAAGAGTTGTGCAATTAACCGTGTTTGCTCTCTTGTGTTGTGATTTAACTTGAACATTCTTGAGAGCAAAGAAAGTTGGATTTAATATTTAAAGTTGCAAAATGTTCTTGGCTAAGTGGCAAAGGTATGTGCACTAAAAATCATGTTTTATCTTTGTGCATCTAGGCCATACTATATTGCTAGTGTGTGCATTTTCATAACTTGAGTGACATAGGATAGTTTCTTCAAAATTCCACTAGCATAATAGGAAGTATGAGTGTATAGGATAGAATTTAGTTTTTGGTCTTTGTGACCCAATTGAGCCATTTGTGACTATTGTTGTGTTTGATTGATTGATGGCTAGTCACAAGTGGTGAAATTATCTCAAGTCCATGAAATTCAAAACCCATCTCTCTGATTCTCTTGGAAGTATCAAGAAAAGTTTGGAATCTTGAAATAATAATCTATATCTATCAAGTTTTAGCTTCTATGATCTCATCTCAAATATCATCAAAAGGAAACATCTTTGGAACTCAATTCCTAGCTGCCAAGGGGCAACCGGTCTGACCGGTCTGCCTGATCGGTCTGACCGGTCTGGCCTGGCAGTTTCCTTGGTTGACCTCACAGGCACAACAGTAAAAACCTTTCACTTTCACCCCCACCGACGCCTCCTTCCTCTCTTCACCGTGCTACACCAAGGTCACGCCCCCATTGGCGATTTCAAGATTCAACCAAGGAAGAAGTGATTCCTTTGGGGGATTTGACTACATCACCGGCCTGACCGCTTTCCCGAGCGGGTCCTTCGATTTCCTGCTCAAAATCTCGTCCTAAAGGTACTCTTTGGCTTGTTTCTCATCGATCTACCTATCTAGGCCATAGATTCAAAATCTCTCTGGTAGAACATCTCCTGCAACATCATAGAACATACCCCTAGGAGTTTTTTAACTTTTATCGAGCATTTTGGGCTAATCTATGATCTAGGGTTGGACTGGGTCGACCAGTCTGACCGGTCTGCCCAGTGGAACCCTAAATCGTGGTTCTGTCCAAAATGTTCATCACATCTTGACCTAGGATGGATCTAGATCTCATGTAAATTATTCACGATCAAATTTTTGCTGAGAGATTACATTGGGGCTATTGGCTCTGTTTTGAGGGGTAACCGGTCTGACCGGTCTACCTAGAACAGATCCAATTGCTTCAATTTCTGGTCTTAACCTCTCCACATTCAAATTCAATCAATTCCTGAGATCTTATGTCAACTTTTATCTATCTTTCAAATCAGGATCAGTAGCAAGATGACTGGCCCACATGAGAGAAGAAGCAAATGCAGACATGACCCAATTGCTGATGTTGAAATGGCAAATGCAAATGAGGGTGGTTCTAGCCATCAGAATGTGGAAAGTGGGAGAGTGTTGAGACCTAATGGGTAGAAGAGAGCAGCAACTTCTGATATTATAGAAGAGGGCAGTAATGACGCATCTTCTGATGATGATGATGATGTGGAGGATTCACTTTTCAGAATTGAGCAAAGGCATGGAAAAGGTCTAGCACAGCAAAGCATCAGTGAGGAAGAAGAAACTGCTGGTGGTGATAATGAGGGAGATGATGATGATGATGATGAGGAAGGGGATGATCGTGATGAGAACCCAGTTCGTGCTGCTGTACCTGTGGTTTTCAGGTCTAGATATGCCTATGGCACAGTCCCAATAAATTATTTTGGGGATGGGATGACTGAGACTGTGAAAAGGCTTAGGAGAGAAGATCCTTATAGTGGGCCTCGGATTGCCAAAGATCCTAGATTCTGGACTCGTTTTCAGCAAGATTTCTATACTACAGTGATTATCAAGAAGTCAAAAATCACTCATGAGGCACAGTATGTGGATTGGGAGTATATGACTAGGAAGAACGATCCCATATTTAATGAAGTCATAGCAGCATGTGATGAGAAGAGAATTAAGAATCTCATGGGCTTCAAGAATAAATGGAACAGAGAGATAATTGCCCAGTTCTATGTTACAGTTTACTTTGGGTACAAAGATGAAGAGAGAGCTATGTTCTGGATGACAGAGGATGAGAGGTATCATATCACCTTTCCAGATTTTGTATCTCTATTCCACCTTAGAGCTGCTGACATTGATTATCCCAAGCTCCATGATGGTGGTATTCTTGAAACAAAAGAAATGCACTTCATGTACCCAAAGAACATGAGAGGAAGCTGGGGAAAGGTGAAGGGTCTCTACACATACTATGCAGTTCTAAATAGATTGTTTATGAAGGCCCTCACTCCTAGGGATGGAAACACGTCAGATGTGACTCTTTTTCACAAAAACTTGATGGCAGCTATGAGACCGGGGACACCTCAGTTCAGTGTTGGGGATTTTATTTGGCAAGAAATCAAGAATCTATCTGAAAATCCTCAAAAAATCTGTAGCTATAGTCCCTACATTATGTACATGATTTGGAAAGTAACGGGGACAAAATTTCCTAGTGATGTGAAGCACAAGCCACTGAAGCCACCTGTGAACAGAGCACCTAGGCTACTATCTCCCCCAGCTGCAGAAGAAGAAATGGAAATTGAAGACGAGGATGAGTAGCACCCTCAGCAGCAGCAGTCAGCTAGCACCCAGGCAAGAGCCGGTCTGACCGGTTCATCCAGCCGGTCTGACCAGTCGGACCCTGGTCACCACAACAGCAGGCAGAAGCCCTCATCTCCCATCAAAAGGCTCATTAATCTCTTTATTGGGATGTGCAAGAGTCAGAAAGACATTGAAGTTGAGCAGCAGAGGCAGTGGAGGGCTAGCAAAACGGAGCGAGATTTGATCAAATTAATGCACAATTCTATGAATATTCAGCCTCCTCGATCTCCCATCTCTCCTTCACCTCCAGAGGTTGAGATTCCATCAGTGGAGAACAGACTCCAAGGCTATATGGGCTCCGGATATTTTGAGCAATATGGAAATCTGTTTTATCCGGATATTGGTGCTTCATCTTCAGTGCCACATGTCTATCCTCAGCAGCAGCCACATCGTCCATCTGAAGCGGAACGCATGGCAGAAAATGTTGTGGGATCACTCTTTGATGCTCCTCATGGTATGTCTAGTAGTATGCCCTCAGATACATCTCTTGAAGTTACTACTCTACCTAAAAATCTGTTCTTAACTTCAAATCTTTGGCTAGATCAATATACTTATGGAGGAAATGGAAATGGAAATGAAGATGATCAGTGAAATGTAGAAGCTTCTCCCGGGATCTTTTTGGTGATAGATGACAAAGGGGGAGAAGAAATGGATTATAGCTTCAAGAGGGAGTAAAGCAGGAGCAGTTTTCAGAGTTTGGGCTTTCAGTCTCAACCAGACCGGTCTGACCGGTCTCCTTTTATGTAACTCTGAAAGTCTGTAATAAATTCTAAATCTATCCTTTGTGGACTTGAGGATTTGTAATGTGTGCTACTATGTGTTTTTAGACCTTTTTATCATATCTAAGTGACTTTGTGTTAGTTTGATGCAATTTGTGGATGATGTGCTATTGTTTAGGCTGTCTGTCAGAGACAGACCGGTCTGACCCGTCTCCCAGACCTGTCTGACCGGTCAGCCCCTGGCATAGCCATTTTCTCTTCATTCTTGTTGGAGTGAATCATCTTGTCATATGCATCACGCAGAATTTTTGCAGGGACACATACACTTTTGCACCCCATGAATTCTGAGATACAGGGGGGAGCTCCTATATGTTTTAAATTTTAAATTTGTGCAAATGTCTTTTGAGGCCTTGTTTGTTGAATTCAATTCAAAGCACATATTTAGGGGGAGCTCATAATATATCTGAGAATTTAAAAGATTTTATTTGATTCATTTGTGAGCTTTAATTAGGATTGTCATCAATCACCAAAAAGGGGGAGATTGAAAGTGCATCTAGGCCCTAATGGATTTTGGTGAATTGAATGACAATATGATTAAAGGACTAATGATTTTGTTTAAGATATCATGAGCAGTAATTTATTTGTGTATTAATTTATGAATTGACTCATGTATCAAGGAATCAAATAAAGGAGGTTATATTGTTGAATGTCAAGCAAAATGTGAAGATAAACTAGAAACAAGTGTTCATGCATTGATCGACGATGGTTTCTAATTATGGCTTGACACTTTTGAGATATAAATTATTGAAGGTATTATTGCAAGGCTTCATGGAGTTGAGATGTAAGGACATATGCTTATGAGCTACATATTGGTCTTATTATTGGAAGCTTGCAATGCTTGGAATATGTTCATAAATCAAGTACAAGCAATCAAGAATTGTGACAAGATGAATTCTTTGGTGATGTGCAAAGCTTAACTCAATGTGGCAAAGGTAAGTGGTGAAGAAACCAAACGAGATGACTAGTGCGAGGGACTAAGTAAGCTTTGGTGAAGTGACGGCTTACCATGTGCGAGTTGCTAGGGTGAAGTTGCTAGTATCCGTGGGGTGTTCGAAGTATCATATCTAAGTCTTATTGGGAAAAGCAATGCAATGCATCGAATATTTTATGGAGTGACTTGGATTCAAGGATATATTCTCCGAAGAGATGGAATTCCTAAGTCACTAGCTCAAGCCTGGATTTGCTCAAGATAAAATGCAATGTTTAAATCCCTTGGTTGACAAACATCAAATATGGCAAAGCTGAAGTGTTTCAGAGCTCAAGTGGTTGTAGAAGAATTTTATAATTAATCTTGAGTATAGATAGGCCGTACTATCAAGAGGGATGCAACATTAATTGTTTGACTCGGTCAAAAGTGCTCATAGGTCACCCTAATGAGAACCCTGAGAGAAAAACTAGAGAACTAACTTTGTGCTACTTGGATGATCAAGTGTTCGCTTGGTGGACCAAGTAAATCACCTTAACTTGGGTTTGGGCTTCTCTGACCCAGACCGGTCGGGGTGTAACGGCTAGTTGATTTGAACAGACTAGTCTGACCGGTCTGCACTAATAGAAGCAATGGCTAGTTTCTGAGAGTGAGGTATTTATACCCCTCAGCCCTCACCTTTGAGGGCTGCTGGTTCCCTGGCTTCTCTTGTACGTCCAAAAGCTTATTCTTGACCAGCTAGCTCTTCCCAACACTCTTTGTGAGTTGTGCTAACTAGATTGCATATTCTTCGGTTGGGTTGAGAGAGGAGTGTGTGTGAGATTCTTGAGAATTGTGAGAGCTGCATTTTGAACAGCAAGTGTGCAACCATAGCTTGAGCACTTGAGATTTGTCAAAGCTTTCAAGTTTGCATTTATCACTCTTGGAGGATTGCCTCCTAAACGGCTAGACGTCGCCGGCTAGCTCCCGACGGTGTGGTGAGCAGTGGCAAGTTTGTGCAGGCATGATCTTGCCCCCATGGTGGAAAGGATCAATATAGTGGAAACAAGGAGTGGTTGAAAGAGACCCAACTCACGGGATCGAGTTGAAAGAGACCCTACTCACGGGATCGAGTTGAAAGAGACTCAAACCCAACGAGTTCCTCAACGGAGACGTAGGATTCACTATGGTGAATCTGAACTTCGAGAAACAAATCCTTGTGTCTCCATTGTGGTTTGCCTCACTACTTTGTGTTCTAGCACTTTATTTATATTTCCGCATCGATCTACTTTGGTGTGTTGTTTCTGTGTGTGTAGGGACTTGCAATATATTTATATTCACCTATAGGAAAACTACACCAAGTTCTATTTGTGCTAGAGCTCGAGAAGGGGAGAAACTCTGATATTTGAGCAGGTTCTGCACAGAACCGGTCTGACCAGTCACTACAACCAGACTGACCGGTTGCCTGGTTTGCTCAGCTTCTAAGTGTGAGACCGGTCTGCCAGGCTGGTCTGACCGGTCAGTGTGCTGATAAACTGTTTTTAGTGTTTATTTTGTAGAATTTGTCGAACGCCTATTCACCCTCCTCTAGACGACATCTGAGGTCCTTTCAGAGGTCGGCCGCTGTAAGGAACATGGCACCATTTATGCCATTTCAAGTGATTTTGGTGATCAAATGACAACACAACACTTGGACTAATATGATTGTTAAGATGACCATTCTCAGGCTTTTAGGTTCAAGTGATGACAAAGAGAAAGAGAAGATAGGCATAGCAAGGCCCGAAGGGCTGCCCCTACGGGTTGAACCGACGCTAGGATATTTGGTACAGGAGGGAAACGAAGCCAAGTCAGCCTATAGGCACCGGTTGAACCGACGGTCCAAGAAAAGGGCATCGGTGCATTGGGCGTCCTTTGTTCCAAAGACGATGTCAAGTGCCCAGGAGAAGTTTCTTCAGCACCGGTTTAACCGACGGTGCATCGGAGTATGGCATCGGTGCAATGACGTCAGCTGCCCAGGAGAAGATTCTTAAGCACCGGATGAACCGGTGATGCATCAGTACAAAGCATCGGTTCAACCGGTGATCACTACGTCAGCTGTCAGAAGCTCAACGGCTACTTCGGTTTATGAGTGACCGGATGAACCGACGCTACCCCTGCCAGAGGCATCGGTTCAACCGGTGATACGCAGAATTTCAGCTGACCGTTGGAGCAACGGCTACAAGACTTGGTGGCCTATATATACGCCTCACCCCGGCCATTTGTAGAGTGCTGGAGTTGCTGGACATCCCACACACACCCAAGAACATCTCCAACCACTATAGAGCTTCATTGTACATCATAAAGGCTTAAGCACACTTGTGAGAGTGCTTAGTGCTTGTAATAGGGATTAGTTCTTGCGAGAGCTCCCTTGAGAGAAGCCTTGCTGCGGCAAGCAACTTGTGATCCGTCGTGTGACCCTCCGTCTTGGTGTGGAGTGGCAACGACACTTTGTGCGGGGGAAGAGGAGGCCCCTTCCTTGGTGGAGAAGCTCCGTAGTGGATTTCGGCCGGGTGACCGAGAGAGACGGTGGCGGTGCACGAGACTCGGTGTCTTGTGGGCACTTGCCTTTGCTTGCCGGCATCGCCATTGGTGGCGTAGTTCAAGACGGTGATCGGAAGAGCCTCGGTGTCCCGTGGACGTAGGCGTTTATGCCGAACCACGTTACATGACCGTGTCTACTCGGGAGTTTGCATCCCTCTTGCACTTACCTCTTTACTTACCATATTACGTTTCCGCACTTACTCTTTGTTGTGTGCCTTTAGTTTCCTAGTTAGTTTGATTAGGATTGGCTATAGGTTGCAAATTTTTAGGGGTAAGTAGAGAGTTGCATAGATAAACCTTAGTTATAACTAGCATGTATAGGACGTGTTAGGTTTATCTTATGCAAGTAGTTTGAGCCCTAGGTTAAAAAGCGTTTAGCGACCCTATTCACCCCCTCCCCCTCTAGGGTCGGACACCCCGGTGATCCTTACAGCCGCCGCACCCATGCTCCACCTCCCGCTGCCACGCGAGGCCTGCCGGCGCACCACCGTGCGGTGGGGAGGGAGAGGGGTAGGGGCCCCGTCGTGCGGTGGAGAGGGACGTCGTTGCGAGATCCGAGCGCCGCCGTATGCCGCGCGCCGAGAGGCCAATGAGGGCGGAGGCCACCATGCGGCTGAGAAGGGGAGGGGAGAGGGAGAGAAATAAGTGGCCAAACCCTAACTCCATATATGTATACCATAGACACTTATCGGGCCTCGCCTGGGCCAGTTGGGCCTCAGCCTTTTCAAAGGTGGGCTTTTAAGGCAATTGCCTCCGTAAATCGATTAACCTAGGTGTTTGCTTTAGAACAACCGCCTCGGTTAATCAATATTAATCGAGGCGGACATTTAAAAAATGACCGCCTCGGTTAATCTATTTTGCGAAGCGGTTTTCTATAATTGTCTCGATTAATAAAAAGTGACCGCCTCGATTAATGCTGGCCATTAACCGAGGCGGTTTTTTTTCTTGTCCGCCTGTGAGTGCTTTTTAAAAGGTCATGGTTAATTTTTTTTAGCAATGAGCTCTGGTTTTATTACCCATCCAAAAAAATACTAGTAGTGAATATTTCCAGATCAATGCTGAGGTTGTGTGCTACCATTTGGTGCCCGGTTCTACTAATTTTTTTTATCGACAATTTTCTAGCATATTAAACCCATCTAGTTCAACAATTACAAACCACTAACTTCATGTCGCTAATTTTATTCAACATTTTTTCACTTAGTATTTTGAATAGCTAATAGTTCAACATTTTATGGGATCATATGTTTATTTATAGGTTGCTCCCCAATCTATCCAGATTTTTCCATGCTGGTATTTCCAACCGGTACCAATGGAAGCCTAAGGCACCGGTTGAAAAACCCGGTGTCTTAAGTCGAGGCCATTGGTCGCGGTTGCGGGGCACCGGTTGGGAAACCGGTGCCTTTGGCCCTTCTCAGCCGGTGCCCAAGGCCCGTTTTCTAGTAGTGCTTCAACATTTTCTTACTACTGAATCAACAATCCGCGAACTCTAATTCAACAATTCGAACGGTTAATTCGACATTTTATGAGAGGTCAGATATTTATTTATGGCTAGATTATTTTTTTGCCTAATTTGGCCGTATATATGCTATAGTACGTATCTTATAAAATCTATATCTATATCTATATCTATTTCTAAAGTGAGTAAGGTTTACACCCAATTTTTTTTAATTTAGTCCGTCTTGTATTATTGACAAGTGGGTCTTAGTCCATCCCCTATGCAAGTCGAACCAACCCCCTCTGTCCACGACTCAATCACGTAGATCCATATAAATTAACGCACGGGCACCAATACATATCCGATACTTATACTAACTTTATCTGTAGCAACGTACGGGCATAATTGCCTAGTATAGAAAATGAGTAACCTAACTTCTAATCCGATTCGTACGTGCATCAGCATTTTTTTTATAGCAAGCGCTCGTTACTTTATTTAACTAGCTGTGGATTCACGGACCAAGATTGTTTACAAAAATTGGGAGGGGATACTCCATATGACAGGATGATCCAGGTCCCTATCACGACCAAAACGAGCTAAATCATGATCCACAGTATTACACGACCGATAGACATGGGTGATCGACGTAGAATTAAACATGGTCGCCATGATGAATTTTGCTTCCCTAAAAAGCACACCTCCTGGGGCCAGATCATACTCCTGCGACTTCAGAGCCTTCACTAGCGTTAGGGAGTCGGTCTCCAGAATGATGTTATCTTGTGTCCTTTCATAATATTCGGGAGGTGCTACATGAGTTCTTAGTGGATCATTTGAGAGTAGACATAGTTGATATTCAACACTGTCACTTGGGACAAGCATATGTTCGCTTCACTTTCCTCCATGATTGTGACAATCTAATCAGTAACAGTCCACATGCCTTTGGGGATGTTAACATCAGCTTTGTGAAACACAATAGGGGACGTAACTGGAGGTCAGTTCATTTCAACAGAGAATGCTGGCTCATGTTGTTAGGTTTTCCTGTAGATTATTGGGAGCAGGAATTCCTTGATAGTGCTATCTGTACGTTTGGGAAAGTCATTTCTTAGGAAAAAGATATGTCCAAATTGGCACGACTGATTGTCAAAGCTCGTGTTTTAGATCTTGAATCTGTTCCTCAGTTCATTATCTTGTCAGATGCAGAGGCTTTTCAAGGAGAATCTTGGACAATTCAATGTGAAGTAATTAATAATGGGTTACTAGGGGGACCTCCACCTGATGAGGAACCTGTACCAGCTGATAATCTGAATCCAAATGCTCCTTTTGATTTCTTTGGTCATGGTCAGGTTGGTGCTGGGCCAGTAGATATTGATCTGAATGAGCTTGCTGTTGATCCTGAGGATCAGGTTAATGCTCAACAAAATCAAGATATAGCTCCCCAAAACTTGGCCAATGCAGAGTGGGAACCCTTAAATCTCAATTTAAATGAATTACCCGAAGGAGAAGATGTGGTTATGAATGGAGGGGAAATTGTTGACCCTATGGGGGGCGAGGCAGCTAGAGAAATCATTCTAGAGGAGGCTTTTATTGAGGCAAATGAACAACCAGTTATAATTGAGGAAGTAGCAGAGCCAGTTGAGGAAGAACCACCTTTGCCTTTAAATGACTTACCTGTGGGACAATTTGTGCCAGAAATTCCCCCAGTCATCTTGGGTTTGCAGGCTCCCCTTCAATTCCCAGGCAATTTTTTGGTAGAGGAATTTCCAGAAGATATGCTTATGGATGGGGAGGAAAATCATGAACCAGAAGAAAATGCTGATCAACAAATGGCAGACCAGCTATCAGATAATGTTCAGTTGGGTTTCGTGGAAGTGGTTGATAACGTTTTAGTGGATCCTGGGCTAGCTTCCTACTTTTTTGAAATGGAATGCTGCGAGGGAGGCCCCCGCAGCAAATTTATTAGAAAAAAAACAAACAAAGCAGCAGTCCGAGAGGAAACTTATAGAGCTCGAGATGAGCGAAAGGAACAAGAGAGCAAAGGAACTATACAATCCTAGCTGAAGAAAATCTTATGTACAGAGCTAACTAACGCTATCTACCCAGGTAAGGAAGGGGTTCTTCAGGTCTTCTTTCATTCTATGTGCTTGGAGGAAAGACTCATCTCTGAAAGCTCTTTTCCATCTCTGCAAACTCGGCTGTTGCTGCTCAAAATTTTTTGCATTTCTAGTCTTCCAGATTATCCATGTTGCAATGATGACTGCCTCCATAAAGAAGGGATGTGCAAAGTTTATTTTGGCTTCTTCCATCATTTGAAAGAAGGGCAGACTGTTATTCCAATGGAAGCCTAGACGGTGCCAGCATTGCCTGGAGAAGATACAGTCAAAGAAAAGATGAAAAGTTGTTTCCTCTTGCTGTTGAGTGCAGATAGCGCAGCTGTAATCATTTCCCTGTATATTTTGATTTTTCCTTCTTAGGATGTTTCTAGTTTTTAGTCTATCAACTAGCATTAACCAAGAGAAGACTTTCAATTTGTTAGCACACTTTGAGTCCCAGATCCAAATGAAAGGCTTAGGGGGCTGAATAAATTTGTATGGGAGGTTGTACATCTTCTTTGAAGTGTATTTTGAAGAACCCCAGATGTATGTCCATTGATCTTTTTGCTCATCATAAACTTGCAGTGAATGCATGATTTCCTTGAGCTATTGGTATTCTTCATTAGCTTGTTGAGACAAAGGAAAATAGAAATTATTGTCCATATTTTCTTCACTTAGGAATTGGGCCACCGATATTTTCTGATTTTTCGCGAATGAGAACAGCCTTGGTAAGGAGTCTTTGAGGCAGTAGTCATTCCAGACATCCAGCCAAAAGAGTACTGAAGTTCCATTGCCGAGTGTGCACTTAGCTATTCCTCTAAACTTGTCACAAAGATGCAATAAATCTCTCCACCAAAAGGATCCTTTATCATTTTCAGCATGAGGCACCAAATTGTTTTGATAGTGAGAGTTCCATATCAGATCCATCCATGGGATCTCTTTTCTGTTGTAGAATTTGTCAAGATGCTTGAGGAGTAGGGCTTCATTCTGTGCCTCTAGGTCCACTACACCTAGGCCTCCTTTTCTTTTTGGTTTGACAACTTTTCTCCATGCAACCACCGATTTTGTTTTCCCACTCACTTCTGACTTTCTCCAAAGACATTGTTTTCTGGCTCTATCAATCTGATCTAAGATTCCCTTAGGGACCTTGATGCTGCACATGGTATATGTTGGTAGGGATGAGAGTACTAAATTTACCAACTGGAGCCTTGAAGCTTGATTTAGCATTGAAGATATAGAGGTTAGTCTTCTTTCTGTTTTGTCCACTAAAGGCATGAGATCAATGATTATAGGCTTAGTGGTGCCTAAGGGTAAACCCAAATATGTAAAAGGTAATCCCCCAATTTACATCCAAAGGTGCTTGCAATATTTTGTGCTTGATCCTCACTTAGGTTCAGGGGTATCATGTTTGACTTGTTGTAATTAACTTTAAGGCCAGTGGACTTTGCAAAGGATTGCAGGATGCCTTTGAGACAGAACAGCTCTCTTTGGGAAGCTCTCATTACCAGGATTGTATCATCAGCATACTGTATGATTGGAAATTTGTTGCTGGGGTCAGCCTCTGTAGGCAAGGTGAAAATGCCATTTTGAAGTCCTCTGTTCATGATGCATTGCATCAACTCAGCAGCTAAGACAAAGAGTAAGGGGGATAAGGGATCTCCCTGTCTGACCCCTCTTTTGCAGTAAAAGCTTTTCCCTAGAACCCTATTTAGTAGGATGGAGGCTGAGCCAGAACTGAAAATGTTTTTAACCCATCGTGTCCAAATATCTGGGAAACCCATAGCTTGCATCACCTCTATAATTGCAGAGTGTTCGACAGTGTCAAAAGCCTTCTCAAAGTCCAATTTTAGGATGACAAGTTCCCTTTTAGAGTGTTGACATTGGTGTATGTACTCGAAACTCCATGCTAGGCAGTCCTGTATTGTTCTGCCCTTTATAAATCCATATTGGTTCAGATGAAATAAAGGGATGATTCTTTTTTGGACTCTATTTTCCATTAGCTTTGTTAACAATTTGACAATGAGATTCAGCAATGAAATTGGCCTGAAATCACTCACAGTTGTTGGGTTATTTGATTTGGGCACCAGGGTTATGAATGAACTGTTGATGGCCTGAATGCTGACTCTTTCTTCAAAGAAATCATCACAGAGTTGGTAGATGTCCTCCTTTATTATGTGCCAGCTTTTTTTGAGGAACATTCCATTAAACCCATTTGGGCCTGGTGCCTTGTCATTTGCCATTTTATTGATAACATTATCTATTTCTTTTCTTGAGAAGGGCTGCACTAATTCATCTAAGTCATTATGTCTGTTTACCAAATCTTCAAGATTAAAGAGCATTTGAGGATTTTCAGTGACTCCCATTCTAATTTTGTAGGTGTTCCAAAGGAGGGCAGCCTTTTCAAAGTGTTCAACTACAGCCCTGCCATCTTCGTCTTCCAGACTTGTTATTGTGTTGAGCCTATACCTCTCAGTAGCAGCTGCATGAAAGAATTTTGTGCCTTCATCTCCAAACATAGTCCATCTGACAGTGTATCTCTTTTTCCCATATTCTTGCCTACAATGCAAGAGTTTGTTGATGTGTTCCTTTAGTATCTTCCTGAAGTTGTGTTCCTAAATGAAAAGCCCTCTTAGATCCTCCAGTTTATCCAAGACAAGCAGAATGTCATCACAAGATTATATAAGATTGTTAATCTTTGAGATGCTTTTACTCCACTTTTTCAGATTTTTTCTCAGGATTTTGAATTTGGCTGCCAGTTTTGTAGCACTATTTGTAGCTGAAACTTCAGTTTGCCAAGATTCTTGAACTATCTCTAGGAAGCCATGCTGCTCTACCCAAAAGTTTTCAAACCTGAATAAGTGTGCTTTTGATATTGAGGTGCTGATTTGAGCAACACATGGTGTGTGATCAGATGTGGGTTTTGAGAGGGGCATTAAGAGTGTGTTTGGGTAGGCAGAAATCCAATTTGCAGATGTGAAGCACCAATCCAGTTGCTCTAGTAGTGGATCATCCTGCATATTGCTCCAGGTGTATTTTCTCCCTTTTAGAGGAATTTCTTGTAAGCCCACATTGCTAATCACTTCATTAAATATGAAGATATCATTGATATTGCCGCCATTTCTATTTCTATTTTCCAGAGATCTATAAAAATTGAAATCACCCATGATCATCCAGTTTTCTTCTTCTATTTGGAGCTCATTTAGCCAATCCACAAACATTTGCCTTTCTTCCCCATCACAAGGTCCATAAACAGAGGAAAACTTCCAAGGTTCATTGTTGTGTCTGGTTGTGAAAAGTATGGTTACTGCAAAATTATTAATTTCTAAGACTTGTCCTGAGAAAATCGAGGAATTCCATCCTACCAATATGCCCCCTGAGGCACCTTGCGAGGGGGAGAAAGCAAACTTATCAAATCTCTTGGGAGCAAATTTCTTTATGTATGAGTGTTCAAAATGCTCCCTTTTGGTTTCTTGCAAGCAAAAGATAGAACAAGCACTTTCTTCTATTTTTGCTCTAACTGCGTTGTGTTTGCCTGGGTCATTAATTCCTCTGATGTTCCAATTCAGGATGTTCCAATTCCTTGTGTTTGTTGTACCCATTGGGAACAGTGTTGTGCAAGATTCATAAGCTTAGCAACCACAGGAAGCCAGCAAAGTAAAATCTAGAGAGGCCCAATAACTTTAAATACCATCAAACAAATATTGGCATTCAGAAAACCAGAAGCATCATCAATCAGTAGAAAGCCAAGCAAATTAAGATTTTCAATCTTGACCAGGCAATTCAGATAAAGTTGGACCAACATAGGGCTGTTCATAAAGTTGACCAGAGTTGTCAGCATACCCAAAATCAGAGGTTTAGGGTGGCCGCAGATCATTATCCCAAAACAGCAAACTATTGGGCATTCCCTAGCCAAAATATATTTAGCGTAATTATCCATTGATCACAGTCTGCAGAGCCTTTTTGCTGCTCCTCTTCCCATCCTCAGTGCTTCCATCTTTACATGTTCTTGCGAGGAGCAGGTCGGCTGTGACCACCGAAGGAGACAAGCCGCACTTTTGCACAGCCACTTCTTGGAGCTGAATTATAGGTATTGCAGGGAAGTCATCAACATTCTCAAGTTGCTTCAACCCAGGGAAATCAATGTGAGAAATAGATTTTGGTAAGAAGAGATTATCAGCTAGTTCTTTCTGGGCATGAACTTTTTTCTTGGCACTTCTGGTGTTCTTGCTAACAGGGCCATCATGGACAGTTCTGTTTTTGAAACCCTGTGATTTGGCTTTCAACCTTTCACTCCTTCTAATACTACTCTCCACATCAGGTTGGCCATCCTGGGTCCTTCTGTGCTTGGTGCCAACTTTGCTGCTAGTAGGTGGGGCCTGAAACACATTAATCTGATTTGGTTGCTCCTATTTCTTCTTCAATTTTCTGACATAGGTGTGCTTGATGGCAAGCCTGATAATAGTAGGGGCCTCAGCATTGGAGACAATCCTTGGTTGAGATTCTGTATGTTATGACCCCTTGATTTCCAGTTTCTCCCACTGTCTCTCTATCCATGTCAAAGGGTAAATTGTTGCCAATCAGCATGTTATGACCCCTAGAGCTGTTGCCTTCTTCATTAAGTCTGATTTGGATAGTCTGAATGTTGTTGCCCTGCATCTAAACTATGAAGGCAGGGAAGTTGAGCACTATGTTTTGGTTGTGCCCCATTCCACCTAGATTACCAGAGAGCCTAGTGAGGACACCCATTAATTCTCTTGTTGTCTCTTGCAGAAGTTGAGCTCTGCTGCTCTTTCCATTAGTCATTACCTGAAGATTATTTTCTGGTTCATCCATGTGCAACTCAGCTACAGCCTGAGGAGCTTTGCCAGGAATGAAGCTAGCTTCAGAAGCAGATGGCTGGTTCACAGAGCTGGCATTGCTAACCTCATCTTGCTGCTGCTGTTGCTGCTGCACATTGCTACCCCAGTTGCCTTGTCCTACTCCATTCTCTGCATCTTGTACTTGATCTACAAATTGGTCAGCAATTTGTGCCACTAACTCTTGCCGAGGATCGCCATCTCTTGCGGAGCTCTCTCAGTCAACGTGCACTTAAGCGTCGTGCTCACTAGATGGGACTATGAGTGAGGCTCTGTATGCGAGGGGGCTGAGAGCGCAGTGCTATTAAGATGTGGGGTGATCTCTATGGGAGACTGAGGCGCTCTTTCAGCTTCATTTTCCTTAGCGGCATGCGCTGACGGCTGGGCTGCATCAGCTACTGGGTCTGAGGGTGGAGTGGTTTCTTGGGCTGGTTCGGTTTCCTGGGCTGGTTCCTTGGGAGGCCCATCTTCAATTCGATGCTTCACAGCCCATTGCAATTTACCAGCGACCCTTTTTTTGAAGCAAAACTTTGCTTTATGGCCATAGTTAAAGCAGAACCAGCATCTAATAGAATTATTGCAGGCACTTAGGTCGTGCCCATTACCGAGGCACTTGGAGCAAAAAAGCCTTGAGCCGCATATGCATTGATTTGCTTGCTCATTGCCCGAAGCGTTGTGGGCTAGCTGCCTATGGTTATTCTTCTTTCTCTGTTGCACTTCTCGAAAAGACTGTTTCAGATTTTGAAACACCTTTTGAATTTGAATTTCAGACTGACCTGTGAAATGGCCGTCGTGCTTCTCTCTTCGATCTTCAGCACGATGAAACTCTTGATCTGCTTGATGCATGGCTGTTGGATCGACGACTTCATGAGCAGGAATGGAACTTGAGGATGCAGAGTTTGTGTGTGGAATATAACAGAAGATGCTGCCAATTTTGATGACCCTTTGAGTTTCTATTGGCCTTGATTTTACCTTTGGAGAGACTTGGACAAGCTTTTCTCTGAAACAAAATTTTTTTGGAGGATGGGATTTCTTCTTTCTAGCTTGATGTCGACTCACTACTTTGGTCCAGCTTCTTTCTTCTTCCTCAAGCCATTTGGCCATTTCACGCCTCCATTCATCTCCTCCCTCTCTCCACAGATGAAAATAGACATCAAAATGAGAGGTTGTGATCCTCTTCAACGAATGGATGAGCAGACCCACTTGCTTGCAAGAAACAGAGATCTTGAAATGCCTATCGCGAAGATAGGTGACATGAAAATCTGACGGTGAACCGCCAAGGCAAGAATGCAGAGCCAGGCTCACCGAATTCTCCGTGAGACGAAAAGTGAAACGCCGGAAGATGACCAGTAGGAAGAAAGAACCATGCGGGGATGAGGAGGGATTATGCATTGAGATGTTGAACTTACTGCAGACCTCTGCCTCAAATCTTCTGCCAGTGGAAAAATCCCAGTCCTTCACCAAGTAGGCTAGCTGGTGATCTTCTTGAAGCTCCAGCAAATCACCGGGTCCTTTATCCATTGGCAACACAGCTGAGCTCATCGCCGACTAGCCGAAATCCTTCAAGGCGGTGGGGAGGGAAACGTTGGGCTTGGGGAGCGGAACTCTGGAGGCGTCGACGGCAGCGGCGCTGCAACGGCCGGCGGTGGCGCTGCACAGGTGGGCCGGCTGCAGCGGCGCTGCCGACGCGGGCTGGCCGCACTCGCTGCGGAGGTGGGCTGGCTTGCAGTCAAAATGCAGAAGCAGTCAGGTTATGGGCTACTCACTTTAATTGTGCATCTTCAAACTAGCCCACAGTCAATATTCCAGTTGAATGGAGTAATTTTTTTACCAAACTCATGCTTTCCCCAACTCACTTCAACTGGGCTAGTAACTTTGTGCAATCTAAAGCCTGGGATCTCTTCAATGGTAAGCATGGTTCCATCTTGTTCTCCATCCCAAATGACTGCCCGACAAATCCCCAGATTTTCTGTCAGAAGTCTTCTGCACCTTTAACTCAGGATAAGAAAGGGAAAATAGTTTTAGAAGATTTAACGCCACCCCCATAACCTTTGTCTTCCAAGATTGAGACTCTAGGAGAGTGCAGCTCAGTTCCAAAGAAGAAAAAAGTTAAACAAGCTGAAATTTTAGTTGACTCTGCAGTCAGAAGGAGTTTAAGAGTCAAAAAAGCAAATAGAGGTTTTAAAGCAAGTCCTTGTGCAGGAAAGAATTGCTTATCTTGTGACAGTGAGCCACCTGTTCTTTCACCAACACTCATAAAAAATTTGGGAGTGGAATTTTGTAAAATTGAGGAGAAGAAATTGTCCCAGGAGAACTTGGTGAAGAAGAAAGCCAAAACTAAAGCTGCAATTGGAGTAAAGTCCAAGCCTGAAGTAGTTTCAGAGGTTATCAAGCCCAAAAGGAAGGTGAAAGAGACCCAGAAATCGAGGAAGCTGTCATCCTTGAAGGAAACCAGCCAACAAAACCAAAGGGGGAAAAAAGAGAAGTTTGTTAAAAATACAGAGAACAAACCAAGGAAGTGAATACCCTAATTTTACTAGGGTTCTTTTGGGTTTATTTACATGGCTACAGGGCCATTTATTTCCTTCAAGCACTAGTTCTATCTTCAGGTTCGTCTGCCCAGACATGTTTGGTCAGTGGTCATGGTTCTTCTGGGATTTTGTAATGTCTTGCTGTCGAGACTTTTATATCTGGTCTGTAACACACTATATGTGGGGGTGCTTCTTTAATGTGTCAAGAAGTGAGACTACTGGAGTGCAACGTTTCTTTCATGAAAAGATTATCTTTTTTCTCTCTTTGTTATGTGGTCACTGTGTGGTTTCTTCTCTACTGGAGTTATCTGCATACTCCTTCAAATCTGACACTTTGGTATGGTTTATATGAATACTCTACATAAACGTGCTTGGAAAGTTCTTAGTTGGAATGTTCGAGGCATTAACTCAGACAGTAAATGGGAGTCCATTAGAAATAAAATAATTGAAAACAGGTGTGATATTATTTGTCTTCAAGAAACCAAGAAAATGTATGTGGATTTGTAATTTCTAAAGAAAATATTCCCAGCCTCCTTTGACAATTTTGTTTATGTCCCATCGAGAGGAGCTTCAGGAGGGATGCTAGTTTCCTGGAATGGAGTCTTTTTTGAAGGCACACTGGTTTTTCAAAATGATTTTGCAATGTCTGTTGAATTCAAATCTCTCCACACTGGTAACTACTGGATGTTAACAAATATCTATGCTCCATGCACACCTGAAGGAAAGAGAGAGTTTTGTGATTGGTTCAAAAACATTCAAATGCCAGATGAACAAGACTGGTTAATTGTTGGAGATTTCAATCTCATGCGAGCCCCTGAAAATAGAAATAGACCAGGAGGAGATGTCTCAGAAATGCTTCTTTTTAATGAAGCCATCAGTTACCTTGGGCTTATAGAAATTCCCTTACATGGAAAACATTTTACCTGGTCAAATAAGCAGCAACCACCTCTTTTGGAAAGAATTGATTGGTTTTTCACTTCAACCTCTTGGACACTCCTTTACCCTTGTACCAAAGCCACAGCTCTTGTTGCAGAAGTTTCAGATCACTCACCTTGTTTAATAGAGGTAGCAACTGACATCCCCAAAGGAAGCATTTTTCGCTTTGAAAATTTTTGGATGGAGCATGAACACTTTCTGCAAATTGTTCAGCATGGCTGGTCAATTCCCACCTTTTAAACTGATGTAGCAAAACGCCTGACAGCCAAGTTCAAAAATCTCAGGAGAGTGCTAAAAGCTTGGCAACAAAATATTTCCAGTCTGTCATCCACTATCTCCAATGTTAAATTGGTTTTTTCCTTTATGGAGATCCTAGAAGAACATAGAGATCTTTCCTTAGAAGAATGAAACTTTAAAGAGATTTTAAATGAGAGATTAGTTGCTTTACTTCATCAACAGAAGATATATTGGAAGCAAAGAGGAACAGTAAGGTGGGTCAAATTTGGGGATGCAGGAACAAGCTTTTTTCACTCAACTGCAACCATTCGGCATAGAAGAAAATTTATCACTTCTTTGCAAACTGAAAGTAATGAAGAGATTTTTGATCATGGTGTAAAGGCTGAAATGCTTTGGACAGCATACAAAGAAAGGTTAGGATCTTCAAATGACATTTCACTGCCAGACAATCTTGAAGAACTAATTAGTATGGCTGATGATATAGAAATTCTAGAAGTCCCTTTCACACATGAAGAAATTGATGATGTAATAAAATCTTTAGCTACAAACAAGTCACGGGGCCTGATGGTTTTAATAATGACTTCCTTAAGAAATGTTTGCCCATCATATCAGCAGATTTCTATGCTCTTTGTGAAGCTTTTCAGACATGAGAAATTTGTTTACAAAGCATTAATGGTTCTTATATCACACTCTTACCCAAGGTGGATAACCCTTGTAGGATTGGGGATTACATGCCCATTTCTCTACTCAATTGCTCCATGAAGCTTCTAACCAAATTGCTGGCCAACAGACTTCAGAAAATCATTACAAATTTGATCCACAAAAACCAATATGGTTTCATCAAATCAAGAACTATTCAGGATTGTTTGGCCTGGACTTTGGAGTATCTGCATCTCTGTCATCAATCTAAGAAGGAAATAATCATTCTAAAATTAGACTTTGAAAAGGCTTTTGACAGAATGGAACATGCAGCTATGTTAGAATTAATGAGAAGAAAGGGTTTTGGTACAACTTGGATCAGATGGATGACCTCTATTTTTCAACCAGGCACCTCTTCTATTTTGTTAAATGGTGTACCTGGTAAGACTTTCCATTGCAAACGAGGAGTAAGGCAAGGCGATCCACTTTCTCCACTTCTCTTTGTCCTTGCAGCAGACTTCTTGCAAACTCTAGTAAACAAGGCCAAACAACGAGTGCTACAGTTACCAATTCCCTCATTTTCAGATGATAATTTTCCAATAGTACAATACACAGATGACACTTTGATCATCATGGAAGGGTGCAATGAACAGCTCAGAGCCTTGAAAGAGATTCTCAATGTTTTCACCTTGGCAACTGGTCTGAAAGTGAATTTCAGTAAGTCACAAATGGTGCCTGTGAATGTCCCTCAGGAAAAGTTGCAGTTGTTGTCAGCCTGCTTTGGTTGTGCAACAGAAAGTTTACCTTTCACTTACTTGGGTCTACCTTTGGGAATCACTAAGCCAAAAATAGAGGATTTCTTACCTCTAGTTACCAAATGTGAAAGACGTCTGCAGGGTACTTCAATTTTTCTCTCACAAGCAGGAAGACTTCAAATGACAAATGCAGTTCTAACAGCTTTACCAATGTTTCATATGTGCACCTTCCTTCTTCCACAAACAGTTATTGATCAAATAGACAAGTACAAAAAGCATTGCTTATGGCGTGGATCAGACATCAATGCAAAAAGTCACCCAAAGGCTGCTTGGAGTATGGTTTGCCTCCCTAAATCTGAAGGAGGCTTAGGTGTTCTTAATCTCAAAACTCAGAATGAAGCGCTTCTTTTGAAAAACTTACACAAGTTTTACAACAATGTGGATACACCCTGGGTACAACTTATTTGGGACAAACACTACCAGAATGGCAAGCTCCCTAGTCATATTAAAAAAGGATATTTCTGGTGGCGAGATACTCTTAAGCTTCTGGACAAATACAAAGGCATGGCTATATGCAACATTCAAGATGGCTCTACTTGCCTCTTCTGGACAGACCTTTGGGGGGGTCAAGTGCAAAGTCATTCTTATCCAGAACTTTTCTCCTTTGCTAAAAACAAATCGTTGAGCTTCCAGAAGGCCAAGACTTCTGAACCTTTTCATCGGGTGTTTCACCTACCCCTCTCGGAAATAGCCTTTGCACAGTTGGGATTGTTACAAAATCTTCTGGCCAATCAAGTTTTGAGCACTGATACAGATTACTGGAGTTACATGTGGGGAAATCCTTTCTTTTCATCACAAAAAGCGTGCAAACATCTGATTGGGCATACACAAGTTCATCACAGTTTTCAGTGGCTATGGAATTCATGCTGTCAAAATAAACATAAAGTGTTTTTCTGGTTGTTACTTAAAGACAGGTTGAGTACAAGGAACATTCTCAAACGAAAATCAATGTCTTTGCCCTCTTACAGTTGTGCTTTATGTACTAGTAACACTAAAGAAACTATGGAACATCTCTTCTTACATTGTCCTTCTGCTGAAGCCTGCTGGGGACTTATAGGAGTGCATATACCATATGGTGCAGATATCTTTTCAACCATCGATAGCTTCAAGGCCCAGCTTCATAAACCGGTTTTTATGAACATTGCTATACTCCTTTGTTGGAGTATTTGGATTTCAAGAAATGATCTCATCTTCCAAGGTCTACAGCCTTCAACTGACAGTTGTCGAAGGGTCTTCAAGACAGAACTCATGATGCTTTTGCACTGGGTTAAAAGCAAGCACAAAACTTTTTTAAAAGAATGGATAGCCCTTTTTGGATAGTGTCTCAGATTTTTTTTTCCTTTTTTTCTTTGTCTCTTAGGCCTTTAGTTGTAAAACTCTGTAAATGTTTTCTTTATTATAATATAATCAGTAGGGGATCCTAATCCCCTCCTGTTCCTTCAAAAAAAAAGAATGATGTTTTGCATACCCTGAGCCGCTGCCGCTTGTAGCGCCTCAATGCAAGCATTGGCCTCCGCGCACAGCGCATTGCTCACCACCTCCATCCTCCCCGCTCCTGCCATCACTACAGTAGCATGATTATCACGGACAACAAAGCCCCAGGCTCCCGTCAAATCCTTCTCCCAGAACGCTGCATCAATATTGATCTTCCAGACATCAGGAGATGGTGGAATCCACCTTTGGTTGTGCTCCCCCGTACCAGCGTCATTTCTTTCTGCTCCTTCTAGTTGCTCCTGAAGAAAAACTGATTGTGCTTTATAGATAACCTCTGCAGTAGTTCTCCTCTGTTCCCCTGAGTTTGCTTTGTTGCGAGCATCCCACCATGCCCACAGATGCCCAACGATGAGCAGCTTCTTCTTTTCCGGCATTGCAAGGACGTGTTCTGTCACTTGTTTAGAAGATTGTAAGTTAGCGAGTGCCAGTCGTTTACCCTCAAGATTCAGAGCCCTCCAACAATGTTTAACAAGCTTGCACTTGAAGAAACGGTGCCCCCCATCCTCATCCAATCTCGATCAGACTGGACACCTAGTGTCAATATCCATCCCACGCCTGCTGATGTTCTTGCGAAGAGGCAAACTATTGTGTGTAAATCTCCACATAAAGTGTCTCATTTTGGGTTGACAGTTTAAAGTCCATATCTTCTTCCACTTAAAACCAAAGTCTGATGCCCCGTTGGAGGACGAGCTACCCTCTCCTTGCTGCCAGCGAGCCTCTCTCTTCTTGTCAGCAATCAAAATATGATAATCTAATTTAACAGAGAAAATGCCCTTCTTGTCAAAGTGCCAAACCAGCAGATCATCCATTCCCGGCTTAACAGGTATGCCGAGAATACGCCCCCAGTGTTCCTCCCAAAAGACAGATTCTATCAACTGGCGATCCCAGTCGCCTGTATTTGGATTTATCAACTCTGAAACCCGTGTCATCAGTGTTTGACCCCTCGGGGTAATTGGCCGTCTCGTTACTCCATCTGGGATCCATGGATCGAGCCAAATATTAATCTGTGACCCATCTCCCACTCAGCCACTCTCCAAGTGAGTCCCTTCTTCAGAGCTTGCACCCCCACGAACTATGCAGCGCCATGAATAGGAAATGCCCGGCCTTTCTTGCACCTTCAACAAGTCACCATCTGGAAAGTACTTTGCTCTGAGAACCCTTGCATACAAAGAATCTGGGTTTGTTAATATTCTCCAACCTTGCCTGGCAAGCATTGCTAAGTTGAACAAATGTAAATCCCGAAATCCCAGGCCCCCATGATCTTTGCTGGTACAAAAAGTATCCTTCGACAACCAGTGCATCATTCGGTCATTTTCTTGCTGAACCCATCAGAACCGACAAATCATCGTACTGATATCATCACATAACTTTTTTTGTAAGATCAAAACATGACATGGTATAGCTGGGAATTGCCTGAGCCACAACCTTGACAAAAATCTCCTTCCCAGCCTTGGACAGTAATTTTTCTTTCCATCCTTGCACTCGCTTCCAAACCTTGTCCTTGAGATATGCAAAAGTCTTTTCCTTTGATTTCCCCATGTACACGGGTAGACCCAGATATTTCTCATTTCGGCCTTCATCTCTAATATCAAGAGCAGCCATCATCTGCTCCTTATCAGCACTCTTTGCATTTCGACTGAACATAATAGAGGACTTCTCTTTATTAATCGTTTGCCCCGAGCAATTCTCATACAATGAAAGAATATCCTGCAGATGAGTTGCACTCCGTTCGTCATTTTTCAGAAGCAACAACGAGTCATCAGCAAACAGAAGATGATTTATGCATCAGCATATTTTTGAAGTAATAATAAGGATGATAAGAGAAATAGAAATATAAGACTTTGGGCCGTGTTGACCAAAGTCGTGCTTCCTGCGGCCCGATAATGGCCCAATCCCAGCTGTACTTGCGCCACGTTGCAGGGTGCCGCAGTCAGTCGCCAGAGCACGCCGCCTCTCGCCTCAGGCCACCGCACGCCGACGCCGACCCTCGCCGCCTCGCCGGCAACGCCGACCCCCTCAGCCTCGCCGACGCCGCCACCTCCTCGCCACTCGCCCGCTGCCACGCGGTAGCTGGCTCTCTGCCACCGCCACCCTGCCTTCCACCTCCCCCCCCCCCCCCCCCCGCCGCAGACTCCTCGCCCCTCGGTGGCTTGGCCGTGCGGCCACGCCGCCGGTCCCTTGCACTAGCGGCAGGCAAACAGGTGCCCGATTCTTCATCGCCCACGCAGAATTGAATGCGTTTTTGTGGTTGAGATTTCCCATTGAAGTTCTGATCTGCGTTTTCTCTGTAGATGGCTAGTCGCTACCTTTTGAGCGCATGGCGTGAAGCAAAATGTGGGTAAAAAAAAATCGAATTGTTCTGATTCCATAACGAAGTAGTATACAGAAATCCCCGGGCCTAGAAATTTAATTCGTACAAAATGAGCTAACTAAAAATAAAGCGGTTCATTTTTTATATTTATTATGTGGTCAAATTGGTTTCCATATACGCAGAAATCCTGAACGCTGAAGTTATAGTAGACCAAAATAACCAAACCCCATTGTTCATACTAACCTAATGCCCACCCCAATCACAGGGTGGCCAGTATACTAGCATATCAGGTATGATATATTGAGGTTCACATTATTGTTAGATTATGTGATGCTGTTGGCTATCATTAGTACATTTCCATGGGTTGAATGCACACATTGCCTGATTGCTGCCCTCTGAATTCATTAATTTTGGTGCAGTCCCTGATGAATGATTTTTTTGGTGATAAGTTAAACCCACCTTGAATCTTAAAAGAATTTGCCTATGAAGACCAAGAAAACAGCGAATGGGTCATCTTGCAAGAAGGGCAAGTTGTTTGATGGTCTAATTAGTAAACACGCTTCAGAAATGGATCCATGTTACAAACTTTTCCTGGAAAATTTGAGAGAAGATGGGAATACTTATGTCCTTGATGTGCCAAACGGGGACCATGGCATGCCTGTTTCTGTACGGTATGAGGAGGATGATACGTCCTATGGGAACACAAAGGCCAGTACCCCAAATTTCCCCAATGGTTCACTGCATAGAAGACAGGGTGTTCCAAATGGCAAACGACCTGATGTAAAAGCAGTTAATGCCAGTGGAAGTGTGGATCACTCCTTTTCACCAAAGAGAGCATATGTGAAGCAGAAGAAGACCCCATCAGCAGATGAATCTTATGAGTTATTTCTTAGCCTTGTGAAATTCAAGGATGGTTTCATGGCTATTGAGCCAGAACCAGGTGTGACCATTGTATACGAGCGAGAAGAAGACATGCCTGCTAGATATGATGAATTGAGAACTGGCAGTTCCAGAAATGAACCGGAGCCTTTGGTGGCTCCACTTGAAAACATGGAGGTAGACTCCGCTATGTATGGATGTGAATATGGGCTTACACAGGCTAATAAAATTGCATCTGAGCATGAAATGGATGGACCATCTTCAGATAACATTGATGATCAGGATGTTATCTGCACAGATGAGCGAGGGCTTGTAGTTTACACTGGACCTTTGTATTCAAATGTAAGTTTGTTTTTGAATAATTTCCTGTTCTCTTTAAATGATGATGCTGTTGTTCTATAGCTCCTTTTTGGGCCCAGGCATGTGAAGATGAACAAGCAGCACCTCTTGCTATTAGCTGCAGTGGATCCTCTACATTTGATGAAAAACTCATCACTGTTTTAAGTCAGCCATATGATCAAAAGGAATATGAAGAGCTTTGGAGAAAAGCCACTGACCGGAAACCTGTGAGCAGACAAAGACACCTGCGAAGTGCATCAAAGCGCTATGTTACAGGGGCAATTGGGCTGTCGTATCTCGATCATTACCCAGGTGATTGCTAAGTTTGGATGGGCAGATTTTTTTAGCCTCCCTATGTTAATTAAGTTGCCTCGGGTGCCCTTTCATTCTTTCAATTAATCTCTCTTCTCTAACCACTAAATCTGTCTATTTCTACAAGTTGTAATGAGTAGTCTTAGTTTGCCGGTGGATGGTTACAAAGGGAAGAGGCAGATTCCAGGAATTTTTCAAGTTGACAAGCATTTAGCCAGTTGTTCATTATTGTTGATTTGCATTAACCAAGAGATATATGCTCTCGTCGTATAGCTTTTACCAAATGAATGAAGTTTTGGTGTTAAATCTATGAAAGAAATAGTTCACTTCCAATCACGACCTATAGAACTGCTACCAGAACCATGACTGGCCTACAAAGAACATGGTAAATACCAAAAACACACAGGACGACGTTAAAGCTACGTAAAATTTTAAGGCTCTGGTAGCAGTTCTATAGGCTGCGATTGCAATGCCGTTATGCAAAAATTGTACTTTACGAGTTACTATCTGGCATGAAATCAGTTGAAAGATTGCATTGTACTACTTTTCTATTGACTAATCTTTGGTTGATCTCAATCATGCTGATCTGCGGTTTCAATGCTGCAATGCAAAATTCTATGTTATGAATTTCTGTATGGCTTGACATTGATTGATATGTTGCTGTATACTACTTCTCAAGCAATATTAATCTTCAATTGATCACATGCAGATCTAGCTGTACAAATAAACTCCGCTGACTGTGATGAGAGACTGAGCCTACTGAGAAAATTCTTCTTCTGGTTGGAGGTGATCTATGTTAACCACCCTATTTTCTATTTATTTGCCAGTGCTTATGGTCTCTGCTGTTGGAGGTGAAAACTCGTGATCCACAAGTTTTGGTTTTCTTTTCAAGATACCAATCTAATGAAGCAATTTTACCCAATTAGTGAAAAAATAGTTTCATTTCCTGTTGAACGGTGCAGTAATTTTCCGCTGAAAGAAAAGGACTGCAAAGATGCTGGTTTGCCCGTTTCATGGTGTGGCGTAAGGGGGTGCAAATTTCGTTATTTTAGTACTAATCCATTCCATAAATGGACACCGTTTTTCTGCAAACATAAAAGAACTGATTATTTGATTTCTTGCATTGCATTGCATCAGATATTGTCCGGTGCATCATTCCTTCAGATGAATGCCCGGACAATAGGAAATAAGTATTCTGAATCCAACTGTGATAAAAAATATATATTTGCAATTTTTGCAGAACTTATGCCATGAGGGAGCCTACATGCCATGGATCTCCAAGCCACTAGCCTGCAATCCCATTTTACCAGATGAGTATGAGCCGACGCCCACTGTCGAGACGTGCAAGGATGATCTGTAGGGCAGTGAGCTGAGCTTGGCGATCTCCTCGCGTCTCTCCGCTACACGACTGATCCTTGTTCTGATGCATCAAGGCTCATCACCTACCATGTGCTCATAATTGTTGTCGCACCACCTACAACCAGAAACTGTATTGGCCTACCAGGACATTGATGCGCCTACCGAGCTTGGAATCTTCAGTGCCTATCGCAGTAGTGCTGCACTGCTGCTGCCTGCTGGTCCGAGGTTTCATGGCCTCCAAAGCATCTTGTGATGTACATATATCTGTGGTCTGTGGTCTGTGGTGAATGTTTCACTCGACGTCACTAATCAACCCTTTTTCTGCACAATTCTTACCTCTCTGTGTGGAGGCGAACCACGGTTTATTTCACAAGATGATGTAGCAGCGTCCAATCCAACTCTCAAAAGGAAGCGGCACGAACAAAAGGTCTCAGCGTCTAGACTCTTATGGCTGCAAAACGTCGCTGAACTCTTCAGTTCTTTTCACCTAGTAATGCTTCCAGTCCTCTCAATTTCCTCCATTCAGACGGATTCATATAATGGCACAATGCAACGTTTCTCTTGTTCTCAAAATCATAACAGAATGAAGCTTGTCCAGTTAGTACAGACATACAACTCATGGAATAGCGTTGGTCGCCATTCTGTTTCCACATCTAGCACCAGCTTCTTGATTTTTCAACAGCTCTTGAACCTCTCCTTGGGTCGAGTCTCAAGATTATACTCCATCCGGTTCAAAATACATGTCCTTTTAGGACTCTTGCAACTTCATTAACTTTAACAATTATGTATAAACCATTTCATAGGTTGGCGATATAATATAGTTGTTCCAATATTCACCATGAAATTGTTTCTCAAAGTTTCATCTTGTAATGTCCTAAACTACACGGATTTCGAATCAGACGAAGTACAATGGTGGAGAGACATTAAAATGGATTTTGAATATATCATGGACTTAGGTTACATCAATCCAAAATCTAGAATGAGTTTTCCATCATATAGTTCCCCATGTTATATGTTTTGGATTGCCATACAGCAATATGAAAAACCCGATTGTTTCATTTTCATGAAAAGCTCGATTCTTGCATAACCTTGTCATTTTGTTTCCTTTTCACCAGTATCAGCAGCAGGAACTGATTCCTTTCCCACTTCTTCATCTGGGTGCACATCAGGTTCTTCCTTCGCTTTGCCCCCACAACACCAGGTACAGCCCGGCCATAATTAGGACTGATCCAAGCACACTGCAAAGCACAATATAGGAAACCCCGCCGTGCATGAAAAAAAAAATAAAGGAATCTGCCGACACTCGCAATATCCAGCATAGAATGAAGCATAAACCAGAGGGCTATTATGCAGGGCATCACCTCCCAAGGTGCAAAGCTTCATCCAGAAGAATGGAGCTCAGCACCGCGACGAAGATGAGCATCAGCGGGCCAAACACAGAAACAAAGACGGGACCTTTCTTTCCTAGGCACCATGACAGTAACGGGAACGCAGCTCCTGATGCTACTAAACCCTGTGCAAGTCCGGGAAAACTAACTTCTTTATACTGAGAAGAAAGCAGAGACCAAGCCTACTACTAGTATTATCCAAAAATAAAATAAAATGCTGGAAGTATTGCTTACTGCGTAAGCGGATGAGTACAATCTGATGTTAAGCCCTAACCTCCAGTGTTCCATGTCCGTGTTGACACAAATTGCTACTATGGTGGACTGAATTGCGCCAAAGAGGCACACCATTGCAGCAATCGAGTAGTGGCATAAACTTCACCCACTTTCGCCTGCAAAGATGACACAGTGATGGATATAAATATTGTACGCACAAGTTGGGTGAATGCAAATTCGAAACAAGAAACACGTCCCTATTTTCCCCCCCTTAAAGACAGAGAAGGACAAGGAACACCAGCTCTCAGTTCAGAAGAAAAGAAATGCTACAGTATATGCACTACGGGAGACAGGCGCTTTGCCGAGTGTCAGGAACACTCGGCAAAGGCCGTAATGCACTCGGCGAAGATTTTGCCGAGTGTAACACGGCAAACAATCTGACGGCGAAGCCAGATCGAGTGCCTTTTCTCGGGCACTCGGCAAATCTTTGCCGTGTGCCAACACGCACTCGGCAACATAAAGTGAAACGGCCGGCCCACTGACTTTTTGCGCCAGCTTTGCCGAGTGACAAACGGAAGGCACTCGGCAAAGACGGCCGCTTTGCCGAGTGCCAGATCACAGGCACTCGGCAAAAGCCCAAGCTTTGCCGAGTGTCAAAGATCTGGCACTCAGCAAAGCCTATGTCTTTGCCGAGTGTTTTTACCTTGGCACTCGGCAAAGGTAAATTTTTTTTTGTTTTTCTTTGTTTTCTCGTATATATGAGCTCCCTCTTGCATAAATCAAACATAACATTATATATATACATCCCAGGCAATTAATATCACATTCTCATGTGACTTCCATCACAAACATCGCATTTATATCACAACTATCACATAATGTTCAAATTTAGTCCACAAAGCATTCATAGTCCATAGTACAAGCATTATTCCAACAGCTACAAGTCCAACATCTGGCAGTCTAACAACCACAAATCTAATATCATAGTCCATAGTACAGCGCACGCATGACAACCGAACGATACCTTAATCATCTCTGCTCAGATCTTGAACATGGCCACTGTGACGCCGGGGAGTGCTGATCTGGAGGCTCATTCGATGCCACCCCTGATAGATTCTGCAAAAAGGATGACATACAAGATTATATTCCAAGTCAATATTTAATTTAGGCGGCGGTTGCAAGCAAATACATTCATACTCACAGGGGTGACTGGACTAGGAAATACCATCGGTGCGCCGAGCAACTGTGGTGGCGGTGCAGTTGGCGGAGGCCACGGCATTTGTTGGCGGCGGTTGATAGTTTACCAATGCACCTAGACCTTGCATGTAGGCGAACATGGCGGCGTACCTTTGGTCCTGCTCCTCCCTCAGCTTCCGCTCCTGCTCCAACCTCTCTTCCAACTCCTGCCGCAGTCTCTTCTCTTCGTCAAGCCGGGCCTACAAGATTTCACCCCAAAGTCAAAATGTGAAACAAAGGTACGTAAACAACTGACGAATGAAATAGAAATAACCTGGAATGCATGCATGCTGGCCACTGAAATCTCGGGCCGTGGAAGTATGGGCGGGGTCGAGTCAGTGGTCCTTGCCCGAAGCTGGGAGAGAGTGGGCGTACTGGCCGTGTCGACTACGCTGTCGCCGAGCCAGTACCGGCCGTGCTTCTTCCCTCCTCCCGCCCTCATGATGGCTTCTCCAGAAAGGGGTGCGGTGGCCAGATCCCATGTGTCCCCATGGAGCGTCTTTCCTATCTCCGTGTACCGAGTCACGCGGGTGTGGATGTTCGGGTTGCTGTAGGCCTCGGGCGGAGCCGCCAGGTCGAAGGCAACGTCGGACGTCGCCTTGCCCATGTGAGCCATAACGTATGCCGTGAACTCATTGCAAGGCTGCCCTTCACGTCATGCCGACTGCAAAGAAAAAATAAGATGATGAGTAAGCATGCAGAATTTAGCGTTAGAAATGTACCAAAACCTCCTGAAAATCGGGAAGGCTACGGCTGCCTTGATGGTGCGCTGCACCGGGCATCATCAAGCGGCGCTCCCGGCATAAGGCGTGCTGCCGGGCCCACTCCTCGCTCATCCACTTATCGACCATCATAGCCCAGCACTTAGCCTTTCCGGCGCACCAGTTCGGGATCACCTACACGTAATCAGGTGTATGTCATATTGGAATCTCAAATTCACAAAAAATGAGTAGAGATGTTCCTGATTTACCTTCGCGTATTGATCCGGCCTGAGATAGATTTCCCTTGCAGGTCCTTTCTTGATCGACCTTTTCTCGTAATCGGCAATGTATCGGACATTGGCCTGAACGCGCGCCTCATAGTGCATGTCCTTCACCAGTTTGTAGCAGGCTTTGTTAGCCACTTGATTTGCCCTGACCTCGTAACCTGGAGCACACCTGTAGAAATCCTGCATATAGGACCGATACTTGCAGTAAGTATTCCAAGAATTTAAAGTGCATCTGATATATTGACCAATGTAGTGCCACGGTTACTTACCCACAATTCCCCGACCACCCGTCTCGCCTTGGTGCCGAAGTTCCTCCCTTCCCGATCATCTGTATCTGCGATGGCCATGTAGTGGTCCCACGTGTAGGCCGGCTCCCTGACCCCGGCATGCTCCACGAGTCCAGGAAAGTGCTCCCTGCACAGAGCACCGAGGATGCCATTGGGCTTCCGGTTGTGGGCACCTCCAGACATAATCACCCAGTTCCTACAAAAGTGTTCAAGATAAAGTATTAGTTTGTATTGTGATTTTGAACATATCAAATGAAAAAGAATTGATAACATCTGAAGTTACTTACCGAGGCCCTGCGGGTCGAATAATCGGCATTCTCTCTAGAGGTATCGACTGCGGCGGGAGTGTAGACGGTCCGCGTAACCACACCCGCGGTTCCCCTGCTATCCCCTCCTCCTCACCCCCCTCCTTTTCGTCATCCTCCTCCTCCTGCTCCGCCTCCTCCTCGTCCTCCTACTCCTCGTCCTCCTGCTCCTCCTCCTCCTCCTCTTGCTCCGCCTCCTCCTCCTCCGCCTGTACAGGAGGAGGTGTCCTCTCCCTCCTCCTCCCCCTTCCTCCCCCACCTCCTCCAGTACCTCTCCTTCTCCCTCCCCCTCCTCCAGTACCTCTCCCTCCTCCACCACGGCTCCCAGACGCCTCTGCTACATTGGACCCTCAGAACGCTCTAAACCTTTCCTCCGATACAAGGAGCTCAGGAAAGATATCTTGCCACCGCCTAGCATCTTGATTCAATGACCTACAATCAAGATGAGTGAACGAATCAGCAAAGATAAACATAGTAATAAATAGTGCAGATGATACATAGAAAATAATACAAAATAAACAAGCAAAATTGGAAAAAGATGCAAATGAACAGAATATTAGTACAAATTAACATAGTATTAAATAATGCGGATCATACATGATTTAGAAATAGTCGTCATGATCGGGAGCCGCTGGATCATAATCCTCATCATCACTATCATCCACATAACCAGCAGTATCCAAAGGAGGAATGTTGTCTTCACTGTCTCTGCCTAAACGCAGTCGCTCAAGTAATTCTAAGTCATGAATATTTTCGACCTCATCTCCGACCTCTGCCTCGTGGACAACCCTTTCATTGTCTACTTCCATTTTGATCACGTATGTTAAGTCTATCTCGAAACTCCCTTCTAGCCCCTCTTCTTGGAAGAACTCTCTGTCATTGTTGTAGTCTTTATTGCTTGGGACATGTAGTTTGCCGTGTGGCGATATCTTGTACACAACATCCCAACCCTTAAATCGTTTGTCGGTTTGGCACAGGTACGAGAGATAATAAACTTGTATGGCCTGTTGAGCCACAATGTAGACATCGTCGCCTGGTAACTTTGAGTCCTGTCGAATTTTGACTAGGCCAACTTTGGGTGTATGCCTCGTTAATTTAGGATTGAACCAGTGGCATTTGAATATGACAGGAGTCAGTGATACGGAACCATGAAACTGGAGTTCATATATTTCTAATAATCTTCCATAATAGTCTATCCCGTCTTGGCCCGGCGTAAAAACTCCAGTATTAGTGGTTCTTCGATTGGGCCGACTCTGCTCGTACCCCATTGTGTGGAAGCGGTATCCATTCACATCATAACCGTTAAATGACTTGACCCTATAGCCAAACCCATCGGCAACCTGTCTCAACTCAACACTCATAGATGAATCGGTCTGGCCCTGCAAGCGCAAGTACCATCGTTCGTCATATTATTCGAACCAAGAAATGAAAGCAGGCTCTGCAATGGAGATTACCTTCTGTTTGAACCAAGAAATGAAATCAGGCTGTGAATTTCCCGCGCCATTTTTAAGAAGGGTATCCGATTCCTTCGGGGTAGGAGGACTTGAGCGATGCCAGAATTGATGAAAAAAATCCCTGTATCAAACATGAGGGGGTGGATTATGCACCCTATGCGGCGGGAGGCTAAACAATGGAAACTTGTGATCAGGTTAGACGAGAACTTACCCTACGTATGGCTCCACCTCGGAAAGGTTGGTCAACAAATAAAACATGATATGGCGCCACTCTTCATAGTTCAGAGTCTTGTACCTCGCATCACTTGTACTTCCAAGTTGCCCTCAGAAAATGCTAAGGCTCGATTCATTATTGCCAGCATTGTAACGAGGAGGGTGGATTATGAAGGCTTGGAAGCTTCTCACCATAGTATTTAGTTGTGAAGTTTGACACCTCCTCGAGAATATATGACTGCAATGGAAGCAAGTATAATGGCAGCAAGTACTAACAAAATTAAATGCAACTATACGTTGTCCCTACATTCTAATAGGTCAAGATATGTCCTAATCCCACCCGAGGATGCGTAGATGCGGTCAGTTTCCATGATCCCCTCCTATCCAAGACAGAATTTCGGCAGCACCTCCCCGCTGTTCTCGAGATACACGTCTCGCAAACGAGATTGTGTATTCGGAGAACAACGGGGAGATGGTACCAAGACTCTATCTCGGATGGGAGCGGACCATGAAAACTAACCCCATCTACACATCCTCGGGCTGTCCAAATAACGTGGACAATTCGAAACAGATACTGCCATAGATATGTAAAGATCTGCATATTTCGAACCGTATCTGTTTCGAACGGGAGACGCCTAACCGGGTTACGTTAACTACGAACAGAATACGAAAATAGAGTCTTCTACACGTGCTCACCTACGGGCTCGACGGCCGGTGCTTCTCGACGACGGCATGCGGAGAAGTGAACGAGTCGAGGACGGTGAATCAACCTCCCTTGTCAACAAAAGAAAAAGTGGTGTCAAAATAATGTCAAGAAAAGAAATCATGCACTGAACGAGTCGAGGACGGTGAATCAACCTCCCTCGACAACGTATTTGCACGAACCTAAACACAATGCTTGTTACTTTGAGGTGAACTCAAACGTAACCCTGCATCGCTACTACTGCTTGCATTCATATAATTTAACTAATTTCTTTTTTTCCTGAAACTAACTAGATACACTTTATATCCCAATTCACTCATTAATCAACAGATAATAAAGAAAAAAAAGGTGTAGGGGTGTCGGGGTGGAGGCGAACCTGCGACTCCCCGGCGAGGAGGCACTGCAGCGGCGCAGCGGAGGGAGGCCACCGGTGGAACCAGCGGGTCCGGCGGCGTGGAAGCTCCGGCGTGGCCGTCGGCGCGGGGCCCGCACGGCAGGAAGCTCCGGCCGGCGCGGCGCGCCCGGCAGCTCTTGCGGCGCGGGGGTGCGGCGTGGCCTGCGGCGCGGGGCTGCGGAGGGGGCCCGGCGGCGGCGCGGCGCTTGGCAGGCGGCAGCAGCAGGCGGGGCGCGGAGACGGGGCAGCATGGCAGCAGTGCGGCGGCGAGGCGTGCGGATGCGGCGGCGGGGCGGCACGGCGTGTGTGCGTGTGTGTGGGTGGTGTGAGTGTGTGACTGTGCGGTGCCAACGGATAAGTGCTGGAGGCGGGAACTTTGCCGGGCAAACACAGTCTTTGCCGAGTGCCAGGATCCGGCACTCGACATAGGAAGTGTTTGCCGAGTGCTATACCAGGGCACTCATCAAAGTATTTTCTGTTTTCCAATTACAATTCAGTTCCTTTCAATTCAAAATTTGATTTCGCAAATTTATTTAAATATAATTCAAAATTTCATTACCAAATTCAACCAACAATTCTTACTTGATGCTACAACGAAAAATCTTCCATTATTTCAATCACTATTAGCTAACTTTCAATTCATATAGGAACTACTTCTATATATTTCCAAAAAAAATAAAAATTACGAAATGAATCCAAAAAAATAATCAAAATTTAATATCAACCAATTTATGTTGTATATTGTGTATACAAAAAAATTAACAGGCTTCAACGAAAAAAAATTGCATTATTTCATGCACTATTAGTTCAAAATCAATTTACACGGATTTAAATATTGTAGTTGCAAAAAAAATTATCAAATGGATTCAAAAAAAACCAAAATTTAACATTAGACAATCCATCATGAGTATTGTCTATAAAAAAATTTATGACTCAAAAGATCAAAGAATCCTTCTCACTTCTATGAAACTTATTCGGAGATGCTTCGTTTCGTAAGTAACATACCTGACAACTTTTGCAAAACCTTGTCAAATTTTTTTCACAGACTCCCCGTATAATATCATGATATCATGACAAATTTTATGGATTTCTGAACACTTTTCATTTTTTTAGAATTTAAAACCTACTCGGGCACACCTCATTCTGACTCGTTTCTTGATTAACAAGTTCGAATTTTCCTTTCAATTACTTGATAATGTCTCAAATTGGACTAAACAACATGAATATAACTTTTTCATGCATTATACTACATTCTTCGAATCTCTTGCGGCTCCAAATTGAATTATCTAAAATATCATTTTAAGGAAGCAAATTAACAACATATACCAAACTTATTGAGAATAATACCAAATTTCAATATGTAGTACATATTGTATTATAAGTACAGACAAAAATGTTTGGAGGGCAGAAGAAGAATTTTTTTTATACTTTGTCGAGTGCCGCTATATAACGCTCGGCAAATGAATACTTTGCCGAGTGTCAGAAATTTAACACTCGGCAAACACAGTATTTGCCGAGTGCTCCACAGCAGGCTCATGGCAAAGCTAATCTCCATTACGGCATCGAGCGCAGCAGGGGTCACATGGGGGACACGTGCCATCTTTGCCGAGTGCCCGGCGGTTAACACTCGGCAAAATACAGTTTTGCCGTGTGCCTTACGTGGTGCACTCGGCAAATAGGATATTTGCCGAGTGTTTTTATTTTGCTTGAGTGTCTTTTTTATTACACACGGTATATTGCTTGTTTGCCGAGTGCGCGAGATACTGCACTCGGCAAACCCGTTGACACTCGGCAACAATGTGGTCTCCGGTAGTGATGCAGAAAGGAAACAGGGCATCGGATCATCATCACCTGGATGACAAACCATGTTGCGCAGCTGAAACAGCTGATAATTCCAAGAAACGAGCCCAGGATTTGATGGCCGGTTGATGGTGGATGGGAGTGGTAATCTTTGGTGCTGTGGACAAGTCTGGGATGGGACAGCCGCCTGAGTATTGTGATCTCTGGCCCCTTGTAGAATGTAAGCAACATTGCACCAAATATTCCTACAAGGGTTCCCAGGAGTTTCGCTTGTCCAGTGGGTTTCCAAAGTTTCAAAGTCTCAGACCTATTTGTTCGCTCAGTTTGGAAACCAGTGTTAAAAATGCTTGGTCAGAAAAACTGTGTCTTAACAAACGTCTGGAAAAGGAAAGTTAACAATTATATTCACATGAAGATAGAAAAGAGGTGCAGATTAATATGCATAAGCACCTTGCTAGGATTGCGAGAATGAATGTGGCTGCAGGGGTTAGGTTACTGATGATGGCTGTAACAAACGTTGCTGAGGTCAACTTTATGGCAAGCACGTATAGGTTATGGTTTATAGTAAACCTGCAAGTATATATATAAAATAATTAGTAAAAAACAAAGAGAAGATAGGCTAGGGAAAGTGGGAAACTACAACTTACCTGTTGCAGAACTTATTAGCGTTATCAAACCAGCTTCATTCAGACAAAAGTAATAACACTACCGAATTCTAGTGTTCTACTAATTGTAGCCTGAACTAAAAGAAAGTTAAGAAAAAAGGGTAAAAGATTCTGTTTGTAACCTGCACTTACCCGAACAATCCGCACAAGAATAATTGTAGCACCACCCTCGTGGTCACTGGTGGACGTTTCTTCCTACAAGAACCGCACAACACTTACCAAATGTCATTTTTCTAGAGCTTGGAGAACTGTAGTAGTTAGTAGAAGGCACTATCAGTTTCAATCGACAGTGCACTGTTTTTGCATCACTGAAGTTCAATGTTGAGGAAAGAATTGGAATAGGAAATTAGGGATGTTTAACCCACACTGTAGTTTCCTTGCTAGTTGTTTCTTTTTCTGTGAGGCTGAAACTGACCATCACCTGCTTTGAATGCGCAGTAGATAAAAGGAGTCTTCTGATGTATCCGAGGTAGTTAAGCATACAAGGACGGATCTTGGATCTGTTGCTCAATGTTAGCTTAGCAATAAAAAGTTCGGTGCAACTAACATGATTTTGGCACATGGCACCTCTGTGGGGAACATGGAAACTGAAAATTTTCTGATGTCACAGTGGTGTGTATGGAATATGGATAAGTATGGTGACCTTATTGAAGAAAATTATCCAAATGTTGAGAAACTGGAATATGTTTTGCCACTTGGGCACTGTAGATGTGCATCATCAGATGATAAGAGATCTGGAAGTAAAGTAAACAGAGCCAGATAAGATGCTTTGTAAAAGAGTCCAAGGTGTGGAAGGGTTCATCACTTCCAATCTGAAGCTGAAGTTAACGCAACAAGAAATCAGCACTGATCTTGAAGCTGACCAAGCAAAGAGAGGCTATCAGGTTCGGAGATGGAGCTGATCAAATGCGTGTGCATGAAGTTCTGTAATAGGTGTAGCTGTCTCTGTCTGGGAGGTATGTGGTGTGTGTAATGGAGTTGTCCCTGTTGAATTCCGTTAGAATCAGTTGAACCTTTTCGGTTGCTTTATGCAATGAGACTGGGGCTAAGCCCTAATAAAACTCTAAAAAATATATTTTTCATACACATAGTAACTAGTAAGTAATGCAGATTCTTGACCCTGAGAAGTCAAAGTGAACACCACAAAGAGGACACAGACTCCTCCATCAGATGGAACACATGTTCAGATAGTTTTTAACTTGCTCATCTATCTTGATCACCCATGAAAATGTTTTAAGTAAGGGAATATATCAGGTGCAAACCAACCTCTCCTGCAAACTGTGCAAACTTCAATCTGGACCACCTTGAATTGGGTAATTACACTTTTGTAAATCCCTCATCCCACCTCCCTGCGCCTCTCTCCTTGGATGTTGATTCGATGGCCCATATTAAAGTTTGCATAGTTTACACGGAGAGGTTGGTTTGCACATGATATATTCCCTTTTCTTTGTAATTATACAACTACACCAAATTTGGAAAAATATCCAGTTGAATCCCCTTTTCTTGGTGGAACCGTGAAACATAAAAAAAAACGTTTTGACGAGTCCAAAAAAATCAAGAAAAGTCAGACATATGGAGGTGGTAGTAACACGTGAGCATATATAAACATCAAGGGAAAATCAGACTTTATTTATGATATAAAACTAAAAAATCGCAGAGGAAAAAAAGGACAAAAGTACAAAACGTGGACCTTTTGCCAGTTCACTCTTTCTTTGTGTTTGTCAAATTTATATGGTTTTTGCTTGTTCACTCTTTCTTTGTGTTTTTCAAATTTATATGGTTGTACGTCACTGCTACCTCTACACGTGTGATATTTTTTAATAAAAAGAAAGAAAATTCTAAATATTTGCTATTGGAGGGTTTTCGCGATCCTATCAAACATGGACTCCACATAATATTTAGCCCACAATATATATTTGTAACGATGCAGTTCGAAACAAACAAAGGTTGTATTTATTTTTATTACGCATCAATTCAAAACATCCCAAAGGATGAAACCAACGTCAAACAAAGGTTGTATTTATATTACGCAATAATTCAAATTTATCCCAGGGGTTGAAACCAACGTTTGAAGCATACTATTTCGAGCGGCTAATAACTGAGAATCCAAAAAAAAATAACGTTTGATTCCACAAAGTCCTTTGGACCCTCTCGCGGTAACAACTACGTTGCAGCTAAATTCTCCAACACAGAGGGAGGGAAACACACAGAGAAATTCGAGAAGAGCGTGTGCAGAAGATAATAATATACCTCTCGACGAAGAACGCGATGGGACAGAGAACAGCGGCAGCGAACATGAAGCGGTAGGCGACGAGGACGCGGACGTCCATGCCGTCGTCGAGCGCGAGCTTGATGAAGATCTGCAGCGCCGCGAAGAGCAGCTGCAGCGCCACCATGGCCGCCGCTGGCTTGGCTCCCTCCATCTCCATGGCTGGTGTTTTCCCCGTGGCGTATAGTACACAAGAGATAGAGAGACGAAATAAAAAAATGCTCTTTATTTAAGTTTTGATGAAGGTCCATCAATCAATAACACACATGTACTTACCACACACTAGCAGTATTTTGTTCGTTATTTGGATATTGATGAGTTCTTCCGGTGGTGATGGTGCGTCGAACAAGGAGGACTACTGGCATGGTGTTTTTCTATAGGCTACGATGCTCTCTCCTGTTTTGTTTCTTGTGTTGTCGACTTGTCGACAAGGGCCACGAAATGTGATGGTTGTCCCGTGATGACCGGCCGGGCCGCTCCCTATTGCGACATCGTGTAGCTAGGTACACGATGATCGGCTCCCGACGCCATCGGCAGTGTCGATCAACTAGCCGACTACTCCCCGGCACCATGTCATCGTCTCGTCACTCAGATTATACTATTACTAGTCATGTTACCATGCTGTTACTCCAGAATTCAGAGACCAGCTCCATGTCAGAGCCACCACGTTATGTGATGCTGCTTGAAATTAACTTCCAGTCTAGCTTTCATTCAATTGCAATGTTAACTCGCTCACCATTGTTGGACGCGACGGTATCATTTTTTCTAGGCAATCTTTTGACTACTTTTCAGTTTTAATTTGTAACTTCCAGCTACTACTGTATATCTATATCTATATACATATTACTAAAGTGAGTAAGGTTTCCACCTAAATTTTGGTTTGGTCCGTCTCATGTCATTGACAGAGCCTTAGTCCACCCTGTATGCGAGTCGGACTAGCCCCCTTCGTCCACGATTTGATCACATAGATTCCTACAAATTAACGTATAATAACTATACCTAATATTATACTAAATTTGTCCGTAGCAACATACGAGCATGCTTACCTATCTTACTATTACTGATTGGAGGCTCTTTTTGAAGCCTCCAGGTAATGCCACCTAGGATCCTAGGTAAACAGTTAAAAATAGAGAAATTCTACAAATTCTCATAAAAATCAAAAACATCTTGCCATCAATTTGATAACTCTAATCATAATAGTCATTGGATCTATTATCTTTTTCTAATAAATTATCCACATTTGCCATTATAAAAATAGACTATAGTAACCCCCTACACATGTATCTAAATTACACACCTCCGTCATTATAAAAATAATTTAAAGTAACTCCCTAATCTTCATGTAAATTACCCACTTATTCCATTATAAAATAATATCAAAAGATATCATAATAAAAAATTAAAATAAACCCCAAATCTGAATCAAAATTATATTATTATAATATAATCTTAAAGCGCATCAATATAAAATTCTAAATTAATATTTTTATCATTATTAATATATTATTTATGTTATTATTTATATAAAAATACTAACCATAATGTGTGTGTCACCATATATTCATGTATAAAAGAAGAGATAAAAATACCAATTGTCGTGTTGTTCACATAGCTCAAACAAAACGTTCAATTAAATACATGTCAAACATATATGGAGGTATGATGCAAAGTGAGAAAAAATTGTTAGTAACTAAATCTAGCACATTTATTACAATTATATAATGATAAATATGTGTCTTTACAATACTGTTTTAGAATATTTAATTGGTTAAAAAGAGCGTGAGATAGATAATTATTTGATATTTCTAAATAACCCGTGTGGGAGCACGAGTTGATAGATTAGTATATGAAAAAAATAAAAGGAACATGATCCAACAATTGAACATGCATGAACGCACACGGTCTTGTGCTTCCGTTGAGCCAACCGGATCTGACGACGAAAAAATAAGAGGAACAGGATCCAACAATTGAACATGCATGAACGCACACGGCCTTGTGCTTCCGTTGAGCCAACCGGATCTGGCGAGTGGCGACGGGGTCGTCGTAGGCCCTCACACATCCTCCTCTGCGTCAGAGTTACTGTAAAGATCGCCGGGGTGTCCGATCCTAGAGGGGAAGGGGTGAATAGGGTCGCTAATTCGCTTTCTAACCTAGGGCTCAAACTACTTGCATAAGATAAACCTAACATGTCCTACACATGCTAGTTATGACTAAGGTTTATCTATGCTACTCTCTACTTATCTCAAAAGACTTGCAACCTATAGCCAATCCTAATCAAACTAACTAGGAAAGTAAAGACACGCAAGATAGAGTAAATGCGGAAACGTAATATGGTAAGTAAAGAGGTAAGAGAGAGAATATGCAAACTCCCGTGAAGACACCAAGACACACGATTTAACGTGGTTCGGTTAGGACACCAAGTCCCTCCCTACGTCCACGGCCACTTGTCCAACAAGAACAAGTGTGATGCCGAGTCTCTTCGATTGATCACCGTCTTGCGTTCGCCACCAAGGCTTTCGGCAAGCAAAGGCTAAGTGGCGTCAAGTCACCAAGACAAGGCCAACGCCACCGTCTCTCTCAAAGCGTCACCAACGACACGGTCTTCACTATCGGAGCTTCTCACCAAGAGGGGTCTCCTTCCACGCACAAAGTGTCGTTGCCGCTCCACACCAAGTCGGAGGGTCACACGACGATTACAATGATTGCTTGCCGCAGCAAGACTTCTCTCAAGGGAGCTCTCGCAAGAACTAATCCCTATTACAAGCTCTAAGCCTACTCTCGCAAGAGTGCTTAAGCTTATATGATGTATAATGAAGCTCTATGGTAGTTGGAGGTGTTCTTCAAGTGTAGTGGACTTCTCTATCTCTTCAGCAACTCCAGCACACACCAAATGAGGCGTGGGTGGGATATATATAGCCCAACCCTCCAAAACTAGCCGTTAAGAAAAGCTGACAGATTTCCTTAGCACCGGTTAATCCGACGCTCAGGAAAATCGTCATCGCCGGTGTAACCGGTGAGTGCATTTTCTCATCAACTAGCCGTTACTGCTCCAACGGCTACTTGATCAATTGCACCGACGCTCTTGAATTCATCGTCGGTTTAACCGGTGTATGTAAGCTCAGAAAACCCTCAAAAACGGAGTCTCTGGACAACTGCACCGACGCTTGTCTTCAGGCATTGTCGGTTCAACCGACGCTAAACCCTAGCCTCAGCTTCTGGGTCCATTGCACCGACGCCATCATTTTTCCCATCGTCGGTTCATCCGGTGCACTCTGCTGACTGAGTCTTCTCTGAACTCATTGCACCGGTGTATGTAATTTGCCTCACGTCGGTTTAACCGGTGAGTGCAAATTACCTCTGTCTTGGTCCTTTCGACCTGATTTCTTCGGGGTTTTGTATCTTTTCATCCCTTGGACCTATAAGCCTGATAATGATCGTCTTAACACATATATTAGTCCAAGTGTTGTGTGTGTCATCAATCGCTAAAACATTATATTGAAATATGGCATGAGAGGCCATTTTCGCTACAATCTCCCCATTTTTGGTGATTGATGACAACACAACCAAAGCAAGCAAGATGAATTGTAAGAATATGAAATTGATACCAATTTGAAAAGTTAGAAACTAATTAGCTTGCTCGGATGACATTTCAATGCTCATTTTAAAACTACCGGTATTGGATTAGTCCATAGGACGAAATACATCCGGCTTGATAGCAATTGTGAAACAATGGCTTGTGGCAAATGTAAGACAATTGTTTGGTTTGAACCATATGAACAATGAAAAAAATTTGTACCTTAGTCCATGGGATCATCAAATTGCACTTCTCCCCCATATTGACTAAGTACCTCCCCCTATCACCATGCATTCTTTTGCATTGCATTTTCCATTCCTCCCCCTTGCTAATTGCATCATTTACTCCAGACTATTTGCTTACTTTTAGTGTCATTTCTCCCCCTTTGTCATCAAATACCTAAAAGCTTCATAACCACTAGCAACAAGGAGCATTAGTAGCAAAAGAAATTTACTAGTGATAGAGTGTTACACCAACTAGATTTGGCATATCTCCCTTTGTTTGAACAAGCTCCCCTTTTTCAAAGCTTGTGGCACCTCCTATCTTGACACCAATTGTGATGCTAATTGTGACTTGTAGGGGTAGTGTTCAAAAGAAATTTGAACTCATGGAGATAGCTCTAGGTGACTACAACAAATAGTACTTGTAAAGCATATTAGTCACACAAACACAAGCTATAGAGTTAGCTCCCGCTAAATGTGTGCATTAGTGTTTGAATCACTCACAAATGTATGCACTTGTATTACACATAGTGGGGATTTAACTTTATAACTTACTAATCATGGCACCATAAGTAAGCAATTGATATCAAAAGCATTTTTACCACGAATATGAGAGATATCAAATTGCAAAATATGCTATGGAAGACATATGCCATGTGAGAGAAATAATTAAGCTCATGTAGGTTGCAACAAGATATGATAAAGCATAGACAACCTACCATATGAAATTTCTAGGAAAGCATATCAAATGAAAGATACCAATAGTAAAGATAAGATCATGCATTCCTAGAGAGGCATTGAGATACAATGATGCATGAAGGATATCAAATGAAATTGAGATCATCCTTTTACCTTGCTCATTACCTCATATGTAGGGGAGGGGAATTTGGGTCACTAATCTTTAATCCACAACTTGGCTTTAATTCAACTTTTCATGATGCATCCCTACTCATGGATCCCAAATCTTGCCAAGCCACCAAATTCCCCGTGATGTTTGTTTGGTCCCTAAGTTTTAGGGATCCAAACCTTTTGAGAGCCATTCATAGTATGAATAATATCCTTGGGCACCCAAATAGGCCGGTTCTATCCATATGTTCTCTACCCCATGACATGAGCCACCACCTTGCCATTCTTCTTCTTTTCAAGTATGTAGTGGTTGCTCTTTTGCTTGTTCTTGTGGGTGGGCTTGGTGTACATGTATGAAGCCTTCAAGTATGGAGATGTATTTTTTTTATCTCCTTACACTTCTTGTGTCCCTTCTTGCTCTTGTTCAAGTTCTTGGGCTTGCCATTTTCTTTGCCCTTTGCTTTGCCCTCTTTCTCCTTGCATTGGTAGGACTTGTGGCCTTCTTTGCAACACTTGAAACAAGTCACAGTTTCTCCCTTCTCAAGCTTCTTCACGCCCGTAAGGGGGTTATCTTGAGAAGGTTGGGCTTTCTCTTGAGTGTACTTTCCTTTGAGCCGCATCAAGTCCGCCATTAGGCTTTCTACCTCTTGTTTGAGCTCATCATTTTCCTTAGCAATGAGATTATCACATGTTTCTACAATCACATCCTCATTGCAAGGGGTTAGATCACAAGAGGTAGACGCATCTACCTTGATGATAGGTGTTGTACAAGGAATATTGCAAAGAAATGATTTATCCGATGATGATTCACTTTTAGATTCAAGACTTTCATATTTCATTTTAAGCTCTTCATGCTCATTGTCTAACAAATTGAATTTGTTTAGCAAGTTCTCATATCTTGAGACAAATGAAGCATGAAGTTTTTCTTTAGCCTTGAGAGCTTTGATTTCTTTATTTTGTGTAGTGAGATGTTCTTGTTGATTATGAAGAAGTGTCATTATCTGACTAATTTCATCAGTTTCAACATCGGATTCATCATTGGAGGAGGAGTCATCACTTACATCGTTATTAGCTTGTACCATGAGACACATGGGAGGTGGTGATGATCTCCGAGGGCGATGGATGGTGGAGCTCTTAGAATTTTTCTTGTGACTTGAGCTTTCACTACTTTTCTTGGGCTTGTAGATGGCAGAGAGAGCTTGAGATCTTGATTTATTCTTTTTCTTCGCCATCTTCTCCATCCCAACCGCACTCCCTCTAATGAGAGTTTTGTACCCAAGCTCATAGAGCTCATGTACATACTCGGCAATCTTGCGGTGATGGTATAGCACGGCCCTTGGATATTCTTCATCGCTTAAACTTGATTCATCATCACTCTCATCTTCTTCTTCTTCTTCACTTGAGCTTAATGAGTTTTGTTGCCTTGGTTGATATTTGCATGAATGCTTGGCGGCAAGACTTTTGCGGCTTGAAGAAGAGGTGGACTCTTGCATCTTCTTTGTCATTCCCATACTATACTCATGGGCAATGATTTGATTGATGACTTGGTTGGGTGTAATTTTGACCAAGTCTTCTTTTTGCAAGAAAGCGTTGATGATGTCATAATCGGGCTTGCGAAGGCTTCGGAGGATATTGCGGTTAATTTCTTCATCTTTAAGTTGATTGAGACCTAAGGCATTAATTTCATTGACAAGAGTATTTAATCGTGAGTACATGTCATGAGTATTTTCATTGGGAAGTTGCTTAAAGCTACTAAGCTCCTCGCCGAGAATATGATATTTTTGATTGGCAATATCCTTTGTGCCCTCATGATTCTCGACAATTTGCTTCCATAGCTTATGAGCATTTTCATTAGCAAAAACACGATTAAACACACTATCACATAGAGAGGACAATAGAATTGACTTAGCAATGGCATCATATTGTTTCTCGGCCTTAGTCTCATTTTTCTTGCCTAATTTGGTGACACGCCAAACATCAAACCCACAGGCTTGGAGATGTGCTTGCATAAGCACTTTCCATCGTGGAAAACCCGTGCCATCGAAAAACGGAGCCCTATCGGTACTCATCCCTTGCCCGGACATGATACTCACTCGACGGTGAAGTCGACGGGTCTCCTACGAGCTTTCTCACAAATTTACCAATGAAATTGGCTAATCCTCGTAAGAGGTGTGAGACCAAGCTCTGATACCAATTATAAGGATCGCTGGGGTGTCCAACCCTAGAGGGGGAGGGGTGAATAGGGTCGCTAATTCGCTTTCTAATCTAGGGCTCAAACTACTAGCATAAGATAAACCTAACACGTCCTACACACGCTAGTTATGACTAAAGATTATCTATGCTACTCTCTACTTATCCCAAAAGACTTGCAACCTATAGCCAATCCTAATCAAACTAACTAGAAAAGTAAAGACACGCAAGATAGAGTAAATGCGGAAACGTAATATGGTAAGTAAAGAGGTAAGGGAGAGAATATGCAAACTCCCGTGAAGACACCAAGACACACGATTTAACGTGGTTCGGCAAGCAAATGCTAAGTGGCGCCAAGTCACCAAGACAAGGCCACCGCCACCGTCTCTCTCAAAGCGTCACCAACGGCACCGTCTTCACTATCGGAGCTTCTCACCAAGAGGGGTCTCCTTCCCCGCACAAAGTGCCGTTGCCGCTCCACACCAAGTCGGAGGGTCACACGACGATTACAATGATTGCTTGCCGCAGCAAGACTTCTCTCAAGGGAGCTCTCGCAAGAATTAATCCCTATTACAAGCACTAAGCCTACTCTCGCAAGAGTGCTTAACCTTATACGATGTATAATGAAGCTCTATGGTGGTTGGAGGTGTTCTTGAAGTGTAGTGGACTTCTCTATCTCTTTAGCAACTCCAACACACACCAAATGAGGCGTGGGGTGGGATATATATAGCCCAACCCTCCAAAACTAGCCGTTAAGAAAAGCTGACAGATTTCCTTAGCACCGGTTAATCCGACGCTCAGGAAAATCGCCATCGCCGGTGTAACCGGTGAGTGCATTTTCCCATCAACTAGCCGTTACTGCTCCAACGGCTACTTGATCAATTGCACCGACGCTCTTGAATTCATCGTCGGTTTAACCGGTGTATGTAAGCTTAGAAAACCCTCAAAAACGGAGTCTCTGGACAACTGCACCGACGCTTGTCTTCGGGCATCGTCGGTTCAACCGACGCTAAACCCTAGCCTCAGCTTCTGGGTCCATTGCACCGACGCCATCATTTTTCCCATCGTCGGTTCATCCGGTGCACTCTGCTGACTGGGTCTTCTCTGAACTCATTGCACCGGTGTATGTAATTTGCCTCACGTCGGTTTAACCGGTGAGTGCAAATTACCTCTGTCTTGGTCCTTTCGACCTAATTTCTTCGGGGTTTTGTATCTTTTCATCACTTGGACCTATAAGCCTGATAATGATCGTCTTAACACATATATTAGTCCAAGTGTTGTGTGTGTCATCAATCGCCAAAACATTATATTGAAATATGACATGAGAGGCAATTTTCGCTACAGTTACATATGTAAACCAATCGCATGCAAGCCATCAAACATGACCATGAATCTCTAGTGCCTATTGGCAAATGAACTGCAGTATTGCACATTTGCACCGAAAACACAATAGGCAAATGAACTGCAGTGCCTTTTAATATTTAACCATTGGATTTAGATCGACGAACGGCTGTCATTCACTACGGAAACAGGTGCTTTGCCGGGTACTCGGCAAAGCCATAAAAACTGCAAATGTGCAAACAGCTATGGCACTCGGCATAGCTTACCTGGCAAAGTTTTTTGACGGCAAACAGCTCTTTGACGAGTGTTTTTTTGTCGGACATTTGTCAAAGACTTTGCCGAGTGTCGAGTTGACTCTCGGCGAAAAAAGGTGCGCACGACAGCGCAAAAATGGTAACGGCTATGGCACTCGGCAAATATGGGTTTTTCCGTAGTGATTATTTCCAAGCACCATGATAGGTTCCTCATATGGTTGTATTCGAGCGACAGTACTTCTACCAAAGTACAATCTGTACACCCATGAGGCCAAGCATAGATGCTGGAGCAGATTTTACGGTGCTATAGCACAAATAATTATAATGCAACATGGTAGCATGGATTCTGCATATATGATACAACTAGCATTTTATATCAATCCATGGCCCTTAGTACAAAGAACCATACATATGGATGCATGCTTTTAAGCAGCTCGGCCCATTACAGTTGCGCTACTGACTTCATCAACTACAACCAGCATCTGCACGGCACTTTCCATGGTAGGTCTTCTGCTTCTATCTTCCTCCAGGCATGAAACCGCCAGCTTTATCATTGTTCTTGCTTGCAAGTAGTTGAATTCGCCTTTCAGTCTGGCGTCAATAAATTCGGGGACCCATGATTGTTCGGTGCCATCCAACTGCAGATTCCCTTTGAGCATCCTGGCTATCCTTCCAAGGACCATCTCCACCTTCTCATCCTCATTCTTCTCCATGTCTGAAATACGGGCTCCCTTTAGTAGTTCCAGCAGCACCACACCAAAGCTGTAAACATCAACCTTTGCGGTTATTGGGAGACTAGAAACCCATTCAGGGGCTAAGTAACCTCTAGTTCCTTGGATCCGAGAAACATTTAAATTTGATCCACCTCTGTTCAAGAGCTTTGCGAGGCCAAAGTCAGCAATGTTTGCCTCAAAGTTCTTATCCAGCAGTATATTTTCAGGCTTGACATCGCAGTGAATGACCCACTCTAAGCACTCGTGATGAAGATAGGCCAGTCCTCTTGCTACCCCTAAGGCGATATTAAATCTTTGCTTCCATTCAAGTAGGATTTCTGAGCCTCCAACGCCAAATAAAAATTTATCCAGTGAGCCATTGTCCACATATTCTGAAATCAACATCCTGTGTGGACCATCAGAACAGAATCCCCAAACTCTCACTAGGTTCATATGGTAGATCCTTCCAATCACACTTAGTTCATGCTGGAATTCTTCCCCACCTTGGTTTATGTCTCCCAGCTTTTTCACAGCAATTTCCCTGTTGTCTTTCAAGATTCCTCTGTACACAATGCCTGATGCCCTCCTCCCAAGCTCATCCTTAAACTTTCCGGTAGCTGTCGCTATTTCTCTGTAGGTGTATCTTCGAAAATGGTTGGTTATCATTTCGTAGCCAGCCTCAGCTGGCCATGCTCCTCTCAAGTGCTTGCCCTCCCTTCTCAAAATGAACCATCCTAATACGATAAGTGTTAGCTCTGCTAGAAACATGGCTGATAAAAACCCATAGAAGTACAAATATTTCGATATATTCTGACGGGTTTTATGGATACTAGAGAAGTTGGCGATGATATACTTGTCTGCTTCACTGCAGTTAGGCCCATATTTGGGACCAAAAAATTGTGAACGAGGAATTGAGGATTCAGATACTTCTAAGTCCTTTGGAAGTTTAAGGTATATGCTGCCGGCAACATGCTGTAGACTTGCGCCACCTAGTAGAATAGCTTTTGGATAGCAGTCGCCAATTCCTTGCCAGTATGCGAACCCATTACAGTTGCAGTCACTCAAACATACGTTTTTGCAGAAGTTAAGAGAGACAAACCGGTGGACACTTAAATCAAGCCCTAAGAAGTTAGTGTTGGGTAGATGAACAAACTTCACCTTTTCCTTGTCACAAGTCATATTGATCTTTGGTCTGCAGCCTTTGCCCCAGTCACTTTGGTCGATGACTTCGAAACCAGGGGTACAAACACATCTTGGCAGAGGTGTATACACACATACTCCGTTCCTGCCGCACAAACCATGTACGTTGCAGAGCTGCCGAAATGCCATCCATGTGACTGACCATGCTCCATCATCCTTAAGACTATAAAGTATGAGATTGCCATCGTAATCTAGTGTTAGTCTTCTCACCGTGTGAATACCCCAATCAGCAGCCCTGAAAGACGTGTTATCACTTCTACGGAACTGCCCCAAGCTATCAAGAACACCGCTTGTGTTGCTCATAAATGGTATCCTTAGCTTTTGCCAAATAGTCAAAGCTGGATCCGGCCAATAGATAAAAGAGAGATCCTTCTGGTCATCAAATAGTGAAATCAGGAACTGGTCATCAAAATGTAAGCTGTAGTGGCCAGGAACAAGCAGTCTGTTAGTGGACATGAGCTGGATTGTAGCATCAATCCTCTGACCAGGTAACAAGGTATCAGTAGGAGAAGTAAAGTTGTCATAGAATGGTATCACCTTTGCCCTTCAAGATGAGGTTCCCAGTGTCCAAGAGCTGAGCTTGCTCTGCATTTGAGGAGCTCACGTTGTTGGCGGTCCACACAACCTGGCCACCGTAGTCCCTTAGAACCATGCTCCCGTCGAAATTTAGCTTGACCGTTGATCCCTGTTGACACAGAATCGCGCCAACACACTTGAATGTGCTAGAACGCGCAGGAGACCGTCAAAACGATCTGAACCAGCGATGCCCTGGCGGACCGGTCTGACCGGTTCCACAGACCGGTCTGACCGGTTCCACAGACCGGTCTGACCGGTGTGGAGCAGAGAACCGCGAAGACCTAGAAACACGAGCTCGAGAGGGACCCCGTCGGAGCTTGCGCGGCTATGGTTGCTCTGAGGTCGGTAGGCAACTCAGAACGTCTTCAAACGTCGTCGAGACGAAGGAAGAAAGCAATCTAGGGTTGGAAAAGGCTAGGGTTTGAAAGATAAAAAGTAATGCGATATTTTGATTGATTCGATTGGGAATACCTCAATCGGCCTTAGGCTTTATATTTATAGGCCGGGGAAGTCGTACCCCTCTTCAAGTCGGTTTATACAAGAATTTCCAAAATAAAACAAAGTCTACTCGGATTACAACTGGACCGACCAGTCTGACCGGTCGGCCTCTAAACTATCAGAATTGGCTGTCAACAATCCCCAGCTGTACACAGGACGGAGAGGATTTGCACTCCAGACAACAGTTCTTTCAGGCACTTTGAGAACCAAATGGAGAAAGTGGATGCGTTGGGGGAGATGCTGTAGAAGCCACAGGTGAATGTGCCATCCCCGGCGAACGGAGCACATCGGAGCTGCGCTCTGCTGAGAGAGAGAGGAGCCTGAAGAGAGGATATCTAGAGCGGAGATGTGCAGAATTAAATGAATCAGATTGAGCAAAAACACAAATCTGGAGAGTGCAGCCATGGCTATTGCAGCTTTTGAGTTGTCTTGAGGTGCTCTGGATGGATGATGCTGTTATAGGACCAACTTGCAATCAGCGTCCAGCCTTAAGAAGCAGTTGTGAGTCTTGTGACACTCGGCCAGCAGCATCCACGTCAGTCACCATACTATGAACAGTGAATCATGCAGTCCAGTCTTTTTTTGGTCCAGGCTTCAGCCTTACAAAATATAGTATCTTGTGATCTTGTCCAAGTGAGAGAGACTGCACTGTACTATTTTCTTGTGATCTTGTGATCTGGCGCGGTTTGACTTGCTGCAGTCTATAAGACATCAATTGATCATGACCAGAAAATTGACAGCATATATTAGCAGCCATGAAATCGTTGACCAGTTATGCAGACTTAACGATAAAATATATGCTTAATAATTTCTTTCATCCAAACTATGGTGGCTTGCTTTTGATATTCACATCATGGTTTGTCGGACGTTTTCATCTGGTGTTGGAATCGTGTAACCATTAACGGTGTGATGCTTACGGAGGTGAAAGGAATCGGTGCTCGTAGTCTAAGAGGGACATAAGGTGAATTAGGCAAATTTAAAATTTTAACCTATATCTCCAACTAATTATGCACAAAATATAATAAAATAGATCATGCTATATAGATGTGCATCTGTGATTCAATTAGTGTGGAAACCTTGTTCTAAATTAAGTTTTGCAACCTATAGCCACTCGTAGCTTGATGCTACTCTAAGAAAGTAAAGACACACGAGTATGAAATGCGGAAACATAAAAGAGGGATGCGAGAATGCAAATTCTTGACACAAGGATTTATCTCATGGTATCGGTAGACATAAAGCCACCTTTGATCTACGTTGTTGAAGCACTCAATAAGAGTATCACTTTCCGGGCACCAAGTCTCTTCTGGGGACCCCTTGACTTGCCACAAAGGCTAAGCCACCAAGGCTCTTGCCAACTCCCATGATCACCTTGATCCCGCTTTCCACTAAGGAGCTTCATCACGAAGGATGGGGTTCTCCGCGTCCCCCACACATAATCGTCGACGCCGCTCCACACCAAGACGGGGGGTTGAAAACTTGCTGGTAAGTCTCCAAGACTCCAAGGGACCCGGCTCATCGAGATACAAGTTTGGTTCACTCTAGAACTAGCACACAAAGCACAACACCTTGCTCCCTCTCACTCTCTTATGAGCTAACCTAGCACCAACACTCTCAAAGATGTGCTAAGGCCTAAAGATATCATCACTAAGGTTAATGGTGGCTTGGAGGTGTTCTCTGGTGTGTATACAACTTCCTTGGACTCTAGCAACCTCAAATGACCTGGGGTGAGGCGTATATATAGCCTAAGGGCAGCACATAGCCGTTACTAGCCGTTGTGCCAAAACTGCACAAAACATCGGTTAAACTGGTCGCGATCGTCAGTTTAACCAGTCACATTAGGCCTCCAGCTAGCCATTGAGCTGACTGTTGAACCCCAACTGCCCCTATCTGCTTACATCATTGCACCAACGCCCGCCAGTTCAACCGGCCCTGAAGACTTTGTTCCTTGCCGCTTGACATGCTCTCTGGTCAATGCAACTATCAATGCACCGATGCCTTCTTTATGCTCTCTGGGCAATGCCAACACTAATGCACTGACGCCTTTCCTTCCATCGCCAGTTTAACCAGTGCTACTATAATTTTTTCCAATGCCCCAACCCATTGATTTTTCATGCCGTCGGTTTAATCAGCACATATATTCCTACTGACTCTTGTCCAACTCGTCTTTGGACACCTCCACTGTAATTTGGACATCTTGACAACAAATTGGACATCTTTATATATGGTTTGAATTACATCCATGGGATCTAGAAATCCTATAAATTTGCTCACAAACATTGTTAGCTCCATTGATTATGTTGTTATACAATCACAAACTATGACATAATGGAGCCATGTTCTCTACTGTCCCTACAGGAGGCAAAGATCCAGTATACCCGTTATTAGAAATATATTTGCAAAGAAAAATATTTGTACTCCAACTTATTTAAGTATGTATCACCCACAACAAATCTATCTATAAAAAGTGGTAAGAATTGAAACTCTTTCTCACCAAAATTAGGCCCACCTTACCTCTCACGGAGGCCCCACTTGTCAGGCCAAAGGTTTTACGAAAGAGGGCGTAGACCCACAAAATTGATAGAAGAAAAATATTTCCACCAAAATCTTAATTTTTTTTGGATGTGTCTCCACGTCAACTGATTGAGATATTTGTTATCTCTCAATCACCTCCACTAGCCTTTGGATGGTGGATCAACAGCTTAAATTACTTCCTGTCTTTTTGCCCAACCTTCCACACTGGTGTACTTTCATACCCGTTTAGACTATTTAGACTACTTTAAATCAATTAGCAGTTCTCTGTAGAAACCATAAGTGCAAAAAATGCCCAATGATACGATCTGTTTGTTAATGTATAGATTTTAAAATTTTAAATGCAAGGGAACTCACTGCATATTCAAAATTTACACCCATTTCTTTCACACAAAAAATAAATTTACACACATTTCAAGTCACAAACATAAAATGTGAGCTAACAATCACACACACACACACACACACACACACACACACACAAAGCATGATTAGGCAAATGTTGTTTCTCAGAACTCCAAGTTAGGAGAGGAATGTCATCCAAGTCTGAAAACACAGTTACAATATAATCACACAAAACAAGTTTTATTGCTGCATATTAGGAGGGGGATTTCATTCAAAGTCGCGTTCAAAGTTAACAGTTACAATCACACATGCATTTTTCTATGTGCTCCATCTTAAATGTTCTTTTCTTAATCTTAATTCAGCAAACCAGATTTGAATAAGCAAGATTCTTCCATCCCCTGTTCCCCAAATTCAGCAAATCACATCTTCTATCCTAGGAACTTGCAATCTATGCAGCAGCACCACAAAAACAGATACAGATAAGTTGTTCCTCACCTCTCGGCATCACTGGACCTGCAAGGTTAGCACAACGACGCAAAAGATGAAGATCTGAGACCTGGCCAGCAGCACATGCCACATGGTTCACATTAGAGGAAGAGTCAGTCCGCTACAGGGAAACCACGATGGCCCTCGAGGAGCCATGCCGCGCGCGCCACCACGAATCCCACTGCGGAGTGCGGACACCAGCCACCGCCAGCGGGGATCTCGGCATCCCTTGCAGAACTCGCGTCATTGCCGGCATAAAGCCGCCGCCGCGCCGCCGCGGTGGTCGCTCCACCTCTTCCAACTTCCTTTTCCTTTTCTCTCCGACCTCACGATCTGAGAAGAAATGGAAGGGATGAGGATGGAGGAACAAGGAAGCAGCATGGGCGACTGGTGAAGTGGCCAGACAACAGCAGGACCTAGTAGCAAAAGTAATTAAACAGGCGCACAAACTCGCGGAAGCGGGCCCAATTACAGCGTCACCACACAAGTCGATCGGTTGTTCTGTCCGTTACCGATCTGAAGCCCTCACGTCGATTGACAGAAAATTAAAATCTCAATCAGTTGACAAGGAGCAAATCTGATTTTTTTTACACCAAACATTTATCTACCCACCTCTTATACCCACATATTGCTTATATACCAGGCAACCATTATTTTTAGTAAGACTAATTATCATGTGATTATCTTTCCTTTTGTATGTTGATTAACGTGCGCAGGTTACTTTCCAAATCATGCTCGTATTCTTTCCCTGCGCCCACAACATTTTCTTGCCATCTACTCCACCTAGCGATCGGCAGTTCGGCACATCCTCTTCCGTTGCCCTTCCGCAGCAGGGCACGCTCCTTGGTATGTTTTTTTAAAACCTGGCCGATCAGTGTGTCTCTACTAACTCAAAATGTATTGACTATATATAGATGTTGCCTCCGTAATTAATGAAACAAATATGCCTAATGATGTTGCTCAACAGCCGACTTCTAAGTAAACGGGAGAACCACTTATGAGTTTGATGATTCATGGTATTATTAAAGCAAGATCTTATACATGGTATTAATTTATTTATTTATTTCACTAATCTTTCTAACATTTTTTGAACTAGTTGTCATGCAGCAGAGGGAGAAAGACATAGAAAGGTGGAGCAAAATGCACTATAATATGACAGATGATCAGAAGGCTGAGAGAAATGCCAAAAAGAGAGCAGAAGGGACTGTAACATTTTCTGATCTTGTGGCCGGCGTTGCAACCAACGAAGGTTATCGCAATTCTTGAAGCATCATTATATTTAGTTTAACATATAAGGATTTATTTATTAAATTTGTGTATTTGTATAAATGTTTATGTGTGTAGATGGAACAGGTGATACCTCTGTCACGCCATTCTGTTCTGGAAAATGAGGAGTCGAGGATGAGATTGCTCCGGAGGAGCTGAAAAGCGAGTATGCTACGAGAAGATATCTTGAAATGACAGATTTAGCAAAGCATACGAGAACTTGGATTAGATTATATTTGCAATAGAGTGGATTGCTATGTTTTTTAATAAAAAAATAATTTAGTTGTTTTAGCAGAATTTAATTATTTTAGTAGCGATGTAATCGGACTTTGCTTTGTTATATCAATTTTGAATCCAATATAATTTTTAAATATAATATAATTTTTTGAATACATGATATTTTGAAATATAAATATTTTTTAAATATGTACCTGTGGCACGTGCATCTCTACTGGTACATTGTAAAAACTGAAATTTTGTTCAATAATTCCTATAAAAAAATAGATGATGTCCCATGTAAAAACTTGTACATATTTTTAGTATATAGTATTTTTATGAATACTATATAGAATTTTAAGTAAATTTAATTACATATTTTCAAGCTGCTTTTCATGGTCACCTTACATTTATCAACCTTTGTGACTTTTAGAATATTTTAAAGAAGTTTATAATGTATAGCCACATAAAATTCTTATAATCACACGATCTTCCTCCACCAGCTATTTATAATCTACTATCCCGATTTTCAAAATATGTAACTACTATCCAGATTTTTTTTATAATTCGTATCTCATCCAAACACGACTATCCAGAAACCTCTGTGATATGCCTGAAACTTCCAATCTATCCCAGTCCCAGATGCGATCTATCGATTATTTGATTGGCTACCCCAACTTGAATGGGACAAAGAGGCTTTGTTCTTGTTGTAGTTTTAGATTGTTTGGGAATGGTAGATGCAAGTCTGTACTCGGATTGAACAAATCTTCATAAGATTTTATATCTATAACAATGGCTTTTTCTCCTGATTAAGAGTGCAAACTAGTACAGCAGAACATAGCATGGATATTGAACAAATGTTACAGTTTGCAGTTAATATTTTTTTTCCCATCTGTATGTTATTTGTATGACCCTTACTACAAAGAACCATTTGGATGCAGGCTTCAAGTGGCTCCTGACATATTTACATTGGCACTACTGACATCATCTACTAAAACAAGCATCTGGGCCACATTTTCCATGGTTGGTCTTCTGTCCCTGTCTTCCTCCATGCATGAAACGGCCAGCCTCGTCATTGTCCTTGCTTGCAGATTGTCGAATTGACCATTCAGTCTAGCGTCAATGAAGTCGGCGATCCAAGATTGCTCACTGCCATTGCCATCCATCTTTAACTTTTCTTTGACCATCCTTGATATCCTTCCAAGGACCATCTCCACTTCCTCGTCCTCATTATTTTCCATGTCTGAGGCACGGACTCCCTTTAGTAGCTCCAGTAGCACCACTCCGAAGCTGTAGACATCAACCTTTGCTGTAATTGGGAGACTAGAAACCCATTCAGGCGCTAAATAACCTCTAGTTCCTTGGATCTTTGAAACATTTATGTTGGATCCACCTCTGCTCAGGAGCTTTGCAAGGCCAAAATCGGCAATCTTTGGCACCAAGTTCTCATCCAGCAGTATATTTTCAGGCTTCACATCGCAGTGGATGACCCACTCTGAACATTCGTGGTGAAGATATGCCAATCCTCTAGCCACCCCTAAAGCAATATTAAATCTTTGCTTCCATCCAAGTAAGATTTCTGAACCCTCAGTACCAAATAAGACTTTATCCAATGAACCATTCTCAAAATATTCAGTAACCAATATCCTGTGTGGACCATCAGAACAGAATCCCCAAACTCTCACAAGATTCATATGGTAAATCCTGCTAATCACACTCAGTTCATGCTGGAATTCCTCTTCACCTTGGTTTATTTCAACCAACTTTTTCACAATTACTGCCCTGTTGTCTTTCAAGACTCCTTTGTATACAATGCCTGATGCTCCCCTTCCAAGTTCATCCTTGAACTTTCTAGTCGCTGCCACCAACTCTCTGTAGGTGTACCTGCGAAAATGATTAGTTATCATTTCATATCCAGCCTCAGCTGGCCATACTCCTCTCAGTTCCCTGCGCTCCCTCCTCAAGATAAACCATCCTAATACAACAAACATTAGCTCTGCCAGAAATATTGCTGTTAAAAATCCATAGAAGTACAAATACTTTGATTCACTCTGATCCCTCTGAAGCATATCCAGAAAATGTGCTATAAAGTATCTGTTTGTTGTACTACAGTCAGGACCATACTTAGGACCAAAAGGTTGTGACTGTGGAATTGAGGCCTCCAACACTTCAACTCCCTTAGGAATCTTGATGTACATGGTACCGGTACTACCAAGGTTATGCAGAGTTACACCACCAAGAAGAACAGACTTTGGATAGCAATCTCCAGTTCCTTCCCAGTATGCAAAACCCTTACAATTGCAGTCATGCAAGCATTTGTTCGTGCAGAAGTCAAGAGAAACAAAACGATGGACAGTCATATCATACCCAAAGAAATCAGTGTGGGGTAGCTTAGCAAATTTCACCTTCTGTGCATCACAACTGATGTTGGTCTTGGGTATGCATCCTTTGCTCCGGTCACTTGGGTCGATGACTACAAAACCAAGGGCACAAGCACAAGCAGGCACAGGCGTATACACGCATATTCCATTTTCACCGCACAAACCACGTACTTTGCAGAGCTGAGGAAATGCCATCCATGTGACCGACCATGTTCCTTCTGCCTTATTCAGACTGTATAATCTGAGGTTGCCATCATAATCCAGTGTCAGCCGCCTCTTGATCCCTGGACCCCAATCAGCAGCTGTGAAGGTTGCATTGTCACTTCCAAGGAAATGTCCCCAGGTATCTAGAGCCCCAGATGCGGTGCTATTGAACGGCACTCTAAGCTTTTCCCAGATAGTCCTACTTGGATTTGGCCAATAGATAAAAGAGATATCCTTCTCATCATCAAACAGAGAAAGAAGGTATTGATCATCGAAATGGAAGCTGTAGTGGCCAGGAACAAGTAACCTGTTAGTAGATACCAGCTTTGTAGGAGCAGTAATGCTCTGAGTAGGTAGCAAGGTATCAGTAGGAGAATCGAAGCTTTGCCACAGGATGGCACCACCTTTGCCCTTCACAATGAGGTTCCCATTGTCCAAGAGCTGAGCTTGAACATGCCCAGCGTCCGAAGTGCTCACATTGTTGCTCCACACAATCTGGCCATTGTAATCTTTCAGAACCATGCCCCCCTCGACTTCTAACTTGACTTTGGATCCCCAGGTGTACACAGGGTGGAGAGGATTCGCGCTCCAGACAATGGTCCTTCCAGATGATCTGGAGAACCAGATGGCGAAGGTGGAGGCATTGGGGGAGATGCTGTAGAAGCCGCAGGCGAAAGTGCCGTCTGCCGAGTGGAGCACGTCGGAGCTGTGCTCAACGGAAAGGGAGGAGCCCGCCGAGAGGAAATCACGGGCTGAGATGCTAGAAAGCAGGTGAATCAAACTGAGGAGGAGAATACAAGCTGAGCATGCATCCATGGTATATGCTGCAGCCACGATCAAGTGTGCAGAAGCGGATGGATGGACGCGAGGAGAAGCAGATGCAGCACTGAGCACTGGGGGTTGTCTTTGGAACGGTGGAAAACACGCACCATCCAAATTGCAATTCATTATTAGCCACGGGCTCCTAGGAAGGAAGGTTATTTTGTTCTTTAAAGAAGACTGACCTATGGGAAAGTCAGGTTTGAACATAGTGGTTTGTGCGGCCAGTAGGCAAGTGCCCTCACATGGGTGCTTTGGAAAAGGAAACATTTAAAATTCGTGGTGTTATGCAGATCTGGTCCTGCAAACTTTTGTGCAAGTGTTCTATTGAGCAGTATATGGGATTGTTTGGCACGGTTTCACTCAAAACAAGTGAAGCCAAAGCCGGTGGAAAAAAAAAACTAGCTTCACCTGACTTCTAGTTTATTTTAACACGGGTTTATAAAACAGTTTCACGCTACAATATTTTGATTTGCGTGCTACAAGCTGAAGCCAAAATAAGCCATACCAAATAGAATCCTCGTGTGGAATTGTGCTTCGTAAAGCAGATGAATTAAGTGCAAAAGGAAGCTAGTCAGTTCAGTTGTCAGTTGTGCTGTGAGCATGTACCGAGTACAAAATTTACCCACGTCAACATCTTTAGCTTGGGAACGGAACCGTTTGATTCCTCGACATGTTATCAGCAGGTCAACACGCCACGCCTCCTAGAGAAAGTTTGGTGTGCCTGTTTTGACCATGTCCGCCTAATCCCTGCCTGGTGCCCACCACGACACGACAAGAGCTCCGTTCGGTGTCTCTGAACTTTCCTGGCGGCTTCATCTGAAACCAGCGGCCCTGCTCAAGAAAACATCGTGCAGGCGGAAAACATCTCGCACTCTTGGCTTGGCTTCTCAGGTTCTCTCGGTCTCAGCCGAGTTGAAGAAAGATCCAGATAATATATAAGCATAATATCTGCATCATAATGCAAGAGTTGACAGTAACCGCATTAAGTTTCTCATATCTCGATCACAATTAAGCACACCAAAATAAAGGTACCACATGCTAAGATTATGTCTAGGTCATACATTCACAACAAATCACTCACTAGTTATTACATATTCCAAACAGTGGTCATTTCTATACATTGAGCAAAGCAGCAAGCCTTGAAGCACCTCTTCCTCTGCCTGTACTCCTCCCCCTCCCAGTTGGTGGTCTTCATCCTCTATCATGAGTGGCACCATCACTTCAAAAAAAAGGAGTGAAAATGCTCAAAATGCATTAGTAAATATCCAATGTGGTATGTGGGCATGAACCTATTCAAATTATACTGAAAAAGTGATGTACTTGGCTGTTTCAGTACGTGATGAACTTGTACCTCCACCTCTCCCAGTTTGTGATCCTCCTCCAATATTACTTGCATCATCACTTGTTTTGAGATAAGAATGCATCATTAGGTATGTTCAAAGCATAAGAAATAGAAAACAAGTACACATGGATAACATACTTGGATGACCCAGTAGTTAATGATCGGCTACTTGTACCCCTTCCCCTTGTGGAAGATGTAGGAGAGTCATTGCTCTCCACCTCAGATGCATTCTCATGAGATGCAAACATCTTTTTCTTCTTAGCAGTCAGGCCCCCTTGGCACTTCTTTGTTGTATGGCCAAGTTGATGGCATTCTGAGCACCTCTTTCTTTTCCTAGCACCAGATTCATCTGATGCCTTAATCCTAGTTTTCCTTGGCCCGCCAGGCTTTCTTCTCAACTTATGCTTCTTTATTTTGTATCCAAGATCAACACGTGGCCAGAAATACTTTGATGTCATCGGATTAAACACACCTGAATATGTCTTTCTCAGCTTCTCAACAGAGAAAGAATCATGGACGAAGTCATCCATTTGCACCTCTCTACTAAGCTTTGCTATGAATGCTAAAGAATGTTTACATGGCTTTCCACTCACTTGCCACAACCTACAACTGCATGTCTTGAGCTTCAATTAACTACATACTTGTAAGATGATCCTGATGATGTAGGTGCAGTAACTTCAGCTGTTTTATTGCCACATCTTAAAACCACATGGTCCTTGATATCTTTGCTTTGAGAAGTTAGAGCCTTTGTTATATTAGGGATTATGCTGCCCTCCATTGATATAGCAATTTTCCTCCTATCATCAAATTTGGTTATGATCATCTGCCTTATAATATCATGCATCTCTACAATCTGCAAGTCTTTACATTTTCGTATCCAGTTGTTGAAAAACTCAGAGAGGTTATTATTGATATAGTCTACCTTGCATTGCTCAGAGAATTTGCTTCTACTCCACAAGTATGGATGATTCTCATCCAAGTAAGCAATTGCTTCAAGGAACCTTTCCTGTATTTGCCCCATGTGCCAATTGAACTTCTCAATAGTGCAAGCCTTGGCAGCCGGCCACATGTTATAATTGAACAAATCACCAGAGTAATGCTTCTTGAAATTTTTCCATAAATACCTCATACATTCTCTATGTTTGACACCAGGATACACATCCTTCACAGTCTCACCTAGTCCTTTGCATGCATCTGTGCTGATAGCCAAACCTGTTGGTGCACCAATAGCAGCCTTCAAGTCTGTCTTTAACAGGTGATTAGTGGCAAAGGAGCAAGGGTGTGTGTGTGTGTTGGGGGGGTCTATGTATCTTCTATCAATACAATGATACACAACTTTTCTGCGTGTTGGAGAAAAAAATAGCAGCCTTCAAGTTCTAGATGAACCATGTCTAGCTCTTTGTGGACTCAGTTTCAATTACACCATAGGCAACAGGAAAAAGGCAATTATTTCTATCTACAGAACCAGCTGTTGCCAACTGACCCCTTGACCTTCGCGTAGCATCTATAGCAATGTAGGGCCTGCATCCTTGCAGAAAACCATCAATGCATGGTTTGAGGGCCACAATGAATCTCCTAAAACAGACATCCCCTTGATGATTTTCAGTATCCAGCTCAACAATGCTTCCTGGAGCTGATTTGAGTAGCTCAGCTCTATATGTGGGCAGCAAGTCATAACTGTCATCCCATTTACCAAATATCATTTCTGGAGCCTTTTCCTTACCCCTCAAAACCTTGTTGTAAGGAACTTCTAGTGCGTACTTGTCCTTCAGCTTACGTTGTAACTCCGTAGGTCCCACGATTGAGTCCTCTTTCAAGAATTCAACCACCCTTTCAGCGACCCAATTATTTGATGCCATTGTGTCACCATACTGATTCACTGAACTGCATGTGTGCTTGGGACCGTCCATCTTAACCTGCAAGGGAAATAAGCATCTAATTAAGATGATAGTGTAACAAAATATCACAATTTATGGAAAAAACTATCCCAACAAAAGAAAGGTCCACTCGCAGACTTGATCAGCTCTCATAAAATTGGTTCGATATCGCTTGTTATCTTTCTTCACAATACGGAAATCATAATCATTCAAGATTGCATGTTGGGTTAATGCCGATTTGCATTGATTCACGTCATGAAACACACAACCAATATCAATACATGGAGCATCAACATCATAAGAACAATCAGGAATATCATCATTGTCATCTTCATGAACTAACTCAAGATCAGGCTCATACTCAGGTCAGAGTCAGAGTCAAAAAATGCATCTAATTCAGAGTTAGAAGATGCAGCCAATTCAGAGTCATAGCTGCTATCACTCAGTACATCATCTGTGACTTTCCTATGCACCTTCTTGTGCACCGTGGCAAGCTCATTTGTACACTGAGTAGGCTGTGTTGGATCTATGAAAGGATCCAAATCAATAGGTGCAGTACTCGGAAAGTTCCGAATAGAAGAGTGAAGCCTATGCTTGGTCGGTGAGAACTGCAATGGTCCTTCAAAGTCATTGATTTGACCAACAATATGAACTTCCCCCTTGTCTTTGTTTGTTGAGCTCAAACCACTCGGACAGCTGTTCATCAGATGTAATCCCAATAGAATCATCCCCCATTGTCCGCCACAAAGAAATGTATTGCTTTGAACCCCATACAAAGCTTTCACCAATGAAATCTACCAACTTTAGCAAGCTATAGTCATGGCTGTCAACAGTTATAGTCAAGGTTTCCCTCTTTCTATGTCTTTGGACTCCCATCCGGCAAGCTCCAATGTGCCCGAACCATAACAACAAGTTTTATGTGGTTGTCATTTGTCCTACAAACCAGAGCATGTTCTATAAGCTAGTTCATCCTAAAGATAAAGCACAGCTCTTGCTTTGGCCATGGATGAAGCACAGCTGTGGTGCTTAGCAGGTGCTAGGGGCCTTACCCTGCTCTCTACTCAGGGCATAGGTTAGTTGGCTAGCTTCTAAGAGTGGTTGCTCCTTCCAATATAAAGGGTGATTAGTTCCTATTGTTTTTCAGGGTGTGTGTGTGGGGTGTTTCGGGTCTATGTATGACTCTTTTCTTCTTCTGTCGATACAATGATATGTAGCTCTCCTACGTATTCGAGAAAAAAATGTTCATCCTAAAGACCTAATCAAACAACCCGATTTGTCTACTGCAGAAAGGATGAAGTTGAAGAAATTTACCCAAGTTGTTCCATCGTCGCCGGGTCGAGGCGCTCGTCACCCACCGCTCACGCTTGCCTCCCGCGTCGGCTACCTGCCGCCGCTCCGGTTCCTGGCGGCTGCCGCAGCGCCGAGCTGCGCCGATCCCACCCGCCCGCCGCCGCACCGGTCCCCACCCGCCTCCGCCGCGCCGAGCAGCCCGAGCCGTGTCGGCTCCCGCCTGCCGCCGCGTCGGTGCCCGCCCGCCGCTGGGCCCATTGAGCACTAGGGTCTGCCCGCCGCATCCCCGCACCCACCCGCCGGCCGCCCCCAGCACGACGACGCCGGCCGCCCCTAACCCTAGCGCCGATGGATGTGAATGGGTCACGAAGGAAATAGAGGAGAATGGGAGGGGAGGAGTTTTGTGTTTTGGATAAGGGGTAGTATAGTCTTTTCCCCTTTTTTTCTTTTTTGTGAAATTTATTTGGGACTATTGTTGAGAAACAGGGGCAAATAGTGCCTTCAATTTTGAAAACTAGGGGCAAACATGCAAAGATAAAAAAAAGGGCAAATGTGCAATTACAGCTCAAAACAATAATAGTTATACAATTGTTCCTATTTATTTCGTAATATAAGTATTAATACTATTTTCTATAAATTTGGTCAAACTTAAGATTGTTTGAGAATTTGGTCAAACTTGAGATTGTTTGAGTTCTCGGAAAGCGGGATTTACATCCTTTTTGGAATGGAGGGTGTCGTTCGGTGCTTCCATGCCGGTGATGGAAGGAGAAATCGCATGGTCTTTACTTCTAAAAAAAGCACACTATGTTATGTGATGCTTGAAACTTCCAGTCTAGCCGACGTTCAATTGCAATGTTAACTAGTCGCTCACCATTGTTGGACACAACATATCATCTTTTCTAGGCAATCTTTTAACTACTTTTCAGTTTGTATGAAATGATTAACATGTTCCAACTTTCTGCTAGTACTGTATATAGAATATAGACTGTAGATATTTGCCTAAAATCTGCCTGTGAACCATGATGTGACAGTAAACAAATCATCATATGGTTGTATTTGAGCGACAGTACAACTTGTACCAAGTACAATATGTACAGCCATGAGCATAGATGCTCGAGCAGATTTTACGGTGCTATAGAACAAATAATTACAATGCAACGTGGTAGCATAGATCCTGCATATATGATACAACTAGAATTTTCTATCAATATAATATTTGCATGGCCCTTAGTACAAAGAACCATATATATGGATGCATGCTTAATGCTTTTAAGCAGCTCCTCCCATTACAGTTGCACCACTGACTTCATCAACTGAAACCAGCATCTGCAACACATTTTCCATGGTAGGTCTTCTGTTTCTATCTTCTTCCAGGCATGAAACAGCCAGCTTTATCATTGTTCTTGCTTGCAAGTAGTTGAATTCGTCTTTCAGTCTGGCGTCAATAAATTTGGGGACCCATGATTGTTTGGTGCCATCCAACTGCAGATTCTCTTTGAGCATCCTGGCTATCCTTCCAAGGACCATCTCCACCTCCTCATCCTCATTCTGTGACCGACCATGTTCCTTCTGCCTTATTCAGACTGTATAATCTGAGGTTGCCGTCATAATCCAGTGTCAGCCACCTCTTAATCCCTGGACCCCAATCAGAAGCTGTGAAGGTTGAATTGTCACTTGCAAGGAAATGTCCCCAGGTATCCAGAGAACCAGATGTGGTGCTATTGAACAGCACTCTAAGGTTTTCCCAGATAGTCCCACTTGGACTTGGCCAATAGATAAAAGAGTTGTCCTCCTCATCATCAAAGAAAGAAAGAAGGTGTCGGTCATCGAAATGAAAGCTGTAGTGGCCAGGAACAAGTAACCTGTTAGTAGATACCAGCTTCATACGAGCAGTAATGCTCTGAGTAGGTAGCAAGGTACCAGCTCTTAGGAGAATCGAAGCTTTGCCACAGGATATCACCACCTTTGCCCTTCACAATGAGGTTCCCATTGTCCAAGAGTTGGGCTTGAACATGCCCCGCGTCCGAAGTGCTCACATTGTTGCTCCACACAATATGTCCATTGTAATCTTTCAGAACCATGTTTCCGTCAACATCTAACATGACTTTGGATCCCCAGGTGTGCACAGCGTGGAGAGGGTTCGCGCTCCAGACAATGGTCCTTTCGGATGATCTGGAGAACCAGATGGCGAAGGTGGAGTCAATGGGGGAGATGCTATAGAAGCCGCATGGGTATTCAAAATCTTGAAAAGCAATTTTTTTGACAGTCTAAATCATAATTTTTTGGCATGCGTAATTGATTATTGCATCAATTTAACACTAACTGACTAGCTGTACAATATGTAGCAGTACAGCCAATTTTTTCTTACATTTGTAGACCGATATACAGTAAGTCTAAGATGTATAATTAAATTTTGGAACGACGACAAACTTGAAAGGTAGGAAGAAGAGCAGATCACACTAGCTGATGCCCCTGTCGTGCGCCCGCACACGCTAGTGCGCTCGCCGCTGCCGCCAGCCACCGCGGAAACGCGGAGCACCTTGGTTCACCGGCTGGCTCCTTGCCTTCTTGCTCAGTTGCTCTGCGCAAGTGCTCGTGCGCCCCTGGGCGGCCCTACGCAGCGCTGCGTGGGCGCACCGTGCGTGGCAGGCCACCGGAGCCGGGCCCCTGCCGCCCTACGCGAGCCACCAGCGCGGCGCGGTCTGCGTGCGTGCGCCCCGGGGCAACGAGCGCCGGGTGTCCGGGCGCTAGCCGTTGGGGGCGAGATGGCCGGGCGGCGGCGAGGCACAAGGCGGCGCCCGGCGGGGGAGACGGCGGACGGGCGGGCTAGGGCAGACGGCGAGGCGCGGGGGGAATCGGCAGGGAGGGAAAGGGAAGGCATGGAGAGGGTAGCCGGGCCTAGATGACATATATTTTGGGCCGTGTGGGCCGGAGGTAGGGGATGGTAGGTGAGCAGCTGAGAATGTTTGGGCCATAATGGGATCATAGGAGCATGTTTTGTTGTGTTATTTTCGCCTTTTTTGAACCATATACATGGGGTATACTACACATAGAATTTTGTTTCAAAAAAAATGGGCATTCAGTTGAATACCTTTGAATTCAATGGGGCCCGCCCCTTACGGAGAGGGAGGAGCCCGCGGAGAGGTAATCACGGGCTGTGACACTTGAAAGTAGATGAATCAAAGTGAGGAGGAGAATACAAGCTGAGCATGCATCCATGGGATATGCTGCAGCCAAAGTGTGCGGAAGCAGATGGATGGACGCGAGGAGAAGCAGATGCAGCACTGGGGTTGTCTTTGGAACGGTGGAAAAACACAAACCATTCAAACTGCAATGCATTATTAGTGATGGCTCATAGGAAGGAAGGTCATTTTGTTCTTTAAAGAAGACTGACTGACGGGAAGGTCAGGTTTGAACTTTTTTTTTTTTTTGAGCGGAGGTTTGAACATTGGTATGTGCGGACATTAGGCAAGTGCCCTCACATGGGTGGTATGATATCTTATGGTTAGCACATCTGGTCCTGCAAACTTTTGTGCAAGTGTTCTATGGAGTAGTATAATGATTGTGGCCTCCTGTGCAGTTGTGCTTCGTAAAGCAGATGAATTAGGTGGAAAAGGAAGGTAGTCAGTTCAGTTGTCAGTAGTGCTGTGAGCTTGTGCCGACTGCCGAGTGCAAAATTTACCTACGTCAACATCTTTAGCTTGGGAACCGTTCGATTCCTTTTCCTCGACGTGTTGTCAGCAGGTCAACACGCCAAGCCTCCTAGCTAGAGAAAGTTTGGTGTGCCTGTTTTGACCATGTCCGCCTAATCCCTTCCCGGTGCCCACCACGACACGACAAGAGCTCGTGACACAAAAGAGCTCCGTTCAGTGTCTCTGAACTTTCCAAGCGGCTTCATCTGAAAGACTGAAACCAGCTGCCCTGCTCAAGAAAACATCGTGCAGGTTGCCCTGCCCAACAGGCTACAGCCATACTGTAATTCTCAATGTCTGCGCCTCGTTTAGCTGAAGAAAAAAGGAGTAGAAATAGGTGATTTGGAGCTCCTGCTAAGACCAGTAAGACGTCACACCTCCTTTCTTGCACTCTTGGCTTGGCTTCTCAGGTTCTCTCGGTCTCAGCCTGTTGGCCTAAAGGAACTGACCTCGCCTCATCCACCTACCGTGTTCTCGTCCTGATCCAGCCAGCTAAGTCGACGGCAGCCACCCGCCGTGAGAAGCTATGGCAAGTGAAGGTTGCTGGTCCATCTATCATGGGCTCATGGCATTGGCACGGCGCAAGTCAAGCTCAACAAATTTTGTGTAAGCCAACGCCTCGTGTCATGCAGCTATGCAAGTGGCGAGTGGCGGCTGAGGTGACTTGATATGACGGGGTTGTTCCGACCGGGAACTAGAGAATTGCAAGTGCACACACATCCACAGATAAAACCACCTTATAAATCTGAGCACAACCCAAACTGTGACCTGGTACTGCAACTTGAAAACATACCTGCTGGAGCTGGACCATTGAGCTTCGGATCTGAGGTAGATGATCACACCCAGCGAACCACCACAAATAACACCAGAAGAAACAACGTAACATCATGCCCATCACCTCTTGCATCTTATATTCTTCTGGAGACAACGAAATATATTACGAGGTATTCTATTGCAGCTTCTCTTCTCTTGTGTCTCAGAATAATACAAAATGGAGGTACAGCAAAATGAAAAAAAAAGGAAAGAAAATCCCAATGCCCCGTACTTTTAACATGCTCTATGAAGTTCTGAGAAGCGGCAACAAAATCTCCACACCAAAGAATTAGGAGGGGTACAAGGCGGCTGAGGAAACAGATATTCTAATGGCAGATCTACAGACCCAGGCCTGCGGCAGAGAGAAGTTAAAAGGAGCCGACATGACGATTACAAAAAGTAGTCCGGGGTCTTGCGTGTCATGTCTGGGTCGATTTGCCGTGGAGCTGGGTCGAATTGGAGGAAGTTCTGATCCATGTTCTCTCCAATTTCGAGGATTGCAGCCATGTTACCGCATCGGTAGCAGTAATTTGGTGCGCTGAACACCGTCACAACATTCTTATCCTGCATGACACAATCAACACAAGGCAATGTAAATCATTCAAGATTCTGCAGGACGATGTTCCAGTTCGGTGCTCCCATGCCAGTGATGGAAGGTGAAATCGCATGGCCTTTACTTCTAAAAAAAGCACAGTTGATGGTGGACTGGTCGTAGTGGGTGATGGTGGTTGGTTCTACATAATGCAATGGCCTGTGCATACTTATGTGTGTCAGATAATACATAGACGGCTTTCTAAGTCATATCTATGTAATCTCTATGTTGCTTAATTCTATATGTAATTCAATTATTACAGCCTAGATCTTTGAATACTTTTATTGGAAATCCATTGCAATGCACGGGCAACCGGCAAATTCATAAAAAATAATGCCCTTCATTAGTGAGCATAAGATGCTTAAAAACCATGCTATAAAGCCGCTCGCTATTAATTTTGACCACTAGTTCAAACTTAACTATTGGTGAATTGTCATGTGGAAATTGTACAGTTGGATTTATGGTGAAAAATACTTCTAAAGGTTTTCAATATAGTTTTGATTTAACAAATAACGGTCAAAGTTGCAGTATGGGGACCATGTCGATATCCAAAATGTCATGTGTTAACAAATGGAGTATTAAAATCAGTATTTTTTATGTATGGCAACAGTGATTCTTATCAATAATTAGGAGCCCCAGAAACTTCGGCAGAATTGAGTTTGCCCTACTTCAATAAAAAATGCCAAGACAGTTTTTTGTGTGGTAAAAATGCTAAGACAGTTTGGTGAACAGAATTTTCAACAGAAAATAAATGATGGTTAGAATCGATCATACTGGATACTAACCTGACACCAATTGAACCCTTCCATTACAAGTTGATGGGCCCTTGAAATAAGTGTTAGTCCATTTGTATGGTTGAATTGCTGCGCGATATCTTGCCCAAAGGTGTATCCAGCACCTCTTGGTGAAATTCCCCATCCACATCGATCATCCGGGTCAGACCACAACAGATCACACATAGGCCCTTCATGTGGGACCTGCAGTCATTTTAGGAAACAGAGGAAAGTATTAATCAAGGTAAACAAAACTTTTGTAAAACAGCAAACTCATATATACAGGTGTTATGATGTTTACACCATAAAGCCCAATTGAGGTGTCAATTGTAGATCATTAAAGAATGATCCATGCCAAGAAATTGGATAGCTAAAATATCATAGGCTTCTATATTAAAACCACTTTCTCACTGCAACTGAACTAGGAAGTAAAAGATCATGTAAAGCTCACTGCAACTGAACTAGGAAGTAAAAGATCATGTAAAGCTGGAAAATGGAGTCAAATGGATTCTGTTTTGCCTTACAGAATTTCACTGGGCCATAGAATAGAAAACCACACAACTGCAACAAGGTGGACAAATAATTCTCAAATCTGGAGTTGTTTAGTTTCTACGGTTCTTTCCACAATCACGAAAGCATTCCCTGTCCCATGCAGAATTGCAGGTGCAAATAAATCGCTCAAAATCATCCTTACTAACCTACCTTACAGATATAGTTAATAAATAGAACTATCTATTTCTTGAGAACCAGACCTTTCGTGTCTATGCAGACTTCAGCGCCTTGTTCTATTATCAAGATATGTCAAACATAAATAGGATCCATAATCCCATTTCACAAGAAAGACGTGCACAAAATGGTCTACAATTCAAAATATGTGAGGTGCATAGTTATCCACAATTAGCAACTAGATCATATAAATCATGGAAATTTTATTGCCAACCTCTTGTATGCGATCGAGAGCACGGATATTATCCAATGTATCCAGCGATGGAGAGAGACCACCATGTAGGCAGAAGACCTACAGAAGTACAGAACGATATTTTCCGCTTTCATCAGGAACACACAGAAACAGAATTGCAAGTTCACACCAATGTACAACATAAACATAGAACAAACCTGATTTTCTATAAGAGCTGTGAGAGGTAAATAATCAAACAAGTCCGTGAAGTACTTCCACACGTTTGCATTTCCATATTTCCGTAAGCATTCATCATAGAAGCCATAACTGTAGCCAAACACTTCATGTAAAGAGCAGCCTAGCACTTTGGGTGTGTTTGTATAATTATATTTCACAATGTAGACCAATGCAACAAAAACAGAAACAATGTATGATTCATCGCAAAACCGTGTTGTTATTGGAAGTAAATTTCAGAATTCTATCAGCATTACATATTGAAGCAATTGTGGTTTCAGCAGTAAGTGCCATGCCGTGACCAAGAAACATCCTTTCCATGCAAATAACTGACTAATTCATTACAAATCCCGCAGAGAAGCTAAGTTGTGAATATAAGATGTGTTGAGACAATCACATGCAATAGAAAGAATGCAAGTAATTGATCATTGTACAAAAAACCAGCTAATTGTTAAATTAACCAACTGGAATATTCTGTAGTTAATTTAGTTGTTGAACTTTAAACACAAATCTATATTTGAAGTCGCAACTTTTTCAATCTAACTAAGCCAGCAGAATAATTCACCTTGCAACATTTTATTTATTTTCTTCAATCTAGATAATGGTATGAAGATGAAGGTTTGACAAGCATGGAAATAGAGAGTGCTGGTTGGAAGGTTAGATAAAAATGTGTACACGAGAGGCCCCTCACTTTCTTTGTAGAATGTTGTTAAGAGTTTAGAGGCCTAGGTCCCCAGTAAGTATAAACTATAATATCCAAAATTTACAAAACCAGTGAATCTACATCCACAGGTTCAGTATTCCATATCCATGTCACTCCTCCACATTCGCATCTACTCTAGAAAATGTTTCTACCTCAAACCAACATTCGATCAAATTTAGAATGTGGATAGAGAGTAGAGACAAAGTTCAAGTTCTGTTAGCCTCCAATTCTCAAGATGAGGAAAAAAAGGAGCCTGCTTAGCCCTAACTTCAGTATCAGCTTGTGACTTTCTAAAGCTGAAGCTTAGGTCGAATATGTGGAGCTCATTGGCCCCCCTCCTGTAAACCTAAGTTCTTTTCTACTATCACAAAACCCAAAAGGCAATTAAAACATGGAGTTCAAGAGAACAATACAAGAATGAAAACATAAATTTTGTGCCATAAAATGATTTAGTTTCATAGCAATTACGTGATCACATATGTAGTCCAAATATTATGCTAAGTTAAAGTTACAAGCATCAGATGCCCTTGACCATAGAAGTAATGCAGTTTATCTTAGACAAGGATTGTTAACGAAAATGAAGCAAAGAAGGACAAAATTCTTAGTGATCTGAGTATTCGAGAAAGTAATTGATTCGGCCAAGAGATAAAGATAACAATTGCCTTAATTCTCTTGACAGTCAAACCTTTAAGTACATTTTGTACCATTCATTAGTATGGACTCAGTGTCCAAGAAATAGCCCATTTCAAACTCAATCATTTCAGGAAAATTTACTTAAAAATGCCCTCGTTTTTTTCAGTGATTGCAATAAGAGAAATCTTTTGCTGAAATTAGCAACTCTACTGCTGTAGAGTTCAACTAGAGGAATAGGAACTCACACTTGAGTTATTTGTCTGCTCTCATGATTTCCTCTCAATATTGTGATTCTGTCTCTATAACGTACTTTTAAAGCCACTAACAATGTCACAGTCTCCACTGAGTAGTAGCCACGGTCTGCAGAAAATACCCATAGTCAATTCAACTATGGTATTGAAACAAATAGAACTATCAAAAAGCAATAGAAAATATAGATAGAAAGAAAAGCAGCTTGATTAGTCCCTTAACGACTTAACTAAAAAAAGGTAGCACTCCATGGGAATTGTCTATATAATACAATACACAACTAGGAAGCAATGCATCTAAGTGTCCAAGAAAGTTTAGTAGTCATGTTTGTATCAAATCCATGGCCATATCCGAAGTGCATACAAATTTCAGAAGTAAGAAGCATGTGTTGAAGACACAAGGTTCTTACACTACCACCATCACTTTCAAGAATGCTTTGCGTAGACGGTCAATGTAACCAATAGTGTAGCTGAACAAAGCAGACAAAAATAAAGGCCACATCCTTATTATTTATTAATCTAGCAGTATAGAACAAGCCATGCATGCAATAAAATTTAAAAGGTTCACACACTTTCAGTTTCCCGAGAAATATTTTCGAACTTCATATAGACAGTACCTGGAAATATTTTCTACACACTTGCTATAGGTGAGAACTGAGAAGGCACGAAAACGCTTTTAAGGAAATATATTCGTTTCCATTAAAAAATAAATATGCTGAACATATTAACTTCTCATCCGCAAAAAAATTGAGTTTGAAGTCAGTCAACAGATACCCAAATCGACTAATCCAAATCATAATAACAACATGAAACAGTTACTGATCTATGAAGCAACAGTAACAAAGAAATAATCAGCTTCAACAATCCATTTAGCATCAGTAAGCCCATCGCAGATGCTCCAGCCCCCAAGCCCGAGCACCTGAGCACCTCAGTTCCCCAGCAGGATCTATTGAAATCAAGAACTAACAGTGACCAGAGAACCAGATCGAACCACCTGACAACTCAATAGATCGGCAGGAACCCAGCACAGGTCGCAGGAGGGTAGAAGAGGCAGGGGGGACTGACCGACGTAGTCGCCCATGAAGAGGTAGTTGGTGTCGGGCGCGTCGCCGCCGATGCGGAAGAGCTCGATGAGGTCATAGAACTGGCCGTGGATGTCGCCGCAGACGGTGACGGGGCAGCGCACGGGCTGCACGTTCCACTCCTCCATGAGGATCGCCTTGGCCTGCTCGCAGAGCGCCTTGACCTCCGCCTCCGCCAGGAACTTGCACTCCCGCAGCTGCGAGATCTGGCGGTCCAGATCCGCGTGCGACGGCATCGTCGCTGCCGCTCCGCTCTACCCCAACCTCCCCCCTCCCCCTCCCCCCTTACCTAGCTCCCTCCGCCGCCGCCGCCGCCGCCGCAGCCGAGGAGGAGAAGGGGGAGCGCGGGACCTGGCGAGCCCGCCGACGACGAGGGCCGCGGGGGCGCGGGGGCTTCGAGGGGATCGACGAGGGCGGAGGAGGACGAGCAGGCGCTAGCGCTCATGCCTCCATTTTCTTCTCAGAGGCTTCGCGGTGTTTGTGCGTGGATGGGGGGGAATTTTTCTAATTTTCCTTTTTTCCTCCTCGCTGTCTTGGTATTTGTTTTGGATTTGGCTTTCGGCTTTTGGGTTCGGTTTGGCGATTTGGTCCTTGGTCAGAATAATTTTTATGAAAAGGCGAGGGCGGCGCCCTTTCCAGGTGGAGGGGATGTCAGGATGTTCCGTGGTGGGATGTCTGTGGGTTCTTTCCTTCCGTGATTGTTTGAATTTTGGATGAATTAGTCCCATTTTAACCTACCTCAGATTCAACTTTTTTTTGAAACCGAGAGCCGGAAAAGTTGACCTGAATTACTTTTTAAAGTGAATGTTGGAGTTGTGTTGATTTGGACTTGGACCACTTTATACATCTCTGAATTCCGAAAGACACTCTAGACTACACCAAAATTACACAACTTTTTTTTTTGTTGCTTTAGCTTCAATTTTGGATTTGCCATACAACATACCCAACTACAAAGCCATCAGTTGACGACTTTTCTAGTGTTTTGTGATATTTGTCATTATGTATACTACTTTGATAAATTCCTTTCTCTTCGTACATCTTTGGTCCTTAGAAACCAAAAATCAAAATCTAGAGCATTTTTTTAACCCTTGGAGCAAGGAAAATGAAGGACTGGAGCAGCTGCATGCGAATGGAAGATGTTTGAGTGGAGCTAAATAAGGAAGTGAACAAGATGGACACCTACAGATCATAAGAGAGCTTAAAACAATAATTGCCACCTAATAAAGGGTGGAGGCAAGGTGCAGGTAGCATGGAGCGAGGAGAAATGCCACATGGTTGATGATTTGGAGTGTGGGGAGATGCATGATGCAGTAGTAATCGATATTCAATAATTCCATAGTTTTATATATTGACACGATGCATAAATAGAAAATCAAATATGGGCAATGCAATCATCGTTCAAATTTTATCAAGCTTCCCTTGTTCATCTGAATTTTTTTCTAACATTGTTTTGCGAAGTTTCATGACTTGCACCATAAACATTTTTTGGGATAAAAATTCAAAATTTATTCTTTTTTGAAAATAAAAAATTCAAAATTTATCACACACCGCAACTACGACCGCTAACACACCACCGAAGCAAACAAATCAATCCCCCCCTTAAACCCTCCTCGCTGATCACCGCCCCACGCAGCGGTCCGATCTCCGTCCCCTCCACGATGGACGCGCCGGCGAAGCGGCGGCACCAGCCCGGCGGCGCCCACCCGACGCGCCGCAAGGTCGTGGAGGAGCCCTTCCACCCCGCGGCGCCAACCCCCGCCGCCGCGGCAGCGCCCCCCTCCTGCCTCGTCGGCGCCATCGTCGAGAAGGGCTTCGCCGCCGCCGCGCCTTCCTCCGCCCCGCGCCCCTCCGTCCTCCCCTTCCCCGTCGCCCGCCACCGCTCCCACGGCCCCGTAAGCCGCCGCCCCTCCCAAACCCTAGGCCCAAAACCCCCCTTTTCGATTTGCCTCGTTGCCTTTTTGCTTGCGTACTCCACAACTGACCAACTGCCGTTTCCGGTTCCGCAGCACTGGGGTCCCGTGGCGAAGGGCGCTGGTAAGGATGGGAGTGAGCAGGAGGAGGACGACGAGATGGACACGGACGAGACGGATTACCAGCAGGTGGCGTCCGCCGCGGCTGGCCCGGTGAGGAGGAAGGAGAAGAAAGGGATGGATTTCAGCCGGTGGCGGGAGTTTGTTGGCAACGCTCCCCCCAAGCGGCGGCAGGGGAAGCCAGCGCAGGCTAAGAAACAGAGCGAGCTGAAAATTGATGCTGGGGCTGTGACTTCGAATGTGGGTGCTGCGTCAGTTGGGGTTAGAGAATTGGAGGGAGGCGCAATGCAGATTAACAGTGGACATGCCAGGGAAGGACCAGGTGCCGGAATTCCGGTTTCTGAAGTGATGTCCAAGAAGCCGATGAATCAGGCTGAATCGAGAGTTGAATTGGTGAGGCCAGGTGAGGTTAGGAATTCGGCATCGCAAGGAGAGAGAATGGAACTGGACAGTGGGGAGTCATCGATGGAAGCGGAGATTAATGCAGAGAACATGGCTAGGTTGGCTGGGATGTCTGCAGGGGAGATTGCGGAGGCACAGGCGGATATCGTAAATAAGATGAACCCTGCATTGGTGGAGATGCTGAGGCGGCGGGGGAGGGAGAAATCTGGAGGCACTAAGGGTGCGGGTAAGGAAAAGGGTATGGAAAACCCAGGGCTACAGAAGGCCAAAAGGGCTACACCAGGGGATTGGTTGATGGCTGGTGAGCATAGTGGCCGCTCTTGGAAGTCATGGAGTGAGAGAGTGGAGCGTATCAGGTCATGTAGGTTCACATTGGATGGAGATATATTGGGGTTCCAATCTTCTCAAGAGCAGCAAGATGGTACATTATCTGTCTTGCTTTGCTCTGCTGAGTTACATTAGCTTCTGTCGTGCTGGTATCCTTTAGATGACAGCCTATCTTCCCCATTTTCAGGCAAGAAGACCCATGCAGATAACGTATCTGAGCGTGATTTCCTTAGAACAGAAGGAGACCCCGCAGCTGTTGGGTACACAATTAATGAGGCTGTGGCACTTACCAGGAGCATGGTTTGTTTTATACACCCACTGCTTTTCTACTATTTGTCTGTTTACCTGGGAAGGGTCATTCAAAATGCCTGTCCACTGAGAAAATTAAGAGTGTGATTGTACTTCCACTCGCTATCCTATTTTAGTGGTTTCAAATAGGTTCACTGGTTGTAGCACGGTGTGAAATATTTATTGTGTGTTGGGTTCATGGATTGTGCGTTATTGCTTGTGCGTTCCATATTCTACTTGTATTTCCTCAAGTATTGGTACTTCATTATTTCTCAGTTTGCAAATTTCAAGTACATGATGTTCAGGAAAAAAGAAGTATTTAGTACTTAAATTACTATGTATCACATGATTTTGTTACATCATAGCATGCTAAAGGCGCTAGGTGAGGCAGGAAGTTGTTCAAAAATTTGGTTTATATAGAATAGTAACTACTTATCTTGTAAGTGACTGGATTCAAGTTCAATGTGCTAATCTGTGGACTTCTATATTAATGTTTGGTGGGTTAGGAATGCATGGCAAGGGTAGCAATAATTATCACTTTCTCAGGTTGCAAAGAGTAGTTTCATATGTTTACATGATCTGTTGAGGCCTGATTAAAAAAAAAGTACTTGCAATATGTCCACATGTGATAATTGAGATTCCTCAAATTATAGGTTCCTGGCCAGCGTGTGCTTGCACTGCACCTTCTTGCTTCTATTTTGAATAAGGCATTGCAGAGCCTGCATAAAATGGATTTACTTGATAATGTTAAAGAAGTGGACTTTAATGAAACATTTCATGATTGGCAAGCAGTTTGGGCATATGCCCTTGGGCCTGAACCGGAGTTGGTACTCTCTCTAAGGTAAAATATCCTTTCTTTGCCACTCTCTTTGTTAACAATGTGAGCCCATTTTTTGTGCGAGTTTCGCTTGACAATTTAAATGCATTGAGGAAGTATAGTGTGGAATTTTTTTTTCCGAATACGCAGGAGAGCTGCGCATCATTGTATTAAGAAGAAGAAATAGTCCAAATACAAAACATCACATCCCACCTTGGATAGAATGGGGGTGATGGTAAGAAGATAAAAGAACCTATTACAATAAGTAAATCGAGAAGGACCTGACCCCAACTTTTCTTTGCTCAACGCTAATGAGCATCTACTCTGCCCTCACCTAGGGCAGCAAGCCTCTTTGCCCCTGCAAGCAGCCACAAATGGCGCTCGTCCTTAAACTCCTGTAGAGCACGCTGCAAATTTTGGGTAGACCCCTCAAAGACACGCGTTCCGATGTTTCCAAAGAATCCATGCACCAAGAATGATCAGCGAATTGAACCCCTTCTTTTGCTGTTTAGGAATTTTCCTCCAAGCTTTCTTCCACCAATCAGCCAGGGAAGTGTCTCTTCTATTAGGTGCCCGGGTGGCAAGTCACAAAGTTCCTGGGTCGACCGGGTCAAGGAACGGGGTCGAGGGTCGAGGGTCGTCACTTTATAAAATTGTGGTATGAAGGGGGTATACCTCTATGGAACGATAAATTATTATGTGGAACGCGACTCTGATTCATCCGGGTCGATATCTTCGGGTCGATGCGTCTTTAAAAAGACAAAAACTATATATATATGTGCTACTAATGAAGAAACTAATCTGCACAAGCATATAAGAAACATACAAAATAGTACATCTAGATCATACTACACGTACTCAGCTTATTATCTAACAAAAACCACATCAATCCGCTATCAATAACCTTCTTATCCCAATTAAATCTGCTAGCAATGGGGCTATGACCCCTCTCAAACCGGGACGCGATCCAACCTTGAATGGGACACTGACCCTCTTTGACCCCGACCCTCGAATCGGAACGGCGTTCCCGGGTCGTGGGACGAGGCATCGACCCCGAATTCTGTGACTATAACCCCTAGGGGCTGCAAAATTGAGAACCAAAACTGCCTGGAAAAAACACATGAGGTGAGGAGGTGTTGCACTGTTTCATCTTCCTGGTCACAGAGTGGGCAGTGTGCTGGGTGAGGTAGCCCCCTTTGTTGCAACCGATCAGCTGTCCAACAGCGATTTCGGATAGCCAACCAAATAAAAGTCTTGCATTTACTTGGTGCCCACGATTTCCAAATTCTTTTCCAAGGATCAAAAGTAGTAGAACCGACAAGGAAGGCTCTGTAAGCAGATCTAGTTGAGAAAGTACCGGAGGATTCCCATTTCCAAAGGTGGTGATCCTCCATGGTGCTGAGGGTGATGTTAGATAAAGTGTCCCATAGCTCTAGGTACTCAGCTAGCCCAGGTCTGATCATGGAGGGCCTCTTCCACAGTCCTCTTGTTCCTCACCCTTGCAGGAACACTCATGTAAACATTAGGAGCAAAATCTTGCAGGCATCTGCCATGAATCCATCAATCAGACCAGAAAAGAGTGTTCTTTCCATCTCCAACAGAGGTGACAATAGAAATGGCAAACATCGCCGAGGAGTGGGCATGTACAGGGATCTTCAGACCAGCCCAAGGGCATCTGGGTTGGTTTTCTCGATCCAGAGCCATCTCATCTGTAGAGCCCAACTTATGATTTCTAGGTTATGAATTCCCAGGCCCCCCAAATCAAGAGGGCGCTTGACTTTCTCCCAGGCTACCAAGCAACAGCCACCATTTGCCTCTTTCCTTCCTTTCCACAAGAAATTTCTTCTGATCTTATCTATACTGCGGATAAACCACTTAGGGACTTTGAGAGCGATCAGTAGGTATATCGGGATAGCAGTGAGTACTGCTTTTACCAAAACTGCTCGACCAGCCAAAGATAATAGAGGTGTTTTCCATCCCGGCAGTTTGTTAGCGATCTTTTCAATCCAAACTAGAAGATCTCGCTTACGTAATTTCTTATCTGATATTGGTAAGCCCAAATAATTGGAGGGGAAAGCTGAAACCGGGCAATGCAAAGTGCTGTCAACTCTTTCCATGATATTGGTGTTGCACTGAATAGGGATCACACAACTTTTTTGCAGGTTTGTTTGTAAACCAGATGCATCCCCGAAGAGTTGTAGCAATGCTTTTGTTAACTGCAAGTCTTCCTCATTGGGCCGAATAAATAGTGTGGAATTATTGCATTGTTTTGACTCTCCCCTTATCTATTACTGTTACTGACATGCTGTACAAATGATTTGACTTTTGAGTGTTTGTACTATGCCATTTACATGAACATATGCATGGCTTAAATGTCATTAACTATTTCTTGGACTTACTGCTTCCTTGTTACGTGCACCTGTTGGTCTTGAACTTATATTATCAGATAGACGGAATAGTAGTATGGATTCAGATTTGCATCTGCTTATGATACAGACTTCTAGTTTATCAATAAAGACAATCATATCTGGAATATATTAAGTAATTTGATCAGTTGCAAAATATTGTCATTAACCTCTCAGATTTGCATAGTCCTTTAGCTTGGTATATTTCAAAGGTGGCAAGTGGCATCAAAGTTTGAAAAAGTACCTTCAGCAATTGGGCTTCATCTTATAGGCATGGTTGAGGATGAGAATTAACAGTTTGTAGCTTAAAGCCATCTCATATATTAGCTACCAGTCATCACCGCATCTATATGTGCAGTATTCCTTATAATACTAATGCTTCATCACATTACTCTTTACTAATACTAATGCTTCATCACATTACTCTTTATAATACTAATGCTTCATCACATTACTCTTTCTTCTTAGGAATTGCTTTATTGGTCAAACTATATTCTAGGGAGGTATGACCTATCTTGTGTTTCATATTAGGTAGACTTGGGGTGGACCTCGCTATGGATCAAATCTTTGTGTCCACTTTAATGCACACATGTTTTGTGCCTTAATGAGAATTTGTGTGCCTGTGCTTCATGAGGCTGGAGATTTATCCAGGCCTACAGAATTAGGTGTTTGGGGCACATTTGCATGTGTGATTATGCACTACCTTGTAATCAAATGGCATCTTTGCATTGGATTGGTTTGAGTCAAAGGCAGGATCTTATGATTCAAATTGTTTTTTTTCCTAATTTTGTTAGTACTTATCTGTTACTAACTGAAGCAAACTACAGGATGGCACTGGATGATAACCATGATTCTGTAGTTTTGAGTTGTGCTAAAGTAATTAATGTTATGCTGAGCTTCGAGTTCAATGAATCATATTTTGAATCTTCAGAGGTAACTTTATTTCTTTTTTTGTTTGAGTCTATTTCCATTACTGGTTCAAGTCTCATACTCTCTTTTTGTCAATCTTCTGCTGCAGAGAGTAGTAGATCAGGGGAAAGACATCTGCACAGCTCCTGTGTTTCGTAGCAAACCTGATCTAGATGGAGGCTTTCTTGAAGGGGGTTTTTGGAAATATAACACTAAGCCATCGAATATACTCCCACAATATGGTGATGATGATGAGGATGAAGGTGATGAGAAGCATACCATTCAGGATGACGTTGTTGTGTCTGGACAGGATGTTGCTGCAGGTTTTGTTAGGATGGGAATACTTCCACGAATATGTTTTCTTTTGGAGGTCAGCTTTTGTTTTTTTTAGTTGATGTTGCTTCTTTATCATACTAATACTCCAAGCGTGGACACTCTACTTTGAGCTTTATGCTTTTTTGTGCCATATATGCTCTGTTACAACAGCAGTGAAATAACTTCTTACTGCTTGGATTGTAGCACCTGGTTCTCACCAGGAAATTTCCAGCAGATTGGTGTGCACATTATCTGCCCTGGTCACACTATGGCAATTTTTTGTTTCTGACAGATGTATAATAAGACTAGTTGTGTTCAACTCTTGGTTTTTTTTTGCACTATTCTTTGGAATCCTTGGAGCATATTCTGGTGCTAGGTGTCAATTACTCATTTCATTATCATTTTTCTCTTGAGTAAAGCTTTGGTGCTGTTGCTTGCCTCATTTTGAGGGATAGTCTTGTACATTTCTGTTCTTCTTAATTGATGGGCAGGTTTCTGTCATTTCCCCAAATAAGCCACTATTTATTATGTTCTTTATCCAACATCTGAATATAACTTTGAATGTGTTTCCTGACTTCTGTTTTTATCCCTTTGTTTCTTGTTTAAGGGGCTCAGCCGTGATATTTGGTTGAATAGAGCTGTTTGTTTTGTAGTGAGAACATTGCATGTCACATATATCATTTGTGTAGCCATCATTGTATCAACTAATGTCAAATTGGCTCATTTAGTACTTCCTGTTCTTTGAAAAAGTGGTATCATCATTAAGGACCTTAAATTGAAACTTCTTTTTTATTCAGATGGACCCACCTCCTGTTTTGGAAGATTATCTTGTTTCCATTCTTGTGGCACTAGCTAGACACTCCCCACAGTCTGCTGATGCAATCTTGAATTGTCCAAGGCTTATCCAAAGTGTTACTAAGCTGTTGTCAAAGCAAGGATCAATGGAAATTCGCTCCTCACAGATCAAAGGGGTTACTCTCTTGAAGGTAAGTTCTTTTGACAATCCTGTGTTACAGAGTTAACATGATAGATAGTTGTCATCTTCGACTGACATATTGCACACTTATGTTGATGGCTTGATGCTTAATAGCTCCTGTAGGTGGAGATTATTGTAGTGCTTACTTTTCTGATCTCTTGATCTGGCTATCATTTCCCAGTCGCATGACATTCTTGAATTCTTCTGAATTGTTAGTTGAGCTCAGATGATTCTCTTTGTATGCTAATGCATGATAGCTCACAACTCCATATCAATTGTCACATGGCGTAGTTGGTTCTCGAATAGGTTTCTTTTTAGGCATGCATATTTCTTGCTCCTTGTCCAATCACACCTCCTTCGAAAATCTATGATCGACGTCTACTAATTGGTATACTTTCATATTTTATGGCGTATATATTCTGTTCAATTATTTCAATATTATACGACAAAAAATATAAGCATCTTAAAAGTTACTGCATCTCTACAAGTTGAATCATATACTACAAAAGATATGTTGTACCCTCTGTTTTCTGTTATTGCTTTCTGCCAAACAGGATTTTTTTGTAGCATCTAAAGTCATTGTTTCTTTTTCTTAGGTTTTGTCCAAATACAACAGGCAAACATGCTTGAATTTTTTGAACCATGGAGTTTTTCAGCAGGCAATGTGGCACTGGTACAGAAAAGCTGGTACTCTTGAGGATTGGGTAAGGTCTGGAAAGGAACAGTGCAAGCTTAGTTCAGCAATGATGGTTGAGCAGCTGCGGTTTTGGAGAAGCTGCATCTCTTATGGGTTTTGCGTAACACACTTTGCAGATTTGTTTCCTGTTCTATGCCTGTGGCTCAGTCCTCCGAATAAGAAACTAATTGAACACAATGTTCTCGTTGAGTTTAGTTCTGTTGCTAGAGAGTCATATCTTGTCTTAGCTTCTCTGGCACAAAGGTTACCACTTCTTCATTCAGTGGAGCAGCTTGCCAAGCAAGATGTGGGAGTTTCTGCTTCCAGTTACATGGAGGCATGGTCTTGGAGCCATGTAGTCCCAATGGTAGACCTAGCACTATCTTGGTTACGTCTGAATGATATTCCTTATGTGTGTTCACTTATTAACGGACAGAATAGGAATACAAAGCACATGCTAGAGGCAAGCTACTTGATTTTGGTGATTGCTTCTGTTCTAGGCATGCTTAATTCAATACTAGAAAGAATATCACCGGATGCCACTTATGATGGTAAAAGTTATAGCTTGCCTTGGATACCTGATTTTGTCCCTAAAATTGGCCTTGGCATAATTGGTAATGGATTTTTCAGCATCTCTGGCACTGTTGCTTTTGGAAATCTGGATCATCAGTCTTTCAGCAGCACATCATTGGTGCTGGGACTTTGTTATATGAGATGCCATGGTGGCATTGATGTATCATTGTCTTCCATAAGTTGCCTTCAAAGATTAATGCAGCTATCCTGGTCTGTTGACAGAGTGATTCAGGGAGCCATGAAAAGTTGTTCAGAGCATCTCGATGGATCTAAAACTGGGGCAGCTGGCAAGCTACTAGGAGAAGGCATCTCCAGTTTATGGCATGATGACTTATTACACTTGCTAAATTCACTCTTGCCAATGATTTCCTCGCAGTTGTCCATATTACAGAACATAGAGGTGTTTGGTAGAGGAGGACCAGCTCCTGGTGTTGGGTTTGGCTGGGGGGCATGTGGTGGAGGGTTTTGGTCTCTTAAATGCCTGCTTGCACAACTGGATTCACAGTTGGTCCTAGAATTGTTTAAAAATTTCTCTTCAGCACCAGGAGGTCCTGTCACTCTCAGTGACGGAGTGAACTCAGATAATGTGACTAACACAGCTGTCATGGCTTCAGATAGAATCAGTTCTTCACTTGGGGTGTCTTTGATTGCAGGACCGGGACAGATCTCTATGATGGAGAAAGCCTTTGACATCCTCTTTGAACCATCGATTCTGAAGTATCTCAAATCATCTATACATCCATTTGCCTCTCACATGGCATTACCAAAGCCATTTGAGTGGGACATAACTGAGGATGAATATCTGCTTTTCAGTAGTGTGCTGAATTCACATTTTAGATCCAGATTGTTGTCCATCAAGAAGAAGCATTCAGATAAGTATGCAGGAAATAATAACAGCTCCAATGTACCAAAAATACCAGAGACATTGGAGACAATTCAAGAAGAAACAGAGTTAACAGAAGCTGTGAATGAACCTCGCAGCACATTAGTGGTAGAGTGGGCGCATCAGAGACTGCCTCTTCCTGTACATTGGATTCTAAGTGCAATCTGCTGCATTGATGATCCAAAAGGCATCCTTTCGACATCAGGCAACTATATTCTTGATGTCTCAAGGGCTGGTCTTATCTTTCTATTTGGTTTGGAATCCATTTCAGCAGCCCCATGCCTTCATGCTCCTGTGATCTGGAAAATGCATGCACTTTCTGTCTCTATCCGTTCTAGCATGGATTTGCTACAAGAAGACAGAAGCAGGGATATTTTCCATGCTTTACAGGAATTGTATGGCCAGCATCTTGACATGCTATGCCAGAAGAACTATAGATCTCGCGCTGTCAAGGACGATGATAGTGTCGGAATGGCTAATCTAGAGGAAGGAAAAGAGATCAGTAGGCTTGAAATCCTAAGATTTCAGGAGAAAATTCATGGAAGCTATACTACTTTTGTCGAGAGCCTTGTTGAGCAATTTGCAGCTGTCTCATATGGAGATGTTATTTTTGGTCGGCAAGTGTCCATTTATCTGCATAGGAATGGTTGAACCAGCAGTTCGTCTTGCAGCATGGAATGCATTGTCTAATGCGTACGTGCTCGAGCTATTACCACCACTGGATAAATGCATTGGCAACATGGAAGGTTACTTGGAGCCTCTTGAGGTATAATTTCCTTTCTGGATGACCTTTCAATACAGTAAACTTGTGAATTATGAATTTCATTTTGAGTCATTACCTTGTAATCTGTTTGCTTGTGTTGCCATATAGAATATGCAATGTATCCTATTTTGCAGACGATTTATTTGCTTCCTATACATATGAAATACATGCCATTATTTTGTTTGATTATTCTGATTCAGTTATTCTTGCTGCTGGTTGCTTCCTACTCCCTCCATCCCAAAAAGGATGTGATTCTACGGTTTAAATCTTGTCTCAAAATGAATGGAAATCTGAGTTGCTCCGTACAAAGTCAGCTTTTTGTGAGCTATAAAAAAATTGGCAGATCACCCTGATCCATCCACGCGTGTATATTGTGTGGCTGTTGTTGGCCCACGTAGCTAATGTGAATAGGGCACCGTGTAAACTCTGTCATCAAGAATTGTCAAGATGCACAGAAGAACTGTCTAGATGAAATGATTGCTGTCCTGGTTCTCAGGTAGAGGGCAAGGGTACATGCGTAATTTCTCACGTCTGCTAATCTAACCTCGAAATTTGAGATTCACATCCTTTTTGGGACGGAGGAGTACTGAAAAAAATGATGGTCTCACTGCTCGTACTTTTTACATTACTCTTACAGGCTGATGAAAAAATTTTGGAATCTTATGCCAAATCATGGACATCTGGTGTCCTTGACAAATCTGCACAGCGTGATTCCATGGCCTACACATTAGCGAAGCACCACCTCTCTGGCTTTGTCTTCCAGTGCAGCACTTCTGGCGAAACACTGCGATACAAGGTGGTCAAATCGCTTCTCCGGTGCTTCACACAGAAGCGGCATCACGAGGTAGGTGTCTGCTCAAGTTTCTTGCTAGCACTCTTACGCTCCAACCCTTCTGTTTTTCATTAAATGACGCCCTGATTCTCAACAGGCTATGCTGAAGAGCTTCGTTCTGCAAGGCATGACACAGGATCCCGAGTGCAGTAGTAATGAGCTTGACCGGCGATTTGAAATCTTGAAGGATGCTTGTGAGATGAACTCCTCCCTCTTAGCTGAACTCCAGAGATTGAAGGCATCTCTCGGCCAATGAAAGCCAGAAACTATGTCACGAACTTGACATGTATTAGTTGTAGAAAAGTGCTGTTCATTCTGTTATTTATAGGATGTCAAAAGCACGGCGCAGGAAAACGAGGCATGAACTGATTAGTAAAGCATTGAGCTTGGATTAAACATCTGGCACTGAACAGATGCTTGAATCTGAACCCAAAGGGCAACATCTGAAATGGGGCAGGTCAGCGAACGTGTTATCCGTGGCAAAAGGCAGCACATGTCGGCAGTAGCACGAGCTAAGAAACATTCAGATAATTAAGTCTCCTCCAAGGCTAGAGATAGATACTAGCCTCATATGTCACGACTCGAAAAATTTAAACATGATTAACATATTAACCACATCATCACGAGTATCATTAAGGCATAAAGGAGCATTATGAGCATGTGTGCCTTGTTTTGAATTCAATCTTGTGGTTGTGAGGTTGTGCTAACCTAGCTAAAATTCATATCATATATATCTTGTATCTTGTATGCCTCGATTTCCATTTGTAGGGAAAATTCTGTCTAAAGTTTCAAATATATATGTGTACTTGGTATTCATGCAAATTTATATACACATATCAAGGGGGAGTTCTCTCTATTCATCGAACTTGGTGAATTTATTCATACCATATTCTGAAATTTTCAAGAAAATGAGTAAATTCTTCAGAAGTTCAATTCCAAGTCCACCTTATGCCTAGTGTATAAAGTTGACTTGAACATTTTTATCACTCCAAAATTTAGTGTTGTCATCAATTACCAAAAAGGGGGAGATTGAAAGCATCTAGGCCCCTAATTCGAGTTTTGGTAATTAATGACAACGGTTTGTGGATTAACGATTTCGTTTGAGATAATGAGTATAGGTTGATCAACGGATGAAAGAGATTTGGTTGTGAACGTATGGAGTTTCGGAGATGATGAGCAAAGCTCGGCTCAAGGCAAAGGTATAAAATAGGGCTTTTGTATTTTACCAGTCACAAGGCGTTTAGTGGATGAAAAGTGACCGGATTTGTTGGATAGATAGCCGTACTATCAAGAGGGGTTGTGTACTCATGCTTGACGGGTCTTTAGTGTCATTTTGCTCAAAATATCTAGTTGCATGCATGAGGGCTAACGACGTTTTGAAAAGATTTGAAAAAGAACAAGTTTGAGAGCTGACTGCACAAGCGCGGACAGTCCGCCCCCTGGGGCGCGGACGGTCCGCAATCGTTCCAGAGATCATGTTTGGCTCTGGTGGTTTTTAGAGGTGTCTGGCGGACAGTCCGGCCCAGGTGGGCGGACGGTCCGCAGCTCTAACTCAAATTGTACCAGAGAGGGTGTTTTCTCTGGTTGGGCTTATGATCCGTGCGGCGGACGGTCCGCCCCTGGGGCGCGGACGGTCCGCCGGCTATTTGACAATTTGTACCAGAGACATTGTTGTCTCTGGTGGGTTTTCAAGGTTGAACTGCGGACAGTCCGCTCCTGAGGCGCGGACGGTCCGCAGGCTAATTTCAAAGTTGTACCAGAGACGATGTTTCGTCTCTGGTGGTGTGGAACACTCACTGCGGACGGTCCGCACCTGGGTCGCGGACGGTCCGCCAGGGCTTAACGGCTAGTTCTGACACGCATTAAATGCACTCTGACTCACTGGTTTATAATGGTGGACGGTCCGGTTTTTGAAAGGCGGACGGTCCGCGACTTCGCAGAAAAGATTGTAACGGCTAGTTTTTGGAGGGATGTCTATATATACCCATTGCCCGGCCTTTGGGGGTCTCTCTTGGCCATTTGGACTGCATACTTGACATCATAGAGCTAAGGCATCCCTCTCACACACACTTGCTTAGAGATTGCATTCTTGACGGTGTGAGAGCTTCCTAGTGCATTGCATCAAGAGTTTGAGCTTTGTGGCACTAGGGAAACTTCAAGCAAGCGTCATCGACTTGTTACTCTTGGGAGTTGCCGCTCCCTAGACGGCTTGGAGAAGAGGATTTCGTGAAGCTCCTCCAAGGAGATTGTTGAGGAGCCCCGATTTCGGTTGTGAGAGGTCTTGTGCTCACCTCACCGGAGTGGTGAAGAGCAACTCTAGTGGAATCGAGGTGTGGAGCGGTTTCTTGATTCAAGCCGGCTCAAGATCAAGAGGTTCTTGATAGAGGAGCAGTTGATTCTTGGAATCCACCTCAACGTGGATTAGGGGTGACCGGCAAGTCATCGACACCACGGGATAAATTCCTGTGTCAAGCTTGGTTACTTCTCTTTCTTACTTTAATTCTTGTTTTTACTTTGAGCAATTTACTTTACTAGAGCTTGTTTTGTATATTGTCACCCTAGGTTGCAAACCCATCTAGAGATAGTAATAGCTTGACATAGGGCTTTCCTTTGTTACTAATTAAATTTCTCTAGTGTTGTTGGCTTTAGATTTTAAACCGCTTATTCACCCCCCTCTAGTCCGTGTTCTTGATCCTACAAGTGGTCCCAGAGCTAAGTACTCCATTAATTGCGGATTTAACCATCTTGGAGTAGTACAATGACTAGTGATCATAGAATTCATGTTGGGAAGCCACCGTTCTTTGATGGGAACAATTATGATTATTGGAAGACTAGGATGTCGGCTCATCTCAAAGCCATGAGTAGAAAGCTATGGAGAGTAGTAAGTGATGGATATGTCATTTTGGACCCAAAAAGTTTGACACCCCTAGATGAGGAAAATGAGACACTAAATGATCAAGGGGTTAATGTGCTCTTTTAGTGCTCTTGATGTGAATGAATTTAATAGAGTTAATAGCCTCACAAATGCAAATGACATGTGGAAGATGCTCATGGAAATTCATGAGGGCACATCAACTGTGAAGGAGGCCAAGTTATATTTGCTTAAAGGGAATTTTAGTGAATTTACCATGAAGAAGGATGAGAGTATAGCCGAGATGTTCAACCGGCTAAATGACATTGTGAATGACCTCGAGGGACTTGGATTTGAGGTACCGAATGGGGATTTTAACCACAAGTTTCTTAGATGTCTTCCGGAAAGATATGACATAATTGTGACCTTACTTGTAAGGTCAAATGTGAAGACCGCAACTCGCACACAAATATTGGGAGAAATTCTCACCCATGACATGTTCAAGAAATCTCAAGATGAAGCTCCTGGTGGAGAAATTGATGTGAAAAAGAAAAGTGTGGCATTCAAAGCTCAAGATAGCAAAAATGAAGAAGAAAGTGGGTGCCAAGAAGAAGAATCGGATGAGGAGATGGCTCTCTTTGTCAAGAGATTCAATAGAATGATGAGCAAGAAGAACTTTGGCAAGAGAGGTCAATTATCAAGAAAAAATCCTTTTGTGGACAAGACTTGCTTCCAATGTGGTGAAGTAGGTCATATCATTGTCAATTGTCCAAACAAGAAAAAGGACAAGAAAAATGATGAAAAGAAGAAGAAGAAGTTCATCAAGAAGAAGAAGAATGGCCAAGCTTATTTTGTTGAATGGGATTCCGATGCAAGCTCCGATGATGATGATGATGATGATGATGACAAGCCATCCAAGGGAGTTGCCGGGATCGCCATCAAGGAGGCTCCATCACTCTTCTCTACACCACATTGTCTTATGGCAAAGGGTGGTGCAAAGGTGAATTACAAGTCCGGAGGAAAACATTGGGTGCTTGATAGTGGATGCACTCAACACATGACCGGAGATCCAATGATGTTCTCCTCTCTAGATGAGAATGTGGGTGGCTATAGTGACATCATCTTTGGTGATAATAGCCGGGGCAAAGTCAAAGGAGTTGGTACAATTCCTATCTCAAGTGATCATTCTCTTTCAAAAGTATTGTCGGTTGATTCTCTCAAGTTTAATCTCTTAGCGGTCACTCAACTTTGTAATTTTGGATATAAGTGTAGTTTCACTAAAGATGATGTTGTAGTGACTAGCTTGGATGGAAAAGATCATATCTTTACGGGATTTAGACATGAGGATGTATATCTTGTGGATTTTGCTACTAAAGAGGCAAACTTGTCCACTTGCTTATTCACTCAATCATCCTTGGGTTTGTTATGGCATAGAAGGCTTGGTCATGTTGGAATGAAGCAACTCAACCGACTTTTGAAGCATGACTTAGTAGTTGGGTTGAAGAATGTGAAGTTTGAAAAAGATATGTAGTGCATGTCAAGCCGGAAAGCAAGTTGCAAATACTCATCCCACTAAGAGTGTTATGTCAATCGAGAGACCATTGAAATTATTGCATATGGATTTATTTGGTCCTACAACATATAGAAGTATTGGTGGAAATTGCTATTGTCTTGTGGTAGTGGATGATTACTCAAGATATACATGAGTTTTCTTTCTTCATGACAAGGCCGATACATATGACACATTCAAGAAATTCTTTACAAGGGCCAAAAATGAATTTGAGCTCAAGGTGAAGAAAGTGAGGAGTGACAATGGAAGTGAGTTTAGGAACACAAGAGTTGAGGAATGGTGTGATGAGAAAGGAATCAAGCATGAATTCTCAACCAAGTACACTCCGGAACAAAATGGTCTTGTTGAGAGGAAAAATAGAACCTTAATTGATATGGCAAGATCAATGCTCTCCGAATACAATGTTTCGGATAGCTTTTGGGCCGAAGCAATCAACACGGCTTGTCATGCCTCTAATAGATTGTATTGCCATAGATTTCATAACAAGACTCCATATGAGTTGCTCATTGGAAGGAAGCCAAATATCTCATATTTTAGAGTGTTTGGTTGCAAATGCTACATTCTCAAGAAGGGAACTCGGTTATCAAAGTTTCAAAGCAAATGTGATGAGGGTTTTCTTCTTGGATATTCATCTTGTAGCAAGGCTTATCGGGTCTACAACAAAACACATGGCATTGTTGAAGAAGCATATGATGTTGAGTTTGATGAATCCAATGGGTCTCATAATGAACAAGAAAATCTTGATGATGTGAGAAGTAATGGTTTGAGAAATGCAATGAAAAATATGTCAATTGGTGATGTTAGACCAAGAGAAGAAGATGAAGATGAAGATGGTCATTCTATCTCTATTAGAGTTAATCCTTCAACTTCTATCTCAAATGATCAAGCACAACAAATTGTACAAGACTCAAGTAATGATGATTCTCAAGTACAAGATCAAGTTGGTTCATCTAGTGCACCATCTTCATCAACTCAAGAACCCATTGTTCCTCAAAGAATTCATCATGTTCTTGCAAAGGATCATCCGGTGGATTAAATCATGGGTGATATTAGTAAGGGTGTCCAAACTTACCGTGTAGATGAAGCATTGAGAGATCCGGATTGGGTGAATGCTATGCATGAAGAATTAAATAATTTTGCCCGGAATCAAGTTTTAGATCTAGTTGAGAGGCCCAAGAATTATAATGTTATAGGCACTAAATGGGTCTTTAGAAACAAGCAAAATGAAGATGGAATGGTTGTGAGAAACAAGGCAAGATTGGTAGCTCAAGGCTTCACTCAAGTCGAAGGTTTGGATTTCGGTGAAACTTTCGCTCCCGTTGTTAGATTAGAAGCTATTAGAATTTTATTAGCTTATGCTTGCTCTCACCACATAAAATTTTTTCAAATGGATGTGAAAAGTGCTTTCTTGAATGGCAAGATTAGTGAACTTGTTTTTGTTGAGCAACCTCCCGGTTTTGAAGATCCCAAGAAGCCAAATCATGTATACAAGCTCTCTAAAGCTCTTTATGGTCTTAAGCAAGCTCCACGAGCTTGGTATGAAAGATTGAGGGACTTTCTAATCTCTAAGAGCTTCAAAATTGGTAAGGTTGACACTACTTTGTTCACTAAAGATATTGGTAAAGATTTGTTTGTTTGTCAAATTTAAGTTGATGATATTATCTTTGGTTCAACTAATCCAATTTTTTGTGAGGAATTTGGTGAAAGATCAGTCTAGGGAATTTGAGATGTCCATGATTGGTGAATTGAGTTTCTTTCTTGGACTTCAAATCAAGCAACTCAAGGAAGGCACCTTTGTGTGTCAATCAAAATATGTGAAGAATATCTTGAAGAAATTTGGTATGGAAGATGCAAAACCAATCAAGACTCCTATGGCCACCAATGGGCATCTCGACCTAGATGAGGGAGGTAACCCGGTTGACCAAAAGCTTTATCGTTCTATGATTGGTAGTTTGCTTTATTTGACCGCATCTAGGTCCGACATCATGTTTAGTGTTTGCATGTGTGCACGATTTCAAGCCGCACCTAGAGAATGTCATTTAACCGCCGTCAAAAGGATCTTGAGATACTTGAAATATTCTCCTAATATTGGTTTATGGTATCCCAAGGGTGCTCATTTTGATTTGGTTGGATTCTCAGATTCGGATTATGCGGGGTGCAAGGTTGAAAGGAAGAGCACTTCCGGTGGTTGTCAATTTCTTGGAAGATCTCTTGTAACTTGGTCATCAAAGAAGCAAAATTCCGCGACTCTTTCAACCGCCGAAGCGGAATATATTTCGGCCGGAAGTTGTTGTGCACAATTGTTATGGATGAAGCAAACTCTTCTTGACTATGGTGTGAAATTTGATGAAATTCTCTTGTTGAGTGATAATGAAAGTGCCGTGAAGATTGCTTCTAATCCGGTTCAACATTCAAGAACCAAGCATATTGATATCCGCCATCATTTTCTTAGAGATCATGTGAACAAGGGTGATATCAAGATTGATGGTATTAGCACGGATGATCAATTAGCCGATATATTTACCAAGCCTTTGGATGAATCTCGGTTTTGCAAGTTAAGAAATGAGTTAAATATCATTGACTTCTCAAATGTGGCTTGAAAACTAGCACATGTGGTATATGGTTCTTTCATGCACTCTTTGTTTCATTTTTCTGAATTTTTGAGGTATTTTTGAGCCATTTATGAGTTTTCAAGATTTTACTCGATTTATTTTTGAATTCTTGTTGTAACTTGCTCATATGAATCTTTTGAACGTTTTCATGTAAAATTTGAGATTTTTGGATTTTTATATGAGCAATGATCCCAAATTGAAGTTGGAATTGAGAAAGTTGGCAGAATTCAGACTTGTCAGATTTTTGGTAGCGCGGACGGTCCGCGGGTAAGAGGCGGACTGAAGCGTCCCCTCATAAGAGAAGACTTAAATGTGATACAAACATCAGTCCCAGGAGGCTGATGCCACATTTATTACATCAGATGGTTCATTACCGTACAAACCTCCGAGGAGGACACTCGATACAGATAATAATAACTAGTAACCAAGCTACAACATAACACCAGACCGCAACCCACATGGGGTCTAGCTCGGGCTCAGAGTACTGCGTCAGCGAAAGCATCTCGAACAGGGCCGGTTCCACAGGCAAGGTTGGGTGTAGAACGATAACCCTACTCGGCGTCGTCTGGTATGAAGTCTGGGTCTTCTTCTGTAAAAAGTAAGAATGGGGTGAGTACAAACGTACTCAGCAAGTCCAACCACACCCACGGAGGGGGGTTACATCAGAAAAATATGCACAGGTAAATCAAGGGTGAGGTTACGGTTTAATTTGCCGAAAGCTAAATTTTATGCAGGGGTTTATTTAGCAGAAAACATTTCAGACACCAGTTTTTGTAATGAGTAACACGGAGTTCAAGTTTTAACTGCTACCGGACTCCCTGTCCGTCGTAGCACACGGCACAACTGCCGGACACAATTCCAAAACAACTCACGCTAACCCATCCCCAAAGAAACACTAGTTATGTGACCACACCGTAACTCGCCCAATACCGTGGGCCCGGACTATTCGAATAGATTCTTAACTCTGCAGAGGTGTGCAACTTTACCCACAAGCGGGTACCACAACACGAGCACCGAAGTGTCGATGTAGATCCCGACATAGCCATTACCCACCTTAGCTAGACCTGACTAGCCATCACGGGATGCACCAAGGGGTCATCGACCGTTCACTTAGGTATAACCGGGCATAAGTCACTCGGGCTTATCCCTTTTCCTTAGTCACCCGTTGCTCTCAGCTCTCCTGATGGCTATCAAATTAACTAGTGGGATTTATGCTAAGCCGTTACCCATTCAACAGTCGAGTGGTTTGCACGATAGTGGAGTTAGGTGAGATGACACACCAACTCGGTCCTTAGACACGACAAGATGGATATCTCCCTTCTTTGCTCTGCCACATTGGCACGAGCACACCAAATGGCAAATCCGTAGAAATGCCATCCATCCCGTCCAAACTTTCTTTACAAAAGCACCACATTTATCCCATCCCAAATACGCACACATTTTCTTTATAAAAAAAATAAATCGTATTATGAGTAAAGTCCTAAGCGTTCTAATATCGATTAACGTCCAAGCAAAATCAGACATTAATCTAGGTGGTCAAGGAATGGTCGTCACAAATCAAGGGGTGGCTATCCAACCGTGTTTTCATGCAAGCAAAACTTATGCAATTTTATAAAACAGGTCATTGGGTTGTGTTTATAAAAACTAGGACAGAAACATGCATCAAAGGATGGGATTGAATTTGCCGTCTTCATAGCCTTCGGGGAGGTCCTGTCCTTCGGGCTCGGGGTCGCAGAACAGGTCCTCGTTCACCTGCTCACAGTACTGCTCGTTGACGGGCTCTCCTTCGTTCACTCCGTGGTCTACAGCGCACACCAACAAGCACACAATCAAAACACGGAAAATAAAGATCTATCGTTGAGCTCAAATCGGAAACACATAAGATGTAGGGTTCGGAGTAATATTTTTGGGTGGATTCCTAATGGCATGGTCAAAACTATGTCATGAGAGGCGTGGTAAAGTTTTAGGTTGATCCGAGATCGTTTGGCGCATGAAATGATGGGTTACATAAAGGGTTAGGGGTTAAACAGGGGTCCAGGGGCCTATTTGTAAATATAACTGAGAATGCAGGGGCTTGGTTGATAATTTAGAAATTATTTGGGTTATTCTAAAAAGGGTCAGGGGCTTAGTTGTAAATGTTTTCATAAGGTGGGAGGATTTGTCTTGAATTATAATAAGAGAAGGGGTTATTTTTGCAAAAAGGTAAAAAGGTGGGAGGTTTCTTTACTAATTAGGGGAAAAGCTAGGGGGTTTTGGGCATATTGCCCTGTCCTCTTCCTTCCCCCGCACTGGGAAACAGGGGAGGGGGGAGGCGCTCGTCGGCGGCGACCGATTCGGCCGCTCTGGGCCACGGCGGCAGCCGGGGTGAGGGGGAAAAGGAGCAGGGGGGCACGGCGGCTTGATTCCCCACTTGGCTTGACTTGAGGTGGAGCGAGGCGGCGGGTCTTCGAGAGCGGGCGGCGGCGGCCACCGGAGTCCGGCAGGGCGACGCTGCAGCTGAGGAGAGAAGGGCCGTGGGGGTCAGTGAGGTCGGGGTGGTGGGTGCGGAGCTCGGAGGCGCCCCTTGGCCCTTTTTATAGGCGGCTAAGGCGGTGGAGGCGAGGGTACGGCGGTGGCGGGCCGGCGGACTCCGCGACCGGCCTTAATGGCGGTGGGGGCCGTCTCGGCGCGTAGTGGGGGCGGCGGCAGCTGGGCGGTGGCGAGGCGACGTGACGCCTCGGGCAGGCGGCGACCGTGCGCAGGCGGCGCTGTTCCGAGGTCGCCGGCGCTATGCGGCGTCAACGGCAGTCGGCCGGTGGCGTGGCGTGTGCGGTCGAGCGACGTCGCGTCGCGGCGTGCCGTGCGTGCGCGCGCGTAGGCAGTCTGGTGCGGGCATGCTCACACGCGCTGGCGCGCGGGCCTGCGGCCGTGGTGCGGCGTGGCTGTCGCAGCTCGGCGCGACGAGCACGCGGCCGAGCTGTGCGGCGGGCCAGGGTGGGGAGCGTGGCCGGCCGAGCGGCTGCGGAGCAGGGGCGAGGGGGGACGCCGGGTCGGCCGGCGCTCGGGAGCGGAGCACAGCGGGGGGGTGTGGCGCGGTCGGGCCGCGCGGCAGAGGAGGAGGAAGGCCGGGCCGGGCGTGCTGCGTGCGCGCGCAGCGGCATTCGTGCTGCGGGGCAGGCGAGCTGGTGCGTGCACGGCCGGAGCGGCGCACGTGCAGGAGCGGGGTCCAAGGGCAGGCATGCTCGGGTGGAGGGCATGGCCGGGCGGAGCAGGTGGCGACGGGCCCGGCCAAGCGCGTGGGGAGGGAGAGAGGAGAGAAAGGAGAGAGGAAAAAAGGAAGAAAAGAAAAAGGAAAAAGAAAAAGGAAAAAGAAATGGAGAGAGAGAAAGAGAGGGAGAGAGAGATCCACGCCGAGATCGCGGCGTTGATCGCGGAGCCGGTCGGTTGCGTTCCGCGGTCGCCCGCGTGCGCTGACGAGGCCACAGGGAAAAGGGGTCGAGATGCTGGAGATCGGACGATTGGAACAGGGAAAAGTTCCAGGAATTAGGGCGGACTTTGAGCTCAACGATGGAATACTTGGTTTTGAAAATAATTATCGCTCGTTTTAATTTAGCGGATTTTTGGGATGTTACAAACCTACCCCACTTAAAATGAATCTCGTCCTCGAGATTCGATTGGCTCCTAAACAGGTGGGGAAATTCCTTCTTTAGAGCGTCTTCGCGTTCCCATGTCGCTTCTTCTACACCGTGTCTGCTCCATTGGACTCTACAGATTCGCACTTCGGAGTTTCTAGTCCTCCTGGTGATAGTATCTAGAATCTTGATCGGTATTTCCTGGTACCGCAGGTCTGGCTGTAAATCTATTGTTTCTACTGGCACGTGTTCTGCCTCGGGTACCCTCAAACACCTTCTTAATTGCGAGACATGAAAGACTAGATGGATATCCGACATTTCCTCCGGTAGCTCTAGGCGATATGCTACTGTTCCAACTTTCTTTAGAACTTGGTATGTGATGAGGACACCACGAGTACGTCTACACCAGCAACACCTTCTCTAGCGTCTCCAGATGCACCTCCACCCCAGGCGCCACCTTTTGGGCCAATCACTCGGGCTCGTGCAAGAGAATTGAACTTCGTCATGCTACTGAAGAATGAAGGCCCAGAAGAATAGAAGCTGGCCCAACAGAGGCCCTTGTGTGGGCGCCTAGGGCTGCGCCCTCCCCCTTTGCCCTGGACACCAGGGGCGGCGCCCCATCTCCTGGCCGCCCTTCCCTAGGGGCTGCGCCCCCTCTCCCTCTATTTATAGAGAAGTTTCTTTTCAATTCAGACTTGAGTTTTGTTTTACATCTAGCTTTAGCTACTCTGGAACACGCGCAAATCAGCGCTGTCCTCGTGTATTCAGAACTCCACCTTCGAGAGATAATCAGATTGCTCGCATCCTTTTCTTGTTCGTTCTTCGATTGCGGACAGGAAACGATCTTCGTGATCAGGCTGATCTTGCATCAACAAGGTCGGTAACCACAGGGAGTTGGTTCAGCGATTGCATTGGCGCTTCGGGTTCGCTCGTCGTAGTCGGATCGTGAGGGTCATCTTCCGCCAAGTCGAATTTATCCCCACTCACCGAAAGATCGGGCACTTTGGCTCTATCAGTATGGTCCAATGTATCGGGGAGCCAACTTTCCTTGTACCTGAAATCTTCGGGTTCCTCGAATGGGTGACACCTTGAGATACACGAAATCTCCTGGGTTGAAATTTATTTCCCGTCTTTTCTTGTCGGCGTAGCTCTTCTGTCGGGACTGGGCCGCTTTTAGCTTTTCTCTAATCTCGGCGACTCTTTCTTCTGCTTCCTTTATGAGTGCGGGGCCGACTAGGGCACATTCTCCAACTTCTGACCACATCAGTGGTGTTCTGCACTTCCTTCCGTAGAGAGCTTCAAACGGTGACATGCCCAAGCTCGCTTGGTACCCGTTGTTGTATGAGAACTCGGCATAGGGTAAACTCTGTTCCCAATCTTTGCCGTAAGTGAGAACACATGCTCTCAACATATCTTCCATAATCTGATTCACCCTTTCTGTCTGACCATCTGTCTGTGGGTGATAAGCGGAGCTAAAGTCTAGCTTGGTGCCCATGGCTTTATGCAAACTCTTCCAAAATCTAGAGGTGAACTGGGTCCCTCTGTCTGAAACAATAAGACTGGGCACACCATGCAACTTCACTATATTTTCCACATAGAGCTTGGCTAGCTTCTCTCCGCCGTAGTTGGTTCGTACGGGTATGAAGTGAGCCGCTTTAGTGAGTCGGTCCACTATTACCCATATGGAATCATGTCCTTTCTGGGTTCTGGGCAATCCTACCACAAAATCCAACCCTATTTCATCCCATTTCCAAACCGGAATGGGTAAGGGTTGCAACAATCCTGCCGGCTTCTGGTGTTCAGCTTTGATTCTCTGGCAAGTATCACAACGGGCGACAAATTGTGCAATATCTGCCTTCATCCCATTCCACCAATATTTCTGTCTTAAGTCCATATACATTTTGGTGGATCCTGGGTGAATGGAGTAGGCTGAGTTGTGGGCTTCATCTATAATTATTTGCCTGAAATCTCCTTTCTGGGGCACACAAATTCTATCTTTATACCATAACGTTCCCCTATTATCCACTCTAAAGTCTGGGGCCTTATTTTCTTCGGTCTGCCTCCGGATTTCCATCAGTCCCTTGTCCGATCTTTGGGCTTTCCTGATTCTTTCTTCTAGGGTGGATTGAACGTTCAGTACTTGGCTGGAGCCTCGAGGGACAATGTGCACATTTAATCGTGCCATCTCCTCGCACAAATGGTCATCCTTGGGTCCATAGGATTTCCGGCTTAGGGCATCGGCTACTACGTTTGCTTTTCCCGGGTGGTAATGGATTTCCAAATTATAGTCTTTGACTAATTCCAGCCATCTTCTCTGTCTCAAGTTCAAGTCTGGCTGAGTGAAGATATACTTCAGGCTTTTATGGTCGGTATAGATTTCGCATTTATTTCCAATCAAATAATGCCTCCAAATTTAAGGGCGTGCACTACGGCTGCAAGTTCCAAATCATGGGTCGGATAGTTCTGCTCATGGGACCTGAGCTGGCGGGAAGCATATGCAACGACTTTCCCGTCTTGCATCAGTACACAACCCAATCCCTGTCGGGACGCATCGCAATAGATGACAAAATCCCGATGAATATCTAGTAGGGTCAGTACTGGAGTGGTAGTCAATCTTCGCTTCAGTTCCTGGAAACTCCTTTCACATGACTCTGTCCAGGTGAATTTCTTCTCCTTCTTGAGCAGTTCTGTCATGGGTTGGGCTATCTTAGAAAATCCTTCAATGAATCTCTGATAATATCCAGCTAATCCAAGGAAACTTCTGATCTCACTGACGTTGGTCGGTCGTTGCCAATTGGAGACTGCTTCGACCTTCTCGGGATCCACTGCTACTCCTTCCGCGGTCAGAATATGACCAAGGAAGGCTACTTTCTCCAGCCAGAACTCACACTTGCTGAATTTGGCGTATAGCCTATGCAATCTCAGTTTTTCCAAAACTACCCTCAGGTGCTGCTCGTGCTCCTGAATGCTCTTCGAGTATATAAGTATGTCGTCGATGAAGACTACGACAAACTTATCTAACTCGTCCATGAACACCTTGTTCATGAGGTTCATGAAATAAGCAGGTGCATTTGTCAGACCGAAAGACATTACAGTGAACTCAAACTGCCTGTATCGGGTGACAAAGGCTGTCTTCGAGATATCGTTCTCCCTAATCTTGAGCTGAAAATATCCGGACCTCAGGTCGATTTTGGAGAAGTACTTGGCCCCTTTTAACTGATCAAAAAGGTCATCGATCCTGGGAAGGGGGTACTTGTTCTTGATAGTGACTTCGTTTAGTGCCCGGTAATCTACACACAACCTCATACTTCCGTCCTTCTTCTTGACAAATAAAACCGGGGCTCCCCAAGGAGACGAACTTGGCCTGATGAAGCCAATTCATTGTAGTTCTTCCAGCTGTTTCTTTAATTCTGCTAACTCAGAGGCTGCCATCCTATAGGGTCTTTTGGCTATAGGGGCGGTTCCAGGGACAAGGTCAATAACAAACTCCACATCCCTATCTGGTGGCATACCGGGGAGTTCTTCGGGAAAGACATCTGGGTATTCATTCACTACTGAAACCTCTTCCAAGGGCTTGGCTTCCATGCTAAACACCATCGGGTTTGCTCCACTCTCTCGGGTATGACAGGTCACTCGGACTCCTTCCGGGTTCGTGAGGTGTACCACCTTGTCAGTACATCCTATGAGGCCATTGTGTTTGCTTAGCCAGTCCATTCCGAGGATCACATCTATCCCTTCTGACTTAAGTACTACTAGGTCTGCTAGAAACTCTACCCCACTTAAATTGATCCTTACCCGTAGACAACCCAGTTGACACCTGATGTCTCCTCCGGGCGTCCAGGTTAATAGGGGTGTTTTTAGTAGTACTGTAGGTATTTTATGTTTCTCCACAAAACTTGATGATATGAATGAGTGTGATGCTCCAGAATCAAACAGTACTGTTGCAAGAGTTGAGCTGACTAGGTACTCACCGAGTACTACACCCTGAGCTCCTTGAGCTTCCTGCGCGTCGATGTGGTTGACGCGGGCTCGTCCGAAAGACTGCTGGGATTGCCTCTGCTGGTTGTTGTTGTTGTTGCTGTTGCCACGGAGGGGCACTCGGTTGGCACCGGTCAGAACTGGCTTGGGTCCATTCATTGTGTTGGAGAAAGCTGAAGTAGCGGGCTTGTTCTTGGCATAGGGACAGTCGGCGATGAAATGTCACGTCTCTCGGCAGTTGAAGCAGGCCCTCACATTGCTGTTGTTGGTGGTGACCTGGCTCGCATTGCTCTGCGGGGCCCTCATGGTGTTCTGGCTCCTGAGCTGGGTGTTAGGGGCCCGGGGTCCTGTCACTTGAGACTGAGTTTTGTACTGCATTGGGGCTTGGGACCTTGGTGCGTTGTAGCTGAAGCTTCTGGGCTTTTGGAAATGATCCTGCTGGCGTGACTTACTCTCCAGAAACTTGCGCTTGTTATCCTTTCTTTCATCGATCTTGGCCTTCTCTGTGAGGATTGCCTTGTTCATCAAGGTGTTGAAATCAGGATAGATCTGAGGGGTGAGCAGGGTCCTGAGTTCTGGGTTTAGTCCCTTCTTGAACATATCCTGCTTCTTCTCGTCGTCGTTCACTTCTTCTGGTGCATAGCGAGACAGCTCCATAAACTGGTGAGTATACTCTTCCACCGACATACTACCTTGCTGAAGTGCGCGAAATTCATCCGCCTTGCACTTCATGGTGGCCGAGGGGATGTGATAGCGGCGGAACTCCCTCACGAATTCATTCCAAGTGATGGTGGAGGCATCTCTGGCAGCAGCGCAGTAATTCTCCCACCAGGCCAAGGCAGACCCGGTGAGTTGATGTGCTGCCAGCAGAACTTTATCACGATCCTGGCACTCGAACGGCTCAAGCTTCCTCTGGATCACACGTAGCCAGTCATCTGCATCTAAAGGGTTACTGGATCCAGCATAGGTGGGTGGCTTGGTCCTCAAAAAAGCTGTCAGCTTGTCATTCATGGTTTGTCCTCGTGGCTGCCTGTTGACAAGGGCATTGGCCAGTGTTTCTAGGATGAGGGTCTGACTGTGGATTATTTGTGCCAGGTCTCCAAGGGGTGGAGGGGGTGGCAGTGGCACTTCATTATTCTCCCCTCTGCCCTGGCTCACTTCTTGCTCTACAGGCGGAGGGTTCTGCCCATCCGGCTGCACTCCCATGCGGGAGGCCCTCGTGACGTTCCGGGAAACCATCTGCAGGACGAGTGGATTGAGACTAAGATTAGGTGATGTTTAAGTTGTTTAATTCATATTTTTGAAAAGGCAGTATCTATTTACTGCCGGTAGGCACACAATCAACAAGCACGCAACATCACAAACAACAAGCACAAACAACTTTATTACAGTAAGGGTGGTACAACACGGGGCAAGGCCAAATGCGTACTACACGTCCGGGTACACAACTACAAAAGAAAAGGGGGCACAGATCCTCTTCGGACCACACGGCTTCATCCCTTGACGGTCGCTAGTACTTTAGGCAAACTCATCGGCTTGAGTGGGTTCCTCCCTCGGAAGAGAACTCACGTCTTCTCAGGGATAGAGCGGTCCTTGCCCGCCGTCCTCTAGATCTCTGTTTTCCTGGGGTTGCGTAGTGGCTTCTCTTGCGGCAGCGGCCGTAGACCTTCCAGGGTTCTAGGGTGGGGCTTGTGGGTTTCCAAAGAGTGGTCCCCATCTTATGATGGGCGTTCCGAGCAGAACATGGTCTTCTCCAATTGCTGGGACTGGGGTTCCACTTCTAGTCCATTCCTGCATGCGCTGGTCCCGGGCTTGCCTGAGGCTCTCCTAAGCAACTGCTTCACTGCTGACCGCGGCTGCGGCTCTTGTCTCGGCTTGGACTGCTCGGATTTGTTGCAGTCTTACCGCGAGTTCTGCTTGCTCGGCTCGATGGGTCTGTTCCCTCAGCAAGTTGGCTTGCTCGTCAAAGAGTTGATCCAAGGAGGCTAGGTAGGTGGTCACTTGGTACAGGGGGCCTTCTTCATGGCGGCGCCGTTCCAGGCTCCTCATTCGAGCTTCACAAACTGGGGTTTTGATGGCCGGCGGAAAGAACCTCATTGGTGTGGGGGCGAGGTGTCTTTCGAAAATCCAGCACAGGTAACGGAGTGCTTTCCTGACGGCTAAGGGATAGGTGTCCTGGTGCCTAAACCCTGTAGCGGTCACTCGCCATGACTGGATGTAGGGGTAACGGTCACTTCTGGCGATGACTAGGATCACCCTGCAGCGGAGAGTGCCATGATGCTCGTACTCTCTGCTGTAGTACCTTGGACGTTCCGTGATGCCAAGGCTTTCCAGGGCGTAGATCAAGAGGCTGGGGAAGCCAGGTGCAGCTTGGCAGTCGCCCTGGGTCCATCCTTCCTTAGCCATCTGAAAACAAAGATAGGGTGAAAAACTTGCACAAATATTTGAGGTACACAAAGGGGGTAGATGATATTTATTATGGTAACATGGCGGGATGCAGTCTTTATGGGTACACAATTATTAGAGCAGAGGTTCTAGCTTAGGGGCTACTTTTATCATAGGGACTCTTCCTCGATCCTAAGAGGGCGCTTCTTCAGTGGAAGATACCGATCCGTCGCATCATCTTCGGTCTGAGTACCTTTATCCCAGTGGGTTTCTTCGGGTTCTTCTTCTTCTGTCTGAGTACCTACATCCCAATGGGTTTCCATGGGTTCTTCTTCTTCTTCTTCCTCTATCCATCTGCCTATTCCTCTGCGGGCCTCGTACTCTCGCATACGGGCTTGGAGGGCGGCTATTGAATTCTCGGCGCGTGTGACTCTTGCCTGCTGTTCTTGCAGTTCCGCCTCTTTTTCTTTCATTTGGACTTGGAGAGCGGCTAGGGAATACTCGGCGTGTACGGTTCTGGTCCGTTGTTCGTCCAGCTCTTGGGTTGCCTTTTCTGCTCTGTGGACTTGTTGCTTCAGTTGCGCCACTTGTTCGCGGTAGAGTTCATCCATGCCAGTGAGATAGATAGATAGGTGAGAGACTGTATCTTCCAGGTCTTCTTCTTCTCTCCCAAGTCCTCTCATCCGGGCAATCCATGTGCGTCCTCTTCCTTCAGTCGGCGGGAAAAATCCCATAGGAGTCCGCTGAAGGTGGTGCCTGTAGATCATGCGTAGACGTTGCAGGGCTTTACGGGCGGCTTTTCGATAGGTGTCCGGGAAGCGAAAACCAGTGGTGGAGATAAACCAGGGATCCACATTTGGGTAGCGGGTGCTCCTTGCCACGAAGATCATCAGGTCGCACCGAAGAGTGCCCTTGGAGTCGTACTCCCGGTAGAGAAACTCTGGTGGGTCCATAACTCCGATGCGTTCCAGGCTGAGTATCAACAACTTAGGAAGGCCGGGCTCTGCGTAACAGATTCAGCCGATCCATCCATTGTCAGCCATCTGGAATAGGGCAAGAACCAGTGGTGAGTGTTTGTGTGAAGAAAGGATTAAGGAAAGAATAAACCTAGTGTGGAAAGGCCTAAAACAGGGTTTCGCTCCTAGGGTCATGTCCTACGGCCAACCTACGGCTCTGATACCACCTGAAGCGTCCCCTCATAAGAGAAGACTTAAATGTGATACAAACATCAGTCCCAGGAGGCTGATGCCACATTTATTACATCAGATGGTTCATTACCGTACAAACCTCCGAGGAGGACACTCGATATAGATAATAATAACTAGTAACCAAGCTACAACATAACACCAGACCGCAACCCACATGGGGTCTAGCTCGGGCTTAGAGTACTGCGTCAGCGAAAGCATCTCGAACAGGGCCGGTTCCACAGGCAAGGTTGGGTGTAGAACGATAACCCTACTCGGCGTCGTCTGGTACGAAGTCTGGGTCTTCTTCTGTAAAAAGTAAGAATGGGGTGAGTACAAACGTGCTCAGCAAGTCCAACCACACCCATGGAGGGGGGTTACATCAGAAAAATATGCACAGGTAAATCAAGGGTGAGGTTACGGTTTAATTTGCCGAAAGCTAAATTTTATGCAGGGGTTTATTTAGCTGAAAACATTTCAGACACCAGTTTTTGTAATGAGTAACACGGAGTTCAAGTTTTAACTGCTACCGGACTCCCCGTCCGTCGTAGCACACGGCACAACTGCCGGACATAATTCCAAAACAACTCACGCTAACCCATCCCCAAAGAAACACTAGTTATGTGACCACACCGTAACTCGCCCAATACCGTGGGCCCGGACTATTCGAATAGATTCTTAACTCTGCAGAGGTATGCAACTTTACCCACAAGCGGTACCACAACACGAGCACCGAAGTGTCGGTGTAGATCCCGACATAGCCATTACCCACCTTAGCTAGACCTAACTAGCCATCACGGGATGCACCAAGGGGTCATCGACCATTCACTTAGGTATAACCGGGCATAAGTCACTCGGGCTTATCCCTTTTCCTTAGTCACCCGTTGCTCTCAGCTCTCCTGATGGCTATCAAATTAACTAGTGGGATTTATGCTAAGTCGTTGCCCATTCAACGGTCGAGTGGTTTGCACGATAGTGGAGTTAGGTGAGATGACACACCAACTCGGTCCTTAGACACGACAAGATGGATATCTCCCTTCTGTGCTCTGCCACATTGACATGAGCACACCAAATGGCAAATCCATAGAAATGCCATCCATCCCGTCCAAACTTTCTTTACAAAAGCACCACATTTATCCCATCCCACATACGCACACATTTTCTTTATAAAAAAAATAAATCGTATTATGAGTAAAGTCCTAAGCGTTCTAATATCGATTAACGTCCAAGAAAAATCAGACATTAATCTAGGTGGTCATGGAATGGTCGTCACAAATCAAGGGGTGGCTATCCAACCATGTTTTCATGCAAGCAAAACTTATGCAATTTTATAAAACAGGCCATTGGGTTGTGTTTATAAAAACTAGGACAGAAACATGCATCAAATGATGGGATTGAACTTGCCGTCTTCGTAGCCTTCGGGGAGGTCCTGTCCTTCGGGCTCGGGGTCACAGAACGGGTCCTCGTTCACCTGCTCACAGTACTGCTCGTTGACGGGCTCTCCTTCGTTCACTCCGTGGTCTACAGTGCACACCAACAAGCACACAATCAAAACACGGAAAATAAAGATCTATCGTTGAGCTCAAATCGGGAACACATAAGATGTAGGGTTCGGAGTAATATTTTTGTGTGGATTCCTAATGGCATGGTCAAAACTATGTCATGAGAGGCGTGGTAAAGTTTTAGGTTGATCCGAGATCGTTTGGCGCATGAAATGATGGGTTACATAAAGGGTTAGGGGTTAAACAGGGGTTCAGGGGCCTATTTGTAAATATAACTGAGAATGCAGGGGCTTGGTTGATAATTTAGAAATTATTTGGGTTATTCTAAAAAGGGTCAGGGGCTTAGTTGTAAATGTTTTCATAAGGTGGGAGGATCTGTTTTGAATTATAATAAGAGAAGGGGTTATTTTTGCAAAAAGGTAAAAAGGTGGGAGGTTTCTTTACTAATTAGGGGAAAAGCTAGGGGGTTTTGGGCATATTGCCCTGTCCTCTTCCTTCCCCCGCACTGGGAAACAGGGGAGGGGGGAGGCGCTAGTCGGCGGCGGCTGATTCGGCCGCTCTGGGCCACGGCGGCAGTCGGGGTGAGGGGGAAAAGGAGCAGGGGGGCACGACGGCTTGATTCCCCACCTGGCTTGACTTGAGGTGGAGCGAGGCGGCGGGTCTTCGAGAGCGGGCGGCGGCGGCCACCGGAGTCCGGCGGGGCGACGCTGTAACTGAGGAGAGGAGGGCCGTGGGGGTCAGTGAGGTCGGGGTGGTGGGTGCGGAGCTCGGAGGCGCCCCTTGGCCCTTTTTATAGGCGGCTAAGGCGGTGGAGGCGAGGGTGCGGCGGTGGCGCGCCGGCGGACTCCGCGACCGGCCTTAATGGCGGTGGGGGCCGTCTCGGCGAGTAGCGGGGGCGGCGGCAGCTAGGCGGTGGCGAGGCGATGTGACGCCTCGGGCAGGCGGCGACCGTGCGCAGGCGGCGCTGTTCCGAGGTCGCCGGCGCTGTACGGCGTCAACGGCGGTCGGCCGGTGGCGTGGCATGTGCGGTCGAGCGATGTCGCATCGCGGCTGTAAGGATCACCGGGGTGTCCGACCCTAGAGGGGGAGGGGGTGAATAGGGTCGCTAATCGCTTTTTAACCTAGGGCTCAAACTGCTTGCATAAGATAAACCTAACACGTCCTACGCATGCTAGTTATGACTAAGGTTTATCTATGCTACTCTCTACTTACCCCTAAAAAGACTTGCAACCTAGCTAGTCCTAATCAAACTAACTAGGAAAGTAAAGGTATGCAAGGTAGAGTAAGTGCGGAAACGTAATGCGGTAAGTAAAGAGGTAAGTGCAAGAGGGATGCAAACTCCCGAGTAGACACGGTCATGTAACGTGGTTCGGCATAAATGCCTACGTCCACGGGACACCGAGGCTCTTCCGATCACCGTCTTGCACTACGCCACCAATGGCGATGCCGGCAAGCAAAGGCAAGTGCCCACAAGACACCGAGTCTCGTGCACCGCCACCGTCTCTCTCGGTCACCCGGCCGAAATCCACTACGGAGCTTCTCCACCAAGGAGGGGGCCTCCTCTTCCCCCGCACAAAGTGTCGTTGCCACTCCACACCAAGACGGAGGGTCACACGACGGATCACAAGTTGCTTGCCGCAGCAAGACTTCTCTCAAGGGAGCTCTCGCAAGAACTAATCCCTATAACAAGCACTAAGCACTCTCACAAGTGTGCTTAAGCCTATATGATGTACAATGAAGCTCTATGGTGGTTGGAGATGATCTTTAGCTCTTGTATACTTCCTTGAACTCCAGCACTCTCAAATGGTGCGGCCTTGGGGGTATATATAGGCAGCACAAGCAAATATAGCCGTTGGAGAAAAGCTGCCAGAAATGTGCTTAACACCGGTTAATCCGATGCTCCCCAAATTTCCATCGTCGGTTTAACCGGTGATACTAAACTGCCCACTGAAAACTAGCCGTTACGTGTACGGGCAATCAACCGACGCAATCGACCGGTGTACGTAATATTAGCGTCGGTTTAACCGGTGAGTGCAACTGTCCTCTGATCCTTGAAAAACAAACTCTCTGGACAACTGCACCGACGCCATTAACCGGTGCATCATCGGTTCATCCGATGTATGCATTTTTCTTGGTCTGCTTCTGCCATTGCACCGACGTATTCAAACTTCCTATCGTCGGTTCATCCGGTGCCAAACCCTAGCCCGCAGGCCATCTCTGTCATTGCACCGATGAGTACATTTTGCCTTACGTCGGTTTAACCGGTGATACTAAAACTCCCAGACGTGCTCAAGTCAATGCACCGACGTGTGTAATTTGCTTGGCGTCGGTTCCCCCTCGACCCCCGTCCGCTAACCGGGTAGCGGAACCCCCGTAGGGGCGGCCCTTCGGGCCTAGCTTCGCCTCTCTTCTCTTTGTCATCACTTGAACCTAAAAGCCTGAGTATATCATCTAAGCAAACACATTAGTTCAAGTGTTGCGTGTGTCATCAATCGCCAAAACATTATATTGAAATATGGCATGAGAGGCCATTTTCGCTACAGCGGCGTGCCGTGCGTGCGCGCGCGGAGGCGGTCTGGTGCGGGCGTGCTCACACGCGCTGGCGCGCGGGCCTGCGGCTGTGGTGCGGCGTGGCCATCGCAGCTCGGCGCGCCGAGCCGCCGTGTGTGCGGGCGCACGGCCAGTCCGGGGCGGCGTGCATGCATGCGGCCGAGCTGTGCTGCAGGCCAGGGTGGGGAGTGTGGCCGGCCGAGCGGCTGCGGAGCAGGGGCGAGGGGGACGCCGCGTCGGCCGGCGCTCGGGAGCGGAGCACAGCGGGGGAGGTGTGGCGCGGTCGGGCCGCGCGGCAGAGGAGGAGGGAGGCCGGGCCGGGCGTGCTGCGTGCGCGCACAGCGGCGTTCGCGCGGCGGGGCAGGCGAGCTGGTGCATGCATGGCCGGAGCGGCGCGCGCGCAGGAGCGGGCTCCAAGGGGAGGCGTGCTCGGGTGGAGGGCGTGGCCGGGCGGAGCAGGAGGCGACGGGGCCGGCCAAGCGCGTGGGTAGGGAGAGAGGAGAGAAAGGAGAGAGGAAGGAAGGAAGAAAAGAAAAAGGAAAAAGAAAAAGGAAAAAGAAATGGAGAGAGAGAAAGAGAGGGAGAGAGATCCGCGCCGAGATCACGGCGTTGATCGCGGAGCCGGTCGGTCGCGTTCCGCGGTCGCCCGCGTGCGCTGACGAGGCCACAGGGAAAAGGGGTCGAGATGCTGGAGATCGGACAATTGGAACAGGGAAAAGTTCCGGGAATTAGAGCGGACTTTGAGCTCAACGATGGAATACTTGGTTTTGAAAATAATTATCGCTCGTTTTAATTTAGCGGATTTTTGGGATGTTACACGGACGGTCCGCCGTTCATGAGACTCGTCCACCAGAGGCTCTACAGAGAAGTTTTCAATAAAAAATATATACTGCGGACGGTCCGCCGAAGGACCGCGGACAGTCCGCCTGTGTTGGGCAATATTTGACCAGTGGCAGTTTCAGTCGGGTGTCAGTGTTAAAATTCATAGGCGGACGGTCCGCCAGGGTTCCGCGGACAGTCCGCGACTGGACAAAATGGTGGGGTCGGCCAGACTTGCTTTATAATGGATGTCACCCTCACCCCTCCCCACCAAACCGAACACTACATCCAAAAGGCTCTCTCTCTTTCTCTCTCAAGAACGTGGGGAGACGACAAGGTCAAGGCTTTTTGGCGTGGTTCCCGGACGGTCCAAGAACATCCCCGGACTCTTCTCAAGATTGTGCATCATGTCCTCTCGGTATTTCGACGAATCCCTAACTCTTGTTCTTGGATTTCTTTATTGGAAAGAGTTAGGGTTATATGCTCCGATCTGTTTTTGGACCATGGATTCTTGAAAATATTTTGGGGATCTTATTCCTAGTGATGAGGAGATGCTATAGTTAAAATTTGGTTGGTGGATTTGAATCGAAACTCACAATATGGATGAATCAAAGTTAAGGGCGATTTTGTGTTCCTGCGTAGAACATATGGGTCGCGGACGGTCCGCCGTGGTATTCATGAACCGCGGACGTTCCGCGTTCAGAAGTGCGGACGGTCCGCCAGTATCAGATTTTTCAGATAAATGCTGAATTGACTTATATCATTATGGATTGATCCTATTGCTTTAGTAATTGTTCTTATGGTTAAATCTTGATCTTAGGCCACCCCGGAAGATCATCAAGGTCACTGCTTCTAAAATCAAGAAGGCTATGTCTTCCAAAAGACAAAGAGACAGTGATGATTCCGATGATGTGGACTATGCTCCAAATATCAGTGAGATGGCTGCAGCATCTTCAGTAGGAGATGCAGGTGATGAATCTTCAGAGGAAGAGACTGAGGGGGTTGAAGATGATGTTACAGATTTGATGGGGATAGATCTACCTAGCCGACAGTGGACTGCAGAGAGCTATGCCAATGCAAGAGCAGTGGATCAGTTCAGTTTGCCTCGTGACACCAACATCCTCTTCTTCAAAACTGAGGTACAAAAAGATGCTTACTTTGGTCATCTAGTCAAGAAAAATGTATTCAAACATCAGACCATTGACCTAGGCTATATGAGACAACAACAAGTCATGTCTGATCTAGTAGATATATTTTAGCAAATGGGGTTAGCAAATTTTCTGCAGCATAGGTGTGATTGGAATGAAACTGTGATACGTCAGTTCTATGCCACTCTAGAGATCAACATGGTTGAGGAAACATTTAGGTGGACAACTGGCAAAAGAACCTATTATGCTACATTTGCACAGTTTGCTGAGGCAAATCAATTGGATTATAATTTCATCACTAGTGAGCAAAGTATGAATGTTGTGTTAGAAAACCCTCTAGATGAGAATGACTACCCCATGTTCTATGAGCCTGCACATCTTGGAATTGCTAGAAGCTTTGGGGGCACTCAGGGTCTGAGGCATCATCCTGCAGTGATCAATAAGATTGTTAGAGTCACATTCATGCCTAAGAGTGGCAACAAGGACAAGATTAGAGGGCACTATTGGAATGTGATATCTCATGTCATGAACAGAAATAGAATAAATTTCATTGCTCTTATCATGGATCAGCTTGCAGATTTGAGGCATAACATGGAGATGAACTTATATTTTGCTCCATACATTATGTCCATCATCAAGGTTAAGTCTAGCTTCAGAGGGTTATGTGAAAGCAAGCACACACCTTTCAGGCCATTCAAGAATGACAATGCTTTTCTTTTGAGGCCTCTGACTCCTTTCCCTGGAGATGATATGGATGTTGAAGCACAGGGGCAAGATGGTGCTGAACTGCTGATGATAGTGATGATGATGCTCACATGGGAGCTGCTGCAGCTCAGCATGCCATGCCACCACCGCATCCTCCAGCTCAACAGCAGTGGGCTCCTCCAGCTGGCTACTTTGACCCTTATTTTACATCCATGCAGGAGAGCATGTCCTCTCAGATTGCGGGGTTGGCTAGTCAGATGCAAAATCAGATGAACCTCAACTTCCAGAACATGCAGCAGCAGATGTTCCAGCCCATGATGGCTCGGATGCAGGGGGTTCAGGAGAGCTTACACTCAGACATAGCAGCTCTTGACTCACGCTTTGAGGATTTGCCCTCTTCTGAGCAGTTTGAGCAGCTTGAGCAGAGGCAGGAGCAGCTAGAGCAGCGCTTTGATACGTTCAGCACAGCTTTCACCGGGTTTTCTGACCACTTCTACTCAGTATTTCCGGCTCCAGTGCCACCTCCAGAGTTCTACCCGCACCAGCCGTTCTACCCACCACCACCTCCTCCACCGCCGATGGATTGACTTTCTTGGCAATTGATGCCAAAGGGGGAGAAGGAGCTTTGGAGTGCTTGGATCTAGGGGGAGCTCATGGACTTCTCATGGAGATCATTCGTTTTCGTGCTTGGATCTACGGGGAGCTCATGGACTTCTCATGGAGATCATTCGTTTTCGGCTTCCGCTTGCCACTCATGATTATTTGTGTTGAACTATTGCATTACTTGTTCATGATTTGTGTCTTGCATGAACTCGATTTGAGACTTGTGTTTGGATTTGAACATTTGGTTTGTAATGTGTGATGAACTATGTTGGTTTGTGTTACTCTTATCTATTTATGTTCATCTTGTGGTTGTGAGGTTGTGCTAACCTAGCTAAAATTCATATCATATATATCTTGTATCTTGTATGCCTCGATTTCCACTTGTAGGGAAAACTCCGTCAAAAGTTTCAAATATATATATATGTGTGTACTTGGTATTCATGCAAATTTATATGCACATATCAAAGGGGAGTTCTCTCTATTCATCGAACTTGGTGAATTTATTCATACCATATTCTGAAATTTTCAAGAAAATGAGTAAGTTCTTCCAAAGTTCAATTCCAAGTCCACCTTATGCCTAGCGTATAAAGTTGACTTGAACACTTTTATCACTCCAAAATTTAGTGTTGTCATCAATTACCAAAAAGGGGGAGATTGAAAGCATCTAGGCCCCTAATTCGAGTTTTGGTAATTAATGACAATGGTTTGTGGATTAATGATTTCGTTTGAGATAATGAGTATAGGTTGATCCACGGATGAAAGAGATTTAGTTGTGAACGTATGGAGTTTTGGAGATGATGAGCAAAGCTCGGGCTCAAGGCAAAGGTATAAAATAGGGCTTTTGTATTTTACCGGTCACAAGGCGTTTAGTGGATGAAAAGTGACCGGATTTGTTGGATAGATAGCCGTACTATCAAGAGGGGTTGTGTACTCATGCTTGACGTGTCTTTAGTGCCATTTTGCTCAAAATATCTAGTTGCATGCATGAGGGCTAACAACATTTTGAAAAGATTTGAAAAAGAACAAGTTTGAGAGCTGACTGCATAAGCGCGGACAGTCCGCCCCCTGGGGCGCGGACGGTCCGCAATCGTTCCAGAGAGCATGTTTGGCTCTGGTGGTTTTTAGAGGTGTCTGGCGGACAGTCCGGCCCAGGTGGGCGGACGGTCCGCAGCTCTAACTCAAATTGTACCAGAGAGGGTGTTTTCTCTGGTTGGGCTTATGATCCGTGCGGCGGACGGTCCACCCCTGGGGCGCGGACGGTCCGCCGGCTATTTGACAATTTGTACCAGAGACATTTTTGTCTCTGGTGGGTTTTCAAGGTTGAACTGCGGACGGTCCGCTCCTGAGGCGCGGACGGTCCGCAAGCTAATTTCAAAGTTGTACCAGAGACGATGTTTCGTCTCTGGTGGTGTGGAACACTCACTGCGGACGGTCCGCACCTGGGTCGTGGACGGTCCGCCAGGGCTTAACGGCTAGTTCTGACACGCATTAAATGCACTCTGACTCACTGGTTTATAACGGCGGACGGTCCGGTTTTTGAAAGGCGGACGGTCCGCGACTTCGCAGAAAAGAGTATAATGGCTAGTTTTTGGAGGGATGTCTATATATACCCATTGCCCGGCCTTTGGGGGTCTCTCTTGTTCATTTGGACTGCATACTTGACATCATACAGCTAAGGCATCCCTGTCTCACACACACTTGCTTAGAGATTGCATTCTTGACGGTGTGAGAGCTTCCTAGTGCATTGCATCAAGAGTTTGAGCTTTGTGGCACTAGGGAAACTTCAAGCAAGCATCATCGACTTGTTACTCTTGGGAGTTGCCACTCCCTAGACGGCTTGGAGAAGAGGATTTCGTGGAGCTCCTCCAAGGAGATTGTTGAGGAGCACCGATTTCGGTTGTGAGAGGTCTTGTGCTCACCTCACCGGAGTGATGAAGAGCAACTCTAGTGGAATCGAGGTGTGGAGCTGTTTCTTGATTCAAGCCGGCTCAAGATCAAGAGGTTCTTGATAGAGGAGCGGTTGATTCTTGGAATCCACCTCAACGTGGATTAGGGGTGACCGGCAAGTCATCGACACCACGGGATAAATTCTTGTGTCAAGCTTGGTTACTTCTCTTGCTCACTTTAATTCTTGTTTTTACTTTGAGCAATTTACTTTACTAGAGCTTGTTTTGTCTCTTGTCACCCTAGGTTGCAAACACATCTAGAGATAGTAATAGCTTGACATAGGGCTTTCCTTTGTTAATAATTAAATTTCTCTAGTGTTGTTGGCTTTAGATTTTAAACCGCCTATTCACCCCCCCTCTAGTCAGTGTTCTTGATCCTACAGTGGGTCGCTGGCCCATGGGCCCCGCCTGTCGGCCTCTGGGCCGGCTCTGCGGGGTGGATCTAGCAATTTCGATGAATTTTCTTTGTGCAATATTGTTTTTTGCGTAGAAAATCGTATAGACCTTGAAAAAATACAAAACTTATTTTGTTGGGTTCGTATCACTCAGATCTACTTTGGAAAAATGTTGTTTTGCATGTTATCTTGCTGTAGATTTATCTATAGTTTTATCTTTCAAAAGTGAGTTTAATGCTTAGTTATTTGTTTACTACTCTAAAAACATCCAACCAAATTTTGCTAGACTCCTTGTGAAGTGTAATTTCCAGTGGTCCAACTTGCTCATATGTTTCCTTGTTGTTTGTTAAGATTTTAGTGTGTTTTCGTATGCTTTGTCCAAAAATGGTTTAATGTAGAACTTTTTGCTGGAAAGTGATAAAATAGTAAAACCGGTTTTGTTAGCTTTTTATTCATGCCTAGTATCTATGATAATTTTTGTGGATTTGTTTAGTTAAGTTTGCATGCCTTTTCTGATTTATCTTTTTTCGAATAGCTGAAACTTAATATAATTACGATTAATTTCAGAAAAATGCTTTTGTTGCAAAACTAATTTTCATGAGTTCCTTGTAATGTCCTCTACATGCTCAATTTAATTTGCGATTTATGCTTATTGTGTAAGTTCATTTCTTGATTCGTGCTCTAGCTTCATCGTTCGTTGTTACATTAGTGATCGTCTGTCGTCGCATGTGTTTACGTTGTGTATCATCACATTTTGTGCCATTCTTTATTCATGTCATATTACTCTTGCATAGTCTATAGCATCACCCTAATGTATACGCATCACTTCATGCATTTTAGTGACCGAACCATCGGAGGTCGAACCCGTGGAGCCCACCAAGTCCGTTGAGCCTGAACCTGGAATCCAGTTCGTGGTTGAGCACGAAGCTAATCAAGGCAAGCAGCTAAGCATGATTCCTTGCTCCTATTTAATCTGAGTTAGCTAGTTATATCACCGGGTAATATTGGGTTATATAGTATGTATGTATTGCATTTTTGTACCCAATTTCATGCATTGTGCTTCTTTGATTTGTTACTCATGTCCTTGTCACTTGTTAGTCATTTAATTACTTAACCTGACTAGATGCTTAGCTCTGCTTAGAGTACTCCTTTTGCTCGCAAAAAGGGTTAGTTGGAACATCATACCTGCTGGTTATCCTTTATCGCACTTGAGTAGTTGGGGTTCTGTTGGAGTAGTAGTACCGAGATTCGAGTGGAATGGTAGGGCCTAGAGAATGTTGTCACGTGGGCATAGTCCGCTTGGATCGTTTAAAGACCGTCCGTGGATGCCATCGACTTTGAGCATCTTTTCGTGCTACCACATATCCAAATAATGGTACTGATGAGCCAATTGCCTTCTTTGACTTGATCGTTGAGGCCCGGTCCCAGATGCGTGGCCAAGGGGCTATGTAGAGAGTCTTAGGGTTGTCCCCGGTGGACCTAGGTTACTCTCCGCGCAAGCTGGGCATACCCTCAACGGTTGAGCCTCGTTGAGAACGGTTGACACGAGTACCCCCTTATCCAACTTGGGCGGTTGGGTGAGCTGCATGGTCCTTGTGTCGTGTGGGTAAAGTAGTACACCCTTACAAAGTTTTAATCAATTTAAATTGCCGCGCTCTCGGATATGAGCAAGCTCTTGGTCCGTCGAATTCCTCATAGAGAGTTTCGGTTATGTTGGAGTGGTTCTTGTCACCTTTATGATCATTCATATATTATGCTCTTAATCAACTAAAACTTTTGGGGTTTGGGCAAAAATAATTAATCTTGCTAGGTGATAGTTTAGAGAGCTCTTGCAATGCAATAATTACTTAACACTAAAGCTTTCATTTGAGTCTTTGCATAATCCTTGCTTATTTATTCGTGTAAGACTTGCGAGTACCTTTGTACTCAGATTGCTTTCTAAACCTAGTTGTAGGTGAACCGGAAGTGGTGTTCGTCCACTTCTACCCCGCTGATCCAAGTGCGGGGGAGGAGTAGGTCGTTGTGGCTATAATGATGTCCTTGAGTAAGGCATCATTATCTTAGTATGTCTTTTCCGTAATCGAGCTCCGTGAGAGCATATAAATGTAATAAACTTTAAGTTTCTATTTAATATGACTTTCATGAGCCCAAGGCTTATAATGAAAGTTAGTTTGAACCCTCCTATATCGAACCTGTATTGAACTTTGGTAATGTAAAATTGCTCTTGTGGTTCATCGGCACTGTGTATGCGATTGTATAACGGTACGTGAGCTTAATTCTGGGCATGTGGCAAACACGTACCGGGACTACCGGATTTGCGATCGTTTTAGGTGAATTGTGTTGATGAAGTGCCTCTAAGATGTGGATTAAGACGTGGCGTATCGAGAGACGGGCACGTGTTAACTCTCATCTTAATGGATTAATCAATAATTTTTACCTAAACTGAGTGCAAATTGGACGGTTCTCACATCATACATCTATACTCAGAGTCAAACATAGCTCATAGTACATCTAGATAGGTCCACATATCAATCTACTAATTCAGGGTTGTGTGCATGAGATTATCTTTTGAACAAGAGAACTCTTCTTTCTCTCTTCCACATGGATAGAAAAACCCGTGTGGCTAAGAACTAGCTGACTCACCTTATTTGGAGGAGGTCTGCAGGAAATATTGAGCCAAAAACGTTAGATACATTGGTTTTTTTTCTTCTGAGGAGTAGACTTGGCAGAAGCTGTAGACTACTTTTGCAGAACATCATCTCACCTGTAGAATGAGAACAGCAGAGGTCACCTCTTTCATGTGGACTCTGGGTGCGGTACTGCAGTCTGCTGATGATCATTCGTCGAAACGGACATCACTCATGGTGATCGTGTCGTGCGAGGGACCAATTGAACTACTTGCGTTTCAGGGTTTTTTTTCCCGACAGGTGAGATTAAACCGCCGCCCTCCGGTTCTGGTAAACCGGTCCGATTTGACCGGTTACCAGTAAAAACCGGCTAAATTCAAATTTCAAATAAAAAACCACAGTTCAACCGGTTTCCACCGGTTAGCCGACTGGTTAGGTCGGTAAACCGGTCCGGTTTGAGTAGAAACTAGGGAGTTGAACAAAAAACCGACAAAAAACCCACTTTAGTTCAAAATTTGAATGTTTGTATAATATGTTTTAGCTTAAATGAATCCTTCAATCCTCTTTTGTACTACTTTTATATTAATACAATGTATAGCATGTTTTACATTGTATTTGTATACTTTTGTATGCACGCTTTTTTGTTTAACTTCAAATGTCCGCAAAGTATACTAAATAAACGAATATTTTAAAAAATTTAACACCATTAGATTCGTCGCAACTTGAAGTATTTTTAGATTTTTTTTGGAAATTTTTCATTTTTTTTGAATTTAAATTTGAATTTTGAATTTGGACCGGTTTGAAACCGGCTGGTACCGGAACTGGTCTGGACATGTTACACCGGCAACCGCGGACCGGTTAAAAAAACCTTGCTTGCGTCACGGTTGGTCCTCTCCGGAGTCATTCCATTTCCATCCTGTCACGCTCGTCTCGTACATTCCATTGTGTGGTTGCCAAAGTTTGGCACGTTGGCCTGTCCTGACGCCTGAGGAGCGAGGCAGGAAAGCCTCGGCGGCTCGGCCCCTCCAAAGTCTGAACCGAGGCAGGTTCAGCCGGCCGATGATGCATCTCTGTTGACCCAATTAATAATTCTCTCGGCTCCGGGTAACCGTGTGGGCCCTCTGCCGCCCGTGTCCTGAAGCCAGTTGACGAGGCGTTGACCTGAGCTACTCAGACGAGTGGCGTTAGGGGTGTTTTCGAATAGGGATTTAAAAAAAAGTACCAGACAATTTAGTATTTAGAAGTATTAAATAAATATTAATTATAAAACTACCTGTAGAACCTTGGGGCTAAACTGCGATACGAATCTAATGAAGTATCTTAATCTATGATTAGCGAATGTTTACTGTAGCATCATTATAGCAAATTATGAATTAATTAGGCTCATTAGATTTGTCTCGCGAAAAAACACTCAGCTGTCAAAAAACATTTATAAATAGATTTTATTTAATACTATAAAATATTAAGATTCTTTTTGATGTGATAGGGACTTATGAAAAAAATTTGGAACCAAGCAATGCCTTATAGTTGGCTGCCAGGTGCCGGGCCTCTGGATTTCAAGCGTCCGTTCAACACTTGTTCTTTGACTGAAACAGAATGGGGTCACTACCGGCGCTTGGTCGTCCATGTGCGCATCGTACGATTCTCTTCCTTGATAGATTGCCGTCGTTGTCTCACTCCCTCGCCAGCGCGCCGTCGTCGTCTAGTCCAGTCACGCCATGCGGTTGGTCACGCGCAGCAGCGGTAGAACTCCCTGGCATTTTGCGAGGTCAGGTCGGCCGGACGAGACGAAGATGCAAGGAAACTGACGGCGTCGTGATCCTCGAGGGAGACTGCTGATGACGAATGGGCGTTACCCTAATGTCATGTACGGCGGCTTCTTGGTCTTGTGTTTTTCTTTCTTTTTCCACAGAAATAATCTATCGCTCTCCGATCTGATCGGTAAGAGACAACTCTAGCTAGAAAAAAGGGTCCAACCACGAACTACCGGTTTTTGTCGGGGGTAATTGGTTGGAGGGAATGAGAGCTTAGAGATGAGAGCTTAAAATTCTCCTATTTGTTTGCTGCGAGTGAGAATTTCAGTGGAATAGAGAAAGTCAGTCAGTACACACATACACGCACGCACGCACACACGCTTGTATAGAGGGTCAACTCCCACCAAGGATTTTCCAGTGGAGGAATGGTATAATTGGATGGTAATTGTGTTTTTGTGCAAGATCGACTCATCACAACCGTTCATCTTGACTTATGATACAACTTCCCTATCCCAATTCCATGAACCAACACAAAAGCTAAATTTTTTTTGTCTTGAACCTCTCATCTCGTCTCTCATCGCCGGCCAAACAAAGAGGTTGGGACTGAGAGTCCAACTCCCACATAAATTCTCTCTCTCAACTCCCATCATACCTCTCATACATTTTCTTCTCTTTCATCAATGCAGAGCTTTGGCAGCACGACTTTCCGATTGCGACTGCTATCAATCAGCAGGTGCCGATCTACCGCTACTTGAAAGATGAAATATGTTAGAAAAAGAGGGCGGATGCACGTGATACCCTTCGGGCCTCTGTAATACTGATGTGCCCATCGCTTCTTCGCCTATTGGGCCGCGTGTTTAATTATTTACATGTAAAAATTTTGCATTGAAATCTTACTAATTTGAAGTACTAAATAAAATCTATTTATAAATTTTTTTGCATAGATGGGTTGTAAATCGCGAGACGAATCTAATGATACTAATTAATCTATAATTAATCTATAATTAGCGGATTGTTACTGTAGCATCACTGTTGCAAATCATAGATTAAGTAGGCTCATTAGATTTACAGCCCATACATACAAAAAAATTTGTAAATATACTTTATCTAGTACTCCATGCATGTGTCCCAATATTCGATGTGATGTTTTTTTTGTGTTTACCAGTTTACGGGTAAAGATTGGGCCTTGATTGCTTTGCTACGGTTGTTTCGAGGACCTCCCTCGGTGCCGTTGAGTTTTAGTTAGCTCTTCTAAAGAAATTGCATTATTCTAATGCGATGTGCTGCGTATTTGAGGGAAAAAAAAGAATTCCGCCGTTGAGATTAGAAATTGTACTATTCTAAAGAAATTGTATCATTCTAATGCTGAGTAAAAGTGCAGAGACTAGAGACGGCGTCCTCGACCTCTTGTACGTCAAGGTCAACCCTTGAGCGATCCGGAAGATTCCGATCCAGTGCATCTTTTTTCTTAAATTCTAAGTATTTTTTTCTTGAATTCTAAGTATGTTTCCTATTTCTTGTTAGCTCATGGATGATCGTCGTTTATCTAATTGACTGCCTACATATCTATCCATGTGGCCATATGTACAAGAGATAACTATCCCATTCCCGTGATGTCACCAAATGCTGACGTCTGCGTCTTGAAGGCGTCCCCCTCACTGCACCGTGGCAGCTTCCCTGTTCCCTCATATAAGGCTATCCGCACTCGTCGTTCTCTAAATTCACTCTCTAAAGAGAATATTCTATCATGGTCATCGAAATTCTCTTCTCTATCCTCGTTTCTCCCGCACTCGTTATACTTTATATCTCATACTCTATATTCTAGTCATCAATATTTTTTACTCAAATCTACTTTACCCATCTCTTCTATAGGGGCTGACGGGTGGGACCACCTTCCAACCCCTATCTCCTCCTACCATCCTCCCCACCTCCCCTCTCACCCCCCCCCCCCCCCCCCGCGCCTGCCCGACCGGCCGACCGCCCCTCTCCCGTCACGCCGCCGCCTCCTCCCTGTGCCACGACCTCCGCACGCTAGCGTCGCCCGCAGCCAGTCCGACGGGTCCCTGTGTCGTCGTCCCTGCACGCCGTCTGAGGAGAGAGGAAAAGGGTGGGCCGCGGAGGCCGGCGAGTGAGCATGGGCGGCCACGGAGGAGCAGGGGCCCTGGCGGCGGGCCTTGCGGAGGTGAAGGAGCAGCCCTCACGCCTCGATGCGGAGCTTCCGGCGGCTGCGACGAACGTGCGCGGCCATGGCGGAGCCCGTGTCGTCCTCCCCCTTCTCCCTCCCCTCCCTGGCCGGCGGCCATGGAGGAGCCCGCGACGCTCCTCGCCCGAGCTCCGCCCGCTCGAGCACCGGCCGCCGCGCCTCTCCCTCTCCCGTCGGCGGAGCTCGCCGGCGCCGGCGGCCGCTCGCGCCTCCCCATCCCCATCCCCTCGCGGCCGCCTCCTCCTCATCTTCGGCCGCGCTCGGCGCGCGGGGGGCGGACGCCCGTCCCTGCCCCTGCCCCCGGCGGCGGGGCTGCTCGGCCCGGGGCGGGCCTGCGTGGCGAGGCGGGGCTGCTTGGCTCAGTGCGGACGCGCGAGGCGAGGTGGAGGTGCGGCGAGGCAGAGGCCTAGGCACGAGCGGGTCTCCGGCGGCGGCCATCTCCAACCCCAGCAGGAGCAGCTCGCGGCCATGGCGCCGAGGTGGAGGTGCCGCCCGGCGAGGTGGCTGCGGTGTGGCGTGGCGAGGCGGAGGCGCGACAGCCGGGCCTTGAGCTCCCCTTAGCTCTCTGCTCTGTCCCAAGCCCGACGGCCGGGCACGACGACGACGGCTGCGGCGCGGCCATGGAGCTCGCGGCCTCCCAGCTCCACCTTCCCCTCTCCCTCTCTCTTCAATCTCCATCCATGGCTGCCGTGGCTCGAGCTCGAGTTCCCGGCCTCGGCACGCGCACGGGACGGCAGCCGCGGCGAGCACGCGGCGGACGGCGAGGAGGCGCACGGCGGTCCCATGGGGCCTCGGCGGGCGGCAAGCTCGGCGGGCCTCGACGGCCTCGGCGGAGCTCCACTTGCGACGGTAGTCGCGGACCTCGGCGTCACGCCGAGCAGGGCTGGGCAGCGGAGCGCGCAGCGGGGACGTGGCGGAGCTGGACCCCCGGTGCGGACGTCGGCGGTCATGTACGGCGGCAGGCGCGGACGTCAGCGGGCGCGGACGGTGGCGCTGCAGTGGACCCCGCGCCACGCTGTCTTGTAAAGAGTGAACGGGGAGGGCGCTGGATTTGGCGATGCGGGAGTGAATCTGGATGATACCGCGTGCTTTCCAGTACCCCGCTGCAGGGAATTTTTTCTGTATCCGGTGCGCCATGTTGTTTACAGTTGCTTTTACAGACGCCGGTGCGCCATGTTGTTTACAGTTGCTTTTACGCCAATGCTTTGCTTTTCTGTCGCCGGCATTCTAAATTAAAATCTCTAAACGTGCTTCAAAGTGCAAGGAAGAAACTATCTTTTTTCTAGTGAGGTTTCTACTGCAATTGCAAAATGAAGATATCTCGAGCATTTGAAATGAATGGTGGCCTCTTGAATTTTTTTTTGATAAAACAGGAGGGGTAATTCCCCTACTGATTATATATTAAAAAAGGGACAGTACAGTACATCAGTTCAAGAAAACAAAGAAAATAAAAAAGATTACACAAGGTCTAGCCATTGAGACATAGAATGGTGGCCTCTTGATCACCTGGATTGGAACTTGGAAGAAACATGATCCAAACCTTCAAAATTTTGCTTCAGTTCAAACCTGTGCAAGATGCTCAAACATCCCGGAGCAATCCCCCCTAGACCTGGGCAAACGTCGGGTCGGGTCGGGTTCGGGTCGGGTCAAGGCCGGGTCACGGGTCGCATAGGACGGCCCGCGCCCGACCCGTACCTATCACCGGGTCGGGTCGGGTCGGCCCGTGCACCCTGCGCGAGCGTGTCGGGTCGGGTTTTTTTCGGGTTGGGTCGGGTTTTTTGGCCTTTGGGTCGGGTTTTTCGGGTTGGGTCGGGTTTTGAGTCAAAAATCACGGCCCGTGCCCGGCCCGTTGATTGTTGCGGGTCAAAAAATACGGCCCGCGCCCACCCGCCACGTAGCTCGGGTCGGGTCGGGTCGGGTTTTTTTCGGGCGGGTTGGGTCGGGTTGTTCGGGTCGGGTGACCCATGCCCAGGTCTAATCCCCCCGTCCAACGAGGTCAAAGCTAGACCCTTGATAAACTCTGTCCATCCCGAAACCAGCGACCGATCGAAAACGGACGCTCCGCTTGAGCAGCTCCACCTTTCGTTCCAAAATTTCCAATCCACCCCTGAGAAACTCCCGTGGCCCCACCGCGGGCCCCACCAGAGCCGCCCCCCGGCGTCCACGTCAGCACCACCGGAACGTCACAGGCGCCGCAACTGCAGCTGAAGCCCCATCATTAAACCCGCTCTCGCAGGAACCCGCCCGGCCCGGCCGTCGCTTGCTTCCCCGCAGCTCCCGCCGCCGCCGCAGGAGCAGCAGCTCAGTTGACCTGACCCCGCCAGCCACCACCACCACCTCCTCCTCCGGCGCCGCCGTTCCTGCAACCCGCCGCGCGCGGATGGATGAAGGTTCAGCCTCGCCGGCCTCGGTGGCCGGCGGGGGCGGGGGGCCCCGGCCCCAGGTCGCGGTGGCCGTGCGAGGGGACGGCCGCGGCAGCCGCCGAGCCGCGCGGTGGGCGGCCGCCACCATGGTCCCCGCCGGCGGCCGCCTCGCGCTCGTCCACGTCATCCCGCCCGTCTCCTTCGTCCCGTCTCCATGTAAGCAACTCCCTCCCCCCGGGCCACTTCTATTCCCATTTCGGTTTTGGAATCGGCGGCGAGCTGACGGCGATGTGTCCGTCTCCCCTTCCCTCGGCGCGGCGAAGCGGGGGAGAGGGTGCCCGTGGAGAAGATGGAGCCGGAGGTGGTGGAGATGTACGCGCAGGACCGCCGGGCGCGCGCGCAGGAGGTCTTCCTCCCCTTCCGCCGCCTCTGCGCCCGCAGAGCCGTTAGTCCTCCTCGCGCTCCCCTTCCTCCTCGCCGGCGGCGCGCCCGCGCAGCCATTAAATTTCAAACCCCCCGCCGCCGCTTCTATTGATCGGCGGTCTCGCTGCTGTACGAACTCCGTCTGATCGATCCATGGGTTCGTGCCTTGTGAATCGCGGACCGCGCAGGTGGAGACGGTGGTTCTGGAAGGGGACAGCGTCGCGGAGGCGCTGGCAAGCTACGCGGCGGAGTCCGGCATCCGCAGCCTCGTGCTCGGGAACGCCTCCCTCACCTGGCTCCGGAGGTGAGGATTTTTAAATTCTGAGAACCTTTTTGCTTCCCACTCGTACAGAACGTGGCTACGATTTCACTTTTGAGGATTGTTGGTACCCGATTGGCCTTTTGCGGAAATGAGAAATAGAGGACACAGGACAGGGACCGGAAATGAGTCCTGAGATGTGCCCCGTTCTATCCCCCTAACCAATTTGGGTTGTGGATGAATGAACATATTTTTTTTTTGTGCAAACTGAACCTCTATTTCACCTGTTTCTGTTTATGTTTTCCACGGAATAGGATACGATTAACTTTACCTCCGAAAGTGTATCTCATTCAAGAGATCAGGGTCTAACTTTGTTAATTCTTTTCTGGAGTCTAAAGACTAGATCGAGTTTGCTTTTGAGAACACAAAGGCCAAAAGCGATGTGATAGGGATCAGGGAGATTGTCACCTGTGTAGCCTTTTGAGAACACAAAGGCCACCAGTGTAGCCTTTTGGCTGGAACTTAAAGAGGAAAGCAAACTGGCTAGGGAGCAAAAAAAGGAGAATACCTTTTGAGATAGCGAGATGTGACTACGCATTTGCCTGGTAAAAATATGATAGGTGCATGCATGTACATTGTGATTGGTCTTCTAACTTTTATTAAGACCAAACCTCTTTTAAGCTTGTTTATTATGTTTTTTTAACATAATATGATACAGCTAACCTATTGTGCCTTGGCAAGAGTAACAGCAGCAGGGATGGTACCCATTGATGCTGCGTGCTCGTAATGTACTAGTACAACTGATCCGTGCTTTTCATCCCAATTGAGCAGTTGGTGGAGAATTTCTAGTTGACTACCTTTGTGAATGACATAGACAAAGGGTCCATTTGGCATATTTTACCACAAAAGGCTCAGTTATGCTCTTGTTCAAGGGTTGGAATCAGCTCAAAAAATGATTTTGCCACCTTGCATCATAATTAACATACCTCTGTTGTATATTTTTCATTCCTGCAAAGGCTACCTTGCTCAGTTCTCATAAAGTATTCTCGCTGATAAAATAGTGGATGTATCTTACAAGTTCTATGATGAGCAGCTGGTTTATTTTTTCTATTGTACTTTTTGGTGCAATCAGTATGTGTCTCAACTGCCAAATCTGTTTGGTGGATCTAGTTTGTTGCTTGTGGTATCCTACTAGACTCTTTCTCAGTACTGTGTCCATTAGCTGTTCATTAAGTTGTACCAACTGCTGTCAAATTGAAAAGCTTGAAGCTATCTACTCGGTTTCCAGTTTAAACCCTTTAAACCCCTAACTATGTTAATATCGTATATTACTACAAAGGAGAAGCATTTCCATGTTTGTTGGTTGTACCTGATATCAACTCTAAATGCATAATAAGAAGGGGGGGGGATCATACTTTGTCTGTTTATATTCTGAATTTTTCCACATTGATATCTGGCCAATTGCTGATAAATGGTGCTACTATTCCTTTTTCAGGATGCTACGGCTCCGAGATGTGCCTTTTATGGTTTTGAAAACTGTGCCAAGTTCATGCAATGTATTTGTTGTGTCCCGGCGCAGAGTAACAATAAAATTTGCAAATCTGGCTCGTACGAGCAGTATGTGTCGACCAATTTGCTTTCTTTCAATACTTTGTCTTTGCTACATTTTGTACTGATATCCTATTGTCTTGAACATACATTTCTTTACAGAGTCAAACAATGTAAGGATTCAGTCAATAAGTCATAAAGGATTCAGTCAAATACAGAAGGACTGGTTGCAGGATAAACAGTCATTTAATAATCTGGTTGATGATGGAATACTGAAATATTCTGGAAATTCTAGATCAGACTCGCAATCTCAAGTCTGCAGTTCTCTTAGCACTTCTTCGAATGCTGTTAAAAGTTCAGAAAATCAAAGAAGAGGTCTCTTAGGAAGCTTAGGTCGAAAGACACCAAGAAGAGAAGGGAACAAAGATATTGATGCTATAGGCCAATGGAAGGAAGTTTGTTATGTTGCCTTAAGCTCAGTCGAAGAGGTCAGAGATGTTTTTCCAGCCTTGATGATATTCTGATTTCTGAATAATGCTCGCTTCCATACGAAGTCTACAATATTGCAACGCTGACGTTGTTTTCTGGCTTAACTTGCAGTCTCAACCTGTAGACGAAGTAGCAACACTGAGAAAGGAGTTGAAAGATACTTTGATGATGTACGACAGAGCTTGTGAGAATCTCGTCCATGCTAAGGAAAAGGTTAGCAATTTGAGAGAGAACACCATTTGGCTTGGAAACATGAGCTGTTTGTCGATTCGCTACAACACATGAAAACATTCTTATTTACATTTCAAATATCATCTTTTTTAAAAGGTTGATAATATTCTCATGAATAGGTTGCTATCATCTGTACATTGGTCTTTCATTTACAATTTCACCCCTTTGGTGTAAGGTTTTTACATTTTGTCTCTTTTGATCTCTGATGTTTCAGATTCAGATACTTTCTGGTGAGTGCCGTGAAGATGTGAATAAGGTGCAAGACGCACTACAAAGAGAGGAAGAGTTGAAACAGGCTGTTGCAGATGAGAAAACGAAACATTTACAAGCAATTGGAGCAATTGAGATGGCAAAAGAATCATTTGCTCACGAGGCCTATTCCAAACACAAGGCTGAATTTGTAGCTAACATGGTGTCTACTGAGAAGGTTAAGGTTGTGGATGCTCTTTTGTCAACAGGCAAAAGTTGCAGGCGGTATTCAAGACATGAAATAGAGCTTGCCACAGATTACTTTTCTGATGCAAAGAAGATTGGTGAGGGAGGCTATGGGAATGTATACAGGTGTACCCTTGATCACACTGAAGTAGCTGTCAAGGTTATTCAACAAGATTCTAGTGACAAGATCGATGAATTTTTAAGAGAGGTACATTTATCTATGTTTTTGTAATTTTCTCGTAGTACAGTAATTACTTTTTCAGTTATTGAAACTTCAGGTGGTGATCTTTCCACACCTTTTCTTATATTTTACATTTCTTCAATTTCAATCTATTGTCCACACCCCATAATCACAAAGGGAAAATAATTACATAATATATATTTTGAATGAAGGGCTCATTACAATGATCGTTTGTGTGATATCATTCAGGTGGAGATTCTTAGCAAACTTCACCATCCCAACTTGGTTTTACTGCTTGGTTTTTGTCCTGAAATCGGATGCCTTGTGTATGAATATATGGAGAATGGGAGTCTAGAAGACCAACTTATCAACAATAAGGGGCAACCACTCCATTGGTTTCTGCGATTCCAAATTATTTTTGACGTATCTTGTGGGCTTGCTTTCTTGCATGGAACAAAACCAGAACCTATCGTCCATCGTGACCTAAAGCCTGGAAATATCTTGCTGGACAAGAATTATGTAAGCAAAATTGGTGACGTTGGTTTCGCTAAGCTTATATCAGACCTCGTTCCCGAAGGACTTACAGAGTACAGAGACACTGTCATCGCCGGCACATTGTTTTACATGGACCCTGAGTACCAATTAACAGGAACAGTGCGGCCAAAATCAGATCTTTTTGCATTGGGGATCATCATTCTTCAACTACTAACCGGCAAACGTCCACATGGGCTGGTATGCAGCATAGAAGAGGCGATTGAAAAGGGGGCTTTGCCTGATGTTCTTGACAAGTCTCAAACTGATTGGCCAATTGCTGAGGCAGAGATGCTGGCAAAACTTGGGTTGCGGTGTACAGCCTTAAAATGCAGGGACAGACCCAATCTTGAGTCGGAGGTGCTTCCAGAGCTGGAAAATATCCTAAGCAGGGTAACTGCTTCTCTGAAGCTTGAAAACATTGTCGCGCCAAGCCACTTCATCTGCCCTATATTGCAGGTAAAAAAATAGTTCCATACTTCACTGCACAGTAGCATTTCTTGCTGTAGATAAACAGGGGAGTTCTGAACTTTTTGTGCAGGAGGTGATGGAAGATCCTTACGTTGCTGCTGATGGCCACACCTATGAGCACAGGGCAATTGAAGCTTGGCTCAAGAAACACAAGGTATCCCCGGTCACCAATCAGAGGCTTCCACATCTATCCATAATTCCCAACCATTCGTTGCATGCGGCGATTCAGCAATGGAAATCGCGGACATCTTTCTGAAGTCATGAGATGACTAGTGTTTTTGTGTCTATATTTAATTTGATTGATCATTATGCCTTTTGAGTTCAGCTGTAAATAAATAGCAGATAGATGTATAACGTACTAGTGGTAAAGGTTAGTGTTGTAGGAATAAGTTGTTTTTCTGGCTTGAGATTGGCGAGTGGGTATAGCCTAAACTGGCTTCCTGTTACTGAAAGATTTTAAAAAAAATTATTAGACTCAATTTTGGCTAGATGCTATATGGTCTGGTAGGTATCTTCTGGAAGATTTTTTTGCCAGAAGAATATTTGTCAGAAGGTACCCTTTCTTATCTCTTGGGAGGGCCATTTACCATGTTGTGCGTGATTTATTTGAGATCAAATAACATGGTGAAATGCCAGTACTGCAATGTATTCACTGCACATCAATGTCTGAACGTGCCATCCAGAAGACAGAAATGTATGCTTTGTACAGAACATCGAAGGAATAATATGTAGAACAAGGACTGATGAAGTCCAACATGAATTTCTAACACCATTGTTCGCGATGTTGGTGAAACCACTGTGGAAGCACCTTATTAAATTCAATTGAATGTATGAAAATGGGCTGCTCTTGGAGACAAATGGCAAGATTACTGAATCACTATGAAAATGAGCTGCTTCTCAGGGCTTGTACTTTGTATGAGGAAGAGGCGAGCAGTAGCTCCTACTTCTTTCGGAACAGGTAGTGCGCAACCATCCATTCATCACCATTGTTGTATGCAAAAAGTTCAGCGACAGCGATGAAGAATGTTCGCCAATATGCCATCCATTTGGTAGTTGATTCCTTCCCGTAAGTTTTCTCAAAGATGGGCCTAATGGAAGTGATGCTCCGGTCCATACGTTTCAGCCACTCCTCGCTGCAGAAGTTCTTAGGTTAATTAATACATACAGTATGCTGGATTTATTTTCAGCACTAATTTAGGCCCCGTTTGGAGCTTCTCGACTTAAATTAGTTCGCTATTTAGAAGTTACTACTAATTAGGAGGGTCAAATATGAGCTAATTATGGAACTAATTGTATAAGTCATGTCTAATTGACGAGTAGAACTCGTTGGCACTAATTAGTCCATAATTAGCCTATGTGATGCTACAGTATATATAAGCTAACCATGGGTAATTGGTACCAATAGATTCCTACTCACCAATTTAGCTATGTCTTGTGCAATTAATCTATGTTTAAGCTTCTAATTAGCTCCTAAATATCTAACTAATTTTTAGTCCAAAGGCTCCAAACCGTATAAAGTAGACAGTACTTTGGTTTACATTGGTAGTGAAGTGCAAAAAAAAAAAGAAACTCCACTCACAAGATCAAGATTGAAATGTAAGTTGCATCACAGAAGTTACTACTAGAACATTCAAAATCGAATGCATGCTTATTGTGGGTAGATACTTTCAACTTTGGGAAGGATATACCTAGTTCTAGCATAATGTGTGCCACTGACAAGCCAATGATTGACCACAGATACATCTTCCTGCACCAATATATAGTCAGTAAATATCAATGTTCATATGCTGATCAGAGTCGGTAAATATAGTCATTCATGCAAAATTTGATCAGTAGCCGATCATTCTTCATGTTTGATGAACTGGGTATGAGAAGTACAGTAAATAGGGAAATAGATAGTGGTTAGAAATCACCTGAAAGTAGAGTAGAAGGTTTGCCGATGGCATTGTTCCTCCAGTGAAGAAATACCTTGTGATCCAATCATCATCATTCTTATCCTGTTGAAATTATGAAAGTGATGATGATTGATGATTCGCATGACAGCTACGTATAAATGCCCAAATAACACCAATAACTTTAAAAAGAGGTGAACTTATTTCATTCTTGAGTAACTAGATATTTCTGCGCGCTCTACCTCCCACAACACTGGTGAGGATTAGCAGTTATAGATTTTAGTATTTTACAGTTTACACTAGGAAATTCCTATATTATGTTACTTTCAGTAAGGATAAGACGCCAAAAACTTGAGTTCACTTGGACTGTATTTGCTATTAATGTTCGAAGTGTGACGCGCATCAGCAGACATAAATTACATGCCTACATGCACCAGACAAATACAAATACATATAAAAGGTAATTAAGCCATATAATTAGTGGCAGAACGATCCATGTAAAAGGCAAGCCGTTTCAGATGAAGCCAATACCAAATGACCAAAAAAAATGCAGGATCATAAGTGCACCTCAAAATGATATGGAAATGTCTTGTGGCAGAAGTGGTGAACAAATAATAAGCTGTCCTCTTTCATCCACTTGGATATCTTCTTAAGAAGTGATTTGTAGTTTTTCATGTGCTACATAACAGGACATGAGACCATGTCAAACATTCATTTGCTTCGTGAATATTAAAAAAAACACAGCAATAGAACAAATTGAATTATACCTCAAACATCTCTATGGATATGATCCTGTCAAAAGAACGCTCCATCTCAAACTTGCTGATATCTGCTACAATTATCTCAACATTTGACAGCTCATTTTCCCTGAACAGAATTGCAAAGTATTGGAGGCAGGGAAACATAAATTATTTGGACAAATGGTGGTGCAAGATCTGTCGTCGGCGTACTGAGGAAACCAAGATGCACGCCAAACATAAATTCTGTTAAAATTAATCAGAGAAAATATGGTGAAACATGTCACTAATTAAACAGCTCATGTTACTGAAACTTCACTAGCTCAAATAACTTCAAATTAACCAAATGATTTTTTTCTTAATATAATGATGCGCAGTTCTCCTGCGCGTTCGAGAAAAAAAAAAGACTAATGGCCATTTAGAAGGGTTATTATGTGGAGCATAACTAAGTTTGCAGTACACATAGAGCTAATGGACTCAGCAAATAAACCACCCGAGCACTGCCACCGTTAGCATGCACTTACCTACATTGCTCGTCTATAAAAGCTTTTTGTGTGGTAGAGTTGCATATCCCAGTCACGCTGCAGTTCTTATATTTCTTCGCAATGTGAAGTGAAAAGGACCCCCATCCACATCCGACATCAAGGATGCTCTGTCCATCCTGCACTTTCGCCCTCTCGCAGTACAGTTCCAACATTGCAACCTCAGCATCTTCCAGAGTGCTGGACTCGTTAGGGAAGTAGCAGGAACTGAAAAAAAAATCAAGGTACCAGTATGAACTAATTAATACTAAATTATATTACAAGGTTCATGGCCATTAACCTATATATGAATGTCATTGACTAATTGGCAAGCCGTATGAGCAGAGCAGCATGAATTGGGTGCAGTACGAACCTGTATTTGAGATTCCTTCCGAGAACGAGCTTGAAAAATGTGGTTGGCAGCTCGTAGTGCTGAGCTTTAGCTTTGTCGGTTTCAATCGCAATGGGCATCTCTTGGAGAGCTGCATTATTTCATAGAGGAATAAAAGCTTTTTTTTTAAAGCTATACAAAGGAATAAAAGTTGCTTGCGAGGCACCAAATTAACCGAGCTAGCAACTGATCGATGCACTGACTCACAGTGGACGAAGTGGAGGAGCTGCTGCAGCTGCAGCGGCGCGGAGGGGAGGTAGCCCTGGCGGAGGCGCCGCGCGAGCAGCAGCCGCGTGAGGCGCCGGGTGACCGCGTCCGGGATGAGGTTGCGCTCCAGCGCCGCCAGCGCCGACCGCGCCGCCACCCCGTAGGTCCGCTCCGCCGCGGACGCCGCCACCATTGTCGCCGACGACCGTCGTCGTGCTCGCGCCGCCGGTGCTGGAGGACGAAGGAGGAAGAGGCTTCGCGTGGCGGCCTCCGGCTGGGGGGGTCGGTCAGGCAGGCTACTACCATAGTACCATATCGCCACCGAATATGGGCGCGGTTCCTGTGAACGTAAAATGGGCCACGTTTGCTCTGTTGATCGCAAAGAGAGAAAAAAACGAAAAAAAAAAGGAGTCCCACGGCACGGCAGCACTTCTTGTCCTTTTCAGAAAACAGTTTGCTAGTGTAGATTGTAGAAGGACAGCGACTTCACGGCAACATTTGTCGTGGCGCACGTCACGGTACATTTATTTTTTTTGTTCAACGGTTAAGAAAATTGAGTTACAAGAATAAAAAAGGGTTAATTGCTAGTGTGATTTTTTTTCGTGGCGCGCATCGTGGCAGGAGCTAAATGTTTGAGAGATTTATGGCCTGGAGAGTAGGCTAGGGCTCAATCTTGTTTCTCTATTTTCGGCTTAGGTTTTTGTTTTGTTCTTACTCTTCTATATTAATACAAAAACGGCAAAACTCTTGCCGATTCTTTTCCAAAAAAAAAGAGTTAATTGATTTTCCTATCAAACTTGCTAGGGAAATCGTCCGAAAAAGCGTGAATTATCTTTTCTTTTGAAGTAAATAACAGGAGCACTGCTATATCGTTTAATAGAGGAAGCAAGCGGAGTTTAGTACAGGTTTATTACATGAAGAGACAAACAAACTCGAACAACACAAAAGCTAGACTTAACATAGAAACTAAAAAGGCTCCTCATCTCCTCTTGCTCTCTTCCGAAGAGCGATCTCCTTGATTTCCAGCAGCACCTATGGCGGAGTCATCAATAGATGATCAAACACTTGGCGATTTCTTGCTTTCCAGATGTTCCAAGCAGTATAAATGAGGGTTGCCGCCTTGGATCTCCTGTTTTCCTTGGATAGTCCAGCAAGGGAAGTGTTCCACCAATCCTCCAAGCTCAAATCTGCACTAGGCTGCACAAAAAGTTCACCAGACCATAAGCTAACTCGATGCCAGAAGTCTCTTGCAAAATTACAATGCAAAATTAGGTGAGTTGCTGCCTCAGGTTCTTGATCACAGAGCGCACAAGTGGCCAGTTCCTGGCCATGAGCTTATCTGCTGTAAGAATTTTTTATTGCACAAGTAGCCAAACAAAGAATTTATGTTTCTCTTCAGGTTTTGCGGGTTCGGAGATGATTTCTCATCCACAGTTTTCGGGTTCAGGGCCCTGAAACTTATCGGGTTTGATTTCAGATTTGATTTTTCACCCGTGGATACCCAATAGATAACCGTTTGGAGTAAAACCTCATATTTATAGTATACTTAGTAATAATTTTGTTTACTTAGACTATTAAATTTATTCTAAGTTGACTTAGAAAACTATTTACTATTTATTGTATCTTGTTTATACATGTAAATGTTATATATCATGTATGCGTTTATAAGAAGTACTTATTGCACTTATTATGCTGCCATACAAAAGCGGGTTTTGGGTATCCAATCGGATTTTGGGTATCCGCGGGTTTCGGTTTTGGGCATGGATTGTCACTCGAATCGGTGTTCGGGTCGGGTTTGGATTTTAAGTTTGGGTTTTAGTTTTGGGTACCCAAACACTCCACCCGACCCAAACCTGACCCGTTGCTATCCTTAGCTCCTATGTTAACCTTACCTGGAAAAAAAAGAGCAAGGAGCTAACCGTGAAAACTTAATAAGTTTCAAATGTTCATAAACGTAGCTCTATCGGCATAAAATTTTCTCTCTTGCCAAACACACCAGTTTAAACTGACTGCTATGTATGGTTTACGCGTGTCATTTGTAGATAGTTTAGAATTAGTATTGTTTAGGTTATTAAGCCTATTACTAATAAGTGCACATATTGATCCTACATCATGGTTGATGTGATTTGTCCTTTAAATCCACCGCATCTAATTTTTTGGGTTGGACTGCCACCGGTAGCACCTTGCTAAAGTTTTAGCCAAAAAAACAAACAACATTTCGCTACTACAAAATAGTGGCTTGAGGAAAGAAAAAAAATAATGCAAACATAACAAGGACAACAAAATTTTGCTGCTGTATTGCACCTCACACACACCTTGTTTTTTTCTAAAACAAAAAAGGAAACTACAATGATATCAATGGAAAAATAAAGTGCAACAAACATGGCAAAAAATGAATACCCCTAATGCTTTGACTGTCTTGCCACTACATTTCATAGACACAATTAATTAGAAAGAAAAATCACACACATAATTAAATAGAAAAAATAAACAAACTTGAAAATACAAAAGGTCACAACTTCATCCGCTGATTTGATCGCACAGCCCGATTAGGCCCAAGCCAGCAAGCAGAGCTACAGTACAACGGGCCAAGACGAATAGGAGATCACATTGAGCCCCGAGCCTGTTTGCACTTGGTAGGTTCGTTTTCTTTTTGAATTTTTTCTTAGATATTGAGTTTAATTTGTTATATTTATAATTTTATAATTAGATGGCCATATTAATTTTTTTCAAAACCCATCTCATTTGAAATGCAGTACCACATCTCCACTGTGCCACTTTGCAGTACCTATAACTATAATATTAGCTCAAATGGAAAGAGTTGGATATTATGGAAGTATCTCTCATGATAAATCTAGTAATAGCTAGTAGCATTTTATGTTATCAATTCACATAAAATTTTGGCATTGATAGCTAGCTATAAAAAAAATTAAATATTAAGACCAACCTAGATGGATTTATATTTATTACCAGATAAATTACAATGGGTATAATTAAACATGTTTTAGCACATTACTTGGACCAAATAATATTATTAATGCAGATTTCTCCAAGTCACGGCTAGCAGCCCAATGGGTAGTCCATGAGACCTTACAAAACCATGGACTTTCATATATATCATCTTGTTTGATTTTTTTTATCAGACGTTAAATATCGATATAGCTGATTTTTTTGAGAAAGAAGCTCTGATGCATATACACCTTGTCTGGTTTATTTGAGAAAGAAGATCTGATGCATACTCCCTCCGTATCTTAAATAGAAGACGTTTAGGATATGAGTTAGCATACCAAAGAGTGATTAATTATGGGTAATTTTTCCATGTTTGCCCATATTAAATACGGTGGTGGGTGCACCCTAGCCATAAACACACATATAGACGGATTGGTTACTGAAGCTGGTCCCAAGGTGTGGGGATGCCGGTTCGAGTCCTTGGTGGCCCCAATTTATTTTTGTCACCGTGATTTTGCATGGGCGAGTGAAACGAAGCGCTGCAGTAATTAATTCTTTGATGACCAACGCGTGCAATGGGTGGCCAGCACCGAACGGCAGCAAGGGCAAATGCGTCCAAATCTCATCCGCATCTGTAGAACGACATCTTTTGCCAAAACCATGCATGTGCATGGGCGAGTGAACCGAAGCGCTGCAGTAATTAATTCTTTGATGACCAACGCGTGCAATGGGTGGCCAGCACCGAACGGCAGCAAGGGCAAAGGCGTCCAAATCTCATCCGCATCTGTAGAACGACATCTTTTGCCAAAACCATGCATGTGCATGGGCTAGTGAAACGAAGCGCTGCAGTAATTAATTCTTTGATGACCAACGCGTGCAATGGGTGGCCAGTACTGAACGGCAGCAAGGGCAAAGGCGTCCAAATCTCATCCGCATCTGTAGAACGACATCTTTTGCCAAAACCATGTATGTGGCCAGAACGACTTCTATTTAGAATACGGAGGGAGTATACACCTTGTCCCAGACGTGTATGCTAGTCGGAGGAGTGTCCTGAAGACTTGCAACCGTGACGCATTATCGAATCTTGCGCCCATGGAATCCTTTCAAATTATAAAAAAAAAACAATCACAGCCTCGATGTAGAGCTCTTGGCCAGGAGAGCTCACTGCTTTTAATGTTACTATTGTTAATGCCCGGCCCATTGGAACTCTGACGCGAATCCTCTGGAAGTCCACACTTTGGAATCCCACTGAGCAAATTTAATTGGCAACGTTAAGTTATTCATTGCAGTGTAGGGATTGAAGGGCGAGCTACGGCGACATGCATGTCATCATCGGCTAGAATTTTAAGGTCTGGTGCAAGCAAAAAAAAAAATGCTCAAACGGTTTTCACACAGAAAACAGAAGCACGCCAGCCATACCCATATCCATCATATGCCAGTGTGCACTGGGTGATGCTGGCAACCAATAATAATACTTTTCTCTCACACTTAATTAACACTAGCCACCAGCTAACAGCCCAATAGAGCGAGTTTCAAGTCGCAAAACTAAGCAAAAGTACCCTAGGCTGCTGTGTAGTCAAAACCATATGCTAGGAAAAAAGAATGCCAGCTATCAAAATCGAAGCCGAGTGTGTTTTGTAGCGGCATCTCCAGGGAGTGACAGTCACACAGTGGTAAGCTTACACATGAAGAGCACTTTACACAAAAATAGCATGCAGTCAATCAAGTACAAAAATCAAATCCAGATATATTAACTACTACTTCTAACTTGATAAGTTGACCGAGCCACTGTTCGTGTCGATCCGTCCGATGTGGAAATTAAGGCCACACAAAATATTGGCTGATCACCCGCGAATCCCTAGCACAAATCTGGTGTGCTAACCCTCCACTAATTAACGTCCAGGCTATGGTAGTAGTTAAACCCCAGAGCGAGGGTCTACCCTGGGAAGCCAGCGGCCTTCCAGCCATGGAAGGTAACTACCCCAAGTACTTCTTCTACGTGCTCTTCTTGCTCGGCTCATGGCTCCTCACCTGCCTCCTCCACTTCCGCCAGCCGCTCTTCTTCCACCTCTCCGGCGGCGGCACTGCAGTCTTCCTCCCATTCTCGCGCAAGGCGAGCTTCTTCTCTACCCCTGCTGCGGCCGTTGACGTTGCTGATGATCGGCGCTCGACGCCGCCGGCGTCGTGCGACGGGAGGTACGTGCACATGGTGGACCTGCCGCCGCAGTTCGATGTCTGCGCCGAGGGCTCTCCGGCGTTCGAGAGCGAGCACAGCATCTGTCAGTTCATGTCCAATGCCGGGCTCGGCCCGGTGCTCCTCCCCGCCGGCGGCAACCGCAGCGACGGCGACGACGCGGACATCGTCCCCAACACCGGCTGGTGAGCAACTCAAACATCATGTGCTCTTTTCAACTCGTTCTAATCTAGCCTCGCACAGATTTTGGATCGCGGCAAATTTGAATGTTTTTGGATCGCGGCAGGTACAACACGAACCAGTACGCGCTGGAGGTGATCTTCCACCACCGGATGCGGCTGTACGACTGCCTCACCGGCGACCCGGCGGCGGCGGCGGCGGTGTACGTGCCGTACTACGCGGCGATGGAGCTGCAGCCGCACACGTGCGGGCTGTTCAACGCCACGGTGAGGGACGGCGCGACGGGGCGGCTGCTGCGCTGGCTGTCCTCGCGGCCGGCGTGGGCGGCGCACGGCGGCCGCGACCACTTCATGGTGGCCTCCAAGACCTCGTGGATGTTCCGGAGGAGGGCGCCGCCGGCGGCCGGCGGCGGCGGCGACGACGGCACGGGCTGCGGCAACAGCTTCATGGAGAAGCCGGAGTCCCGGAACATGACGGTGCTCACGTACGAGACCGTCATCTGGGAGCAGCCGCAGCGGGACTTCGCCGTGCCGTACCCGAGCTACTTCCACCCCTCGTCGGCCGGCGAGGTGGCCGAGTGGCAGGCGCGCGTGCGCACCGCGCCGCGGCCGTGGCTCTTCTCCTTCGCCGGCGCGCGCCGCCCCGGGACGCTCGCCATCCGCGACCGCATCTTCGACGCGTGCGACGCCGCCGCCGCCGCCGCGACCCCGCGCCACCGCTGCGGGAAGCTCGACTGCGGCGGGCCCGACGGCGGCGTCGCCTGCCGGTCGCCGCGGAAGCTCATGGCCCTCTTCACCTCCTCCCGCTTCTGCCTGCAGCCGCTGGGCGACTCCTTCATGCGCCGCTCCTCCGTGGACGCCGTCATGGCCGGCTGCATCCCGGTCTTCTTCCACGAGGCCTCCACCTTCGAGAAGCAGTACTACTGGCACGAGAGGGACCCAGACGGCGGCGGCGGCCGGAGCGGCGACGGCCGCCGGTACTTCGTGTTCATCGACCAGGACGACGTCCTCCAAGGGAAGGTGGGCATCGAGGAGGCTCTGAGCAGGTACACCGATGACGAGGTCGCCGCCATGAGAGAGGAGGTGATCAAGATGATCCCGAGGTTCCTGTACAAGGACCCCCGGGTGAGGTTCGCGGGGGACATGAGAGACGCCTTCGACATCACCATTGATGAGGTGATTGCGAGGATTAGGAAGATCAAGGAAGGAGAGGATTCGGAGGGGAAAGATTACAGAGGTGGAGTTGCGGTTGCCAATGGCTCATGACATTCGATGAAATTTTAGTACTTTAATAAAAATCTCAGCGGAATGATTTCTGCTAACTCTCAGGTGGTGTGGTTCACTTCGCGACGGATTTATCCAACCAGCTAGAGGTGGGAGGCCCGGTTCTCTCGTGCCTCGTGCCATGTCGTGTTGGCACGGTAAGTTCAAGCACGGCCCACGCCGGCATACCTTCGTGTCGTGCTAATCCAAGCTTGACCTCCAGATACTTAGATTCGGTTTACGTACTCGTCATTTCAAGAAGAGATGATCAAAATTTAACCACCATGACTATGGGTTGGTATACTACCAACGACGAGAAGAAGAAAAAAACTCAAACTAATAAGGATAAATTAGAAGAGACAAAATTGAGGAAGCATGCTTTACTATTTTTTTTGCAGCAGTACACTGCCTCGTTAAAAATCTTACCTCCTATAATAGGACTCCACAGTAAAGGTAAGATTTACATTATAGTGTTACAAAGGTAACTTCTAATCCTTTCATTGTGGCTGTTAATTAGGAAGTAATATTAATTATCAAAGTCGAATATCAGGCTATGAGCGAGCTAATGGGCTATTTTCATGTTGTGGTAGCCCAAACACGCCTATTGTGCTGAGATCCTAGGCACGACATGACTCAATATTTTGCGTGTCGTGCCGTGCTTTGGGTCATGCCAAAAGCCGGTGCCGTAGCCCGCCCGGCCTAAGTCCCAGCTCTACTACCAGCAATAGGACAGTCTTGTACACTTAGTACAGGCGTGCGCGACCCGAATCGCGCAGGTTGCCAACGCACATAGAAAGGGCAGATTGAAATAAAATGATTGGCATCACCACCTGCAATATTATTTTTGAAAACACAGTACACGACTCTCATCGTCTCACGTATGCTTATGAACGTTGTGCACCCGTACTCTTATGAGCATCTCAGACAGAGCTGACAAATATTAAGACTGTCACATTGTTGACAGAAACATCACATATGCCATGAAAGAACAGAATCGTTTATTTTCTTAAATAAATCTAAATATGAGCACACGTCCATGTTTGATAATTGAATATTCAACTTCCTTTGGAACGACAACAAAAGGCACATCCGAGTGTTAAATTGGTTCCTCAACTTTCAATTGAGCCAATTTAGTCCTCCAATTTCTGCTTTAAGGTTATAGCATCATCCCTCGTCCTAGTTGATCATCCATGTTGGCATGCCATGCATGTCACCCTAGGTATATTTTTCGCTGAGTTGTCACTACCATATATATGTCATATATGTCCCTCTATCTATTGCATAAGTTAACTCAGACTCCATCCACCTTGTCCTCTCTCATCTTACACACAGCCTAATATATGAGTAAATTTGAGAGCAAACCATGTTTTTAGAGAAAATAAAGTGTTGGCGGTGGGCTCAACAATGATGAAGGAGAGAAGGGATGCACATAAACGTTTATGTAAAAAATTTGAAACTGAACATATATATTCAAGATGTTGAAGCTTTGTATTTCCAATCTTGATTTTTCAAAACAAAATTGGGAAAACTAAAATATATTCATATTGAATCTTAGTTTGCCGCTTAAATTGTAAGTAGCATGAAGGTTTAAACGGAATCCATAATGCATTTAGATTTTAAATAAAATAAAATTGAATATTCGAATCCAAATATAACCCATCCAACTAGTTATCCTAGATTTGAAATGAAATTAAAATTAATTATTCAAATCCAAAGATAACCCATCCAACTAGTTGTCCATTATGGCCAACAACGCACCGACACGTGTCTGGCTCCTCCCCTCAAACCAGCTCAACGCGAATCAGCTCTCCAGCGCTCTGCTTTAATCTCGTCCGTTCATAGGCATTGCACACCGTTGAAATAACGGAGGGTTTGATGAAACAAAAAACACCCAAAAGATGTATATGATCTCCATTGATTTGACATATTTAAGAAAAATGGGCATGCCAAATCTATTTGCCAAAATGTGGGCATGCCCATGTTTTGGTAGGGCACATTTTGGCACCCAGCCAATCATACCCTTACTCCAGATGCAGGCTTAGATCTTGCCACTTCCTTCTCTAGTGTTCTTGTCGAGGTTCAGTATACGTGATGGAACTCGAAAAGTCGTTCAATGCTTTTATTTGCAATTCTTTTTTTTAAAGGCTTTCATTTACAATTTTATCTATGATTGTCAACACAAATCCATGAACCTGTCAATTTTCGAAAAGAATGAGATTATATTCATGACTGGGAACGTGGTCGGTTTTAATTAAGGGTTGAATTTGAATCATGGTGTGTGGTGAAGCACTAAGGCGCCAACATGCCGATCACGAACATGATCCGACCGACCCACCGACCGACGCCCTCTCCTCGTCATGCTCTCCACTACGCACCACCGTCCGCCCCCAATGGCCAACCCGCCATTTCTTTTAAGCCCAGGATGATCTCTCAGCAATCTTCACTTGAAGCACCAGCTCACCGTACCAAGCGAGGTCGTCCATCATACTCCCAGGTCCGGCCGTAGCCGTCCGGCCATGCAGTCCGGGTCCGGCGAGCAGGCGCCCGAGCCCGAGCCCGCCGCCGTGAGGGAAGCGGCAGCACCGGCGGTGTTAGTGGCGACGGAGCCTACTGCCCTTGTCGGCGTCGGCGACGAGGCAGCCGAAGCTGCGGCGGGGGAGGCGCCACAGGTTCAGGAAGCAGCAGAGGCCTCCTCGCCGGTGGATGGAGGCGCCGGCGGTAGGAGCCCGAGCCCGGCCCCGGTGTCGCCGTCCGCGTTGAAGGAGCGGCAGATCCCCGTGGACCCGGCGTCGCTGCGCCGCCTGGGCATGGTGGCGGAAGAGGACTCGCCGCTCTCGGCGCCGTCCGTGCTCACGGAGGTGGTGGCGCGCTCGTCCCCGCTCCTGCCGCCGCTCCGCCGGCCCACGTTCGTCGGCGCCAGCCTGCCGTGCTCCGCCGCCTCCTCGCCGGTACACGGCGCCGGCGGCGGCGCCAAGTGGGATGCCGCCGCCCACAGCCCGACCTCCGCGCTGCGCTCCCTCGCGCGGCAGCACTCCGCCGCGCTCGCCAGGCTCGTCGCCGGCGCCGCGCCGCCCACGCTGTCGAGGTCCGCGTCGCGCGCCGAGGGGAGGACCATGGCGCAGCACGACGACGTGGAGCCGCCCGGAGAGCCGGAGAAGCTGCTCGCCGTCGACGAGGACGGCTTCACGTGCGGCGCGCTGTGCATGCTCATCCCGGGCTTCTCCAGGAAGAAGCCCGCCTTCGCCGCCGGCAGGGCCGTGTCGGGCGTGCAGAGGCAGCCGTCCGGATTGCGGCCTCGCCGCAGCAGCGCGTCGAGGGTGGCGTCGCTGGAGCGGTTCGAGTGCGGGTCGTGGAGCCCGCCGCCGCCGCCGCCGGCCGACTGCCTCGCGACGGAGGTGGCCAAGACCAGCTGCGCCAACGCGGACGACGACGCGGAGGCGCCGGTCAAGATGGCGTTCGTGTTCGACGGCGGCGAGCCTCCCGCGGCGACGAGGGGGATACTGAAGAACTCGGCGTCGTCGCGGCTGGACTCGTCCAGGCCCTCGACGTCGTCTCAGCGGCACGTGGGGTTCTCGACGGCGGCGGCGGCGTCGGCGTCGTGCCCGACGTCGCCGTGCATCACGCCGCGCCTGGCGAGGGCCAGGGCGGAGTTCAACGCGTTCCTGGAGGCGCAGAGCGCGTAGCTGCCTGCCGGAGCGTTTCGTCTCGGTGGATGGCATGGCCATTTGTTTCCCCTGCCTCGACCTTCTTCGATTTTGTTTCTCTTAGCGCAAGCGCAAGGACATCCCCTGTGTATGGGATTCAAATGTGTCCAGCAGTAGCACATTATGAGGGAAACAAATGGTCGTGCAAGGTTCCGATACTGGCCAGGTTTATTAGTTCTGAAAAATCCATGCTATGCTCTGCTGATATTATTGTAGCGCAGAGATACATACGGTCTTTGTTCAGAGAGAGAGAGAGAGAGAGACATACGGTCTTCCGATTGCATACTGCATTGATAGTATTATTGTTCTTGTTTTTTCTTTTGAAAGTCTGCTTTTATAGAAAGCGAATAAAACTTGGATACAGACTTCGTTGGGGACACCAACACATAAAGAACGCTCAAGAAACAAAACAACTTGCCTAGAGCACGTAGCTCCCTCAGATGAAAAACACAGCGACAAGAGCGACAGAAGCAAACTGGCCTTATACACAGACCCAACCGGACACAAAAGGAGAGAAAAAGCGCTAAAACCACCAGTCTTCAGTGTGAGGAGTCCTTGACTCTTCAAAATCTTTTAGCCAATGCTCCATGGTTGAATACGACGACGCCAGCTTCTCCCGCCCCGCAGTAGCACTGACCACTTCTGCACAAAGAATTTTATTTTATATAGGATTGTGATTGGTGGGGGGGGGGGGGGGGGGGACCAATTTTGCATTCTGATTTTGTTCCTAGTCACCCAAATCGCCCAAGCAATGATCACAAAGTGAAAGAGTTTCATGTCGTAGTCCGGACACCCTAAAGTAATCCAATGATCAAAGAGGTTAGTGGTACCCTATCCCACCCCAAGGCTTCTTTGAAGCTTGCCCAAACAAAATGGGCCATAACGCACGAAAAGAATGCGATCAACGGATTCTGGGGAGTTGCACAGGCTGCAATTTACCTCACCCTTCCACTTTTTTTTGTTTTAGAGCAACCCCAGTCTGCAACCTCCCTTGTATCGCCACCCACATGAAGATTTTGAGTTTTAGGGTTAGTTCGTTTTGTGTGCCAAAGTTTCTCCATCCTTCTATTCACCACTCCTCTGTAGGTAAGGAAACAGTACATCGATTTCGATGTGTATTGTCCGGAATTTTCAAAACTCCAAATTGGTATATCTTTACCCCTTTGCAGATTAACTCCTTGGAGTTTCTCCATCAGCATCTCCCAGTCAGCTATCTCTTCAGCCCCGAAAGAGCGACGAAAAGGAATGTTCCATTCTCCCTCAGCCCAAAAATCAGAGATTGTCGCTCCTTGTTTAGTGCAATATTGGAAGAGCTTGGGGAACTCCAATCTTAGGGGAATTTCTCCCAGCCACACATCTTCCCAGAACAAGGTGGACTCCCCATTGAGCACTTTTTTCTTGAGGCCAAAATTTATCTTGTATCTAATTTTATGAATCCCTCTCCACAACTGCGATCCAACCCCACCCCTGCTGTTTACAACCCTGTTGTTTACAAACAGCTTGTGTTTGAAATACTTTGCTTTGAGAAGCTGACAGCATAAGTCCCCCTCTTTGTCCCTTAACAATCTCCGCACCCACTTCAAGAGGAGTGCATCATTGAAGATCCTACTATTGATTATCCCCAAGCCACTAAAATCTTTTGGTAGACACATTTGCTCCCACTTAACCATATGATACTTGAACCTGTCTCCTTCCCCTTTCCAAAAGAACTGTGATATGATAGATTCCATTTTATGGTAGACCTCCTCCCCCAGTTTATACATCCCCATGGTATAGGTAGGAATGCTACTCAGAGTTGAATTAGTTAAGATCAATTTACCCCCAGCTGAAAGCATTTTCCTTTTCCAATTGGAAAGCTTTCTCCGCATTTTGTTTTCCACGTCTGCAGAAGTTTTAGCCCCTAAATGCTTGTCACTAATGGGTAGGCCTAGGTAGGTCATTGGCAGTTTTCCTACTTTACAGTTCATGAAATTAGCAATTTGTTGTTGTTCAGAACTCATTCCAAAAATGACAACTTCACACTTGTGGTAGTTTATTCTAAGCCCTGTCAGCCATTGCAAGCAGTATAGAAGGAATTTCATATTAATCAAGGTCTGGCTATCATTCTCCATCAAGATTACGGTGTCGTCTGCGTACTGTAGGTGTGTAATCCCCCTTCTACCAGATTTTGTACTACCCCATTTTATTCGCCCTTTTGTTTTGGCCTTCGTAAGAATATGGTCTAGTGCATCTGTGGTTAAGTTGAACAAGAGGGGAGATAGCGGATCTCCTTGCCTTAGCCCCCTATGAGCCTTGAAGTAATTTCCGTTTTCCCCATTAACATTAACACATACTCTCCCTCCTCGAATTGTACTCATGATCCCGTGTCGGCTTTTCTCCCCAAGACCTTTCTTAGTTAGAACTTCTTCGACAAAGTTCCAGTTTACACTATCGTAAACACCACCCCTTGCTTTTTTGACACTCGGAGCTCATGCATGATTTTTTGGAGTAGCATTGCCCCATCAAGGATATATCTCCCTTTTATGAAGGCTGTCTGAGCCCTTCCAATTAGTTTGTCTGCTACCACAGTAAGCCTGTCCATCTAAAACTCTAGCAAAACAGAAACAACCATTTTGCTACTACAAAAAATTTAGTTAAGAAAAATTATTGACAATGCAAATATAACAAGGACAGTAAAGGGCTCTGTTCAGATGGCTGGGGCTTATTACTGCAGCAGCTAATTCAATAGTGTTTTGTGAGAGGATGTGATACTGTAGCGGTTGTTAGTGGCTGGTTAATGTAGCGGCAGGTAGCTATACGGACTCAAGTACCTACAATTCGTCAATATGTATAGGTACTGTAGCTACAGCGCAATAAGCCAGCCATCCGAACAGACTGAACTTGTTGCATTTCACCTCACAAATACTTTTGTCTTACAAAACAATACAAACTCGTCCACTAATTTCGTCAGATTAAAAAAAATTACACCCTGCATGAAAAATACAAAAAAAAACACAACCAAAATAAATTTAAGGTTACTTTAGACTCCAAATAAAATATTATGAATTTAAAAAAACAATTTGAATAATTTAAGGTTACTTTAGACTCCAAATACAATATTATGAATTTCGCAAAAAAAAACAATTTGAATTTTTGGATCCTACAAAGAAAAATATACACTGATTTGTATAACCTCCCACGGATCTAAAAAATACAAAACATTCTAACTTTTCCAATCCAAATAAAAAGAACAAAATAAATCTCATCTGCACAAAAAGTGTCCAGCTAATTTAACAGGTACAATAAAGAAGCACCGCCACATCCACCAGCAGTAGTTGTGGGCCAACATGCATGTGTTGGTTTGGAAATGTAGTTGCCGCATGTCTGCTCGGCTAGGTTGACAGCTGCTGGCGAAGAGCTAGTAGTGGTCATGGCTATCGGCCCGCATGCACACATTCTTGCTTCCCGGCCAAGCGACGCAGTGGGCTGCAACGATCACGATCTCTATGGTAGTCTCATGGGCCGAGTTGAAAAATACATTCAACAGATAGAAATCGAGTGATAATAAGAAGAAATAGATTTTACTCGGGAGATGTTTAGGAATCCAGTAAAAAAAAGTTCCTGATTCATCAACCGTTTGTCAAGTTCTCAACATGAGTAAGTGTTGGACAGAGCATGAACGACAAACACTTCACCAAACTGGCAAACTGTACAGGCAATTTATCAAACCGGGCCCGGCTTCCAAACCCCTCAGCCACGCCCACAAACAAGACAGTGGATAAGTTAATCAGGAACCAACTGTCAGATTAACAATGTTCGCGTAAAGATGAGCGGACCTGCACTAATTTTGACATGCAGAGAACTAGCGTAACGCCGTTTAAAGAATTCGCAAACATGATCCAGCAAATCTCTGAGAGAATCTAGGCTTGCGTCGACAAACGAAAATGAAAGGCAGCGAATGGTTTCAGATTCAATTTAACTACCTCGCGATTGACCCTGCGCGCAGGTCTGCATGCACTGAATCACAAAGTCAAGCTAACTGCCATGATTAGTCTGACCTGAAAGAGATCTCAAAGTTGAGATTTTACTCCTCCCAGCATCTGCGATCGTTACCACGATTCAGGGCGGTGAACCGATCCAGAGAGAGTGAACCTTGCAGGGAAGTAGTTATATCAGTGAGATGACTGGCATTAACATTCATTAGTATATGGAAGTAAAACAGAATAAACAAATAGAGAGCATGTTTTGCTCATAGGTCAACCATGTTGGTGAGCCTCGAAGGATGCCACATAGCTATCTTAGCTAAATCACACGGGAATAGTGGCATGCATCTGGACATGATTCTACATAAACCTCATGAGAAAGCAAGGTTCCCTTCATTCTCAATCAAAACCATGTTAGCAATCTCGAGAAGGATATTCCCAACATTCCTGGCCTCCTGGGCCACTATAAATACCTGGCCGGCTGTAGATGTAGCGTGCCAACTCTAGAAGAGCAAACAACACATCTGTTTACACTGCTACACACCAGTTTCTTGGGAAATGGAGATTCCAGTGATAACGATGGATCAGCTGTACGGTGAGAAGAGGTCAGAGACACTTTCACTCCTCCATAATGCCTGTGCGCAATGGGGTTTCTTTTGGGTAAGTGGCAAAATATGCATCATTGTCTTGATGAGAACAATTTCAGTTTCTTTTCTAACATCTGCATGAAAAACTGTATGGCAGCTTGAGAATTATGGGGTCAATGAGGACCTTATGAATAAAATGAAGGGACTGGTGAACAAACACTATGAGCAAGACATGGAGAAGAACTTCTTCAGTTCGGAGATGGCAAAAATCCGAGGTTATGAGAAAGGTTCATCAAATGTTGACTGGGAGTGCAGTTTCATGTATCACCATCAGCCAAAATCAAACAGTCATAATATTCCTAAGCTGCTTAGGTAAGTTTGAAATTTAAATAGAAGTCAAACATTTTACCAAGTCCGGTAATCATCTGCTGTAAACTATATAACAAATTTGTAAGGAAACTAACATGATGCAATGAAATGTGCAGAACAACAGTAGTTGAATATGCTGCTGAAGTAATCAAATTGGCTGAACAGCTCGCGGCAGCTATGAGCGAAAATCTTGGGTTGGACAAGGATTACATCGAGAAGGCATTTTCAAAACCTTCTGTAGGCATCAAGGTGGCAAAGTATCCCAAGTGCAGTCATCCAGAGCTTGTGATGGGCCTAAGGGAACACACAGACGCTGGAGGGATCATACTTCTATTGCAAGATGAGTTAGTCCCAGGTTTGGAGTTTCTGAAAGATGGTAAGTGGATCCCAGTACCTCCAACAGAAGGCAATAGAATTTTTGTAAACCTTGGGGATCAGATTGAAGTGATAACCAATGGAATCTACAAGAGCATATGCCATCGGGTTCTTCCCAACAAGAATGGGAGCCGCCTATCTATTGCAACATTCTATAACCCTGGTGCTGATGCCATTATCTGTCCAGCTCCAAAGCTTACATATCCTAGCCAATATCGTTTCGAAGACTATCTTAATTTCTATTCTACTACCAAATTCAGTGATAAGGTATCAAGGTTCCAGACAACCAAGGAAATACTGAAGTGAGTCATCTCAGAAACCCAGATCAAAGAAGTATCTTGTTCACCAACACAGCATCACTGTGTAGATGTGTTTGTATGTAGTGCTTCTAAGGAACAGTGAAGTGCTGAGATATGCATTTTACTTTCAGTGTTTATCTGTTTGAAGAATAAACAGCTTGCACTACCTGTAGTCCTGTAATTAATGTAATATACTATTACATGTGAATTTCTTCAGACACTGAAATGTCATGTTCATTATGAAGATGCCAATGCTATTATTTAATTATGAATCTTAAATGCTACGATTTAACATATAGAAAATAATAAATTACTCGCTCTGTATATGAACCAGTCTTCAGGTTTGCATGGTAAAGTTGGTAGTAGATGTTAAAGCATTGTGCATGCATAGCTATAATTCTATCAAATTAAACAGACCGTTCAAGGGAATTAAAACATCAGCTCATCGAAGAAGAAATGTAGACTCACAAGTTATTAACATTTAACTTCAGCTTGCAGGGCGCAGTTTTGCCAATATAGCTTTGGTCAGGAAAGTATTAGTTCTCTCAGCAGCTCTCTCGAGCAAAACCCTCTGATTCTTACATTGATGCCAACACTTCGACACTAAGCACAGCATAAAGTTGCCAAATTTCAATGACCTTGAGAACTCTGATGCCCGCTCATCAATGACAGAAATTAGCTCGCCAACGGTGCTTGGTGTCAAGCAAATATCTTGACTGAGGATGCTGTAAAATAGTGCGAACAGAGATTCTGTCCAGACCAAATGAGTACCTACATTCTCGTAATGCTGAGACATACAGACTGGCTTCCGCTCTTGCTCCTCCCCTGAAAGCAGCCTATGGCAGAAAGCAGCAACATGCAGTGGATGCATGCATTCCTTGACAATACGTGTTAGCACATCACACTGTGGAACATTTAGCCCACCCTTCCTAAGAACCAGTGGAAAGAGTACAGCTTCCAGTGCTGCGGCTGGGTGGCGCTTGCAGAGATCCAACGCAGCGGAAAGGACTGATGAAGGTGGTCTTTGAAGCTCGAGTAACTGTGGTAGGAAAACAGAACACAGAACAAGTGCTGGCCCTCCTCCTTGCACCCCATCCTCCGGAAGCACTAAATTGGTAAGGAGGACCCTTAGAGTGTCATCATCAGCTTCCCACGGCTGTACTAAGCTAAGCACTGCTGCAGCATTCCTGGACTCAACACAAAGTTCCTGCAAATCCTTCACCACACGCTGCGCCACCAAGACAGATTCCAGAGTCACTATCTCCTTCTGCACAGCCAGGGCTCTCTGCACAGTCGAATCTGCGAGCGGAGGAGCCTGAGGCAGCAGGACGCACCCAGCCTCCTGCATCTCCACATCCTCGTCTTGCTCCAGCACCAACGTCTCCAACCCAATCCCGTCCAGACCACCCCCGCCGCCGCCGCCACCACAGGTCCCGCTCCCCAACACGCTCCGGCATTCAAAAGGGAGCCACGGCAGGACAGGACGCGACCGCGTCGCTGCTTCTTTAAGCCACGGAGGCAGCTCGTGGAACCCATCAACGAACTCCTCAGCGGCGACACCCGGGACGCCTTCCCCCTCGGGCAATCCGTCGAGCAGGTGACGGGCGCCGCGGCGGGCCCAGAACCCGTACAGGTCAGGCGGAGCGGACAGGACGCGGGCGGCGAGGGCGCGGAGGAGGTGCGGGTCGAGGAGGCCGGAGGAGGAGGAGGAGGAGGAGGAGGCGAGGAAGGAGAGCGCCTGGGACTGGAGGAAGGGCGGGAGGGTCTGGAAGAGGATGGACGCCGTGGGGTCGGAGGGGGAAGCGGGGAGCGGGGGCGCCGGGGAGAGGAGGAGGCGGAGGAGCGCGGCCGCCGGGGGAGGCGAGCTGGGGCAGTCGCCGGAGGCGGGGAGGGAGGAGAAGGCGTCGGCGTTGGCGACGGGGCAGGAGAGGAGGTGGCGGAACAGCGGCAGCCACTGCTCCATTGTTGTGGGGATGGTTTCTGGCGGGGGAACCGCGCGGGAAAGAGGCGGTTCCCGCGTTTTATTTGAGACTAAGAAAATTGTTTTTTTTTTCTCTCAAGTGTAAATTCGAGCTCCGTCCATTTCTGGGCTCTAGCCCATTAAAACTAGCTCTCATAACGGGCTAGCTTTTATTTCCTTGTGGCGCTAAGTTTATGTGGGCCGGTAGTTACTAAGGTTCGATATTTAATTTTTAAATACAAAACCAGATAACAAAGATCATCCAACAGATAAAATCAGACAAATTTGATGGTTTCAAAGGTAGTTTTCCATTTAGTGGAAATTAAAATATTCAAATTTATATAAAAAATCCTAAGTAATTCATTTTAAATTAAAAAATACAAAATGGGTATTAAAAGATTTCTAAAAATGTAACCAATCTATTGACACGATTCTTTTCAATTATTTAGATATTTATTATTTTCATAATATTTGATTGCTTTTAGTTATATCTATTATTTTTGAATAATTAATATTAAAATAGAACAATAATAGATAGGTTACGTTTTAGAAAAATTTTGTTAGTAGTTTCATATTTTTCTGATTTAAAATGAATTAGTCTTTGAATTTTAGATTTAATTAGAATTTTTTATTTTTTTAAAAAAAAAACACAAAGCCACCTTGGAAACTACCCTAAGGGACAAATTTGCTCGATTTCGACAGTTTGATGGTCTATGTTATCCGATTTTGTAGTTAAAGATTGAAAATCGAATTTCTGCGATAGTTGGATTGTATAATGTGGACTTCTCCCTTCTTTTTTACAAGCGGAACATCTGGGGTATATACACCATGCTCGTGTAGAGTGGGCTGGCTATCACATGTGTTTTGTCATGATGTGGGCTGCAATGCCGTCGTCCTTCATGCGGTTTTTATTTTCCTTCAAGAAGATTTTTTTCTACGAAGACGCTCACGTACACTCATACTTGATGAATACATGTAATTCTATCTCCACGGTCACCTCTATAAGAGGCTAAAATGACAGGAGAATCCGTATGAAACAATTCATGCGTGCACAGATAGAACTTTGAAATGTCTTTCGGTTTATACCAGAAACAAAGAAAAATAAAACATAATTCTCAAGAACATTTGTGATGGGCAAACTCACTACATATATGTTGTTTTGAAAACATTTGTAATGTCTGTCTTGATTTGTCAACTAAGTTCATCCCATGCAGAGTAAATGTTATTCAAAACAGACACTTACGGTAAAACTTTTTTCCTCCTATGCTCCAAACACATGGGCATTTCCACTGTTTTCCCGGTGTCCTTCGGTTTCATATGACTCGCGGACCTCAGTATATCTAACTATCCCTGGTTTATCAGTTCCATCACTTTGAAAATTAATAATCCCGTGTCCGGCCCTGATTTGATTCATCACCATCGGCTGCCGTGCTAGGTACCACACCGTTACTCGACCAAAAAGCAACGCAAAGGCGCACGGATAGCAAACAGCAGGATCTACACCCACCAATCGTGCTGCACCGACCGCCGGGAAAAAAAAAATCGTTGACGCGGACGCGCCGCCGCGTGCAAGACCGGCCGGCGGCCGGCCGGGGCGCGCGGTGATGGGATGCTCCGGCGACCACGGATGCCCATGGATCCTCCTAATCGCAAGGCCGGCCGGCCGCCGTTGCGCAGATGCAAGGGCGTGGATGCGAGCTGCGCGCCGACATGTGTGTGTGATCCATGCCGTACGTGCACGGTGGTTGGGCGGGGTTGGGAACCAGTCACAACCTCCCAACCTGGCCTGACTGGTGGCCAGCAGCCAGATGAGCAGCTTGTCCGTGTGCTAATTGCAGAGTTCTCCTTCGCCGCGAGGACCACGCAGGATTCTACTAGCACATAGAGGTTGCAAAACCTGCAAAATTTTTGTTTGGTAACGCATGTTTCGGAGTCTTTAGCGCTATCATCTTCTCCTCAGCTGCGCAGATCAAGTTACTCCCTATCTGCATTTTCGCAGATTCAAACTCTTTGCGGAAAAGGGGACAAAGAAAAAGAAACTGGCAAAGAAGTGCGAAAAGGATAATCATTTCCCCCTCTTGTTCCATTCGCCCAATAAGTTTATCACAGAGAATTCTCACTTAATAAAAAAACGTGCTCAGACGCAGTCGCGAAAAAAGTTTATCACAGAGAACGGCAGGGATAAATTCATAAATAGCCCATTTACAACTTGATGCTGCAATTTTTGTCAAAGAAGAATGAATGCCAGCGTGAACCTTGAGATTCGTGCTAGACTGCAGAGCAAAATAATACTAGTATTCAGCAGCGGATGTATATATACCGGCCAGCCGTGCCGCCGGCCAACTCCAATCCAATAAATACTACCACTTTTTTTTTGGTGTACGTACAGTACGTATGTACGCCGTATCAATATAGATATGAGCAAGAAAGAATTAATCCGTATCACGTATTCATTTGCGCCCTTCCTCCGTTTGCATCTTCCCACCAGATTATTCACAGCTCCACCTTCACCTTCCTCCTCTTCAACCTTCACGTCGTCCTCGTCACCACCGTGACGCCGGCGAGGTCGCCGCCGAACTCCTCGAGCAGCACGAGCAGGTTGCCGCCGCCGGGGCTGAGCCACGCCCGCGGGACGTGGTAGTACCGCTGGGAGACCTCGCCGCAGCCGCTCTGGCACTTGGTCTCGCTGTACGTGCCGGCGTAGCCGCAGCCGCCGCACCCGCCGCCGGTCGCCCTGTACGACCAGTACCGGCCGACGTGCCGGCCGTTCACCCACGCCTGGCCCTTGCCCATGCTGCCCAGGTCCAGCGCCACCGGCGCGCCGCCCGCCGGCGCGTCGAAGTAGGCCTTGTGCCATGTCAGGGGCTGGCTCCCGGCGGCGCCGCCCCACGCGACGGAGGAGCTCCCGGCCGCGGAGTAGATGCCCAGCGACTCGCCGTGGAGGCCGATCTGGTACGTCCATTTCTGGCCGCTGAGGTCCCGCTTGCCCTCGTTCAGGCCGGAGAGCGTCACCGGCCCGAGCACGCCGACGTTCCAGGTCTCGTAGTGGGTGCCCTGGTTCTGCAAGGAGGAGGAAGAAGAGATTAGGATCACGGTTGTCTGAGCTCTGAACTGGGAGAAGAGATCGAGTGGCAATGGTGGCGGTGAGCTGAGCTCACCGGGAGGCCGACGGCGGCGCTGAGGATAGAGATCTTGTTGCTGCCCTGCCACATCTTCACGTACCCGCTGTACGTCAGCTTCGGGCTGTCGTAGCCGCCATACGCTGCGCCTGCGATGGAAAAAATATTTGGAAAGATTGATCACTTCAATCTGCAACCTTTAGCTCCGACAGTTTAGAGAATGAAAATAGAGTACAACGAGTGCGGATAGACTCTGTACCGTATGACTGCCCGTTGACGAACACCTGCAGAGCGTGGCCAGCGGAGTAGATGGTCAGCTGCGGCCACTTCCCCGACTTCAAGAACTGCTCGTTCGAGTCGATGTTGACGCTGCAGGAAACATTCAGACATTCAGAACATTCAGAGATCAGGAGACGAAGCTGATGTTCGTTTCAGAGATGAGCAGGCGGCGGCGGGAGCGGCGACTCACTAGGTGGTGTACCACAGGTAGTCGGACTTGTCCCACGTCATGCCGAGCTGCTCGACGAGGCCGTCCTTGGTGAAGGCGCGGCTGTCCAGCGCGTTGGTGGCCTCGCCGTAGGACCGCCACGCGAGGCCGGCGGCGGCGGGGCTCATCCGCGCCGGCGCCGACGGCGCCCGCACCGTCGCGGTGTTGAACACGGCGGTCTTGCAGTCCGGCAGCACGCTGATGGACCACGCCGGCAGCTCGTAGCGCCGCCCGTTGAACGCCACCGTCGCCGCCGCGTCGGTCTTGTAGTTGGACAGGAACGCCGCGCACGCGCCGCCGCTCGACTTGAACACGTACGCCTGGTGGACACAGTACAGAGAATTCGTTGAGCAACTCTGTCTGCACAGTGACAATCTGCTGACAGACTAGTTGGTATCGACCTTCTCGTAGTTGCCGAGGGACTGGACCGTCGGGTCGCCGGCGACGAGCGCCGGCTCGGCCTGCTTGATGGCCGCGTGCAGGTCCTTCAGGTGTCCCCATTTCGGCTGCCTCAGCAAACCTGCAGAATGGCATTCGCCAACCTTTCAGTTTATTCAGTAAAGTCAGAGAACCACATTCAGAACATGAACATCCGACTGCAACCATTTCTACAGTCTTTCATCCCGCTCTTTTAATTTAATTGCTACACTTCTGAAACTGAAATCTCCATGGCTGCACTGAATATACCGTATTCATCGATGGGCGCATCGTAGTCGTAGCTGGTGGCGATGAACGGCCCGCCAGAGGTCCGGTCGAAGTTGGTGCCGCCATGGTACTGAAGAAGAACGACCAAACAAAGCACATGCTAATAAGCATCATTAATCCATTGACAAAAAAAAAATAGAAGAAGAAGACGATCCTACGCGGCAGCTCATGTGATGACATGAGTGACCCATGTGGCATCTCAGCTGGATCGAGCCAGCCTGCCAGCGGTAAGCAGGCAGCGGACTCTACTGAACTCACCATGTAGTAGTTGACGAAGGATCCGCCCTTCTGGATGAACCTGGCGACGGCGAAGGCGAGGTCCTCCACGGGGCGGTGCGGCACCGGCTTGCCGAACGCCGTGAACCAGCCGCTCCAGGCCTCCGTCCACATGGTGGGCTTGCTGTTGGAGTTGGGGCTGAAGTAGTCGCAGTAGAACCCGTTGCAGGTGTTGATCTGGTCTCCATCGCCATTTCACAAACAAGGATCAACGTATGCAGGAACGCAATTAACGAGATCAAAGAATCTACTAGTATCAGATAAAATTTAAGATATATATATATTATATATATACATATAATATATATATATAATCTGAATAAGTATCATGATTTTGTTTGGCAGCAAGCAAAGTTGGGAGCTGGGCGAGGTGGAAAGGAGGGACCGCCGCGGCAGCGATGTGGTAACGGCGCCGCAGCATTGGACGCCGCGAGAAAGCGATGGAGGTGGTTGATGGCCGCCGATTAGCCGTTAGCTAGCGTGTGCCGCCATAACCACGACGGCGACGGGTTAATCCGCCGATAATTAATCCGTCGCCGACCCAACCACGGCGAGGGAGGAGGGTAAAGCGGAGTGGTTAAACTTAAACCGGAAGGAGCAAGCAAAGCAGAGGCGAAAGCATGGTGGTTGCTGGCACTCACGACGGGGTCGGGGGCGTCGTCCTGCTTGCACATGACCCAGGGCACGCCGGCGCCGGTGGCGACGGCCATCCTGGCGGCCCAGGCGGCGTAGGGCTTGGCGCCGGCGCCCATGGAGGGCTCCATGGGCCCGTACTCGTTCTCCACCTGCGCCAGGATGACGGGCCCGCCCTGCCACTCGAACAGCCCCTCCGCCTTCATCATCGACACCACCTTCTCCACGAACGCCTGCATCGCCGCCTTGAACGGCCCGTTGTCCGTCCGGAAGCTGATCCCCGGCACGTACTTGAGCCACACCGGGAACCCCCTGCAGCAGCAGCAATGTCATCCATGGCGGCGGAAGCAGACAACCAACCAAGGTGCGATCGATCGAGGAGCTAGCAAGCAAGAATCCATGGCGGCGCCCTACCCGAAGTTCCACTCCGCGCAGACGTAGGGGCCGATGCGGAGGTGGACGTAGAGGCCGGCCTGGTGGGCGAGCTTGACGAAGCGGACGAGGTCGTAGCGGTCGCCGAAGTAGAACTGCCCCTGAACGGGCTCGTGCCCGTTCCAGAACACGTACGTCTGCACCACGTCGAGGCCGCCGTCCTTGGCCTTCTGCAGCAGGTCCGGCCACATCTCCGGCGCGCTGCGCGGGTAGTGGATGGAGCCCGAGATGAGGACGCGGCGCTGGCCGTTGATGACCACGGCACGGTGGTCGTACGACACCGCGGCATTGGCCGGGGACGGGCCGACGGCGGCGGCCGCCAACGCCGCCAGCAGCGGGGCGAGGAGGAGCGCGGCGCCGCCAGGCATGGCGGGGGTGGGGTGTGGGGGTGGGCGCCGGGCCGGCCTAGGACGACGGCCCGGGTCGGTCGGTCTCCTCCGTTGTCTCGGTTCTTGGAGGGGCAATGGCAGTGGATGGGAGGAGGACGAAAAGGGGTGGGTGCTGGTGCTGGTGAGCTGCTAAGCTTATATCCGAGCTGTGGTGGATGGCGACGAGTGGGAATGCGTCCGTGGGTTTCCGATTATTCTTTCACCTGCAGGCGAGAGCCAGAGGGAGGAAGGAGAGGAGTGGTGGGGAGGTGAAGCCACAAGCGGAAAGCCGAAGCAGAGCAGGTAGAAGAAGGAAACAGGGGAGGGGGCGGCGGCTAATTAGTTGGCGCCGAAACAGGGGAGGAGGCTCTGCTGGTGGGCCCGGGCGGTGGGGCCGAACTGAAGGGGGGAGGTGGGCCCCACTCCCATTTCCATTGACTCTTTTTCCCTTTTCCGGGGGTGATGATCGTTAGTGTGGTTTAGGTATTTTGCACAGAATTTCCTACAAATTTGTGCGCTTGGTTTTGTAAACATATGAACATATGAATGAGCACACTGATTTGTCTGGTAAAAATAAAATTCGTAGAGGTAGAATTATTTTTTACAAGTTTCTTATTTTTTAATAGAAAAAAATTAGAAAACTCTGGCGCTTCCAGAGTTCGGTTGCCCCGCCATGAGATGTTCATTCCAACTTCATGAGCGTTTGGTGAGTAGTTTCATCCAGCTGGAGTGAAGTGAGCTTTTTTTTTCTTTTTCTTTTTGAAACGGGAGTGAAGAGAGCTTGGAAGCAAGGCATCAATTGGAAGATTATTAGGGATGACAAATCCTGCACTTAAGGCTATACTTAGGTCCTGTTTGGTTAAAAAAATCTCGAAGCTACTTTTAGTCCTTGCCTGTTTGGTTTCATGAACTAGAGGGACTAAATGACATTAAATAAAGTGAACAAAGTACTATACTACCTTTATTCTACATGCATGCAGCTAGCCATGGTGGAGATAGAGGAGGGGGGACCACGGGGTAGGATGGAATTGTATGCTAAAAGTTCCAAAAAACTCTTTAAAAGAGATTTCTTATTCTTTAGTTTCTAACCTACTTTTAGCTAAAAAAAAACCTCCTCATCGGTTCTTTAACCCCACGAGTCCTAGGAATTTATACAAAAGTCTCGGGAACCAAATAAGGTAGGGCGCTTGTTTGAGGGAGGGCAAGGGCAGCCCTGGCATTGGTGGCGTGTGTACAGCCCTGTCCTTGCGCTGACTCCGTTGGTACTCGTCCTGGCAAGTCGTTGGAAACGGCGACCAGATTAATCCGGCACGCGAACACAGCATCGGCGACCAAATTAACCCCGAAATGCACGAGCGGGGTTGGTGTTTGTGCTTTGCCGGAGTGCGTATCTGTTGGAGTTTGGTCCGCGTGCATTTTTTGCAGCTCAAAATTTTTAAATTGATTTCAAAGATTTGAAGAAAATTTAAGCAGAAGGGGATGGTGTCAACATTAATCTGTCCTTTCCTTTCTTCACAGTGATCACTGATCATGCTTTATGCAGGTTTGCGTGTGCATGTTAGCAAGGTGCATGCCCAGTATAGTCCTGTGATTGTTGAAGAAATTAAATTGTCATGCCTACCTCCAGCTTAATCGGATATACAAATTGTGCTGCTCAGGTAAGTGTTTGCTAAAACTCAGCGTCTTTTCACGTTACCCTGTTTCCTGCCGTCGAACTGGCACGCTGGAATCAGATCGGAAAGACAGAAGATCATCTGACACTGACAGAAGCATGCACACAGTAATTAGCTTCGTTTTCTTCTACTATAAGCAAGAATTCTTGAACATACTAGTACTCCCTCCATCCTATAATTTTTTTTTTGCAATCCTGCGTTTGAACACAAAATGTGCAATTCTAGATGTTGGGTCTTACTACCTGTCTAATTAAGTAATCAAATTTAATTTTCATGCAAAGACTAATAACCACATGTAGCAAATGAAGGAGAGCACGAGAGTATTTTCACGCCACCATTAATCTGACTGAAAAAATTAGAATTGCACTAGAAAAGAACTTTTCATGGGACCGGAGGGCTACATAATTAGCGACACGCCGACACCTGCGTGCTTATTGTTAATGACACATCTAGTTGTTTATTACAGCTGTGCAAGATCGCATCCTGGCGTCGGTTCCCATCGAATAGGCCGGCGTCCATACTCTTCTTGATTGGCCGCGATGTCCCACCTGCAGACCAGAACCAGATTCTCTGTGTATTACCGTTTATTTATAATACGAGGTGTCATCACATACTACAAATGTATTCGATAAAAAAAAGATCACAATGCTACAAAAGTTAAATGATCACATAATAATTTATCTCTAAAAGTGCACGAAAAAATCTTTAAAAAATATGGACGGATAGGTCACGCAGCCATCCATTTGGCTGAATCTGAGACGTCTAATTCGAAACATTGTCCGCGTCCTGATGCAATTAGTTTCTGGAGGCTGCAGTTGCTGCTCACCACTGAAGCTGAAGCACCAGCAGCCCACACTGATCGGTAGCAACAAAAGCTGCGCCTCTTAAAGCTTCAGCAACTAACCCTCTTTAGCTACCGCCAGGAACTTTTCCTGCAAATGCGAGCTGAGGTGGTGACACCGAGCTTTCGTTCCACGAAGAAGGAAAGGGTGAGCCGTGCGACCAACGAATTTCAGGCAAATTCAAAACAAAATCGTTGCCAATTCAGCTTCCCCGGCCGGACGGAAACGCGTCGAACGATCAGGGTCGTCACGCGAACGAGTCTCCGTCAGTGTTGACAGCAGCCCGGCCGGCCCTTGCTATGTCTGGGGCTCTGAAAACTGCAGGTGTGTGTGCCCAACATGATGTGTCTGGCCAATTGTGTGCAGACGTGTTTAAAGAATATGTGCTGGCAACTGGCATGGATTCAAGAACAAGTTACATGTGTACGGCGTGAAAAAAAAACCGTACGAGTCTGATAAGATGCTTTGCAGCTCTCTGCTGCACGCAACGTGATTCCTCTCTGGGCCGGCCAATCATGGCATCACTAGTTCACTACACCATTTGATGACACACTACATTTCCCTAATCACCTAGATGATAGATCTTCCGTGTGATCTGAGTACGGAGCCAGAAAAATAATTATTGGTTATGGAGACAGAAATTTTTTTAGTTTGAAATATGAGTAATCTGCAGAGATGCTGAAGGCAACAAAAGTGCTATAGTAATATTGATTGATCTTCCGTGTGAATGCAACTTTTCTTTTTAACCTTTTGCATGTACTAGCTGGATCTCTATCCTCTGTACAGCTTAAGCAACTAGGCGAATGGCCTCTTCAAAAATATAAAATGACACTAACAAAAGCTGTATTTTTTAATGCACATTGCTGAAAGCACACAAACGCATGTGCCAAACTAATGTTGTTTCACATCGACTGTCGTTGCAAAATAATCCCGATCAAGGTATCTATAATCATGACCTATTCAACTGTCGAGAATTCTCTGTTTAGTTTTGACCTAGTATTGTTTTTTTTCGCGACCATGTCTGAGCACGTTTTTCATTAAAAGAAAAGACCTAGTATTGTTTTCTGCACACATACAGACACACTGAGGCCATGCGTGGTGCTCACACAGGCGACGACAACAATACTAGCCATCAGAATTCAGAAAGGATGTGCTAATTAACTAATTCCAAGGTTGTAAGTTTCTGGTGACTAAACTGCATTAACCGGCACCACCCGATCAGTCGTTAAGGCTGTTACGTTCTTTCTGCCTTTTCCGTTGTCCTGAAACCCATCTCGCTTTTTCCATCGGTGACGACGCACACAAAAAGTTCAGATTCTATGATCCCCGCCGCCTGAACGAGATCTCTCACCAACCAAAAGCTTTCGATAGAGATCATCACTGCCAGCAGCTAGCAACACTGCACCCACATCGACGATGCTTATACGCGGCGGTTAGGGCGAGGAGGAGGCGCAATTAGTAGACGCCATGAACCCTCATCGCAGGACGTGCCGTACAATCGACGACACACACCGACGGACCTGGCCTGCTCACCAGGGTTGCATCATTAGCAACATCATCAGCGTGCAACTCCAACAAACTGGGCTGGTATCTAACAAAACGGAATCAAGTAATTGTTTTGCTTTATGGGCAGCTACTTCTTCATCCGTTCGGAACATGGAAGTCGTTTTAGTTTTGCCATAAGCCAGATTTCTTTTTTTTTTACTTTAACTAAGTTTATAAAAAAGTGTATCAGCATCTACAACAATACAAAGTGGCACTGGTATAGTCAGATCCTTGGTTGCAAACTCTGCAGTAGAGTAGTCTCAAGGGGAAAAAACAAGAGGTTTGCGTGCAAGCAACAATGATCGCTTCCAAAGTGTCCTCATGTGACAATGGGAGTCTTCGTACCTTTTTTTTGGGCAGAAATGAGAAAAATTAATATCAGGAGTAGAGATAATGAGAAAAATTATGCAGTTGTGACAGCAAAGGAATGATAGGCCATAGATAAGTAAAACTAAACATTTCAGGAAGTTGTTGGGGCAGCTTCACTAGAGGCAGTGGATCATGACACTGCTGCCCTCCACTTGGGTTAGTCATCATATGCCTGAAAATGAAAGATCAACCATGGAATAAGATGTGCCCATGCTGATGCATCGCCACAAATTCTAGGAAAGGGAATGGGACCAGATTAGGGGGATGAAGATTGGCGCAATATAATCGATGTAAATTCTGTGACCAATCACAACATAAATGAGTATTCGGACATCATACATGCTGGAGCTAATGGTCTACGCATGCTGCTTTTCATATTAAAAAGATGAGAACAGATATTTACTTCATTGCCAAAAGAGAGAAAAAAAAACAGGTGTTTCCCAAGAGCTTGTGAGTTGCCCGCAGGCGACGATTTGCCTTACATGTGAGACTAATGAAAACGACAAATATGAAAACGGGTGTCACTTATTTTAGATCAAAGACTATTTGGCTCTTTGCCTAACTTCGTTGAAATTGATCTAAGATTTGTCGATGCCAGTTTTACAGGATACTGTTTTTCACTGTGAAGCTTACTTGTTAAACAGCACTCATCAAACCGATATACGATCGATCTGCATCAGAAGCAAAGTATAAATGAAGCATTTTCGTCAACAGGAACCAATGCTGACTATTTAGATATCATGGTCATGTCTTTCGCATCCTTTGAAGGAACTAACAATATTTGGAGTGTACAAACACACCTTTCATGAGTCATGAACTTATGACTACAGAACAGGGTAGCATTGTTGAAGCAAGCAAAGGTCCCGGTCTCGCTGTATGCGACATTGCTTTCCAATGCAGTGAAAGAGATGAAACAGGAATTGTTGCCTGAGATTGAGAAGTACTTCAAAGATGTGGCCAATGCGCGCGGCAACAAACATCCGTGTCTGACAGTAGAAGCAATTACCGGCAAAATGGTAAATTTATAAAACGTCAGGATGATGTAGTTAATATGCACATTCATGTGTAAATAAAAATGATTACCGGCACAATGAGAAATACCTAAGAGATGTACCATGTGCAGCATCAAGATTGGATCAACTGTTGTGCAGTACATGTGGATATAAAAGAACATTATCTTCAAAAAAATAAGAAATGTTCAATCGACTCATAGCACATGCCAAATCAAAGATTGGATCAAAGTTGAAATTAGAAACACTTCCCCGGAAACAAAGAAGATGAACACTGCCTCCAAAATGTGAAATGCTCAAGGGAAGTACAGCACTGCACATGCTGTATAGAAACTGAATCCAATATTTGGAAGCAAAACCATGCGCATGACGCATAGAAAAATCTTCCCTTGTGTTACCTTTCATGTGCAGCTGGTTCCATGTGGGGTTCTGCCGTCCCAGGCCGCCATGTTTGGAAACTGGCCTAGGACCCAAAGACAGACAATACCAGCACAGCAATTGACTACCGTGAGATCCCTCAGTTTGGCTGCGCACGCCCAGGCCAACAACAACTCATCGCTCATCACCTGCATACACATGTCTAAGCAATGTGGCACTGTGGTTAGATCTAATCCATAGTGTTACAGTTCACAGGAATTTTGCTCCCGTTTCTCTAATGTGACATTTTTTTGTTGAAGTTAATGCATCTTCCATGATCGAGAAAATTAGGCTCAAAATATGAAGGAATGCCATTGTAAAAGGAATACTACTCAAGATAGTAATGCTATTGTAAAAACAAAGAAGATAAGAAGGATTTCTGTTTAAGAGAGGAAGGGACTTGAAATTAGGCTTGGGATATGAAGGAAAAGATGAACTGACAAGAACCAGATTTGAACTGGTGACACGAGCTGAGAGTAGCAAAAGGCACGCTTGAAACACAAGCATTATGTTCAGGGAAGGGCATGGGACCACATAAAGAAGTTTCCTTTTCAATGATGATGGTGTGATGTGTATAATTTTTTCTATCGCGCATGTTCCTAGCCCTGGGGCGATAACAGGTAGCCTACAGCCGTACTGATACTATAACTTTGAAAAAAGCATTTCCCTTGATGCAGACATTTCGATCAAAAACTTTTTTTTCGAAGTTGGCATTCACTCGTCTCTCACAAGAAATTTACAATGGCCAGAATAGACACAATCTCAACAGAAACTGCATCAGCTGTTTTTAACAGATTCCATAACTGATTGAGGTACAATATATGCACCATTTCAAGAGAGAGAAAAAACGACCCAATATATGCTGCACATTATAGAGAAGCATCCATCAAACTGTTAATTCAGTTGGGTAGTTGATTGGATAAGATTGTGAAGGACATCTCAACTTATTTGGATTAACACGTTAAGGGACATATGTTGATTGACAGCGTCAGGTCATGTGTTAGGCAACCAAAAGTCCATGTTTCTTGCTTGATCAAGAAGCATCAATTCATGCCTATACCATCACTCATAAGCTTGTACGCGAGTTCAGCCTATGGCCAATCATATACAAAAAATGACTTTTCTCTCTCTAGAATATAAGGGTAATAATAATTACTGAAACTGTCAAACAGAAATGAAATTAGCATTTTAAAAAAAGAAATTTGTAGTTTGTTTTAGTTACAAATAAACTATGGATGTAATTCCAGGGCTTACCAGACTCCAATAGAACCTTAAGCATGTACTTGCCATGTAAAATTTGGAGACAACGTGCATGATCATGTATCAGAAATTACTGCCACTGCCAAAAACAAGGCCACATCTCGATATGTATATTATGAAAAGAAATTAAAGGTAGCACTGGTATGAATTGCATTGAGAGGGAGCTTCAGGCTTGGTGGCAATCAAAAAGAGAATAAGAGTGCTGAAAGCAACCCCTCAACAGCAGTACACTATACCAACTCTCGATCTGGCTCCTCCTTCTTTATTTATGCAGAGGCATCTTGCTATGCCAAATGCTAACTAACCTGGAAAACCGTGGTCGAGTCTTGACAACCATCAAATCATATCATCCTTTGGACCGTACATTGTTCATTTTTTGTCATCCTAATAAGTCAGCCATTGATCTTTGTAACTGGGAATAACCCTGTAAAGTTTTGACCTCGAACTACATCAGAACATATTTTTTCGAAAAGTTCACCCAAATGACTATCCAAGTTTACCTATCACCTCGAACTACATCCTAGGAAGCATGGAAATTTCAGGTTCTCCATTTTATCTGATGTTTCTCTGTTTCCGTGTTTACTTGCTGCAAGATGCCAAATACTCAGAAAGTGATAGTGAAAAGTAGTAACCAAGATGCAGCTATAAAATGTCTCCATCCATTTTAATGAACTATTGTTCTATATGGTGCTTTCCATCGACGAAACTTGCAGCGAATCAAGCTCCTTACAACAGTTGTGGCCCAATCCAAATCTGATCTGTTAGGCATCTCTGAATCTTATGGCCAGGAGGAATTCAGGTTCAGAACGCTTCACTACTGGTACCTGCCATATTATCATATAAAATGCAGGAAGCGAAGGAAGAGAAGAAAAAGTGCAGACGAACCTTATCGCAACTTACAGGGGCTCCAGCTTTCCACCAACATATCTTATAAAAACTACAGCAACATGGACTGAAATAATTTACTGCAACAAATTTCTGACAGTGTGAAGGTAAATGAAGGACCGAGAATGCGACCAGAGGGGGGTGAATGAGAGCAAATTCAAACTCAAAAATTATCGCGGAAGCACAGTATATATCACTGGTTGATCCGACGAAGATACATTTGTTAACGTCGGTTCAACCAGTGAGACAAAGCTGGCAGCACAGAAGAACAACACAGTACGTTTCACCGGTTGATCCGACGCGACTAATCTTGTCCACGTCGGTTCAACCGGTGAGACTAAATAGTCAGCACGAGAAAAACAACGCACCGGTTAAACCGACAAAATCCAACCCAAACGCCGGTGCAGTTGTCCAGAGAGACCTAAAAATGACTCAACGAACACCGGTTAAACCGACAAAATCAAACCCCATCGCTGGTGCAGTTGTCCAGAGAGACCCCAAAACAACACAACAAGCACTGGTTGATCCGACGATCAAAAGACAGAAGCTCAATGCACCGGTGTACGCAAAAACATTAGCACCAGTTGATCCGACGCAGTGAAAAACGAAGATTCAAGAAATCAACCAGTGCACACACAAGAAACCCTGTCACGCTGAGAAAACCCTGATCACCGGTTGATCATTGGCTAACGCCGGTTCAACCGGTGATAAGGAAAAATTCTGCCCGACGCAGAAACTCTGTTTTTGCTCTCGGTTCGATCCAAGACTTGACGATTGGAGGATCAAAACAAGTCCAAACCTCACCAAATTTTGCAGGCACGATCACAAAGACCTTGTGAACATACCCACCAAAGGAATCGACGAATCACTTCATGGTTTGGGAGGAATCGAGGAATTCCCAAGCAAGAACGGGGTTTTCTCAAGAACGCGAAAATCTCCAATAGAAGGAACTAGTGATTCCGGGGAATTTAGCACTAGGCTAGATGGATTAAAAGCAGGAATTTAGCACTAGGCTAGATGGATTAGAAGCACCCCAAGGAATCACAAAATCATCTAGAAACCACCCTCAATCTCATGCACAAAGAACAAAACGAGAGAACCAAAATTCATCACACAAAAGACATTCAAAGTATAAGATTGATTCAAATTCAAAAGCCCCGAGGGAACAAGGAGGAGAGGGCCTCCTTTCCCGATCAATCTTAGTACAAAATCTCAAGAATCCATGGATGAAATTCTACCCGAGAGAGAGGAAGAGGGAGGAACAGAGAAGGAAGAGGCAGGCACCAGGGAGTTGCTCTCGTCTGGGCAAAAATGAGAGAGAGAGAGGGTGGGCTGTCCACTAACTAAATATCTCCCACTAACTCTAAACGCGAAAAGACTAAACTACCCCTAAGGTTATAAAATAAACTAGAAGGCCCGTAGGGGCAAAACCGGAAAAGATACATTGAAGACCATCTAACGGCTGCGACAACTTGGAGATATTTGCTTCGACCCGACGCCATTACTCTGATGTTGCCACGTGTCCTTCTGGAATCTTCAGAGGGGGCAGTTTTTGGAAAACTACCGAAACCGAGTCGGGGGCGGTTTTGAGAAAACCGCCAAAAACTCCACGCGCGGGAAGATTCCCGCCTCCACGCCGTGGCCCTAGACGCCGTTCCCGCCTCGGTCTTCTGACAGCCCTAGACGCCGCCCGACGCCCGTCACCTCCTCGTCCGCAGCGAGGCCCTAGACGTCGTCGACGCCCGTTCCTCCACCAGCACCGAGGCCGACGCCCATGCCTCCACGACTTGGCGTCTTCAACCGCCGTCCGCTAACTTGGTTTTGTGGCGCAAACCAAGAAACCCGCCATCCACCGGCACTTGCGCCCTCGATCCAGGAGTGGACGCCACAGCTGCCGCCCGGCCCGAGCTCCGGTCCCGGCTGCCCTTCACCGCCGTCCACCGCACGGTCCATCGGCCACAGCACCTCCACGGCAGTTCTCCGTCGACACTCGACGCCCGTGTACCTGTAACCAAAGACCAAGCACACGATCACACTGCACGGTTGACAATTCACTCATCACAGCCAGGAGAAGGTACTCAACATTCCTCAATCTCCCCCTTGATGAGTGCATTGTCAACACACCACAAACGAAACAAAAACGAACTAAGAGAGAAGCAAAAACCGAGAAAAACAAAGAAGATGAAGAACTTGAACAAGTGACAAAAGCTCGAAAGAATCAAGAACAAGTCACTTGACCTAGCAAAGATCGATTCCCTAAGATAAGGGCAACAGCTTGACGCAATCGATCAAACACAAGCATGACTCCTCAAGGACAGAGGCAGGGCTCGACACAGTCATGCCAGAAGCGGAAGGAAAACCAAGAAAACTAGGAGCCAAACAAGGCCGAAACTCCCCTGAAACTCCCCCTGAAATGCATTCCCCCTCACCAGTGTAACTTCTGCCACATGTATGCACTCTCAAAGCCCTGTGCACAACAACTTTTTTGGTTCTCTCAAAAAAATCAAACAATTCTCCCCTTGTTCGATCACTAACTTCTCCCCCTTGTTGGCACATGCACACATCAAGGCTCAACAGACCTAAAGCTCCCTCTAAAACTGAGACTCCCCCTGAAAATATGCTATGCAATGAATGCAATGCAGGAGGTGTCAGTGAAAGCATTCAGGGATACAAGGATATGAGCAACATCTAGTCACAAGCATGTGTGCATCCATAAACAAGACCTGCATCTAGCTCAACAGGGTATATCAAATCAGTCTAGAGCTAAGCAAGTTCAGTTTAGCAGAAATAAAAGCATCACCCATGATCTAGCACTAACAAGTAGGGAATGGAAACCAGTGCTAATCAAACTCATACAGGTCAGCCAAAAACAGCCAAGGCATGTTGCAACATCCAATATGCAATCAAATTATATCAAGCAATTATTAATGCCAGGGGTTGAAGCTTGTCATGTTTTACTTAGCAACGAGGCCAAGCCTATACCAAAGGCAATCAGAAGCTTAAGACACTCGTTTCAGTCATGCACAGCCTTGCCCGGGTTCTCACAAGTGTAAAGTGAGCCGTCCCGAAAGCTCGATCAGTGCGACAAGCAATCCCACCTGGATCTTTCCATTCCATTTCAAGCACAATTCAAGCAATTTTATCAATTTTAGATCATGTCAAATATGAATTACTGAACCAGGATGAATTGCAATAAGTTAAGTATCAAGAAGCTACACTAGCATGAATAAGATATCAAAGCATATCAACACGCCCTAACATGCTAGTAGCCAAGACAGGGTGACCATGTTTTCAAATTTTTAAATCAAAATAGCTTAACTCAGAGGATATCATATACACAATGGAGCAAGCTATTCATGATCACATTTATAAACTCACACTAGCAAGCACTAGGAGGTCATAGCAATGTATACAAGAATGCTAGTGCAAGTGAGGCAATGCAAAAATGCTGAAATGTACAATGCAAGTGCAAAATTCAGCTACCAGACCTAGAAAAACGAAGAGAAAAAGAATCAAGCCCTACAAAGCTAACCAAAGAAAAACTAGCAACTAAAAGGGGTAACAAACCCCAAGCTCCCCTCGCAAGAGAGCAAAAGTCTCATGCTCAAGTGGTTTGGTAAAGATATCTTCTGTTTGTCTCTCGGATGGTACATGGATCATGTCTATGTGGCCTCTCTCATGGTTATCTCGCAGGAAGTGGAACCTGATGTCTATGTGTTTGGTTCTGGAGTGGAGCACTGGGTTCTTTGCAATGCAAATGGAAGACATGTTGTCTACAAAGATAGGAACCCTACCAAAACTCAACCCATAATCCTGCAAGGTTTGTTTCATCCAAAGAATCTGAGAGCAGCAGCTAGCAGCGGCAACGTATTCAGCTTCTGTGGAAGAGAGCGCTACACTAGCTTGCTTGCAAGAGGACCACGAAACCAGCGATGTATCGAGAAAGTGACAAGTGCCGGAAGTCGACTTGCGATCCAGCCGACACCCGCCAAAATCGGCATCCGAAAAGCCAACCAAGACAAGAGATGAATCCGCAGAATACCAAAGACTGAACTCAGGAGTGAACTTGAGGTACCTGAAGATGTGTTTCACCACTTGCTTGTGGGAGGTGCGCGGCGAAGCCTGATACCGCGCACAGAGGCCGACACCGAACTGAATGTCCGGCCGCGTCGCCGTCAGGTACAGGAGGGAGCCGATCATGCTCCTGTACTCCTTCTGGTCTACCGCCTCTGTAGAGAAAATGGCCTCTCATGCCATATTTCAATATAATGTTTTGACTTGATTTCTTCACGGTCTGTAGCGGAACCACCGTAGGTGCGGCCCTTTGGGCCTAGCTACGCCTATCTTCTCTTTGTTACCACTTGAACCTAAAAACCTGAGAATGGTCATCTTAACAAGCATATTAGTCCAAGTGTTGTGTGTGTCATCAATCGTCAAAACATTATATTGAAATATGGCATGAGAGGCCATTTTCGATGATGATTCACTTTGACAATGGGAATAGCACAAGAAATATTGCAAGGAAAAGATTTATCCGATGATGATTCACTTTTATGATTCCTGAAACCTCTTTGGTCCAAAGGACAAAGAATTGAAGAGACCGTGAAGAAATCAAGTCAAAACAAACAAGACAGAGATATTTTGCTATCACCAATTAAACCGATGATGAGCAAATTGTACTCACCGGTGCAATGAACCCAGAAGTTGAGGCTATGGTTTTGCGTCGGTTGAACCGACGATGAAGATATTGAATATGTCGGTGCAACGGCAAAAGAAGACCAAGGGAAATGCATACATAGGTTGAACCGATGATACACCGGTCAATTACGTCGGTGTAGTTGTCCAGAGAGTTGGTTTTCGGGAACTCTGGGACAGTTACATGCACCGGTTAAACCGGCGATGAAGATGCATTCACCGGTTGATTACGTCGGTTGATTAAGGTAGCCGTTGAAGTATAACGGCTAGTTGGAGAAAGGTGCTCACCGGTTAAACCGGTGATGACACAAAGTAGATCATCGGTTCAACCGGTGATAGCGCTTTTTGTCAGCCACTTTTCCAACGGCTCTTTTGGGGTGTGTGGGCTATATATACCCCCCAAGGCCGGTTGCTGCACATGGTTGGACGCCAGAAAAGTTGAAGGAAGTGTTGCCCAAGCAAACTAACATCTCCAAACATCCTAGCAAAGCTTAGTGTCATATATAGCTTGTGAGAAGCTTTGAGAGAGTGCTTTGTGTACTTGTATAGGGATTAGTTCTTGCGAGAGCTCCCTTGAGCAAAGTCTTGCAGTGGCAAGCAATTGCGTACTCGTCGTGTGACCCTCCGACTTGGTGTGGAGAGGCAACGACACTTTGTGCGGAGAAGGAGACCCCTCTTGGTGAGAAGCTCCAATAGTGAAGACGGTGCCGTTGGTGATGCTTTGAGAGAGACGGTGGCAGTGGCCTTGTCTTGGTGACTTGGCGCCACTTAGCCTTTGCTTGCCGGAAGCCTTGGTGGCGAACACAAGACGGTGATCAAGCGAAGAGACTTGGAATCACACTTGTTCTTGTTGGACAAGTGGCCATGGACGTAGGGAGGGACTTGGTGTCCTAACCGAACTACGTTAAATCGTGTGTCTTGGTGTCTTCACGGGAGTTTGCATATTCTCTCCCTTACCTCTTTACTTACCATATTACGCTTCCGCATTTACTCTATCTTGCGTGCCTTTACTTTCCTAGTTAGTTTGATTAGGATTGGCTATAGGTTGCAATTCTTTTAGGGGGTAAGTAGAGAGTAGCATAGATAAACCTTAGTCATAACTAGCATATGTAGGACGTGTTAGGTTTATGTCGTGCAAATAGATTGAGCCCTAGGATAGAAAGTGATTAGCGACCCTATTCACCCCCTCCCCCTCTAGGGTCGGACACCCCGGTGATCCTTACAGCCTAGCCGTCCAAGTCCGCATCCAGCGCCGTCGATGTGCTGATCGGAGTTGGCTGAGGAGACAAGTCACTCATGTCGAACTTCCGCATCAAGTTCTTGGTGTACTTGGTTTGATGGACGAACATGCCCTGGGAAGATTGCTTAATCTGCAGCCCAAGGAAGAACTGCAGCTCACCCATCATGCTCATCTCGAACTCCCTGGACGTCTGCTCAGAAAACTTAGAAACAAGAGCGTGAGAAGAGACACCAAAGATGATATCATCCACATAAATCTGAACCAACAAAAAGTCAGAGCCACAGCGCATGAGGAACAAAGTTTTATCAACACATCCCATTTTAAAACCTTGAGCAAGCAAGAAATTTTTAAGCCTATCGTACCAAGCTCTAGGCGTCTGTTTCAAACCGTAAAGAGCTTTCTGAAGTTTGTAAACTCGGTTTGGAAACTTGGGATTTTCAAAACCAGGGGGTTGTTTCACATAAACTTCCTCTTCAATAAAACCATTTAAGAAGGCAGATTTCACATCCATTTGGAAAATTTTAAAACCCTTGGAAGCAGCAAAACCAAGAAAAATTTGAATCGCTTCTAAGCGTGCTACCGGGGCAAAAGTTTCCTCATAATATATCCCTTCCTTTTGGCAAAACCCCTGGGCTACAAGTCGAGCCTTGTTCCGCACTACCAACCCATCTTCACCTTGCTTGTTCATGAAAGCCCACTTAGTTCTAATGGGGTTACAAGCAGGCGGAGGCTCAACCAAAACCCAAACCTGATTCCTTTCAAAAATTTTGAGTTCCTCATGCATGGTATTGACCCAATTGGCGTCAGAAAGTGCGTGTCCTACATCTTTGGGCTCAAAAGAAGCAACAAACGCCGAATGAGCAAAGCCAGCGATACATGTTACCTTAGACCTTGTGATTCGCTCGTTGAGGTCACCTAGCATCTGTTGAGGTGGATGACGACGCTGAATGTGTCGCGGTGCTTCCCTTGTCGAAGTCGCCTCCTCCTCTACCAAAACTGGTGTCTCCTCAGGTGTAGCTGATGAAGGCTGAGTCACCTACTCGATCGGCCCCCGGGAAGTGGATGTAGTCGGGTTGGGGCCGTCGTCATCGTCCGAGATCGTGGCGGAGGCGGCTGGATCCACAGCACGCATGGTAGCCTCAGCATCACCCTCCGCAGCTTCTTCCTCCTCATCTTCAAAGATGGGGGTGCCGAGCTCATCATCTCCTGCAACCTCAAAGACAGAAGAATTGCACGGTGCAGTCCCATCGAAAGTGACTTCACAAGTCTCTCTGACGATGTTAGTATCAATAATCAGCACACAGTAAGCTCTAGAGTGAGAAGCGTAACCGATAAAAATACCGTCAGACGATCGAGACTCAAACTTATCAAGATTTCCTTCCTTCAACACAAAACACCGGCAACCGAACACTCTGAGATGGTCAACACGGGGCTGGTGTCCAAATCGCAACTCACAAGAAGTCTTGTGTATGAAAGCACGCAAGAAAATACGATTGGACACATAACAAGCGATGTTAACCGCCTCAGCCCAGTACTTTCTAGGAGTCCTATGCCCATCGAGCATCGTCCTAACTATCTCAACCAGCGTCTGATTCTTTCGCTCTACAACCCCATTCTGCTATGTAGTGTAGGGGGAAGAATATTGGTGTTCAAGACCTTGATCACTGCAAAAGGTGTCAAAACGAGCACTTTTGAATTATGTGCCATTATCACTGCGAATCGCTCTCATGGCATGGGGTAGCTCATTTTTCAACCTCTAGATCAAGTCTTGAACAAACTCGAAAGCCTCATCCTTGGTTCTCATGAAAAAGACCCAAGAATAACGAGAAAAGTCATCCACGATCACAAAGAACATACCACTTCCCACCAACCGACACCACCCGAGAAGAACCAACTGTGTCCATACGTAGCAACTCTCCAGGGTGAGTGGTCATCACTTGATTAATCGGTGGATGAGATGTGGCAACCATCTTCCCGTGGCGACACGGGTGGCAAACAAAATCATTTTCAAACTTCAATTTGGGCAATCCTCGGATCAGGCCAAGTGAGCCAAGTCTCGACAACAAGGCAAAGCTCAAATGTCCAAGTCTCCTATGCCACTTCCACAAATCAGAAGGACCAGCCAACAAGCAACAAGGAGGACCAAGAGAAGTTCCAGAGAAATAAACCAAGAAAACCCGATCGCGAGCTAAAATTCGGCAAACCAAATCTCCTCTGGAATCTAAAATACGAGAACAACCCTCCTTGAAGCGAACTTCAAACCCCTCATCAAAAAGTTGCGAAACAGAGAGCAAATTGAACCCAAGGTTTGAAACTAAAGAAACTTCTCTCAGGTAAAGCGATCGGAAACACGAACAGCGCCAATTCCACGTACTTTTCCTCTTCCATTGTCCCCGAACACAATGTACTCCTTTGAGCGCATCGGGGTGAGGCTGGAGAACCACTTGTCATTCCCAGTCATATGGCGCGAACAACCGGAGTCCATGATCCACCTGTTCTCCAAGCCTCCAGGCTACACATCAGTAGCAAGACAAAGGGTGAGCAAATGTCTCAACACTGGGGTAAGCAAAGTGTGAAGCAAACCAGTGTCGAGCCATTTGCTCTACAGAAGGGTTAGCAAAATCAGGCAAAGCGTATCCCCCGTCCCGTCTACCGCGAGGCTGACGACCACCACCGCGAGGAAAGCGTGGTGTCTCGTAACTTCCTCCAAAGCCTCGGTCCCGTGGTCCATAGCCGTACTGAGGACGACCAGGAGCACGACCGGCAAAGCGACCACCCGGTGGAGCACGGTAATCACCACCGTCTCCCCGTCCTCCACCTACACGGCGCGCCCTAGCATCTTGCCTACCACCACGCCGAGGAGGACCATGCACTCGAGCAGAGTACATGGCTGAGTTACGTCTCTCCTGCTCACGCCTCATAGCCCGCTTCCTCCTGAAGCAAAACTCCTCCAAGTGACCGTCTCTGTGACAGTACTCGCAGTGGTACCTCACCTCTCTCTTGGAGGTGGAGGCCCCGCCTTTGGATGGAAGGAGCAGCCCTCTTCTTCTGGGCAACCTGGGTTGTGGCAGCAGGGAGCGTATCGAGGGGATTCCTCAGCTCATTGGGCTTTGGAATCCAAACCTGCTTCTGTGGAGGCGCTTTTGGTGGTTCTTTTAGCACACCATCCACGGGGTCAACAAGCGAAGGCTGCGTGCTCGTACTAGCAGTGTTTAGAACACTCGGAACTCCAGCAGCCTTGCCGATCTTACCATACAGCAAGTCAAAGTCTGACTGCATGTAGGTGTAACCGACCCCAAACCCATCACCACGCTTAAACTGCTTGGTCATCATGCCCAATTGCGGCTCACGACCAGAAACCCAACCAAGAATCGCCCTAAGATATGTGTTCTCATTCTCCAAGTTGGCTTTCTCTACCGCAAGATAATGTTTTGGTGATTGATATAGACAACACAACACTTGAACTAATATGATTGTTAAGATGACCATTCTCAGGCTTTTAGGTTCAAGTGATGACAAAAAGAAGACAGGCGTAGCTAGGCCCAAAGGGCCGCCCCTACGCAGGGCAGCGCCCTGAAACCTCTTCGGTCCAAACGACAAGAATTGAAGAGACCGTGAAGAAATCCAAGTCGAAAAGATCAAAGCGAAGACAATTTGCTATCACCGGTTGAACCGATGATGAGCAAATTGCACTCATCGGTGCAATGAACACAGAAGCTGCGAGTTAGGGTTTGGCACCGGATTAACTGGCGTTGGATGTTTTACACTCACCGGTGTAATGGACTTGGAGGCCGAAGAAGCATCATGAGTTTTTACAGGCACCGGTTAACCGGTGATGAAGGCAAAGTGAACGTCGGTGTAATTATCCAGAGAGTTAGTTTTTCAGGAATCATGGGACAGTTACATTCACCGGTTAAACCGACGATACGTCGGTTAATTGCCCGTACAACTAATGGCTAATTTCTCAAGTGGGCATATTACATTCCCCGGTTGAACCGACGATGGCTATTGGAGGAGCATCGGATTAACCGGCGTTACGAGCTTTTTCTATCAGCTTTCCTCCAACGGCTAGTTTGGGGGGTTGGGCTATATATATGCCACCCCACGGCTCATTTGGAGTGTGCTGGAGTTGCTGAAGCCTACTACACTTGAAGAACACCTCCAACCACCATAGAGTTTCATTGTACATCATATATGCTTAAGCACACTTGTGAGAGTGCTTAGCACTTATTTAGGCTTAGCTCTTGAGAGAGCTAGCTTGAGAGAAGACTTGCTGCGGCAAGCAATCATTGTACTCGTCGTGTGACCCTCCGACTTGGTGTGGAGAGGCAAGGACACTTTGTGCGGGGAAGGAGACCCCTCTTGGTGAGAAGCTCCAATAGTGAAGACGGTGCCGTTGGTGACGCTTTGAGAGAGACGGTGGCCGTGGCCTTGTCTTGGTGACTTGGCGCCACTTAGCCTTTGCTTACCGAAAGCCTTGGTGGCGAACGCAAGACGGTGATCAAGCGAAGAGAGTTTGCATATTCTATCCCTTACCTCTTTACTTACCATATTACGTTTCTGCATTTGCTCTTTTCTTGCGTGCCTTTACTTTCCTAGTTAGTTTGATTAGGATTGGCTATAGGTTGCAATTCTTTTAGGGGTAAGTAGAGAGTAGCATAGATAAATCTTAGTCATAACTAGTATGTGTAGGACGTGTTAGGTTTATTTTATGCAAATAGATTGAGCCCTAGGATAGAAAGCGATTAGCGACCCTATTCACCCCCTCCCCCTCTAGGGTCGGACACCCCGGTGATCCTTACACAGGTTCCAAGTGGCAGAGCAGCTCCAACACCTAGGCTGTGTTTAGATCCGCAAAAAGTGGTAAAAAGGTTACATTGGATACTGTAGTATGCTGTAGTTTGTTTGTGGTAAATATTATCCTATCATAGGCTAACTAGGCTCAAAAAATTCGTCTCGCAACGTACATCAAAACTATGCAATTAGTTTTTTTATTTATCTACATTTAGTACTCCATGCATGAAACAAAAGATTTGATGTAATAGATGAATAGTGAAGCTTGGAGAGAGATTTTGCAACTAAACACAGCTCTAATCCAGGCAGAGAAATCTTGCATCATGTATAACAAAGAAAGTACCATACACTCAATACAATACTGACGAAAGATCAGTGATCTAATCAATAGATTATGATCTGCTTTAGACTGCACCGGCGACAAAATTCAACGTCTATAAGACCTCTCTTATCCCATTCCAAAGGTTCTATGCCACAGGACTCAACAACTACCACAATTTTTAATGCTGCACCCACATGCCCAAACAGAATGGTTCGGGGTTGGCAAAGGATATACACATATGAAAAGTGTTCGTCCTGGATAAGGCTGCTTCATGCAACTGTACCTGCCATGCCATGCTAGCACCTTGCCTCACGCAATTTCGTTATCCAAAGTCTAACTCCAATTACTTCCTGATAGCTCTATCCTACAAGATTTCTTCTCCTCCTTCGTTCTTATCGGTCCAGCCGCCATTGCACAGTCCCAGATTCATATCTGAAGATTGTCACAATGTGACTATAAGCAAAATGATTTCTTAAGGGAAAGGTCCAATAAAATTGAACTTTTTTCATAGAAATTGGAAAGTGTAATTGACAGAACAGAACCACTTCAAACTGAATTCAGGCTCTGAGCACCCCAATTGCAAGGTCTGGATTCTGAGCCACACTTAGATGTCAATCATTCTTCCAAGACAAAACTTCAGTAATTGGTGTCTCAGAAATCATAGCAATCGGATGCCAAGTGCCAACAATGCAGAAGGTAGTTGGACCGATGGTTTAGCAGACAAAGTCTCATCCAAAGACTCTAATACAGACACCAACCAAGTCAAATTTCAACTTCAAACTCTGACATCCAGGGACACAACTAACGAACCGGTCCTTCAGACCAGCTTCATGTGGACGACAGGTTGATGTCTGCACACTGAGGGAAGTGTAACCTGTTAGTGTTAGCTCGCCTACTGTTTTCCTACCCAGCAGTCCACGACACGGCAATGGACTGCTTCATGATCCGCCCTGGTTGAAGACAGCTTCAGTAGGAAAGAAGCAATTCAGTGTCGACTAAGGACAATGCAGTAACATGAAGCCATGTCTTTATACTTGGAAGACACCACACATGGCTACAAGAGTACTTTAAATGTGCTAAAGGCCCATTTAACCAAGTCATATGATTGTTGATGAACATGGAGCATCTACAAAGCAGGGCATCAGACATACAGATATTTGCTAGGTGGGTGAAAGTGCAGTGGAGGTGGAGGCCTAAGGGACCACAGTTTAAAGAAAACAAGAACGGAGGCATAGACACCTTTCTTGAGCTGTGTAATCATGAACTGATGCTTGCAAAATCTTCAATATCTGAACCTAGAGCCTGACAGCATGCATGAACGCTGCCCATAACTCCACTTGTAACTAAACATACCAACCATATGGATTGGGTGAATAAGAAACATTCTTGTTATCCTTCACTTTTCTCCTGTCACTCCTTTTTAGGTACGTAGGATTATGTTGAAATGTATTTAGAAAAGATAAAACCATCGTCATGGATGAGCTTGGCACTTCAGCTACTACATTACAAGCCTACAATAATGGTATACCTGTGGTCCATCTCAATGTAATGACAATAAACCGTAGGGTCGCTGATTGGGACAAGTATCCGGTCAATGATAGCAGGACCTTTTCAGTACCTGAGAACCCATGGACGGGGATAACACAGAACCCTACAGGAGCAAGTTTCTCGTTCTTGAATTCTCAGATCTTATCTTTTCTCTCCTACATGTTTGTAGATATACAAAGCATAACTTGTCACCTAGGCATTCAAGAGCATTCTCTTCTCCTTATCCAGTTCTTGAAGATGTAACCATACAATTAGCTTTGATTGGTGACAAGGACATAAAAATGTTGTTGAGATTTTCCCCAAGAAATTTTTGCTCAAACTTATCTGACAAGATGATTGCTTGCTGTTCAACACAAACTTCAACATCACTGGAAGGATGAACAGAGGATAACCGCCGCTATTTGACGGTGAAAGGAAAGATCGACTCCAGATATCTGAAAACTATGTGTCTTCAGAACTACTGCCATCTGTAACCTTAAATGCGGATAAACGATGCCGTGTGAAACATGAAAAGTTTTGGATGTTGACTGAATTACCAGTCAGCAGCTGGCTTTAGGTTAAAGAAAACGAGTAATGGTGGTTCTACAAGAGATCAATTTTGGAAAGTTAAATTTTTGCTAACGCCAAACAAATTACCTTTCACCAAAATCAAATCCCTCACAGGGCTGGTCATCATTCTCCTCTACCACTAATCAATTAAGCTATGCAGGCTCATGCTATCATTGTCAGCCCAGCAAGGTTGTTAGGGCAACCTGCCTACCTTAAAACTAAATCCACCTCGTTGGTGCAGATCACTTGGGAAACAGATACTTGGGTCAAAGTTAACGTGAAATTCAGGTGCAGATGCGATGTGATTTGAATATATGATTCGTTGCAAATTAGTCTCCTCAAGAAATGCTGCATCGAAAAGAGCATGCGCACTGGCCAAGGAATACAAAATTATATGGAAAGTATAATACTGAAAAGCTCTTAATAATGTGTTTTCCTAACATTGTGCTAGTATGTGTCATGTCCTCAACCATTCATCTCGCAAAATGTAAACTTAAAACTGAACTCGTACCTGGAGAAAGACAAAATTTTGTTCATGGGTGGAATGGAGAAAATGAATTGTTCGGCTTAAGTTTATAGCTGGCAGCAAAGAAACAAAAATCGAGCAGTTGGGATGGCTTGGATTTCAGAGAGGTGGGTGAAAAAGGAACATCGATACGCGTCTCACCGATGACCGATCGAAGACGACGATGCGCTCCGGCCGCCTGGTTGTTTATATTACGTGTTTTTCCGACCCTGAAGGGACGTCCGCCGGCGCCGCCGCCGCCGCCAGTGGCGCAGGACGACGGTCCGTTTGTTTTCCGGCAACCGGGGCCTGAGAAGGCGAGAGCCCGTCTTTCCCGGTTTTCTCTGCGCGGCATGCGCGTGTGGTAGGTGAGAAAATCTGGCTTTGGTGACCAATGCCTTGCACGGGCCTCCCGCCCAGTGACTTCCGGCCTGACAAAAAGAAGGGGGGGGGGGGGGGGGGGGGAGTTTTCTGACAAAATGGTCCATAATTACAGGAAGCAGCCCAGGAAAGAAAAAAAGGCAAAAAAAAATTTTGGGTTGTGTGGTATTGTCCTACAACACTATGGAAGCACGATTTTGGTTGCAAGAGCCTGGAGGAGTTGCAGAAAAAAAAGTTGTGCCCTTAGCTTTAACTCTTCCTTTTTTCCCTGCAACATTGCTTCCCCATTTTAGTTTCTATATCGTGCTTTCAGTGGTAGACGGCGTTCTTATTGACAACGAGGCGTTTGCGGTGACTTTATAAATCTTGAGGATTTGTCGACTCAGTCTTTGAAGATTCTCTAGAGGTAGGGTTTGCATACGCGTGTTCGTAAAGGTGAGTGTGCATGCGTTATCAATTTCTAAGTTGTGCGGTGTAATTTAAAAAATAATAAATTCCATATCACAAGGTATTTAAAACTGAAATTATAAAACTGGATGCTTCATAAAATTTGTGAAAAGACGTACTCCCTTCATCCTAAAATAATTGCAACTAAGCGGAGGCTGGCTGGACTGGTTTGGAGCTGGTTCTACCAGCGGAAATTGTTCCTACAGCCCAGCAGCAAGAAGCCACCAGCCCAGGCCCAGGTGAGGTGACACGCGTGCCATTGCGGCCTGGCCGTTTCCGGGCTGGTTCCGTGCTAGTGCAAGTGTCTTTGTTGTCAGTTGCAGGCTTGCAGCCAGCAGTGGCCACCGGCCAACGTGGGCCGGCCCCACCGCCGTGGAGGAGGTGGCGTGGCAGCGGCAGATCGGGCCGTCGGCTTCGTCACCCGAGGTAGCGGCCGGGATGGGAATGGAACGCAACGCGGTTTTCCTGGGTTGTGCTTATCTGGACCGTTGGTGGCCGCTCTGCGGTTGGGACCGGCACCTGGGGATGTGCACCATTGTCAGAACTGTAGGTGCTTGTATTTTTTATTCTGCGCGTTATACTGCTACTATACAAACTGTATACCAGAGTATACGGTCCCTCATGTTCTCGCACTCCCCATAGCACCACGGTGGGGCCCAGTGCAACCTCTCTTCTCCCCCGTCCCTTGACCCTCCTGTTACACCGTCGCTGTGGTCAGCGTTAGAGCTAGCTTCTCGTACCTCTCGCCAACGCCGGCGAGATCTCGTACTCCCGGCCCCCTCCCCCACATCCTGCTCTCCCGGCTAGCTTCTGTTGCCGGCGAGATCTTCTGCTCTTCCCCATCTCTCTCACCTGGAGGGCACAGCTCGCCGGGTGCATTCCTCTCTCTCCTCCCCATCGCTTTTCTCTCGCCGCCGCCATAGCCAATCTGGTTCCCGCCGCAGGCACAGTTGCTTGTTCCTCCTCTTATTGCTTCTCTCTCCTCCCTCACAGCCATCTCTCCTCGCAGCCAGTTGGCCTACGCCGACGCCGTAGGTCTACTTGTGCCAACATCGGCGCTGATGCCACACGCCACAGGTTTACCTGCGCTGGTGACCTCCCAGCCTCCCCCCTCCCTGGCTCCCTCCTGCCCCCTTCCACCCTATGCTAGTATGCTAGATCCATTCTTCGTACAGGTGCATATTTAATCTGAATTTTAGAAATTTCGTATGAGCAATTTGTTGTTCTTCAATTCCATTTGTCTTCTTTTGCATTGTTAAGTTCTTGTTTCATTGGCTTCTCAACTCGTTTTTTATTCATCCTACTGGCTGCACCTGTTTGCATCCCTGTTTTCTCCTCTTTAAAGTTCGTCTTGCATGCTGCTGCTGTTGTCTGTGGCCATGTGAGGACTCATTGTAAAGCTGCAACAATCCAGCTACGACGTGGAGAGGAGGGGCTACTTGGCCTCGTTTGACGATTTTTTAGGGAATCATGTGCACATTTCCACTGATTACTCCATTCATGCTCCGTGATGTTTTATGGTTTTTGATGAATTGAGAAGGATCTAACTATGTACCTGCTTGAATCTTATATTTATACAACATATTTATCTTTTGTCGTGACTATGAAATCCTTTCCCTTACCTGAAGTTCTACCTGTAAACCCTTGCATCAACATCTTGCTTTTTTTTGTTAGTTTAACTTAAATATGTTCGATTTAGCAACATGATTGATCACCGGGATATCTTTGTCTATACTCGTATCAATTCCCCAGTCCCCTCTGCACACTGCTCTGCTTTGCTGTTCGCGATTTGAAGCTAAAAACAATTAAAAACATGTGCAAATTGGGGCATATTTGGCTCCTGGGTACATTAGCAGACAGAATATGGTGCTCTCTAAATTTATGGTGGTTTATCTATATTTTTACAATATGAATATTTGTTTTGAAACCTATATCTAATCTTTTAAAGGTTCGATTCTGTGATATGTGACCAAGATCTTGTCAGTAGGTAGCACATAACCTTTATTATTACTCTATAAATCTGTGGTTGTTGATCCATTTTTGCCTGCTGCTTTGTGCCATACTGCTTAGACAGTTAGGAATGATCAACGGAAATTCACGCACTGTGATGTACCTTACCCAAATTGTTAGAATGTAATTGTGACAGCCCATATTGGGCATGCGGCCCATTGGCCTTGTACATTGTAACCCTAGCCTATTAGGCTATATAATGAAGGTCACCCCCCCTGATTAGGGTGTGTGGTGTTTCTCTACATGGTATCAACCCTAATTACGTTCCTTCCTTCCGCTTTCGCTTCTCCCCTGCCCGTGCGTTCTCTGTGAGGACGCGCGCCACCGCACCAGCCCCGGCCGCCGCGCCCTAGCGCCGCCGCCATCCCAGGCCGCGCGCCCTCGCGCCGCCCCTGCCGCGCGGGCTTCCCCGTGCCGCCTCCTAGGCCGGGCCGCCGCCACCACCAGGCTGTGCCCCTCGCGCCGCCAGGAAGCCGCGCCGCCCCTCCGCCTGCGTCGCCTCTCATCTGATCGGGCTGCGCCATGACGTCCTCCACGTCTTCCTCGGCCACGTCCGGCGTTCTGGGCTCCGGAACCGCCGGCGCCCTTGGAGATGGCGTCGCTCCAGTCTTCTTCCCCGCCTACGCCGCCGTCAACGTGAAGCAGCACGTCCCGATCGACCTCAGCCTCGAGCGTCCCAACTACTCCAAGTGGAAGGCCTTCTTCACCGCCCTCTGCGGCAAGTACGGACTGCTCGGCCACATCAACGGCACGGCGGCCGCGCGCCCGGATGACCCCTCATGGTCTCAGCCCGACGCTTGCGTTCGCGGCTGGATGTACAACTCCGCCGAAGACGCTGTCCTCGACCTCGCCATGGAGCCCGATCAGGACGCCCACGCGCTGTACGTTTCCATCGAGGCCCTGTTCCAGGCAAACAAGGAGTCTCGCGCCGTCGTCCTCGAGCAGGAGTTCCACAACCTGTCCCAGGGCGACCTCTCCGTCGATGCCTACGCCCAGCAGATGAAGCGCACCGCTGATGCGCTCCGGGAGGTCGGCCACACCATCTCCCCCGCACAGCTCGTGCTCAACCTTCTGCGCGGCCTCAACTCTCGCTTCGCCAACACTGCCGACATCATCGCGAACACAGCGCCGCTCCCCGACTTCAAGTCCGCCACCAACATGCTCCGTGTCAAGGAACTCCGCCTCGGCACCGAGCACAAGGAGGCTTCGGCCTCAGCCCTCGTCGTCTCCACTGCCTCCTCCTGCACGTCGCCATCCTGCCGCTCCACCCCCTCTACCTCCAACAGTGGGGGCGGTGGCAAGGGCAAGGGCAAGGGCAAGGGGGGTCGCGGTGGCAATGGTGGCAGCGGGAGCGGCAACAGCAGCGGTCGGCGCAACCAGCAGCAAGGCGGCGGACGCCAGGCTCCCCCGCCGGCTGGTCCTTGGGTCTGTTACAACCCTTGGGCCGGTCAGTGGGCTCCCCCGGCCGGCCAGTGGCCCCCTCAGCAGCAGCAGTGGGCGCCACCCCCACCTCCTCCACAGCAGGCACACACCGCCTTTGCGCCAACACAGTTCTCCGCCGCGGGTGCTCCTACAGGCGGCTGGAATCCGGCCGGCCTGATTGCTGCCCTCAACCAGCTGGCGGTTCAGGAGTCTTCTCCCTGGGTAATGGACAGCGGAGCGACATCCCACATGTCCTCCAACGACGGTATACTTCTCTCCCATCTCCCGTCACCACCGTCCTCCATTACGGTCGGTAACGGGCAATCCATTCCTATTTTCGGTCGTGGCACATCCCTTTTACAAATAGCTGATCGTCCTTTTCATCTTGATAATGTCCTTGTCGCTCCTCAGCTTACTCGTAACTTGATATCTGTTCGACAGCTTACTCGCGACAATAACTGTTCCATTGAGTTTGACGCCTCTGGTTTTTCTGTTAAGGATCTCCAGACCAAGACGGTCCTCCTTCGGTGCAATAGCAACGGGGATCTCTACACCATTCCACATCGCATGCCGCCTCGCTGCCATGTCGCCATCGTCTCCCCGGAGTTGTGGCATTCCCGTCTTGGTCATCCAGCACCAGTCGTCGTCCAGACTCTAAATAAACTTTCAGCTATCTAGTGTAATAAAGCAGCTCGCCGCATTTGTCATGCCTGCCAGCTAGGCAAACACGCTAAGCTGCCTTTTGCTAGCTCAGTTTCTAGTACTTCAGCACCATTTGAACTCGTTCATTGTGATGTCTGGACCTCTCCAGTTTCGAGTATTTCTGGCTATAAATATTATCTTGTGATAGTTGATGATTTTACCCATTATTGTTGGACATTCCCCCTACGCCATAAATCTGAAGTTCATGAGCATATTGTTCAGTTTATTGCTTACGCTCACACACAATTCAGTTATCCTGTGCGCTGTTTTCAGGCAGATAATGGGACAGAGTTTCTTAACAATGCCACTGCCGCCTTCCTGGCTGGCCGCGGCATCCTTCTTCGCACCTCGTGCCCCTACACATCCGCCCAGAACGGCAAAGCTGAGCGGATGCTTCGCACACTGAACAATGCTGTTCGGACGCTTCTGATTCATGCCGCCATGCCTCCCTCTTACTGGGTCGAAGCTCTTTCCACCGCCGTGTTTCTTATCAACCGGCGGCCTTCATCGTCCATACATAATGGTATTCCCTATCATCTTCTTTATCGCAAGATGCCAGATTACTCACTCCTTCGAGTTTTTGGTTGCCTGTGCTATCCGAACCTCAGTGCCACGACTCCCCACAAACTGTCTCCTCGCTCAGCAGCGTGTGTCTTCCTCGGTTACCCTCCTTCCCAGAAGGGCTACCGGTGCCTTGATCTTTCCACTCGCAAGATCATCATCTCTCGCCACGTTGTTTTTGATGAGACTCACTTTCCGTTTGCGGCTTCCAAGCCCCGACCGGACTCGTTTGACTTTTTGTTGCAGGACATACTCCCCGCGCCTGCCCCGTCTACCTCAGACGCTCGGCACACACGGGCCTCGGTCGTGCCGGCTTCATCTACCTCGGATGATACCGGCGACCCTGTCGGGCTGGACCCGGCCATCCTGTGGCATGGTGCTGCCTACCGGCTGCCCCAGGTGCCCCGGCAGGCTACGCCTGTGCTCTCGGCTCCTGCACCAGCTGGTGCCGGCGCCGGCGCCCCGGCTCCTGACGACGGGCCCCAACGGCGGTTCGGTCTCCACTACAGCCGTCGTCCGCGTCCAGCCCCGGCTCCACAGCCGCAGCCGGAGGTTCCACCGGCCCCGGCGTCGCCGGCAGTGATGCCCTCGGCTCCAGCACCGCAGGCGACAGCCCCCCGGCCTCCAGAGCCTCCTGCGAGGGAGACTCGTTCCCGGACGGGCTCCCTACCGCCGCCCATGCAGCGGTACGGCTTCACTGCGGCAGCCTCCAGCCTGGTGTCGCCGTTGCCAGGCAACACCCGCGCCGCGCTCGCCGATGCAAATTGGTGCGCGGCGATGACTGAAGAATACAAGGCGCTAATTGACAATGGCACCTGGCGTCTCGTTCCTCGCCCGCCTCGTGCCAACGTCATCACCGGCAAGTGGGTCTTCAAGCACAAGTATCGTGCTGACGGCTCCCTGGCTCGCCATAAGGCCAGGTGGGTCGTTCGTGGTTTTTCGCAGCGGTACGGCATCGACTACGACGAGACGTTCAGCCCGGTTGTCAAACCGGCCACCATCCGGGTCGTCCTCAGCATCGCCGCTTCTCGCTCCTGGCCGATCCATCAGCTGGACGTGAAGAACGCCTTTCTTCACGGCCATCTGAACGAGACGGTCTACTGTCAGCAGCCGCCCGGCTTCGTCGACCCAGCCGCTCCCGACCACGTCTGTCTCCTGCAAAAGTCCTTGTATGGGCTCAAGCAGGCGCCCCGAGCATGGCACCAGCGCTTCTCCGGCTTCGTCCAGCGGTCTGGCTTCACTGCGTCGACCTCCGACACGTCCCTCTTTGTTTACAAAGAGGGCGCCGACATCGCCTACTTGCTACTCTACGTCGACGACATCATCCTGACAGCCTCGTCGACCAGGCTCCTTCGTCGCATCACCGAGCTTCTTCACTCCGAGTTCGCCATGACAGATCTCGGGGATCTTCACCACTTCCTCGGGATCTCTGTCACGCGTTCCTCTGACGGCCTCTTCCTCTCCCAGCGTCAGTATGCTGCGGATCTGCTCCAGCGCGCCGGCATGGCTGAGTGTCACTCTACGGCGACCCCTGTAGACACTCATGCCAAGCTGTCAGCTACGGACGGCACCCCGGTGGCAGATGCCACTCAGTACCGCAGCCTCGCCGGAGCTCTACAGTACCTCACGCTGACACGTCCGGATCTCGCCTATGCCGTTCAGCAGGTGTGCCTCTTCATGCATGACCCGCGAGAGCCTCATCTTGCGATGCTCAAGCGCGTCCTGCGGTATGTCAAGGGCACTCTCTCCACCGGACTTCACATCGGCACAGGCAGCATCACCAGCTTGACTGCCTACTCTGATGCCGATTGGGCGGGTTGTCCAGACTCTCGGCGCTCTACTTCAGGGTACTGTGTCTTCCTCGGCGACAACTTAGTCTCTTGGTCCTCCAAACGACAGACTACGGTCTCTCGTTCGAGTGCGGAGGCTGAGTATCGTGCTGTTGCGCACGCTGTTGCTGAGACTTGTTGGCTTCGTCAGTTGCTCCAGGAGCTCCATGCACCCATTTCTTCGGCGACGATTGTCTACTGCGACAACGTCAGTGCTGTCTATATGACCGCCAACCCAGTTCATCATCGTCGCACGAAGCACATTGAGATAGATATTCACTTCGTCCGTGAGAAGGTTGCTTTGGGACAGGTCCGGGTGCTCCATGTCCCATCGTCTCATCAGTTCGCGGACATTATGACCAAAGGGTTACCTGTACAGTTGTTCACTGACTTTAGATCCAGTCTTTGTGTTCGTGACACTCCCGCTTAGACTGAGGGAGGGTGTTAGAATGTAATTGTGACAGCCCATATTGGGCATGCGGCCCATTGGCCTTGTACATTGTAACCCTAGCCTATTAGGCTATATAATGAAGGTCACCCCCCCTGATTAGGGTGTGTGGTGTTTCTCTACACAAATCCCCCTATATTGCTGTGTTTTTTTTTTCACTTCTACTCGATGTTGCGGCTTGAGTATTGTCTTGTCTCTTTACTAGTGTTGAGAAGCTTAAGTCAATTTCTCCCTATCACCACAATTTGCTAGTGTTATGTTTTTTCAACATGTCATTTTTTTGACAATTTTAACCACTTTCCAAATTTATTTATTAGCTCAATGCACTAATAGTTTATCTTCTCTTTCCAGCTTCAAGAATTTTCAAGATGTCCCAGTCCAAGTTAATCATCTAGAAAGTTTGTCCGTAGTGGGGAGCAAAGTGCCCTTATTATTCCAATGCAGAGAAGAATACACACTAAAATTTTTTATAGGTGACGTAGAGAAAAATATACACTTCAACTATACTGGCATATCTTTTTATTTTGTTTGACATGCATGGCTTTCGTGATATGATTCATTCTTACAACTTTTTTAAAAAATTTGGTTCATTAGTTTTGGTGCGCAGAGCAACTAGGCATGAGCAGAGATTCTCTACAGGCCATTTGTGATGGTTAGCAATTCAGGGTACTTACCAGAAGATCATTTTTGAAGATCCTGATATTTATATTTGACCAGTCACAGAGTCCCTCCACCATCTTTTGTTGTGGCTGTATCTGGCTATTGTGCATTATCAGTTATTATTACTACTGCTGTGCTATTAAACTGAACTTTATTTCATCTTATTTTGGATCATTGTAATGGACTACTATGTAATCAGCATCGTTTCTTGCACTCCAAAGACAGTCAGTTAGCTACCTATCATTCAGTGCGGTTGGCCTGTCAATTTGGCTTGCTTTCTACTCCTGGAGCTCGGCACATTAGGATGCCATCCACACCGACAAATGCAATGTATAAACAATAGTTTTCCTATAATGCATGTGTATCATGAATCATATTTGTAGGGTTCATCAAAAAAGTAATTTGATATCAAATATGAGAAAGAATTGCGGTAACCACTACGCATCTCTGACTTCCCAATGGAAAGCATGAAAACATTACACCCTCTACGAGCCCACATGAGAAGAACAATTCTTTGCAAGTAAATACATGATCCTATTCCTTTCCAAAAAACAATGATCCTATGCAACACCGATCCAAACCATACATGGCATGTGGTTACACGGCATGCAACCGAAACCACTTAACCACTTTGTAAAGTCTAGCTGAGTAAGAGTCACAATATCCATAATGCTCAATACTGAGTCTAGTTTGTAACCTAATACAAAATGCTTATGAAAAAATAACTTGTCCTAAATCTGTGTCATCCTTGTTTTTCAAAATGCTTGCTCATTGGATCCAACAGTACAACCTGTACCTACATTCAGGGATTACAGCACTAGAAGCAATACATTTGAGAAGTCTCATTAGTGTTTGAATACTAGATAGCACCAGTACACCTAAATATAGTTGTTACTACTACAACTGAATATGGTAAGGGCAATAAACAAAAATATTGTCACAAGGAGAACTTTACAACATCTAAGCTGGTAACACAAACAATCGGCAGTGAGCATCTGGCATCATGCTTAAGTATAGAAGTTCCAGATGAAACATGTAACCATCTAATTTACAAAATAAAGATATACAAATAATTTAGTCCAGCGCATACACATGATTATATCTCTGTAGACATTTGTACACCCATAGCAAAAGTATCTGGATCCGGCTACAAAGTGCAAAACAAAAAAATGCATGCTCAGAAGCTGTTCATGGGACATTTCTGAACAAACTGCTCCAAGGCACACTCAGCCAGCATCTGTCGTTTTGGATTTGCATCAAATTCTGAAAACATCATTTGGAGATTATATGCAACACTACAATGAGCCTGTTTAGGAAAACAAAATGTCAATAATATGTGTTTCAACTTGCGCAGCATCACAGAACATGAGCTTTTAAAACTAAAAACTAAAACAACACAATAGGTAGCCGGAACCAACAGCCGTATCTGATATGTAGTATAAACTATAGCCTACAATGCTCAGATGATTCCACCTACATATCCTCATATTTTGGCTTGGAACCATAAAACAATTGTTTTACATTGAAGTATGGCCAAATATACTTTTACTTTGTACATGAAGATTCTTTCAAACTAATGACTAAACTATGATACTTCAAAAAAATTATTTGTTCACTTGTTTTCAAAAGTTCAAAAATACATATAAAGGTGATGTGTTTAAATCCTAAACACCACACCAAGACTTTGGAAAGCTAGTTGTAACAACACAAGTGTTGGGTAGGTCTACAGATGCAAAAGGGGAAACATGAAGATGACAGGATTACGGAAGATTCAATAGCAAAATCAATTACACAGATGCTCATAATTAGTCCAATGAATGAATCACTCTATATCAAAGTCTTGGTGAGGATACTCGAGTGTAGATGTGTAACAATATGCCTGAGCAAGCATATTTTTTCAAAGTAACCTTTATGATGCCTTAAACTAATGTGTCTTGGCTAGAGTTTTTCGATGCCACATTCTTGTATCTTCAGCTTCAATTTCTCCCTATCAGCACAATCTGCTGGTGTCATATTTTTTCTACATGTCATTTTTTGGCAATTTTAACCACTTTCGAATTTATTTATTAGCTCAATGCACTAACAATTTGTCTTCTCTTTCCAGCTTCAAGAATTTTCAAGATGTCCTAGTCCAAGTTAATAATCAGTAGAAATTTGTCTGTAGTGGGGGAGTAAAGTGCCCTTATTGTTCTAATGTAGAGAAGAATATATACACAGTAAAACATTTTGTAGGCAATGTCGAGAAAATATACACATCAACTATACAGGCATCTCTTGGTGCAGCTGACTGTAGAGTATGCTCTGCCCTTACCAGTAACAGAATATGTGAGATTGCCTCAACAATTTACAAGAGTAAAAACTTCATAGCAAGGAATAGTTACACTGCATCTGTAAGTAGTAGTTCAAGGCTACAACCTCTCCGGTAGTAGTGTAGTATTCACACAAAATCACAAGTACTTAGCACGGAGCTATGGCTGGGCAGAAAACCCGATACCCGGTACCCGAACCCGAAAAACCCGAGCCCGAACCCGAAAAGTCCGAACCCGAAAAACCCGAACCCTAATCCGGGTTCCAACCCACGGTACCCGAAATTAATACGGGTAGTTCGGGTATTGGGCCACGGTACCCGAAATACCCGAACAACCCGAAATGATTTGTTTTTTCATCTATGATTTGATTTGTGTGCTTCAAAACTATGTTTATTAATTGTGATATGTGAAGTGTGAACTGTCACGGTTTGAACGTGTGAAGTGTTAGTTAATTTCGTTTGAACTGTCAGTTTGGACGTGTGAACTGAATGTATGGTTGTGTGTATTTGATTTGATTTTATACTGCATATGTGGAGTTCCAGAATTTCGGGTAATTCGGGTAAAACCCGAACCCGAATTTTCGGGTACCCGAATTTTCGGGTTCTTCTTTTTCCCAACTGATTTCGGGTATCATTTTTGGAAACCCGAAATTCCTAAAACCCGAACTACCCGACCCGAAAATTTCGGATAACCCGAATGCCCGGCCCTACACGGAGCTATTACAAGGAATACTTTTTTGAAAAACTAGCAAGAGCACTGCTTTGTCATTTAAGGACAAGCAAGCTAATTCTTACAATGTTGTGATTACATAAATAAGCAAAGACTCGTCCACTCCGAAAAAGAAAACACTAATCATGAGAGTAGTGAGAGCTCAGGTGCACCACAAGCCATCTTACGCACGAAGACCTGCGCCACATCCAACTGACGATGGTAAAAAATATGCCAATTCCACACCTTCCAAATATTCCATGCTGCTCAATTCGCATGCTAGTAGTGCCTACTAATTTATTAAGATGCTCCTCCTTGGTGGCACATGACATTCAGCAACACATCTGCCTCCATGCTAGCTAGCTAAATATCTTTCACAGACAATAACTACCGACACTGTTGAATCTCCCTCTTCATAGATTCAACATGCCTTGTGCATACTGATTCAGAGTGCCCTCCCATATGCTGAGCTTGCATATCTGCAGGCATTTAGTACTCAGGGGTAATGGAGACTGATAAAAAAGACTGCGGGGAGGGCAAAACTCGTACTTGACATTGAAGGCATCTCCGCTGATTGATAGTGTAGCAATAAGCAGATCGGCCACATCGCATACATATTGGTTCAAAACATCCTTCCATGTTCATAAGTTGCATACCTGCGAGTAACAAATTGGTTAACATTCTGCTTATTAGCAAACCATTTATACACAACCCGGCGGAAAACAGGAAATCAGCACCCACATCGAAGCTTCGGATAGCTGGTTAGGGGATGTTTCTGTTTATGAGTTTATCTAAAGAAGTAGCAAACTGTCCACATTCAGCAACACCATTATGAAAACCCCCATTTTGGACCATAATAACCATAACCATTCAGCATCGCGGTGTTCCATACTACATTACTTAAGTCTAATGGCATAAAAAAAAATCAGATCCATTGGAAGCACCGTGATCCTGGTGTTTCTGTTTATGAGTTTATCTAAAGTAGGAAACTAAATCACACTAGAACACAACACAATTATATTCCTTAGCTCAGAAACGACAAGACCAGGGGAAGCTCGCTAAAGTTTGTACCAAAAACATAAACCTGTGTTGTAACTTTGGGTTTCTTTACACCCATCTCTTCTAAATATATCGATACACACCTCGAGGAAAAAGCATGCTCCTGTTTGGGCAATAAAAGTGTAAAGTAAAAGGCATCCGACATTAAAGAAAACCAAAAATACATTTAAAAGGTAAGCGACAATAAAAAGAGCGTACCCAGTGCCGTAGGCTTCCCGCACTGTGCGGGGTCTGGGGAAGGGTTGTTTTTAAGCCCCAAGCCTGCAAACTTCAATTAGAAACAAGTGCAAACACCCCCAGAATCAGAAAAAACAACAATGACCTAGGACCAGCTGAGCAAAACTAAAATCACAAGACAATACACTAACAAAAAAGATATTCAAAGAAAAGCTGGTGTAAAAATAATCATAATTTCAGAAACTAATGTTGGTTCTACACTGCCTAAAATCCAGGGGCGACAAATCCAAATGGGCACAAACCTTCAATTCCGAACTGCAGCATCCAACTGGTACAACTGAATACCTTGTGCCCGTGCAGTCCAATTCAATGCATACTTGGAAACCAGAAACACCAGACTTCATCCAATGATAAACTGGACCTTTTTTGCCTGGTAGGGACTTCATCACCTTCTCAAGGATCACTGCCCATGGGATTACAACTACCTGCTCCTCGCCCTAAACCGAAAACAAAATCCTCTAGTGAGATACCCTGAATGCCGTACTCTAATGGGATCAATCTTAGTACTAAACAACAAGTAGAACTACCAGCAGAATGGTATAGCAATACTTCACAACAAAAAACATCCTCTTAAGTACTAAGATTTAACTAGTTTGAGTGCTCTCTATATACCGTTTCACCTGGTAACCAGCAGCAGAAAAATGCTTCGAGATGTAGCATCACTTCCCATAAAAGATTTAACCAGCAGCAGTTTTCAGCCATTCTGCAGCTATTCTAAGTATCACTAAAAACACAACCATTGTGATAATTGAATATAGAAAAAATCGCATTCCACCTAAACTTGAACCCAGAAAAACATGCAGCTATTCTGAGTGCGTGAAAAAAAAGTACGATTTAAATCAGTATGCCGTAAAACCTCCAGCTGCTCCAAAACGGTCTAAAGTAAGACTACTTCTACACCATCACACACAATTACGCTCGGATGTCGGGATGAGTTCACCCTGATAAGAAGTTCGAGCGGAGATGCTCGCGTCGAATCTTGACCTGGAGACCCCAACCTTGAGGCAACGGTACCAACGCTTTGCCCCGCGCTGTTCATCGGGGGCCTGGCCGCCGGCGAGCTCGGCGGCGCACTGGATCCAGTTTGGACCAAACAAACCGCAGACTTCGCATCCAACAATGCATCCTTGTGGCGCAACTTCAGACGACAAGCAAAAAGCCGACGACCAAGAGTTAGAAAACGAATCTTAGGGAAAGGGGGGGGGATCGATTCGAAAATAGTTTGAAACCGAACCTGCGGTCTACTCTCTTGCGGAGATCCGGGAGACCTCCATCGAGCTTGAATGCGGGATTCGCACCCTCGCCGCCTCTCCCTCAGCTCTAGGTAGGGTTGAAAATGGGACGGGGAAATCCCGTCCCGACCGGCTCCATTTAGCGTTTAAACCGACGCTAAACCGTTTCCGCGAAAAAAATGAGAAAATGGGAAAACAAAACGGGAAAACGGGCGGGAACGGGAACGGTTGGGGTGTTTTCCCGACCGTTTTCACGGTTCCCGTTTTCAGCCGGGAAAATTCCCGCGGGAATTCCCGTATTTGTCGTAGTCAGCTGTGTTACCTGTGTCGGAAACGTGAATTGTTGTTTTCATGTGTTCCAACGTGAATTGTGAATTCGTGATTCACTTTACCTGTGTTTCTTAGTTATACGAGTCTTGTTTCCATGTTATTTATGCATAGTTGTAATTATTTTATCGAGTTAAATGTTTGAAGTGGTTGTATGTATTTTCCCGTTTTGAGTTATCGATTCCCGATCGTAATCGGCATGCTCCCGACCGATTGATTTCGTTCCCGATATCCCGTAATACTGATTTCGTTTTCCCGTCCGATTTTCCGTTCCCGACAAAAAAATACAGTTGCGGGAACGGTTGAGGGGTTTTCCCGACCGTTCCCGACCGTTTTCATCCCTAGCTCTAGGGTTTCCTGCCGCGTTGGGTGCCGTCTGGAGGTTCACGGGTGGCGGCGCGGCGCGGGGGGGGGGGGGGGGGGCTCGGCAGTCGGCACCTGGCCTGGGGGGCCGCTGTAAATACACAAACCACAGAAAAGATGAATACATGGAGAATACACGCCTTGGAGAGAGAATTCGTGGATCCCAAAGTGCCACATGGACGCTCTAGATAAGCCCTCCTCAGGACGTACACCCCATAACACATTACCGTCTGTTTGGTTGCGGATTGGGTGGATTGGAGCCACTCCAACCCATGTGTTATGGATGACTCCAACCCTTTTCATATTTGGTTGGTTTTATTAGGATGGGTTTGCTCCAACCCTTAATTTTTGTTTGGTTGGAGGAATTTGGATATGAAATGGATGGCAGATTAACTCCGTTAGTGGGTCCCACGTGCCATTCTCCTCTCTCTCCATTTCCTCCTTTCTTCTTCCTCCAGCGGAGTCGGCAGGCAGGCGAGCCTCCATGGCACAAGCGAGGCGCCGGGCCGGCCGGCCTTCCCCGTCCCCTGCGCGCGCGACCGGCCTCTTCCCCCCACCTCTGCTTGCGCGGCCGGCCTCCTCCGCCCGCCGTCGCCGTTCTTCGCCGCACCCGCCGGGGAAGCTCCATCTTCCTCGCGGCGGTGGCCGGCCGGCTGAAAAGCAGCGCCCGCCGTGGGTCCATGGTGCGCCGGCCGCAGCGGAGCTCCAGCAAGGGGGCGCGATGGAGGCCCGCAAGGGGGCGCGGCGGCCAGCTCCGACGACCTCCTCGTGCGTCCTCGGCCGCGCCTTCCTGCCGCGCCCGGCCGCGCTTCCTTGCGGCGTCCACGGCCTCCGCGTGGCCTGCGCGTTCGCCGGAGCACGCGGCGGGACGGCCCAATGGGGCGCGCGCGGCGCTGCGCGGGGTTCCCTCCTCCTCGCCGTCCTCGGCAACGAAGAGCTGCGGCGCGCGGCGGTCGGGGCCGCTCGAACGTGCGGCGGTCGCCGAGGCCGACCTCGCTTCGCTCCGTGCTCTCGATTCCAGGAGGAAGGCGCGAACCTGGACAGCGAGGAGCTGTTGGCGCTGGTGAGCACCTCGTTGCCGATGGTGAGGAAGGCGATATTGGTGGCCGGGAGCGCAAGGGCAATGTTGGAGCTGACCCTCCCGCCGGCCGCCGCCATGACCTGCGCCGCTGGATCTCGCGCCGCCGCCGCCGCCATGGCCTCCGTCGCCGGCGCCCTGCTCCGCCGTGGCCGCCGCCATGGCCTCCCTCCTCCCCCTGGCCGCGCCATGGCCCTCCTCTTCTCGTGGCCGGCGATGGGAGAGAGACACAGAGAAGCAGAGAGACGTAGACGGAGAGAGTCGCCACCGTTAAAGCGGAGCGGAGTGGACTCGTATGCTAGATTTTGGCAGACGGAGCGAACCCGCATCTTCAGCGAATATTCTCCTCTTGGGTCCGCTCCGTCCCCTGCTGTCTCCATCCAAACACTCCAAAAAAGGATCCGACCCATCCAGGTTGGACCCCTTCTCCCAACCAAACACACGGTTATGGAATGGAACGCAGGCGCCGCGGTGCCGGCGGTGCACGTGGTAGGGGAAGCACGCGACACGTTCTCACACGGCGCTCCCGTCACGGTCCGATCCACGGATCAAGGACTGGTCAGACGAAGCTGCTGCCGCCGCTGCCCCCCCCCCCACACACACCACCCTGTTCGTGGGTTGGAGCGGCTGGTTGGAGCTAATTTATGTGAGGAATGAGTACTGTAGTGCACTGTAGCGGCTGGTTACTGCAGCAAAAAATTACTATAGAATTCCAAATATCGAGAATCTAATCATATCATATGTGGTGATACTATAGCAACAATAATACTGTAGCACTGGTCCATCTGGACAAGCAAGCAAAAGCAAAGGGTGCCTGCGACCGATCAGGTCCCAAGCCGGCCACCGTTGCGCCGCGACGTCGGCCGGCGACTCCACGTGGCCGTCGGCCGCTCGCCGTGCCGCTCCGCGCCTCCACCGGATGGTGCCTGCCGCAGCGATTCCCTGACGACTTGCACTGACTGGCTGACTCACTGACCGTCACCGAGCACTGTACCAGTGAACAAGACGGCACGCGCTCCATCAATCTTGCCAATTACGCTATCCGCTCGCCGCGGAAGCTGCTGCAACCCCCCCCCCCCCCCCCCCCCCCCGGAGGACAACTCTTGCTTCTCTCGCTCGCGCCCCTTTCCCCCCTCCTTCCACACTCACTCCCGCACACCCCCCCCCCCTCTCTCCTCCAGCTCCACCGTCCGCCCGTGCCGCGCCATGGCGGTGAGCAACAACATCACGGCGTGCGTCACCTTCCTGGTCCTGCTCTGCACGGTCCCCATCGCCGCCACGGGCGTCTGGCTCGCCGCCCGCCGCGGCGGCGCCGGGTGCGCGCGCCTCGCCCGCTGGCCCGTCGCCGCGCTCGGCGCGCTCCTCCTCCTCGCCGCGCTCGCGGGCCTCGTCGGCGCCCGCCGCAACCTCAGGGGCCTCCTCGCCTGCTACCTCTTCGCCGTGGCCGCCCTCGTCGCGCTCCTCCTCGCGCTCCTCGCCGCCGCCTTCGCCGCCGCGCACGGCTCCGGGGCGTACCCCGTGCCCGGCCGCGCATACCAGGACTACCGCCTCGAGGGCTACTCGCCGTGGCTGCGGAGGTACGTCGCCGGCGACCCGGAACGGTGGGAGGGCATCCGGGCCTGCGTCGCCGGCTCGGGCACCTGCAGGAAGCTCGCCATGGACAGATCCTTCATCGTGCCGGAGCAGTTCTACATGACGCACCTCTCCCCCATCGAGGTAACTAAGTAGCTACTAGTACTCCACTGTTGCTCCTACTATAATGTCTTTTTTTTTTTTGGCTAGCGATTTCACCAGCAGTTAATCTAATCACAGTGCTTGATTACTAACTCTAGTACGTACAACATAGAAGAGTTTTGGACTTTTAGTAATAACTTATATGGTTGCATACAATTTAAGATGAGCAAAGTTAATGGAGTCTGCCCAGTGTAAGGTGGCTGGTAGTTTCATTTCTACTTTCTACACTAGTTGGTCTGAAGTTGTACTACCAGCCAATTGATAGTACACTGGCAATGGGAATCAAGGAACAATCTTGTAGGGTCTGAAGAAAGAAAGCAGTGTTAAATTATTCACCACAGTTGCATCAGTCAGTTCAGTCCAGTATACTGTGTTAAATTATTGCAGAGTGCAGACACTTCCACTAGTTGGGGAAGATGTGTAGTAGATGATTGCCGCCACTCGGTGAGTGATATGTCGATGTGTATGTTCATCATGCCTAGGTGTGTGTGACAGTGTGTGAGAGCAGAGGCATGTGCCATGAGGGCCGGCGCTTGGACCCAAGAAGCTAGCCAGCCACCATTGATTTTCTTTTCTGCAGCAGTTTTGTTTTGTCCCCTACACGAAGCTTCTGAATCTCGTTCTGATTAACCATCGCCTGACGACCCGGCGTTGTGCAGTCCGGGTGCTGCAAGCCGCCGACGGCGTGCGGGTTCGCGTACGTGTCGCCGACGGCGTGGTCGGGCCCCGCGGCGAGCGCGGACCCGGACTGCGCGGCGTGGAGCAACGACCCGGGGCAGCTCTGCTACGGCTGCGCCTCCTGCAAGGCCGGCGTGCTGGGGGCGCTCCGGGAGCAGTGGCGCCGGGCCAGCGTGCCGCTGCTCGCCGCCACCGTCGCGCTCATCTTCGTCTACGTCGTCGGCTGCTGCGCCTTCCGCAACGCGCAGACGGAGGACCTGTTCCGCCGCTACAAGTGGGGCAACAACACCAACTACTGATGACCTGCAACTGCGAGCAGGGAGGTGAGTTCTGTCTGCGTGCAATGTCTTCAGAAGCTTGTAATTAAGATGAATGGTTTGGTGCCGGTGATCTGAGCAAGAATTTCGACGGAATGAGCCTCCTCTTTTTCTTTCCTTTTGTGAATTCTGTGCTCCAAGAATCTCGATGATGCGATCCTGACTGAAACTTCTTAAGATCAGTTGGTGCCGGCAACAGTTTGGGGGTGTTGTTGGGGGGCCCTCGGCTCGTGCTCTTTCTTTGATTTGTGTCCTTTTGCTGGGGACGATGGCTGTCGTTTTTTGTCATGGTGCTACCTACCGATCCGTGCATTTTGTATCCAAGGTAGGCAGGAGCTTCTTGCATGCTGAAAGCAACGCTAGTTTTTGCTCACCTGGTTCGCATTGGATCCCTGCCATGCTTGTACGACGACAGGACAGTGAGCACAACGACATTGAGTTCGGCCATGCAATCTCAAACATCCCCGCCTGACCCAAAACGCTTCTTGGACCTCTCAGGCCGCGAAACTTGAGGTCTCACTTGGGCCGCCTGGGCTCAATGCAGGCCTGGTCCAAGCCTGTAAACTTAAATTTGCTCCTCACAAAATACTCTAATTTCTTATAATCTACGAAAAAGTTTCTCAAATATAATATACTAAAACAAAGTACTCTAATTTCTTCAGAGAGAATTTACTCTTTATTATCAAGAACAAACGGGAAGTTTTCCCTGTAACTCTGTAAGTTTACAACATTGCATGCCAATGCCATGATTTGATTTTGAGGCTCTTCTGACAGATGGGACTCCTCTGACATTTCTGTTGGTCACTAACATGTGGGCCAAACAATGACCTATTCCCCAGTTCAGCTGAAAGTCATCCTGTCCGGATTCAGGGCACACAGATTTAGACTCCGTGCAACTTTTTCTCGCACTGACATTTTTTTTGAAAAAATTATTGTTTCTGAAAAGATCACAATTGACTTGGATTAAAATTCCAACAACATTGTTTTTTCTACATTGATTTTTTTTTCTTTTGGTGCATGAATGGTGAGTGGAGTATATCTATGTTGAATTTGCATTTATTAGAAAATGAGGAAACCTTGTGATGGCCACCACTAATTGGCAGTGATTATATTTAAACATGAACTGCGTCGACATATCTCGAGCTCTGATTTGCTCTTATACAAGTAGGCCATCACATTCATGCTCCCCAATCTATAACAATATCACTTGGGTTACTTAATACTGCCGTCTCAACTTCTCATCTCTTCTGTGACTAAGCTGATTGAATTAACTGAAAATTTTGTTCTGCATTGCTTGTTTTCAGGCCACCCATTGGCTGGTATGTATGTCAACAACATTATCATATGTTTATCAACTTCAGAAACTAAAAACTATGTGCCAAAAAACAGGACAGTCTATTTGAGAACTAGAAGCCAGAGTATCACTGAAAGCCAGTCCCTCTGGTCTCTCCAGGAATTAAAAAGGAAAGCTATGTTAGAAAAGAAAAGTGTGATGTCAAAGTCAATCTTTGGAGCAGTACTATGGACCAAATACACCCGAGGTTCATCATTGCCATTTTCTTCTCCGTTTTGGGCGTTTTTTATGTTTATTTCGTTTGAGAGACGTGGATGCAGCAACATGATGTGGCAAGAACACAATAAGATATAGATTTTTTGTAAATTATTTGCCGCGCCTTTTAGAGAGCGTAAGTAGGAAGAATAATAAGAAAGCTATTGCATAACAATCTTTTAGGTTTGAAGACACAATGTCGTGGGATCGAGACTATGCTCTGTTCTGCTAGCAACCAGCAGCAGTGCTTTTCTATCACACCAAATTAGCATCAGCCAGCCAGCAGTACTTTTCTCTCACAGCAAATCAACACTATCCACCAGCCACAACCAATCGAATAGTACACAGTTGGTTCTTGCCACCTGATCCTGCAAATAACATTTGACATCTAAATGGATTAGTATTGCCTATCCTATTTCACAGTATAGACTGGGTTATATAGAAAACAATGTTGGTTACAACGTGGTTGAAGTTGCACTATTCCTGCAAAGTTAAAAGTAGTTAATGCTTATTATGAATGAATGATGAAAGGTGAAACTTTTGTTCTAAATGGATGTCAGGATCTGTGACAATTATTCTTTAGGAAGTAATTGCTTCCTATCATTTAGTATAATTGATACAACGGTATAAACAATGTAATAAAATGATTATATAGAACCTTAATGGTCTCCCCCCATTAGTAAGGGACAACTACAAATAATTTATTAAATTGTGATAGAACATTGGAACTTCGGCAGTAAACAATTCCAGTTATTCATACTTTCCAAACAAATTGATAATCAAGCTTAATGATATCCCAAGAAATTGCCCTAAAAAAATATCCCATGAAATTTTTCTCCCAACTTCCAAACAACCATTTTCTATATGCATCTCTTGTCTCATAAGATATATTTTCATCACCTTAGTGCCCTGTTAATTAGTTTTAGGCCTGCAAAAGTCAAGGATGTTTCATGATTTTGTATTGACCAATCATCATTGAGGGTCTTCTGAAGAGTCAAACTAAGGGCCGGTGACCAAGTTTTATTTTTCTGGATCTATCTTTTCTGGGAGGAAGTCAGCCGCTCATGTTGCATTTTTCAAAGCTAATACTAACTGAAACACTCACTCTCAACTATAAATGCGTCTTCTATTGATGACCTTAGCACACACAAGATCTCTCTCTCATGCAATCAGCAAACTCAAGCTGCCCAGCTTCCATCCCTGCCATTTCTAATAACATGATGCCTAGGGCTTGTCCAGCGACATTTCTCATGGTCACCAGCTTTCTCCCCACCATAAACCATTTCCATATGGTAGCTTCCGTTGACCTAGCTGATGATGACATCTCCAGCCTTGACATTGTGTCAAAGATTCACACCGACCATGATTCGATCACCAAGGCATCATCAGACTTTGGCCACATTGTGGAAGCCGTCCCAAATGGGGTATTCCATCCCACCTCACCCGCCGACATCGTTGCCCTAATCCGGCACTTGATCTCTCAGCCGAAGCCCTTCGCCGTGGTGCCCCGTGGGCAAGGTCACTCCTCAAGAGGGCAGGCCCTTGCCCCGGGTGGCACTGTCATTGCCATGCGCTCGATGGGGCGCGGTGACCACAACCACCATGTGAACATGTCGTCGTCGCCCGACCAGCTATGGGTGGACGCTGGTGGGGAGCAGCTGTGGGCTGACGTCCTCAATGGCTCAATGCCACACTCGAGCACGGCCTCGCTCCCCGCGTGTGGACCGACTACCTCCACATCACCGGCGGTGGCACGCTCTCCAACGGCGGCATCGGCGGGCAGGCGTTCTGGCACGGGCCACAGATCTCCAACGTGCACGAGCTTGACGTGGTAACAGGTACAAGTCTTGTTGGCCATGTATGCATTCCCTGTCTGCTGATCAGTGGACAACTTGTTCATCAGAGTCATCTATTTTTTTCCAACTAGTCTCAAGTCTGAACGAGTAGGATTCACAACAGTTAACTAATGGCCAAGCCATGTTCGTTCGTTGCAGGCATGGGTGAGATGATCACCTGCTCTCCGGACAAGAACTCGGACCTGTTCTTCGCAGCACTGGGCGGGTTGGGTCAGTTTGGGATCATAACCCGGGCCCGCATCGTGCTTGAACCCGCTCCCAAACGGGTACTTTGGGTCCGGATCGCCTACACCGATGTTGATACGTTCACCAGCGATCAGGAGCTTCTCATATCAGAACCGTCCAGCGGATCCGGTTTCGATTACGTAGAGGGCCAAGTCCAGCTGAACCGGACCCTCACCGAGGGCCGAAGGTCGTCGTCGTTCTTCTCAGCCTCAGAACTTGATCAGCTTGCGAAGCTAGTCCTCGACACCGGCTCCACTGCCATCTACTACATCGAGGGCGCAATGTACTATGACGATGACACTGCCTCCTTCGTGGATCAGGTAAATTTCCCAACTAGGGATGGTAACGAATCTTGTCCAATTTCCCAACTAGGGATGGTGATGAATCTTGTCCCTAGTGATCTCTTCATAATCTAACTTGACCCTTATATTTCTAGCTCAAAATTGTAAAAGATTAGAATCCGACCCTTTGATTATTATCTAAATCAAATTTTAAGTCTCTTTACCACCCGTATTCCCAACCGGCTGGTTTCATCAAAGACTCATCAACGCTGTTAAAAATTTAGAGCTGAATTATATTGAAGCACACACACACATTGTTTAAAATTTTGTGCAGAAACTTGAAAGTCTACTGGAGGAGCTAAACTTCGTGCCGGGGTTCGCGTTCGTCAGGGACGTGTCGTACGTGGAGTTCCTCGACCGGGTTGGCCGCGAGGAGCAGAAGCTGCGGGCGGCCGGCGCCTGGGACGTGCCGCACCCGTGGCTCAACCTCTTCGTCCCCAGGTCGCGCATCCTCGACTTCGACGCCGGCGTTTTCAGGGGCATCCTCAGGGACGCCAAGCCCGCCGGCCCCGTGCTCATGTACCCCATGAACAGGGGCCGGTGGGACGGCAGGATGACGGCTGCGACGCCGGGCGGCGGCGAGGGCGTGTTCTACGCCGTCGGGATGCTCAGGTCGGCCGTGGCCGCCGGCGACCTCGAGCGGCTGGAGCGGGAGAACGCGGCGGTGCGGGCGTTCTGCGACCAGGAGGGCGTCGGGTGCACGCAGTACCTGCCACACCACGCGTCGCCGGACGGCTGGAGGCGCCATTTCGGGGAGAAGTGGGGCAAGCTCGCCGCGCTGAAGCGCCGGTACGACCCGCGGGGGATCCTGTCGCCGGGGCAGGGGATCTTCCCCGCCGCCGCCGGCGGCCACGAAGCCGGCTCTGACGATTCTCTGTAGAAGATGATCGTTTCGTGAACCTGCAAGTAGGAAACGGGAGCGCTTGATGCACGTATGGTCAGTTCTTGGCAACCTGCGTGCATGTTGGGGGCGGCTGAGATTCGGATGAAATTTGTCGTGGCCGCAGTTCATTGATTTGTTTATTTAGTTTGTTTGATTTTCTTGTGTCAAATGTAGGGGCCCATAGGAAATTTGTGATAGTTTTTTTTCTTGTGTCAAATATGGGGCCAATACAAGGCATCTTCAAAGAACATGTAAGCAACGAAGTTGCACCAAGTCAACAACTATTGTGCTTCGAAGAAGCACTTTAGTTATGTTGAGCTGTTGGTTGACCTTGCTCTGTTTATACAAGTTTTATGCATGTATTGAATTTAGGCCTGTTTTAGAGCTCGGGAGTTGTGGTTTTGAATTGCACACGGATATAATATTTTGTTCCTGAAGTTTTATCTAGTGATCTGCAATCCAAGATTTCTTTCTAAAGTTGCCTTACCGGATATCGTGCATTGTGTGCCAAACCTACGTGGCAATCATAAAGTAGTGTGGCAAGAGGCAAACAAGAAGGGCGACGACAAAAGCACGAGAAATGAGTTCAACGGAATCACAGTATATTTTTGGTGGAATATTTGAAAAGAGAACTCTAAATTTAGAATTTTCAAAAGCGAAATCTTCCCAACAAAATAAGCCATTAGAATCGAGGACGACATTGCAAAGAATGAACAGGGCCGCACCATCTCGACCTCCGATTTGCAATTAAGTATCGTTATTTATCGAGTAATTTAGATTTCAACTTATGGCACATCATTTTGTTTGAATCTATTTTATTAACAAGCTATCGATTTCTATCAAGTTCTTGTAAGGCTGCGTCGCTTGATCTTTTGCTAGTTCTTAATAGATATCACAATTTATCTAACAATGGTCAAAGATCTATCGGCTTCTATCCTGGCAAAATATCACAATTCATCTATTCTGCGATAAGCTTTTGTTTGTTGTTTTACCTTGAAACATGTTAATCTCATTTTTTTGATATAATTGGATCTATGGGCTAGTTTTATTTAATTTATTGCCCTGCTATCACAAGCTATCTCGGTTAGGTCCAATCCTTTGATGGTGATGCTAAGTTGGGTTTCACTAGTTAGATTGAACTCTTTATAAAATAGAACTTGTTTCACTATGGCTCAAGATTTCGATCGCTATTTTAGCGACCCTAAAACATGCTTCAAAATTAATGACGGTTAAGATTCGGAAATTTATCTGATGATTTTCTTTTTTAGTAGACTTAATGGCTAACGCCGCGTCGGAATTTTTCGGAAATCCCAACCGATGTTTTCCTTTTATTTATTAGTATATTTTCCTTATCAATTACAGATCAAATTGACTAATATGCTATGAACCTCGAGATCAGATCCTGCACTGGAGCTAAGCAGATCTCCCGAGCTTTAGTGTCTTGTTCCGTAATGATCACCGTTCGATTTTTTTGCGGCAACGGATTGTTTTTGTTAGGGTGCTAGATAACTGTGGCCCAAGTAAGATGGAATTAAAGATAATAAACAGTACGTACATAATAAGATGTGGATGGTTGGATGAATATCGTATTTATACTACGTAAAACTAAAACTCAAGCACTTTTACAATAAAACTAAAACTAAGTAGAAGTTCCTCCAAACTAACATCATTGTGTGAAATCTCAAAGGTCTTTATTGGATTATTGTCCATTTAGCACTTTGACCAAGAGAAACCTTCAGTTCCGGATGGAGGACGGGTGGCACGAGCTCAATGATAAAAAGCTTAACACCTCTTATTTTACTTTTTCACTATTTTGAAATACAAAAAAGATCCAAATCCAAAATGCAAAGGTCATATCCAAAACCTCAATCATCATATCCCCTCTCTCTCTCACTTCACACCTCCCTCTGCTCTGCTGCCAGGGAAGTGTTCAGTTCTTTCTACTGTACCTTTTATGGCAACAGAGCGCCTCTTCTGGATGAAATAACTACCTAAAAATCTCAAAGCAACTCCCCTAGAGAGGGGAGGCAGGAGGGGTGACCTTAAGGAGGTAGTAAATTTATAAAACCTCATAGCCCCCTTGACGGGGTTTGGGGGTGGGGCCCTACTAAACCAATAGCGAATAACAAACCCTTTTCTGCTCCCTCGAGAACCTTAATTCACTCATATCCTGCCAAGCCTCATCAGTTGCCAACGCATATTGTATCTAAGAAGTGTGGCAAATTGATACATGTAGCTAAAGATCTTGCATCCGACATCTCCGGCTGAACAGTTACAGGTCTGATTTTAGATTTTATATTTTAATAAGTAAAAAGAAGGTCTATTAATTCAATAAGGCTATGTTAATACCGTGTATCAATGGTTAATTCTGAGTAGAAGGTTCCATCAAAATAATTATTATTTATTTCAAGCTATTTTAGCTCTTTCTCAATCTTCAAAAAGAAATTAATTCCGTTCTAGTAAGATGAAAAAAATAAAAAAAATAAAAAGAAAGTGTGGGAAAAAAATGACAATATCAATTTGAAAGAAATGATAGAAGCGGGAGTTCATTTTAGTTATGAGAGAGAGGAAGAACAAAGAAGTTTTGATGAGTGTTCCGCTCCTTAGTGAGAGAGGAAGAGTGTTGAGTAGGGAAGCTATAGTTGTTCCACCAAGCGGGTTTTTTTTAGAATCTAGAATACCGACTAGAGGTGGTCAATAGGGGATTTTAACTAAAATTACAAACACTTGAAAATTTAATTAGTAACACAAGTGAGCTCAGATATCTAGCAAAGCCTATCACTAGTAGGGGTTTGCAACCTAGGATGACACGAAGCAATTCAATCTTTACGAAAGTAAATTACACAAAGCAAATTGTAAGAATTAGATTGTGCAAAGAAATAATCGGGCATGGGACAATAATTTTTCTTGTGGTGTCAATGACTTATTGCTGGTCACTCCTAATCCACATTCAGGTGGATTCATAGTTTCAACCACTCCTCTATCAAGTTTTCTCTTGATCTTAAGCTGGCTTGAATCAATAAACTCCTCCAAATCTCGATTTCACTAGAGTTGCTCTTAACCACTCCAGTGAGATGAACAAAATGACCTCTCACAATCAAACTGGAGCTCCTCCACAATCTTCCTTGAGAGGGCTCAACAGTTTCACCTTCTCTGAGAGCCGTCCAGGGAGCGGCAACTCCCAAAAGTAACAAGTCGATGACGCTTGCTTGAAGACTTCCTAGTGCCACAAAGCTCAAACTCTCTCTCTCTCTATATATATATATATATATACTTTACAAGACAAAGATAATTCTATAGAAGCAATGAAAGTTGAGTCTGGTTCATCTAAAAGAAGAAGAGGTCCAGAAATTAAAATTGAAGGAGAAAAAAAGACCTTCTAGAATGTCAGGAACTTGGCCACCAGAAAAGGAAGAACCTGCATATAGCTATATACCTGGACAATATAAATATATGGGTTCAAAAGGAAGATAATTTGAAAGGATAGTTCAATTTCAGAATTACAGAAGTGATGGTGCTATATTAAATTTAGCAGCACATGATTCTATAGATGGACCTAATATAATCAGTATATGAAAAGGATTAATAGTGCAAAAATACATACAGAATCAGTATAATATTGGAAATAAAGTAGAAGATATGCTTATATATTTAGAAACATTTTTAGGAGAATCAGCTAAGGTTTTTTGGGAACAATGGATACCACTACATGGAAACAAGAGCGGAAAAAATTCGAAATTCAAAACACAAATTCAAAATCTCGAGTTACTATTCACGACACTATTCAAATTCACGGCACTATTCAAAATATGAGGTACTATTCAAATTTAGAATATGAATAGTGCAAGAGCACTCACCAGGGAGTGGATCAGGCACCCAAATTTATTACTATTCAAGGCACTACTATGCTTATATGGTGGGTGGAGCACTAGGTGATTTAAGGTGATCATGTGTGGATATTATGACTGTGGATTCCGTGATTATTATGTGCGTGATTAGTGAATATGCAGAGTATGGGTATGCGTGCTTCTCAGGATCTTGGCAGGTTGGCGAGACCAAAAATTCAGCCGGTCGTGAAACTATGCTTGTGTAAATACTACTCGGTACTCACCGCATGCATCGCTAGCTCGTTTCAGAACCAGGCCAACCCGATCTTCTCCCAAGCTAACCCCGGCCACGCGCACACAGGACTCAGGCTCTACCGTCTCCCCAGGCAGTTCCACCCGAAGGGAACACTTCTCTGCGGACACATGGCTCTCTTAGACGCCTCTCCCTGGGCTAAACGAGAGCAACTCAACGCAGAGGTTTCTCCTCTAGGGTCCCTAGCATAGAGATATCACCCCATATGAATGAGCTCAAAGGAAAGCAGGGAAAATCTCAGGAAAGCTTAATCCATTTCCACAGAGCAAACTTACATACGGCTTTCCCTTTTGGGAAACCCCAAGCACTTACACAACCTTAGGGATTACCTTACAAACGCGGGACGATCATGGCTTCTCCCTTATTTCTATATTACAATGGGAGTGAGATGGCTACTAATTAGGTGGAGTGGTGGTGGATACGCTCTGAGTATTCAGCAGTCGGTGTCTTCTCTTCTCTTCTTGTTCCGTCTCTCTTCTTCTTCTGGCGATGAGTGCGTGCGCCTGGCTTCTCCTTTTATAGACGGGAGGAGCCTTCTGGCTTAAGGAAGCGCCTGGACACCCGGTGTCTTCAATTATTCTCCTTTAATGTTGTCTGGACAGCTGGACGGCGCTGCTGCCTTCAATAATTGTCCTGACTTCAGTAGAATTTACTGTTCTAATTACTGTTTATTTCTTTTGCCTTGTCCACTTCTGCACAACTTTCTTCACGTGATATTTCCTGAAGATATTCGGGGGTATAGTCTTCCACGCCCAAATGATTGATGTCGCAGACATCAAGCAAACACTCTGGCTTGTGATACCAGTATAGTGGAACATGAAAGCGGAAAAAATTCAAAAATTCAAGCTGCAAATTCAAAATCTCAAGTTACTATTCACGACACTTCAAATTCAGCTGAAACTATTCAAATTCGCGGCACTATTCAAAATACGAGGTACTATTCAAATTCAGAATATGAACAGTGCAAGAGCACTCACCAGGGAGTGCATCAGGCACCCAAATTTGTTACTATTCAAGGCATTACTATGCTTATATGGTGGGTAGAGCACTAGGTGATTTATGGTGATCGTACGTGGATGGTGGAGTGCGTGGATATTATGACCGTGGAGTGCGTGATTATTATGTGCGTGATTAGTGAATATGCAGAGTATGGGTATGTGTGCTTATCAGGATCTTGGCAGGTTGGCGAGACCAAAAATTCAGCCAGTCGTGAAACTATGCTTGTGTAAATCCTACTCGGTACTCACCGCATGCATCGCTAGCTCGCTTCAGAACCAGGCCAACCCGGTCTTCTCCCAAGCTAACCCCGGCCACGCGCACACAGGACTCAGGCTCTACCGTCTCCCCAGGCAGTTCCACCCGAAGGGAACACTTCTCTGCGGACACAGGGCTCTCTCAGACGCCTCTCCCTGGGATAAACGAGAGCAACTCAACACAAAGGTTTCTCCTCTAGGGTCCCTAGCGTAGAGACATCAACCCATATGAATGAGCTCAAAGGAAAGCAGGAAAAATCTCAGGAAAGCTTAATCCATTTCCACATAGCAAACTTACATACGGCTTTCTCTTTCGGGAAACCCCAAGCACTTACACAACCTTAGGGATTACCTTACAAACGCGGGACGATGACAGCTTCTCCCTTATTTCTATATTACAATGGGAGTGAGGTGGCTACTAATTAGGTGGAGTGGTGGTGGATGCGCTCTGAGTATTCGGCGGTCGGTGTCTTCGCTCCTCTTCTTGGTCCGGCGATGAATGTGTGCATCTGGCTTCTCCTTTTATAGACGGGAGGAGCCTTCGGGCTTAAGGAAGCGCCTGGACACCCGGCATCTTCAATTATTCTCCTTTACTGTTGCCTGCACAGCTGGACGGCGCTGCTGCCTTCAATAATTGTCCTGGCTACAATAGAATTTACTGTTCTAATTACTGTTTATTCCTTTTGCCTTGTCCACTTTCGCACAACAGTCTTCACGTGATATTCCCTGGATATATTCGGGGGTATAGTCTTCCACGCCTGAATGATTGATGTCGTAGACGTCAAGCAACCACTATTGGCTTATATACACACACACACACACACACACACACACACACACACACACACACACACACACACACACACACACACACACCGGCAAAAATAGAAAGGGAATATATCAGGTGCAAACCAACATCATCGTGCAAACTATGCAAATAAACTTCAATCTGGGCCATTGGATCAACATCCAAGGGAAGGGGCGCATGGGGTGGGAGGGGGATTTGCAAAAGTGTGATTACTCAATCCAAGGGCGGACGGTTAGTTGTAAAATTACCGAATCCTGCTATGCCCCTTAGATGTTGATCGACCCAGATTGAAGTTTGAACGGAGAAATTGGTTTACACCTGATATATTCCCAAATAGAAAAGTCCTATCTTATACCTATGTCTTGAGCTTATCCTTTTAATATCATCTCCAAGTACTCTTCACGACATCAATGTAAACTCATCTTCTCTTGGACCAACCTATACTCATTTCTTCTCAAGAAATTGTTAGTCCACATATGTTATCGTCAATTACCAAAACTCGAATTAGGGACCTGGATACTTTCACTTTTAACTTTCCCAAAGCAACTTTTTTTGCGGTTCACATTATTTTTGTGTTCCCCCTACTCTAGCAGTGTCTCCTTTTCCACCTAATATGGATGGGTGTTGCAAGGCTCTGCATGCGGCGTGAAATCTCCATGGATGGATCGGATGTTGCAAGGCAGTACATGCGGCGTGAAAAAACTGACTAGACCGTGAAGTGAGTGATCCATGACAGGACGCAAATCACACAAAGAAGGCGCAGATAAGAATCCCGAGCAGCGGATAAGGCCATGCAGCACGGCTAACCGATGGAGAAGATGACGATAAGCTCGCTGCTGCTTACACCACAGCTCGATCGAGCCATCCAATCAATCGGCGAATTAGCCATCGCATCCACCACAGTACACATTCTCAGATGGAACAAACAAACCAGCCGCACGGGCGCTGCCGCCGTTCTGCCGGCGTCCCAGTCAGCCGTCCTCCCGGGTCCCGGCCGGCCCCCCCACGACGGCGACGCGCGGAGGAGACGATCACCGGCGCGCGTCCGAACGTGCGGCGCCATGGCGTCCAGGTCGCCGGGGCCGGCGACGCGGAGAAACGCCGCGAGCGAGGTCCACAAATAAAGAAAAGGAAAAGAAGCCGGCCGGCGAAGAATCAAGGCAGACCTTTCGATCTGCCTGTGCGCGCGTGGCCACTCATGGCGCATCGTCGTGCGGTCGGCGACGTACGCGTCGGTATGGGCTCCGGAGGCATCGAGATCAGAGATGAGCCGCCGGTGGCCACAAGCCAGCCGGCCGGCCGGCCGGTGCAAGAGGACATGGCCTGCCTTTTCGGGATCACCGGAAAAACCTCAAGCGCCGGTGGCTCTTGGGAGGCTTCTAGGTTTCAGGGGATGCGCGTCCTGTCGTGTCAGGCGATCGTGTTCAGACGCTCCGTCAGATATTTTCTCTGCAGATTCCTGAGCTTCTGCGAGCTCGTTCGTCCTCCTGCAAATGGGCTAAGCAAATTGAAGGGGAACACAGGATGCTTGCCCATCATCTGTCTGTCTATAGAAAAATGTAAGAACGAAGGGGAACATTCCTGAGCTTTTGCGAGCTCGTTCAGATAATAAGCATAGTTAATTTAGATGCAGCGTGAGAGGTTACTTTAGATTGAGGGCAGGGGTTGGTAGTTTCGCTACCATAGAAACCTGCTTTATCAATGTTTGCTCTAGGTTAACTCGTAATAGACTAAATGGATGAAAATTAGGAGCAGGCAAAGATAAGAACTTCTTCAGCACTCCCTCCGAATAATTATTCCTTTAGACAACGACATAGTTACCAAGACATTAATTTGACATTATATTAATAAGCACGTTCAAAATATAACGATCGATATTTTGAAACTATATTTGAAGATGAATCTAGCAGTACCACTGTTAAAAGTTAATTTGAAATATTTAAGAGCATCTCCAAGAGCTCTCGTATATTTGATGAGTTAACTAAAAGAAGAGAAACTTTATCAAAACTCGGATCCAATAAACTCTGTATTTTGCCGCCCCTCCTTCCTAGGCTGCCCCCGAGCGCCGGCGGCGGCGAGCACCGCCCCCGTCCCCGCCATCCCGGGCCGCTGCTCTTCCCCTCCGCTCGGCCTCCCCATCCCACGGCTTCCCTTTCGACGCGGCCCGCCACCACGGCTCCTCCCCTCTGGCGCGGTGGCCCCCGCGGATCCTCCCCCGCCGGCGTGGCTGGCTGCCGCTAGTCCTCCCTGCTGGTGCGGAATGGGTTCCCCTCATGCCGAGGATGCTCGTCGGCCTCTTGTTTCTCGCAGGAACCTCGCCGCCGGCGAGGAATCAGCCGGTCAAATTGGCGAGCGGTCGATTTTGACCCTGGCACTAGGAGGCAGAGGAGGAAGAGAGTTGTGCTCACGGCTGGTTTTAGAGAAGCTATTGGATTTTATCACTTTTTTTGCTAGCTATTTCTATTTACATAAGCTAAATTGGAATTTTAGCTACTCATAGTTACAAGAGCTCTTGGAGATGCTCCAAGAAGATATTGATGATCATAATTAAAATTGAATCATAACCATAGAATTGGTTTAGATCTTTTTCCTCTCTTTTGTGGTAAGAACGAAGGGGAACTAAAAATGATGCACGACTATGTTTTGTAGTAATAGAAAATGGTTGTGGATGCCGGAATTTATTTCTATATATTATCTAAAAAATAACTAAAACTAAATGTCATAATAGTCGTAACTTATTTCTATCAATCGGACAACTCTAATCAGTCATTGGATTTGATATTTTTCCTAATAAACTACCCATCTCATCTCTACCATTATGAAAATAGACTAAAATAACCCCTTTAACATGTACTATCTAAATTACCCACATGTATCACTATAAAAAAAATCTAAAATAACCCCCCTGATCTCTGTGTAAACTATCCATATATGGCATTATAAAAATAATGCAAACAACATCCTAAATTTGCATATAAATATCCAATTATATATTTTTTTCGAACCTAGGCTAACCCCATTTCCATTACCAAGAACCTAAATACCACGAGTCTTACTAGAGTTTTTAGACAGATGGTGAGAGCAGAAAGAGATGGATGATCAGCAACAAGAAAGGAAACACCACCACCTAACTTTTCAGGTTGGGGGTGTAACCAACACTGATCAAACAACAGTCCTGAGATTCCTAAGAGAGCCTCCAACGCCAACATCTTCAAACCTTTAGTCCTCCTCTTTATCAGTCTCCTCTGGTCGAGCAGGAAGCAAGAGTGGGGTGTTGGGGATCGAGTCCTCCAAGACAGCTGAGAGAGATATAGAGAGAGCTGAAGACACAATGAAAGCTCAAGAGAGAGAGTCCCCTTGACCTATTGGGTTGGCTATATATATATATATATATATATATATATATATATAGGAGCTGAGAGTGGTGGCAATTTGTCTCTGACCCTTGGTGAGTACAAGATTTACAAATAGGCCCTTGGGCCGCCACATGAGGCCCAATTACAACATGGGTTGGGCCATTCCCCCAACACGGGGCTGGACGGGCCAGCTTTTGAAAGCAGCCACCGCCAAAGCAAGCACTCAGGTTGCCCTCAGGAAGGACATGACGCAATGGCACCATCGACGCTGTCCTAAGAAGGAATAGGTTTTCACCCGCATCATCACTATAGTGAAACGAAATGGCCGGCACTGCCAGCCCCACCACCATGACGCTATTGGGGAACCTCGCAAAGTCGCAGTCAACGACGCCACCACGACAATGCTGACATACGCCCAAGCAAACCGTTGTCGGCCACACCACCATGGCGCCGTTGACACACCATCGCACCGATCGCGGCGTTGTGCAGCAATGGTCGAGGCCAAGAAGGTCGAACCCGTGCAGCTCGAGAGGAGGAAGAGCCACCCTTCCCCACCGCACGGCCGCCAGCCACATGCTGTTTTGGCAGTAGTAGGGGAACACAAGCTCGAGCATAGGTCGAGCAGAACATCGGTGTGCCGAAGCGTCTCCTGTCCTTGACGCCTGCATAGGCTAATATAAGAAGCCACCACGGGGGCGCCGCGCGCGCGAGCCGCCCTGAAGGTGCCGAGTCGCGAGCAGCGTGGCCAACCACGCGCCCCAGCCAATCCGCGAAGGCCGAGGCCCAGCCAGACCGGCAGACGGATCAGGGACCACCGGCGCCGGGTCTGCTCCCCACGGCGAAGGACGGCGGCGGCGGCTAGCAGCGAGCACGCAAACACTAGAAAGAGGGAAATCCACAAGGGGAAGAGGAAGAGGAGGGGAGGAGATGGATGCGCCCGCCGCCACCCTCATCGCAGCCGGTGGACTTCCACCGGCGGTGAGGCGGAGGGGAGGTAGGAGCGGGGTGCTTGGTTGGTGGTGGCGGCGCCGCCCGAGTCGCCCTAAGGGCGATGCGGGGGGCATGAGCTTTGTTTGGTTCCCGATCAAAATTAACCACAAAATAAATCTGGATCTGAATTATATAACTATAATAAAATATTAAAGTGCATCAATATAAAATTCTATATTACTATTTATATCATTATCAGTATATTATTTATATTATTTTTTATATAAAAATGCTACTCACGATATGTGACATCATGTATTATTGTATAATGGAAGAGATAAGAATATCAATTCACAAACAAATAGTTCAATTAAATATATATCAAACGCATATGGAGGTGTGTTGCAAAGTAAAATCGGTTGCAACTAGATAATGATAAATATGTATTTTAGAGTATATATTAGAATATTTATTATATCAAAGAGGACATGACATAGACAATTATAATTATTAGCTATAAATCTTATTCTTATAATAATTATAATTAATCCGTGCAGGAGTATGAATTGATAGGCTAGTTAAATTAATCGGCGAGTAAATTGCACCCTAGATCCCCAAACTTGTCCCGAGATTTCGGTTAGGTCCCTAAACTCTCAAATCGTGAATTTGGGTCCCTAAACTCTGTTAAGTGTTTCATCTAAGGTCCCAAACACGTCACACAACCGTCTGAATCCGACGTGGCATGTCATATGGCGCCATAGTGGCAATTTTTTTTGCAAAAATAACCCTACATATTTTTGTCTTCTCACATTTGCTCATTTCTCCCTCCCTCTCCAATCTCTCTCTCACTCTCCTCCCATCTTCTCGGCCTGCATTCCGCTGAGTCAAGCACCTCTAGGGGTGACCATGGAGGAGGACAGCGCTGGATCTAGCCGCGCGGCAAGGGAGGAGGCCTGCGCGGCCAAGGAGGCGGGAGGCGGCCACGGAGGGCGGTGGCGCGGCAGGCAAGGCCACGAATGCACCCTTCACGTTCTCGGAGGCGACTATGGAGGAGGGTGGCGCGGCTGTGGAGGGCGGCGGTCCGGCCATAGAGGGTGGCGGTGCGGCCACCAAGGCAGCAGCGAGGGCACGGAGGCGACCATGGAGGAGATTGGCGGCACGGCCATGGAGGCGGCCTGCGTGCCCACCGGGGCGGCAGGCGAGGGCATGGAGGCCCGCGCGTCCTCGGAGGCAAGCATGGAGGAGGGCGGCGGTCCGGCCATGGAGGGCAGCGGCGCGGCCACCGGGGCAGCAGGCGAGGGCACAGAGGAGAGCATGGAGGAGATCGGCGGCGCGGCCATGGAGGCGCCCCGCGTGCCCGCTGGGGCGGCAGGTGAGGGCATGGAGGCGCCCCACGCGTCCTCGGAGGCGAGCATGGAGGAGGGCGCCGCCGCCGTGGAAGGCGGCAGTCCGGCCATGGGGGGCGGCGGCACGGCCACTCCCCATTCTCGAAGTGCGCGGGCGTCACCGTCCGGCGGACCGCCTTGCCGCAGTACCCCTCACGCGCACGGGAAGGCGACGGGAGGCACAGGAGGAGGGCGCGCCGAGGGTGGGAACGGCGGCGGCGCGTTTCTCACTAAAGGGGCGGCGGGGAGGGATTGGAGACGGAGGAAGAAAAGAGCAAATACGAGAAGAGAAAACTATGCAGGGTTATTTTTGCAAAAAATTTACCACTGTGGTACCACATGGCATGCCACGTCGGATTCAGAGCTTGTGTGGCGTGTTTGGGGCCTCAGATGAAACACTAAACAGAGTTTAGGAACCCAGATGCACGATTTGAGAGTTCATGGACCCAACCAAAATCTCAGGACAAATTTGGGGACCTGGTGTACAATTTACTCTTAATCAGCAGTCAACAATCACGCCACGACGGTGACATGCCGGAGGACTCGACGGCACTATGATGGCCCCGGCGAGGCAGTGACACGGTCGACACCTCTGCCGGCGCGGCAGCCTCCAGGTCGGCGGCGCGGCAGAGAAACGCGGCGAGGTCCACATGAAAAAGAGCACGGTACGGTGAAAAATTGAGGAGCTCCTAAGGGCAGCATTTCACCGGAGAAGAACGGATTGCCACGGTGCTCGGCCGCACGTCGCCGGTCTGGAGTCCGGAGGCATCTGGATGAGCCGCGAGCGGCCGCAGGCCGGCCCGGCACAAGAGTACATATAGATCGCCCGCCTTTTTATCGGGGTCACCAAAATTTTCAGTGGATGAGCGTCCTGTCGTGTCAGGCGATCGTGTTCAGGCGCTTCGTCAGATATCTGTTCATTCCCTGTGCCTTTTGCAAGTTTCCTCATGAGTCTGGATTGGTCTGTTTCAAGTGATCTTCCATGTACATAAATAGCGGAGCAGCCAATCAAAATTCCCCTTCTGAACTTTGGCCTATATCCTGATATGACAACGCAACATGACTGTCTTCGAAACGGACTCGCATTCTAACCGACAGTTCTTGCCAATAGTTGATGTGCAGAGACACAAAAGCAACACGAACAAGCATGGTCAAAGCAATTGTTTTCTGAAAAACTTATTAGATTTAGGTTCAACTTGGATGTGCTGCTGACCTACCGGAAGTTCTGGGTTGAAAACGGACCATGGTTCTCTATCTTGATTCTTGAACCCAGAGGTCATTCCGACCTTTATAGGAATATATTCAAGATTCAACCCGGAGCTTTATAGTTTCTCCTTCATAGAGACGTCCCAAATTCAACCGTTATCGTACTATACTAAGTGAATCTTTATCAAAAAGATCTTCTAGGAAAGATCAAGAGATTTCACCATTAGCATTACGGATCTGAGGAAGATCAACCAAGAAAAGGGATGAACTTGGAGGAGAGACCCACAAAATAGAAGTGCTCGTGAGAGAAGGCTTGATGCAAGACATTCAAGGGATATTCTTTCACGTCCTAACACCGGGACCATCCAAGAAATCCAAGCAAAACTGCAGACTAAACGCGAGGCACAAAATAAAATCCAAGAAAAAGAGCTCCGAAAATCATGAATGAGGTAAAGAGAGAAACTCCTACATGTATCTTGAGCCAAGAAACATGCCTCGCTCCACCTTCTCCTCAACCTCAAGACGTCTTCAAGTTCTTCTTCATGCTCCAGCCACCAGGCCGCCTCTTGAGTTAAACTCGACACACCCACATTGACTCATTTACCTTCACCATCTTGCTGTTTTATGTCTCTTTCTGTCTTGCATATATAGTTGCACCCTCCATCTGAGCGACGCGGATCGCCTGTGAATCAGTACGTCCGGCCTTGCATTATTATCCCTTCGTCCAACTCTCTACCCACACCCTTCAAACTGTTGGTGGCCCTTGCTTGACTTACATCGCCTCGCTGTCAAGCGCCATGCTGCATCTACACATCATGAGCCAAGAAACGCCCCTCTACCACCATCCTCCACTCAAACACTCTACATTCGGTTAGCCATAAACACAAACATGCATATATGAAATATTCTATGCTATGCAACCGAAAGCTCAAATTAATCTTTATTTCTCAGATCATGTCGATTACTCATCGGCCAAATGTTAATTACACAAAAGGACATATCAACTTGTATCTATCCCATTATTTGTCCGGTCAAAAGCATGTGAAGTAAATTTCATCCTGCTGCAAACAAGTGAAGCAAATTGATGGTAGATCTCTGGAACTATATTCATGCACTGGTTCATTCTTTGCTTTTTTTTTCTCCTGAAAGGGTCAAGGCAAGACTTAGATGCCTCTAATAGAAGTTTAAGTGCACATCATGTCCAAATTTCCAGATAAACATCTAATTGTAGTATGCCATCTGTTTTAAGTATGGAACCCACTTTCCCTCTATAAGCTAGATTTTAAAGAAGAGATAGAACTCTCTCTCTCTCTCTCTCTCTCTCTCTCTCTCTCTCTCTCTCTCTCTCTCTCTCTCTCTCTCTCTCGTATAAGCAAAATAATGAGTTGAATTCTTATGGGCTAGCCGATGTGTCATTGTTGGAGGAGTCCTTATAGTGTTGGTAGTGATATTTGTGAGCAGGAGTAGCATTAAATGAAGAAGGGTAAAAGGGTGGATGACACCACACAAATTGTGTTACGTTTCCTTTTGTCAAATGTTGCATGACAAAGATGAAGTGTAGGCACCGGGTCATGTTATAGAGTCAGCAGTCTGGTCCCCTCCCCCACCTCCCTCTGTGCAAATGCACAAATCTAGCGCTTGCTCGATGTGTGAAGATTATGAACTGGCAAATCATATCTCGTGACATGTGGATCCAATGGTTAGCAGAGGTATATTATTTATTCCGTAGATTTGTCCAGTCAAATTATATATGCTGTGGTAGTGGGAAATTAAATTGGTTTAGGAAAGCATAGCTAAAACAATTTACTCTCAATCCGTCTGCACGTGTTCAAAGGCTTTGTAAAAGCAGAAATTTTACTCGTCCATGTGAGCTTTAAACTATACATTGTGCCTATCTCTATCCAAAGTAGTGTTTCCATTTTGGAATGCCTGGGACATTCCAGGGATCCAGCAACTAGAGATATTAGATTTTGGAACTTACCAGCACAAAAGCCACTTCATCTTAGAGCAAGTATTATAGAGGCTGTAAGTAGGCTGAATCCTATGTGGAGAAGAGAGAGAAAAGAAGAGAGAGAGAAAAAAAAAGCGGGCGTCTTGCTCACTACGGGATGCGCCTGATTTGCCGTGTGCCTAATACACACGGCAAAGGCCGTAATACACACGGCAAATTGTTTGCCGTGTGTAACACACGGCAAACTGTTTGCCGTGTGTCGCTTGTCGGGCACACGGCGTAGCTTTTGCCGTGTGCTGGCACTGGCTCACGGCAAAAATTTTGGAATATATAAAAAAAAGCCACCACGTCTGCCGCCGCCACCAGCCGCCGCCCTGCAACAGCCCCGGCCGCACCCCCGTTGCGCCGCCCGTGGGCCGTCGAGGGAAGGCCGGAGCCGCGCCGTCGCTGTTGCTCTCGGGGAGAGGCGGTGCCGCCAGCTCCGCCGCTCACCATGGCCGTGGAGGGAGGGAAGGACGCCGTCGGGCTGGATCTGCCGCCACGGGGCTGGATCCGCCGCGCCGCCGCCCATGGGGACGGATCCGCCCGCCACGGGGCTGGATCCGCCCGCGCCGCCGCCGTCGGGGCCGGACCCCGCTGCGCGCCGCCGGAGGAGCCCGCTGCGTGCCTTACCGTCGCCCCGTTCGCCTTGCCGTCGCCCTGCTGCGCGCCTTGCCGCCGCCGCGCCTTGCCGTCGCGTCGCCGCGCCACGGGGCCGGATCCGCCTGCGCCGTCGCCCGTGGGGCTGGATCCAGCCGCGCCACCACGGCCGCTGGTCGCCCCCGCCGCCGCTGGTGGCACCCGCCGGTTGGGCTGGCCATGAAGTGAGAGAGGGAGAGAGGTGAGGGAGGGGGAGAAATAAGGGAGAGAGAGATTGCGGGGTGAGGGATCGAGTAAATGGGATGGCGGGGGAAGAACTTTGCCGTGTGTCCGGATGGGACACACGGCAAAGTGTTTGATTTGCCGAGTGTCCAGATGGGACACACGGCAAATCAACTGTTTGCCGAGTGTAAAAAAATAAACACACGGCAAATTAACTGTTTGCCGAGTGTATTTTTTTGTCGTGTATTTTTTTTGTTATATTCGATAAATCAGCTCTTTGCCGAGTGCTCGAGATAAAACACTCGGCAAACAAAAAAACACTCGGCAAATCAGCAGTTTCCCGTAGTGGCTTACCGTCGGCTGAGAAAGACGCTGTGACCTCTGCTCGTGGGCTTGATTGTACCCAGCCGCTGGCTTGCAGCCTGCTGCCGGCGTCGAAGCGGGCACATGTCAGAGCATGCAGTCGGCTAGTTCGTTGGGTTATTAACCCTGCCCATATATATCCCCCAGACATCAAGTACACCCTATTAGTAGGGGCTTAACCAGTTTATTAGCACACCTACAAGATAAAATGACACATATATATGCCAATAGAAAGTATCAAAGTTCCTCGGATGCTATATGATCGATAATAAAGGAGAATGTTGCATGTAAACCAGGCCAGTGATAAAGTGACCAAGCAGACACACAGTTTAAAGCAGATCATACTGACATAGTAATAACCATCAGAAGCAAAGTCATGAACGAGTCCCGATGAACACCTTTTGCTCGACCTCTCTCCATGCATATTGCTATTATTTTTAGCTCTAGTACAAGAAACTGAACCAAAACAACAAAGAACAAAAATACATCTAGCAGCCTACTAGCAGCCAGCGACCAATGTTTTTTATAGCCCCAGCACACAGAAAAAACCTATTACTCAAAACTGAAACTCCTCACACTACATGCAATAATTATATCCTAGCTATATTCTAGCTAGATGGTAATCTCACGATTTTGCCTTATTACTTCCCTCGCTCGTGATCTTCTCGCTCCTATCATCTCAACTCTTCCCCCTCTCTCTGATCTCTCTCACATACACGAACGAATCACATGACTCGAATAGTGACACGGGTTACACTGGCACCACGAACAAGAAGCCAAAAAAACACTACAGCGCGGAAGGTAGACGACGGTAACACTAACAATCAAAGGCACCGGCCTAGCTGCTGCAAAAGGCCTATACGGTGCTGGTCGTCGTGCGTGCCTGGTGTGTAGAGGTAGATCGATCATCATCAGCTCCGGACAAGCCCGCAGGACAGCGTCATGAGCAGCATGGCGGCATCCGTGATCTCGTCCTGCTGCACCGGCAGGCCCGGCGACGCTCGGAAGCTGCAGGAAGCAGCGGCGGCAGATGGGGGAGCTGGTGGGCTCCTGCTCCAGCTGAGGAGCCCAATGTTGTCGACGAGGTCCCTGCTGCTCGGACCGGCGTCATCAGCAACCTCGGCGGCGGGCTGGACGACGGCCTTGTGAGCGGCAGCAGGAGGGGCGGCGGCGCCAGCGTGATCCTGGACCACCTTGCCCCGTTTCTTGAACGGCAGCGACCGGTCCAGGTCCCCTCTCTTCTCCTTCTTCACCTTCGGGTGTGCTGGTGCGGCCATGGCGCCCCTGGGCGTGGCCGTGGCTGCTTTGGCGCCGTCGGCCGGCACCGGCCCTGATCCGCCACCGCCGGAGGCCATCATCGCCCGCCGCGCCTTCCGCTGCCTGATGCCGCACGCGTTGCACAGCGACTGCACCATGCAAAACAAGCGCTACAGAGTCATGGGTTTGCAAATCATGGCTCTCTAACAATCGTACAAAGTTGCAAGGACCACGAGTTCCAAGAGGGAACAAGCAAGCAGCAGCTAACGGTTGTTCCTACCTTGGGGCCGCAAGGACCACTCCTCCACAAGGGCGTCTTGGTGGTGTTGCAGTCGGAGCACACCCTAATAACACCCAGATTTGGCTGGCCACCCATGCTCATCATGTCCTCGTACCCTTGCGCCTTCCTCCTGGGCTTCTTCGCCGCCGCACCAGGATCGGCGGTCGCCTTCCTCGTGATCCTCATCTTGGCCGGCGGCGTCCAGCTTCCGGCAGTCTCAAGTGATCCAACGACCTGCAGCCTCCCCATATCGTATGGATCGTACGAGGACGGCTCGATCATGTCGTCCCGGATGCTCTCCACGGTCGGGAACGGCGTCGCAAAGACACTGGCAGACGATGATCCGCCGATCATCTGATGGCAGAAAGGGGGCATGTTAACCAAGAGTGACCACCAAACTAACATAAACCAAGTGATTTACACATAGAATTGAGAAATTAAATTGAACACGCACTTGTTTAGCTGGTACTTACATGTTGGGGCTCCAGCATAGCTTGATGCTGCTGCCTGAACAAGTGATGATGGCCTTCTGGCGATCCATAGCTCAGGCTGCTCTCGTTGGCGCTACTGCTGCTGCTGATCACAAAGGGGAACAGGATCGGGGGATCCTTGGGGAGGGTGAAGGCCTGGAAGTGGCCTTGGTGGTGGTGGTGGTGATCCTGGTGGTGATCAGCTCCCTCCATGAGAGGGAGGGCAGTGGAGAGCTGGCTCATGTAGATGGCAGACATGGGAGCGAGAGGAACTTGCGCTCGAGATCCCCGGATGGAGCTATGGCTGGCTAGGTAGTAGCAGCTAGCTAGGTGATGATGAGTGAGTGGAGATCAGGATGAGATGTGGAGAGGGGAGCGAGGAGGAGAACGGCAGCAGTGTGTAGCGGGCAATTAATTCGAAGGGATCGGATCAAGAGGAAAAGCGGCGATCATGGACTGCAGGGTGAGGCATGTCCCTTTTATAAAGGGACAAGGAGAGAGGTCTGCCTTTGCTAGGCCGTGTAGATCGTTCGTGTGTGATCCGATCCCTTTCAGACACACACGCATGAGAGAGAGAGAGAGAGAGAGAGAGAGAGAGAGAGAGAGAGAGAGAGATGCAGGGATGAGCATCGGAGGGGAACAGTAAAACACGTCGGCTGCTGTGCAAACACACGTTATTATTCCTAGTCGGGCCACGGGATATGTGATGGGGAGGAGCGAGCGAACGAGGTCGATCTCTCGCTCCAGAGGAGGGACGACGTCGCTGTTGGGAATAAACCCATCGCCGTGACTTGATCATGGCGACGGGGTGTGCGTGTGTTCGTGCCTGGTAGCGTGTGTGCGCGCCAGGGCGTGGTGTGTGTGCGCCGAGCGTGTGGATTGTGCGCGCAGGCGTCGTGTCGTGTTCAGCGTGTGTGCGCTGCGTGTGCGTGCGTCGAGCACGGAGGGCTGTGCACGAGCCAGACCGTGATGCGTGCGTGAACTGGGTGCGCCAGCAAGAGCCAAGCGTGTGTGTGTGCGTGCGCGCGAGGACATGGCGTGGTCGAGCCGAGCGTGTCCGTGCACGCAGAAATGATCGTCGGGCGATCGTTGAAGACCTGGTCGTGCGGGCGATCAGGAGGGAGGAATTGGAGCTGATCAAGCGGAGGATGGTGGCCGTTGAAGCTGTTGAACAAGCCGCATTGGGCGCGGCATCTTCGATCTGTGGAAGCTGCGCGTCAGAGCGCGTCGTATGCGGCACGGCGAAGCTGGCGGGTGCATGGCGGAGTTCCAGGGCAGTGGGTGCGTCGTGGGTGCGACTAACGGGCTATAAAGCTCCGCTGTAACTCCAATTGTACTCCTGCGAGGTGAATTGAAGAGCGGTGTGCATCACCGTGCGTTTGGGCGCAAACTCTCCTCATGTTACTGTTCATCTTCAACCTCCCGCCGCTCGAATTCCGTCGCGTCCGTGCGCTGTTTCGTGGAGTGAGCTGTGCTGTGAGCTTGAGGGTCGTGAGACGCGTCCGCTACGCGCAAGAACCAGAGCCGGCAGTGGCCGGAGGGGTGACTTCACCGTCGACCCCCCACGGCGGAGCTCTATTCGAGCAGAGCGGCGGCGATCGGAGTTCGGGCGGAATTCCAACAATTGGTATCAGAGCCGGTGAGGTTCTGCGGTGATGTCATCACCCCCGGCGCGCTCGGCGACTCCACCACGTCAACGTTCGCGAGGTCGATCTCCACCGAGGAGGCGAATGCGCGAGGTCATCGTCGAGCAGGTGGTCGAGCGGGTGGCGACGTCCGGGTCCGTGAACTATCCGGTGCTAACGCAGGAGGGCTACACGGCATGGTCGATCAAGATGGAGGCCATCCTTGACGCTCAAGGTCTGTGGGAGGCAGTGGCGCCGGCGGCAGACGCGGAGGTCGACGGGCGGAAGAACAAGATGGTTCGGGCTAATCTTCTTCAAGCGTTGCCCGAGGATATCTTGATGTAGGTATCGACCAAGCCCACAGCGCAGGAAGTGTGGGAGGCGTTGAAGACGCGATTCATGGGCGCAGATCGTGTGCGGACGGCGCGCCTTGCCACGTTGAGAGGGGAATTCGACTCCCTGATCATGGCGGACGGCGATGCGCTAGACGTCTACGCCGGCAAGATCAGCGGGATGAAGGCGAGCTTCGCGAGCCTCGGATCGACGCTCGATGATGCAGCGCTGGTCAAGAAGCTGCTCGACACCGTGCTCGACCGGTTGTATCCGGCGGTGGCTGGCATCGAGGAGTTTTGCGACGTGGCGTCCATGCCGTTCGAGGAGGCACTCGGGCGGCTCAAGGCGTTCGACGATCGATCGCGGCGGCGGGCTCAGCTGACGAGCGGGCAGGCGACATCGGGCGGCCAAGTCGACGGCGGGCGGCTCCTGCTCACGGAGGAGGAATGGCGTGCGCGGCGCAAGGCGATGTCCGGCATTGGAAAATGCTTCAATTACGGCGTCCGTCGCCACTTCGCGCGCGACTGCCGCAAGCCGAAGAAGGAGCAAGTCATGGCGGCCACGGCGGACGTCGACGACGAGCCGACTCTGCTCTGAAGTGCCTGGCGTAGACGGCGCTGGGTTTAGGGGGTGAATGTTGGGAATAAACCCATCGCCGTGACTTGATCATGGCGACGGGGGTGTGCATGTGTTCGTGCCTGGCAGCGTGTGCGCGCGCCAGGGCGTGGTGTGTGTGCGCGCCAGGGCGTGGTGTGTGTGCGCCGAGCGCGTGGATTGTGCGCGCAGGCATCGTGTCGTGTTCAGCGTGTGTGCGCTGCGTGTGCGTGCGTCGAGCACGGAGGGCTGTGCACGAGCCAGACCGTGATGCGCGCGTGAACTGGGTGCGCCAGCAAGAGCCAAGCGTGTGTGTGCGCGCGAGGACATGGTGTGGTCGAGCCGAGCGTGTCCGTGCACGCAGAAATGATCGTCGAGCGATCGTTGAAGACCTGGTCGTGCGGGCGATCAGGAGGGAGGAAGTGGAGTTGATCAAGCGGAGGATGGTGGCCGTTGAAGCTGTTGAACAAGCCGCATTGGGCGCGGCATCTTCGATCCGTGGAAGCTGCGCGTCGGAGCGCGTCGTACGCGGCACGGTGAAGCTGGCGGGTGCATGGTGGAGTTCCAGGGCAGTGGGTGCGTCGTGGGTGCGACTAACGGGCTATAAAGCTCCGCTGTAACTCCAATTGTACTCCTGCGAGGTGAATTGAAGAGCGGTGTGCGTCACCGTGCGTTTGGGCGCAAACTCTCCTCTTGTTACTGTTCATCTTCAACCTCCCGCCGCTCAAATTCCGTCGCGTCCGTGCGCTGTTTCGTGGAGTGAGCTGTGCGGTGAGCTTGAGGGTCGTGAGGCGTGTCCGCTACGCGCAAGAACCAGAGCCAACGGTGGCTGGAGGGGTGACTTCACCGTCGACCCCCGCTGCGGAGCTCTGTTCGAGCAGAGCGGCAGCGATCGGAGTTCGGGCGGAATTCCAACAGTCGCTCGCATCGCCCGTACGTTTGTTTGCGGCGATCGCAGTGCCAATCATCGCCTAGCTGCAACTGTGCCGTGCCCTCGGCTTAGGGCAAAACAAGAGACTAGCTGTAGTTTCTGTACGTTGTTTTTGTTTCCCATGAAAATTAACATTGAGAGAGCATAGAGTTAGTACAGCTATCACCCGTCGGACTAGTTTTTATGTTGAGTTGGAGCATCTCCAGCAGTTTCTCAATAAAAATGTCCTAATAGTAGTTTTAGGATGATTGAATGAGTTGCTTTTGCAGTCTTCAATAATCTTGTCCCAATAAATATATTGGAAGAGCATGATTCCTCCCTTATTTGAGGAGAGTTGGGGTGAAATATTGGGCAACCCAATAGTTATTGGGGGAGCACATTATTTTTCCAATGCTAAAAGTTTATCGAGGATTGGGGACTGCTGGAGATGCTCTTAGATCACTGAGAGTCATGATCAGTTATCGTATCATGCTGATGCGAAGATTATGCAACTCCTGCTAATAATATTGGTTAATTTACACTTTCAAGTTCAGCAAATACCTATTAGTTTATATCACTAGTAAGATCAATCTCAGTGGGAGTGTCATCGACACAGTTATCTAGATTGGAATCTTAGAAACGTGCCACTGGAGTGTCATGCATACTATTGGTGCATGTTAACAAATTTAATATTCATAACACTCTTATGACACTCCCACTGAAATTGACCTAAGATCCATGCAAAAAAATCAATAGACGATGTTTATAGAGCAATCAAAATTTTAGGATAATAGAGGATGAATGCTGCAGTAGAGATACCCTTTCTCCCTCTGTATCACTAGCTATTTTTTCTTTTTCCCCCCTCCTCTCACTAGCACAATTTCTGTGTGGGCAATGTGGCAGTCTAGAAGTAAGTCCTCCTCTGCGGCCTCCACCTTGTGGAGATTGGCTCTGGTGCCCGACGACGATTGGGAAGCGGCTTCGGCAGCGGTGACGAACGAATCTCTGAAGACTTCGAGGAAGATGAACAGGAGCTTTGGACTTCTTTGTAAAAAATTTTTGTCCAATTTGTGAAAGAACTGCTGTAATGCGTTAAAGTCAATACATTTTCCTTCTAAAAAATGTGGCAGCCTACACCTCGACGAGCGGCGGCGCATGTAAAGTTAGGGTGCAGGGAGAACAACCGACCATGGCAGTGCCCCTACGTAGTGGTCTACCGGGATCGACGGCTCCATATGCCATAGGGAACGGAGCGACCCTATGATCGGAGGCGGGCGAGCAACCTACAAGCCCCAAATCCGTTGTGCATGGGCACATCGGTATTGAGGACCCACGCATACGCTAGCGGTGAATTCTTCTTGAAATAAACCATGCTATTTGCAGTGGAAAATGACGTGGCAGCAGGGCAGATGCAGTTGATTAGCCGGCCGGTCCAATGAAAAAACCTAGAGCTCTTTCAGACAGGGTTTTTTATTCTGACCGGAACCGGTCCGGAAACCGCGGTTACCGGTGTAACCGGTCCGGACCGGTTCCGGTACCGGCCGGTTGGAAACCGGTCCAAATTCAAAATTTAAATTTGAATTCAAAAAATAAAAATTTTCTAATATACAAATTTAAATTTCTAAAAATACTTCAGGTTGCGACGAATCTAATGGTGTCAAATTTTTTTCAAATATTCGTTCATTTAGTATACTTTGCGGGTATTTGAAGTTAAACAAAAAAAAGTGGGCATACAAAAGTATACAAAAACAATGTAAAAGTAGTACAAAAGAGAGTTGGATGGTTCATCTAGGCTAAAAACATGTTATACAAACATTCAAATTTTGAACTAAAGTGGGGTTTTTTGTTGTTTTTTTTTCAACTCCCCGATTCCCACTCAAACCAGACCGGTTTACCGGCCTAACCTGTCGGCTAACCAGTGAAAACCAGTTGAACTATCATTTTTTATTTGGAATTTGAATTTGATCGGTTTTTTCTGTTACGGTCCGGTTTACCAGAACCGGACGGCTCCGGTTTCATTCTACGGGTCGGTAAAAAAAACGCTGCTTTCATATCGATCGGATCAGATGCCTCTTTGGACGCTCTGGAGCTGCAGTGCTCACTGATAGATTTGCCTAAAGGCAGCGTGCCAGGCTGCCAGCGTATACGCCTCTTCCTCTAGCTAATTCACTCTACCGTTTCTATTTGGGCGTAAGACAAATAGCATTAAATGGCTTCGACACCAAAGAGACCTTGTTGCCCTCCACACCGCGAGTCCGGCGAGTTGATAGTTGTTGTTTAATTTGCGGCCAAAACACCAACACTATCCAAATTTAGGGCCTCTTAGGCTCCGGCTCCTTCGGTAGGGATGGCAATTTTACCCGCGGGTACCCGACCCGATAGGTGAGGGTATGGGTATGAAATTCTACTCGCGAGTATGGGTACGGATATGAAATTTTACCCGCCGGTAAAGTACGAGTAAGAATTCTTACCCGCGGGTACCCAACGGGTACCCGAAATACAATATATGATATAGTGAATTCATATATTCTCAAACTTTATGTCTTATTTTCCTATGATTGTGCGAACTATATAGACTAATAATGAGATTGTGTGAACTAATAGATATAAAAATGGTATTAACATTTTGATTATTGTTTGTTGTGAAGTGTATGCATCATTGTTGTATTTTTTTAGATGAAATACATAGCTAGAACGCATTTACTTACATACAACAAAATAGATGCTGAAGCTAAAAAAAATAGTGCACGGTGAACCGTTTAGTCCTCTAGTTTACTATTTTTATTTTACTAATGCTTTGCATTAGCTTGTATGAGCGATAACTTTAAAATGGGCTAGTCTATATGACCAAATGATAGGTTATTTATGCTATCATTAATATACCCGATGGTTACCCGAAATCCGACCCGTACCCGGTGGGTACGGATATAGGTATAAAATTCTACCCGCTAGACTTCGCAAGTACGGGTATGACTAAGAATTTCGGGTATTGTCGAGGGCGGGTATTTACTCTACCCGCACCTTATCCGATCCGTTGCCATCCCTATCCTTCGGCGGTTCCTGCTGGAGCTCTACCAAATGCTCTGAAGGTGGAGTGGCTCCGTCCGATTGTAAGAGCCACGAAACTGGCTTTGCCTGTGAGCAGGCGGAGCCATAAAAACCAGCTCTGCCCTTTTGGCAGGGAGCCGGAGCCATCCCAAACGGGACCTTAACACAGATTCGTGTAACTTCCCATATTTGTTCCTATTTTTAGGATTGACAAATGAATCCAAACACAATGCAATCATGAACTTCAAAAGGAAAACACCCAGCACTCAAAGTAACGATAATGAATCGTCCATTATATATGAAAATATTTTTTTTCTTTCATCGATTGATGTTTTCTGAATATTTAAGCGATCTGGTTTATTTGACAATCTATAAAGTGGGATGTAGCTATACAGAGGCAGCAACATCTTTTATAGTTCCCCCGTGTATCTCATTTTTCTTCTTATGGGAGAGTAGTAGTTTCCACGGTAAGCTGACCTCCTCCCCCAATCCCGCCACCTTCTTCCTCAAACTATGACAACTCCCTCTTCGACTTATCGTGTCTCCAGATCCCTGTCGCCGCGTTATGTCGCTGCACCAATTTGTCGACTCAGCATTTGCCATCAGTGCCGACCTTTTTTTTTGTTCAAAGATCCCCCTCAAAAAAGAAAGAAAAACAAAAGTTCCTAAGAAGACAATTTTTCCCATTGTACATAAATTAAATTCTTATAATCTGAAGGCGCTCGGCGTGCATAATCCTTCCATGCGTCCGCTTAAATATTAAATTATTCTTTGGCTACACTGGGCGCCCTCTCGGAATCTCTAAGCCTTGTGTGTAGTTCCAAAATTTCTCTCTTCAAACTTCACTATTCACCTATCACATTAAACTTTTTGTCTCATGCATGGAGTATTAAATGTAGGTAAATAAAAAAACTAATTGCATAATTTTGATGTACACGACGAGACGAATCTTTTGAGCCTAGTTAGGTCATGATAGGACAACAATTACCACGAATAAACAAAAAATGCTACAGTATACTACAGTATCCGATGTGACCCTTTTTACCACAATTTTACGGATCTAAACACAGCCTAAATTGAAAACCAGAATCCCGTGTGCCTCCGAACGACCATGATGGCGTGTGCATGCAGCAGCAGCGCAGGGAAGGAAAAAACAGGACTTTCCCCCCCCACGCGGATTACCAAATCAGGCAAGGCAACCCCCCGCCCATGCTGCTACCTCACCTCACCACCCTGCGCTCTCTGGTTTGCCTTTGCCCCTGGTCCTCACTCCTGACCCATCCATCCATCTATCCTCTGCTGTTACGACCAGCAGCAGGCGGGCACGGTGAAACCGGGGCTGAGACTGAGAGCGACGGCTCTTGGGGCGCGGCGGAGCCCATACGCGCCCGACCGCGTCCAGCCAAGGATTCTGGGCGACTTGTTCCTCGGCCCTCTCCCTCGTGATCTGGCCCCCCGGTGGGGGCAGCGCGCGCGCCCGAACAAGCCACCGATTGGCCCCGGATCCGGGCGCGCCCACGCCTCGGCAAGGCATGCCCGTCCTTTCCGCCCCCCCCGTGGACGAGTCCTGCTCGGACCATAGCGACCCGTCGATGCTCGAGCGAGCGACGGCAGTCGGCACCAATTGGGGACGGGGTGAAATGAAACAAAGCAGCAACCTGGTAGTAAAGATCGTGTGTCGACCCACTTACGTGTATGAGATCTTGCTTGCTTCAAGGATGGATGGATGGATGGGCGTTTCCGTCTTCCTCCGCGCGCCCATCGGGATCGGGGCTGGATCCGGTCGATCCGGCTCTGGGATCCTGGCAAGCAGGTCGAGACGCCGCGCCGCAGAAATCTGCAGGTTTGTCATCAGACAGGCGGTGAGTATTACATACACGGACTGGGGTAGATGCTCTCCGGTGGTTCGGCCGTCGGCAGCCAGTTTCCAGATCATTGTAATCATGTTTCAGCATCAAGGGGGCGATAGTGTCTGAACTGAGAGAAGACTGTGAAGCTACTATGTACTATGTAGTAGCATGTATCGAACAGTGCAGGGCCCAAGCACCTCAGCAGGGTATACCCAAGCCATACAGTCACCAGAAACTGTTTCCTTCTTGCTAGAGTTTGTTTCTTCCTTGTTCTTTGAATATGGACATGGCCTTTACAGGGTACCATGAATGATACAGTGTCACTCGAAAGCACTGGAAATCTAGTATAAATATCATCACAATTCAGAAGGAGAATTATTTATGAGCAGACTTTATCTACGAGAAGAGAACCTAATCGCAAGGCTAGTGCTTGGTAAAAGAAGAAGAAAAAAAAGATCAACAAAATATCAGTGAAATCATAATCGAGCTATATTAGGACAGTCCAGGCACGCAAGAGCACAAAACAGTCGGCGCGGCGCCGTCATGGTTCTTATCAGATCATTCCTACAGCTAGCTGGATAACGTTTTTAATAGAAAAAGGCAGCTGCTTGCTAGATTGTATGATGGTTAGGCTGTATACGTATGTGGCCTTTGGATCACTCCTTGAGAGAGAGAGAGAGAGAGAGAGAGAGAGAGAGAGAGAGAGAGAGTAACTCACTGGCTGTCACAAGTTGTAAGGTGGTAAGGCGAGGCCCAACAAATACGTAACTTTCAGGAGGCAATGCAAATCCAAAGGGATAATGGCGTTAAGCAAAAGGACACTGCGCTGCCATCTCTACAGGGACCCTCCCTCTGTGTGGGGGTAACAGCAAATGTATGGATGGTTGGTGATCCAAAAAGAAAACAAATTGCAGTGCACATACAGGTACCTCAACCAGTGGGTGATGCTTGTATGGTGAAGCACAGGATCATTACAAATAGCAAATTAAGCTTCTTTCGGAGTCGTTGCACAATAGCTGTATTGGTTGTCAGCACTCAAAGGGGACAACGCAACTATTAGACTTATATGTACATGGATAGTCCATCTAATTAACAATAACTTTGATGGGAATCATGTCAATATGAACTTCAGGTTCTAACATAAAATATATTTCCTTTTCTAAATTCTTGATCCCTTTCAAGTAATCAGGGAAAAGATAGCCCAAGATATTTGAAAAGGTACCGCTGACCACTCAGCTGTCAGAAAATCGTAAGCGGTAGTGACAGATTAGGTCATATCTGGTTAGTTATCAAGGTCCTGCCCAATATTAACAGGAATTATTTCATGTAAAAATAAAAAAGGAAACTATTGCACACTATAGAAAAATTAAAATTAAAGTGCATGTAGAAACTGTAATTTATACAATAAGTATAATATATAACGCTGAAACTAAAATGAATCATTAACTAGCTTAGTCAGATGATGGGGATGTGACCAGGCTGCAATATAGTAGGTGGTTGTGGAGGGCACACGCCCGCAACCACAGCAAACCAGTTACTATCAGAGGATCAACAAAAGACAGAATAAGCCAAGAGAGGATGATTAAGGATAAGGTTAACCAACGGGTAGGATGAAGGGATGAACCACAGCCACTTATTTCAGGGCTAAATGTTTGCCGATCATGCGTGCTGCCAATACAAAAGATAAATTATGAAATAACTTCCGTGCCAGATTTGCATATCAGGGAATAAAGTGAATTAGCCATTTCCTCTAGAAGGAAAACATCTCTAAATATAGCCTATATGATATATCACCATACATCATAATTTTGACATTAATAGAAACAGATATCACGAATTAGAGTTATATATATGTCCTTTTGTAAATTTGTCAGACTCATGCATATCATCAATGTGTGAGCTAAGTGATATATAGGTTGATTTCATACTTACAACAAAATCTAGAGCTTTTTAGTTCCAAGCAAGTTGGTGTGGGGTGTGGACTGCTAGTTTCATATTTTTATTTATTTGATATATCAAAAGTATGATTTGCACCAGTCATGGGCGGGCCGTGGGCCAAATACTCCACGCACATACTGTCATGGCATCCAGCAACAGCTAAAAGCAAGCACCTTCTTCACTTCACGCCCACGGTAGACAGCACATTCCCATTGCAATTTGGAAGTATGGTTGCAAGATGTAACAAGCTAGTTGCTAGCAAGCTATCTAAATCTCATTGATTTGGTACCTCCGACATTGGTAGGCAAGTAGGTATGATAGGGACATGTAATTTAGGTGTGATGTAGCTTGCTGCCTCATGCAATCATTGTGTAATCTTATTTAAATTATTATAGATCCGTAAATTTTTTTAAGCAAATTTCATATTTAGTGGTAAATTTGAAGATATTTGAAGATACTTTATTAAGCTTTTGTGGTGTTATAAATAAAAAAATTATCTTGTTGGACCACCCTAACTTCAAATGCTAGATTTGCCACTGGACGCTATTTGATATGAAAACAAAATAGAGACTGACTTCTATCGGTTGTATCTAATATTAGATCTATGCAACTACTTACCAACATGTAACATAAGAATAAGATGGCGAAAAAATTACTTGAACAAAAGGGTTTTGAAGGAAGACCTGACATATCTTATATATTATACTTTCTAAAGCATTGTCTATAGTTGTGAAAATGAATTGATCATTTTCAATCGTGAAAATGCACTGATCATTTTCAATAAATATGAAGGACCTAACTGATAGACTGGACGGCAGGTTGTCAACAAATCAATCCCTACTATAATGTCCAATAGAATTGCAGCGAATAACTTTATTTGCAGCACAAGCAGTCATATGACCTTTCTTTTTTTTTCCCCAAAAGAAGAAAAAAAAAAGGATATGTTCATCATTGCGATAACTTTTGTTCCTTCTTCCTATTCCCCTTCATTCTTGGGTTAATTATCAAGAAACAGAGTAAGACCAATGGGAACATCAACAGGTTCAATTCAAGTTCATTGACCTTCTCCCCCGTGTGTGGACGTGTAGTGTACATGCTTTTCCATGCTATTGTAGTGTCCATGTGTTACTTGCGACTTGTGGGGGAAGAATTTGTTGAAATAGGGAGAAGATTAATTATATCTAACGATAAAGGACTACCTTGAGGATGAGTACGTCTGTCACATGATTACATCTATCAGAGTATTAGGGAAGTGGGCCCGTGTTTATCCTATGTAATCTCAGCAGAAACGACCCACCACTACCAGTCAAATTTCCATGGACATTTGCAAAAGAAAATATGCTTAGCGGTCCTCTCAATCACAGAGACTCAATTCATGTTAAATAATTACAAATACCCTGCACATTTGCAAAGCACAGAGTTTCACTTGTCTTCATTTTTCTGAAAAGGAACACCTAGTTCTTCATCAGCGGAATACAGAATCAACTCGCACTTACTAGGCATATCTGGAACAGAGGAAGCAAGTGCTCCCTAAAACTCACCTAGTCCTCTACGAACAGATAGATAACTCCGTGGCCTGGAGAAACTAGTAAAACCAAACACAAGCTGGCAGTTTCGTTTTGTGCAGCATTACACAATTAACCAGTTAAACGGTACTAGCAGATACTAACAACCATCTAAACGGTACTAGCATTACACACACGCACGCACACACATACACAGAAAAAAAAAAGAGTTTCGTTTTGTGCAGCATTACACAATTAACCAGTTAAACGGTACTAGCAGATACTAACAACCTTCTAAACGCATGGAACCCTAAAACCCAGGGAGACGGCCGAACACGTCACGATCGCATTTCGTCGAACACACCGCAAGCGGAGATCACGATCGCCCCACTCTGTTATGCGGATACTCCGAGGAGGTGGCGTATTCGTATCCGATATATCGGATACAGATACGCTCCGAATACATCTCGGATACGTTTCTAGTCGTATTCTGAAAAAACGGATACGTATTTGTTTGGATACGCGTATCCGATATTTTTGGGCCAGATGGGATACAGCCCAAAGCAGTAATCAGCCCACACAAATGCTATTTTGGTAGTAAGAGATGATACAAAATGATAAACTTGCTGCAATAGAACTGTAGAACTAGATGCGCAGCAACTAAAGAACCTTTTGTGGAATCAGTTGTGCTTTTAGAGAAAGCTAATTATAGAAGTAATGTTATATGAACATGCAACTATTGCACATCTGAGTATAGGGGAAGTTACTCAAGAGTAAAATCTCACTTGCTGAATATCTATGTGATATTTATGTGTAATTATTAATTATTCTAGCCGTATCTCCGTATCAGTGTTTTTTGAAAAAGTGCGTATCCGATATCCGTACCAGTATCGGTGTAAGTCGCCCTGAAATTAAGGATGGCAACGGGTCGGGTTCGGATCGGGTGGAGTCTCCGTGCACCCAAAACCGAAACCCGAAATCGAAACCCGAACCCGAACCCGAAACCGATTCGGGTGGAAATCCATCACCAAAACCAAACCCGCGGATACCCGAAACCCGAATGGATACCCGAAACCCGAATGGATACCCGAAACCCGCAGATAAATATACACATATTCACATGAATAAACAAGATGCAACAAATAATAAATATTTTCATGACTCAACTTTCAATAAATTTAATAGTCTAAGTAAACAAATTATCATTAACATATTATAAAACATGAGTTTTAATTCCAAATAATTTATTTCGGATATCCATTGGATATCCACGGGTGGAAACCAAAAACCGAACCCGAAACCGAACCCGAAACCGAACCCGAACCCGAACCCGAACCCGAACCTGAAAACCGTGGGCGAAAAACCAACACCAAACCCGAAACCCGAAAACCCGAAACCCGCGGATACCTGCACCGAACCCGATCCGCTGCCATCTCTACCTGAAATCCGGCGGCGGTGAGTGAGAGCGAGGAGGGACGGGAGGGGAGCAGGGGTATTCACCTGCGGCGGGCTTCTGGGCGGCGGGGGATACGGCGCCGCCGCGGCCGGGGAGCTCGCGATGTGCTCCGCTTGTTGCCGTGAAAAGGATGGGCCAGGTCTGGGCCGAAAAGTCTAAAGGTCATGACATTGTGGGCCGAAAACCCATCGGAACTGCATACTCCTTTTCCTTTTACCAGAAATGTTCGAGTAACGGCAGTGTTCTGTCGGCACGGCAGGTGCTACTGCTGCCAGCCTTGCCAGGCGATACGGAATATCCGCTTCACTGCTTGAGAGGCGGCTCCATGCTTGATGCCATTGTTCATCAAGCCTATTTGTGCCTCTTTCACCTGTTTTGTTTGGCTAGTTTCGACGAATAATCTAGTATCAAGATGTGCGCCACTATTTTGGAAAACATACTCCTTCTGTTTTGAGATCCATGTCGTATTAGATTTGTCTTAAATTAAATTTGGCCAACTTTGATTGAATTTTAGAGAAAAATAATAATAATGAGAACACCAAATTTATTTTATTGAATCCACTGTAAAATATATATATTGATAGTTTTTTTTTCCTTTTCGTCATAGCAACGTCCAACGTTGTAGAATTTTGAAGTGTCTTGACAGGCACGAAAACGTGCACCTCAAGTTTCCACAGAGAAATCCAAACTTGAGGTTCTTGATAAGATTAGTTCCCAAGTTTCTAAATTTAGCGGAAACCAAGGTAAAACCGTCATTCTATTTGATCCATTACTTGACCGTCACGGAATTTCAGCTAGAAAAGGTTAGTTATTAATAGATTTATAAGAAAAAAGGGTTAGTTATCAACTTGAAAGTAGAAATGTTTACTGTTTGTGTTAAGGCCCTCGTTAGTCCAAACAAAAGCGTCGCAAGGCCCTAATTTGAATTCCAAGATTGCCCAAGGTGTGTAACTACAAAAGAATCCGTCCCGTTCCCACGCATCCAGCTCGCCCCGCGGTCAATCCCGTCCGTCCGATCCTCGCCATCCGGACGCCCGCCGCCCAACCCTAGATCCTGGTTTCCTCCTCCCCGTCATCTCCGCTGCGCCGCCATCACATAAATCCTCCGCTCTCTCCCTCCTTCGTAAACCCTCTCTCGCTTCCTCGGCCGGCCTGCTCCTGCGATCCGCGCTGCAGATCGGCCGAAATGGCGCTGGTGAGTTGCTGCTCCTCCTCCTCTATCCTCCTTTGGGTTCTGTCCCTGCTGTTTCAGTGGCTATGTAGTTTTCTCGCGCATCGGACTGCCTTGTGGTTAGCTTGATCTGATGCGCGACGCGGGGTGTCGATTTGTCGGATGCGATTCGCGAGTCGCGTGGGTGTGGAAACGTAGAGGCGACCGGGGTGTGGTAGGCTGTTTAGATCCTCGACTCGTCTCCGCTTCGGCCAGGCGTGTGTCTGTGTGTCCTTAGTAAAACATCACCGGGCTCCTGGTTTGTTTCAACTACAAGCAGCACCGTTAACTTTGGCATTTAGAAATCATAGTGGAGGCAATAGATCACTTGTTGGCAATTTGGCATCCCTTGTTTACACCGGGGAAGTGTTATACATAGTTTGATTTGATGGGGGTGATTCACAGTACGAGTGATGCCGCTCAAGAACTACTGGCTCACTAGTAGGATGGCTGGGTGTGCATTTATAGAAGCCCTTTTGACCAGTGTGATCGTGGTGCAGACAGTCATTTATGCACGACTTAAAGTAATATTTGAGGCATCTGATTCATTTAGCTATCATCCCAACCCAATTTATTTTATCCTTCTTTCTGATCCTTGTTGTGCTTTAGTGGAAGTTACATGTAGCAGTGCTATTTTGGTGACTGTAAAAGGAAAAGCAGGATGTATAGGGTGGGGGTATCACGATGCAGCGCAGGTAGGAATAAGTATTGAAGAGGAATTTAAGTTGGGAGGTGAAAATTGACTATTTTGTATTTTATTTTGATAAGTTAAAACCATAATAGTTTAAGTTATCACAATCCCGTACTGTTTGCTATTATTGTTCTCTCTCTGCGCATGCCTTTACTTGGTTGCATTGTTGAAACCATCTTGCTTGGCTTTATCTGTATGAAAAATGCTCACGTGCCTTGTTGGGAATCTGAGATTTCATTGGCCTCTTCAGATTATAAACAATCTCATACATTGATTGCTGTGTGTATTTGTTTGGTTGTGTACTTTTATTGCTACTGAAACACATGTTATGTGGATTACGTTCTCTCACTTAGGTAATGTTGTCGATGTCATTGCTTGGTCTGCACGTGTTCAATCACCATTCACAAGTCTTGAGTTTCAATTTGTAATACAATGCGTAATCTATTGTTTGTTGCATAGGTATTGCATTCTGGACCTGGAAACAAGAATGCCTTCAAGGCACTTATTGCTGCAGAATACAGTGGTGTCAAGGTTGAGTTGACCAAGAATTTTGAGATGGGTGTCACCAACAAGACCCCTGAGTTTCTGAAGATGAACCCCCTTGGGAAGGTACAACATACACCAACTATATCTTCAAAGTAGTTGTGTATAGAGGTTCAGGAACTAACAATTTCTTTCAGGTGCCTGTTCTGGAGACTCCTGAAGGTGCTGTTTTTGAGAGCAATGCTATTGCACGCTATGGTATATCTATAATTCCAAACATTTTCATTCTAATCGTGCCTCTGTTTTTCTTTCTGCTGATGATAACAATGCCTCTGTTTTTCTTTAAGTTGCTCGCTTCAATGATGGCAACCCTCTTTTTGGGTCTTCTCGGATTGAACAAGTGAGTAATTTCTTGACTGTTTGCATGTATAAGTTTTAGCACGTATAACCACTGAACCTCATCAATGTTTCTTGCAGGCCCATGTTGAGCAGTGGATGGACTTTGCTGCAACAGAAGTTGATCCTGGTGTTGCATGGTACTTGTACCCAAGGCTTGGTTACATTCCTTATTCTCAGATGGTAAGTTGTAGAATGTGTAACTTGGATCTTGTATTACTGATCATGAGATTTCAGACTAACTTTTTTGCTCGTGCAGACAGAGGAAACAGCTATTGCCTCGTTGAAAAGAGCGCTCGGTTCTCTGAGCACGCACCTTGCCTCAAAGACATTCCTTGTTGGGCATTCTGTCACTCTAGCTGACATTGTATTGACATGCAACCTCTACCATGGATTTGCACGGATCTTGACCAAGAGCTTCACATCCGAGTTTCCGCATGTCGAGAGGTATTTCTGGACCATGGTTAACCAGCCTAACTTCAAGAAGGTCATGGGTGATGTCAAGCAGGCAGAGTCAGTGCCTCCTGTTCCGAAAAAGACTGCTGCCCCCAAGGAGCCAAAGGCAAAGGATGTGAAGAAAGAAGCCCCAAAGGAGGCCCCGAAGCCAAAGGTGGTTGAGGCCCCGGCAGAAGAGGAGGCACCAAAGCCGAAGCCTAAGAATCCTCTTGACTTGCTGCCACCAAGCAAGATGATCCTTGATGACTGGAAGAGGCTATACTCAAACACAAAGACCAACTTCCGGGAGGTTGCCATCAAAGGTATCTTCTCCACCTTAATACCAACAATGTCATTTATTGTGATGGCTGGTGAAGAAGTCTCGTATGTGGTCTATCAGTGTTGCTTCTTCCTGTCTAAAATTTGGGTGTGGCCTTGTATGGTAACAAATGTTGTTCTTGACATTATAATGAATGGTATTATACATATTATTACTCAGGTCAACTAATTGATAGCTGTAAAGATTTAGACCAATCCAACTCACTCACACAGTGGTAACAGTAGCTGTGTATCATGTAAGCTTTGATAAGCAGTACTGTTTAGGTTGCAACAGCAGTTACAGTAATCTAATTAGATGAATGTGATAGATTCATTCTTCCATCTTTTGGGGATTTTGACCAAAACTTACATATGCTGTCTGTATTTCAGGTTTCTGGGACATGTATGACCCAGAAGGCTACTCTCTGTGGTTCTGTGACTACAAGTACAATGATGAGAACACCGTCTCCTTTGTGACCATGAACAAGGTTGGTGGGTTCCTTCAGCGGATGGACCTGTGCCGCAAGTACGCCTTTGGCAAGATGCTTGTGGTTGGCTCTGAGCCCCCATTCAAGTTGAAGGGGCTCTGGCTCTTCCGTGGCCAGGAGGTCCCCAAGTTTGTCATGGATGAGGTCTATGACATGGAGCTGTACGAGTGGACCAAGGTGGACATCTCTGATGAGGCCCAGAGGGAGCGTGTCAATGCCATGATCGAGGACCAGGAGCCGTTCGAGGGTGAGGCCCTGCTTGATGCGAAATGCTTCAAGTGAGGTTCCACTTACCTGGAGTTTGAACTGCTTAGGCTTTGGATTGGATGTCTATGGAAGAGTGCTGGTTACCTGTCTATGTTTACCATATAGGCTTTGGATTGGATGTCTATGGAAGAGTGCTGGTTACCTGTCTATGTTTACCATATACACCCTCGTGAACTGTGTTGAAGTTGGTGCTTAGTTGAGAATTTTGGGCTACCTGTGTTCTGTCGTGCATTTGCCTTCTTTCATGACAGTAATCTGATCCTGTTTCGGTATGTGACTGAAATGTATCATCCGGCGACTAGTAGTCCCTTGTTTTTTACTAAGTTGCGAGACAGTAGGAGCAAGCTTGGTTGTACTTGCTTCGTTTTGCTTTGTTTTTTAGGAGCGTTTTTGCTTGGGTTTGAGCTCCTCAGATTGAAACACTGTAGAACATCTTTAGTTGGTTCATTTGTTAGTGAAAATCTCCCCGGGTTAAGAGTTGTATCATGTGAGCATTTCACATAATCATCACTGTGAAAACATAGGACTGCCCCTCTGATGACCTATTGAAATTGTAAAAGAGCACGGGCATCATGCACCATAATGTATCTGAATTCTGAAGTTTATCAGCAGCACTGAAACGGCACTAATTTTTACTAGTAATATCCAATTGTGAAAATCACCTTTAACCGCAAATTATGGTGCACAGTGATGGTGGGAACTGGGAACCATTTTTTTTTAAATAAAGGAACTGGGAACCATATGGTACAGGTTCTACAGAGAGTAATGCACCAAGAACAAAAGGTGAATTGTTATGGGCAACATGGTACAACTTTCGCGTTTCTGATTGTATAGTTCCTAATGATCTAATCCCCAGCTTCACGTCAATTCATTTTTTTTCAAAAAGAAAAACAGTTTAGCATCAATTTCACACTCCTCGGAATATATGATAATGGGCCACCTGGTCCGACCTGATCAATATATGGGTTGAGCTTGAACTGAATTCTTTAACCCGGCGAAAAACTTGGGTCGGGTTTGGGCCATATTTTTTTGACCCAAAACCTAACACAAAATTTTTACACAAGAAAATTAGACTGGCCCGACCCAAACCCAACGTAACCCAACCACGTGTTGGGTCGGCTCGAGCTGAAAAATCCGAGGAAAAAATATCGGGGCTTTTTTTTACCCGACCTGAACCCACAAATGATCAGGGCTACCTTGGAAAATAGATTAATATTTTTTTTTGGAGAAAGATGCCTAGAAGAGCATCTCATGCCTGATATTATCAAGTAAAAAAGTTCCTAATATAAAAGAAGGGCAACTTGATACCAAACATGTAACAAATAAAATTATAGCCATCTAAGCTACGCTTAGATAGTAAGGTTCCTTGTGCTTACCCATCTAGGTTCGAGTCTCGAGAATTTATCTGCTCAGTCTTTCGGAGATATTATACCTACGTGAGTATGCATGCATGTATGTGAGGGTCTTCGAGACTTCGACGGTACTATGTTTTGCAAAAAATAAAACAAATAAAATTATACCTAATGATACATTCTCGCTACATTCCAAATGATACTTTTTCCATTGACATGTTTGAGCCGAAAAAACGGGCTAGGTTTGAGCCGGAAAATCCAAAGGCCATGAGGTTATGGCCCATCAGAACTGCTATTGTTTTTTTGAATGGGGACTCCTTGTTCGTTCGGTAATTGAGGAGGAGATGCTGCTGCCAAGCGAAACAGGATATCCGCTTCAGGTTCCATTCCCATTCCTGATGCCGTTGATGGAACCTATTTGCATTATTGTTATGCCTTTTTGTTTAGGAAATTGTTATGCCCATTTTTTACCTCTATGTTTGGCTAGTCTGAATGAAAAGTTTAAGATCATTATGCACGCCATTATTCTAGAAAGAAAAAATAGCTGCAAACAGCAAGCAACTGAGAAACCAAGCAACGTTCATGCGATCAAGAAGCTTTCAAAAATACTCGTCGCAAAAAAAAAGCTTTCAAAGATTTCTTCATTTATAGCAAAACTGCGTTGTAGAACTTTGAGATGTCTTTAACTCGAAGATGGTATGGACATGTAAGCCACGAGGCTAAATTCTATTAATTCTTTGCTCAAGTCAAGTTTAGTTCCAACTTCCAAGCTTTCTAATTTTAGCTAAAACCTAGTTAAACTAGGCTTTGTATTCGGTCGATTACTTAACTCGCCCGCCACGGAAGCTGAGAAGGTTGGCAAAATGCGAAATAGTAGAAACCATTTTGTCATTTCGCGTTAAGCCCCCTCGTTAGCCCGAGAAAAGTGCAGAGAGGACCTTATCCAAATTGCAAGATAGTACGAGGAGTGCAACCCACCCAAGTTCCCTCGCATCCAGCTCGCCCCGCGGTCGATCCCGTCCGTCCGATCCCCGCCATTCGGACGCCCGCCGCCGCAACCCTAGACTCTGGTTTCTTCCTCCCCCCGTCATCTCTGCTGCGCCGCCATCGCATAAATCCTCCGCCCTCTCCCTCCTCCGTAAACCCCTCCCTCTCTCGCTTCCTCGGCCGGCCTGCTCCCGTGATCTGTGCTGCAGATCGGTCGACATGGCGCTCGTGAGTTCCTGCTCCTCGTCCGTCCTCCTTTGGGTTTTTGTCCCTGCTGCTTCAGTAGTGGCTCGTGGTGGCTGTGTAGTTCATCGCGCATCGGGCTGGCTGTGGGGATCTATCTGTTGGCGGCCGCGGCTGTTCGGCTGATGGGGTCTTGATGTTTGAGGAGTCCTGCCTCGTAGTTAGCTTGATCTGATGCGCGACGCGGGGTGTCGATTTGTCGTCTCCGTTTGATGCGACTCGCGAGTCACATGGGTGTTTGAACGTAGAAGCGACTGGGATGTGGTAGGCTGTTTAGATCCTTGACGCTACTCTGGTTCGTCCAGGCGTGTCCTTAGTAAAAACATCACCGAGCTCCTGGTTCGTTTCAAGTTCAAGCTGCCCTTTAGAAAGCATAGTGGACGCAATAGATCACTTGTTGGCATCCCTTGTTTACACCGGGGAAGTCTTGGAGTCCTATACATAGTTTGATGCGATGGGGGTGATTCACAGTGCAAGTGATGCCACTCGGAGCTGCTGGCTCGCTAATAGAAGCCCTTTTGACCAGTGTGATCGTGGTGTTTCCAGGGAGGGAATTGCTGCGCTGACAGCCATTTACGCACAACTTCAAGTAATATTTGAGGCATCTGATTCATTTAAGAGCTATCATCCCAACCCAATTTATTTTAGCCTTGTTTCTGATCCTTAGTTGTGCTTGAGTGAAAGCTACATGTAGCAGTGCTATTTTGGTGATTGTAAAAGGAAAAGCAGGGTGTATAGGGTGGGGGTATCATGATGCTGTGTAGCTAGGAAGTAAGTATTGAAGAGGAATTTAAGTTGGGAGGTGAAAATTGACTGTTGTATGATAAGTTAGAAGCCATTAGAAGATTCATATCCAGTACTGTTTGCTATTGTTCTCTCTCTGCGCATGCCTTTACTTGGTTGCATTGTTAAAACCATCTTACTTGGCATGTGGCTTGTTGGGAATCTGAGATTTCATTGGCTGCTTCAGATTACAAATACTCAATCTCAGACATTGATTGCTGCATGCATATGTTTGGTTGTGTATTTTACGTGCTACTGAAGCACATGTGTTATGTGGATTACGTTCACTCACTTAAGTAATGTTGTAGATGTGGCCTGGCTTGCACGTGTTCAAGCACCATTCAGAAACCCAAGTCCTGACTTTCAATTTGTAATACAATGCCTAATCTATTTTCTGTTGCATAGGTATTGCATTCTGGACCTGGAAACAAGAATGCTTTCAAGGCACTTATTGCTGCAGAATACAGTGGGGTTAAGGTTGAGTTGACAAAGAATTTTGAGATGGGTGTCACCAACAAGACCCCTGAGTTTCTTAAGATGAACCCCCTTGGGAAGGTACATCATGCACCAACTATATCTTAAAAATCCTTCCACAAAAAACTAAATCTTAAAATGGTTTTGTAGATTGTTTCACGAACTAACAATTTCTTTTAGGTGCCTGTTCTGGAGACTCCTGAAGGTGCTGTTTTTGAGAGCAATGCTATTGCACGCTATGGTATATCTATAATTCCAAGCGTTTTCATTCTAATTCTTTTTTCGGCTTTCTGCTGATGATAACAATGCCTCTGCTTTTCTTTAAGTTGCTCGCTTGAATGATGGCAACCCTCTTTTTGGGTCTTCTCGTATTGAACAAGTGAGTAATTTCTTGACTGTTTGCATGTATAAGTTTTAGCGCGTATAACCACTGAACCTCATCAATGGTTCTTGCAGGCCCATGTTGAGCAGTGGATGGACTTTGCTGCAACAGAAGTTGATCCTGGTGTTGCATGGTACTTGTACCCAAGGCTTGGTTACATTCCTTATTCTCAGACGGTAAGTTGTAGAATGTGTAACTTGGATCTTGTATTACTGATCATAAGATTTCAGTCTAACCTTTTTGCTTGTGCAGACAGAGGAAACAGCTATTGCCTCGTTGAAGAGAGCGCTCGGTTCTCTGAACACGCACCTTGCCTCAAAAACATTCCTTGTTGGGCATTCTGTCACTCTAGCTGACATTGTATTGACATGCAACCTCTACCATGGATTTGCACGGATCTTGACCAAGAGCTTCACATCCGAGTTCCCGCATGTCGAGAGGTATTTCTGGACCATGGTTAACCAGCCTAACTTCAAGAAGGTCATGGGTGATGTCAAGCAGGCAGAGTCAGTGCCTCCTGTTCTGAAAAAGACTGCTGCCCCCAAGGAGCCAAAGGCAAAGGATGTGAAGAAAGAAGCCCCAAAGGAGGCCCCAAAGCCAAAGGTGGTCGAGGCACCGGCAGAAGAGGAGGCACCAAAGCCAAAGCCTAAGAATCCTCTTGACTTGCTGCCACCAAGCAAGATGATCCTTGATGACTGGAAGAGGCTATACTCGAACACAAAGACCAACTTCCGGGAGGTTGCCATCAAAGGTATCTTCTCCACCTTTTATCTACACTATATTTGGCTGGTGCTGAAGTCTCATTTGTGAGTTCCTGGTGCTGAAATCTCATTTGTGGTCTACTAGTGTTACACTTACAAACAGAGGAGTCCCTTCTGTATTGGGTTCTTTGTCCTGACAAAATTTTTGGTGTGGCCTGGTATGATAAAAGGTATTGTTGTTTTAAAGTCAACTGAAGGTAGCTACAAAGAGTTACGCCAACCCAAACTATCACAGTGGTTATAGTTGTGTATTCAAAGTAAGCTCTAGTAGGCAGAATAGTTGTTAGTATTTTGGTTGCAGCAACTTATGTAATAATCCTAGTAATTTATAGATGAATGTGTTTGGTTCATTCACCATGTCTGTAATTTTGACCAAAACTTACATGCTGTCTGTATTTTCAGGTTTCTGGGACATGTATGACCCAGAGGGCTACTCTCTGTGGTTCTGTGACTACAAGTACAATGAGGAGAACACCGTCTCCTTTGTGACCATGAACAAGGTTGGTGGGTTCCTGCAGCGGATGGACCTGTGCCGCAAGTACGCCTTTGGCAAGATGCTTGTGGTTGGCTCTGAGCCCCCATTCAAGTTGAAGGGGCTCTGGCTCTTCCGTGGCCAGGAGGTCCCCAAGTTTGTCATGGATGAGGTCTATGACATGGAGCTCTACGAGTGGACCAAGGTGGACATCTCCGACGAGGCCCAGAGGGAGCGCGTCAGTGCAATGATCGAGGACCAGGAGCCCTTCGAGGGTGAGGCTCTGCTTGACGCGAAATGCTTCAAGTGAGGTTGCAGCTGCTGGAGATTGAATTGTTTAGGCCTTATATTTGCTGTCTATGGAAGTATGAAGACTTTGCATGTTAGTACCCTTGTGAACTGGTTGAAGTTTGTGCTTCGTTAACAATTTTGGGCTATTTTGTGTTCACTCTCATTTGCATCTGTAAGTCAGTAATCACAGAACTTTCCTGGTTTAGATCTCTTTTGTGAGCATTTCACGTAGTGCTCGGTGTGAAATAGGACGGCTGACCTGAATTTGAACAAGAGCTACGGGTAGCATAGAAGCCTCAATTTTACCGGAAGCAAACTGCCCCAAATTTTACTAGTAACTTCCGGTGGTGAAAATCACATGTGTTCATGCTTCAAAGTGCACTTTTGCACTAGAGTCCATCCAAACGGTTGGGAGTACTAATGGGATTCCAAACCGGATTACTAATGGATGGACTAAATTTTAGGCAAGACTCAAAACTTTAGCACGTATATAAGTGATGGTGTATTGTGATGGGAAGTGGGGAACCATATGGTACATGTTCTACGGACAAGAATGCACCAAAGAACAAAGGTGACCCCTATATAGTTGCTACGCTAGGAGCCATCCACAGTTTTACGCCAATTTTACAACCCCTGCAACTTTACATCGTTACATTCAGAATGATACTCCTTCCATTGTACTCCGATATGAATTCTTCCATTGTCATGCTCAGCGATTTGTGTATGGTTCTGTGTGGACTGCACATACAACACCGCCTTTGAGCAGGATACTAGGATCAACTGCAAGAAGAGAAACTTGTCAGCAAAACATTTCACACTGGAGGACAGCAGTCAGGTTTGGAGGGAGAGAGAGAGAGAGAGAGAGAGAGAGAGAGAGAGAGAGAGAGAGAGTACCATGTGTGTTAATTAACGTGCTAAATTTGAACCAAACGTTAGAAGTCATATTTTGTCCTTCCACTTCTCAAGATTAGGCACATCATATCAGATAACTTAGAGGTTGAGTTGTAGAAATTCCATGCCTCAAGCATCAAACGTTTCCTTGAACCTTTGAAATGGATAACCTGAAAATGAGTGCCAAGAATTAATCTGGATGTCACAGTTAAGAGACATATACAAGAATACACAACTTTCAAATTTATTAGATTATACTAATCGCCTAATCCTGGGAGACCCACCCAAGATTTCGCATGCGCACAACTGACAAAGTGCTTATTAATAAGAGAGCATAGCTTAACAAAAAAACACAGTATTATTACAGTATCAATAAATTTTATCAAACTTTAATGCCATAGTTTAATGGGAAAAAAACGACGAAACCAAGTTTCCTATCTTTCATGCTTGTCCTTGTATCACAAGTAACAAAGAGCCTGAAGAAACAGTCTTTTCTATTAATGTTTGACCAAAAATAAATTCCACGAAGAGAAAGGGAACAGCATTGATAAAAAATAAGGTCCTAATAAGTATGAAAAATGTTGTACCTTAACATCCAAGGGCATACCATGAAACTGTCCAGCACCCTCAGGTGGAGTCCAGTTATAAACAGCACAAGGCAAGAAGAGAACAGATGCTCCATTAACTTCACCTGTAAATATTTCATGCTTAGAAAATTTTCTTAAAGCCGATGGTAGATGAGACTTCACAACCCACGCCAATGCTAATTGGTCACCAAGCATTCGAGAAGCCTTCATATATTTTAAGCTGTAAGCTTTAAGGACTTGTTTGAAGAATTCCACTGCTCTGAAAAAAAAGGAGAGGTTAATAGAGTTTGCCAGCTTTTTATGATACAATTGCCTAGCTGTCAACTTACTTAGTGATGCCATCCCTCGTGCCTTTTATTGCAACAAACCCAGAGTTCAAAGGTTGACCTTTATTGTTACGAAAGGTAAGAGCCAGATGACAATGGGGATATTTTTTGAATATATGTCCAAGATCGTCAACCACTGCTATATCAGAATCAGTTAAAACAAAATGATTGAACCTTTCCACCCTATCAAATTCCACAAGCCTTTGCTCCAGAAATGCCTGATATGAGGACAAGATATATAAGCATACAACTTACCAGTAGAAAATAATGCATAAAGATGATGAGAAGACAGTATAATGTGGATAACATAAGTAGCTTTGAGAAAGCATATGCAGAAAACCGAAGGCATTTATTCAAATGAAGCGAATAGACTTACAATGTAGGACTTGATTCTTTGAAGCATCAAATTTCCCCGAGAATAATTTCCTTCAATAGGCAATAGTGTAGCACTCCCTTGATTTACTGAAAATTTTGAATCAGGATCAGTCACTATGATCACATTGCTTCTTGGCATTGACACCTGCAGGGTTCTACAGATAGGATCAGGTTTTAAACAACCAACATTACTATTGTTGTTGGAAATAATGTGGCACTGTATACATTATAAGTTCCAAATTAGATGCAACAAAGATATTTGTTTTTCTGTACAGGTAACAACAGCATGAACACATATATAGTATCTAGAAAGGGTTATGATAGTGATGTTAGTATCTGAATCAAGTAACTCATGGTTACATTACTTTCATTTTTTTTCTGCCATACAAAAAGGAAACAATCACAGCAAGAGGATGAAACTACCACTTGTTAGTAACTCTAATAAATGGGAGTGTTTGCTATCAATCAATCAATCAATCAATCTCAACATGCAATAACACAAGACTCGACTTAGTTCAAACACTGGTTATAGGCTATCACAAAAAACAAGGATGGGGGTACAAATCCAATTGCAATTCTAATACATGGGGCGTCTTGCAATCCTATTATTCACAAGAAAGAAATGATTCGAGCTATCATAGTGATGGTGTTAACCTACTGGCTGTGGCTATCAATAATCACAATCTGCACAAACTTAAAGAAAAGGAAGAGTTACCTTTATGAAATTGGTGAAAGTGTTCAGAATGGCCAGGGATCTTTCGATCTTGCTATAAGAATGGTTTCCGACAGTTACAGTGTCAGATGGAACTTTGCCATCCCCATCTGGAACAGAACCGTAGGTTGTGAATACAGTAACAAAAGAAATTTGTTCTCCAGAATAGTTCCTGTCACTTGATATGCCAATATTATTCAGAGCTGTAAGTCCTGAGCAAAGGAAATAAATCATCAGTCATATAAAATGGAGTATTGATTGGACATAGCCAGAAGACAACCTACCACTATAAAACGACGATAAAGAACATCACATACAACTATTAATTTTTCTTTACTAATGTCAGAGATCTAACTAAAATAGCAACATTCTAGATTTATCCGAAACATGGTGTTCAAAACAATGCATCAGAATTGTTGCTTGTGTAATACACTCTCATTCTTAATTCAAGAAATAATATATTTCATAATAAAAAATCGGTAAAGATGGTATAATAACTTGTCCCAGCGCATGACGACTCACTGAGTTAAATGCTTATGGTTCATAATAATTTTACTTTTCTATCATGTACTTTTCACATTTTTCTATCATGTTAAATCTATATATACGCCCATCACAAAAATCCCAGCTCTGCCACAATGATATTGGTCTGCCTGCTCCTCAATTTTCGAAGCAATCCTCCGCCTATACGGCTAGAAACAATGATCTGACTTGCTTCTACAGGGACAGCTACATTCAGCATAAATGGAGCTTGCCGTCCAGAGAGGGAAATAACCGTGGCACTGGAGGCGGTCGTGGCGGCCCTGTCCGGCAGCGGGGCCGAGCACGAGGTGGTCAGGCCGCTTCGGCGCGGTGGGAGGTGGCAGGCACACGCCCTTCTCCGGAGACCACGGGTGCAGCCTGGACACTGGCATGGATCGGATCGTCAGGGGAGCGGTCCACATTGTGAGGGGAATTGGAGGACAGGAGAGGAGGGATTCGTACCGGAGTAGATGAGCGGGACGAGGAGGAAGAGGAGCAGCGGGCGGAGGGGGACGGCGCGGATTCGGGGCCTCGGGGTCGCCATGGAGGCGGAGGAACAGCGGCGGCAGAGGCCCCCGTCTCGTCGGCGGCGGCGGTGGGCAAATGATGAGCGTATTGCAGCTAGACGCCGTTAGTTCCGTAGAAATAGCATTTTTGTCCTCCTTGTATTTTGTTATCCGTTGGTCGGGCTTCGTCCCTGAAAGGCAGCCTAGCTTTCTACTTGCTCCGTTTCAAACTGTAATTTATTTTAATTTATTAAATCAAAATATTTCAAGTTTGATCAAATTTATATAATAAAAATTTAATATTTATAATATCAAATAAATATTATTAAATTCTTTACTAAATATATTTTTATAGTATATTTATTTGGTTTCATAATTTTTTAATCTCATCTATAATTTTAGGTAAACATAAAAATAGTTTGACTCTCTAAAAAAATTGAAATGAATTACAATTTTAAACTGAGAGTACTTCTTTATGTAAAGCGTTCATATGCCATCAAGTAAGTTTCACATTTTTCTCTTGCATCATGTATTTTTTCTCTCAATCTCTCGCTCTAAACTCTTAAAGAAAATATTTTATTATGTATTAGTAAGTGTTTAGTTGTTTACTCAAGCGTAATTAAATTTATTGTAATTCGTAATATGCGGTACTTACTTCGGTAGCCTCCATAGCACGCCTTGCTGCCTAAACTTACACTCACGTTACCGCCTCAACCATGAGCATTGTTTTTTAGTACATTATTTCTTTTCCAATCATGCTAAGAGTTATATACCAAATTAATATTGTCAATTCGCAGCTAAAAGTTTTGTACAAGACTGAAATCGCTAACCATTGTAGTCATTGCTAGTTCCTTCTACACCGGTATATATACTCTTTTGTTCACAGTTGTTTGACAAATCTAGCTGTGTAAGAGAGATGATAACATATTAGAGAGAAACTACATAGAATTGAGAATTAAGGAAGCATTAAATATCAGTCATAATATACTATTTCACAGTGCTATTTAAACATGAAAAATTTGGAAAAGTAAAGGTATACCGGAGTGGTATTTAGAGACAAAGAGAACATTTACTCCGTTCATTCCAAATTGTAAATCATTTCAAGAGACTAAATTTATACAATAAAATACTAATATTTATAATACCAAATAAATATAATTTAATTCTCCATTAAGTGTAATTTTATAGTATATTTATTTGTTGCTATAAATTTTTTGTAATCTTTTCTATAGTTTTGATTCTAAAAAAAGTCAGACCGACTTACAATTTGAAATTAAGTAGTACACAAATTGGAGACAGATAGTGCTTGGATGAAAAATATTGCACAGTTTTTTTTATATAGTAAAAATATTGCACAGTTAATCGGGGAAGACGGGACCCGCCCCCCTCAAATGGTGCAGTGACGTCAGCGCCGAATCCCCCCGACGGGGCTCCCGGCACCGCAACCGCTGTTCCTCTCTCCCGCGTCACGCGCGCGCCAGCCACAGCCGCGGCCAAGATTCTCCGGCGGGAGGCGTAGGCCGCGCGGCGCGCCGCGACGATTCGGCTCCTCGCCCACCCCTCTCCTTCCCCGCCTCCCTCTCCCGCTGGCCTGGCGGCGGATGGCCGCCTCCTCCTCCTCCTCGCCGGCGGCCCCGGCCGGGGAGCCCCTGCGCCAGAAACGCATCCTCTCCAGCAAGCTCTACCTCGACGTGCCCTCCTCCAAGGTTGGTCGCGGGCGCCCCCCCCCCTTTTTTTCCCCCCTCACCCCCGCCTTCCAGGACCGCGTTCCTGTGTCTCGATCAATCGCGTTGTTTCCTCGCAGGCGCCGGTGGTCTACTCGCCGGCCTACGACATCTCCTTCCTCGGGCTCGAGAAGCTGTGAGCCGCCTTCCCCGCCTGCCCGCCCGCATCGGCATTCACATGCCTCTGACGATTGACAGTGCGCGCGTGCAACCCCTTGTGCAGGCACCCGTTTGAGTCCGCCAAATGGGGCCGCATCTGCAGGTACCTCACCCGGGAAGGGCACCTGGAGAAGAGAAAGCTCGTGGAGCCGTTGGAAGCCTGCAAGGAGGATTTGCTAGTGGTAGGCCGGATACATCAAGAATCTTATCAGTGTTTCACCTGGTTCAGGCTTCGTACTGCATCTGTTCCGACTTCTGAGCCCCTTGCACGGCTTTGCTTATTAACCAGGTGCACACGGAGGCGTATCTGAACAGCCTCAAAAGCAGCTACAGAGTTGCCTCCATTGTAGAGGTACTGATTTTTTTGATAAGTAGAGGAATTGGCCTGATTGGTGCTGAATTGTGTATTTCGGTCGGCTAGTGACTGATGGATGTTTGATATCTTAGGTCCCTCCTGTGTCGCTTGTCCCTAACTGGATCGTGCATAAAAAGCTACTATACCCGTTCCGGAAGCAGGTGATGCATTGTGAATTTTTGCTCTTCTAGATTATTTGCAGAGCCCAGATCTATAATTTGAGTAGCAAGGAAGCATGATAAATTGTTTTCCTCTCTCCACAGGTGGGTGGGTCCATTCTGTCAGCCAAACTTGCACTTGAGAGAGGATGGTCCATTAATGTTGGTGGAGGATTTCACCATTGTTCGGCAGAGGAAGGGGGTGGATTTTGTGTGTATGCTGACATCTCTCTCTGCATCCAGTTTGCTTTTGTCCGTCTAAACATTTCAAGGTAATAAACCCTTTACAGGAAGACTTGTAGCTATATAACCTATGTCTTCCTTAGTTTGTCAGACTGTGATCCCTTATTGTATGCTTGACTGCACATTTTCGAGTATTTTCCTTTGTAAGTGTTTCACTAAGATTAGCATTGATAACAGTGACGCTGCTTTGAGACGGTCCTCAAAGCGCAAAGATACAGGGCCACTACATACTCTGTGGCATGTAGCTTAGCACAGCAATAAAAAGAGAGAAACCCACTCAGCTCCACAACCAACTTAAGGGACCAACACCACATGAATGACCGCACATTGTGCATATACTCCCTCCAGTAACACAAGAATGTCATTTTGGGTTACATGCGGTCAACATATTAGAACTTTGATAATCAATTTGAACATCTACATATGGTATAAGTAGAATTTTCCAAAGGTAGTTTCATATTGGTAATGCTTTGTCAATCCATGGTAGTAAAATTAGTAGTCAAAGTTGTGTTATGGTGGGGACCGCGTGAGTGTCTAAAATAGTAATCCGTTCCATGATGTTAATCCATCTTTCGTCCTAGAATAGTGCAATGCTTGAAGGCATCCTCCAGGCAGTTGGTTGTTATGCAATTTATATTTGCTTTCAGTCAAATGCAAGGGTGTGCACTTAGCTATACAGAACAAACTGAACTTCCCTTTCAAACATCTGCAGTGTATTGATCATAGACCTGGATGCTCACCAAGGAAATGGGCATGAAAAAGATTTTGCTAATGATGGTACATACTTTTAATTATCTGTGGATTTTCAGCTCATTATATTTATCAGTATGATACCAGCTTATCACTTATCACTCACAGGAAGGGTTTACATTTTGGACATGTACAATGCTGGAATTTATCCCTTTGTAAGAGTCTTCATCTTGGGCACTCCTTAGACACCTGTAGTATATCAAACTATTATTTTCTTTTTATTATTCGTGGTGGTCTTATATATTACCATTATGAAATACAGTGATGTAGAGATTACTTATGTAACTTTCTTGTCACTTCTTGAACACAAGTTTTAGTGTGAAACCCTAAATGCATGATCATCTTTTGGAACAAACTATATTGTTCATCCATTTAGATGAAGTAATTGTTCACAAATCGAAATTGAAAAAACAGCAGTTCCATCCTATACTGCAATGGATTCCCACTGTCTTATACTACCACTGGCAACTCTTCACATTAGTGCGTTATAGACACATTACTTCATATTTATCATTCCATCTTGTTTGATACCAGATATGTTCTTGATTCTTTGTTTCTTTGTAAACTTACTTTGATCCATTTCAGGATTTCACTGCTAAGCAATACATCGATCAAAAAGTTGAATTAGTTGTAAGTTTCATCTTGCAACCTGTCATGTACTTTAACTTTGAGTTGAATTTCTCATTAAGTGATTGTGCATTATAGAGCGGGACAAAAACAGATGAATACTTGGAGCAACTTGACAACGCCCTTGAGGTACATTTACATACCTGCAAAATTGGCTGTAAAAAGAAATATTTATACTGGGTACCAGATAATACCTTGAAGTGTCATCTTTGCATGGAATAGATCCCAAATTTCAAAGTGAGCATGGAGTGTTTTTTATTGTATCATTTTAACTTGTGATTTTGATTAAGTGCATCTATCGATGATGCTATATATTTGTTGCATGTATATATTCAGCTTAGCAAGAGGCTTGAAACAGTGTAAAATGTGGTTCCTTCTACATAGGTTGAGTGAACATAAATAGTATCTTATATTACCTTCTAAGAAATTATCATGCACACTACATCTGGGGTGCACTCTTCTCTGTAATGCCAATGCAGTGATATTGGAACTTTGCTTTCTCTATATTTTTCCAGACTTGTTGAACCTAGAATAATTCATTATTGTTTATATTATGCTTGTTTTTAACAAACTTGTTATTCACAGTTCCTCTTGGAACATATTGTTTGCAGGTATCCAAAAGTAGATTTCAGCCCCAACTGATTGTTTACAATGCTGGAACAGACATTCTGGATGGTGATCCATTGGGCAAATTGGAGGTACTTTTCTCCTATAAACTCTTATCTTCACAAGCACAAGCCACCGAAGCTACCTCCAATGTAATTATGCAATAGCAGGAAAATATTTGAACGGATACACTCTTTCTTGTAATATTTGCTTTCTCTTTTTTGTAAAATCTCCTCTTTCTTTTCTTAAGATATAGCCAGTAGGGAGAGCTCCTCCTGTTTCCTCCAAAAGATATGCAGAAACCATATCCATGATTTCAGTAGTTACCTAATAAGCTGGAATTTGTGCTATGCCTAGAGGCCTAGGTTTTATCATTCTTGCAAGCAGAAATACTGAAAACATTGCAACACAATCTTATTTTGCTTCCTTACCGTGCATTAGTTGGCATAAAGCTGCTGAATTTGACATGTTTTGCAGATAAGTCCTGAGGGCGTGGTTACCAGAGATGAAAAGGTGTTTAGATTCGCGAAAGATCAAAACATTCCACTCCTCATGCTGACATCAGGTGAAATACTTCTGCCTCATTTTTCGTAGTTTGTCCTACTCGTCGCAAATCTGCTAATGCCATATTCCTGTGCACAATAACCATTTTGCGATGTTATCAGGAGGCTACATGAAGTCAAGCGCTCGAGTAATTGCTGACTCGATCATCAATCTCTCGAATAAAAACTTGATAGAACTAGGCAACCAGCTGGGTTGAGCAAGAACTTGTGATGAGTGTTTATGGTAAAAGCACACATCTCCCTGATGTATATGTCATGTGAATAAAAGTGTATAGTACTTTTATTGTGATGGATGACATATATGCCATAGAAAAGGTTTGTACATAACATGGGGCCTTCTTAAATCTTCACTATGTGAAGTCAAGTAATCAATGCGTATAAAGCATTTCAGAAAAGCAGACTACTATCAGTTTGGCAGAAGAGTTGGCACAGATAAGAGATGGTTACCTATACTCAGCAATTGTACATTAGTATGAGGCCATATATCTAACTAATTAGGCACGAGACAATAAAGTTCTCCATATCGCTTTAAAAACTGTATATATAGAGAGGTATGCATGGTACATGGTACTTTTCAGATTGTGCTAGCGGTAAATTGCACAGCCGAAGTATGATAGCACCTGGCCAAGCTACAGATCCATCATGCTGAACCTGCTGCTGTTGCCTGTTGGCTTAAGTTCTGTTGGACATTGTAGTCTGTAGTCTATGAAAGAGTCCCAGTTTGTGTTTCATAGACTAGTTGGATGAGACCACGGAGGAAAATCATAGATTGGTTAGTGGTCAATAGAAGCAGGGTGCAACTTTTGTAGCGAAAATTGTTTATGCTCTATTGTTTATCACGCTTATACAATTAAGCAGGGTGCACCTTTTATAGATAAAAAGTGCTATATGCCTATATTAATGATCACCAGTCCTGAGAACTGTAAATTTATTGAAATATGAGACGTCTGCAATTATTTTATTTAATTGTGCCCCCAAGGATTTGAACTCAAAACATTTGGTCCTCCTATATATCATATTGAGTTACATGCGCTGAACAATTCTACCAATAATGTTTAAACTGATGAGAAAAAGATTTGGCCATTCACTTAATGTACTTCAAATTGGGAACGAGGATAGTTGTTTAAGCCTTTTCAGGTGTGCGCTTAGAGCTGAAAATACTCGTGTCCCCGATGACATTTAGTTTGCAGCTTTATTTTGCTGGACAGTCAGGAGCTTGTGCTCCATCCATTCTTTTGTTCGTCGATGACTGAATGTATATGTGATCTTGGATCGGATGAACTTCTGTGGCCATGCCACGATGGTCGATGGATAGCATTTCTGAACAGTGCCAATGTACATGACTGCATGAGCATTTCTTGAAGGTTAATTGGCAGCTGATAAGGAGAGAGGACTGCTCTCCCCAACCCAAATCCCAGTCCCTTTCTGCAGTAAAAGGACGAAGTTCCCGTGCAGTGAATGCCGCTGACGTGTGGGCCCATATGCCGTGGGGCCCACGTGTCAATGGCAGACACTGCGGGTGCAGTGACTGCACGGGAACCTCACGCGCAGTAAAAGCAGGTGTTGGTTGTTACCGTACCGGCAACGTCTTCAGATGCCGTGCGTGGTCTGCAGCTTCTCGTGTCCTTTTTACTTTTAACGCAACGCGCTTTCTGCTTCGAATAAACTGTGGAGCGAGCGATCGAATGCCGGCAGGAGGAGGTGAAAAGGAAAACATCAGCGGTCGCCGGTCACCGGTCACCGTCGGTAGATTTTTTACCACGCGCGCATTGGCAGCGTCAAGGTCGTCGCCGCCGGCCGGTGACGGACGGAGGCGCGCGGCGGAGGACGTCTTCGTCGAAGACGCCTGGTTAGTGCCTGGAACTGCTGCTTAAGAGGGGGCAGGCGACGCCTGGCTCCATTGGTCGCCAATCGCCATGGTCGATGCTGACCGTCACTTTCCGCAGTGCTTTTCAGTCTTGGCTTGTTGGTTTTCCGGTGAAAGTAACTGCGAAGTGGCTGGAAGAAAGACTTCCACAGAGACTTTGGACGACGATGTGGATGCGAGTTTATCTTGTCCCGATACGCGAATACGGATACCGGTACGCGATATGGGGATATTCCGATACGTCATTTTTTCAAAAATAAGGATACGGGGATACGTCAATATATATAAAAATAAATAAAAGTTTTAGGAACTAGAATGTGAGAAAATAGAAGTTCCAGGGACTATAATACATCATAAACTCATATATTCATATGTTCTATAATTATTAGAAAAAGAAAGAGGCAAAGGAAAAAAGAACCAATCTTATCTTACCTGTTCGTCTGTTCCACGAATAGGGTTATCTTCTTCCCCAACCTCCGGCACTCTCTCTCTCTTTCTCTGTGTAGCGGCCAACTCCGGCGGCCGCGGCTCATTCTCTCCCTCTCTAGCGGCCGCGCGGGCCGTCTAGAGGCGCGCTCCGGCGGCCGTGGCGGCCCGCCAGCGGCGAGCTCCAGCAGCGCAGCACCACCCTAAATAGTGCTTTAACAGATGTGCGGGCCTCTGTCTGGACAGGCCGCGCAGCCGTTGGAGCAGTAGGAGGCATGGACGGGTGGGCGGGCGGAGGTGACGGCAAGGGAGCAACGAGCAATGGGGAAGGAGCAGGAGGAGGCACGGGCGGGTGGCCGGGCGGCGGTGACGGCAAGGGAGCGATGAGCAGCGGGGAAGGAGCAGGAGGAGGCGTGGGCGGGTGGCCGAGCGGCGGGGACAGCAAGGGAGCCGTGCGAGGCTGCTGCAGGCCTGCGGCTGCGCGAGTGGGGATGAGAGGGTGACACAGCTGAACGGAGGACCTTTATATGAAGCGATTGAGTGGTGTTGTTAGGGTTTGAAGGTATCGGACAGGTATCCACAGGTATCCCACGAGTATCCGATTTATTTTTATTATTTGAAAATACATAAATAGTCTGATACTTACGAGATACGTATCCGAGAGTATCCGTGGAATACGGGTATCTGATACGGTATCCGATATCGGTACCTGAGTTTTGCGAAGTATCCGCGTATCGAGTGGCAGCTTCCACCACGAGTTCATCTTCCGGCTTGTGTCATCACGAGGGAAGAAAGAAGGATTGCGCGGAGACGCTAGGACGTCGCATTTATGCGGCGCTGCTGCCAAACGGTGAAATGGAAATATTATTGAAATGGAACCGGCAGGAGAGCTGTCCATTGTATTAATAAGAGAAAGCCCAGAGGTACGAACCATTCGGTGAACTAGTCATATTTTGAAAACACAATTTCGTCTAAAACGGCCATTCAAATGCTACAGAATGGCTAGCCGGTCCTATTTAATCGGTCGTTTAGCAACTTTGAAAGGCTATTTTGCTCAAGCATTGGATAGGTAGTGACTATTTAGCCTTTCGGTGAGCAATGGGCAAATGTGTCAGATGTGATGTACTTTTCTACCATGGATAATTAGATGTGATAAATAGGAAATAACTCACATAAACACTTGTTTTATGGCTTCATAATAAACCAACATAACCATTGCATGCATTATCATCTCATCATGTAATTATCACCTTTAGAGTCAATGCAGTGGCGAAGGCAGGATTGAGCCTAGGAGGGGCTCTCCTCCTCTTCTTCCTCCTCCATCCTCCTCTTCCTCCATTCTCTCAAATTTGTAGGAGGGGCTTAGGGAGGGCTCCATGGAATTTTCAGCGGTAGGAGGCGCTCAAGCCCCTCCTGACCCATCGCTAGATCCGCCCCTGAGTCAATGGTTGGTCTAAATTATATCATCACCTTACTATATATGTTCTCACAATAAATAGATAACAACATTTGATACTACTTAACGATTTCATATATCATCACCTTACTGTGCTATTAGAGTGCCTTTTGAGAGTAAACAAAAACTACTTGACCATTCCATGTATCATCATTTTATTATATTCTTATTATAATTAGAGTTTGATCCTACTTAACTATCATATATCATCATATTTGATTCTTACTATACAATTGGAGTGGTTCTTTCTTAACCATGCTTAAGTATAATTATTTGGCTGTCGGATAGCCCATTACAATGGATGCTACATGGAACATGTTTTAAACAATAATATTTTTAGTTGTACAAATTTTTTTCATCAAAAGCATCAAATTTAAACTATTTGTGGACAAAATAATTAATAAAAATATTATCTCGCATGGTTTTTATTTGGATCCATCAATGTTAATTTTCAACTGTAAGGAATAACACAGGTTATCTACATGGTTCTTGTTTGGAGTTGTGGAGATAATGCAGCTATCCCCAATGATTGATACGTGAGAAATTCCTGTGATATATATGATGTTGAACGTCTTGCTAGATTTCTTCAAAATACCTATAGAACACGTTCATTCGGTAGGAATTCCATACGATTTGCAGGAGCCCAATCCTTTTTTGTAAGTAATTTATATGAAAAATTACTGTAGAATTCATTTTTTTTACTTCCTTATTTTTACCTTTTCCTGATAAGGGTTGTAGCTTTTGCTTAAAATGAAGGTGCAAAACATGGTTTTAGCATAAGTAAAGCAAAACATTACAATACTGAGCATTTACATGGAAGAAAAATTAACTTTCCCATTAAGGGTATATCCTCTCAGGTCATTCACTGTTGTATCTGCTTTGAGATTCATGAAGGTCACTAGAAGGACAATGATTTTTCTTCACCACATGAGGGCACATGCGCAAAGGAAAATTTTACTTCACCACAAACAACAAAAACTAACATTAATGATCCTGAAGACTAAGATGGCTAATCACTCCCGGTCTGTACTAACCTCTCCCCTGACTCCGGACCTAATTAATTGACAAACCCGAAACAAAAGAGTCCAATCAATCATTCTTATCTAAAGATGCACAAGACAGGGAAAATCAAACAGACAGGCCACTGCCACCAAATTAAATGCTAGTGCTTCCCCTGCTTCTCCCTGATCCGACCGGTCAAAACTGATGTGCTAGCTCAGCTAGGAAAAAAAGAAAAAGCTCCGGCGCGGCGGGCCACAGCCTACGGCGACCACTGCGGCGGCGGCGGCGATGGCGACGGCGACGGCGGCCTTGCCACCGCATCCTCGACAGCCTTCGCCACAGCTTCCTTGAGGGACGTCTCGTCGGGCTCGTCGTCACCACCAGCCTGCAGCGTTAGATTTGACAAGTGGGTGTTAATAGCTCGGCTTCACCAGCAAGGCAGCAAGTACTCTGACCATGTTCGTCGATCTCTAGCCACTACTCCTACATGGATAGACTTTTCAAAAACTCTTGTTGATCACGAGTGATTAGGGGTCGCTGTCAGCGCATGACAGCGTCAAAAACTAATTGCCCTAAAAAAACTAATTATAAAGTGCACTTAGGTATAAAGGTATCCTGAAAACATGTGTCAGGCACGCATAAGGTAAATGGGCCCCATATGTCAGTTAGCGCCGGTGTGGGTGTGGCAGTGTCAGTAGCAATAGGTGGGCCCCATATGTCAGTTAGACGCTGATGGTAAATATGGGATTTTTAAAAATTTTCAGTGGCAAATAATTATAACTAACGTTTAGCTAGGACCATACCTGCTGAAAGTATTTTACTTCAGGAGAACGTCACTGATGGACTTCCATGTTGAGAGGATCAGAGAATGCATGAAGAAGATTACAGTACTTAACTTAGTTTAGTTGTTAGAGTCGCCCTACTCGCCGTTGAAACTTTATTAGTGAGGAACGAGAGTACTCTATCCTACTTGTGATGAGTGAATTGTCAACCGTGCGATGTGATCGTGCGCTTGGTCTTTGGATTGCAGGTACACGGGCGTCGAGTGTCGACGGGGAGCTGCTGTGGAGGTGCTGTGACCGATGGACCGTGCGGTGGACGGCGGTGAAGGGCAGCCGGGACCGGAGCTCGTACCGGGCGGCAGCTGTGGCGTCCACTCCTGGATCGAGGGCGCAAGCGACGACGGAAGGCGGGTTTCTTGGTTTGCGCCACAAAACCAAGGAGGCGGACGGCGGTTGAAGACGCCAAGTCGTGGAGGTGACGGGCGTCGGTCTCGGGACTGACGGAGGCGACGGGCGTCGACGGCGTCTAGGGCCTTGCTGCGGGCGAGGAGGTGACGGGCGTCGGGCGGCGTCTAGGGCCGTCAGAAGGCCGAGGCGGGAACGGCGTCTAGGGCCACGGCGTGGAGGCGGGAATCTTCACGCGCGTGAGGTTTTGGTGGTTTTCTCAAAACCGGCCACCTACCCGGGTTTCGCGGACCCTCTAAAACCGCGGATCGGATCTTCGTCGACGTGGCGGCATCGTAGCAAATACTTCGAGTCGAAGAAAGAAGCTCCGCCGTCGATCGAGGGTGTACAGCGGGCTGCTGCAGACCCGACCGGTCTGACCGGTCTCCTGGACCGGTCTGACCGGTCTGGCCGCAGCAGCCGGGTATAAATACCCCCCACCAGCCCGTGGGTGGGTGAGTCGCTTGAGTCTTTTGTTTCCTCTGAGTTTTCCTTCTCCCAGCCCCTGCTCTAGGTTAGGGCCAAGGACTCCAACGCAAAAGAGGGTTAGGTATAGCTAATCTCTCAATTCTAGAGGGTGGATGATGGGCGGATGGCTCTATCTTTGTATAGGTGAATTCCTCCGAAATTTATGAATGAACTCCTATTGAGATTCACCCTTGTGTGCTGAGTACTCGTCCTCTCCCTTCTCCTTTGCGTTTTGCTCTTGATTTCCTCTCTTTTGGATGATTCGTGTTTAGATGATTCGAGCCCTTGATTTCGTGGTTTGATGAACTCTTTGGAATGATTCCTATGCTTATGGCCTAGTGCTAAACCCCCTGGAATTATGGGTTCTCACGAATTGGCAATTTTGTGTTCTTGAGAAAACCCCAATCCTCTTTGATCTCTCCTCGATTTCTCTTGATCCGTGAATCTTTTGAGCGAGATCTTCTGGGGATATGTTCACGGGGTAGGTACGGAGCTTTCCACCAAGTTTGGTTGGATTTGGACTTCGTTTGCTCAAAATCCGCGGTTTGAAGGTTTGTTTGCGGGTTTTCTGGACGAGACCAGTCAGACCGATGGGCGAGACCGGTCAGACCGGTCCAGAGCACCGGTCAGACCGGTCTGTGTGGGCTGTGCTGCGATTTGAGAAGTTTCTCTCGCTTTTGCTTCCCCTTTGCGACCCGGGTCTTTTGCTGCGAGATAGCTCGTTCATGGCTATTCTCGCTGACCTAGGTTCGAGGGTTTGCGGTGGTTTTGGGATATAGGCCGACAATTCGAATTTCGAAGAAATTTTTGATCGGCTCCCATTCACCCCCCCTCTGGTCGCCGGCTTCGGTCCCTCAATTGGTATCAGAGCAGGTTGAGGTTTTCAGTACCTTAACCGGTTCGAAAACCACTTGGCGACCATGGCGAGTCTTGGTAAGATCCCGGTGTTTTTCGGCGAGGACTATGCCTACTGGAAGGTTCGCATGAGAGCCTTCTTGCAGAGCATGGGAGCCGAGGTCTGGAAAATTACCAAGAACCAGCTTTACGAGGTGCTGGCTGTTCGGACCACGCCTCTTCAGGTGACCCAGCTCGAGGCTAACGCCAAGGCCGTCAATGCCTTGTTCGCTGGCGTTTCTCGTGCGGAGTTCTCACGCGTCCAGGGTTTTCAGGAAGCCCACAAAATTTGGATGTGCCTTGAGAACTACCACGAGGGTACACCTCAGATGAAGGCCAGACTGTTCGAGACTCACCGGCGTGAGTACGAGAACTTCACACAGGAGCCGGGTGAGAGCATTGACCTGATGTTCAGTCGTTTTCAGTCGATTGTGAACAAGGTCAATGTGAACAGATTTGCTGGTGCCCTTGAGTACACAGAGCACGAGAAGACTCTCAAGTTGCTCTACGCACTTGACCGCTCTGTGTGGGATCTCAAGGTGAACACGATCATTGAGTCTGCAGGATATGAGACTCTGACCGTGAACGAGCTTTTCAGCAAGCTCAAGGCCACGGAGGTGGATAACCAGACACGAGCCAAGCTCAATGGTGCCCCTCCTTCCAAGAGCGTCGCTCTTGTGACTGGCCCAGGTGGATCGAGCTCTAACGCTAACTCTGCTCTTGTCTTTTCTCTTGCCTCTTTGCCTTCTGTTTCAGATGAGCAGCTAGAGACGCTGGGCGACGACGACTTGTGCCTCCTCATCAACAAGTTCCAGCGCGTCTACCACAACAGGCAGAGGAAGAAGAACCCCGGGTGCTACAACTGCGGCGATCTGAACCACTTCATCGCCGATTACCCCAAGAAGTCCGGCGGTGGCCAGAACAACTCCTTCGACTACTACCGCCACCGCGACCGCGACGAGGGAGGCTCCAACAAGTAGCGTCGGTGCCACAAGCACCGCAGTCGTGACCGGGGAGGACGCTTCGACAAGGAGTCGCTCAAGAAGCGCTTCCAGTACAAGGCCAAGAAGCGGGAGAAGGCTTTCCTGGCGCAGCTCAGTGACCTCGACAAGAGCTCCGACACCGACCGCTCTTCTTCACCAACCTCCGATGACGACGACAAGAAGAAGAAGAAGCGGGACAAGGAAGCCACCGGCTTCATCGGCCTTTGCTTGGCGGCCGGTCGGCGCAAGAGCTTCTGCACCATGGCGGGCGAAGCCAATGGTGCTCGTGCGTCTTCGGGTGGACATGCTACACCGACGCACTCTGGCTCTTCTCCTGGATCCGAGAGCGATTCAGAGGTAAACTCCACCATCAACCTGCTTGATACAGAGGTTAGGGAGTTGTACGCCGCTCTCGATAACCAGAAGAGGCTGCTTAAGGAAGCAGCTAGAGAGCATAGAAAGCTTAGGGCTGAGCTGGCTTGTGCTAGGGAGAAATCTAGTGAGGATGAGTGCGCTGGCTGCATATCTCACATGAATGATCTTGTTGCTCTCCATGCCAAGCATGATGAGAACGTCGCGAACTTAGATATTGCTAAGACTTCGCTTTCTGACGTGTCTCACGAGCTAGCCAAGGCCAAGCATGAGCTTGAACTTGTCAAGGACGCTCCCATTGTTAGTGATGTGCTTGAATGCGATGAGTGTCCCATCTTTAAGTCTGATCTAGCTTCTTTGCAGTCCAAGTTTGCTACTGTTGTTTGTGAACTAGAGGAGCTTAGATCTAGGCCTGCTTTGCTTGGCGCTTATAAGCTTTGTCCCACGCTTAGGTTGGAGCTAGAGGAGAAGAACGCTTTGATCAAGTATTTTGGAAAGACTAAGGTCGTAGAGTCTAGCCCACCTATTGACTGCTCTGTTTGCCCTGGTTTGATTTCTGATTTGGATAAGCTTGCGGTTGAGAAAGCCAACTTGGAGAATGAGAACACATACCTTAGAGCGATTCTGAGTTGGGTTTCTAGCAGTGAGACGCAGTTGTGCATGATGATTAAGCAGTTCAAGCGTGGTGATGGGTTTGGGGTTGGTTACACATACACGAAGTCAGACTTTGACAGGTTGTATGGTAAGATTGGCAAGTCTGCTGGAAACACTGCTAGCACGAGCACGCAGCCTTCGCTTGTTGACCCCGCGGATGGTGTGCTTAAAGAACCACCGAAAGCACCTCCGCAGAAGCAGGTTTGGGTTCCAAAGCCCAATGAGATGAGGAATTCCCTCGACACGCTCCCTGCTGCCACAGCCCAGGTTGCCCAGAAGAAGAGGGCTGCTCCTCCCCGTCCGCAGGCTAGGCCTCCACCTCCCAAGTGTGAGGTGAGGTACCACTGCGAGTTCTGTGACAGAGAAGGTCACCTGGAGGAGTTTTGCTTCAGGAGGAAGCGGACTGTGAGGCGAGAGCAGGAGAGACGGAACACGGACATGTACTCTGCTCGGGTGCATGGTCCTTCTCGACGTGGTGGTAGGCAAGATGCTAGGGCGCGTCGTGTAGGTGGAGGTCAGGGAGACGGTGGTGGTTACCGTGCTCCAGCGGGTGGTCGCCTTGCCGGTCGTGTTTCTGGTCGTTTTCAGTACGGCTATGGACCACGGGACCGAGGCTTTGGAGGAGGTTTTGAGGCTCCACGTTTTCCTCGCGGTGGTGTTCGTCAGTCACGCGGTAGACGGGACGGGGGATACGCTTTGTCTGGTTGTGCTAACCCTTCTGTAGAGCAAATGGCTCGACACTGGTTTGCTTCTCACTTTGCTAACCCCAGTGTTGAGACATTTGCTCACCCTTTGTCTCACTACTGATGTGCAGGTTGGAGGCTTGGAGAACAGGTGGATCATGGACTCCGGTTGTTCGCGGCACATGACCGAAAATGACAAATGGTTCTCCAGCCTCACCCCGATGCGCTCAAAGGAGTACATTGTGTTCGGGGATAATGGAAGAGGAAATGTACGTGGACTTGGCGCTGTTCGAGTTTCTGATCGCTTTACCCTGAGAGAGGTTGCCTTTGTTTCGAACCTTGGGTTCAATTTGCTCTCTGTTTCGCAACTTCTTGATGAGGGGTTTGAGGTTCGCTTTAAGGAGGGTTGTTCGCGTGTTTTGGATTCCAAGGGAGATTTGGTTTGCCGAATTACACCTCGCGATCAGGTTTTCTTGGTTGACTTCTCTGGAACTCCTTTTGGCCCTTCTCATTGCTTGATGGCTGGTCCTTCTTCTGATCTGTGGAAGTGGTATATGAGACTTGGACATTTGAGCTTTGACTTGTTGTCGAGACTGAGCTCACTTGGCCTGATCCGAGGATTGCCCAAATTGAAGTTTGAAAAGGACCTTGTTTGCCATCCGTGTCGCCACGGGAAGATGATTGCCACTTCACATCCGCCTGTTAATCAGGTGATGACCTCTCACCCTGGAGAGTTGCTACACATGGACACTGTCGGTCCTTCTCGGGTGATGTCTGTTGGTGGGAAGTGGTACGTTCTTGTGATCGTGGACGACTTTTCTCGCTATTCTTGGGTCTTTTTCATGAGAACCAAGGATGAGGCTTTCGAGTTTGTTCGAGACTTGATCTTGAGGTTGAAAAATGAGTTACCCCAATCCATGAGAGCGATCCGCAGTGACAATGACACAGAATTCAAAAACGCTCGTTTTGACGCCTTTTGCAGTGATCAAGGTCTTGAACACCAGTATTCTTCTCCCTACACTCCACAACAGAATGGAGTTGTAGAGCGGAAGAATCGGACGCTGATTGAGATGGCGAGGACGATGCTCGATGAGCATAGGACTCCTCGCAAATACTGGGCTGAGGCGGTTAACACCGCTTGTTACGTGTCCAACCGCATTTTCTTGCATGCTTTTATGCACAGGACTTCTTATGAGTTGTGGTTTGGACGCCAGCCCCGTGTTGACCATCTCAGAGTTTTCGGTTGCCGGTGCTTTGTGCTGAAAGATGGAAATCTTGATAAGTTTGAGTCTCGCTCGTCTGACGGTATTTTTCTCAGTTATGCTTCTCACTCTAGAGCTTACCGTGTGCTGATTATTGATACTAACATCGTCAGAGAGACTTGTGAAGTCACTTTCGACGAGACTGCACCGTGCAATTCTTCTGTCTTTGAAGTTGCAGGAGATAATGAGCTCGGCACCTCCATCTTTGAAGATGAGGAGGAAGAAGCTGCGGAGGGCGAGGCTGAGGCTACCACGCGTGCTGTGGACCCAGCCGTCTCTGCCACGAGCTCGGACGATGATGACGGCCCCGATCCGACTACGTCTACTTCCCGGGGGATGATCAAGGAGGTGACTCAGGATTCACCAGCTGCACCTGAGGAGGCACCAGCTTTGGTTGAGGAGGAGGCGACTTCGACACGGGAAGCACCTCGACACATTCAGCGTCGCCATCCACCTCAACAGATGCTAGGTGATCTCAACGAGCGAGTCACCAGGTCCAAGGTAACAAGAATCGCTGGCTTTGCTCATTCAGCATTTGTTGCCTCTTTTGAGCCCAAAGATATTGGATACACTCTTTCTGATTCTAATTGGGTCAATGCCATGCATGAGGAACTTGAAAATTTTGAAAGAAACCAAGTTTGGGTTTTAGTCGAGCCTCCACCTACTTGTAATCCCATCGGAATGAAGTGGGTTTTCAAAAACAAGCAGGGTGAGGATGGGATGGTTGTTCGAAACAAGGCTCGTCTTGTTGCCCAGGGGTTTTGCCAAAAAGAGGGTATTGATTTTGAGGAGACTTTTGCCCCTGTTGCTCGTTTGGATGCTATTCGAATCTTTCTTGCATTTGCTGCTTCCAAGGGTTTTAAAGTTTTCCAAAAGGACGTTAAATCTGCCTTCTTGAATGGTCTTATCGAGGAAGAGGTTTATGTGAAGCAACCCCCTGGTTTCGAAAATCCCAAGTTTTCAAACCGTGTTTATAAACTTCAGAAAGCTCTTTACGGTTTGAAACAGGCACCTAGAGCTTGGTATGATAGATTGAAAACCTTTTTGCTGGCTCAGGGCTTTAAAATGGGATGTGTTGATAAAACTTTGTTCCTCATGCGATCTGGCACTGATTTTCTTTTAGTTCAGATATACGTGGATGATATTATCTTTGGTGGCTCTTCTCACGCTCTTGTCTCCAAGTTTTCTGAGCAGATGTCCATGGAGTTCGAGATGAGCATGATGGGTGAGTTGCAGTTCTTCCTCGGGCTGCAGATCAAGCAAACTCCTCAGGGCACTTTTGTCCATCAAGCCAAGTACACTAGAGACTTGCTACGGAAGTTCGACATGAGTGACTTGCTAAGGAGTACAGGAGCATGATCGGCTCTCTCCTGTACCTGACGGCGACGCGACCGGACATCCAGTTCGGCGTCTGCCTCTGCGCGCGGTATCAGGCTTCGCCGCGCACCTCCCACAGGCAGGTGGTGAAACGCATCTTCAGGTATCTGAAATTCACCCCTGAATTTGGTCTTTGGTATTCTACGGATTCTTCTCTGGTTTTGGTGGGCTTTTCTGATGCCGATTTCGGTGGGTGTCGGTTGGATCGCAAGTCGACATCCGGCACTTGTCAATTTCTCGGTACATCTTTGGTGTCTTGGTCCTCTCGCAAGCAGGCTAGCATAGCGCTTTCTTCCACAGAAGCAGAGTATGTTGCCGCTGCTAGCTGCTGCTCCCAGATCCTTTGGATGAAACAAACCTTGCAGGATTATGGCTTGAGTTTCGGTAGGGTTCCCATCTTTGTAGACAACATGTCCGCTATTAGCATTGCAAAGAACCCTGTCCTACACTCCAGAACCAAACACATAGATATCAGATTCCATTTTCTGTGAGATTACCATGAGAGAGGACACATAGACTTGATCCATGTCCCTTCTGAGAGGCAAACCGCAGATATTCTAACCAAGCCGCTAGAGCAGGACACCTTTGCTCGCTTGCGAGGGGAGCTTGGGGTTTGTTACCCCTTTTGATCGCTGACTTTTGTTTGGTTAGCGTTGTAGGTCCTTGTTTTTGCTTCTCTTGGTTTTCTAGTTTTGGTAGTTGCATTGTGCATATACATTATACATGTTTGCATTTTGCATTGTCTCACTTGCACTAGCATTCTTGTATATATTGCTATGATCTTCTAGTGCCTGCTAGTGTGAGTTGATAAATTTGATCTTGTATTGTTTGCTCCACTGTGTATATGACATCATCTGAGTTAAGCTTTTTTGATTTGAAAATCTGAAAACATGATCACCCTGTTTTGGCTACTAGCATGTTAGGGCGTGTTTATGTGCTTTGCTATCTTATTCATGCTAGTGTAGCCTTTCGTTCTGTAATTCATACTTGAAATGATCTAAATCTGATAAAATTGCTTGAACTGCACTCGAAATGGTTTGAAAAGATTCAGGTGGGATTGCTTGTCGCACTGATCGAGCTTTCGGGACGGCTCACTTTGCACTTGTGAGAACCCGGGAGAGGCTGTGCATGACTGAAACGAGTGCTTTAAGCTTCTGATTGTCTTTTGGCATAGGCTTGGCCTCGTTGCTAAGTGAAGCATGACAAGCTTTCAACCCCTGGCATTAAGAATTGCTTGATATAAAATTGATTGAAAAATGAATGTTAACAACTTGTTTTTGGCTGAGTTTGGATCACCTGTATGAGTATGATTAGCACTGCTTTCCATTCCCTACTTGTTAGTGCTAGATCATGGGTGATGCTTTTATTTCTCCTAAACTGAACTTGCCTAGCTCTAGACTGATTTGATATACCCTGTTGAGCTAGATGCAAGTCTTGTTTATGGATGCACACGTGTTTGTAACTAGATGTTGTTCATATCCTTGTATCACTGAATGCTTTCACTTACACCTCCTGCATTGCATTCATTGCATAGCATCTGTTCAGGGGGAGTCTCTACTTCAGGGGGAGCTTTAGGTCTTTTTAGACTTGATGTGTGCATGTGCCAATAAGGGGGAGAATTTTGAGAGAAGTGATCGAACAAGGGGGAGACTTGTTTGATTTTTGAAAAACTTGTTGTGCACAGGGCCTTGAGAGTGCATCATTTTGGGAGAGCTGCACTTGTGAGAAGGAAAAGCTTTGCTTAAGGAGTTTCTGCTTTGTTCTTGGCTCCTGGTTTTCCTCGTTTTCCCTCTGCTTCTTGCATGACTGCGTCGAGCGTTACCTCTTTCTTTGAGGAGTCATGTTTTGGCTTTTGATCGATTGCGTCGAGCCTTTGCCCTTATCTTAGAGGATCGATTTTTGCTTGAGTAAGTGACTGTTCCTGCCTTTCTGAGCTTTTCGTCACTTGCTTGTGCTTCTTTGTTCTTTTCTGGTTTCACTTCTCTTGGTTCGTTTGTGGTGTGTTGACAATGCACTCATCAAGGGGGAGATTGAGGAACGAGAGTACTCTATCCTACTTGTGATGAGTGAATTGTCAACCGTGCGGTGTGATCGTGCGCTTGGTCTTTGGATTGCAGGTACACGGGCGTCGAGTGTCGACGGGGAGCTGTCGTGGATGTGCTGTGGCCGATGGACCATGCGGTGGACGGCGGTGAAGGGCAGCCGGGACCGGAGTTCGGACCGGGCGGCAGCTGTGGCGTCCACTCCTGGATCGAAGGCGCAAGCGGCGACGGAAGACGGGTTTCTTGGTTTGCGCCACAAAACCAAGGAGGCGGACGGCGGTTGAAGACGCCAAGTCGTTGAGACACGGGCGTCGGCCTCGGGACTAACGGGTCTTTTGCTTCAAGATAGCTCGTTCATAGCTATTCTCGCTGACCTAGGTTCGAGGGTTTGCGGTGGTTTTGGGATATAGGCCGACAATTCGAATTTCGAAGAAATTTTTGATCGACTCCCATTCACCCCCTCTGGTCGTCGGCTTCGGTCCCTCAATTAGTTGGAAGTTGGAACCAACATGGGCGCAATTCAAGTTCAAGTGCAGTATGCTTGAAAGGAAAAGAAAAAAAAAAGTGGTATATTCAACTATGCTATGTACTTAGTTGGTCAATACTAGTGATGGAGTCAGTCTTCTCGAACCAATTCAAAGGGACCAAAGATAACTCCTACCAATTTGACCAGTACGGTCCACGGCTTTTATTACGACATGTCATGGAAGACTAGTCAAGATTCTTTAAACGTCTTTTGTTTTTTTTTTCTCTTCCACATTCTTTAAAGATACTCTACGGATTTGTACCTGGGACATTTCAAAGATTTTTCCAAGCTAGGTCAAGGACATCAATTTTCCATCCCTTCTATACATGTATGGCTTGTCCACGTAGGATGGCGTCGTGGCATCATGTTGTGCCACGTCGCGTGGTACTCGTGCATATATTTCAATGTTTAATCGAAGTCATCATAATAGCTGAACTGGGTTGGAAGTCTTTAGATAAGACCAAAAAAATTGTAAAATTATAACAATTAGAAATGCAAAAATCATATGATGTCGTTTTGACTATACAAACTGTAAATCAGTCCAAAATCAATCTACGTCATAAAAACCGGCTCATGCAATTGAAATTCTGACACGACCGAATTCATAAACCGATTTATTTATTTTTCAAAAAAACTTATATATATTATTTCAAAAGGCTTAATAATAATAATCTTAAAAGGGTAATTAAATATAGCGTGGCGTAGTCCATACCTCGACCCGCAATGTGATGCTGACTTGCGCATGGCCGCTGCTCCGTTGTTGCCGCGCATCGACGGTCACCACCGCGAAGCGCCCCGTGTTCTTGATCCCGGCGAGCGTGGCGACCACCACCTCCGACAGGTCGCACTCCGCGCGCACCGCCACCCGAATGCTCACCACCTGAGCCTGACCACCGCCGGCGGACGTCGACGCGCCGGCGGTCACGTCGACTCGCACTACCCTCTCCGACGAGTCGTCGCCGCTCCCGGCTAGCTGCTGGGTCTCGAGGGGCAGCAGGCCAAGCTGCGCCTCGAGCTCCCGGTTCCTCTTCTCGAGCTCCGACAAGTCGGCGATCAGCTTGTGCATGTACTCCGTCGTGCTCGCGAGAACCGTGGCCTTGTCCTTCTGCAAATTAAACAATCGATCGATCACGATTGCCAATGTTTGTGATGAGAAATGTTGATGATATCTTTGGCTGGGTTAGTTGTATTGTACCTTTGATCCGGGAGGGAGCAGGGATCTGAGAGTCTGGAAGCTCTCGTTGAGCCGCTCGCGGCGCCGCCGCTCCGAGATCATGTGGTGGAGCTGGCTGCTGGTGTGCTGCGGCGGCGCCGGCGCCGGGGGCGGCTGCGCGGCGGCGGTGGCGGCGGCGGCGGCGTCCTCCTCCTGGTGGCGCGCGTGCACGATGAGCATGAGCGCGATGGCCGTCTTGGCCATCCTCTGCCCCGGCGCGCCCGGCCGCGGCGGCGCCCTCGGCGAGAGCGCGGCGCTGTACGCCCGGAACGCCCCCGCCCGGCGCCGCGGCGACCACCGCTGCGCGCGGTGCCGGGCGAGCCACGGAGGCGCGTCGGTGAACGCCGCCGGCGGTGGCAGCGGCGCGGAGGAGGAGATGACCGCGAGCATTGCCTCCGCGATGGCCGCGTCCTCGGCCTCGGACCCCAGGAACTGCGGCGGGCCGTACGCCGGCGGGAGCAAGCCGGGCAGCTGCACCGCCGCCGGGTGCAGCAGCGGCTGCCATTCTTGCGAGGAGGACGGCTCGGCGGCGGCGGCCATCGAGCGGATGAGCAGCGACGAGTACTCGGGGCTCCCGATGGAGAGGGACGGCAGGGAGGACGGCGACGACGAAGGCACCGCCGCCGGCGCCAGCTGCATGAGCTCCTCCATCAGCGACTGCTGCACGTGGCCCGCCACCGCCGCTGCCTCGGTGTCCGACAGCCCGACCTCGATCTCGCCGCGCTCGCAGCCCATGAACACCGCCGTCTGCACCCACCGCGTCGATCAGCCATCTCCATTTATGCAACCAATGCAGCTCACCACCAACGATCGGGAAACGTACGTACCTTCGTGCCGGCTTCCTGGTTCGTTGCAACAAGAACAGTAGCGTAGAAATGTCAGCCAGCAATCAGCGTCAAGCAGTATTAATTCAGACAAACTTATCAAACGTTTTTCGATCCAAACTTATCAAACATTTTTTTGATCCAATTTTTTTCAAATATTTTGAATGGAGGAGGATGAGGCGGCGCGTCTGCTGATGAGTACTGACATGGTAGAGCTGATCCTGCACCTGCAGCGACGCCGCCGCCGTCAAGTCCGGCTGCCGCAGCTCCATGTACGCGCGGCCGTCCTTGTACGCCCACCCCGGCACGCAGCTGTACGCGCCGGCCGTCAGAGACAACAAATCGAGCGAGCTGGAGAGTTCCGAGGGTCGAAAATGGAGTCGCGATGCGCCCTTACCCGCTCACGGCGGCGCAGAACGCGCGCCGGTACGCCTCGAACACCTCCCGTGCACGGCCGCCGCCGCCGCCGCCGATCCACGCGTCCACGCAGCGCAAATGGCTGCCCATTCGAACACGCACGCCGTCGTCGATCGGGGCAAATCAAAGAGCTCGATCAAGGGATGGAGGAACGCCATGGCCGGAGATAGATGGGAGCACGTGCCGTGCGTACCTGGGAGGGACGAGCTGGCCGCCGGCGATCACCGGCGCCCAGAGGCAGATGTAGAGGCAGCCTGGGATGCGGGTCGCCGCGCGCTCCAGGACGCGCGCCCGGGGCCCCGCGGCGAGCGAGAAGATGGCGTCCATGGGCGGAGCGGCGCGGGTGTCCCTCTCATCTTGGGAGGCCGAGGCGCCATGCCGGAGCCTCTGTATATGTACCTTGAGCTCAGCGCATGTGTGCGGCCATGGCGGGAGAACGGAGGAGGAAGGGGGGCGGACCGGCGGAGTAGGTGACAGAGAGGGTCGTTTGAAACGTACAAAAAGGGTCGCCAAAAAGGACAAGAAAAGGAGGAAATTTGATTCTGGAGGAGAAAGAGATAAATGTTAAAATTTGAAGTCACTCAAGCTTTGCATAGGGTTTAATTTATCCCCTATAGCCCATCTTAATTTCTAGCTTATTTCACACTTCAAAGTTCAAATACAACATGGTTAAAAAAGTACGTTATGTATATTTTTAAGATAACAAATATTTCTCCGATGATAGGTTAGGTGATGTGACCATATGACGTGAGAAAGCAGGGTAACTTCTATAATTTCCGTATTTGCATGTAACTTCACTTCTTTAGATTGTACATTTAAAAACTTAGTATGTCATGAGTTAACATGCTCTCATACTCCGTTAACATGCTCTCATACTCCCTCCGTTCTAAAATATAGATCGTTTTGGCTTTTCAAGATTCATAGTGTTTGTTATGCATCTAGATATAATATATGTCTAGATATATATAGCAAAATATATGAATTTATAAAAGTCAAAACGACCTACATTTTAAAATGGAAGGAGTACTTCTTACCAACTGAACAATATTATTAAAAAAGAAAATTGAACTTTGGGCCTAGCTGGAAAAGCCGGGGTTTGTTTTTTTTTTGAACCAGAAGCCGGTTTGCTTCACGGTGGGGGCTTCTTCCCTCCCCGGTCACGTTTTTTTTTTATATATATAATTTCAAGAAACTGAAAAACTACCTGCATGTCAGTATCCCAAGTAGAGCCACTAGGAACCAATTGGCGTTTATCATCACATCATCATCATGCGGAGATGTTAATTAGTATGATCCAGACACAGTTCAGCTAATCATGCCTTTAACACGATACATCTCAATCAGCAAATAATAGCTAGCCCGTCCATGTTTGTGCTATAGGATTGACGGTGCTATCGGAAAGAGATCTTTCAATTTTTAAACCAGAACTACGGCGATGTACTCCGGATGAAGTGCAAACGGGTTCTATCTGATTTGGTTAGATGGATCCAGCAACAGTAGCGCTCTTCGGGTCCTAGGTTCGACTTCTAATGGGAGTGAATTTTAGGCTGAAGTTATAAAATCCCCCTTGCTGGACAGAGAAGCCAGGGTTTGGGGAGTTTTCTTGGTCAGAGAAGGCGACGTCGCTTCCTCCTAGTGAAAAACGGCGGAGGCGTCATATTCTCCTCCAGTCGAGTTTTTTTTACTCGGGGATGAACTTGCCGAGAAAATGATGCAGCAGGGGCTCGACGAACTTCAAGTGTCATTTTCAAGGATTTGGCGGATCTCGCACCTTTCTCGAGAATAGTAGCGCAAAGTACACATATGTAATCTATGCAATGTGAAATCACGTGAGAGTTCTTCGATGGTAGGGCCAACAAAGTCAAACATGCTTTGTCATATTTTATTGGACCGAGTTCGTGTTTCGTCTCTTCAAGATTGTCTTCAGAAGTGGGAAGTACAAATGCGTACGTGCAGCGCGTGCACATGTGAGCGTTTGCGTTTGTAATGCGTTTCATAAAAAATAAAAGTTTTCGATCTGTCGGTACTCTGTATCAGGGATACTCACTCCTACTGCAGCAAGACAGAACTCACGTAGTCATCAGTAACTACGCCTTAAGGGGCGGAGCAGCCGGGCCCCACGAGTCAGGCTCTTACCTCACCGGGCCAACGGCCCCGGACCCGCTGCCCGCTCTGGGACGAGTCCGGTGATGCCACGAGACCCTGAGGAGGGGAAGCTCCGCGCCAACAGCCGAGGGCTCGGACCCCCCATAGGCGGGGTGGGGTCCGGAGGTGCCACGTGTCCCGCAGGCGCAGACGCGGGCGCGAGTTTTCCGCTAGAAGACTTGCTCACCCACCACATTCAATGCGGGTGGTTGAGGCGTGCTCTGCCGCCGCGGCACGCGGGGCAGCCTTTGTCAGGCCTCACTATAGACTGCATATTACCGAGGTACACGGTGCAGCCGCATGTGCCGCATCTGCGCAGAGCCCGTCTGCCGCATTAAATGGATACGACAGCACGACGCCTTTTCATCATACCACCTACGCCGCAAGCTACACGGCCTGTTCAGCTACGCTGCAGGCAATGCCGCAAGCTACACCCTGACGCCGTTTCGACAAGACATGGCATGGCTATGCCGGACGGAAGATTCCCACGGGCAGAGCAAGGAAATCCAGGAATGAGATCTCCGTCGTCTGCAATGCCATAATGTCTGTACAGTATGTCATTTTATACTACATCGTTGAGCCCACCTATCGGGGACTCGCCATGTACGCGCCTCCCTTGAGATATAAAAGGGAGGCGCTCGCTGCACACTTCAGACATGCCAAGACTCTCACAACACAAGCTCGGTTTTCACTCCGAACAACTCTGCTCTCAACCTCTTGAGAGCGCAAGCAATACAACACACAGTGGGCGTAGGGTATTACGCTCCGGCGGCCCGAACCACTCTAAACCTGCTGTGGTCATCGCGTTCTTACACCGAGATTGGGCTAATCCTAGCTAACCCCCGAGTACTCACCCTCTGGATTTAGGCGGGTGCACTACGCCACCCGGCTGTGGGTTTGCACACCATGACATTTGACGCGCCAGGTAGGGAGCTCTTTAGCTGGTCTTAGTTCATCTCTTGCTCATCTCCATGGTTCGGGTGGTTGAGCACTCCCACCATGACAACGACGTGGAGATGACGAAGGGTGTGGCGTCATCCGCGCCACACGCCTCTTGCCTTTCTGCGCCAGGGGCAACCGTGCCTGTGGAGCAGCCACCGTCGGTAGCGGCGTGCGGTGCACGTCGGCAAGAGTCAGGGCGCCCATCAAGGCCCCCTCACAAGCTGCGAGCGGCGGAGTGCTGGCGGCAGCTAGGGAGTTGCTTCGCAACCCTCCGGCTGCTGCAGCCTCGCCAGACGCCCTGAGGCATTGGCGGGACAACGTTGACCGTCTCCTCTATCTGGCTCAGGCCTCCCCCAGTTCTGCAAGGACTGGGCAATGACCTCCGCCTGGCAATGCAGTGGTACCTACCACCGGCGCCAGGGCGGTGCGTCGGCGTCCGTGCGCTCCCCCACGGTGAGGGGTGCACGAACAGAAGACCTGCGGGCAGAGCTCAACCGCAGGCGCGCGGGTGAGGACGCCCGCATCTCCGTGGAAAGGGCGCGAGAACGCCGCCTCAACATTGAGGGCCGCAACCTCAACGCTGACTTGGATGCAGCGGCACCCAAGCCTCCGGGAAACGCCCGGATACAGGCAGGCACCCCGGTGGCTGGGGTGGGTTGCGCTGCGCTGGCGGATCACCTCCGCGCGGTGGCATGGCCGTCCAAGTTCCACCCGCACCTGCCGGAGAAGTACGACGGTACCACTAATCCGTCGGAATTCCTGCAGGTGTACGTTACCGCTATCACAGCAGCTGGTGGTAACGACGCTGTCATGGCGAGCTACTTTCATGTAGCCTTGACTGGGCCAGCCCGGACTTGGCTCATGAACCTCACTCTTGGGAAGATTCAGTCCTGGGAGGAGCTCTGTGCGAGGTTCACTGCGAACTTCGCCAGTGCGTACCAGCAGCATGGTGTGGAGGCTCACCTCCACGCCGTGAGGCAGAATCCGGTGAGACGCTCCGGGCATTCATCTCGCGCTTCACCAAGGTACGGGGTACGATTCCTCGTATCTCTGATGCATCTATCATTATTGCTTTTCGCCAGGGGGTACGTGATGAGAAGATGCTCGAGAAACTGGCGACGCACGAGGTGAAAAGCGTTACCTCCCTGGCTGACAAGTGTGCCAGGGCCGCTGAGGGCCTCGCATGGCACTCAACCCCCCAAGACAGAGATGCCAAGGCTGGTGGTTCCGGAGCTACCGTCCAGGGCGGTGGCAAGAAAAAGAAGAACAAGAACCGGGTTCGCGGGGAGCCACATCCCGACGGTCTTGTCGCTGCAGCAACGGCACTAGCTGCTGCGGCGACGGCACTAGCTGCTGCGGCAGCGGCTGGGGGCTAGAATGCTCATGGCAAGCGCCCGCGCCCACAAGGTGGCAACGAAGGTTCATGCCCAGTTCATCCCACCGCTCGCCACAGTGCCGCTGACTGCCGCGAGATCCAGAAACTCGCGAAGCGGGTCAGTGGGCGGCGTGAGCAGGCCTCCAAGGATGGCTCACCCCCTCCTCGCCAGCGGTCTGGCAAGGAGAAAGCCTTCGACAGTGAGACTGCTGCCGGGGACAAGGAGTTGGGGTACCAATCCCCCGCTCGGGAGCTGAAGGGCGTTTACAGCCACGACAACTCTGACTCTGACAATGAGGACCACCGCAAGAAGCTGTACATAATGTATGGCGAAAGCTGGGAGCTTGTCTCCCGGCGGGACGTGAAGACCCTTCACCGAGAGGTCCTTTCGGCGAAACCGGGGGTCCCGAAGGCGGTGCCGCACCATAGGTGGAGGAACACCACCATCTCTTTCGGGCCATCTGACTGCCCGGAGAACATGGCCGGGGCTGGTGTACTACCTCTAGTCACCGCCCCTGTCATAGCCAACATCAGGCTCTATCACGTGCTGATTGACGGTGGGGCTGGCCTCAACGTCATCAGCTGTAGCGAAAATGGCCTCTCATGCCATATTTCAATATAATGTTTTGGCGATTGATGACACACACAACACTTGGACTAATATGATTGTTAAGATGAACATTCGCAAGCTTTTAGGTTCAAGTGATGACAAAGAGAAGATAAGCTCTTCGGTCCAAGGGACAAGAATTGAGGCATTTTGCTATCACCGGTTAAACCGACGTAGGGCAAAATGAACTCACCGGTGCAATCACAGAGAAGGTCTGCGGGCTAGGGTTTTACACCGGATTAACCGACGTTGAAGAAAATGTATACGTCGGTGCATTGGCAGATGAAGACCGATGAAATTACATACACCGGTTGAACCGATGATGCATCGGTCAATTGCATCGGTTCAGTTGTCCAGAGAGGTGGTTTTTGGAGGAACGTGAAGAAGTTACAATCACCGGTGAAACCGACGCTAATTTTACATACACCGGTTGATTGCATCGGTTAAACCGGCGATACACCGGTTAATTGCTAACGGCTAGTTTTTCAAGTGGCAGTTTACATATACCGGTTGAACCGATGATGGCTTTTGGGGTACGTCGGATTAACCGGCGTTAAGCACATTTCTGGCAGCTTTTCTCCAACGGCTATATTTGCTTGTGCTGCCTATATATACCCCCAAGGCCGGGTCATTTGAGAGTGCTGGAGTTCAAGGAAGTATACAAGAGCTAAAGATCATCTCCAACCACCATAGAGCTTCATTGTACATCATATAGGCTTAAGCACACTTGTGAGAGTGCTTAGTGCTTGTTTAGGCTTAGTTCTTGAGAGAACTAGCTTGAGAGAAAGCCTTGCTACGGCAAGCACCTTGTGTACTCGTCGTGTGACCCTCCGACTTGGTGTGGAGTGGCAACGACACTTTGTGCGGGGAAGGAGGCCCCTACTTGGTGTTAAAGCTCCAAGATAGTGAAGACGGTGCCGTGGTGACGCTTCGAGATAGACGGTGGCGGTGACCTCGTCTTTGTGACTTGGCGTCACTTAGCCTTTGCTTGTCGGGAGCCTTGGAGGCGTGGCAAGACGGTGATCAAGCGAAGAGACTCGGCATCACACTTGTTCGTGTTGGACAAGTGGCCGTGGACGTAGGGAGGGACTTTGGTGTCCTAACCGAACCACGTTAAATCGTGTGTCTTGGTGTCTTCACGGGAGTTTGCATATCCTCTCCCTTACCGCTTTACTTACCGCATTACGTTTCCGCATTTACTCTTTCTTGCTTACCTTCACTTTCCTAGTTAGTTTGATTAGGATTGGCTATAGGTTGCAAGTCTTTTGGGGTAAGTAGAGGGTAGCATAGATAAACCTTAGTCATAACTAGCATGTGTAGGACGTGTTAGGTTTATCTTATGCGATTAGATTGAGCCCTAGGATAGAAAAGCGATTAGCGACCCTATTCACCCCCTCCCCCTCTAGGGTCGGACACCCCGGTGATCCTTACATCAGCTATGCAGCGTTCAAGCAGCTGCAGATCCCGGAGTCCAAACTGACTCCCTCTCGCCCATTCTCCGGAGTAGGCCCACATCCTGTGTTCCCTCTGGGGAGCATCACTCTGCCAGTCACGTTCGGGACCGAGGAGAACTTCCGCACAGAGAGCGTTCAGTTCGATGTTGCGGAGGTAAACCTCCCGTTCAATGCCATCATTGGCAGGCCGGCTCTCTACCGCTTCATGGCCATTGCCCATTACGGGTATTTGGTCCAGAAGATGCCTTCCCCTGCCGGTGTCCTCACCGTGCGGGGTGACTACACCGCTGCCGTCGCTGCAGTTGAGAAACTGCATGCTCTGGCGGCAGAGGCTGCACGTTCCGAGGAGGACCCATCAAACTCGCGAGCCAGGGCGCCCGCAAAGGCACCTAAGGTTCAACCGTCCAACCCGAACAATGTTCCCATGAAGACCGTGCAGATCGGAGCGGACTCCTCCAGGACCACCCGCATCGCGGGAAACCTGGAGGAGAAATAGGAAGACACACTCATCACTTTCCTCCGGGCAAATGTGGACGTGTTCGCTTGGGAACCGTCACAGATGCCCGGGATCCCCAGCGAAGTGATCGAGCACCATCTGAGGATCTACCCCGACGCCACGCCGGTACGCCAGAAACCTCGGAAACAGTCCCTGGAGCGGCAGAACTTCATCCGTGAAGAAGTCCGCAAGCTGCTACACGCTGGCTTCATCGAGGAGGTCCACCACCCCGAGTGGTTGGCCAACCCGGTCGTCGTCCCAAAGGCCAACGGGAAGCTTCGGATGTGCATCGACTACACCAGCCTCAACAAGGTATGTCCTAGAGATCCCTATCCTCTTCCACGTATCGATCAGATTGTGGACTCTACCTCCGGGTGTGACCTTTTGTCTTTCCTAGATGTATACTCTGGTTTCCACCAGATTCAGATGTCTAGAGAGGATAGGAAACATACTGCTTTTGTAACAGTGGATGAACTTTATTGCTATATTGTCATGCCATATGGTCTGCGGAATGCCTTACCCATGTTTGTACGAGCTATGAACAAAACTTTCTGTAATCTAATTAGAGATATAGTTGAGGTGTATGTCGATGATATTATAGTCAAGACTATGGTAGGGTCAACACTAGTTGAGGACCTGTCCCTCGTCTTCGACCGACTGCGCTCCACACGCACGAAGCTGAATCCTGAGAAGTGCATTTTCGGCGTCTCGGCAGGGAAGCTGCTGGGTTTTCTGGTCTCACATCGAGGCATCGAGGCAAACCCAGCCAAGATCAAGGCGATCGAGGCGATGAGGCCTCCCGGCCGCATCAAGGACGTCCAGAAGCTTACTGGATCTCTGGCTGCTCTTAGCCGCTTCATTTTGAGGCTGGCTGAGAGGGCCCTCCCCCTTTTCAAGCTATTGAGGAGGTCCGGTCCATTCTCTTGGACTGAAGAGGCTGAACAAGCCTTCCAGGAGCTGAACCAACACCTCACCTCACTGCCAGTATTGGTGGCTCCAGAGCCAGGTGAGACGTTGTTTTTGTATCTTGCTCCGTCCTCTCGGCGACCAGCACCATGCTGACCGCTTCTGCAGATGCAGCAGGGTCGCCAGGGGGGCACCAGGGTCTCCCCGGCCAAGGATGTTGAGCTGGACCACGGACATGGGGGTCCGGCAGCCACTCCTCTGGCTGAAGGTCCGGACCCTGGACAAGGGGGTCCGGAGGAGCCTCGACCCGGTGGGAACCCAGAACCGCTGGGGGCCCAAGGATCTGACGTGGTGGATAAGGGCGAGCCGGACCCGGTGGCCAGGGTCCGGACCATCTAGAAGCCAGTCTACTACGTCAGTGAAGTCCTCCACGAGGCAAATGCCAGGTATTTTGAGACACATAAGCTTATCTATGCCATACTTATTGCGTCCAGGAAACTGCGCCACTATTTTCAGGCACACAGAGTTGTCGTAGTGACCTCTTACCCGCTGAGAGCGATCCTGCACAACTCCAACGCCACGGGCAACATCGCCAAGTGGGCAGCAGAGTTGGCTGAGTTCCAGCTAGACTTCCAGCCCCGCCATGCAGTCAAAAGCCAAATCCTGGCTGATTTCATAGCAGAATGGACTCCTTCCCCAAGCAATTCTGGGGGTCCGGACCTCAACGCCGGACCCCCGGAGCCGGAAGTCAGGACACCAGTCTTCACCGAGCCCCACTGGATACTCTTCTTTGACGGGTCCGTCCGTAAGCAGTGGGCTGGAGCTGGTGTGGTCCTCATCGACCCAAACAGAGATCAGCTGAAGTACATGGTGCACCTTGAGTTCAAGGCCACCAACAACATGGCAGAGTACGAAGCTTTGATCTTTGGCCTGACACAAGCCCTGTCTCTGGGGGTCCGGCAGCTCCTGGTGAAGGGAGATTCTCAGCTAATCATCAAGCAGGTCCGGGGGGATTGCAGCTGCAACAATCCCCAGCTCGCGGCATACCTCATTCACGTGAGGAAGCTCGAGAAGGACTTCGATGCCTTGGAGCTGCAACATGTTCCCCACGAATTCAACTCAGCAGCAGTGATCTCTCCGCGAGAGCATCTACCTGGGCATCTGTGCCCAAGGGCATCTTCGAAAGATGGCTGCTGAGACCTACCGCCCAGCCGGCCGAACTGGGTGAAGGGGATCAAACTAGCACCTCGAAGCTAGCGGTCCTGGCGGTATTCCATCCGTGGTGCCCGCCCAGGGTTGTGTGCGCTATTGAGGACCCTGGAGACCTCATAGCGCCACTCCCACCTACTCAGGGAGGTCCCGATGCATGGATCTCCGAGATCCAGGACTACCTGAAAGACAACATCCTTCCTGATGACGATGTGTCCGCTGAGCACATAGTACGATTGGCTAAATGCTACGCGGTGATAGAAGGGGATATCTACCGCCATGGCGTCAATGGTATCCTCATGCGGTGCATTTCCCAGGAAGAGGGCCGCGAGTTGCTCGCGGAGATCCATGGAGGCGAGTGTGGAAGTCATTCCTCATCTCGCACGCTTATTGGTAAGGCCTTTCGGCATGGCTTCTACTGGCCGACAGCACTCCAGGATGCAGCTGAGCTGGTAAGGTCCTGCAAAGCATGCCAGTTCCATGCAAAGCAAATACACACACTGGCTCAAGCTCTGCAAATGATCCCACCCTCATGGCCATTCGCCGTATGGGGCGTGGATATCCTAGGGCTGTTCCCCCGGGCCGTCGGCGGGTTCCGGTTCCTCTACATCGCCATTGACAAATTCACAAAATGGCCGGAGGTTACCCCTGTGGTGAACATCACCAAAAAATCAGTAGTCGCATTCCTCATGTCCATTGTGTGCAGATTTGGCGTCCCAAGCCACATCATCGCGGACAACGGGACCCAATTTAAAAGCAGACTCTTCCAAGAGTACCGCGAGGACATCGGCATCCAGCTATGCTTTGCATCCGTGGCACATCCCCGCAGTAATGGACAGGTCGAGAGAGTGAATGCAGAGGTCCTTAGGGGACTCAAGACCCACACCTATAATTACTTAAAGAAGCATGGTGCAAAATGGGTTGATGAGCTTCCGTGTGTACTATGGGGCAACCGGACCACACCCAGCCGAGCCACCGGGGAGACCCCATTCTTCCTGGTCTACGGGGCTGAAGCATGCCTTCGCTCGGAAATTCACCTGGGCTCACCACAGGTCCAAGCTTTTGACGAATCCATGCAGGAACAACTGCGGCGTGACGACGTGGACTTCGTTGACGAACGAAGGTGGCGAGCAGCAATCCGAAATGCACGCTACAACCAGGCGCTATCATCAACGGTTCGTGCACAGTAGGGAGCTCCGGGCTGGGGACCTCGTCCTAAGGCGGATTCTGAACTGAGTAGGGCTCCACAAACTCTCCCCCAGCTGGGAGGGTCCCTTCAAGGTTACAGAAGTATGCCGGCCCGGATGCGTTCGCCTTGCCACAGAAGAAGGGGTGACGCTACCCAACCCATGGAACATAGAGCATCTGCGTAAGTTTTACACTTAGATAGAGTAGGAAAATGAATTTTCTTTTGTAATAAGATAGAATTAGCGTGCGGTCCAGAGCGGTGGGGGTCCGTCCTCGTAAACCCAGCCTCTGGCATCCATCGCACCATCGGCTAGTATTAACGCGCGGCCCAGAGCGGTAGAGGTCCGCCCTCATAAACCCGGCCTCTGGCACCCATCGCGCAAGCCATGTATATCAAGTTGCAAAGGAAAGATTTGCCCCCAGTTCTGTCTTTGTGTCAAAATCTTATTTCGCATTTCGATTCTTGAGCTTTTGCCTTTCTAACCCCCGTGCGGACTTTCACTCTTGTCGCTACAGCTAAGATCTGTATTGAGTTGCCGGACTGCCGTATAGGTCCGAATCCCCTTGCTGCTGGGAGTGGGGTCTGGACCCTTAGGGACCTGATCTGGAGAGGGGGTGCTTGTTTCCTGGAGTGGTCCGGAGTCCTGTGTAGCCGCTTAGCTGGTTCCGTACCCAAAGCCTACATGCTCCACCACCCTGTAACGAGTGCTCTAGTACCCGAAGCTGGGTAATTAGGGGCCCATACCTCGTTCTAACTCAAGGGTTGGCTTCCTAAGTCCTACACGACAGGTCCAGCTCCATATCTCAAAGGATCGAGTACGACAGAATAGCCTCACCCACTGCTAGGGAGGGGTCTGGAACGTCGGAGCCAGGTCCGGTAAAGTCGTGTTTGTTTCCTGGAGTGGTCCGGAACCCTGTGTAGCGCCTTAGCCTAGTTCCGTACCCTAAGCCTACACACTCCACCACTCTGTAACAAGCATTGAGCTGCCTGGACCTACGTATCCGGAGCCCCGAACCTCGTACTAGCTTGGGGGCCGGTCCAGAATAAGTCCCGCGGGCCTGCTACTAAGCTTTGACTTTGAGTGGTATGCAGGTTGGGCCTTGACTGGTGGTAGCTAGCCTCAAACCATTGAGCCTACCTACCAGGGGGTCCCGGCATCCATTTTAAGGCTTCATGCAGATCGAGGTCCAGTCTCAGTGGTAGACAAACTCAAAACAACTGAGCCTGTCTCCCCGGGGGCCCGAGCATTCGCTTTGAGCCAGACACCAAGGATCGATTCTGCATGCGTCAAACAGCTAAGTTGCAGTATCATTACTACCATCCCAGCGAGTTTGATTTTCCTCTCTGTAGTTTTTTCTGCTATACAGGGAATAAGTCGCTCATTTGACTTGCAATCTATGCTACACCTATGCCCAAGGACACTTGCTCAACCTCATACGGGGGTCCGGAGTGTCTTCTCGGCTCGGATGGCAGATAGGTTCTAACAACTGAACCTATCTACCAGGGGGCCAGGGCGCCGGGGTGCTGTATACCGCAAACCAGAGCAACTGACAAACAACTAAGTTAAAATTTTCTTCTATTAAAATTTCAGCAAGTACAATGTTTTTACATAATACAAAAAATAAAAGTTCGCCTACTGTAATGGTCCAGCTCAGGAATCTGCAGGCTTCCGCTTGAAATAAGCAGCTACGAAGTCGATGACAACCCGCACACTTTCCCGAGCAGAGGCCTCCGTCTCCGCCACTGGACTATCGACGACGGGGGCTAGCGAGATGGCAGGGTCGTGGCTCTGGAGGCAGGTCAAAATGCACAGCTCGCGGCCCTCGGCTTCAAGGTGGCCAGCAAGGATCGGCTCCAGGCGCCGGAGTCTATCTGAAGCAGAGTTCAGTACTGGGAGGGCGTCAGCAATTGAAGCTGGTGGCTCCGCCACTTGGATTGGACTCATTCCAAGTGGCACCAGAGCTGAGCTTGCTTCGCTCGCCCAGTCGATGATTCGCTGGGCCTCCATACGCTGGTCCTCCTGCAGCTTCCGAACTACCTCCTAGACCGTCTCCTGCACCTGGGCATCCAGTGCCGCCTGAGCCGCCTCCAGCTGGCGGGTCTTCTCCTGGAGCGAGGCCTCTTTCTGCGCCGCTGACTCCTTCAGGGTCTTAAGACTCTCGCGTTGGCGCGCAAGGTGAAAGGATCTTAAGATGCCTAGAGGGGGGGGGGTGAATAGGCAATCTGCAATTTAAAACACTTAACAAAAATATCAGACACAGACCAGCCCGGATACTCCGGTATAAGCCCGGATACTCCGGGTTTGGAGGTTCGGAGTATCCGGAGTTATATCCGGAGTCTCCGGGTATGAACAACCTGAAAGGAAACTGTAGAAATCTGAGTATGAAAAGTAGATCGAGCTAAAGTAAGAGTACCAGGGGTTCCTTAAGGTTGATATCCAACAAATAGAATTCACTAGAAACTCGTGAGTGAGTAGATCGAGCTCAAACCCTAGAAATGAAGTCTCACAAGCAAATAGCAATGAAATCAAGTAAACTAACACAAAGGAGACAAGGATTTGTTTCCCGAAGTTCACACCCGAAGGTGCTACGTCTCCGTTGAGGAAGGATTCGAGAGACGGTGCTCAAGAACCCCTATGCTCCTCTTCCAAGGGCAAGATCACCTCTCAAGCCCAAGGTTACTTACTATGGATTCCTCGGCGAGGAATGGAGCTTACAAAATTCTTGTGCAGCTCACAATCTTGATTGAGCAATCACAAGCACGCCTAGCCGTCTAGGAGCACAAGGCTCCAAGAGTAACAAACTTGAATCCGCGGGCTTGACCAAAACCAAGTGCTCAAGAGATGGAAATGTGGCTCACTAGCACTAATCCTTGCTCTTGCTTGCTTCTCACTCAAATCCCTCAAGGGAATCACTCAAGAATGGAGAAAAGGGAGTGAGAGAGCTCTTTTTTGGCTTAGGTTTGAGTTCAGCTCGTCAAAGTGGCAAGAGAGAGGGCTGAAGGGGTATGGAGGGGGTATTTATAGTCTTCAGCCCAAAAATAGCCGTTGGGCGAAAAGGTACCCGGAGACTCCGGGTATATGCCCAGAGACTCCGGGCAACCCTAGGTTTTCAGACCGAGAATAGCTCCCGGACACTCCGGGCAATGGGGTCCGGAGTATCCGGACCTATACCCGGAGTATCCGGGTAAGGCAGGGAAAAACTTCGGTTTTGCTTTTATGAGTTGTTTTGTGGCTCACAAGTGTTTGTATAGGTTCTCTTGAGCACAAGATTCAAATCGAAACTCTTGAACCAAGTCCCTCTTGATAGTACGGCGTTCCTATACTCAAATTTCAAATTTAAAATCTAATTTCTTGAGTAAACTTGAACTCCGCTTTTTTCATTTCCTTTTTGAGGGTCGTATATCGTCACTTGATCCATTTATACAAATTCACCACCTGCACACATGTTCAATTACACGATTAAATACACATGTGTTTTGTCATTAACCACCAAAACCCACTTAGGGGCCTAGATCACTTTTAATCTCCCCCTTTTTGGTGATTGATGACAACCCACATATAACTCATTTGATAATCATAAAGTGATAAACATCTAGCATATAAGAGCTCCCCCTAAATGTATGCCATGAACTTTGAATTTCAATTTTGACTTGACATGTCAACAATTGGCATATATATCAAGAGAACCACAAAAGCTCTTATATATTTTACAGTGGGGTGAACAGGTGAGTGCAAAGAAAATGTGTGATGCAAGTGACATATTATTCACTCAAGAAAAGAGGTGTTCGACAGCAGAACCCGGAGACTCCGGGTATAAGTCCGGAGACTCCGGTCAGGATCTCCGGAGAATCCAGCCTGTAGCCCGGAGTATCCGGCCCTTCTGAACCAGAACACAGAAAAACAGAAAACAGATAGTTCACAGCTCAAATATGTCACATACTAGCAGAAATTCCTTAGAATAAACTCAAGTTCGACAGCTAAGCACAGAGTAGCACACATTACAAAGGTTCTCACACCACATAGTCCTTACGCACGATCGAGTAAGTTCGAAATGAAAAGGAACGATATAAGTTCGATACAAGGGCGACACATGCCCATGCCCAAATGAGTACATAAAAGGTAGTTTCACTCCCCCTTTGTCATCAAGTGCCAAAAAGAGAATGAAAAGAAGAATGAAGTCCATCTACTCATCATCTTCATCTTGAGCGGCATCCTCGGAGGTATCCTCATCTTCATCGGAGTCGGGGTGCTCACGGTAGCCTATGGGCTCATCTTCTTCGGTCTCCTCTTCCTCATCAAAGATCTCTTGGCCACTCGCAGGAGCCCGGCGTGAGGAAGAAGAAGCGCGCCGACGAGGAGAGCGGGCTTGGCGTCGAGCAAGAGGAAGTGGAGCATGAGCAGCAGCAACGGCAGCCTCATCGGCGGCATCCCACTCAGCAAAAGGATCATCGAAGTCCGGGAGCTCACGGTGCGCATCCAAAGGAAGGTTCAAATGACCCCGAATCTCATTAATCGACCTTGTGTTCTCATGAACATCTTGTGCAATGTTCCTGCACATGCTAAACAAGCTGCGGAGGGCCCTCTTCACAAAAGAGTCATGGTGACGGTGACGAGATGATGAAGAGGCACCCACAGAAGATGGAGCAGGATCATGTCTTGGGTTTCTTGTTGCACCGGCATGAGATGGAGGAGGAGGTGGTGCACACCAGAGCGGGCACGCAGGTGAAGAGGCTCATGCTTGACTGTCTGGAAATGTGACCTTCGTCACCCTCTCTATCATGTACATGATGTATGGTGCAGCAGGAAGTGACTTCTTGGCCTCAATCATAGTCCTTCTTAGCTCATTCCAAATAAAGTCCATGATGCAAAAAGGTCTTCCACTTGGCAAAGTACGGGCTAGAAGGTTCACTGCATAGTATCCAAGTGCCACGGAATCACCATCATTTGCATCAATAGTGGCTCTAAAGAATTGATTCATTGCATAGTATACCGGGAGGAGATGGTTTGCCTTTCCTTCTTGAGCACAAATAGGATTGTAGAACAAGGTAGGTACTTGATATGGCTTGAGTTGTTCCTCAACATGAATGGGATCTCTTTTCTCATCCTCAGTGCCAAGTCCAAGTAACCTAGAGAATGTCATGTAATCTACTCTATACTTGGCTCCCTCGGTGGTCCAATAGAATGCAATCTCCCTTTCATCATAGTACAAAGAAGAGTGAAATTGAGCTAGGATTTCCTCATTCCAATCATAGCGAAAGCCCATGATATCATAAAGACCCATCTCTTTGCACTTTTCCATAGCCTCATTAAAGAATGGATCCTTCATATTTTCATAGTATTTCCAATCCGCGTACTTGCATGGAACAATGAGAGCTCAAGACTTACGTATCCAGTGGCGGAGCTTGAGCAAAATCTTAGGGGGGGGGGTAGACTGCCAGAGTTTAGTACTTAAAGTATTTAATAGAGATATTGCACGGCAACTTGTCCACATTTCAGTTACAATAATACAATATAGCATGGATGTCAAGGATGCACTAATCTATAAGACTATATACATATATATGCTTCATACAAAAGGAAGTTGTACCAAAATATGGCACTGTAGCAACATGAAATTTCCTACTACAGATCAGCCCGTCGACACTTTTGCTTCTTGAATTCTGAAATAATGTCATCATAGCTCCACTTGTCAGCAAGCTCCCCCTCTATGTTCACTAGCAAACTATTGGCAAGAAATTCATCTTCCATCTTGTTACGCAACCTTGTCTTAGTGATTTTCAAAATAGAAAATGCTCGCTCTGCACTAGCAGTTGAAACAGGAAGAGTAACAAGCAAACGAACTAATCTATCAATCAGATTATATATAGTATGGCATTTGGTCTCGACAAGGCATTGACAAAGCTCAGTTAAGGTTGCAACACATTTCAATTCTTTGCTGCTAGTAGCATCCACAACAAAATGTTTCAGTTGCTGCTCCAAGCCAGAGATGTCTTGTTGGTCAAAATCTACAGGATAATACTTCTTTGCCAGCTCACATATGGTAGAAGCTTTAAAGGACCTAAATCCGTTTTTAGGTATCAATGTTGCACTAGTTGACAAAAGATCCATCACCTTTTCATTGAACCTGTAATCTAGTTCTTGCAGCTGGGTGTCAATTGTTGCACGGAAGATTTCCACTCGAAAATATAACTCCTTTGTAAAATGGTCAGCCTGGCGACGAGCACGACCACCACGCATAATGTAGGTTTCCTGCATATCTGGAATATCAATGCCATGGTTCACACAGAATTCTGTAACTCTGATAAAAAAATTCTTCCAACCATCATCTGATCTTAGTTGGCCAAGAAGTACTTTTGTTGAATGCACTAAACGGACAGCATTTACTAGGTCTTGAGATTTCTTTTGTAGAGCTCGATAGAGGTCATCAGTTATCTCCATTATTTCTTTCATCATGCACATGATGAATATAAATTCAAAAGAGGTCAAATAGTTGAAGGAAGTATCACCATCAGCACGGTTTGCACCGGCTGAAGAATCAGCAGCTAAATTTTGGAGGACAGAACTTACTGCATTGAACAAATGCATAAGACTCGAAATCGATCCAAAATGGGAACCCCACCTACTGTCTCCTGGTCGTTTTAGTGCGCAGATCTGATTTGCCCCCTGACCAGTTTCGAGATCATCGATAGTTAATCTGCGTGCCATTTCAACCATTTGAGCTTCATGCAGTTCATCATGGCGCTTTGAAGAGGAGTCAACAGTGGTAACAATAAAATTCAGCTTCTGAAAAAACTGTGTAACCGGAACAACATCCTTGGTTGCATCAACTAGTGCAAGTTGCAAGCGATGTGCATAGCAGTGAACATAATATGCATAAGGACATTCTCTCATAAAAAGAGCTTGCAATCCATTTAGTTCCCCTTTCATATTACTAGCCCCATCGTATCCTTGACCACGAAGGTTCTAAATATCAAAAGAGTGGTTAGATAACATAGAACATAAGTTTTCTTTAAGTGTTGTAGCTTTGGTGTTCGTGACATGTATCAAATCAAAGAACCGCTCTTGCAAAATGCCATTGCTGTCAACAAATCTGAAAACCACTGCCATTTGCTCTCTCTTTGAAGCATCACATGTTTCATCCACCAGAATAGAAAATTTAGAATCCCCAATTTCATCTCGAATTTGTTTTCTAACTTTAGCAGCAAAAATACCCAAAATCTCCTTCTGAATGTCAGGAGATGTGTACTTCGAGTTGTATGGAGCATTTCCCAAAACAACTTCAGCAATATCAGGATTGAATTCAGCTAGAAGCATTACCAATTCAAGAAAGTTCCCTTTATTCCTTGACTGTTCTGTCTCATCATGACCCCTAAAAGCACAACACTGGAATATGAGCCACTTAACAGCTGCAATTGATGTTCTGAGCCGCAAACGGTTTCTTTCTATGTCTTTCTTATTCTTTACTTCCACAACATTTTCAATATGACCCGGCTGATTGAGTAAAGCTTGGCATTCTGTTACAGCGTTATTGTGCTTTGAGCAAGGATCAGAACCTATATGAGTTAAAAATGCACATTGTTTCCCATTTCTAACCTTCTTCCAGGATCCAAAACCTTGAACGGTGAAGACATACATCAGAACCACCTTGTTGGGTCTTGCTTTTGTTGGAGACAAAGCAAAATAGACAATATGCCTGGTGATTGCTCTCTGAATACTCCAGCCATGATGGGAAACAACTGAACCAATGATACTGAAAGCGGCGTTGATGGTGTTGTGGTCCAGAAGGCTTGTATGTCTGCAGTAGAGGTTGCATCGGACCTAAGTTCAAATATGCCCGTTTGACAACATCTCTTTCGTTAGGTGGATACTGCCAAATTTGTGGGTGCTTTGCTGGGTCTCTCTCCAAGAATTCAATACCTCTGAATAAAACTTGTTCATTGTTTCTCTACACTTCTAGTTCTTCCTGATTCTGCTGCTCCAACTGAAACAAGGGTGGAGGGTGAGTTGAAGGATCTTCATTGACTGGTTCTTGGTCAGTTCTTCTCCTTTTGAAATATGCATCGATTGTATTTGTATTCCCTTTAACCATGGTTAGATACTTAGATATTAGATAGTGACATCTTGCATTACAAATTACAATCACACAATATTGATGTGTGTTAATCTCCCTTTCCGCTTTCCAAAAAAAATTCCCAAATCTTAACTGAATGCAGTACAAAATTACCTGGGATTGGAAAGAGAGTTGCAGTGCTAGCTGCAGGTCACTGTTGTGGTGTTGCCGATCTGCCGCCGGCCGAACACATCAATGGAATCGACCCACCTAGACTGGTGCGGTTTGGGGAATCGGCGGCGGCGGCTCACAGGTCGCAGCAACGGACGAGCACTGGAGCCTGGAGGGTTGGCGTTGACCTTTGGGAGTTTTGGGAAAGAAAGAAAAAGAAGGCCAGAAAGTAGAAGGGCAGCACGCAGGCCATTCGACTGGATACAGAGAGCATCACATAGCTGGGCCAAAGGCAGCCACTTAAGGCCCATCGCAGGGGGGGCAGTATGGAGTATCACGTAGCTGGGCCACATGGTCATAAGCAAAAAATAGAAATCCAGGGGGGCCATGGCCCCTGTTGGCCCTGCTTATGCTCCGCCAGTGTACGCATCACCACTGAAGAATAAAAGTCTTCATGAAGCTTGCACCAAAAGCGCCTCTCAAGACCTTCACACTTGTCATATTTGTAGACTTCCTCCTTGCGTACCTCCCTAAGTGCCAATCTTGCTTGTAGTAATTTCTTTCCATTTCAACCGCAAAGCCAGGAACAATTCCAGGTCGATGAAGCCTTGAAACGCTTGGATAGTTGCGTTGCTCAGATGTGTATTCAACTCTCAAGCGAGGAGAGGTTTTAGGACAAATGTCATGAGCAATACCCTTGCTTGTTGGAGTTGGATGAGATGGAGGAGCTGCGGGTCGGCTTTGCATAATATAAGGAGCTTTCCTTGGCTGAACTGCTCCCAGCAGGTTCCTTGCCCGCACGATGATGTGGACGCAACTCCCTTGAAAGATTTCGAGGGGCATCTTCCCCTTGAGCGTGAGGATCATGACGGCGCTTTTGCCTCCTTTGTTCCGCATCCTCCAAGGACTCACCAGCATGTGACCTCACCATGCCTAAGGATAGATAAGAAGGATCAAGACCAAGTTGGATAGAATTTGGAAGAAAAAGATGTGCTGGTGGTGATCAAGTCCGGAGACTCCGGGTATATCCCTGGAGACTCCGGCCCATAGGGTCCGGAGTATCCGGGTGTATATCCGGAGTATCCGGATTCGAGCGCCTGGAACCCTAGTTTTCAAAAATCTAAGGTTTTGACCATGGGATTTGAACAAAACTTGAGACAAAGGTTCCTACACATGCTAGGAAGAGATGCCCTAAAGATTTTTCAAAGAAACCTACGACATTGGGAGATCGGGCGATCCGAAGTTCAAAGTACCTTTGAAACCGTTGAGAGCGCGGGAACTTCAAATCCAAGGCCTCCCCGGAGTTTCTGGAGGGGAGGAGAGTCTTCCTTCAAAGATTGACGAGTTCTTGATGGTTGGAAGGGTGGAATCGCCCCTACGACGTGAGAGGGGAAGAGGAGAAGGGTGAGAGCGGCGTCGGCAGTGAAAAATGACTTGAAACCGTTTAACCCCGACCCCCCACGGTATATATAGTAAAACTTAAGTACCCGGAGTATCCGGCCTCAGGGCCGGAGTATCCGGACAGTCCGGAGTATCCGGGCCCTGGGCTGGAGACTCCGGCTCCCCCTGAGACTGAGCAGAAAAGAGTTCAAAAGAACTTGATCTAGATGGATTTGGTATAGATAGATTTTGAAGATCTAATGGTGTGAGAGAAATTACTCAACTTGAGATCAGCCAACAATCAATCAAGAAGAACAATGATCTCAAGTGAGTAAAGTGAAGAATCAAGCCTTTTATAAAACAAAAGTCACCCAATTTTTGAAAGTTTTTCAAGATCTTTTCATTTTGGAGAACCACTTAATCTAAGATCATTCAAGTGTATGCAGTGATTCAAGCTAGGTTACGAGAATCCAAGATGTTTAGTTCACTTCTCAAAGCACAAAACCTTGACTCATCTAGAGGCTTAGTGAAGATATCGGCAAGTTGCCCGTCGGTGCTTACATGTTGTAAAGCAATATCTTCCTTAGCCTCATGATCTCTTAAGAAGTGATGACGAATATCTATGTCCTTTGTTCAAGAGTGTTGTACCGGGTTGTTTGCTAACTTGATTGCACTCTCATTGTCACAAAACAGAGGAATTGCATCAAAACGACAACCAAAGTCACTCAACGTTTGTTTCATCCACAAGAGTTGTGCACAACACGCACCGGCGGTGACATACTCGGCCTCCGCCGTGGACAAGGCAACCGAATTTTGCTTCTTAGAGCTCCAAGCTACTAAGGACCGGCCTAGAAATTGACAAGTCCTCGTAGTGCTCTTTCGATCCACTTTGCAACCAGCATAATCCGAATCGGAATAGCCAAGTAAGTCAAAAGATGAGCCCTTGGGATACCATAAACCAAGGTTAGGAGTGAATACCAAATATCTTAGGATTCTCTTAACCGCCATCAAATGACATTCTTTCGGATTAGCTTGAAATCTTGCACACATGCACACACTAAGCATAATATCGGGCCTAGATGCACAAAGGTAAAGGAGGGATCCAATCATGGAGCAATATACCTTTGGATCCACGGCCTTGCCATCTTCATTGAGATCGAGATGCCCATTGGTTGGCATGGGAGTTTTGATGGGCTTGGTATTTTCCATGTCAAACTTCTTGAGCATATCCTTTAAGTACTTGGTTTGACTAATGAAAGTGCCATCCTTGAGTTGCTTGATTTGAAATCCGAGGAAGAAGGTCAACTCGCCCATCATAGACATCTCAAATCTCTTTGTCATAATCCTACTAAAATCATCGCACCAAGTTTTGTTAGTAGAGCCAAATATAATGTCATCGACATATATTTGGCACACAAAGATATCTCTATCAACTATGCGAGTGAAAAGAGTAGGATCGGCCTTGCCTATTTCAAAGTCTTTCCTTAAGAGAAAGTCCTTAAGGCATTCATACCATGCTCTAGGGGCTTGCTTGAGCCCATAGAGCACCTTATAGAGCAAATAGACGTGGTTTGGGAATTTTGGATCTTCAAAACCCGGTGGTTGCTCAACATATACCAATTCGGAGATTGGTCCATTAAGGAAAACACTCTTCACGTCCATTTGATATAGCTTGAAATCATGGTGAGTAACATAGGCAAGCAAAATACGAATTGATGCAAGCCTAGCTACGGGTGCATAAGTCTCACCAAAGTCCAAACCTTCGATTTGTGTGTAGCCTTGAGCAACCAACCTTGCTTTGTTTCTTGTTACCACACCATGTTCATCTTATTTGTTTCGAAAGACCCATTTGGTTCCAATGATATTTTGCTTGGGTCTTTCTACTAAGGACCAGACTTCATTCCGAGTGAAATTGTTCAATTCTTCTTGCCTAGCCATCACCCAATCCGGATCATCCAATACTTCCTCCACCTTAAGAGGTTCCAAGGAAGAAACAAACAAGTAATGTTCACAAAAAGTAGCTAAACGAGGTCGAGTGGTTACCCCTTTACTTATGCTTCCAAGGATATTATCCACGGGATGATCTTTTGAATTATGTGATGAACTCTTGGATGTGGAATGGAGGATTGATGTTGGATTGGTTCAGCTTCTCTATCATCTTGTGACTGATCTTGATGTTGAGTTGATGCCTCGGCTTGAGTAGCCCGGATACTCCGGTCTGGAGTCCGGATACTCCGGTCAATATGTTCAGAGTCTCCGGCTTCGTATCCGGAGTTTCCGGATTTTGCAGCGGATGTAGAGGTAGATGGCCCTTGAAACATCAACTCATCATCATCATCATTGTCCACTTGTTCTTGAGGTTTTATTTCACCAATTGCCAACTTCTGGATAGCTTGACTTGATGATTCTTCCATTCCTATAACACTATCAACTTGCTCCCCTTGAGAGCCATTAGATTCATCAAATGTCACGTCACACGTTATTTCAACACAACCGGAGGTTTTGTTGAAAACACGATAGTCATGAGCATTTGAGGCATAACCAAGAAGAAAATCTTCATCAACTTTTGGTGCAAACTTAGAGTTCTTGGGCTTCTTGTTAAGAATGAAGCACTTACTTCCAAAAACTCTAAAGTAAGACACATTAGGCTTCTTACCAAGTAGAAGCTCATATGCCGTCTTGTTCAAGATCTTGTGAAGATATAGACGGTTGATGGCATGACATGCCATGTTGATTGCTTCCGCCCAAAATTGATCCGAGATCTTGTACTCATCAAGCATTGTTCTTGCAGGCTCGATGAGAGTTCTATTTTTCCTCTCAACAATTCCATTTTGTTGAGGAGTGTATGGAACCGAGAACTCATGACCAATGCCATCTTCATCTAAAAACTCTTCTACGTTAGTGTTCTTGAATTCGGTGCCGTTGTCACTTCTCACTTTCTTTATCTTAGTCTCAAATTCATTTTGAGCTCTTTTTGCAAACTTCTTGAAGGTCTCTTGCACTACACTTTTGTCATGCAAAAAGAATACCCAAGTGAAACAAGAATAATCATCAACAATGACAAGACCATATTTGTTACCACCAATGCTAATGTACGCCACCGGGCCAAAGAGATCCATATGTAGAAGTTCAAATGGCTTGACGGTGGTGACGATGCTCTTTGATGGATGTGGAACACCAACTTGCTTCCCGGCTTGGCATGCACTACAAACACGATCTTTCTCAAAAGAAACATTTGTTAGTCATAGGATGTGATCCCCCTTTAGAAGTTTGTTGAGATTTCTCATCCCAACGTGAGCTAGTCGGCGATGCCATAACCAACCCAAGCTAGACTTTGCTATCAAGCAAGCATCAAGTTGAGCCCTCTCTTGAGAAAAATCCACAAGATAGAGCTTTCCCTTGAGCACCCCCTTGAAAGCAACGGAGTCATCGCTTCTTCTAATGACGGTTACACCCTTGTTAGTGAACAAACAATTGAAGCCCGAATCACAAAGTTGTGAGATGGACAACAAATTGTAACCAAGTGACTCAACTAAAAGAACTTTTGAGAGAGTGAACTTTGAGTTTAGGTTAATGTTACCGGTACCAAGCACTCTTCCATTTTGATTTCCCGCAAAAGTAATGAAATGATCTCCACTTGATGCGGTTATTGTTTCAAACATACTCCTTTCTCCGGTCATATGATTTGTGCATCCACTATCAATCACCCAAGTTGATCCACCGGAGGAGTATCCCTACAAAACAAAGTTACTCTTTTCTTTTAGGTACCCAACAATACTTGGGTCCTTTAATGTTAGTCACAAGAACTTTGGGCACCCATACATGGTTTTTCACTTTTGTGTTCCATGTACGGTGTCCTACAAACTTGGCAACCACTTTACCACGGTGGTTCCATGTCAATACATAATCGGCATAAAAGGATACATGAGATGATTCTTGTGCTTTGATCTTAGTTGGGTTAGAGGCCTTGAACTTATCTTCTTTGAATGAGGATGCAACAATCTTAGCACCCTCATCACATGTTATGCCTCTCTTGATAAAGTTGACATGACCACTTTCTTGAATCACATCATTTGTCTTATGAATGGGAGTGGTCATGTTCACTAGACCTCCTTGAGCACCCAAGGCGGTCTTGTTCTTGTTCTTGGTAAATGGAATGGCATGTGAAGTACCTTGCCCATTCCTACCAAGTCCCTTACCCACTTCAAACCCAAACTTGCTCATGTATCTTGACCCAAATCCCTTGGTGTGTTTCTCAAACTCACCTACCCTTGTAAAGGGAATTTTCTTTGGGACTTGAGTATGTGATGGAGCCTCTTCTTGCAACAAATGAGTGAGTCTAGAGATTTCTTTCTTCATTGCATTCATCTCAACATGGTTAGTAGCACAAGTTTGAATATCGATGTTATAGCACTGTGCACAACCATTACTAGTAGAGGGACTAGATGAATTAGATGTCTCTCTAGTCTTAGAAGTACTTTCCCAAAGAGTATTAAATTGAACTTCAAGTGCCGTGTGATTAGCTTGTAAGCTTGTTATGCTCTCTTGAAGTTTCTCATTATCTTTCCTTAGAAAAGTGGTAGTGTCATTGACAAAAGAAAATTTTCTAGTCAAATCATTCACTTTTTCTTCTTCACTAGAGAGTGACTCTTTCAACTCAAGAAGAGTGTCATCATTGACTTTGATTGAGTTCACAAGCATCTTGTTTTCCTCCCTTTCATAGGCGAGGTCCTTTTCAAGAGCCTTGAATTTTTCTCTCTCAAGTCTAAGTAATTCTTCTTGTGTTTCAAGAGTCTCATCCGCTTCATCTAGTTTCATAACTAATTTCATCATTTTAGTTGTGGCCCCTTTACCATATTTCTTGACTAGTTTAGCAACTTCTACTTCATTATTGTTGGCGCTCCTTAAGTATCCATTTTATCTCCTGTTTAACTTTTATAATGGCATGAATTTAATATCAAAATCACTAACCATCCTAACCTCGGCCCAATTATTGGTCGTTTTCGTGTTTGCACATATATTTTGGAGGTACTTCGTTTTTGCAGGTTTTTGACCAATTTTGGAGCATGAAATGGCGAGGCTCACGATCACGCGATGACACGAAGAATGACGAAGGCCAAAGCCCGAACAAAGGATCGAAGGCCATGATGATCAGAGGCCCGTTCATGCACATCCACCCTCCAATGAAGCCCAAAAGACAAAACCCACAAGATAAGATCAAGATACTTCGGGGCTAAGCAAAGCAAAGAGATATTTAAGGAAGGATTTTCCATCCTATTCTTCTCCTCGAAGAAATCTCGAAGATAACGACGTCTAAAGGGGTGCAATCGTGAAAGACATAAACTCTAGAAGATTCCAGGAGACTTGGGGAGAAAGTTGAGCACGAGCTGGCGAAGGAAAGTGCCAGGCCAGCCGGCCTAGGCTCATTGGACCAGCCGGCCCCGGCCCTTTTTAGGTCGGTTCGACCTCTCCTTTGACCGAGGGTTCCCTGAGGCTATTTAAAGACCCCTCCCCAAGGTTCACGCAGAGATCAATTCGGGAGACGACGCCAAGGAGCAGAGAATATAGAGGGACACCTCTCGGAGAGCCGAGGGTCGTGCTAGTTGTCTAGGGTTTGCCCTAGCCGACGTGGGAACCTTGCAAGGAAGACCACGTCGGAGTTCTGGAGCTAGGATCATCAAGATCAAGGTAGGGCCCCGGTTGTGATCTTGTGATGTACTATCATTCATGGTGAAGTTATTTGTGTTTCCGAATGTTTAGCGACCATGTTCTCCTCTTTCGATTTCGTTCTTTTCTTTGGGTTCGCTTCATCTTAGATCTATTATCGAGATAAATCACTTAGCATGATCTTGTAGTCATGGTGGCTAGAGGTTCATGGCGGAACTACCAAAGGGGTTCGACTTGCTTCAGGGTATCCCGTTGAAAGGGGTGGTGTCGTGACAGGCCGTTGCCACTTAGTAGGTTGGGTATCGAGGGATCGGATTGGAGATTTTGGGTTTAAAGAGGCTTTTCATTGAGATTCACATCTATCTTACTTCACTTTATCTAACTAGAACTACAACATATGCATGATCTAGGTGATCTAGATTGGTTATCTCTAACTTTCTCTTGCTAACTTTGGTGTTTGTCGTGTTTTTAATAGATTAGATTCGTTTTACACCACATCAACACAAAGAAATTTCTATGCTAGTAGATTGTTTCTTGTCTCTTTGGTTCCGTGGATTGATAAACCTTGGGGGAATACTCTAAGGGAAAAGCTACACGAAACCGTGAGCTTGCGGTATATAAATCGGGGGCGCTAAGGAGCATCAACAATTATCCATTTCATCGTCCGATGAGTTTGGAGATGTTACCTTGGAGTTTTTAGCCATGAGGCACATGATGGGATCTTCATCCTCATCGTCGGTGAGATCTTCAAACAAGCTTGGAGGATGTGGAGATGATGCCTTGAAAGCCATGGTTGCAACATCTTCTTTCTCGGACTCACTTTCTTGTTGTGAATCCCATTCTTGACCAAGATGAGCTTCTCCGGCTTGCTTCTTGTATCTTGATCTATCTCTCTTGGATGTGCTTTCTTTGGTGTCTTTGTTCTTCTTCTTCTCTTCCGGGCAATCGGCAATGAAATGCCCAACTTTGTTACACCCAAAACACGGCCTATTAGATCTTCTTCTTGGCTCATACTTCTTGTTCTTCCCAAAGTTTCTAAAGTTGCCTTTCTTCAATACTCTTGTGAAGTTCTTGATAAAGAAAGCCATTTGCTCATCATTAAGCTCTTCATCATCATCACTACTAGTGCCTTCATTTTTTGAGGATTGGTTTGCCTTTTCTTTTCCTTTTGACTTAGCTTGAAGTGCCAACCCACTATTCTTGGCCGCTTGTTCTTGAAGCTCAGCTAGATCTTGGTTGATCTTGACTCTCTTCAATTGATCATGGTGAGCTTCAATTCTTCCAAGGACATTCTCGGCGGTGAAGTGTTTGAATCCTCTTTCGGCTCTAATCAAGCTAGGTAGAGTAACATCCCTAGCCATATACACGGTCAAGAGCTTGTCCACAATCTCATGATCACCCCACTTGTCACCACCAAGAGATTTGATTTGGTTTGTGATCTTCTTCATGCGGTTATACATTTCTTTCACACCTTCATCCTTCTTCATGGAGAATAAGCTCAATTCATCTTCCAAAGTTTTGATTCTTGATTCACGTACTTTCCTTGACCATTGATGGTTCACTGGAAGAGTGTCCCAAGTATCTTTGGTGGTTGGTGCATCCTCTATCTTATCAAACTCTTCGGGACTCACGGATGTGTGTAGGATGTTCAACGCTTGGAAATTCCTTTGTAGCACATATGCTTGAATTGGTGTTGGAGTTTCATCTTCATCCGGAATTTCACACCCAACTTCCACAACTTTCCAAAGATGCTTGTGGATTGCATTCATGTAACCGAACATCTTAGTCTTCCATTGATTATATCCGGTACTATCAAAGAAAGGTGGCTTGCCCATATGAATTGATGCATTGTGCTCACTAGGTAGAGAAAAAGTGTAATCATGAGCAACTCTTCGATAATCGCCTTTGCCTTTTGACTTTGATGAGCTGCCCTTGTTTGAAGAGCGTGAGGCTCCTCTCTTGGAATCGGTGTCAGAGTCATCACTAGAGTCAATGATAACTCGGGAGCTAGTCTTTTTCTTCCTTTGCTCCTTCTTCTTTTTCCTCCATGCCTTCCACTTCTCATAAGACATCTCATCATCGGATGTCTCTTCTTCACTTTCATCTCCAACATTCTTATTCTTATCTTTCTTCTTGTTGTTCGATGGCTCTGTATTTTTATCTCTTTTATCACCGGTATTGCCTTTTTCACCTTCATCAACCGGATTCACCGGATTCTTTTCATCATCCGACATCTTGACCTCTCCGGACGGTTAAGCCCTTTGAATGGAGAGCCAAGCTCTAATACCAATTGAAAGGATCTTAAGATGCCTAGAAGGGGGGTGAATAGGCAATCTGCAATTTAAAACACTTAACAAAAATATCAGACACAGACCAGCCCGGATACTCCGGTATAAACCCGGATACTCTGGGTTTGGAGGTCCGGAGTATCCTGAATTATATCCGGAGTCTCCAAGTATGAACAACTTGAAAGGAAACTGTAGAAATCTGAGTATGAAAAGTAGATCGAGCTAAAGTAAGAGTACCAGGTGTTCCTTAAGGTTGATATCCAACAAATAGAATTCACTAAAAACTCGTGAGTGAGTACATCGAGCTCAAACCCTAGAAATGAAGTCTCACAAGCAAATAGCAATGAAATCAAGTAAACTAACACAAAGGAGACAAGGATTTGTTTCCCGAAGTTCACACCCGAAGGTGCTACGTCTCCGTTGAGGAAGGATTCGAGAGACGATGCTCAAGAACCCCTATGCTCCTCTTCCAAGGGCGAGATCACCTCTCAAGCCTAAGGTTACTTACTATGGATTCCTCAGTGAGGAATGGAGCTTACAAATGTAACACCCGGTTTATAAAAGAACATAAACCGAGCAATCATATACGTGCCAGGATCAAGTCACACGTATATACAACAGAATGAACAGTATATCATAGCACATATCACGTAAAAAGACATAATAAAGCGAATACGAATGTTATTTATTACAATAATGACAAAATGTCTGATACAGCGGAAGCGAAGTACAAAATACGAATAAAGCTCTCCGAAGCTGAAGCAGGGCGCCACAGGGACGTCGACTGGGAGACGAACACCTAGAAGTCCTCGTAGTCCTGGTAGCGCTGGACGAACTCCCTCGTGTCGGCAGGAACTGAGCAGCAGTAGCGTAGCCAAGAGGAAAAAGTAGAGAAGAGGCAAGAGTGAGTACACAACTTGTACTCAACAAGTATAACACAAACTATGAGGCTCTAGGCTGGCTGACTCAACTGCATTAGCTTTTAAGTGTTGGCAAGATTTTATTTAAGCTATTTACTACTAGTTGATGAATTACCATTAACCCAGTTACATAGTAATCAATCAGAATTAATTATACTACTACTGAGAACCAAACCAAAACCAAACCACCAAGGTAACCCCGAGAAGCACCTCCCTCGTCGGAAGGAGATAACTTCACTAATCAAAAGGAGGATCTGGGCCGCTCATAACCGTGAGCACGGCTAGTATACCAGTTTTACACTCTGCAGAGGTTGCACAACTTTACCCACAAGTCGTGAGCTACGCCAGTTGTTCATCACACTTCCTTAGGTGAGATGACTAGCGACTCACTACGAGGCCGTTACAAAGGACACGTTGGTAAGGTGTAACCGCTAAGGAATCAGGCTCCGCAACGATGGTAACCACCTCGAGGGGGTACAAGACACACAGACCAGCCTCGTAGCCTGGCCACCATTGAAGCTCACCACCCCCCATGCCCCGTCGGTAAGTTACTCCCGAACCAAAATGGCCTAATTAGTAAGCCAAGACCGTCCCATTCCAGTCTTGTGGTAGCGCTGTTGTCCCAGGTTGTCGCTCTATGAACCGGTCCTTATGGAGAGTGGCCAACCAAGCACTAAGCACCGTGCTGGCCCCCTAAACCATGTTTCTAACAAAAGCCAGTTTTAACGAGACGTGAGCCACTCAAGCCACACAGAGTGCCACTCTCAGAATTAAGTTCAAGTAAACCATTAGTCAAATTAATTAAAAAGGACCCGAGTGTGTTATAGCGCAGCAACCTAGCACAACTAACCAAAATGCAACCCAAAGGTATATTTAAAGGATATAACTGGCTAGGAAATCCTTAAAGGCATACAGTATTAAAATGCAGTATGAAATTGTAATTAAAAGTGATAGGTTGTTCATGTTATACTTGCCTTCCTCGTACTGCTCCTGCTGCTGCTCAAACTGATCCGAAGACGGCTGCTCCGGGTACTGGTACTGAGGTTCCTCAGATGGATCAACGTCTACTCACGAACACATGGCCAAAACAATGCACAATAATAAGCATACAAGCAAACTCTAACAAAAAGCTAAAGAACAGTACATCAATACATAAAAACAGCGCACAAGACTACTCTAGAACTATTCTACGCGTTACAACGATCGCGTGGATAAAAAGAACGCTAAAAACGGAGCTAAAACGCGTAAACTAGGCTAAAAACAAGGTTCAGGGGCTTATTTGTAAGAAAACTGAAGTTCCAGGGGCTTTTCTACAAAAACCAGGGACTGAAACGTAAATAAACATTAAATCTAAGGGCTGACGTGCAAAAACACAAGGCCTGGACTGCGGGTGCTAATTCTAGGAAGATCAGGGGTGTTCTTGCAAAGTTTTGGGCCGATCCGTAATTACTTTTCAAAAGAAAAGGACCGCGGGTTGATATCTAAGAAAGGGAGGGGCTCTTTAACAAAAACACTGACCGAACCGGTACGCACGCACCACGGCCGTCAGATCTGGATCTAAGGGCTCAGGGTGGCTCAGTCCTAGATCTAATCTAGGACGTCCATTCAAGATCGGGCGGCTGTAAGGGTTTGGGCGCGTGGGGGCGGCGGCGGGTCACCGCCGGCGACCCTGCTCGTGGCGGCGGGGCGCTAGGCTCGCCGGACTTGGCCAAACCTGGCCGTCCGGGGGTCAAATCGACCCGAGCTTGGGTCGGTTGGCATCCACGTGGCATGCGCAATCCACTGGAGGCGAAAGCATGGCTCGGCCGGGCTTGGGAGGGGCTCGCCACGGCGAGGGGCGGAAGGCGCGGCGGCTCATCGCCGGAGTGCGGCGTATCAGCCACGGGAGTGGCCTATTTGCCCTACTAACTAACGCAGCGGGGATAGGAGGTCATTGCGGTGCTCACCAAGGCTCAAGAACGAGCAAAGACGATGTGTAGGGCGGTCGGCGACGAGGACCCGCGGCGGAAATCGGCGGTGTGCTCGCGGACGGGTCGAGGCAGGGCGTATCCGGGCCTGCTGCGCAGTCGAGGAAGTCCGGGCGGGGCACTGCAAGGGATAGAGGGATTCAGGGCGGCCAGAGCACCAGTGGCGGCGAGAAATCGGAGCGGCAGAGGCTCACCGGCGGCGCAGGGGAGCTCTGCTCCGACTCCGGAAGCACGGCGGCGCGGCTTGGGGTTTTCGGGGTGGCGGCGGGGTGGAGATGGGGCGCAGGGGGGTGCGGCTGGGGTTAAGAAGGAGGCCGAGCGGGGATTGCGGCGGGATAGGGATCCCGGCGAGCTCGCCGGTGATCCCGGGCGCGGTTGCGCGGAGCGGGGAAGGGAAGGAGGAGAGAGGGGGCTGACTCGTGGGCCATCCTCGTCAGCGGGAGCGCGGTGCGCTGGCTGCGGCGTTGACGCGGCGCCGACAGGTGGGGCCGGCAGGTCGGGCGGGCGAGGCGCGTGGCGTGCGGGATGACGCGGGGGCGCGCTGACGTGCGGGATGACGCGGTGCGGGTGAGAGGGAGGCAGGCTGCAGCTGGGCTTCAGCGCTGGCGCGCGTTGGGCCGAGGTGAGGGGAGCGCGGGGCGTAGGCGGGCTGGGCCACGCGGGGAGTTTGGGCCACGCACGGAAGGGAGAGGAGCTGGGCTGGGTTGGTGGTTGGCTTTGGGCCGGGTTTCAAGTTGGGTTGGGGTTTTCTATTTTCCTTCTCTTTTCTAATTCTAATTCAAACAAAGTTTGAATTCAAATTTGAATTTGAATTCAAACCACACTCAAATAAAATTATGCACCAGCATGTATGCAACAAAAATTTAAACCTATGATAAATTTTAATTAATTAGGGACAAAAATTAGATTAAATGCCAACTAAACACAATAAACCTTAGAAAATTTAACTAAAGCCAATTAAATTTATTAATAAATGCTGAAATTTAAACTAGGGTGTTACAGACCCTACCCCCTTAAAGAAATCTCGTCCCGAGATTTAGCTGGGCTGGCTAGCAAAGAGATCTGGATATGTCTTCTTTAGCTCATCTTCTCGCTCCCAAGTAGCCTCAGCTTCACTGTGATGACTCCACTGAACTCTGCACATCTTGATGCGCTTGTTCCGAGTAACCCTTTCTGATGTCTCTAGAATCTTTACCGGATGCTCAGTATAAGTCAGATCCTCCTGGACATCTACTCCATCCAGGGGTGCCTGCTCCTCGGGTACTCGCAAACACCTCTTCAGCTGAGATATATGGAAGACATCATGAACTCCCGAGAGACTGAGAGGTAACTCCAGGCGATAAGCAACTTCGCCTTTCCGCTCTAGCACCTTGAATGGCCCCACATAACGAGGTGCTAACTTCCCTTTGACATTAAATCTGCGGATTCCTCTCATCGGAGACACCTTCAGATACACATAATCACCGACACTGAAAGTCAGGTCTCTCCGTTTGCCATCAGCATAGCTCTTCTGTCTGCTCTGTGCAACCCTCAGATTTTCTCGCACAGCCTGAACCATCTGCTCTGCATCATCTATGATCTCAGGGCCAAAGAGCTGCTTTTCACCAATCTGATCCCAAAAGAGAGGAGTCCTGCACTTCCTGCCATACAATGCCTCAAAGGGAGACTTCTTTAGACTGGCCTGATAGCTGTTGTTATATGAGAACTCAGCAAATGACAGGCACTTATCCCAACTAGTACCATACTGAATAGCATAAGCTCTCAGCATATCCTCCAACACTTGGTTGGTCCTCTCTGTCTGCCCATCTGTCTGAGGGTGATAAGCCGTACTGAAGCGCAGTTTCGTATCCAACGAATCATGGAGCTGCTCCCAGAAACGAGATGTGAACTGAGACCCTCTGTCAGATATAATCTTCTTCGGCACACCATGCAAGCAGACAATCCGAGAGATGTACAACTCTGCAAGTCTAGCACCGAAGTAAGTAGTGTTCACTGGAATGAAGTGAGCAACCTTCGTCAGACGATCCACTACTACCCAAATGGAGTTGTACCCTTTCTGAGTACGAGGCAATCCAACAATGAAATCCATCGTGATCTCCTCCCATTTCCACTCTGGAATCTTCAAAGGCTGCAACAGACCTGCTGGCCTCTGATGCTCCGCCTTGACACGCTGGCAGGTGTCACAAATAGCCACGTACTCTGCCACTGAACGCTTCATCCCATACCACCAGAAACGTTCCTTCAGATCATAGTACATCTTCGTGCTGCCCGGATGAATAGAATAAGCTGTATCATGGGCCTCACTCAGAATCAACTTCCGAAGATCATGCACATCAGGCACGCAGATCCGGTTCTTGTACCACAAGGTACCCTGATCATCCTCTCTGAAATGTGGGGCCTTGCCCTTCTTGAGCAACTCACGAATCTCCTGCAGCTTCTCATCATCTTTCTGATGCTGCCTGATCTCTGACTCTAGAGTCGGTACTGCCTCGAATGCTGCACTGGAAGTATGATGCAAGAAGCCCAGACTCAACTGCTCGAACTCCTCGCATAACTCTGGAGGCATCTGGAAAGCAACGGCCATGTTGACATAACTCCTTCTGCTCAAAGCATCTGCTACAACATTGGCCTTGCCCGGATGATAGTGAATCTCCAGATCATAGTCCTTGACCAACTCTAGCCATCTTCTCTGCCGCATGTTCAGCTCATTCTGCGTGAAAATATACTTGAGGCTCTTGTGATCAGTGTAGATATCACATCGCTGCCCATACAAGTAATGCCTCCAAATCTTCAGAGCATGCACAACTGCGGCTAACTCAAGATCATGAGTAGGATAATTCAGCTCATGCCGGCGTAGCTGCCGTGAAGCATAAGCTATCACTCTGCCCTCCTGCATCAGAACACACCCAAGACCATCCTTCGAAGCATCACAATATACCGTGAACCTCTTCGTCTGGTCTGGCAGAGTCAGGACTGGCGCCGTAGTCAACCTCTTCTTCAGCTCATCAAAGGCCATCTGACGCTCATCAGTCCATACAAAAGCCACATTCTTCTCTAGCAAGGAAGTCAAAGGCTTCGCGATCTTGGAGAAATTCTCAATGAACCTCCGGTAATATCCTGCTAAGCCCAAGAAAGACCTGACTTCCTTTACTGTCTGCGGTGTCTCCCACTCGAGTACATCCTTCACCTTACTCGGATCAACAGCAATGCCTCCCTGAGAGATAACATGTCCGAGGAATGGAACCTCGTCAATCCAGAACTCACACTTGCTGAACTTGGCATACAGCTGATGCTCTCTCAATCTCTGCAATACGAGTCTCAGATGCTCCTCATGCTCTTCTTCTGTCTTGGAGAAGATCAGAATATCATCAATAAAGATCACCACGAAGACATCCAGATAATCCATGAAGACCATGTTCATCAGATGCATGAAGAAAGCCGGGGCATTAGTCAAGCCGAAGGACATGACTGTATACTCATATAGCCCGTACTTGCAGGTGAATGCCGTCTTCGGAATATCCCCAGGACGGATCCTCAGCTGAAAATATCCCGAACGAAGATCAATCTTCGAGAATATACGAGCACCTCGAAGCAGATCGAAGAGATCCTCAATACGGGGCAGTGGATGCTTGTTCTTGATAGTAACTGCATTCAGCTCCTGATAATCCACACACATCCTCTTCGAGCCATCCTTCTTATCTACCAGCAATAATGGAAAAGCCCAAGGAGAGAAGCTGCGACGGATATAGCCCTTGGCTAGCAACTCATCAATAGTTTTCTTGACCTCTTCATGCTCTATAGGTGCCATGCGGTAGGGCCGCTTTGCAATAGGAGCTGTGCCAGGCAAGAGATCAATACAAAACTCAATGGCGCGTTCGGGCGGCATACCTGGCAGATCATCCGGAAAGACATCCGGGAATTCAGACACCACGCGAATACCGTCCGTGGGTCTAGCCTCCATATGGTGAAGAAATCCAGAAGGCTCTGAAGCACTAACTGTCACCTCTTGGCCATCAGATGCTGTCAGGTGAACTGCTCGATGAGCACAATCAATTCTGACTCCCCACTTGGCAAGAGTATCCATTCCCAGAATCACATCGATACCCTTGGTGTCCAGCACCCTCAGATCAGCACTGAACATTGCCCCCCTTATGGCTACACTGACTCGGGGGCAAACAATATGGGATCTCAACTCCCCTCCCGGTGAAGAAACTAGCAGACAGTTCTTTAATGCAGTGGTAAAGAAACTATGCTCCTCAACAAATGACTTGGTGATGAAAGAATGAGTAGCACCAGTATCGAAAAGCACTGAAGCTGGATGGGAGTTGACCATGAACGTACCAATAACCACGTTGGGAGCCTCGGCCGCTGACTCGGCCGTCACGTGGTTCACTCTGCCCTGAAGTGGCGCCCTGGGCTGAGCTGGGCGCCCCTGCTGTCCCGCCTGCGCCTTCCGGGGGCAAGTGTTGGCGTAGTGCCCCGGCTGGCCGCAGTGATAGCAGACGCGAGGAGGTGCTGGAGCCTGCTGTCCGGTAGGAGCTGCCGGACGTGGAGCCTGCGGTGCCGGTGGAGCTGGTAGAGCAGTACGAGCCGGAGGTGCCGGTAACCTCGGGCCCTGACCTGCCTGCTGCTGTCGAGGCGGGTACTGCTGCGGTGGCCTCTGCTGGTACTGCTGAGGAGGCCGGTGCTGCTGCTGGTACGGCTGAGGCTGCTGGAGTCGTGGACGAGTGTTGCTGCCGGAAGCAACGGGGACAACCTTCCTCTTCTTGTCCTCCATCTCCAAGTGCTTACGCTCAGTGTTGAGCGCACTGTCAACCAGATGGTTGAAGTCGTCGAAGCGGAGGTTGAGCAGCGCGTACTGGAGGTAGTCCTCAAGACCCTCCATGAAGTGCTCCTGCTTCTTGCGGTCATCCGCAACCTCGGCAGGGGCGTAGCGTGCCAGCTGAAGAAAGCGATCACGATACTCCGTGACCGACATAGTCCCCTGAATTCACAAAGACAGATGGATATCGAAAGATTAACTCAAGATTCATAAGGATAGAACAAGGGCATTAGCTCAAAAGAAACCGCTGAATGATTATACTTAGGATTACCTGCTTCAGTGCAAGGAACTCCTTCTGCTTCATCTTCATAACGCCCGCGGGGACGTTGTGGCTGCGGAAGCGCTCCCTGAACTGGAGCCAGGTGAGAGTCTCGCGGTCGTGAACTGGGTGGGACTCCCACCAGTCCAAAGCTGCCCCTCGCAGCTGTCCTGCTGCGTACAAGACGCGCTCACGATCATCGCACTGGGCGATGTCTAGCTGACGCTCCACTGCACGGAGCCAGTCGTCAGCCTGAAGAGGGTCGGACGTGTGAGAGAACGTCGGCGGGTGACCCCTCAGGAACTCAGCACGCCTGTCGCGAGGCTGCGGCGGTGGAGGAGGAGGAGGCTGAGTGTGAGCGTGCTGAAGAGCCTGAACGGTGTTGTTCAGGGTAGCCATCATCTGCATCTGGAGCTGGAAGTACTGCTCCGGAGTCAAAGGCGGAGGCATCGGGATCCCAGTACCCTGGTTGTTCTGACCCTGCTGCTGGCCAGAACCGGAACCGGTGCTCCTGGTGTTCACCATCTGATTTGAACAAAAGATTTCACGAGTAAGGATATTGCAGGAATAAACTCAGATGGATATGATAACTCTTAGCGGAAAAAGACTTAGCCATGATAAAGTAGACAGGATAGAGTTGACTGTTTTACCCCCAACGATCTAACTCATTTTATTAATTAGTTAACTTTAACATCTGAGTGATTTTCTTTAAGCAAATTTAAACTACTAAGCTATGCAATCATTCAAAAATTCAAATCAAGCATGTAGCATAATAACAAGCAGACAATTTTCACGAATTAGCCGAGTTTAGCAAAGGACTCGACTAACACAACGCGTCGCGGAACGTGCTATCGTTTTATTATAAAAAGGTCACCTAGCTATGCTCATGGTGGTCAGATGACTGATTCAGGCCAAAATCTACGAAACTATTCTTCAGAGAGAGAAATCAAGGCAAGAAAGGTAAAAGTCATAGAAGTCAAGGGGTATAATAGTAAAATAGTTTCAGCAGACAAGGATTGGAGAGAAGAAGTCCTAAAACTCGACCAGTTCTATCTAGGCTTCGTCCTACAGTCGATACGGCTCTGATACCACTCTGTAACACCCGGTTTATAAAAGAACATAAACCGAGCAATCATATACGTGCCAGGATCAAGTCACACGTATATACAACAGAATGAACAGTATATCATAGCACATATCACGTAAAAAGACATAATAAAGCGAATACGAATGTTATTTATTACAATAATGACAAAATGTCTGATACAGCGGAAGCGAAGTACAAAATACGAATAAAGCTCTCCGAAGCTGAAGCAGGGCGCCACAGGGACGTCGACTGGGAGACGAACACCTAGAAGTCCTCGTAGTCCTGGTAGCGCTGGACGAACTCCCTCGTGTCGGCAGGAACTGAGCAGCAGTAGCGTAGCCAAGAGGAAAAAGTAGAGAAGAGGCAAGAGTGAGTACACAACTTGTACTCAACAAGTATAACACAAACTATGAGGCTCTAGGCTGGCTGACTCAACTGCATTAGCTTTTAAGTGTTGGCAAGATTTTATTTAAGCTATTTACTACTAGTTGATGAATTACCATTAACCCAGTTACATAGTAATCAATCAGAATTAATTATACTACTACTGAGAACCAAACCAAAACCAAACCACCAAGGTAACCCCGAGAAGCACCTCCCTCGTCGGAAGGAGATAACTTCACTAATCAAAAGGAGGATCTGGGCCGCTCATAACCGTGAGCACGGCTAGTATACCAGTTTTACACTCTGCAGAGGTTGCACAACTTTACCCACAAGTCGTGAGCTACGCCAGTTGTTCATCACACTTCCTTAGGTGAGATGACTAGCGACTCACTACGAGGCCGTTACAAAGGACACGTTGGTAAGGTGTAACCGCTAAGGAATCAGGCTCCGCAACGATGGTAACCACCTCGAGGGGGTACAAGACACACAGACCAGCCTCGTAGCCTGGCCACCATTGAAGCTCACCACCCCCCATGCCCCGTCGGTAAGTTACTCCCGAACCAAAATGGCCTAATTAGTAAGCCAAGACCGTCCCATTCCAGTCTTGTGGTAGCGCTGTTGTCCCAGGTTGTCGCTCTATGAACCGGTCCTTATGGAGAGTGGCCAACCAAGCACTAAGCACCGTGCTGGCCCCCTAAACCATGTTTCTAACAAAAGCCAGTTTTAACGAGACGTGAGCCACTCAAGCCACACAGAGTGCCACTCTCAGAATTAAGTTCAAGTAAACCATTAGTCAAATTAATTAAAAAGGACCCGAGTGTGTTATAGCGCAGCAACCTAGCACAACTAACCAAAATGCAACCCAAAGGTATATTTAAAGGATATAACTGGCTAGGAAATCCTTAAAGGCATACAGTATTAAAATGCAGTATGAAATTGTAATTAAAAGTGATAGGTTGTTCATGTTATACTTGCCTTCCTCGTACTGCTCCTGCTGCTGCTCAAACTGATCCGAAGACGGCTGCTCCGGGTACTGGTACTGAGGTTCCTCAGATGGATCAACGTCTACTCACGAACACATGGCCAAAACAATGCACAATAATAAGCATACAAGCAAACTCTAACAAAAAGCTAAAGAACAGTACATCAATACATAAAAACAGCGCACAAGACTACTCTAGAACTATTCTACGCGTTACAACGATCGCGTGGATAAAAAGAACGCTAAAAACGGAGCTAAAACGCGTAAACTAGGCTAGAAACAAGGTTCAGGGGCTTATTTGTAAGAAAACTGAAGTTCCAGGGGCTTTTCTACAAAAACCAGGGACTGAAACGTAAATAAACATTAAATCTAAGGGCTGACGTGCAAAAACACAAGGCCTGGACTGCGGGTGCTAATTCTAGGAAGATCAGGGGTGTTCTTGCAAAGTTTTGGGCCGATCCGTAATTACTTTTCAAAAGAAAAGGACCGCGGGTTGATATCTAAGAAAGGGAGGGGCTCTTTAACAAAAACACTGACCGAACCGGTACGCACGCACCACGGCCGTCAGATCTGGATCTAAGGGCTCAGGGTGGCTCAGTCCTAGATCTAATCTAGGACGTCCATTCAAGATCGGGCGGCTGTAAGGGTTTGGGCGCGTGGGGGCGGCGGCGGGTCACCGCCGGCGACCCTGCTCGTGGCGGCGGGGCGCTAGGCTCGCCGGACTTGGCCAAACCTGGCCGTCCGGGGGTCAAATCGACCCGAGCTTGGGTCGGTTGGCATCCACGTGGCATGCGCAATCCACTGGAGGCGAAAGCATGGCTCGGCCGGGCTTGGGAGGGGCTCGCCACGGCGAGGGGCGGAAGGCGCGGCGGCTCATCGCCGGAGTGCGGCGTATCAGCCACGGGAGTGGCCTATTTGCCCTACTAACTAACGCAGCGGGGATAGGAGGTCATTGCGGTGCTCACCAAGGCTCAAGAACGAGCAAAGACGATGTGTAGGGCGGTCGGCGACGAGGACCCGCGGCGGAAATCGGCGGTGTGCTCGCGGACGGGTCGAGGCCGGGCGTATCCGGGCCTGCTGCGCAGTCGAGGAAGTCCGGGCGGGGCACTGCAAGGGATAGAGGGATTCAGGGCGGCCAGAGCACCAGTGGCGGCGAGAAATCGGAGCGGCAGAGGCTCACCGGCGGCGCAGGGGAGCTCTGCTCCGACTCCGGAAGCACGGCGGCGCGGCTTGGGGTTTTCGGGGTGGCGGCGGGGTGGAGATGGGGCGCAGGGGGGTGCGGCTGGGGTTAAGAAGGAGGCCGAGCGGGGATTGCGGCGGGATAGGGATCCCGGCGAGCTCGCCGGTGATCCCGGGCGCGGTTGCGCGGAGCGGGGAAGGGAAGGAGGAGAGAGGGGGCTGACTCGTGGGCCATCCTCGTCAGCGGGAGCGCGGTGCGCTGGCTGCGGCGTTGACGCGGCGCCGACAGGTGGGGCCGGCAGGTCGGGCGGGCGAGGCGCGTGGCGTGCGGGATGACGCGGGGGCGCGCTGACGTGCGGGATGACGCGGTGCGGGTGAGAGGGAGGCAGGCTGCAGCTGGGCTTCAGCGCTGGCGCGCGTTGGGCCGAGGTGAGGGGAGCGCGGGGCGTAGGCGGGCTGGGCCACGCGGGGAGTTTGGGCCACGCACGGAAGGGAGAGGAGCTGGGCTGGGTTGGTGGTTGGCTTTGGGCCGGGTTTCAAGTTGGGTTGGGGTTTTCTATTTTCCTTCTCTTTTCTAATTCTAATTCAAACAAAGTTTGAATTCAAATTTGAATTTGAATTCAAACCACACTCAAATAAAATTATGCACCAGCATGTATGCAACAAAAATTTAAACCTATGATAAATTTTAATTAATTAGGGACAAAAATTAGATTAAATGCCAACTAAACACAATAAACCTTAGAAAATTTAACTAAAGCCAATTAAATTTATTAATAAATGCTGAAATTTAAACTAGGGTGTTACAGACCCTACCCCCTTAAAGAAATCTCGTCCCGAGATTTAGCTGGGCTGGCTAGCAAAGAGATCTGGATATGTCTTCTTTAGCTCATCTTCTCGCTCCCAAGTAGCCTCAGCTTCACTGTGATGACTCCACTGAACTCTGCACATCTTGATGCGCTTGTTCCGAGTAACCCTCTCTGATGTCTCCAGAATCTTTACCGGATGCTCAGTATAAGTCAGATCCTCCTGGACATCTACTCCATCCAGGGGTGCCTGCTCCTCGGGTACTCGCAAACACCTCTTCAGCTGAGATATATGGAAGACATCATGAACTCCCGAGAGACTGAGAGGTAACTCCAGGCGATAAGCAACTTCGCCTTTCCGCTCTAGCACCTTGAATGGCCCCACATAACGAGGTGCTAACTTCCCTTTGACATTAAATCTGCGGATTCCTCTCATCGGAGACACCTTCAGATACACATAATCACCGACACTGAAAGTCAGGTCTCTCCGTTTGCCATCAGCATAGCTCTTCTGTCTGCTCTGTGCAACCCTCAGATTTTCTCGCACAGCCTGAACCATCTGCTCTGCATCATCTATGATCTCAGGGCCAAAGAGCTGCTTTTCACCAATCTGATCCCAAAAGAGAGGAGTCCTGCACTTCCTGCCATACAATGCCTCAAAGGGAGACTTCTTTAGACTGGCCTGATAGCTGTTGTTATATGAGAACTCAGCAAATGACAGGCACTTATCCCAACTAGTACCATACTGAATAGCATAAGCTCTCAGCATATCCTCCAACACTTGGTTGGTCCTCTCTGTCTGCCCATCTGTCTGAGGGTGATAAGCCGTACTGAAGCGCAGTTTCGTATCCAACGAATCATGGAGCTGCTCCCAGAAACGAGATGTGAACTGAGACCCTCTGTCAGATATAATCTTCTTCGGCACACCATGCAAGCAGACAATCCGAGAGATGTACAACTCTGCAAGTCTAGCACCGGAGTAAGTAGTGTTCACTGGAATGAAGTGAGCAACCTTCGTCAGACGATCCACTACTACCCAAATGGAGTTGTACCCTTTCTGAGTACGAGGCAATCCAACAATGAAATCCATCGTGATCTCCTCCCATTTCCACTCTGGAATCTTCAAAGGCTGCAACAGACCTGCTGGCCTCTGATGCTCCGCCTTGACACGCTGGCAGGTGTCACAAATAGCCACGTACTCTGCCACTGAACGCTTCATCCCATACCACCAGAAACGTTCCTTCAGATCATAGTACATCTTCGTGCTGCCCGGATGAATAGAATAAGCTGTATCATGGGCCTCACTCAGAATCAACTTCCGAAGATCATGCACATCAGGCACGCAGATCCGGTTCTTGTACCACAAGGTACCCTGATCATCCTCTCTGAAATGTGGGGCCTTGCCCTTCTTGAGCAACTCACGAATCTCCTGCAGCTTCTCATCATCTTTCTGATGCTGCCTGATCTCTGACTCTAGAGTCGGTACTGCCTCGAATGCTGCACTGGAAGTATGATGCAAGAAGCCCAGACTCAACTGCTCGAACTCCTCGCATAACTCTGGAGGCATCTGGAAAGCAACGGCCATGTTGACATAACTCCTTCTGCTCAAAGCATCTGCTACAACATTGGCCTTGCCCGGATGATAGTGAATCTCCAGATCATAGTCCTTGACCAACTCTAGCCATCTTCTCTGCCGCATGTTCAGCTCATTCTGCGTGAAAATATACTTGAGGCTCTTGTGATCAGTGTAGATATCACATCGCTGCCCATACAAGTAATGCCTCCAAATCTTCAGAGCATGCACAACTGCGGCTAACTCAAGATCATGAGTAGGATAATTCAGCTCATGCCGGCGTAGCTGCCGTGAAGCATAAGCTATCACTCTGCCCTCCTGCATCAGAACACACCCAAGACCATCCTTCGAAGCATCACAATATACCGTGAACCTCTTCGTCTGGTCTGGCAGAGTCAGGACTGGCGCCGTAGTCAACCTCTTCTTCAGCTCATCAAAGGCCATCTGACGCTCATCAGTCCATACAAAAGCCACATTCTTCTCTAGCAAGGAAGTCAAAGGCTTCGCGATCTTGGAGAAATTCTCAATGAACCTCCGGTAATATCCTGCTAAGCCCAAGAAAGACCTGACTTCCTTTACTGTCTGCGGTGTCTCCCACTCGAGTACATCCTTCACCTTACTCGGATCAACAGCAATGCCTCCCTGAGAGATAACATGTCCGAGGAATGGAACCTCGTCAATCCAGAACTCACACTTGCTGAACTTGGCATACAGCTGATGCTCTCTCAATCTCTGCAATACGAGTCTCAGATGCTCCTCATGCTCTTCTTCTGTCTTGGAGAAGATCAGAATATCATCAATAAAGATCACCACGAAGACATCCAGATAATCCATGAAGACCATGTTCATCAGATGCATGAAGAAAGCCGGGGCATTAGTCAAGCCGAAGGACATGACTGTATACTCATATAGCCCGTACTTGCAGGTGAATGCCGTCTTCGGAATATCCCCAGGACGGATCCTCAGCTGAAAATATCCCGAACGAAGATCAATCTTCGAGAATATACGAGCACCTCGAAGCAGATCGAAGAGATCCTCAATACGGGGCAGTGGATGCTTGTTCTTGATAGTAACTGCATTCAGCTCCTGATAATCCACACACATCCTCTTCGAGCCATCCTTCTTATCTACCAGCAATAATGGAAAAGCCCAAGGAGAGAAGCTGCGACGGATATAGCCCTTGGCTAGCAACTCATCAATAGTTTTCTTGACCTCTTCATGCTCTATAGGTGCCATGCGGTAGGGCCGCTTTGCAATAGGAGCTGTGCCAGGCAAGAGATCAATACAAAACTCAATGGCGCGTTCGGGCGGCATACCTGGCAGATCATCCGGAAAGACATCCGGGAATTCAGACACCACGCGAATACCGTCCGTGGGTCTAGCCTCCATATGGTGAAGAAATCCAGAAGGCTCTGAAGCACTAACTGTCACCTCTTGGCCATCAGATGCTGTCAGGTGAACTGCTCGATGAGCACAATCAATTCTGACTCCCCACTTGGCAAGAGTATCCATTCCCAGAATCACATCGATACCCTTGGTGTCCAGCACCCTCAGATCAGCACTGAACATTGCCCCCCTTATGGCTACACTGACTCGGGGGCAAACAATATGGGATCTCAACTCCCCTCCCGGTGAAGAAACTAGCAGACAGTTCTTTAATGCAGTGGTAAAGAAACTATGCTCCTCAACAAATGACTTGGTGATGAAAGAATGAGTAGCACCAGTATCGAAAAGCACTGAAGCTGGATGGGAGTTGACCATGAACGTACCAATAACCACGTTGGGAGCCTCGGCCGCTGACTCGGCCGTCACGTGGTTCACTCTGCCCTGAAGTGGCGCCCTGGGCTGAGCTGGGCGCCCCTGCTGTCCCGCCTGCGCCTTCCGGGGGCAAGTGTTGGCGTAGTGCCCCGGCTGGCCGCAGTGATAGCAGACGCGAGGAGGTGCTGGAGCCTGCTGTCCGGTAGGAGCTGCCGGACGTGGAGCCTGCGGTGCCGGTGGAGCTGGTAGAGCAGTACGAGCCGGAGGTGCCGGTAACCTCGGGCCCTGACCTGCCTGCTGCTGTCGAGGCGGGTACTGCTGCGGTGGCCTCTGCTGGTACTGCTGAGGAGGCCGGTGCTGCTGCTGGTACGGCTGAGGCTGCTGGAGTCGTGGACGAGTGTTGCTGCCGGAAGCAACGGGGACAACCTTCCTCTTCTTGTCCTCCATCTCCAAGTGCTTACGCTCAGTGTTGAGCGCACTGTCAACCAGATGGTTGAAGTCGTCGAAGCGGAGGTTGAGCAGCGCGTACTGGAGGTAGTCCTCAAGACCCTCCATGAAGTGCTCCTGCTTCTTGCGGTCATCCGCAACCTCGGCAGGGGCGTAGCGTGCCAGCTGAAGAAAGCGATCACGATACTCCGTGACCGACATAGTCCCCTGAATTCACAAAGACAGATGGATATCAAAAGATTAACTCAAGATTCATAAGGATAGAACAAGGGCATTAGCTCAAAAGAAACCGCTGAATGATTATACTTAGGATTACCTGCTTCAGTGCAAGGAACTCCTTCTGCTTCATCTTCATAACGCCCGCGGGGACGTTGTGGCTGCGGAAGCGCTCCCTGAACTGGAGCCAGGTGAGAGTCTCGCGGTCGTGAACTGGGTGGGACTCCCACCAGTCCAAAGCTGCCCCTCGCAGCTGTCCTGCTGCGTACAAGACGCGCTCACGATCATCGCACTGGGCGATGTCTAGCTGACGCTCCACTGCACGGAGCCAGTCGTCAGCCTGAAGAGGGTCGGACGTGTGAGAGAACGTCGGCGGGTGACCCCTCAGGAACTCAGCACGCCTGTCGCGAGGCTGCGGCGGTGGAGGAGGAGGAGGCTGAGTGTGAGCGTGCTGAAGAGCCTGAACGGTGTTGTTCAGGGTAGCCATCATCTGCATCTGGAGCTGGAAGTACTGCTCCGGAGTCAAAGGCGGAGGCATCGGGATCCCAGTACCCTGGTTGTTCTGACCCTGCTGCTGGCCAGAACCGGAACCGGTGCTCCTGGTGTTCACCATCTGATTTGAACAAAAGATTTCACGAGTAAGGATATTGCAGGAATAAACTCAGATGGATATGATAACTCTTAGCGGAAAAAGACTTAGCCATGATAAAGTAGACAGGATAGAGTTGACTGTTTTACCCCCAACGATCTAACTCATTTTATTAATTAGTTAACTTTAACATCTGAGTGATTTTCTTTAAGCAAATTTAAACTACTAAGCTATGCAATCATTCAAAAATTCAAATCAAGCATGTAGCATAATAACAAGCAGACAATTTTCACGAATTAGCCGAGTTTAGCAAAGGACTCGACTAACACAACGCGTCGCGGAACGTGCTATCGTTTTATTATAAAAAGGTCACCTAGCTATGCTCATGGTGGTCAGATGACTGATTCAGGCCAAAATCTACGAAACTATTCTTCAGAGAGAGAAATCAAGGCAAGAAAGGTAAAAGTCATAGAAGTCAAGGGGTATAATAGTAAAATAGTTTCAGCAGACAAGGATTGGAGAGAAGAAGTCCTAAAACTCGACCAGTTCTATCTAGGCTTCGTCCTACAGTCGATACGGCTCTGATACCACTCTGTAACACCCGGTTTATAAAAGAACATAAACCGAGCAATCATATACGTGCCAGGATCAAGTCACACGTATATACAACAGAATGAACAGTATATCATAGCACATATCACGTAAAAAGACATAATAAAGCGAATACGAATGTTATTTATTACAATAATGACAAAATGTCTGATACAGCGGAAGCGAAGTACAAAATACGAATAAAGCTCTCCGAAGCTGAAGCAGGGCGCCACAGGGACGTCGACTGGGAGACGAACACCTAGAAGTCCTCGTAGTCCTGGTAGCGCTGGACGAACTCCCTCGTGTCGGCAGGAACTGAGCAGCAGTAGCGTAGCCAAGAGGAAAAAGTAGAGAAGAGGCAAGAGTGAGTACACAACTTGTACTCAACAAGTATAACACAAACTATGAGGCTCTAGGCTGGCTGACTCAACTGCATTAGCTTTTAAGTGTTGGCAAGATTTTATTTAAGCTATTTACTACTAGTTGATGAATTACCATTAACCCAGTTACATAGTAATCAATCAGAATTAATTATACTACTACTGAGAACCAAACCAAAACCAAACCACCAAGGTAACCCCGAGAAGCACCTCCCTCGTCGGAAGGAGATAACTTCACTAATCAAAAGGAGGATCTGGGCCGCTCATAACCGTGAGCACGGCTAGTATACCAGTTTTACACTCTGCAGAGGTTGCACAACTTTACCCACAAGTCGTGAGCTACGCCAGTTGTTCATCACACTTCCTTAGGTGAGATGACTAGCGACTCACTACGAGGCCGTTACAAAGGACACGTTGGTAAGGTGTAACCGCTAAGGAATCAGGCTCCGCAACGATGGTAACCACCTCGAGGGGGTACAAGACACACAGACCAGCCTCGTAGCCTGGCCACCATTGAAGCTCACCACCCCCCATGCCCCGTCGGTAAGTTACTCCCGAACCAAAATGGCCTAATTAGTAAGCCAAGACCGTCCCATTCCAGTCTTGTGGTAGCGCTGTTGTCCCAGGTTGTCGCTCTATGAACCGGTCCTTATGGAGAGTGGCCAACCAAGCACTAAGCACCGTGCTGGCCCCCTAAACCATGTTTCTAACAAAAGCCAGTTTTAACGAGACGTGAGCCACTCAAGCCACACAGAGTGCCACTCTCAGAATTAAGTTCAAGTAAACCATTAGTCAAATTAATTAAAAAGGACCCGAGTGTGTTATAGCGCAGCAACCTAGCACAACTAACCAAAATGCAACCCAAAGGTATATTTAAAGGATATAACTGGCTAGGAAATCCTTAAAGGCATACAGTATTAAAATGCAGTATGAAATTGTAATTAAAAGTGATAGGTTGTTCATGTTATACTTGCCTTCCTCGTACTGCTCCTGCTGCTGCTCAAACTGATCCGAAGACGGCTGCTCCGGGTACTGGTACTGAGGTTCCTCAGATGGATCAACGTCTACTCACGAACACATGGCCAAAACAATGCACAATAATAAGCATACAAGCAAACTCTAACAAAAAGCTAAAGAACAGTACATCAATACATAAAAACAGCGCACAAGACTACTCTAGAACTATTCTACGCGTTACAACGATCGCGTGGATAAAAAGAACGCTAAAAATGGAGCTAAAACGCGTAAACTAGGCTAAAAACAAGGTTCAGGGGCTTATTTGTAAGAAAACTGAAGTTCCAGGGGCTTTTCTACAAAAACCAGGGACTGAAACGTAAATAAACATTAAATCTAAGGGCTGACGTGCAAAAACACAAGGCCTGGACTGCGGGTGCTAATTCTAGGAAGATCAGGGGTGTTCTTGCAAAGTTTTGGGCCGATCCGTAATTACTTTTCAAAAGAAAAGGACCGCGGGTTGATATCTAAGAAAGGGAGGGGCTCTTTAACAAAAACACTGACCGAACCGGTACGCACGCACCACGGCCGTCAGATCTGGATCTAAGGGCTCAGGGTGGCTCAGTCCTAGATCTAATCTAGGACGTCCATTCAAGATCGGGCGGCTGTAAGGGTTTGGGCGCGTGGGGGCGGCGGCGGGTCACCGCCGGCGACCCTGCTCGTGGCGGCGGGGCGCTAGGCTCGCCGGACTTGGCCAAACCTGGCCGTCCGGGGGTCAAATCGACCCGAGCTTGGGTCGGTTGGCATCCACGTGGCATGCGCAATCCACTGGAGGCGAAAGCATGGCTCGGCCGGGCTTGGGAGGGGCTCGCCACGGCGAGGGGCGGAAGGCGCGGCGGCTCATCGCCGGAGTGCGGCGTATCAGCCACGGGAGTGGCCTATTTGCCCTACTAACTAACGCAGCGGGGATAGGAGGTCATTGCGGTGCTCACCAAGGCTCAAGAACGAGCAAAGACGATGTGTAGGGCGGTCGGCGACGAGGACCCGCGGCGGAAATCGGCGGTGTGCTCGCGGACGGGTCGAGGCAGGGCGTATCCGGGCCTGCTGCGCAGTCGAGGAAGTCCGGGCGGGGCACTGCAAGGGATAGAGGGATTCAGGGCGGCCAGAGCACCAGTGGCGGCGAGAAATCGGAGCGGCAGAGGCTCACCGGCGGCGCAGGGGAGCTCTGCTCCGACTCCGGAAGCACGGCGGCGCGGCTTGGGGTTTTCGGGGTGGCGGCGGGGTGGAGATGGGGCGCAGGGGGGTGCGGCTGGGGTTAAGAAGGAGGCCGAGCGGGGATTGCGGCGGGATAGGGATCCCGGCGAGCTCGCCGGTGATCCCGGGCGCGGTTGCGCGGAGCGGGGAAGGGAAGGAGGAGAGAGGGGGCTGACTCGTGGACCATCCTCGTCAGCGGGAGCGCGGTGCGCTGGCTGCGGCGTTGACGCGGCGCCGACAGGTGGGGCCGGCAGGTCGGGCGGGCGAGGCGCGTGGCGTGCGGGATGACGCGGGGGCGCGCTGACGTGCGGGATGACGCGGTGCGGGTGAGAGGGAGGCAGGCTGCAGCTGGGCTTCAGCGCTGGCGCGCGTTGGGCCGAGGTGAGGGGAGCGCGGGGCGTAGGCGGGCTGGGCCACGCGGGGAGTTTGGGCCACGCACGGAAGGGAGAGGAGCTGGGCTGGGTTGGTGGTTGGCTTTGGGCCGGGTTTCAAGTTGGGTTGGGGTTTTCTATTTTCCTTCTCTTTTCTAATTCTAATTCAAACAAAGTTTGAATTCAAATTTGAATTTGAATTCAAACCACACTCAAATAAAATTATGCACCAGCATGTATGCAACAAAAATTTAAACCTATGATAAATTTTAATTAATTAGGGACAAAAATTAGATTAAATGCCAACTAAACACAATAAACCTTAGAAAATTTAACTAAAGCCAATTAAATTTATTAATAAATGCTGAAATTTAAACTAGGGTGTTACAACAAACTTCTTGTGCAGCTCACAATCTTGATTGAGCAATCACAAGCATGCCTAGTCGTCTAGGAGCACAAGGCTCCAAGAGTAACAAACTTGAATCCGCGGGCTTGACGAAAACCAAGTGCTCAAGAGATGGAAATGACGCTCACTAGCACTAATCCTTGCTCTTGCTTGCTTCTCACTCAAATCCCTCAAGGGAATCACTCAAGAATGGAGAAAGGGGAGTGAGAGAGCTCTTTTTTGGCTTAGGTTTGAGTTCAGCTCGTCAAAGTGGCAAGAGAGAGGGCTGAAGGGGTATGGAGGGGGGTATTTATAGTCTTCGGCCCAAAAATAGCCGTTGGGCGAAAAGGTACCCGGAGACTCCGGGTATATGCCCGGAGACTCCGGGCAACCCTAGGTTTTCAGACCGAGAACAGCTTCCGGACACTCCGGGCAATGGGGTCCGGAGTATCCGGCCCTATACCCGGAGTATCCAGGTAAGGCAGGAAAAAACTTCGGTTTTTGCTCTTTTGAGTTGTTTTGTGGCTCACAAGTGTTTGTATAGGTTCTCTTGAGCACAAGATTCAAATCGAAACCCTTGAACCAAGTCCCTCTTGATAGTACGGCGTTCCTATACTCAAATTTCAAATTTCAAATCTAATTTCTTGAGTAAACTTGAACTCCGCTTTTTCATTTCCTTTTTGAGGGTCGTATATCGTCACTTGATCCATTTATACAAATTCACCACCTGCACACATGCTCAATTACACGATTAAATGCACATGTGTTTTGTCATTAACCACCAAAACCCACTTAGGGGCCTAGATCACTTTCACAAGGGCCTGCTCCATGCTGGTGGTGAGGGATTCCTGCCGGGCAAGGGACTTCCTCTCCCCCTCGAGCTCTATCTTGGCAACAGCCTGCTGGCTGGCGGTCTCCTGCAGCTCCTAGCGCCATTGATGCAGGGACTCGGAGAGTTTGTCGAGCTCTAGCTTGCAGACCTCGAGTCCTTGGCTGCGAGACTCGAACTCGGATCGCTGGGCCGCGAGGCTGGCCTCCTCCTTGGAAATAGCCTCCTCCCGCAGCGCCAGGGCTTTCTCCCGTCCCGATGCCGCGAGCTCCCAGTCGAACACCTTCCGGAGCCCTTTCCTGCAAGACTCAAGGTCGGCCTCAAGCTCGGACCGGGCGGCGGCGACACGGGAGGCTTCGGCCTTCGTGCGCTCTTCCAGGCGGATATGCCAATCGCCGAGTCGCTGACGCTCGCTCTCTAGAGCTGCCCACTCCCGCCGGAAAGCCGCCTCGGCGGTAGAGGTCGCCTCTTCTATCATCCGCCGGACCCGAACCAGCACCCGGGGAGGGGAACTGCATCCTCCTTTGGGGGACCCTGCAAGAGCCGCCTACCAGAGACCACCTCCAGCTCTTCCTCTGCTGCAAGTTGGGAGCTAGGGGAGGGGATATCCGGCACAGACGCCGGGACCTCGGGTACCGAGGTGCTCACCGTTGCCGCGCCAGCTGCCGCTGTGCTCGTCGTCGCCAAGCCCGGTGTCGGCGCAACTGCCGCCGTAGCCGGGGCCTCGGGGGCCACCGCGTCGGGCGTTGCTGCGCCTGGCACTGGCGCATCCGCCACCGCCGCGTTGGGTGCCATCGGGTTAGCGGAGGTTGCCACACCCGAGCTCCCCACATCCGCCGTCGCTTCCGCCGTTGCCGCCGAGGCGCCGGTCACCTGGACCCCCGCTGACGAGCCAGTGGCGGTGGAAGAGCTACCTGGGCGAGAGGCCCTGGCAAACAAAGAGAAGAAGCCCTTCAGCAAAAAGCAAAGCTCCGGGAATAAGGGGAGTGAACGGAAGAACACTTACCCCGAAGCGCCGGGTCTCCAGCATCCACGGAGGCTGGACGACTGCTGCTGCCGTGGCGGCGGCGGAGGAGCACCTCGTGGCTGCTGCTGCTACCCTGGTGGTGGCGGCGGTGGTGGAGGCGGCTGCTGCTGCTGCCGTGGTGGCGGCGGAGGCGCACCTCGTGGCTGCTGTTGCAGCAGCAGCTGCTGCTACCCTGGTGGTGGCGGTGGTGGTGGAGGCTGCTGCTGCTGCCGAGGCGGCGGCGGAGGCGCACCTCGAGGCTGCTGCTGCTGCCCTGGTGGTGGCGGTGGTGGTGGAGGCTGCTGCTGCTGCCGGGGAGAGGCACCTCCCGGCGGTGGTGGTGGCTACCGTGGCGGTGGCGGAGGCGCACCTCGTGGCTGCTGCTGCTGTTGTTTCTGCCAGGGGGAGGCACCTCCCGGAGGTGGTAGTGGCGGCGCGGCTACACCAGGGGTCCCGCGTGAGCCGGGGGCCCGGGAGCTACCCTGGCCCGCATCCTCAGCGGTCCTCTGACGCTTTGCGGCGGGCTCCATAACTGGGGTCCGGTCGCTGTGGTGCAACCTGCGCCGGCTCGCTTCCTCCGGCGATGCGCCGGAGCTGCTCCGGGCCTGGCTGGGACCGCTCGCGGCGGAGCTACCAGCCACGGCCTGCTTACCCTTGGCAGAAGGGCCAGACCCCGCGGCGCTCGGCACGGCCTGTTCCCCGGACGCACCAGGGATCCGGATCCCATGGTCCAGGTCGCCCCCAGTTTGGCGCGCTGCTAGCCACCGTCGTCGAGGGTCGGCAGGGTGGCCAGCACCGCAGCCCTCAGGCTTGAGTCCTCGCAGAGGGGAACGACGCCCTGAGGGAGTATCAGTGCTCCGGGATGAAGATCTCCCCCGTCACCGCCCGCACCAAGACCTCTAGGCCTTCCTGGGTAAGATCGCTGCCCTCCCCGCAGTGGGTCCTGCTGCAGTCTTGGTGTCCGGTGAAGCTCCAGGCAGGACGCGGCCGCTGCTTCAGTGGGGCGATCCGACGCTTCAGGAAGTCCCCGAGCACGTGTAGCGAGGTGAGGCCGCTCTCCGCCAGCACCCTGATCTTGCTCAGCACGGGGTCAAACTCCGATGGCAGGGATGGCTTGGCCCTCCAGGACTGGCGGTCGGAGGCAGGCCCACCGGTAGGCATGACGAGGCGCTCGTTGGCATGACGAGGCGCTCGTTGGCTTCGGTGGTGGCGATCACCCACCTCTTGCGCCAACCCTCCCACTTCCTGCCAGTAAGCCCGGGAATGTAGGGCATCCGCAAATCGCTCCTCGTTTGGAAGTAGTACGCTCCCACTTCATCCTTGCCCTTCCCGGACTTCATCAGGATGAAGAAGTGGCAGAAGAGAATGACGCAGGGCCGCACCCCCACGAACATCTCACATTGGTGGACAAAGATTGACGTCATGAGGATGGAGTGGGGTGTGAGATGCTGGAGCTGGAGGCCGAAATCCTCCAGCAGCAGCAGGAAGAACGAAGAGATCGGCAGCCCCAAGCCGGTGGAAATGTGCGAAATAAACAGCACAAATTTCCCGGCGCGCAGATCGCCGAGGGGAACCGAGCCTGCTCGAATCCCCCAGGCAGTCTCCTGTGGACCAAGCAGGCGGCGCACCGTGTTCAGTTCCTCCTCGATTTGGAAACGACAGGGACGAACGAGGGATGACATCTTGCTATGGAGGCGAGGAACAATCTGCGCAGAAGAGCAAGGGGCGAGGAGGCTCGAAGGCAAAGGGGCGCAAAGGTTTGGAAGGAAGAAGGCGAATGCGGAAAAGTAACCGCGGTAAGCGGTTCGGCCCTTTATGAAGCCTGACCCATCCGGCGCGCCCCGGAACCATCGCTGGAAGCCAAGTGACGCTCACACCTGGTGGTAGCCGCCCAATCCATGACAAGAGGGCCCAGGCCCGCCTGTCAGGGAGGGCGGGTAACAAACAAAGGTGTGAAAAGGCAGGATCTGAACCGTCGCCCGCGTGCGAAGCGAGGCGGAAGCTGAGCTGACGTGCGCGCAAAAAGCGCTGGCATGACCAGGCTTTTCGGGAACTGCGCTGGTGGTAAAAATTCCATTTACCCCGGCCGCAACAATGCCGAGTGTCGCTCGCGTGACTAGGTGTACCACTGTATGTGGGGGCCACGAGTCAGTAAGCCATTGCGATGTGACGAGGCAGCGAAAAACCTGATGGATGGTCAAAGCCGGACAAGACTCCTGCAGTGTGCATAGTCTAACACTAGAGGCTTCAAGTTATGCAGAGCCAAATCACAGTAGTGGCCCCACCTGCGGGTTCGTCGCCTCTCCCGAGATGGGCCCGGGGGCCACTGTCGGTACCCTGTAGCAGGGATACCCACTCCTACTGTAGCAGGGCAGGACTCGCGTAGTCATCAGTAACTACGCCTTAAGGGGCGCAGCAGCCGGGCCCCACGGGTCAGGCTCTTACCTCACCTGGCCAACGGCCCCGGACCCGCTCCCCGCTCTGGGACGGGTCCGGTGACGCCACGTGTCCCTGAGGAGGGGAAGCTCCGCGCCAACAGGCGAGGGCTCGGACCCCCATAGGGGTCCGAGACCTCCCCGCGTCCGTCCGGACCTCCCACGCGCGTAGAACCAACATACCGCCGGGGCGGGGTCCGGAGGTGTCACGTGTCCCGCAGGCGCAGGCGCGGGCGCGAGTCTTCCGCTGGAAGACTCACCCACCCACCGCATTCAATGCGGGTGGTTGAGGCGTGCTCTGCCGCCGCGGCACGCGAGGTAGCCTTTGTCAGGCCTCACTGTAGACTGCATATTACCGAGGTACACAGTGCAGCCGCATCCGCGCAGAGCCTGTCTGCCGCATTAAATGGATACGACGGCACGGCACCTTTTTATCATACCGCCTACGCCGCAAGCTACACGGCCCGTTCAGCTATGCTGCAGGCAACGCCGCAAGCTCCACCCTGGCGCTGTTTCGACAAGACAGGGCATGGCTATGCCGGACGGAAGATTCCCACGGGCAGAGCAAGGAAATCCAGGAATGAGATCTCCGTCGCCTGCAATACCATAATGTCTGTACAGTATGTCATTTTATACTACATCATTAGGCCCACCTGTCGGGGACTCAATGGCCATGTACGCGCCTCCCATGAGATATAAAAGGGAGGCGCTCGCTGCACACTTCAGACACGCCAAGACTCTCACAACACAAGCTCGGTTTTCACTCCGAACAACCCTGCTCTCAACCTCTTGAGAGCGCAAGCAATACAACACACAGTGGACGTAGGGTATTATGCTCCGGCGGCCCGAACCACTCTAAACATGTCGTGTTCATTGCGTTCTTCCACTGAGATTGGGCTAATCCTAGCTAACCCCCGAGTACTCACCCTCTGGGTTTAGGCGGGTGCACTACACCACCCGGTTGTGAGTTTGCACACCACGACACGATCAATATTACCATTTTTGTGAAATTTTAAACTAGGTATGTGAAATTGTCTCAAAATGTGTAAGTCTGCGTACTTACAAATTATAACATACCAGTCACTAAAAAACAAATTATAACTTACTTATGTTGTGATTAACAAGGTCACGCTCATAACCCTACAGATGCACACCATACCCGCCGCACACACATGAGAGTAAAATTAAAACTACGGAAAGCAAGCGCTCACAGAGAAATGGTAGTGGCTAATGGCTGTTGATGATGTCACCTCCGTGGAGTAGCTAGATTGCGCTGTGACCCTGGAATTGGTTGAACTCGTTGAGAAGTACAGAACCGGTCCTGTTGTCTAGCTAACATTCAAACGATTGATTTGTTCTTCCGCTATTTTTCCCCCGGTGGGCCATGCGCTTCTCCTGCTTGCCCGAGTCTAGGCTCGAAAATGGCAAGATGGTTCCTAGCTTGCATTTGTCTCGACGTTCGTGGAAGCTGCATTTACAAGCATACCACGCAAGATAATCCAGTGTAGTGTTGTTCCTCGTTAGGCCATTCATGGGCAACGCTAGGCTCCAAAAGCATAAAGCACCCTGTAACCTGGCCAAACGTTTTCTCTGCTGGTCAGATCCAAGGAGAACGATGATATCTACTACTGACAGCAATTTGAAGTATAATACGCTGTTAAAATGGGATTTGGTCTGCGACAACGTATCTTAATTAATTTACTTAGTTCAAATGGTACGAGGATGACAAGGAATCTTTCGTACTTATAGATTCTTGAAAAAGTCAGATATACAATCAAGATCAACCGAGTGACATGCTCCATTTATATGTAGTACCAACTACCAATAACTACAAGGTCTTTCGTGATGGTTTGTATAATATAAACTCTGATAGGCAAAGTTGTACACTACTCAATATGAAACTCCTTGTTCAGCATATTGGTTGCCACTTTTCAGAACTTTGGTCCATCTGTGCAAACAAAAATTTTGCAAATATTGTGGGTGCTTGCCTTTGTGGGATGTTTGATCTGAAGCAATCCTAGAGACAGACATGTAAACTACTCCTACTCTTATCATAACAACTCCTATCCTGTCAGATTCTCGATGCGGTCATAGCGTAAGCAACATTACTGCTCATATTGGAGCACTCCAGACAGGCACGCTCAAGTAGATGATAGCCATGGACGTTGTCGTGAAGGAGGCTAGCATAAGCAACATTAGTTACATTACTGATGGGATGGATAGGATTAACGACTTGTGTTCAGTAAACAATAGAGTTCAGTACCTTTCAAAAAAAAACGATAGAGTTCAATAGAGCGCAAATAATGCAGATCGAAGAGCACAAACCAAATCTTGGACGCTACAGTTTCATTCCATGCACTAATGACACACGTCAAGATTTTTTTTTTGTTTAGGATTTCCATTATTGAAGAGGACTCGTTTTGGACTTTGTTTCAGTCTCTACTTGTACTAGTTGTGATCGAGTATAGAACCAATGCCATGTTTCTATCTTCTTAATTTCTTTTCTCTCCATCTTTCATTCAGTCTATATAGTCTGAAACTGTGACAAATGTCAAATATCCTCTCTTTCATTGAAAGTTGGCAGGAAGTCAGAATTTAGTCTTGTTTTCACTACTGTGAATATCCAGGTACCATTATTTCCCCAGCATGTCTCCTATGAACCAGGTAAGAATGTTCGTAGCAGATTACTTTATTCCTAAATTCCCTTGTCATTTCACTTTGTAGCAGAGGAAAATGATGTGCTTTGCATGGTTAAGTAAAACTCGAGTAAGAATGTAGATTTGACCAGCTTGAAACTTGCGAATAGGTAACATGAGTTGACACGGTAAGTGTCCATGGCAAAGTTTAAAAGATTGTAAGCTTGTACTTTTCCGTTGCTCCCAGTGTAGTAACATCCCTATAGTCTGAAGTGGATCATTCAGAGACATACTGAAGAATCTAGCAATATCTTTTTGTAGTTGAAGGCTCGTAGAAGTATCTGCTGGGTAGCGACAGGAAGGTAATTTAGCTGGAGAATATAGTAATCTAACAGGGACAGGCGTCGAATTCCGTTCTGGGAAACGCTGCTCCTTAGAAAATTCAACTCGTGAACATCAGCATGCATTCATATGTTCAGATCCTTCTCTGAACGTCCGCAGGTGCTTTCATTTTAGCTCTATAATAACTAAGGCTTGAAGTCATTACAAGGCGCGCGTGCGTCTATACTTGTTTGTTTTTAGCTAAATTATATTCTCTTTCTTTCCCTAGGCTTTCGAGTTCCAAACCTGGTGATCTTTATGTTTATAATTGTTCCTGGCCTCTTTAAATGTCTGAGAAGTTTGTTTGAACTTTTAATTTTATTAGACAATGGCTTTTTAATGGGGTAACTCGACCCCACCACTCAGCCATTGTCGTAATGGAGCTTTGACACATCAGCATCTGTCTCTACTACCAAAACTGGACTGTAAAAGGGTACAACGTACAATTAGAAAAATGAATGAAAAATCGACTGAAAATAATTGAGGAACAAATGAGTTAAAAGAAAAAAAGACTTGGACTGAAGCTGGCGGCCCAATATGCTGTCGCGAGCTCCGTAGTTATATATTGCTTAGGCTACAAATCCTAGATCCATCGCCTGAAGAGCGATCGGTTGGCGGTTGGGCTTTTTCTTTTGCACATTTGGCCCAACAATGTAGCGCATTTTGTTTCTCGCCACCGGTTTGCGCTCTGTACGATGATTGGTCTGCCGTTGCTTGCATACATGCAACATGCAGAATTTACTTTTCGTGCATGCGAAATCTAATGTGGAAGATGCTATACTAGTATCCTGCCACGTGCATGCACACAGCTTGCATGCAATATGCAGAATTATTTTCTTTCTTATGGCATGTTTATTTTCATCATGCAAATTGCAATATGCAAGAAGGTAAAGATCTTTTTTCTTCTCATTTATTTTAATTTTCTTTCTATCATTTCCATTTCTGTTTTCGTTTTTACTTTTATTCTTCCTATGGACAATATTCTTGGCATGTATTTTATCTTTCTTTTTCCTTCTCTCCTTTTATTTTATTTATTTTATTTTATTTTTCTTTCTTATTTTATAATATTTTTGTTTTCTTTCTCTCTTTTTTCTATTTTCTATTTTCTTTTATTATTGCTCCTTTATTTTGTCTTTTTAAGGATTGACAGCCATCAATTAAGTGACCGAGCCTATACACATGCATGCACGATGCTGCTGTATATCCCTTAGAGGATAATTGCTTTTGCTTGCTTTTTTTTTAGGGGACCGGGTATATTCCACTAAAGGTAGTTTGCACCATACATCTTACAAAGACAACCTTTAAAGAAATAAAAATTACAGACCAGCCAGTTCGCGACTGTGTCATGCACGCCACCAAAAGCCTGCTCGTCGCTTGTGCAGCTTGGGCTAGTCACGGGGTCCGCATGTTTAGCAAGGTGAGTGGTTGGGTAGAACAGCCTGTTAGCGGCCCATCTATTTGTTTTCTCATTCCGTTTTATTTTCTGTTTGTAGATATTCCGTATCCCATTAAAAGCGCATTATTTTATTACATTGCTTTACTTATTCTTTGAATTTTTTGTTTCTATTTGTTTCCTTATTCTTTCTTTACTCATTTTCCTTTTAGCTCATTTGTTTGCTTCCTTCCTTTTCTCTTCTTCTACTTTCATTTTAATTTCTGTTTATATTCCTTTCTTACTACAAAAACTCGAAGGGGGCTGGCGGGCATTCATTTGCAAAAAGTGCGCTCTCAAGCTGTAGCCATCGGATGGAGGATCCACGATCCAGATGCATAGTTTGCACGGTTGTGCAAAATATCGGTTTGCGCAGAATACGCTCTCATTTATGTATGGAACTACTTTTTAGATTAGTTTTTACTAGATTTTCCATTGGTGTTGAATCTTTTGTTCGCAGTATATTATTTTTATATTGACCATGCATCTTTTATTCACAGAGAATGATTTTGTTACTTTTGCTCAAGTATTTACTCACAGTAGTCAAAATGTTCTACCTTGATAAAAAATCATTCTTTGAAACATATTATCCTAAAATATTGATCTATGATTTTATTTTAAAGATCTTGTTACCAGGAATATAATCATGCAATCAGAATTTAATTTATATATATATATATTTAAAATATATATATATAACTCCGCTAATGGATACCCTGGCTACTGAAATATTATTCAGTAGCCGAGCCCGCCACCAGAGCCAGCCGTCAGCCCGCCCGCCCACCCCCGGGCACCGATAGCGCCTGGTTTTTTTTTCTCACGGTTTTCCTCCCCGCTGGTTTTTCTCCTCCTTAACCGAGTGTATTGCCTGGGTTTTTTTGGCTTTTTTATTCTGTCCGTCGTTCGCCGTTTGCTTTTGGTTTTCTCTGTTCTGTGCAGTTCCACGCGCGCACGTCTCCCCAATGCCTGATCTTTGATTCCTGCCACCACATGCTCACGTATCGGTCCCCTTCATTCGCTAGATCAGGAAAGACGTCGCCCAGTTCTGCAACCACACGCGTGAACGAGGCTAGGGACAGTCTGCACCGTGAAGGCTGCGATTGTGTTACCCGATGAAGCTGGCAACAGGCACGGTGAGGATTTTTTTCCATGGTAACTAGCATTAACTGTAAATACAATAACTAGCTTTTCCCGTTTGAATACAAATATTTTACAGCAACATAAGCATGGTCATTTACAAACAAGAAATTGGCACTGTAAATACAATAACTTTGCCACAACTAGTTCATTTCATTCGTAAGCATATTTTCAATTTGAATACAATAGTTTTACCCCAGCCTCAGTCCTTGTCAGAATAAATGAGAGATACAGAGAGGGACCTCCCTGTCCCTGCCAAGACCCATTTCGTTGGTCATAGACGGATCCAGACCAGCTGCCGACATCAAGCTTAGTTCTCTGGTTCTGTTGATCTGCGTCGTCGTCAGCTAATCAACCTGCTTCCTATGGCCTTCAACTATAGCTGATACGTCATCTGAAATGCAGCAAAAACTGTGCAAAAGGAGAACTTATGCTTGATCTGAAATGCAGCACAAAGATCACCTCAGTAGGATGCATTGCTATCTTGTGATTCCTAACTAGTATATCTTTGCAGTTTGCACCAATGAGTGTTTCCAATATTTAAGAAAGAACACTGATAGCATGAGCATAATATCGTTCTTCAGAAGGTGAAATGGTCATGGAGTAAAAAATTACACAAACTATGTTTTACTTCTTACTAGGAGTGTCTGAATTGAACCAGGATAGCATGATTGCTCTCTTATTATCAGTAAATAGTCAGCTAACAAGATAGTTAAGAAGAAAAATCCACACTGTATGTAGCACCATATGCCGTTATATATACTTCATAGCTCAGAGAAAGACTGAACTGGTCCACATTATGCTCATGACAGGGGGAAAAGAGATGTGTCATGCATAATCAGAAACTGAAATTTCAGAATACATAAGCATGCATATGGACACAAAAGCCAATCAGATGTGGGATTTATGAACATATGAACAGCAATTTGTCCCACAAGAATTTGAACTAAGACAACCATATATTGAACTAAGAAGCGATACTGGCAGGATTTCATAAAACTAACCACAGGTAGTTTGATAGATATATCAGTACTACATTATGCCTAAAGTCTAATAGGTTATAGGTGCAATCCAATAACTAATAAGAGATACTAAAAGAATTTCAAAAAACTAATCAAAGGTAGTTCAGTAAGAAAACCTTGGAATCAACACTCTGATCTAGCCTTTGCTGCATATCTTGAACAAGTAATTAAAAAAATATAAATATCAAGAAGACTGCAGCTTGCAGTACCCATCTAATGCACCAGCGAAAATAAAATTATCAGGAGCAAAAGTATAAACTGATCACAGTTGGAAATGAAAATGAACCAGCACCTGATGTTTCGCAAGATGATCCTGGGCGGCTGGCGTTCAGCACCTGGACAGAAGGTACCCTGCAAGACCTGTTCAGGTTGAAGCCAGCAAATATTTGGGGCCTCATGGCACGATGCTGCAAGTATGCTTGTTGCCACAGCTTGTCGATTGGTAATTGGCATCACCACCAGGCGCTGGCATTGAAAGGACCCTGTGCTGGCGTTCCTCATGAAAAAGGGCATAATCATGAGCAAGTCGAGTAGTAAAGTGGGTACACCTCAATTAGGGTCCAATGGTTTAAGTGGTTTGTTAACAAGCACAATCAAACAAGTTTTGGGATTGATATGGCAGACCGGTATATGTGGTAAAGCAAACACATATTTAAGAACTCGATTGACAATTAATTTTTTTTTTGCTCAGCATATGACCTTCTAGTAGTGTCTTCCCGCGGCGACCCACGCTGAGCATCTTCAGTGTGTGAGGGTAGCGAATCTGCACATAAACGGATATTAGCGCGCGAAAAGTAGATGCAATGAGCTACGTTTTTTACTACGCATTCAAGTTTGGCACTTTAGTAATAGACAGAATGAACTATTAATTATCTCGCCTATGGATCAATTTTGCAGAATATTAATGCATCAAACATATAGGTAACCTAGCAAAGACTATAACCCAGAGGTGAATTTCAAAAAAGATAATATAAGAAGGTGGATGCTGGCAGCAGGAATTCATCAAGCTGACCAAAGGGCTAGAACAGTTAGCAAGAACATGGAATTGGAGTACTATACAATGATCGCAGAATAAATTGAAATGTAGTCAATCGAAATACATCTTCACAGAGCACGAAGGGGGAATTGGAGCAGGCAGCGAATAGGAGACGATTATGTACCAGAAGACTCCATCAGTGCAGCGTCTCACGATGATGGCCGGAGGCGGGTGAGTCGAGGACGCGGCAGAGCAGCGACAGGCTACCATCGGGGCGGCAGACGCGGGGGGGGGGGGGGGGTGCTCGGTGCTGGAGCTGGCTGGGTCAGCACCGGACAAAAAATCGACGCGTCGTCAGCAACGTGGAGGGCGGCGCAGGCACTAGCCGGAGTAGCAGGCGGGGGTACCACTCAAATCGGCGGCCGGCACAGGAGGCGGAGGCGCAGGGACTCACCGGGGCGGGCGCGAGGGCGGGCGGCCCAGACCCTCGCAGGCGCAGAGAACGGCGGGCAGGGAACCGCGGGGGCCGGGGCTCGCCAGGCGACGCGGACGCCGGCGGCGCGCGGCGGGGGGCGTCGCGGGGGCGGGAGTTCGCCGGGCGGCGGCGCAATGAATCGTCGTCGCCCTCCGCCACCGCCGCCCCCACCGCAGCGCGCTCGGGCACCAGCGACGGCGCGGGCACGGGCGTCGGCGGCGGGCTGGTCACCGGCGGCGCCAAGGAGGCCGCGGCGCGGTCCAGCCGCAGCCGCCGGCCCGAGCGGAGCGCCCGCGCGCGGGACCACCGGGTGAGCTGCGAGGTGGTCTGCAGCGGCGCGGGTGAGGCGGCGGGCTCGTCCGGCGGTCGCGGTGGCGGGGCGCGGTCGACGGACTGGCCCGGGCTCGGGGCAGCGGCGGTGGCGAGCGGTGGGGACCGGCGGCGCACGGAATCGCGCGGCGCGGGGAATCGCGAGCTGCGGCGGAACTGCGAGGTGGAGGAAACCGCTGGAACGTGGGGGGCGCGGGGTGGGAGAAAAACCAGCCGCGGCGTGGGAAAAAAACCGGGCTCCCGGTGGGGAGTCGGGTCGGCCTGAGTGCGGGGTGGGCTCGGGTACCGAATACACTGTCTGTTCACTACCAGAGTAGTGTATAGTACTACTATATATATATATATACACTAGTATAGATGTACGTGCGACACGCACGTGATTTAAAAAAATTAATTAATTTTATTTCAAAATTTATTGAATTTTATATATTAATTAAATTAATATTCAAATTAAATTTTGAAAATACGTACCATAATAGACGTCAATACTATCTCGTATGTTATAGGTTGGTATTGCAATAAGAACGGAGCTAAAATAATTAAGTGGGTAAGGTTTAAACATGTAATATTGCTTGGTTAGTGGAAGCACCGGCGGCGGCGAAACGCGGGCGCCAACTGCCATGGTGCGGGGGGCGCCTCGGCAAGCCGCAGCTCTTCTCGCGGGGTCAGGGCGGCGGCCGGTGGACTCGCTCGGCAAGCAAGGAATGCTGTCCACCATGCTTTGAGGGTCACTTGTCCATGAAGCCAAGTTCATGCTCAAATCTATTCTTCTCTCCTATTTGCATCCAGCATGATTGCCATCAACAACACAAAAGCTAAGTTGCATAAAGCATTCCGATCGAAGGCACAACGCATTGAGCCAGTTCAAGGGTACCATCGAAGAAGAAGCTTCATCCATGGACAGGGCTAGCAACCGCACCTAGACCCCTCCGTCGTGTGGAGCCACGGCGCCGAAGTTGACAGCGTCGACATTGTACTCTCAAGTCTCAGGCAAGTGCGCGAGAGATTGAAGATGATGCGGCTTCACTGTTGTTTCCTTATCTCCTGAGAAATTAATGGAAAATTGGTCGCGGTGAGATGTGGATGTACGTAAAAGGAGAACATACGCGTGCTGGTGGACAACCACGTACGGCCACCTGCGGACGCGTGGCGAGCGGCCCCTCGCCGGCAACCGGTGGAGCCGCTTCCAGGACTTCCATCTCCCGGATAGCTGCAGCGTCGACGGCATCCGCGCCAAGTTCAAGCGAGACGGTCACAATCACGCCCCCAACAAGACCCCCATGGGGAGGTCGGCGTCGTCGGAGCACCACCAGGTCGGCCTCCGCGACCCGCGGGCTGCTGGTGAACATGGCAGCGGTGTTGCTCCTCGGGATCACTGTCTACGTGTGGCACAGCCTGCGGAACGGAGCTGACGGCGCGGGCAATCACGGCCACGGCCGCGGGCACCTGGGAGCCGGGAGCTGCGGGGACGAGATGTGATCGCGGCAAGGGGATGAGTAGCGTCCGGCCGTTGAATGTGCTTGCTCGAGGGAGAAGTTTTTTTTTGGGCTTGTCTAGAGCCCACTCGAGCATTTTACAGCCCAGCCCACATCCGAATTTCCATCCATCCATCCATCTAATCCAACGGCTCAGGTCCATCCCCTACCTCATAACCCTACCGGCCTCTGCATCGTCGTCAACCTCATGACCACCACAGAAGCGCCGCCGCCACCCTTCCACCGCCCACAGCTTGCTCCACCAACTCCAGCAAGGGACGCCGACGAGCCTCCACCCCGGAACCACCCCGGCATCCCATTTTTGAACTCCGGCGAGCTTGCTAATGGCACTGTCGCCCCCGCCCCGCCCTCCTTCCTCGTCTCCGGCGGCGTCCCGCCGCCGGATCCGACCCCGCTGCCACTCCCGCGCTAACTCGTCGCCAGTGCTAGCCCCCGCCGCCTCCGCAGACCATCCGGTTGTCCACCAACCGCCCGCGGCCGGCGGCGCCCCCGCCGCCTTGCCGCACCGCCGGCTCGAACCACCACCACCGCTCGCTACCTTGCCGCCCAAAGCTCCTTCTAGGTCCGCCGGAGGCAGGTAGGCCTCCTCCGGTCCTCCCCAAACCCCGAACGATAATAAGTAACTGAAGCTCGCCGGAGTTGAGGAAGACACGCTCGTTGTCGTTGGCAAAAAAAAAAAAAAATTGAGTGTGCGGAGGCAATATTTCACTCGAGTGTAATATAGCTTTCCCGAACTTTTTCCCTTCTTCCCCACGCGGCCACGTCTCCCTCGCTCCCGCCGCCTTTTTGCGTATAAAGCGCGCCCGTCGCACCGCGCTCCGCTGTCGCGTCATCTTCAGTCCCCCCCCACTCCCCACTCCGCCGCGCTCCCCATTCCACATCCGGCGGCACCCCACCCCACGCATGGAGTCCCTGGTGGCGGCGCTCCCCGCGGGCGGCGCGGCAGCGGCGGCCGCCGCGCTGGCCGGGAGGGCCGGCGCCAAGAACAGCCGCTCCAACGCGCCCCCAGGTCAGTCAGCCGGCGGTGATCCCCCGCTCTCTAGCCTGGTTAATGCTCCTCCGGCCGGGGCCCCCGATCGCGTCCTGCTAGTGCCTACTCCCTCATCCGCCCGGTTCCTTGGCGCCGTTCATCCGTGGGGTGACGGACGATTTCTTCTAGAAGAAATCCCTTCGGCGCCTCGCGCAACCGAGCCCACTTTCTTACTCTTTGTGCGTGCGAATAAATCCTTCCTGCCTGCGTTTCTTATCGTGGGTTCTAATGCTGCTAGTACAAAAGAAAAGTGTGGATTTTGATGTCGTTTGCAGTGTATCTGGGCCACGGCCGAATCAGCATTTTTGGGCGTGCCTGAGGATAGTTTAAGGTAGAGCTTGACTACTAACTTCTGTGCCTAACTAATTCTGTCCATTAGTGCAATCTATATCAGGACCAATTTCTCGCCGTCCGTCGCCACCTCGTGTTCCGGCAGATTCTTTGTCTGAAAATTAGAGGTAATCTAAGAAATTGCAGGTGGTGTCGAGTTTAAAAAGGAAAACCTCATGACTCGTACTACCTCACTCAAGCATGAAGACGAGAGTAGGCAACCAAAGAGAGAGCCTCCAGACGTTTGTGACGAGAGATGGTATGGAATAGGGATAGCTCAAACTCCGCCGCCCTGCCCACCAAGCACCCCATGGTCCCGATGCATTGGCACTGAACAATAGGGTGTGTATTTTAGCAAGGAAAGTGCTTTCTGAGCTTTCACAAAGAAAGCTGCACGGATGATAAGGAGCAAACAGTGCGTATTAGTGGCGGAATATATTCACTGAATTTGCTACTTTATGGCAGGACAGATAAACATCAGCTATGATCTTGTTCAGCCGTTGCTACTTTATGGCAGAACAAATCATCGATTATGATCTTCCTTGGCTGTTTATAGCTCTGACCTTCCACCAACGGACAGCAACAAGTCAAGTGATGCGTGTTTCTTCCTGACAGTAATGCAAGCAGTCAGCAGCCTTGCGATTTCCATACAGATCTTTCAAAAAAAAAGATTTCTATTTGGAGTGTCACATGGACTTTTAATATTTGTCCCTGCAAATATGTTGCTTGAAAAATTGATTTTTTAATAATCTTAGAGCATCTCCAAGAGTTCCCTATATTTTCTTCACCAAATTTGCTGTTTGGCAACTCCCCAAATAGATATGGGGAGACAAAAGAAAAATCCATCTCCAATAGTACCCTATTTTTACTTCCAATTCCAAAAAAAAAAAGAGAAATTGTGGCTCTATCGCTGTTTTTCCGTGCGCCGCGCCTGCAGCCTGCCGTCCGCCGCCCCTCTCTGATCGGCACCCCTCAGCGTCCCTCTCTCCTGTCTGATCGGCACCCCTCCCTGATTGGCTTGGCATCCCTCTCTGATCCACCACTTGCCGGCCTCCATGGCTGATAGGAATTGGTGCAGGGCGGCATGCAGCGGTGCAGGGCGGCAGGGAGCAGGCCCTCCGCCAGGCGCAGGACAACAGCATGCACTCCACCTAGAAGATGAATGGGATCCATAGTTACCTGTGGCAGCGGCGGCCCGTTTTCCTCGTCAGCGATGGCGCGAACGAGGTCTCCTCGCGCGGCGCGAAGAAAGGCGGGAGAAGTGGCGGCGACGAAAAATCACCCGCGAGAAGCCGATCGGGAGTCACGGAGAAGTGTGTATCTTTATGCACAAAGATGGGCAATATGCCAATTGTTAAGAGATGGGGAATTAGAATAGGGAACTATTGGAGAGGTTTTTTTTTCTTTTTTTCCAAAGAAATAAAGATGGGGAAGAGGGATAGGGAACTCTTGGAGATGCTCTTAAAAAAGGATAAACTGCTGAAAATGACCAGTCCCAAGCTCATTCTTACATTTCAGTACCTTCTTAACCCTTGCTGCCTTGTGCTTCAATTAATGCACTGTCGCTGTCACAAAGAAAGCTGCATGTACAATAAAGTGCAAACATTATGTAGTTAGTTGCAGAGACAATATGTTCACTGGATTTGCTACATGATCACCGAATAGATAAAGAACGATTATGATCTTGTAGAGCTGTTCATATCTCAGACCTTCCACCAACTGAAGCAGCAATTCTAATGATCTATTTTCCTTCCTGACAGTTACACAAGCAGTCAGCACTCTTGAGGTTTCTATGTGCATTGTGGGGGTAAGTATGAAATTTTAAACTGCATCTCTGCCGGAGTGTGCTGGGGAATTTGGCTAACTAGAAATGATATGATTTGTCGTCAACAGAACTGGCAAAGCATAAAAATCGTTCTGAGGACGGTCTGGAAATACATGGCGGCATGCATGAAAACCTATGCTCAAAGAACAGGTGTCAGCTGGGTTCGTCCTATATGGCGCGACTTTCTGTAGGCGGCTCTTTCAAGCCTTTGGTGGACAAGGTTGCGTAAAGAAACTCAAGCTGGGACTAGAGGAATAGCTGAACGTGGGACGCCTGCTAAACTCTTTAACATCGTTCTGTTTTTTTTTCTACTTTTTTATGCTTACTTTCAGTAGACTCGGCAGATGGTGTCCGCAGAGTGTCTCCCTAATAGGCCGGTCCTGGCTGTAATATCCTCAACGCACAAAACTACTACTCTTTTTTTTTGTCTTGTTGACAAAATGGGACAGGGCGATCTTCACCTCTGTTAAAAACAAAAAAGCACATGGCTGGTATGGCAAATCGGTAAGAGCATATAAGATACGTGCATATCGTCCTTTTTAGTGTGCCAGTGCCAGTGAATGGAAATGATAATTTAAAATCAACAAACAAGATAAATGGCAAAGAAATCAATGTGACCATAATGTAAGTAGCAAATTTGCTAAGCCAATCTTTATGGTGGCCGTTTTGCGAAGCCACGTGTGTTGCCATGGTAAAAATTCAAATTGGCGGGTTTTCTTTTCGCACGAGTTGAATCTAGGACGTTGGATTGAGATCATACGGCTGGCTTTTCTTCTTCCTCAGCTTTGGTCCGTTGTTCTTTTCTCTTTTTCTTTTTTTGCCTTTTGACTGATGGTGAGTAGTATGTGTATTATTATGTGAGACTAAGGTTCTACGTTCCGCAGAAAATAATTAAAACTGTGTAGATTTTCAATCACGTGTTTTGACTACCAAATTAAACAGTGTCGTTGAACACCGTCTCTGACCGTCGACCTGTGATGGGCGACATCGGCTATCAGTCTTTGGACAGACTGTTGGAAATATGCCCTAAAGGCAATTATATTTTCTTATATTCATGGTTAATAAAGTGTACCTTGAATATTCATGGATGACAATTTGTATTGATTAATGCTTATGTGAAGTATTTGTGAAACTCTATACTTGTATGAATATTCTAAAATATTCCTAGTCGGAGTTTATGTGAGGACACACATGAATATTAGACTAGCACATGTATTAGTTGATTGACTACGTTTCACAAATTATAGACATGGGGATGTCAAACTAATAATATGGGCTCATGTGAGACATGAGACTGAACTGACCCAACACGAGATGATGACTTCTCATTACACAATATGTACGCTGTGTCCTAAGACCTGATATCGTCATATGTACTTAAGATGTAAACCGACTTACTTAGGAGTCATCAAACGCTACACCGTAACAGGGTAGACATAAAAGTGGTTTTCGGGTCTGTCAAGAAGCATGCCGTGAGACATAGTCGGTCAAGATGGGTTTTGCCCCTCTCTACAAGAGAGAGATATCTCTGGGCCCATCGAGTGATTCGGATCTGGAAATGTATGGCCATGCTAGGGTTAAGAGTTAACCAAGGATTCCGAATCACAGGATCGAGAAAGAGTGGTCGGCTTTAAGCTAGACCAAATATCGTGAGGCAAAGGGAACAGCATGTATATGATATTGTGGCGGCTTGTCTGATATGATCTTTGTGTGCGTATAGTAGTTGACATGTCTTGCTAGAGGCCACTGTCTACTATTGGGCCGAGTAAGAGTTCTCGGGCCATGTCTATTCGCATGTGAGCCCATAGGGTCACACACTTAAGGGAAAGAAGCCTGATAAGAATGAGATTCGAATTAAACTGGACTTAGGTGCACTAATGGGCCTTTTAGGCCCAAAAGGGGCGCCCAAGGTAGGGCCCAAGGCAGCCCACCTAAGGGGCTATATAAACAGAGGAGGGGGCGCCTAAAAACTCTAACCCTTGCTACTATTCACGCGGATGAACAGTAGCGTGAATAGTAACGGCACGCTACAGTAGTACCCCCTCCCTATTTCTCCTCCTCGTGCATCTAGCCCTAGTTCGTTCTCACGAATCTAGCAATCCGGAGTGCGAAGCTTCTTCCCGTACGTGTGGACTTCATGGAGGTGCTACGCTTGCTGCACAAGGACGAGCCGTTCGTGAGGAGGTTCACGCAGCTGCACTGCCGGCTTCCATCTGCACTACACCGACGTACTACAGAAGTTCCGCAACCGCACGTCTAGTGGTAATCCCGTGATTTATAACTGCAGTAATCCTGATTTATATGGTAGAAAAATTTGTTTTTGCTACCCCATATTCCTACAGAGACCGGTCAGGTCGTCGCTGATGAGACATGATCATGAGCAGTCCTCGTCGGCTACTGCCTCGGCTGCATGTGTGTGCCGCTCTTTTCCATCCCCTGCACCGCACGCCTCCCTCCACCGTCTCTTTCCGTAAGAAGAATTGGCGCCCGTCTCCATCTCTAGTCCGCTTGTCTTCTGATCCTACTGCACCGTTCATTTGACTTTTTTGACCTCTTTTATCACTCGTCTTATTTAAAAAATTTGCATAAACATCATCAAATTTAAGTCGTTTTTGAAGAACTTCTATTAATAAAGCAAGTCACAACAAAAAAAGTGATATTTGCACAATTTTTTAAATAAGACGAATGATCAAACTTAAAGTCAAAAAAGTCAAACGAACTATAATTTGAAACAGAGGGAGTAATTTTTTGTTATGAATGTGATGGATTGCCCCCGGTACTGTAGTAATAATGAACGTGATGAATTGGTCCAGTGCATACATTAATGGATTTTGAGTAGTCTACAAGAGAACTTAGCTTGTAGAAAATGTACTTGTCTGTTGAGTCTGTTTCTGTCCAGTACTATACAAGTCAACATGCATGTTAAGTGTACATATAGAAGACCATGTACAATACTTTCTGCGGAACATGCCAAATACTTGCAGTGGTGGTCAAGCAGATTATTGTTTTTTTTCTCTCGAATACGCAGGAGAACTGCGCATCATTGTATTAAAAGGAGAAGAAGAGTCTTACATAGACTCACACACAGACACACTCAAAACGCACACAGAAACACACACATCCACACACGCACAAGGAAAACAAAAGACACAGGACCACCTCCTGTTCAGAGCACCAGAGACACAATTGAGACCTGACCAAAGTGTCAATGGTTAGCCAACACCCATGGTGGTGAGCAGGGACAGGCCCTTGGCTCCTGACATGCTCCACAGATGGGCTTCATCCTTTGCCATGACCAGGGCTGCAGCAATGATGGGTGTAGCACCATTAAAGACACAATCATTCCTATGCCTCCAAATGGTCCAACTTCCTAGGATGATCAGTGAGTTGAGTCCTTTTCGCATGTCACCAGTGACCGATTGATCAGCTTTTGACCACCATTCATCAAAGGAAGTGTCACAAGGTTGAGGGGCAAGAACAGCTAGGCCGACCTGTCGGAGCAGGTCAAACCAAAATTGTCGGGCAAAAACACATCCAACCAGGAGATGCTGGATATCCTCTTCAACTTGATCACAAAGTGGGCAGCGTGCTGGGTGGGGAAGATTTCTTCTGGCTAGGCGGTCTGCTATCCAGCAACGCCTGTGAGCCACTAACCACATGAAGAACTGACATTTGGGAGGGGCCCAGGACTTCCAGATTCGTTCATAAGGTGCAAAAGAAATTGCACCCTGAAATAGAGCATCATAGGCTGATTTGGCTATGTATTGTCCTGAAGAAGATAACCTCCAGATGTGCTGATCTGGTGAGTCTTGCTGCAGCACCACCCCTTCGATGAGATCCCAAAGAACCAAGTATTCCATCACTGCATCAATTGACAGCTGCCCTTGAATGTCTTCCAGCCACCTCTGATTTGTAAGAGCTTCCAGTACAATCCATTTGTTTGCCCTCCTTTTAGGCACTAGAGCAGCTACCTCTGGTGCAATAACTTGTATGCTTTTTCCATTCAGCCAATTATCTTTCCAGAAAAGAGTGGAAGCACCATTTCCAACTGTTGTAGTGACAGCAATAGCAAGAAGGCACTCGATTTCCTTACTGACCTGGAGCGGTAGGCTCGCCCAAGGCTTATTGGGCTCAGTTTTCTTCAACCATGGCCACCGGACTCGTAAAGCATAGCCCAGCAATTTCAGGTCAGAAATCCCCAAGCCACCTAGTTCCCGGGCGCGACAAACTTTTGGCCAGGCAATGAGACAATGTCCCCCTTGTGCTTCTTTCCGTCCTCTCCAGAGAAAACCTCTCCTTATCTTGTCAATAGCTTTAAGTGCCCAGGTTGGTAGGTCTGTTGCCATTAGCTGATAGACTACCATCGAAGTGAGGACGAATTGCACCTGGACAACCCTCCCTGCCCTTGTCATCAAATCAGCCTTCCATCCAGTTAATTGGTCTGCAATTCTGTCGATGATTGGCTATACCTGATCTCTTGTCAATTTTCTGAGAGAGAGAGGTATGCCAAGATACCTACACGGGAAGCTTAGAATCTCACAAGGCAATAGGTTCTGAATAGCAGATATACTATCATCCGAGCACTGGATTGGTAAGACACTACTCTTTTGCACATTGGTCTTGAGTCCAGAGGCCTCACCAAATAGCTGTAGGATGTCCAGTATCAAGGTGATGTCATTTGCAGCAGGTCGGAGGAAAAGAGCTACATCATCCGCATACATAGAAATCCTGCATTGAATCGGTCGACTAGAAAGGGGCTGCAGCAGCCCGTCCCGTGATGCCTTCGTGACCATTAAACTGAGGACATCCATAACCAATATAAACAACATGGGGATAGAGGATCGCCCTGGCGAAGTCCTCGTCGATGTTGTATAACCTCTCCCGGATGGCCATTCAGGAGGACCCGAGTAGAGGAGGTGACTAGTAAACCACTCAAAAGATCTCGCCAACGTGGTCCAAAACCCATTTTAGCAAGCACCTCTAGTAGGAAAGGCCAAGAAACTGAATCAAAGGCTTTTGTGATGTCCAGCTTGAGGAGGATTCTTGGCTGTTTTTGGGAGGGCAAGAATCTTACAGTCTGTTGTACCAACATGAAGTTGTCTTGGATAAAACGACCCTTGATGAAGGCGGTTTGGCTAGGAGAGACCATCACATTGAGGCGACATGCCAATCTGTTAGCTAGAATTTTTGTCACAAGTTTGGCAAAGCTATGAACTAGACTAATGGGCCGAAAGTCCTTCACCTGTTCAGCATCTGCCTTCTTTGGGATCAAAGTGATATAAGCAGAATTCAGCATCCAAAGGTTCCTGAAATTCTTCCCCCAAATGGTTTGAATAGCATCCATTATGTCCTCCTTGATAATTAGCCAACAAGTCTTGTAAAATCTCCCAGTAAATCCATCAGGACCCGGGGCCTTATCAGAAGGGAGATTTTTTATAGTATTTCATACCTCCTCTTCCGAAATAGGCTGTTCCAAATCATCAAGCTCGTAGCTTGGCAGTTCAAGTGCCTCTAGGTTGATGGTTCTATTCCGGTTATCATCCGAACCAATCAGCTTGGAGTAAAAGTCCAGGATTGCTTCAGCCTTCTCCTCATGCCCAATTAGGACTCTATCTTCAGTTTTCAACTTGGCGATGAAGTTTTTCCTTTTTCTGTGACGTGCGTGCATATGGAACATCTGGTATTTGCATCCCCATCCTTCAACCAGCCAATACGAGAACGTACTCTAGCCACCATCCGTAGTAGGGAGGACAGAGCAAGAGCATGCTTTTTGAGGCTGTTGCAGAGCCACATTTCATCAGGTTGGAGTGCCTGGTTGTCTTGCACAATATCTAGCTGGTGAATAACCTCTTTGGCAAGGATGAGCTGTGAGTTTAGATGGCCTATCCTTTTTTGGCTCCAGCTCTGTAATCTTTTTGCTGTTGCCTGAAGCTTCAGAGAGAGGGTCTCCAAAGGACAATGTCGAGGCTGCACCGATCCCCAAGCAATCTCCACTGTCTCCAGGAAACCATTCATGTTCGGCCAAAAGGTTTCAAAATGGAACCGCCGTTTTCCGGGCGTATTATCCTTGAGACCAAGAATTAATGGGCAGTGATCTGAGTCATGCGAGACACTGCTTTGCAGCAAGCAGTCTGGGAATCTATCTTCCCAGTCTGTTGAGCAGAAGACTCTATCCAACTTCACCAAAGTAGGGGAGCTTCTAGAGGACGAGCTGGACCAAGTGAATTTTCGGCCGTGCAGAGGGATTTCACTGACTGCCATGTCGTTAATCCATTTTCTGAACCTGCCCATCATGGCCCGATTTAGGTTGGCATTATTTTTGTCCTCATCCCTATAGATAAGATTGAAATCTCCCGCAACCATCCATGGGCCAGAGCAATGAGCACGGGTATCCCTGAGTTCCTGCAGAAACTGAATTTTTTCCTGGTTTCCTTGAGGTCCATAAACATAGGTAAGCCACCAAGCAGCACCATTGTCGGGGCAAAACTGAACTGATACACAGTGATGATCCACTCGGCTGCCACCAACTGGCCCAAGGCGGCTCCTCCATGCAACTAGGATTCCCCCACTAGCACCAGCCGAAGGTGAGAAACAGAAGTTATTATCAAAATCAGTTCCAAGCATCGAGAGTATTATCTGTCTGGAGAAGGAAGCCATCTTTGTTTCCTGCAGGCAGACGACATCAATTTTCGAAGATTCCACTGCAACTCTTACAGCATCACGGCGCGCGGTTGAATTAAGGCCCCGCACATTCCAGATCAAAATGTTGGATGGATCCATTAGATAAAATAAACATGACGACCAGGAGTACAATCAGCCTATGCCACAAGCATGTCTGACTCAACTCCGAGATCCTCCGGAGGAGTCAGACCAAAAATAGCAGCCAATGCAGCAACATGTGAAGCAGGAGATTGACGAAAGCGTCGAGCATACTCGTCGAGAACCTTCTGATCAAGCAGAACCCGCCCATGAGAATCATCAGCAACATCCATGTCTAGCGCCCGCATGACCTTCTTCTTCAGGTGAGGGGGGCATACCTCCGGGCTCAAGACCCCCAGGCCAGCTAATCTTCGGCTACGACGTGGTGCCTCACTTGGTGTTGGTCTTGGTTTCTTCCTTCTTTTACTGATATGAGGGGCCGGCAGCAGTCCCCCCGCTGTCTTGGATAGCTTCGCAATGAACACAGCCGCCGGGGTGAGGAGCTGCGAGGGCGGCTGCTGATCCTCCATTGGCGTTTGATTTTCCAGGATCGAGCTTCTCTTGAAGCGGCGTCGGGAGTAGACCTTCATGGCTCGTGGGGACCTCGTCGACCTGTCAGGGCTCTGCAACTGCGGCGGCGGTGGCACACCCACTGTAGCTCGAGGGGGCGGCGGTGTAGGATTCACCGAGAGGGGGAGTTGCTGCGCCTGAGTTGGGATGTGCGGATCACTTCTTTCCTGGGTCGTAGGGGCGATAGTATCCAGCCCACAGGGGGAGAAAGCGGACCCAAGAGGCATGGCCTCCAACGTAGGCGACCAGGCACATGGCTCAATTGGACCCAGGCCCAAATCCGGTGGGGAAGACACCACCCGGGCTTCTAGATGTCCAGCCCCAGAAACAGTACATGCTAGCCCATTAAAGTCTGGCGTCTGGGGAACCACCTCCCGGATCTCCTCATCGTCGGGGTGTGCTGCCTGGGCCATCGCGCCCTCATTAGCATCTCTAGTAAAGTCTTCATCAACGGGCGCGCTCGTTAACGACACCCGGGCCATCTTGTGGGCGATCTCCGAGACCCCCTCGGGAGTTGATGCGGCCGCCGCCGCATGAATGCCTTCCGCAGGAGCCGAAGCATCACACGGCTGGGGAGCCGAGGAGGCCGCGATCCTCTCCAGAGAGTCCACGTGGCCACCAACCATAGGGTGTGGCCCCAGCCGCGCATGCACCAGGACCCGGCCGCGAGGGGAGCTCGCCTGCGCTGGAGAGCCATTCGGCGAGTCTTGCCGCCGCCGCCGTCTCTGCCAGCGTCGCTCGTCGTCGTCCGGAGGCGGGGAAGGAGGATCCGCTGTGCCCAGCGCAGGCTCGGCAGAGGGGACTGAGATGGTAACTGGGTACACCAGCGTACGCTTTCCAGATTGCCCACCATCAGTTCCAGCGACGGGCTCCACAATCTCCAGTTCCATCTCCTGCGGGATCAAGGCCGGGTCCGAGCACCAGGGCCATTACTGTGAACACATCTCGTCGATCAGCCGTATCGGGGTGGAGGCCTCCGATCCAACCGTGATCATTAAGCAGTAGCTCCGCCGTAGAGAGTTCCCAGGCATGGGCCGGGATACCGCGAATGCCGACCTCGACAGCAACCGGCAGAGAGCCGCCCACCATGGATTGCACGAAGCGCGTCCACTGCATGACATGGAGCCTGAGGGACGGTGTGATGAAAGCCCGGCCACCATTGTACACCCTCTCCAGCAGCTCCTCGCTCGGCAAGATCAAGAGGAACCTCCCATGCTCGAAGCGCATGAGAGACATGGAGGTTGCCTCGATCTCAAACCGGCTTGCGATGCTGTCGAGAATGGAGTCCGCACTGCCGCTGAGCACGGAGACGACCAAGGCACGACGAAGTCCATCCTCCCTTTGCGAGATAGTAGCCGAACGATCGAGAATACGCCGGGGCTTCCGTGGGGCGAGCGCTTCCCCAGTGGGCCGCCCCGCGCTGGAGGCAGACGCCGGGGCAGGCGCCTCCTCGCCAGAGTCGGGACGGTCGGCCTCGGGTCTCCCAGCTCCACCTCCCGTCTTGCGACGCGGCTTGCGGAGTGTTAACAGTCTGACAGGATGAGGTAATCTTGTATATATGTAGAGCCAACAGGATAGGTGGTTCCAAATTGATAAGCACGAAAGGTTGACTCGTGACTTAATCCTTAGCATGACAACAAATCATTGAAGTAGTGCCTGGGGCTAACAAAATGATATGGAACTAAAACGGATGGCAACCCGCCTGACACCGCATCCTCGCTTCGTCCTTGATTTTCTCAACATGGCTACCAATCGTCTTCCCCGTGTTATTGAAGACACGAGCATTCCGCTCTTTCCAAATGGAACAAGTCACAGCAAGAGACCGCAAGCCTGCTGACGTTGTCGAGTTAGAATTGTCAGCCAACCCATGGAACCAGTCCATTAGCATGGCCGTACTAGTCCAACTTGCTGGCAACTTCAGTTCTGCTGCACGCCGTCCGGCCGTGGCTCCCCACCCGTGCAACGCCCATCGGCCTAGATCGGCAGCGTGGTACTTGCTGCAACAAGCGCGAGCTGCCACAGGGCTCAAGCAGCAAGGGTGCGGAGGTCAGGGCTGAGGCTCTTAGGGCTGCAGGCCTGGAGTGATGATGGCTTGCTACACGTGTGAAACGCCAAAGCCCAAGCAGCAAGGGTGCGGCCTGGGCACTGCAATGGGCAACGGTGGTGTACCTCGTTGCATCGCGAGAATCGCTGAGAGCTCAAGCAACGAAGTACATGATAGCTGGAGTTGCTGGTGAAAGCCATACCGGAATCTAGCCGGTCTCGACGTCTTGGCACTGTTCACCTCCTTGGAGGCGCCATCATAGCAATTCTACCCTTTCTTCAGTTGCAGACATAATTGTGCAACTGACGCATGCAGCCGGCGCTTCGATGCCCTTCCGTAGGACAGAGTGCTCAAGGCCGGTGCGCGAAGCGACGACTTCCACCCCCACCCCTCCGACTTGACGAGGAATCCATTCTCGCGAACAAACACACCCCCTACACACAATTCATGCATGATTCCGGATACTTAGTTGGAAATGAAATAGTTCGAAATGCGTATGAATATACAACCTAGAGGAGCGCACAGACCAAAACACTAAATCGATGATCGCGGAGGGAAATGCAATTTGGGCTTGCATAACTACTTTTTTCTTGTTATCATTGTACATCTGACCTTGGCCCAGTCCGGAAAGAAACCATGCCAATAAGGCCCAGGCCCATACTAGGCCCAGTAACTATTCCAATGGCATGCAGTTTCTACTTTCCACCCAACTACTCTTCAGTTATGCTGTGAAGGCTCGGCTGCCAAGAGTAGGCCGCGGAGTTCCCCGGCGAGGTGCCTCGCCGCCGCCGCCGTCCCGGTGACCCTCCGCCGGGCGCCTTCCCGCTATCCCTGTTGTTCTCTCTCACGTCTACCTTCCTGGCCGTATCGGCCTCGCCGCTGTGGCCGACGCCTTCACGCTCACGGGGCCTCTCCGAAGACGGCCGCGCCTGGGCCTGCGCGCCACCGCCGCCGCCTACCAGGCACCGGAACCACCTCCTGCCTCCGACCTTGCGTCCCCTATCGCTGGCGAGGTGCCGCTTCAGCGTCACGGCTCCTCCGCCGCCGCCGCGCCTCCCGCCGGCGGCGGCAGCAGCGCCGCGGGCAGCGGCGGCGGCGGCGGAGTGCTTCTGCAGCCTCCGCACGGTGCTGCACGGCACGACGTAGTACTTGTCCCCGAGCTGCAGGACGGCGTCCGGCGCGGCGACCGCGCCGGCGGGCTCCCGGAACACGTCCGGCCGCGCCACGCAGAACCGCGGGTGACGCGCCATCACCTCCGCCGCCTGCGTGGGCCGGTCCAGCAGCTCGACGTGGCCGCCGGGGAACACCAGCTTCACGTGCTGGCCCCGCGCCGCGCTCCGGGAGGAGCAGCTGAACCAGCTCGCCATGGCCGCCCGCGTGGCTACTAGCTGTTGGCTCATTAGCTCGGTCGTGCGGCCAAGGAGCCGGGTGCTCTTGTAGGCAGGTGGTCGGACACGTCGTGGGTGATGGGAGAAATCATAGTCATTGCCTCATTGGTTTACCTGGCGTTCTACAATGTAGAACTAACTGTTTGTTGGATGATGGAGCAAGATGCCAAAGATGCCATCGTAGTTGCCATTCGGTTTCTGCTTTTGTTGTTTATCGGCGTTGCATCTTGGACTCTTATGAGCCTGTGTCCACAGTTTGACGATGGTAACGAGGAGGCATTGAGATACCAAAGTCTGAATGATTGAGTCCAACAGACCAATACCTCATTGATGTTGAGTATTTGGCTCCAACTGCTATACGTAATACTCCCACCGTTTTAAATTATAAGTCATTTTGACTTTGCTATGCACCTAGACATAGTATATATGTATAGATGCATAGCAAAAACTATATATCTAGAAAAGTCAAAACGACTAATAATTCAGGACGGAGAGAGCAGAAGACTAACTGACAATAGTGCTACACCGCTACTACAAAAAAATAGTAAGGTTACTGTCAACAAAGAGGTCTCCCCATTTATTTATCAATTGTTTTGCTTGAAATTTGAAAAGAGTATCCAACTTTTACTCATGCTTAGGTTTACTTTAAGATAACCTTAAATGTCTTATTCTCTTTTGACCGTCCCCTCACACTACCACATTGTACAATGTCAACACCATGATGCCGCCACACAGCTTTCCCCTCCATCCAGTTATTAGGGTGTATTAGGTATATGCAGATGTAGTTAGTTTAGGATTCACTGAAATCCCATGAGTGCCCTCCAAAACAGAACAATGTACACTATATATATAAAAGTCGTTGGGCCTCAAACAATGCATTAACCACATATAATCCATAGCATAGCATGGACATTAGTTCTTTATCGAATCCAAAAAGATTAATTGGATTTAAACCCAATCCATTCAAACAAGGAGCAATGCACCATCACATAAACCAGTTACATCTGGCGTTCTGGGTACAATGCAAAACCTACTGGCCTATGAAGATTATTCTATCTTGCATGGATAGAAGAGGATGCAGCCAGCGGGACCTTGTGGACTTCAAACTTTTGCAGGCACCGAACCACAGATTGCTGTTCACCTTGTTTAAGGTGATCGGATTCATGCTGGCCTATGCTAAAATATATTTTAGGAGTTAACAAGGTTATGCTCAGAGTATATTGTCTAGGGCACCAATCACATGAACCAGTTACCGTTGGTGCAATGCAAAGATTCATTATCTAAGTGCGCTAAACACTTAACCCCTACAGGAAATCAGAACGTAGGGAAGGTTGGATGCGAAACATGAAAAGGATTGCTACCCAATGCACAATGGAAAAAACTACGAGGTTGGGCATATATCATGTGAATTTTTGCTTTCCTTTTCATTCCAAATAAAGGCCCTCCCAGAAAATTTACCTGTGAGAATTCAGTTCTCCTGAACTCCTCTACTTTTCTATATTCCAAATGAAAGCAGACCTACTTTCCTTCCAAAAAAAAAAGCAGGCCTCATGAACCAAGACAGAGCCCTTGATCTATCAGAAAATTAAAGGACACGCAGTGGGATGCGAAGAGCAGTTGTCTTTTTTTGTGGCCAAGTCAACTGGGCTAAATTCATCAGGAACAGATGTGTGGCCAAATTACTAGCACTAGGCTGGCTTGAGATACTGAGCCAGGCAGTATTTTGCAGTCCAGAGGCTGGATCTGCAAATTATTGCTGGATAGTCAAATATTTATCTCGCCAAGGGAAAAAGAATCGATCAAACAGTTGTAGTTCTAGCTATGTTCAGGTCATAAATATTTTGTTTTCCTACACATGAACGCAAGGTAGGGGCCAATCATTTCTCTGCTGAACTAGAAAACCAGACGAGTACATGTCTAATGTCACTTTTTCTTTTCTCTTTTTTTTGAAAGGGAAATCTCATGTCACTTTTGTAGAGGAGGAAAGCTATAGGCAGTGACGGACCTAGGATTGAAACTTAGGGTATGTCAGGTCAAAATTTTAACACACAATTCGGTATGGTCTAAAAAATGGTACACAACAAAAAAATTTCCATGAGCAATTCGGTATATAAGAAATTAGGTTCAATACTTGCATAGATTATAATATAAATAATAGAAGCACATTAAGTCTTAGAATGCATAAAATAAGCTTACAAACCTACGATAGTTCAAAGAGACTACCTTATTTCTTCTTATCAGGTCTACGCTTACTAAAGTTCATGAAAGTATTAATTATATCATCTTCATTCACTTGAAAAAAGATATCTCGCTCGATGAATGTGTGTAGACAATCATCCAAAAGACTATTTCCCATCTTATTTCTCAGCTTAGTTTTCACAAAAGTCAATGCAGAGAAGACCCTTTCAACACTTGCCGTCACCACCGGTAGAATCAAGACCAATTTGAGAAGATTATAAACCATATCATAAATATTATGCCTCCCAGTTTTAACTAGCTTTACTGAGAGGTCAACAAAATTGGTAAGACCTTTGAAGCTGTGCTCATCTCTAATGTCATCAATATAATTGTCAAGTTGTAATTCAAGTTTGACCAAATCTTAGTCAGAGAAGTCATTAGGGTAGAAATCAGCAAGCTTACGTAACTTTTGTGCATCAAAGGAAGCAAAAGAATCAACAGGACTGAAGGCTGACATATAAGAAAGCAGCTCCAAATTAACCTCATCAAATTGATTGTCAAGCTCTTGACTGATATGATCAATGACCCCAATAAATACTTCTCTTCTAAAGTGATCATCTATTTTTGGTTTCGGGCAAACCGTGCAGATCTTCCATAAGGCACATACTGACCATCCATTGCAGGAACTTGGACACCATATTTATTGCAAAACAAAGTGACCCGTTGAAGAAATTGATCCCACCCATGGGACCTCAGTTTTTGCATTCTAGTCTTTGCCACACGAACAAGTGATATCGCATTAAGAATATCTAGTTCTCTTCTTTGTAAGCACTCAGATAATTTATTTGTGTATCCAAGAATAATAAGCATCAAGTGTGCAGCAAAAACAAAGTCAAATGACTTTTTTTTAAAGCACCCAGGAGCACTGGGGAGTCATTTAAGATTTTGGATGCCCATGCTGACCGGACTCAACACAGACGAGGATGCTCGAGTAGTCTCGAAACGCGCCATACTGAGGCACTCACACCGCACTCACACCACACGCACACGCACACACACCCACACACGCCTCAGCATCCGGTGGGAAAATCCCGCGTCGAGCAGAGCTCGAACGCGGGACCGGCGGCCTCCACATCTGAAGTGCGCGCCAACTGAGCTACGCTCGGTCCCCAAAGTCAAATGACTCAAATACTCCAACTATAACATGTATTTTTGGCCAATCACCCTTTTGTGTTGGATCTTCTCCAAGAGTAATGAGTACGTCTCGAATTGTGGGATACATAGCAATAATGTTGACAATAGTTCTGTAATGAGAGCCCCACCATGTATCACCAGGCCTAGGTAATCCCCTCTCTTGATTTAATCCACTCCCAGTTTCAAGTTCATCACACTCAATTGCTTTCATGATACTTTCAAGTCTAGAATTCCTAATCATGCCATGACGCTTACAAGAAACTCCAACAATATTCAGCAAGAGAGATACTTGATCAAAAAACCACACACAATCATTATTTCCCTTGGCAATAGCAACAAGAACTAGTTGGAGTTGATGTGCAAAACAATGAATATAATAAGCAGATGGTGATTTCTTGCATAATCAATGTGTTTCAGCCCTTTAATATGTCCTTTCATGTTACTATCTCCATCATAACATTGACCACGAATACGAGTTATATATACTACAACACATATGGGCTTCTGCGACGTTTCATTTATGTCACTGAAAGTGGTATTTTCATCGTCTTTCATAATTTTTTGTCACCTATACCATGTCATAAAAAGTCTTCTGCGACGAAAACATATTTTTTCGTCGTAAATCTTATGATGATTATTCTATCATCGCTAATTTGTGACGCTCAGTTTTCGTCATAATTAACACCAAGAAACGTCACAAAACTATCTTCCTGGATGACTGTACATGTGCCACGTAGGACAAAAAACGTCACAAATTTTTTACGTCATATGATGTGGTGATGACTAGAATATGACGTGGCACCTCCATTATGATGATTTGGTTCGTCATAAAATTTTTGGTGGCCCAATAAAGCCCATGTAGTAAAAGGGCAGAGATGAATTTTATGCCCATTTTATTATTAAATTCAGCCAATTTGATTTTTTTATCCTTTTTTTTGGGCTGATGTTTATTTACCGTTTAAGGCCCAACATTTTCTGTAAGCCTACTTTCCATTTGGGCCTTATTCATTAAAAGTCCAATTTCCAAATGGACCTTAACCATTTAAACATCACAGCCATTTCAGCGAACAGATTCATCAATAATTCAGCCCATAATGCATTCATTAATAGCAGATTCATTCAATGCCAGAACAGCATATCACTTCACATAATATTTATTACAACCCAACATACTTGCCAAAAAGCCACCAGATTCAATGTAACAACAGATTCAATGTAACAGTAACAAGTCACTCGACATCACAGCCAGATGCACATCATAGCCCGATAACAGATATAAAAATTCTCTAAACTATCAACACAACTCCATGAACTCAGTCAAAAAGTATGTACCAGCCACCATATCCAGCGACACACCTCCTCGATCCTGCAAGTAGTCAAGAAACTACTCCCTGCTGAGGCATAACAAGCGGCGAAGAAGGGTATTGGTTTCCTCTTCTTGCTTCTTCAAACTTTCAATCTCTTCCCTTTGGTTGTCCCTTGCTGCTTCGGATTCTTGGAACTTCAGGTTCAAGTCTTCTAACTTAGTTTGTTGATCCTCCATTTTCTCTCGCAGAGCTGCTGAATTCTCCCTCTCTGATTGTACTTCTGCCTGAAGTTCTTGTACTTGTGCACTAGCTGATGTGCTCTTCTTTAATGCTGGTATCTCAAGGCCAACATTTCGAAGAAACTTTGTTGATGGCAAAACTTGGGCGACAGCTTCAGTAGGAGTCTTTGTTGCTTGACCTTCTTCTGGAGGATCAGCCACAACGGCTACCATTTGAGCCTGAATTCATCCAATACAAATATTTTGCATTAGTATCTAGATCATCAGTTTGCTAGAACAGTAAGAGCAGGTTATGAACCACCATCACAAACTAGACATTTAACTTTGCAAAAAATTCTCTTCTCTAAAATATCAATCAGTTCACCAAACAAGAAATAGCCAAAACTGAGCAAATATTTATTATTTGAACATCAGGTTGTATATTATTTAATTATCAGGTTGTTACAAAGCTAAAGCTGGGCATCACAGCAAGTTATAAGGATAAAAAATAGAAAACAATATATAATCCAACTGCAGGAATAAGTTGGACGGTTACTATAATTCTGGTTGTACAGTTTGCATTAGTACAATGGCATGATCAATTCATAGTGCAATCTCTAACTTCTCAGGATAAGACATGATTGCATGACTATAGTAAGAAATGATTACAGAAAATTGCTTTAGGTCTGACCAACACATTTAATTTTGATAAAGCTAATCAACCACAAAACATATACTTACAATGGCTTCCTTTACTGCCTCACTACAACCAGTCTTCCTGCTGCAATGAAATGCCTCGAAAAGATCAATTGCAGTGGGCGGCTCATCTTTATATTTGTCCTATTTCTAAAATAATATGCAAAAAAATTTAGAGTCACAGGATCAGGTTCATTACTTGTTCATAGCAAGTTTGCAGTTCAATGTGGAGAACTCCATGTTTAATTGAGCAGAAAAATTATGGCCAAGGCAGTATAGAAATGGAGACATACAACACATATGGGCTTCTGCGACGTTTCATTTATGTCATTGAAAGTGGTATTTTTGTCATCTATCATAATCTGTAACATTTGCGTGACGAAAATCAATTCATCGCCTATACCATATCATACTTTTTCGTCATAAATCTTATGACATTATTCTATCATCACTAATTTGTGACACTCATTTTTGTCATAATCAATATCAAGAAACGTCACAAAATTGTGTGCTTGGATGACTATACACAAGCTACGTAGGATAGAAAACGTCATAAAAATTTTTACCTCATGTGATGCAGCGATTTAATTAGTCATAATTCAACATATTTTTTCAATCTTATTATTTGATTTGGGCTGATATCACTTTAGAACAACATATTTCAAAACAAACAACAGGTCACTTCACAAAATATCTGTTACAACCCGACATCACAAAAAAGACAAGTCACTCCATAACAGGTTCACTGAACAGCTAAGATAATGGACTCATAGCCAACTATCCAACCACATGTAGCAAAACAAATAGACCACATCATGAACCTAGAAGTAGTCAAGGACCTACTCCCTGTTGAGGCGTAACAAGCGGCGAAGAAGAGCATTGCTTTCCTCTCCTTGCTTCTTCAAACTTTCAATCACTCCCCATTGATTCTCCCTTGCAACTTCAGCTTTAGGTCTTCTAGCTCACATTGCTAGTCATCCATTATCTCTCAAAGAGTTGTTGAACCCTACCTCTGATTCTACTACAAAATTGACAGCTTCGGCAACTGCAAAGTCTGTGCCAAGCCAATCCTGCACAAGTTATCACAAGAAAAGGAGCAGCATTGTTATAACAAGAAGCATGTATTTATCCATGCTATAAAGGTATTGCAGTTCAAAAAATCAGCAAGTTATGTGCAAGATAACATAAGTTTAATCATTCTAATCACATAAGATTCTACCAACCATTAATCATTTAGAATGAAGCACCATGCAGTAACGGAATTACTTTGCATAGGGACAGAATAATAGAATACTTAGCTAATTTTCTTTAACATGAGCCATCACCCAAAGTAATAAAAAACCACAATACCTGAATTTCTATCCAAGTTATACTGCGCTGGTATTAGTTGAATCGAAAGTAACACAACACAATGCTCTGTACTTAGCAATAGGACCACACACATCTCACCGCAGTTTTAACTTAAAATGGACATAATATTTATCCAAATATATAGATTATAACATGGACTGAAACATTAATGCATGATATATAACTTCACCTAAAAGATTTCAGGCATTCAGCAAACATAAATTAGACAGCCCCTGTTTTTGTGATCCGAGACTGCTAAAGTTGTCTGTCAGATTGCATTTGAGGTTCACTCACATGGCTTTTGCATTTAGCTATGTAGTTGTCCTGATCCAAGAGTGTAACTCAAATCACGCACAGCTCTGAATTGTTCCAGGACATATGCACTGTAGGAAACAGGAACTACAAGCACTATACTAATCCAATTGTACACTAACAAAAAGCCTGCAGCAAGTACTACTATAATAAGAGTAAACAAGCTTCCATTAGCAGCACATCATATCATAGAGCACCAAACAATGTCACATGGCTCAATCAGTAAACACCATGTGCTCAAGTTTATTCAGGTTTACTAAAAAAGCAATTAAGACACAACAGAAACTTAGTGTAATATGCCAAGACAAAATAATAGCCCGACATCATAATTAAAAAAACAACAAAAGAAACCAGCGTCTAATCTAATTAACAAATAAACAACAACATATATTGTCTTCTTCTAAGTTGCAGGGGGGTGGTGGGATGGTGCCTAACTCCTAATTGATTAGACTGACTAGGTGGCTCATATTCAAAACAGCAGACCTATGGTTCATAAACTTCAGATGCAAATTCTGGTGTAAAAGTTCTAGAGTGTAGTAAAGAATAAAGCTAGCTATGTAGCAGCTCCCAAGTCACAACAAACCATGTTTCTTTCATATGCGCACAGATTAAACTAGAAAAACAGTGTTAGGTACTCAGAGAAGCATACTTTTGTATTCAGAGCTGACATACAAGGATAAAAAAACATTTAGAGCATCTAGAAATTATAACGAGAATCATTCATACATTTAAACATGGAACCATGCTTCACTGGTGATTTTGATCATGAATAAGAATTAAAGGATAAAATACTTTCTTTGAGAATAAATATGCACTAACTAGTCTAATGTGAGCATCAGTTGTTACTGAGCATAATCAATGTTTACTCTGCTCAGAAATTACTGAGCACACGCCAGAGTTCCTAACATGTACACGGCTACACGCTAGTCCTAGTCAATTATTTCTGACTTGTAGAGCACAAGCTAGAATTCACAAGCTACTGTGATGTTCTTCCTGACCACGAAGGAAAAGATGAACCAACATCATAACAGAGCACATTCATATTCATATGTATATAAAGAGGAGAGCTTTACCTTGAAACTAGAAGGCTAATTCAATCCTCCTCCTATAGAGTTCAGAAGTAAAATTTAAGCATTCTTCCTCCTGATAGTCTTGAATAGTTAAGGCCTGTTTGGTTGCAGGCCATAGATTGCCACGCCATGGCTGTGGCGCCGCCGAAGTTTAGGCGGCCAATTTAGGCGCCACACCTGTGGCGAAAAAAATGAACTAGCTTCTTGAGAAAAAACTGTGGCATGCCACATCTGTATCAGGAACCAAACAACAGCTTTTGTTTTGTGGCGGCGCCAAAGTTGAGGCATGGCGGACTGTGGCCACAAACCAAACAGTCTCTAGCTAGTTCACTGCAACACAAACCTGTACAGAAGGCAATGGCAAACCAATTTAAGTGTGGTTCACATGGCATCCCCAAAATTATTTACTTTAGGTTTCATCCATATATTAAGGGAAAATCCACATATACTCTTAGATTAAAAAATTACCATAATCACCTAAAGGATTATAGATCCAAGATCTTTGGTCTGATTGTTTACACAAGCAAGCATATTACATTACAGATCAAAGGAAAAAATAGGCACAAACCAATCCATCTTCACGGGGTTAGCTGGTAGGAAGTGAGTGGATTCTCTGGTGCTCATAAAAACCCTAGCACCAACATATAAGGAGAATAAGAATCAATCAATTTCTATCAGGAAATTGACACATCGAGCTTCTTTGCAAGTACATCTGGATCTCGTGATTTAAATCGAGAGGATCTAGGGAAGGGGTTGAGGGAGGAGGGCTTAGAGCTTACCTCAAGGATGGGGCACAATCGCTTGGGGGTGACTGTCAGGGGGGGAGCGGCAGCGAAGATGGCGCCATGGTGGAGATGAAGCAGCGCCCGACCTAGGGAGCCGAGAACCAACGGGGGCAGCGGCGCCCTGCCCAGGGGAGCCGTGAACCGGCTGCGGCGGCGCCCGACCCAGGGGAGCCGCTAGGCAACGACGGCGACGCCGCGCCCTGGGAAGCCATGAACTGGCTGCAGCGGTGCCCGGCCTAGGGAGCCAACCGGGGTGCCCGGCCATGGGAAGGTAGGGGCGGCGCTAGGGTCGGTCGAATGGGTTGTGTTGAGCGTGAGAAGGGAATATTTTTTCCCTCTCCGGCGGCAGCCTGTTTAATGTTTTTTCTTTTTCATTTTTTGGCACCATTATTACAAAGTAACACACGAAAATAATTATTTTACATATATCAACTCATTTTTTATATATAATAGACTGGATATAAGTTGTCTTGTAGTAAAAAAAAACTTGGTTTAGTGGTAAGTTACTTGAATGTAAGCCGTGTGGTCTTGGTTCAAATCTCGATGCTTTTTTCCCATTTTAGCTTCACATGTTTTACAACTTATTTGTTTTAATTCTATATAAATTCAAATTAAGACTTAGCATAATATATCTATGTAAATCTATTATAAATTTTGTGACACTTGCTAGATGTCATGGAAAAATAGTAGCATTCGTCACTAATATGGCATTGCAATAATTTATGACGATTTGTGAGTGGCCTTAGTTATGAACATCTTATTTTCGTCACTAAATCATACTAGCCCATAGAAAACGTCATAAATTAGGATAACATTATGACATTCTGATTAGTTGTCATGAGCAAATCGTCACAGAAGGTCATAGCCATCCATTAAAGCACGAAGTTTTCTTTGCTACGGCCACCCACCGAAAATGTCACCCACAGAGACAACAGAACTGACCTGTCCCCAACAAAATGTACACAGAAAAACAACTTAATCGAAATCAACAACCCAAAACGCGTGCTATCAGACTTCAACTCCATCCTACGGCCTATCTTCTATGGATTCGCCAGGCTTCAACGCGTTGAAGCCCACCCCACCGCCCCCCGCACCCCGCACTCCCTCCCGCGCGTGCTCCGCATGGTCGGTCGCGGTTCGATTCCATATACTCTCTTTTCTCTATTTTCTCTCCCTCTCCCTTCTCTTTTTCCTCTAAGAAATCAAGCGCTGCCGCCCTGCGATCCCGTCTTCCTCACCCAACGCCCCCCCCCCCCCCCCCCGCCCCTCCTCCGCCGCAGCCCGGCCCCGCCGCCGTCTCGCCCCTGCCACGCCGCCTACCTCGTCGGCGGTGAGGGGCGGGGGAAGGGCCTTCGCGGCCGGCGTGCGGTGCGGCACACCGCTTTCAGGGGCGGGGGGAGGGCTCCGGCGTGCCGCGAGCCCACCGTGGCCGGCGAGAGCACCGTGCGGCGCGGCCACGTTGCCATCAGGGGAGGCTCTAGGGGCTCCGCGGCCGGCTTGCGGGCTGCCCGGCCGGCACCGCAGCCTGCGCGTGCAGCGTGGCACTCCAGCGTAGTCTGCGGGGGAAGGGGCTTCGGCGTGGGACTGTGTTTTTTGCCGCCGCCTGTCGCCGGTCGTCGCTTGGGGCCAGATCCGGCCGCACCTTCGCTGGATCCAACCGCCTCCTTGCCGGATCTGGTCGGGGCGCTCCTCTCTCGGCTAGCGTCGCGCTCCCCAGAGCCTTCCTCCCTACCCAGCGTCGAGCCCTCCGTCCTCAAACCCTAGCGCGCGAGTGACCCCCGCTCCCATGGAGCCCCCTGAGCCGGAGAGGGAGCCGGGGATCACATCGTCGTCGAGCTCGAGCTCCAGGTCTGAAAAATAAGCCATGAGAAAAATAACATTGCTTGTCTCGGTTTGAAATTTCTGAATTGTCAGAAATGCACACTATACCATGCTACTTTATTCCAATAAGAAGTTAATGCTACTTTATACCACCGCTGGGTGAGGTGAGGCCGCAGCGGACGAGGCGCGAAGCCGGGTGGGGTGCACGCCAGTGATGATACGGGAGGTAGACGGACGCCGAGCCCCGAAAGATGCGAGCCAAGGGCACCAAGGAGATGTAAGGTTTGAAACTCTCTGTGCATATGATGCTTTTTCATTTGATTGATGCACTGCTTTTTCGTTCAATTGATATGATCCACATTTGAAGTATGGTCGTGGTAAAAAAAATCATTGACTTATAGCTGGTTATATGTGGTGATTTGCTTGAAATGATACAGCCAATCTCATATATTCAGATATGGAGCTTCCTGTCAGCATTCTTGGCGGGGTGCCCTGAAATTTGACGCAGCAGGGGCAAAAATCCACGTCTGGGTGCCCTGAAATAAAAATATGGTAGCAACAAACCCTGAGCAACTAATACTCAGCAAGACTTACCCGACCAGTGGGTATAACTTAGCCCACGTATCTAGACATGCAAGACTTTTGGCTGGTGGATATTTTGCAGAAAAACACTGTGAGTCCTTATTTCCCAAGTTTTAGCTCTCATTTCTATTAATAGAATTACTAATCATCTATGATTGGCAAAACTACAACAATCAATGTGATCAAATCATTAATTAGATATCATCAGCCCACATTTCATCTCTTCTCATTCTACTCATTTTCCTTTCTACGATGTGACCAAGAGATCAAGGCTCTCATAACCGCGAGACACGGCGAATCGATTCGATTTAACCTTGCAAGGTGGACCTAACCAACACGGCACGCAAAAGCCCCGTCGGACCCCACGCACCAACCTTTCCCTTCCCCGCCTCGAACTACAGGAACCAGCCCAACGACATATGGTCAGCCGAGCTCAACGTGAGACCACCAAAAGTAAATATATGCATCCCCAATTTTCCGTGACTACTCGACTCGCCCCAGGAGTTGGGTGCGGGTTCCTGTACTTTCGAAGCAAAGCAGTACTCGGCTTACCGGTTTCGACTACCTCCTACTTTCGACATGCGGCTAGTACAATTCAATCCCCGATCAGCACAGCCGATAACGGAACAGTCCTTAATCAACACAGATGGGGCTACACCTTCCCCCATCCGGTCTCCCATCCCATACCTTCCATCTTGAATATAATAATTCATATACTGTAATATAAAGACATCCTATATCTCGCGAGTGACAGAATTATCACTCGACTTCTATCGAGCCCTATTAGGCATAGCAGTGCTAACGACCTATTCATACTAGTATAGGACCCAGGAAAACCTAGGGATCATGCAACTAAGGTTTCAAATAATTCCTAAACCTAATGCACAATTATTAGAGACATATATAGGTGTCATAATTTGAAATAGTAGGATGTGCACCGGGGCTTGCCTTGAGTCTGCTGCTCAGCGCTAGGGTGAGATGGGCCATGGGCCAACTCCCCACGGACCTCCTGCTGCGGGGCCCGTGGCTCCTGTGGCTCCGCAACCACCTCGTATACCACCTCCTCCGCCGCGGCTGCTACTCGTGTGCATATGTATATGATATGAGAAAATGCATGCATAATTTGCAAAAATTACAAGTACACAATAACCAAACCAATTTCAAACTAATTGCACCAAATACTCCCTATGAAACCCTCTCAGCCACTGCCACACCGGTCAGACCGGTCACCCTTAACCCAGTCACACCACCGGTCAGACCGGTCCCTCCGACCGGTCGGACTGGTCCCAACCAGAGCAAAAAACTAGACCCCAAGTCGCGGCTAAACTAACCCACCAAAACTCAATCCCTTCCAGGCACTAGTTCAGAGGTGTATATAAATGATCTTGACCCAAGGGATTCGACTAAAACCTCCTAGAAGGATGGATTCACCCAACCCTAGGTGAAATACCTTGGATGAGTTAAACTAGCCCTCAACTTCTAAATCCCTTCTAGCCCTTAGTTCATGGATCCACTTGGACGTTTTTGACCAGAGAGAATCACCTAAGATCATCTAGAAAAGGAAATCAAACCAACTCTAGTTGCTTACCTTGAATAGGCTCCTCCCCCACAAAGAACTTGTAATCCCCAGCACCCCAGGAAGGAGCACGTGGAGGAGATGATCACCTATGCCAATATGAAGCTCCCATGGCCTTGAAATCAAAGGAAGAGGGAGGATTGAAGAGCTTAGGGCTTGGGAAGGAAATGAGAGGGAGAGAGCTCGGGCAGGAGCTGAGCTGGGCGAGGCGAGGATGAGGAAGTGGTTGGGAGAGAAAGAGAGCAGTTTAAATGATGTGGGCCCAAGAAAACGGTTGGCCCAGCTTCAACCGGTCAGACCGGTTGCCCCGACCGGTCAGACCGGTCTGGCCCAGACTGACAGAACAACTTGATTTGGTGAATTGTCACGGAAGTTAGAGCTAATGGCCGAAATTAATTCTTAATTATAGGTGATTAATACCTGAAGTGTTACATGCTCCCACCCTCCACTGCCATTGGTGACGGCCTCTGACGATTCGGGGAATGTTCTTGGGAAGGACCTTGGGAGATATCGATTCGATTTCGTTTGAGGACGGCGAGCACCATAGCCGCTATTTGCTTGCATCTCTGTATTTCTTCCCTTCCTCCATGGGCCGATTTGTTTCTGAATGCTTAGATCTGGTTCTTGGTCATGGCTGTTGCCTTGTTCTTGAGATTTCCAAGCACGAGGACGTTAATCTGTGTAGTCTTGTAGCACATAAATGATGTCCTTGCCCATCATTGTAGACACCACGGCGCGAAGTGCAACAGATTCACGAGATGAGAACATTGTGAGGAGACTCTCTGTACACATATCTGTGCATTGACCCTTTGGTTTTAAATTCTTCCTGTTTTTTTGACCAAATTAATTTGTTTCTGTTATTACACACACTTGAAACATTGAAATGCATAGCTTATTTGCATGGCTGTTTGTGCAAACTACAAAGCAACTTGCTGGTAGCTGATAATAAGCTAGCTGCATGCAAGGCACTGGCCGTGTGATCCCATCCTGGAGTTGGGAAAGTACTTCTATTTTAGCACTGTTGTTAGGTGGTTGTCAATTTCAGAGACATTGTTCCAAGCCATTTTTAGTCACAACACAAAATGGAGATGATAACTGGTTTTGCTGCATTCTTTTGTTTTATTTCAAGTTCATTATATTGTAATTGTACTTGTTATTTCAAGTCATATTACTTGTTATTTCAAGTCATATCAATCTCCCTGAATTTGTACAGATCTCGCCGAAGTAGCATGTAGACTATCTCACTGTCACTTGATCTAGTTTAGCATTCTCTGTAGTTGTACTGTTAGCCATATTTGATCTAGCTTTCTGTCCCTTTCTTAACTGAATGAATGACTGCACCTATTACCGGTGTTACAAAATTACTGACAGCTTCTGCCCCTTTTCTATATATACTTTGTTATATGATAGTTTCATACTGCTTCGTGTGTCCTCCTATATACTTTTATGCTAGTATCTCCCCTTGGCTGATCTGGGAGCTGGTCACCGAGTGAGAGCCTTAATTATTTCCCACGGTCACACATCTTGAAGAGCATGTAACTAAAATCATGTGCATTTATCCTTGGTCACATAGCTTATTTTGTTAAATAAGCATGTCCTGAACTCTACATGTTGGTTTGTTGCAGGAGGCTCCAAGGTCAATACTCAAGCTGGTAGAAAGGCATAGGACAAGGCCATGGTCTGAGTATAAGAGGATTTATCATGTTATTTTATCCTACATCATCATAAGTTACCTACCTATTGGATTTTGAGAACGAGCCTTCTCAGTTCTGTTTATTTGTTGCTTTGACAATCTTTCAAACATGACTCAATAGGTCTCTTATGTAAAGACTCGCGCCTGGGTATTTATACGGTGAAGATTCAAATGTGTTTGTATGTTTATGTAATGAACATTCATGAGAATTCAGGCCAGTTTTATACTAGCATTGCTTGTTCTGTACGTACTCATTGGTTCCATCTGTATCTTTAGATTGAGCTATTCTGTATGTGCTCTGCATATGCATGAGATTGAGCCGTTCGGTGGATTCCATCAGTATCTCGAGCTTACCGGATTGGTTCCATCTGTGCTGTTCGGTTTAAGTGGATTAGCAGGCTTAAATCCTGGCCGGATTGAGTGACACAGGTGGAATCACTCAAACCGGGCCTGGAATCAAAACAGGCATGGAATCAAGCCTGGGCTGCCGAACGAGGCCTGAATGTATTTCTCTGATGCGTTTGTTCTGCTTGTCGAGGAGTTAACTGATCGCAGTTGAGCAAGGGGAATGACCACCTACATTTTCAGATAGATAAACAAATTGTAAGTTATGTAATCTATTTCAAGAAAAACAGATTTTGGAATTACTGAGTAATATCAGCAAATGAAACTGCCAAAAGAATTCATGTGCACTGGTAAAAAATCATGCTTACACCAAAGTGGGGAGGAAGGAATCAATGCGACAAGAAAAATAATTGTAGAACAAAAGGAAGGACCGAAGCAATTCTGCAAATTTAATTTCTCATACAAAACAGTACAGAGAGACAAATTGTATATAAATTAATTACCTATCAATTCAACAAATTGTAACTAGCCCAGTGGTTTCACCTGGACTTGGCTAGCAAGAGATCACCAGTTCGAGACTTGTTCCAGCAGGTCCAGTTTTTTTTTTGCTGCCGAACCGGCGGTTTTTTTATTTTTTATTTCTGTTTTTTACAAAAATATAGTTTTTTTTTTGCTGCCGAACCGGCGGTTTTTTTATTTTTTATTTCTGTTTTTTATAAAAATATATTTTCGATTTGGAAATTTACGAAAATATACCCCGGCCGCCTCGCTGCCGGGCGGCCGGGACCTGGTCGCCCGGCAGCCGGGCGGCAGGGGCTTATCTGCAGAAAAAAGATGATAAAAAATTGCAGACAGGTCCCTGGGGGCCGGCCGCCTGGCAGTCGGCCAGCCGGCCCCCCAGGCCCCCCGGCAGCCGGGCGGCCGGCCTTATTTTTTGCAATTTAGTCTTTTTCGCGATATAATTTCACATATGTGCCCTTTTTGTAATTTTTTGCAGAAATAAACCCTGGGGATCGGCGCTGTAATATGTGGCGCCGAGATAACACGTCTTGGCGCCACAGATCACGGCGCCGATGTGCCACGCACGCACAAGTAATCTAGTGAATCTTTGAACTTGCCTTTAATATTTTCGGACATTTTCAGGAGATTAGAATACTGTGAACCACACATCAAATATAACGGTAAGAATTAAGAACTAAAAACTGTATTACACAATATAAACCATAGGAATTACATCATAATACAACATTAAAGAAACACACATCAGACATGTAGTGGCATGGCAGAACCCGTTGCAACTACGATAAACAGATTCTGAACTAAGCTAACATGCCTTAGGTAATTTAGAAAAACACAACAAATACAACGATGCAGCATGTGACTAGCACTAGGTAGTCCTAGTAGCCGTACCCCCACGTAGCAAACTGCGTTGAGCCTTCTCTGCAGTATCCACCCATTGCAGGTGGTGCAGGCGGTGGTGCTGGAGGGGCAGGGCCGTTCTTCTTGTGACAAGGGCAGTTGCAGTAAGAAATAGTGCATGGTTCATCCTGTGAAGCGGCAGCACTGCTGGTATCATCATCTTCGTCGTCTTTGTTACCCTCGCTCAATTCCTCGTAATGGTTTACCTTGCATTCCAGATCAAAGATCTTTATCTGGAGGTACCCGATGAACTCCTGAACTGAATCAATTGGTGCAGGATCGACCCACCTGGTAAAACCACAGTTTTTTGGAGCATCTGAAGACTGCAAAATAAATTTCATGTAAGATATCTCAATGAAGATAAAGAAATAAAACAACGGAGTATTACCCATGCGTGTGGGCATTTGAAGAAACGCCGACCGCCATCCATCCCGTCGGTACACATATGCACTAAGCAGTCCTCACCATGTCTGCATTTTGGTCACGGTTCTTTACGGTTATCGTATTGTCGTAGAGGAGTTTCATTGGTAAATTCACTCTTGTGCTGTGGCGGAAACTCAAACACTGGTTCCGGAAAGGAATCAGGTCCAAGAGGCCCCTCCCATATTATGGGGTCTCCCTTTCTTCCCCTTTTCCTTTCCCAAAACCGTAGTAATTCTTCCCGCTAGACCCACCTCCAGACATTGGGTATATAATGAGCTTTGGTGTTTGAGTGCTGCTGGGAGTTCACAAACTTCGGCGTATTTATAGGCGCACAAAGTTCTGATACCTGGAGTGTGGAGTGTAAATGGACCTGAAAAGCCTACATGACAACACAGTGAAGAGGCTAGCTGACTGAACACTGAAAAAGCTAGATTCAATTCTCGAACTGACTACTCGATGCATCTCTGTGCATGCAGAGCATCTAAGTGCATGCAGACTCACAGCACTGCATCGCTGCCGCTCGGTCGATCGTGCCTAGATGCCGCCTTCCCCACTACACGCCACAGACCTTCGCTGTAGAATGACAGTTCCGTCGTCCTCGCCCGAGAGTCTGCTTTGAAGGTGAGCTGGTGTGGTTGCTGTGTTGTCATATCTTTTTGAAATGGTGAAAGGGCACTGCTATTGGGCTATCGTCTTTTGTCACGTTTGTCTGGGCACGACATATGCGAAACCCGTGATCACCGTGCTGAGCAGTGGCAACCTGTGATCTTGTACTCGCAGCTAGATACACTATGGTCCATATTTTGAGCTATACGAGCGTGTCACGAAGTTTGCTCTATATGCGGTAGTCGTCTTCATCGTTGGCGGGATCTCGGCCGCTAACTCCTCCCGCAACTAACTTGTCCTTCATTAAATCACAGAAAAAATTCGCAAGAACTTCCCTTATTTCACGAGCATTATGGAACCCACAAACATAACAAGTTCACATCAATAATATCTATAGAAACAAATGACAAGTAAACTACCACAATCATAAACAACCATAATCCGAACAGTCGAAACAGTCCATAATGCCGCCGGAGAAACAAGTGCAAACAACTAACCACCCCTACCATTCCGACCTCTCTTACGTTGTGCGTGTACGTGATCTATAGGGTAGCGATGACGTTCCAGTGGCCTCACGTCTCTGGCAGGACGGCGTAACTGAGCCAGAGGTGTATGCAAGCTGAGATCATCGTCCTGGGCAGGCGTAGCAAACAACCGTGTAAACTCCTCCAAGGAGGCCGCGGCGTTGTCTTCAGACCACCCTACAGATCACGAAAAAAAAATTTAAGTAACATTCAAAAGGTGAATGCAATTCCGTACAAATTATTGTACGTACCCTGTGTTGGAGGTGGTGGTGGTGGTGGATAGGAAGAAGCTCCTTCATATCCTCCTGGTGACGGCATAGGGTGATACGAAGACGGCCCCGCTCCGGTGAACTGTTGTGATCCTGACTATAAATAATAACGTATGAGCCTTCGACCATAAAACATAAGCAAATAAAATTATGCACCACATATTTACCTAAAGTCCCTCCAGCATGTGGCGTAGAGGTAAACTGGGTTCCTTGAAATGGAGGCCCTTGCGAGGCACCTGGCCCTCCATAGGGCTGAGAACCGGGGTACCCGTACCCTGTGTGGAGTCATATTTAAATACTGCATATAAACATACGGATCGGTAAATATCACATCATACCTTCGTACTGTCGGTGGTATAAGGGAGGCTGCTGCCATGCGGGACCACAAGGAACCGACGTCGACGCTTGCGACGATCCGCAGGAATCCTCGTACTCCTTCCGCGTACTAAAGGCCTGAAGGATACCTCGGGCTCTATCACGTTGAGTGGTCCAGGTCTCGAGTTGTGCCGGCACGCTCATCGTAGACCCGCCATGAATCCTCATTACATTCAGTGAGCAATCTAATTCAAGCAGCCTACATGCCTCGAACTGCAACCAAAAAAATTTAGTATACAAATATTAAAAGATCGAAAATGCCGTCAATATTTACTCACCGCCTCAGCTAATGCCTCATCCCTGTGTCGTGCATAGCGATCCTGCGAAGTCGCAACATGCGGCTGTGGATGCATGTCAACATACGTCAAACGGCAACGAGTCTTCGGTTCATACCAGGTCAGGTACGCCCGAAATGAAGGCTCAGTGTGTGGACCGGTATCCTCAGCCAACTGCTCGTCTGCATCATCCCACGCAGCCACCCATGGTTGTAATCTAGTGACCCACATTGTCGAGAAAGGATGTCCAGCCCTTGATAAACTGCACGTTAAATAGAAATTAGTTTCACGTTATTAGTACATGGGTGCTCATACATTTTTGTTACCTATGATCGTGGCGCTGAACACGATCCAACGCTGAAGACACAGGAAAGACTAGCGTCGACCGAACTGCCTCATGACTCTATCCGGGCAGTGGGCCTCAACTGCAACGTCGTACACCAAAGCTGCAGTAGTCATCCATAGGCCCTGGTCCTGTGTGCACACCGAAGATATCCCAAGCGGTGCACGTGCGGCTATAGTCGAAGGACTGTATGGCTCCCACACAATGTCTTCTGGGGTCAATCGATCAAATTCGGCAACAAACTCAGGATAAGACCGCCGGGTCTGTACATGTGGCCATGTTTTCTGCAAAAATAAAAATTATGTGTCCATAAGAAAGGTATTGGGGGAACAATGTATGAACATAGTACGCATAGAACAATGTATGTCCATACCTGTCGAGAGTACCAGAGAGTCCCCATGGTGGGTCTGTCGTCCTCCATGTCACCGTACATATCCCGCGTGTACGGTGACTGGTCAAGCATGGGACGACCGATAGCAATCCTCTCGTAAGATCAAAGCTGTAGCAGAATTGGGCATCCCGTTATGACAGTATTCATATCATTCTGCCGTGATGTCTTGCAGAGTCCACGATATGTGCATGCAAGAACCGTTGAACCCCAACTATATAAAGGTATGGCATCCTCATCTGCATCCGCAATCTCCTGTGCGTAGGGCAGAAGCACCCTATCCACACAGTGCCCATGTGAGTTGTTGAACATGATGTACCCAAATAACCACAGCAGGTATGCCTCGAGTGATCTAGTCACGCTGTAGTCATCAGCATCTGCTGCCAACAGATCCGACTGCAATGAAGTACGAACATTGAGAATAAGAAACACATGAGTTATTTCAAAGCCATAAAATACATCAACGCATCGTTTTGTACGAAATTGAACCTGAAACTGTAGGAGCAATGACTTGGAAGGGCCTTTCGACTGTAGGTGCTCATTGAAATCTTCAGGATCAATCGTGGTGGCAACACCTGCAAAACATTCCTCAAGATCCTCCAGCCACGTAGAAGGTACCACACGGGGCCCGACAGTGTCTCCGGTGATAGGAAGACCAAGCAGCATCGCAATGTCCTGCAGGGTCGGTGCCATCTCCCCACAAGGGAGGTGGAACGTGTATGTATCAGGTCTCCATCTGTCAACGAGAGCTGAAAGTAGAGACCTGTCTAGCTTCACCAAAGCACTCTCAGCAAGACGAGCCACAGTGAGAAGATCTGCCTCGCTCAGCCTGCATCATACAGTGCTAAAATGTTAATACATTATATAACAAAATGTATAACGAATTAAAACAGAAAATAGACAACATATCACCTGGGCACCCATCGTGGGTCTACAGCAACCAACTCTGCAGGTGGACGTGGACGCAGCACGTTTAGTTCTTGGTGCTGAACCTTCGCAAGGAAGGACCGGTGACCCGAGTCTATTGTTGGGTCCAGCAACGCAGGAGTAACCCCGGCCATACCTACCACGTAAGATCAAAACAATACAATACAATCACACACATCTAAATATTTCTAATATTTCCTTATATTTCCTAAATAATTTCTAAGATTTTCTAACCATTAATAATAATTTCTAATATTTTCTAACATTTTATAAATTTTCTAATATTATCTTGCAATTTTTAAGATTAATTAATTAGATTGCTAATGTACTATATCAACGCTAATCACTACAAGTAACTACACCTAAATGTACCACTAATCAGTCCTAATAATAATTAAACTGATTGATAATCCACTGTTTCAACAAAATAGTTTCTATAATTTTCTACAATTTTCTACAATTTTCTAACATTCTCTATAATTTTCTATAATTTTCTACAATTTTCTAATATTTTCAACAATTTTCTAATATTATCTTGCATTTTTTTATTTTCTAATACTTCTCTAACAATTTTCTAGTATTTTCTAATACTAAATCTAACACTAAATGTACTATATCAACGCTAATCACTATAAGTAACTGCACCTAAATATACCACTAATCACTCCTAACAATAATTGAAGTAATTGCTAATCTACTATTTCAAAAAAATAATTACAACATAATCTATTTATAAAATGTAGAAAATTTTAGTTACCTAAAGTCGCCGGCTTGAAAATCCGACAGGGCTTCGCCGCTTTGCCTCTCCCTCACCCCTCCTCTCCCTCCCTCCCTCTCTTTTCTTTTTTTCTGGATTTTTAGTAAGGCAAATGGGGGGTGAGGGGCAGCCAACACCTTATATAGGGGGGCGCACCGCAGCCGGGCGGCCTGGAGGGCCGGCTGCCGGGCGACCGGTCCCCAGGGACCTGTCTGTAATTTTTTTCGTCTTTTTTTGCGGATAAGCCCCTGCCGCCCGGCTGCCGGGCGGCCAGGTACCGGCTGCCAGGCAGCGGGGCGGCCGGGGTATATTTCTGTAAAATTCCAAATCGAAAATATATTTTTGTAAAAAACAGAAATAAAAAATAAAAAAATAAAAAAACCGCGCCGAACCGCTGCTCCTTTGTTCATGGGCCCAGGTGCAGATATGGGCCGGCTTCTTTGTTCCGCTCGGCCCAAATAGGGAGGCCCACGACAGCAAGTTCGGAACGCATCCAAGGCCCACGACAGCAAGTTCAGGAGCCCGCCTAAAAGCCTAGTGCGCCGATTAAAATGAGCCCGTGAATAAGGAATATTTGACTAAATAAAAGTAAAAATCCCGTCAAAGAAATAAAATAAAGATGTGAATGGTATGTGGTTGGATTAATTCTATTTTTTTTGAAAATAATTTTTACGACGAATCAATAGTATAGTTTTGTCATAAATTTTGTGACGCTTATTGGTTAAGCTTTATGACGAAATGTGATTCGTCACAATCTAGAGTTGTGTAAATTTGTAACGATTTCTAGTTGGTCTTAACGACGAACACAATCTATTTGTCACTAAACAATAATTCCTAATAAAAAACATCACAAAATTAGTACATTAACCACGGATATATCCGATGTCTCGAGGTTTTCGTCATAGAAGCCCACATGTGTTGTAGTATGCTCAAGCCATGACTAACAAGTAATGTTTCAATTTCTTCCTTAAGTGATAAAGAAGTTGTATCATCTACATGAACAACTTCAAGAAAATGTTCACATGGCCTTCCCAATTTATCAACATAACACAAGCAAAGAGCTAATTGTTCCTTATGTGATATGTCACTAGACTCATCTGCTAGAATTGCAAAGGACTCCTCACCAAGTTCTTCAATTATTTTCTTTCTTGTTTCTGTGGCACAACATTCAATAAGTTGCTTTTGTATCTTTGGGCTGGTTAAGGAGCAATTACTTGGAGCATTCTTGAGAACATACTTATCGACTTCTTCACTATTGGCTACAAGAAATTTCAGAAGTTCAATAAAATTTCCTCTGTTGCTAGAGTCTTCACTTTCATTATGTCCACAGAAGGCCAACCCTTGATGCAATAGAAACTTCAAACATCTCAGTGAATACCTCAACCTGATCATATAAAGGTGACGATCCTCATTACTCCACTTTTCAATTTTATCATCGATTGCTGCTTCAGGATTCATAAAGCCAATGTATTTCTCTTGAGCTTCCTTGTGTGCAACAGAACTCATATGTTTCAGAAGTGATTTCTCTCCTATATTCCAATTGTTCCAACCTTTTGCTGTAAATGCACCTGTCCCCTTGCCCTTACTTTGTTTGTGCTTGAACAAGTAGCATAAGAAGCAAAACACAGCTTCCTTTTTGATACTATATTCAACCCAATCATCGCCGTGTTTAGCTGCAAAAATTTTAGGGTGTAAAACACTGTAGCACTTTCGTTTGTATTTGGTAATTATTGTCCCGTCATAGATTAATTAGGCTCATTAGATTCGTCTCGTGATTTACAAGCAAACTATGCAATTAGTTTTTTATTTTGTGTAGATTTAATACTTCATGCATGCGTTGAAAAATTCGATGTGACGGGGAATCTTGTAAAGTTTTGGAATTTTGGATGCAACTAAACAGGGCCCATATTTGTAAAACCATACAAAATTGAAACCCCGTTCTCTACCTCCAATCAGTCTTTTCTTAAATTCATGTGCATAAGGTTGGAATGGACCTTTTAGAATATATGACCTTCTAATTGCATCTTGATCATTAAAAGGATAACTTGCAATGGGGAGCCTTTCACCTGGATCATAAGGAAGGCGATTGACATTATAAATTGGTGATTGTGGTGGCAACACATTTTCAATTGGAGGTGGAATTGGTGGCAAGACATCTTCAGCTTCAATTGATTCTGAAAGCACACTAGATGCCACAAGACTAGTATTCACATCTTCTTCAATTATTCTCTCTTGCACTTGAACTGGCTCTTGAACTTCCTCTTCCACCACCAGCACCACTGGTGCAGCCGGAACCAGTGAAGGAGATGCAGAAGCAGCAAGCTTCTTTGATTTATGCTTCTGAAAAAAGTGATGCAATGTCCCTATCCCTCTTCATTGTTCATGGAATCTAAAAAAATGAAATACATCAATAATCAACCCATGTATGATTCTCATTCATCAATTCTTGCATCTATTAATTGACATGTGACATCAATTATCATTTACTTATCTACTGCCTAGGGTTAAGGAGGGGATCAGAATAGGGATTTAATTTACCTCTGGGGGCAGGCGCTTCCTTCACTAGGGTCTGGGGCTTTGGGGTCGCAGGCGCGCCGGCGGCAAGGCCCAAGGCGAGGGCGCGAGCTATAGGATGGACTAGCTAGAAGCAATATGTCCCCTTTGTCGGAAAAAAATTTGGTGGAGCCGGGCTGCAAACCCTCCTCCCTGCAGCCCCGCCCGGATGAGTGCCACCTGGAGATCCAACATCCCGGACGACAGACTCCGCAGGCATTAGTTTTCCTTGCTCGCGGCTCAGTTATGGGATGCAGCTCCATCGGCTGGATGGCTCCTGGACTCGGCTTCGTGCTCCGTCAAGACTCATTCTCACATCCTGGTCCAACCGCCGTCGCTGCTGCCGCTGCGGCGCCCCGGCCCCTTCTTCCAGACCTCGCTGCCGCTATCACCCTGCCGCAGCTCTGGCACGCGCCCCCACCAGCCACTGCCGGCGTGCCTCCGGCCTCACGCGCCGGGCCCCTGCTGCCGGCCGCAACGACCCTTCCCTGTTGACGTAGGATCACTGATGCATCAACACGCATGGATGATCAGCAAGGATGATACGCATTGATGATCGGCAAGAGCATGTACAACTAAGTACCTCATTTGGCATCAACACGCATGTTGACGTAGGGATCATTGATGCAGGAGCCGTCGCCGCATCCCTTGACTCATCTGTGACAGGCTCCATGGCGGGGATCGCAACGGCGGCAATCGACGAATTCCGGAGATGAATCAGACTCCTGTCGCCTGTAAATTCTGGCTGCATGGTGGCGGCGGCATCCTCTGCGTGCTTTGGCAACCGACGAAAACACGATGGGAAGGAAAATCGAGCCGGAAGCCGAGCCAAGCCCAGCCGTTGTTGCCTCGCTGCCTGGCCAGGGACGTCCCTCCCGAGCCGAGGGAACCTGTCCTCCAGGCTGTTGGATCTCCAGGTGGCACTCATCTGGGCGGGGCTGCAAGGAGGAAGGTTTGCAGCCCGGCTCCACCAAATCCCCCCCCCCCCCTGTCAGGCCAAGTGCCTTGTCCTGGCAACCATGTTGTCTATTATTTTGAACTGAGATCTAATTTCGCGATGCGGTTTAGAGAAGAAGACACAGCCGAATACTAAGAATTCAGGAAATGGTTCCATCAAACAATACTTTGTTATGCTAACGCAGCGCCAAACAGAATCTCGAAGTAGATGCATAAGCAAAACAGGATGCTCACAGGTGTAGCAAATTCAGCTCCCGTTCGTTCAAAAAAAAAAAGTGTTTGGGCCTCCCAAAACCAAGTAAAAACAAACACTCAGCCTGCGTTTGGGGGTGCAATTGCAAACCCTGCCGGACGGCAAGCGATGCTGCTAAGCCTACAGGTGAACCAAAAAGCACTAATGGGCCAGAGTCAGCCTGGGCCTAGCGGCCCTAAACCAACCAATTGGGACTTGGGAGCATAGAAAATTTTCACTGCATTTTGCTCTAAAAATTCACTGCACTCATCAAGCTGATGTTGTGCTGCCATTAGATTTCTCTTGGTAAAAGCTACTCCTACCCGTTAAGGTTTAAGTCTCCTGTTTAGGACTCTTTTGGTAGGCATTCAGGTTCTCTCAGAAATATCTCAGCTCCAAATTTCCATTTGAAATGTTTTTGCTGACAAACTTCTTCTGTCTGTACAAAAAATGATAATATGCCAATGAAGCGATCATTACAGTTTGTCTGTTCCAGTTACGTCGCTCCTTTTTTATTTTCTCTCTCCATCGATCGACCCATCCAATCCTATGCACGCCTGATGGCCCACAACAGCTGTCCACGTGGTCCAATAGCAGCAAATAGTCCGAGACCATACACGTGGCAGGGAGTACACACGTCAGCAGCCTCTCATCACATTTGACGAGCAATACCGCGCATCCAAAGCACAAATATCAGGCGCGGATGAACTGTAGATTATTTTACCATGGCCTCCTAATTATTACTTATAAATATTTTTTTTTTCAAATGGGTTAGGCAAGTACAAATTGCTAGATCAGAGTCCAGGAAGGAAAACAAGATAACCTGTGTACATATTTTAATGGATATTATTAGACTTCGTCATGCTGCTTTTATAATGATCATTATATTGAACCCTTTTTTATGTGGAATTGAACTTGAATATTTCATGAGCGGAAAAAAAATAAAAGGTTGGCGAGATGAGAGGCAGCGGTCACAGAAAATCATGTCAATGCGACGTCTTAATCAAACCTTTTAACAAGTTTCACCTCCAGCTGGAAAATGCAGCCAGCACTCTTTGCTGTCTGTTTCAATTTTCAAAGGGTCGGGTTGAAGCCTTCAAGGGCATTTCTCTGGATTAAAATGCCTTCAGGGGGTGAAAAGGGAGAAGGTATATGTATGCGCAAACAGCTAGTATAGGTACCGGTTCATCTCCATACCGGTACTTTTAGGTACCGGTTCATTTCCATACTAGTACTTTTGGAGTGGATGGAATTTATGAATGAGCCTTTGGTACCGGTTGGTATTATCAACCGGTACCTATGACTCTCCATAGGTACCGGGTGGTAACTTTTATATTAGTACCGGGTGGTACCACCAACCGGTACCTATAGATGAGCCTTAGGTACCGGTTGGTAACACCAACCGGTACCTTAGGCTCATCCATTGATTACTTTAAAATGAAAATATCTCATACTCGATCAGAACAACTGTGTAGCTGAGATGGTAAAGGAGCAACGTGCGAGGCTAGAAGTCGCGAGTTCAAGTGCCAACCAAAGAGAATATTTTGCGTGAATTTTGAAGGCTTAGGCACCGATTATTTTACCCGGTACCAAAGGCTCCTTTGGTACCACTTTGGGGGTACCGGTTCAAAAAACCGGTACCAAAGACATTCTCCGACCGGTGCCAAAGACAGTTTTTCTAGTAGTGGCATTTTCGCATATACATGCGATAAGTTTTATTATTTTTCAAGAAGATGAATACAGTCATTCAACACCAAAACTTAATCTCGTCACCCTCCACATGTTCTTACATCTAGCATCAACTTTCTGTAATATTTATCCTGTTGAGACTCTAGGCCATGTGGCATAGCACCCACATGCATGTATAACCCATCAATGATACTCCGGTTTTCTTTAGTACAGAAAATGCTCTTCTCAAAGGCCGTAGCTAGCATAGATAATATAGTATAGTAAAACTCTTAGGGCAATAAGAAAAATCAACTTTATTTTCCCATTAAATATATAGTATAATATACGATTGGGTACTTTTCATTGCTTGAGTATGTATGAAATGATTGAAATTTAATTGGGCAACATAGAGGAGAGGAGGATCGAAGATGACTTTTCATGAGTCTTTATAACAGAGAAGCAATTGAAACAGAGAGGTGAACCGGACACCAATACATTTTTGGATACTAGAATTTGCCCCACTGTGTCAACCAGTTCTCTAAACTTGTCCTGCTATATATCAATTGAAAGAACGTGCCACATCGATGGTGCATTTTACTCTTTTAACTCTTTTTAACTTCGATGGAGGAGAGGATGGATTATTGTATAGTTATATTTCATGACCCAAAGGAGATGGTGTATATATTAGAAACTAGGTATATGGTGCGCTCCGCCGCACTCCATTCATTTGGTTTTTTATTATTTTCTTCCATTTCATTTTTTCTTTTCTTTTTTCTTCCTTCCTTTTCTATTTTCCGTTCCTCTTTTTTTTCTTCCCATTCTCCCTTATCCTCTCCGTCTCCCACCGTCCCCACAGCCTCAATCTCGGAACGAAGAAGCTCCCGCAGCTCCCTTTTCTTGGCCTCGTCACTGGCGTCGACCGCCCGTGCCAGTCCACTCCCGCCACCCTCCGCCACCACGCCGCTCCACCCCGCGTCGCTCGCTCACGCGCCGGCCGCTGCGTGCTCCTCCCTGCTGCAGCCCGCTGCTGCTGCCTCCCCTTCTCTCTCCCCCTCCGATTTCCCTTAATCTGTTTCAGAATCAAGCGCGGGCAGAGGCAGAGGCTTGGGCACGGCCTCGGCGTCGCCCTCTCGCGCCCGCTGGGGACCGTCGTCACCATGCTCGGAGGATGGCCACCACCCACCGCGCGCCATCTCGACGACCGGGAGCCGCGCACCTGCCGCCGCGCCATCTCGCTGACCGGGAGCTACGCACCCGTCACCGCGAGCCCGCGCTCGCCGGACAGCGGCCGCGTCGGCAACTTGGGTGCTAGGAATGACGTCTGGCAGCGGCGGCGGCGGTGACCGCCTGCCTAGGCGTAGGCGGAGTCGACGCAGAGGGCGGTGACTCGGCTGCGGGCGGAGATGCGCTGCCTGGCCCCCACCGGGACCCACACACAGGCGAGGCGGTGCGCCAGAGGCGCGGCCCACTTGCAGCGAGACTGGGGCGACGCAACGGCGGAGGCGCGAATCCAAGACCCGCGTCGGGCGTCCTCCCCCCACTACGTGTCGATCGGAGGGCGGCCGGTTGCTGTGAGGGCTTCCCTCCACGGCGTATCTATCTATACTATATGGATCTATAGAAATTGAAACATTTTTCATCAAAATTAGTTCCTATACCCCACCTCACAAATTTTATTTTTGGACCCACCTAGATGCACCAAATGTTTGACAGAATGTCAGGCACAAAACAGTTCATCCGCCGGTTCAATCGTCGCCGCGCCCCCCTCTCCGCTCCGTTTTTTTCCACCGACGACACCGCGGAGCCATCCGCGTCAATCACGCCCCCCCCCCCCCCTTCTCCTTCCCCGCCGCACGCCTCGCGACGCCGCCTTCCCCGACGCCCCCTCCTCCCTCGCGACGCCGCCTCCCCGCGGCGCCCTCCGCCCCAACTCGCGGCCCTTGCGACGCGCCGTCTCCCATGGTTGCCGTCCCCGTCGCCGTCGCCGTCGCCTGCGTGCCCCGACGGCACTGCGACGGTTCTACGGCTTCCCCTTTCCTCCCCGCCGCCCGGCTCCTACCCCGACTTCCAGCGCCTCCTCCCGAGCGTGAACTGCGTTCGCCCATCCCGCCGCCTTCTCTCCCGAGCGTGAACTCCGCCTGGGCCATCACGACGACGACGCGGCCGCGCTCGCCCATCCCGCCGCCTTCTTCATCGACCCTGGTGAGTTCACTAGGAATGCGCGTTAGATCCACCCATCATTGCTGATGAGCCGAATGAAACAATCGACGCAAGAGAGGGGAGGATGGGATCGGAGGGCCGCGTACCTGGCGGCGACTTCACGGAGGAGGCCGGCACCAGCGGCGGGTCCCGCACACGCCGCCCCTCTCTCCCACTCTCGGACTCTCCCCGTCAGTGCCCATGGAATCACATCCACTGATCCACCTCATCTTCGTCGGCGGCGCCGACCCTGGCACCGGCACCGCGCCGCAGTCCGCCGACCCTGGCCGCCGCGGGCGAGGGCCTCTCCGGCTCTGGCGCCGCCACTGAGGACCCCGTCCTCATCCGCGTCCTCCCCGGAGCCGTCGGCCGTGGCGTCTCCTCTATCCCGCCCCACCCATGTCCTCCGCCTCCTTCCTCTCTCCCCTCTCTCTACGGCCCCCATTCGGCTTCGGGCCTCGGAGTTGGAGAGCAGCTCCAGCCAAGGTACGACGCTCCAACCACTCGATTCTACCTTGGCGCGTGTATTGGGCGCAGCTAAACCTTCATTATAGCAGTACCTTGCCCTCTTACGTTGTTGGATTTGTTTAATTTTGCATTTTGCTGGTTGAATCTGGGTTCCAGTCTCCCATGTTTGTTGTGTTTGCTGACTGTCGATTTGTGAGCTCCTATACTATAGTGATTAATATGTCCAGTTCGTTCTCACTTCTCAGAACTGCAGTTTTGCTCATCGCCTGATGAATGTTATCTACCTAGCCAATCTATTCCTCATTGGGCATTTTTTATTCTTGGAATAATTCGGGCCTATTCTTTCTCTTTTTTCTTTGAGCGTTTAGGAATGGAGATTGCGGCACTGTCTCGTGCTTCAGAAATGATCCGGATGTTCCAACGACATCTGACTATGATGGTGGCTTCAAGTATATTGCCCAATCAGAGAGCTCCAGTGCTGTGGCGGCAAAAGAGGAGGAGGTGGGAAGTTCAAATGGGGAGCAGGAGTGAAATTTCAAGGACATGGGTTGGTTCCTGCAAGTGCAGAAGGCAAGTATGTCTTCTTTACTGCATCCTAACCTGCGTGTATTTTTCTTAGAATTTACTTGATGTAGATGTAGAAAATATCTCTAAGCAATTCCATTTCCTCCTCTCCTCTACATTTCTAGCTTGGCATTTCACTTGCATTCCATTACGTTTAATTGCTGGAGCATAGTACTTACTTTGTTAAACAATATTATTCTGCTTCATGCTACTGTGGAAATTTGCTTGGCATTTCACATGTGTTGTCTGTAACATGTCCTCTTTTACTACAATAAATGTACAGATCTTAGCAACCATTAACATGAGTTTCAGTCTCAGTTTTCGCATAGACTAAAGAGGTAGTCTTTTTGAATAATTTTACAACATGATCTATGTTTGAGTGATTTAAACATTCTTTTTTACAATTTATAAACTTATTTTCTGTGATCAGTATTGGTCACATATTAGTTCTGGTCACACTACTGTGGCAGCAATCATTCCCATTGAAACTGAAGTTTTACATTCAGGTCAGTCTTCTTTTTTACTTCCCACCTTTCTGTCTAATAACTCATTCATAATGAATGAGTTGGTTCACACATTAAGTGTATTGAGTATTAGAAAAGAAATTTCAGTCAAACTATGATTTGAGTGAAAATAATTTTTTAGCTCCCTTTCGCAATTTTGTGTGTACCAAGAGATAATTCACACATTAGTGGTTTGGGCACTCTGATTACTTTTGAAGAAAGTGGTGCTAGGTCATGTCTCAAGAAAAGAAACTGTACTCAAGTCAAGTGTATTGAGTATTAGAAAAGAAATTTCAAGTCATCAGGGAGCAATGCCTGGTTCATCTGTCAACATGATAGTGACATAGATCATTATTATTGAAGTCATCAAGGAGGAAATACTTCACTGATCTATTGAATAGGAGTCTGCTAGAAGGTGGATTTTTATGCAGTTGCACATAAGTCTGGTAATACTTTTAGTGGCTTCTTCACTGTACTTTAGTTAGAATAAGAAAATGGTTGTTTTCGAATGACTTCTTGTTATTGTCCAGTTTAGCAATTTCACATGCTAATATCAATCAAATTTTAATTTTGGGTTATTGAGAGGTTCAATTTTTTATTTGCAAATAAGATGAACAATTCATTTTCTGACAAAAACAATTTGAAATCTGGGTATAAAATCAATCGGCAGAACTAATCTCCGGGGTGTATTTCATGAAATTTGGGTGACCACATCTCTTTTTACTACAATCGATATACTTTAAAGAGATGTCAACTAAATTTTATACCCCCTCCTTTTCTACATGAATATTGTTAAGCTTAGTTATCAATTTATTTTTATAATTGAGGAAGATGGGCCTTAACTCAAAATTACTATCCAAGGTTTACTTTAAAACAAATACCACATGATCTGATTACCTAAGGTTACCCTGAATTTGAGCAGCAGCCCTGCCCTCGTGAAGGAAGTGTAAGCTGTGTTGGCCCTGGCCGCCCGGTGAAGGAGCTTGGTCACCACCGGAGACGAGGACTACAAGTGGGGCATTGACTAAAGTGATCAGCCTGCGAATGGAATTTGTGATTTTTGTGCTTCGCCTGAGGAATAGCAGTGAAAATGTGAAATCGATAGAGGAAGAAGGTGATTTGCAGAATAGGAGAGGATGTTCATAGGAAAGAAATACCTCATTTCATTTTGCTCTTTTAACGATTTCACATGTCATTTAATCAATCCACACTATTTTTGTTTTGGAGCTGGCCAGTGATAAATGCATACTGTTTTCATGGCAACATTTCTAGCCCGCTGTCTATATTATAAAGCTGGTTTTCCTGTTGCTTGATTGCGTTGTGAACATCTTTAGGGGATATCGAATCTCTGCCATTTATCAAAGATTTCATGTCAATTGTCCTATACTATCATGTGAGAAGCTTCATACATTCTGATGCATACAATATCCATCTTCAATGAGTATTCATGAGTGTTGATCTCACTTCTATATTATTTGGTTTGACATTTAACAGGTAGTGGGAACTTCATATTCTTGTGACAATGCTTCTCAAGTTAGCACCTGAAATTGATGAACCTTTTTTCCTTGTGGTAACTTATTTACTTTGTTCTCCCATTTTCCTGTGCAGAATTTTAGAGAGTAAAAGAACTGAGCCATGACAGTAGGGAGTCCCAGCAATACTGTCTCAACATACCAACAAGCTAAAGTTAATTTCCTGATATTGTGACTGAGTAGAGATGTCTGGGAAATTTGTACTCAATAGTCAATGCTCTTTTTAACACCCAGAGTGATTGATAGTAATATTTGAGAAACTTGGAGCCACGGACACTTATAACATGTCTTTGGATAAAGCTGGGATGGGAGTAATAATAGCATTACTTGAAACTAGAAGTAGTAATAGCATAACTTGAAACTAGGAGTAGTACCAGCATAACTTGAAGTTCTTTCAGCAAGAGTGTCAGGTCCAAATTTGTCCTATCTCGTGTGATTAGTGTAGTCTAAAATTTTTTGCCAAGCATTTAAACTAAAGGTTGGCGCGCAGGCAATAATATAAACAAAAAACTAAGTTATATGGATTTAAGGGACAGTTTTGAAATTAGGAAGTAAATGGGAATTAGTAATTAAATATTGTGCAAGAGTGATGTCATCAAGATATAATTAAGAAATAATTAAATAAATAAGTAAAACAAGTAACGTATGCAAGAATTATATTTTATATTATAGTTGAAATAAAAGATGATAGCTTTTACCGATCAAAGACAGATAGTGCAGCTCACAAGATTTCTAAAATTTGAATATAATTGAATACATCGAACATCAAAATTGTTTTGCTAAAAGAAAAATTCATGTCTACTCCATAGGCATGACATTAATGGGTATTGAACTTGTACGCAGTATGGAGGCATTGTGCCTGGCAGATTTGCAGAAGAAATGACGATGGCATTATTTGGTCATGTGCATATAACACATGCACATGGCCATGGTTGATTACACTTCTATCGTTGCACGCGATGGCTCGGTGTCAGTGGCTTATGACTATTCACGATGGCAACTGAGCAGCATGCATCGATAATGAAAGTGTTCGACAATACAGGAGGCATGCGGTGACGCATATATGAGGTGAGCAGTGGTGCGGATGGGGGATGCATGGCCAGCGAGCGGTGGGAAAGCATGCGGCAAGCTAGATGTTGCCTGTCGAGGCCCTAGGGAAGAATGCAACTTGGCCTCCTACTCGGCGAGGGCTATTGGAGTGTTATCCTGTAAGTTTGCAGCGAATAGAATGCAATGCATTATTAGAAAAGCAACCGTATTCGTAGCGGTATCATGTTTCGAATATATTTTTATAATTAGATACTTATACATTCTATTATACATTATCTTATACATACTAATTATCTATTTTTATAATTATATACTTTTTTCATGTTTCAAATATTTTGTCTGTTTTCACCACAATTGAGACCTCGTTGCTTGTTTTCATCATATATATAGTTTCTCAAAAATATTTGTTGCAATTAAAATTTAGGGTGGCTATTTTTTGTGACATTGTTCTTCAGACACGTGCGATGCCGCACGTGCACCCTACTAGTAGGAGTAAAGGTATAAGGGGAACAAAATCAACTCCTTGATACGGAAAGCTAAGAGTTTAAAGTAGTTGTGAAGCTTCTTTGAATGTTTCTGATAGAATTTTTTATTGCTGATAATTGGTTCTCATAGCATGATCAAATAGTTCAACTTGCACATATGCATTTTTACATAGATTTCTGAATAATGGTTGCAAATAATTCAGTATAGTTTAGAAGTTGATTGCCCGCTTTGTATATATTCAATTAACTACGAATGCATTTTTCATACGCAATGGAATTAAATCATTTTTGTCATATGGATGAAATGATATATATATTGCGATGTTTTACATTTCCCGTTTGGCTTGCAGGCTATAGTTTGTGAGACTCATTCCACATTGTGCCACGTACGAAAGGTTTGGTAGTTGTTGGGGGTGTGAGGTGAACGGAGCATCCAGCCAAACAGTTCATGACATCACGAAAAAGAGCACAATCGGAGGCGACTACTCAATTATATACTGTCGTACCTGCATGCTTTCTACAAGATTTGTGGAGACGCGCCTTATTTCTTTGCTAAATGCGGGGACATTTCGATCTTCACGCATGTTTGGTCGTGTTACTCATAAACTTTATACTTGTTATTTCTCAATTAGTTATTTTCATAACCTATGAGTGAGACTCATTCCACATTGCGTGACACACAAAGATTTGGTTGCCATTGAGGTGTGAGGTGAATGGAAATTTTGGCAGTTTCAACGGGATTCTCTCTCTAAGTGATTTTACTTTCTCTTGAAATTTTCAACTCAGTGTGCGCACTCGATCTTAGGCCCTGTTTAGTTTTCAAAAAAATTTCTACAGTATCTATCACATCGAATCTTCGAACATATACATGGAACATTAAATGTCGTTGAAAAAATAACTCACTACACAGTTTAACTGTTAACGACGAGACAAATCTTTTAAGACTAATTAATCTATAATTAGATATTAATTACCAAATAACAATGAAAGTCAAAATCCAAAACTTTTCATGAATTAAATAAGGCCTTACTACTCCAATTGTCGAATTCAAATCCAAAGTGGAAAACGAGTACGGAATCAGTTATCGCTGTCAAACTCAAGGCTGTGTTTAGTTCGCAAATCAGTTAGATTGTATAATTAGTTATTTATTTCAACTGTATTTAATGCTTCATGCATGTATCCAAAAATTTGATGGGCTGGGTAGTGTAAAAATTTTTGGGAACTAAACATGGCCTTTAGATGCCTCTTGAAATTCCGTATTCGGCCAGGACGAACACGCAAAACGGGCCTTCCTGCCCACGGCCCCTCCCTCTCTGTGATTATAATTTCCGGCATTAATTGCTCGTCTCCTCCCCTCCTCTCCCTCCCTCCCCATCCGTGTGTCGTCGCCTATCCGATCTGCCACCTCCACGCCGTCTCGCACGTTCCTTCCCCAACTCCGCAGCGCAGGCGGCTCCCCGCGCCGCGATCCAGATCCAGGTAGCTGCTCTTCCCGCCCTCGATCTCGCCTCCCCTACCTCCCCCTCCCCTCCCCCGGGCGCCCGCCGCTGGTTTGGAGGAGTTGATCCGTGCGGGGCTGGAGCGGATCGCTTCCGTCGCTCGAGCAACGCCTCTCTTCCCCCCCGGCGCCACTGGTTCGGAGCTGATCCGTCCTGCGGGGGCTCGTGCCGAGAGCCCTGGAATCCGTGTCCTCTCTATTCCGGGGGGCTCGGATTTGCTCTGCCTGCTGCGGGTTCGATCGCTGCGTGGCGGAGTGCTAATCTCCGTCTGTTTCCCGACATTTTTCCCCCATAGGCTTGAGTGTCCAAGTGATATGCGCGGTTTGGGGTCTTGGGGAGGCGCGGATCAGTTGTTTTTCTCGGTTCTGATGGTTCGGGTGCTGTTGCTCGCTGCAGGTTCTTCAGCATGGGTCTGGTGAAGGATAGCGCCGACATGGAGGAGGGAACCCTCGAGATCGGCATGGGTGAGTCACGACTCACGAGCCCGACGAGATCCGAGCTCGCGCAGTCGTGTCTTGGGCTCTTCAGTTTTGTGATGAATTTCGGATGTTGATGTGTTGCTGAGTCACGGTGGCTGTGCGCTGTACCGTTGCAGAACACCAGTGCGAGCACTGGTGATAGCATCAGTAGCTTAGTTATGTAGGGATGAGTTACGCTTTGAGAAGTTAAACACCTTGTTTGCAATTGAGCTTAAGCTACAAGATAATAGGTTATTGACTATGATGATAGCTTGGTATGCATCGCCAATGCATTGAATTTTGTAAATGATAGCTTAGGTAGGTTGGCCCTAAAAATAAGTCAATTCACAGCACCAGGGCTTTGTCGAAGCATACGACCATAGTGCACCTGTGGGGATGCTTCTAGTTCATTTTAACATTTACATTTTGTAGCCTTGCAGTTTCAATTATGCAACTAGTCATCAGGTTTGGCACTCTTTGCTAGATCATGCTTTTAGTATAAACTTGCTCGTTTATTTGCCTATTGTTTTAGTATAAACTTGTTCAATTATGCAAGTAGTCATCAGATCAAACTTTCTTTTTTCCTGATTAGAGCTAATGCTGTCTGCTGAGTTGTCATTCTGTGTTACACGCATTTTAGGCTACATAACAAAGATGATGTGTACTAGTTAGTAATTTGCTTTATGTGTGCAGAGTACAGGACTGTCTCTGGTGTGGCCGGACCTCTGGTTATATTGGACAAAGTAAAGGTGTGTGTAGTTTTCTTAACTATGTTGCTAATTACCCTGCAATTCTTTATCAATTCAGTTTACTAGCCTCTTATACTCAATTTGACTGCTTGTGTGCCCATCTTTAGGGCCCAAAGTACCAGGAAATCGTAAACATCCGACTTGGAGATGGCACAACTCGCCGTGGTCAAGTTTTGGAAGTTGACGGTGAAAAAGCTGTTGTGCAGGTTACTTGTTTTACACATTTTCTTTATAACATCTCCATTTTGATTCTGAGGTCCATTTTACAGAAAACTTTAAGCTTTTATATTGATGTCTGTGAATGAACTGCTTTGTTCATCAGGTCTTTGAAGGAACTTCCGGAATAGACAACAAATACACAACTGTGCAGTTCACAGGCGAGGTATCTTATCTTGTCAAATTTGCTGTTTATGTACTATAAAGTGTTTAGCAGGCAAAACTCTTTGAGTTAGGTAGTTTGGAACTTTGGATTTGGTGATCTAGCTCATAAACAGAATGTACATATTTATGATATCTATATCTAGTTTAACCATGAAGCTATTTATAGTCATGTTAATTGACGAAGGACAATTGGATAACATTGGAAGAATGAAGTGTACAGGATCTGCCAGATTGAAATTTAACAGTGACATTGTTTTCTTTCTCTTTGTTTGTATATTGAGAAGTTGCCACCTTGTTTGCTTAGTGACTATATGCTGCTTTTCTTTACAGGTTCTGAAAACTCCTGTATCACTTGATATGCTTGGGCGCATTTTTAATGGTTCTGGAAAACCTATTGACAATGGCCCCCCGATATTGCCTGAGGCGTACTTGGATATCTCTGGTAAGTAATTTCTGAGTGCTAGCATGCTGTTAGAATCTATGATTCTCATAGCGGAGTGCATGATCATTGTGGAGATGTCGCTTTTAGAATTATTGATGTTGTTAAATCAATAAATCATTGTCTTTTTTTTTTTGTAATGATTTACACTGATGTTTATTCCAGGAAGCTCTATCAACCCCAGTGAGAGAACCTATCCAGAGGAGATGATCCAAACGGGGATATCCACCATTGATGTCATGAACTCTATTGCTCGTGGTCAAAAGATTCCTCTCTTTTCTGCTGCTGGTCTCCCTCACAATGAAATTGCTGCTCAGATTTGTCGTCAGGCTGGTCTTGTGAAGACATTGGAGAAAGGCAAGCATGCAGAGGTAGCCAATGTCCTTATTACAAACCCCATCCATCACCCAAAAATCTCTATTTTCCGCATTCCAAATATGAAAAAGTGAAAGCAATTAAAAAACAAAAGGAATCTCTCACAACCTGGTAGGAATTCTGCTCATATATTGCCTTAAGTAGGTTATGACGTGCCTGGCGGTTTTCCCGTATCTGAAAATGTAGTTTTCATTGGTCCTATTGCACTTATTCTCTATTCTGTGAGGGCAACATTTTTTATGGAGCATATAGTGTAAATGCATGCTTTACATGTTCAACTACGGCTTAACTGGTTCTGTTTTTTTGTAACCTGCAGGGTGGTGAAGATGACAACTTTGCTATTGTGTTTGCTGCTATGGGAGTGAACATGGAAACAGCCCAGTTCTTCAAACGCGATTTTGAAGAGAATGGTTCCATGGAGCGGGTCACTCTTTTTCTGAATCTGGTACTTACAGTGACTTGCTATACAGTGTCATCTATCATTTTATTTCTGCTAAGAGTGCTATAATTGATCCTATAAGCATTTAGGCAAAAGCATGGACCTACTTAATGATAATCCAAACATACCATTAAAAATTGACATAATTAATGCCTAGCAAAGCATATTCTTAATGCCCTGCTGTCTGTTTTACAGGCGAATGACCCTACCATTGAACGTATTATCACCCCTCGGATTGCACTTACAACAGCAGAATATTTGGCGTATGAATGTGGGAAGCACGTACTTGTCATCTTGACAGATATGAGTTCTTACGCAGATGCACTTCGTGAGGTATTAAGCTTTGAGATTTTGTATGATGTCTTGTATGGCAAATTCATAAGGACATTGTGAATCATGAGCTCTTTGTTGCAAATACATGGTGCTGCTATGTTCATTACTGACCGTCTCCCTGATCTTTTATATAATTGATTCAAGAGTTATGTAGCATTATAGCTTCACTGCATGTTGGAATTTATTATCCATGTAATTGTGGCGTTTGTGTTGGAATGAACTAAAAGAAAGCTTCGGTACCATAAATCTTGTAGAAACTTTGAATGTGCATGCTAAACTGCCCTAAATGGCTAAATGGATGCTAGCAAGATGCCTTGATGTTTCTATTAGCTTGTGGTCTTTCCCCCAACACTTAGCTTTTTATGTTTTTATTAGCTTTGATGGTATTTTTTTAGATCATCATTAAACAACCCAGACTAGTTCTATTATGGTAGTCTTGCATGACCCTTTTTATATCTTTAACACTTGCGTTTAGCTAATAAATTGGTAAGTTGATGTCTTATGTCTTATAATGCTAAATGGGCGTTGTGCTTATTTGTAGGTATCTGCAGCTCGAGAAGAGGTGCCAGGTAGGCGTGGTTATCCTGGGTATATGTATACTGATTTGGCAACAATATATGAGCGTGCTGGGCGTATTGAAGGAAGATCAGGCTCCATTACGCAAATTCCCATTCTAACAATGCCTAATGATGGTAAGTACTGAACTTAATTGCTTTTCTAATCTTTGTTGTTACCATGCCTTATCCTTAATTCCTCCAATCGCAAACATTAGTCAAAACTTTTTAACTTTGGCCGTCAATCCTAAAAGCTTATATAAATTGACAGTACATGATTGAAATTACTATATTTATGTTATGAAAAATGCTTTAATAGTTTATAGCTCTTTTCATTTAAGATGATATATATATTGCTAGTCAAAGTGAAAAAAAGGTGACTTAGGAAAAACCTATAAGGACTTGTATTTGTGAGTGGAGGAAGTGTTGGTTTTGTACACTTCTAGTTCAGCATGAACCAGTTTGCTTCTTTTGGTCTATGAGCTGACTCCACAGCCTACTATGGCCCAGTCATTTTTCATCTGACCCAGTAGACCAATCTTAAACTAGTATCTGGTTGCATTTATATTTGTCATTATCATGCATTTCACATTCTTGGCTATTTAACTCAAATATGCTGTGTCTCCTATACAGATATCACGCATCCTACTCCTGATCTTACGGGATATATTACCGAGGGACAGATATACATTGATAGACAACTCCATAACAGACAGGTGCTTTTGCATGTTCTTTCTTTTTTTTTTTGGAGTTATCAAATGGTTCACATGGGGCAACTCTGGAATCAGCTATAGTTCTCATTAAGATATGTAATGTTTCATTTTTTTTCACTTATCTTATTTTATATATACTGATGTGATGGCATATTACTTTCAGATTTATCCACCTATCAATGTGCTGCCATCTCTCTCCCGATTGATGAAGGTAAGATAAGTTTTCTGTGTGCTGTCACTCTGTCCGCATTTATGCTGAAGGCTAGTTCTAAGAACAGCTGAACTACTCTTGCAGAGTGCTATTGGTGAGGGTATGACACGCCGGGACCATTCCGATGTATCTAATCAGGTACCTATTTTGAAATCAGATGCTTGGTTTTCCTTCAATCTATGATGTGCAAGACGAATTGACATGTTACATTTTCTGTTCAGCTTTATGCCAACTATGCAATTGGAAAGGATGTCCAGGCTATGAAGGCAGTCGTTGGAGAGGAGGCACTCTCGTCTGAGGATCTGGTCGGTTGCGAGTGAAATAAATTCATAAGCTGGTGTCTTTTAAGTCCAAAACCTAATGAACTATTATTTTATCTCTTGCACAGCTTTACTTGGAGTTCCTCGACAAGTTTGAGAGGAAGTTTGTGACACAAGGAGCATATGACACGAGGAACATCTTCCAGTCCCTTGATCTCGCATGGACATTGCTTCGCATCTTCCCTCGCGAGCTCCTCCATCGTATCCCTGCAAAGACCTTGGACCAGTACTACAGCAGAGACGCTACCCACTGATTGTTGATCAGGGTTCCAATGTTTTGGCAAGTGCAGCTTTGAATAAATTGAACAGATTGGCCTTGTGGCCTTTTCGCTGTATTTATCTATAGTCAGGTCCAATTCTTTTCCGTTGGTGAGCGCAAGTTATTTGTAGATGACTCGGTCACGGCGACATTTGTAATATTATGTCATGTATCGCTATATCATACACTTGAGTTATTTGTTTCACCTGCCAGAACTGTTAGCAAGGGCATTCTGGGCCAGGATGTTCGGACGCACTGGTTGTATCTACATTTGTGAATGAATAAAGGAGGGGAAATAAACTGCAGCAAAACGCATGCTGCCTAACGTTACTGAATGTTTTCTTTCGGTTTGCTGCTGAAACTACATGTTCTAATGATGCTTGTGTAATTTGTAAATGAGCTTTTAATTCGAGGCCTCAAGTTTCAACTATTGCTCCCTCACAAGTTGGTGGAGACTGGGAGTATTTCAAATGCTTGCGTGTACGGCGCGTGCTGTGACTTGTTTAGCTTGCAGAAGAGAAAAGTGCGTTTTCTTGGGTTAGCAACCAAGCCTAATCCAAAAGGACGTTGGGTTGCTCGTTGCTGTCAGTTTGATTTTGGCTGTGCTCACGTTTTGTGTTGCTGGTACGCCTTTAGAAGCAATACGTTCACCTAAATATATTTGGAAATTATTTTTGGTATAAGTCGCATCAAAATTTGTCCATTGTGTGTTTTTTTTGGAATCGGCATTACTTTTCATGTCCCAAGTATAGAATATACTATGTCTACAAGGCATTGAAATAGTACTATTGACTAGCATATAAAGATATCATAAGTTCAAATAGAAAATGCTCTACATTATTAAATTACTTTTCATTATGAAGCTAGTAGAATCAATCTGATGTTGTCTACTTGATCTCATTGTTTGACCAACAACATTTTTAAATGTTCCACCATTCATCTAATGATCTAGCCCGGCTTTACCTGATCATAAGCAGGCCTCTAGCAAAATATATTGTATGCTCACTCGGCAAACTTCTCAAAATTGTAGAAAATTTTTTATAGTCACCAAGAACACTCCTAGAGGCCTATATTTACCAAGATGTAATCTAGAAAGCTTGCACAACCACGATATATATAGAAGATGTAATCTAGAAAGCTTGCACAACCACGATATATATAGTGTGACTGTTTGAGTTGTAATGTGTAATTAAAAAAATATATGATAAACCTATGACTTTTACAACGGTTTTATATGGAAAAAATATAAGAAAAGGCCAAACGAAGCCTTCTTTAAAATCTACTACAGGCGTTTACCTCATTTATTCTTTATTTTTGAATAAAAGTTTACCTCATTTATTCAGTTTCTTTACTTTCTTTTACCAGGAATGGAATAATCCTGGGACTCGAGCCGAACAGAGGGACTTGCCTCCTCCCGGGCCTCGAGCCGCGTGTCCTTAACTAGTCGCCCTTGCCCACCGGCCGCCGCCTCCCTCGCCCCGCCCCCATCCCACTCCTTTCCCCGTCCAACGCCACCGGCCGCGCACCCATGGCGAACCCCGGCGGCGGCCTGCGCCCCCGCCACATCCTCATCTTCGCCGCCGCCGCCGTGCTCTGCGCCGTCTCCTCCCCCGTCGGCGCCTTCTACCTCCCCGGCGTGGCACCCCGCGACTTCCAGAAGGTGATCGACCGACCCATTCCCTGTCTTCTCGCCCGCATGTTTCCCCGCTTCCTCTCCCTGTCGGATCCAGCGGTAGGTGCTTGTTCTCCGGTTGTCGGCGCCCGCGGATCTGGCAGTGCTGGGAGGAGCGGCCTCAGATCTGGCTTCCGGGACGCGCGGGGGGAGAGCAGTGGCTGCGCGCGTGGTTTAGGGTTTAGGGATGCGCAGTGTCATTGCATTTGGTGTGCACGCGTGTTCTGGGCGTGGGGGGAAACTGATGCTGCGCGCCATGCCGGGGCGCGAGATCGTTGGAGAGTTTAGCTCTTCCGTTCCTCGCGTGGCCCCTGACACTGATAACATGTTTTTCGTCATTCGCTGAGGACTTTAGTGTTGCATTTTGCATAGCTCGATGCAGTGGTCACCGGGAATAACAGTGAATTTTGAGTTTTCTGGTGTTTTCTTGTTTGAGTTCATGTGTGATACTGTATATACAATGCTGTGATTGTATATGTTGCTGCTTGATTTTGTTGTTGTTTTGTCTTTGACAAGTTGTGCTTAATTTGGCCTGTTAGCTAAGTGGGTGTATGGGGCCGAGTAGATCACTTGTCACTCGTAAGTTTCACCAATTGCAGTTTCCTTCAATCAGTTGCATTAAGGTTTGGCATTCGAGTGGCAAGTACTGGAGGACTTGAAGTGAGCTGAAGCATTGCCTTCATATAACTAGCTAAATCTGTATCATTATGGCTAATTAGCGAAGAGACAATTCGTTGCTAGCAAACGTGCATAAGCATCTTGTTTGATAGAGTAGCTTTCATTCTAGTTAGTGCAGTTGCTAACTAATACTGGAAGGTTTAGGATAGCCAAATCCTAAAGAACTATGATACACATGCAATTGATCTAGTTCCATGATTATATGACAAGTGGATTTGGCAGTGCGTGCACTGTGTCTGTTTGTTAATAAAGTTTGAATCTCTTGGTTCAGTGCTATTGAAATTGCTGCATTGGAGTGTTGATCCACGAGATAAGGCTTTGCCAGTAGAGGGCTGCAGGTAGTTGGTGGTTAGTGCCTCACTTAGTCAAAGTGTAATCACTATGGTAGGTAGGAAATATTAGAAAACTTGTACACTATTTTATAATTCAATCAACAGATGAATTTTGCTCTTTTGGCTTTTACATTGTGTATTCGTTTTATCCATTGCAAGCTTGTTGACTCCTGATATCCACTGATTATGATATAGGGATGATTGTTATTTGACCATAGAAGTGGTGACCCCATACTGTCCAGAATATAAACAGAATGCCAAATATTTGTATTCTAGTATTAATTCTTTATGATCACCCACTGTGCAGGATGATGAGCTTCAGGTGAAAGTCAACAAACTGTCATCTATAAAGACACAGCTTCCATATGACTACTATTTCCTGGACTACTGCAAACCTGAGGCGATTAAGAACAGTGCTGAGAACTTGGGTGAAGTCCTTCGTGGGGACCGCATCGAAAATTCTGTCTATAATGTAAGGGCATGAAACCTTTTCTTTTATACTTAGTTCAAGTAAAAAGAAGGGGGATTGCTTGACAAAAATACAAAATACTGTGGGAACTTGTTTGATCAGCTGTCATTTTATTCTTGATTAATACAGTTCAAGATGAGGAGGGATGAGAGTTGCAAGATTATTTGTCGAAGAAAGCTTTCTCAAGAAGCTGTGAAGAATTTCAAAGAAAAAATCGATGATGAATACCGAGTTAACATGTAGGTTTCAAGTTAAAGCTGAATTTATATATTTTTTATTGTCAGTAAACAATGTGACCATCTAGCAATTAGAGTTGAGTTTTTTTCTGCTTCAAATTTGTGCACATGAGATCTATCACTCTATTTTCTCACTGTCATTTGCTTGTTCGACTGTAATGTCCGTGAGACTGGAAATTTCTGAAGTGTGCATGAATTATATCACTATGTGTTAGGTTCAGTACTGTGCCTAACTTAATTTGTTCTGTTTAACTTGTGCATTTTAGGATTCTAGATAATCTCCCAGTTGTGGTACCTAGACAGACACGGGAAGGAAGCCAAACACCAAGCTTTGAGCATGGTTACCGAGTTGGTTATAAGGTGAGCATAACAAATTTATGTCTCATAAGTTAAACATGAATTAGTTAAAATATTTATTGGATACCTTATTTGATTTGAATGAAATATTGCCAGCTCAAGGATGACAAGTATTATATCAACAACCACTTGAGTTTTAAAGTCTTGTACCATGAAGACCAAACTTCTCCCGATGCTCGCATTGTTGGGTTCCATGTGATTCCCAGCAGGTATGTCATGTTTCATGATCTTTAGCTTGCATACTCCAACATTTTTCTGACCTATTTCAAACATTTTGTTCTCTTTCTGCTTACATTGCTTCCCACTTCCATCTGCATATGAACTATGAAGTCATCTATATTTGATAACTTCTTTCTGCTCATTTGTTACAGCATCAAGCATGAATATGGTGCCTGGGATGACACTAATCCCACAGCGCAAACTTGCAATGCTAACATTAAGATTACACCTGGTAGTCACACTCCTCAAGAGGTGGCCCCTGATGCATATGTAGTATTCTCTTACGATGTTACCTTTGAGGTATATAGCTCATTTCTCAAAGATTGTGACAAAGATTGTTGTTCCCAAATTTTGATTAATTTCGAATTGACCTATTGCAGGCTAGTGAGATCATATGGGCATCTCGCTGGGATGTCTACCTTCTTTCTAGCGATAGTCAAATCCATTGGTTCTCAATTGTTAATTCATTGATGATTGTCCTATTCCTTTCTGGTATGGTAGCCATGATCATGATGAGAACCCTTTACAAGGACATAGCAAACTATAATCAGCTTGACAATCAGGATGAGGCCCAGGAAGAAACTGGATGGAAGTTAGTGCATGGTGATGTATTCCGGCCTCCTGTCCATTCAGGTCTCCTTTGTGTTTATGTTGGCACCGGCGTGCAGTTCTTTGGGATGACACTAGTAACCATGATGTTTGCGCTACTTGGATTCTTATCTCCTGCAAACCGTGGAGGACTCATGACTGCTATGGTCCTTTTGTGGGTGTTCATGGGTGTATTGGCAGGATACACCTCATCTCGCCTGTACAAGATGTTCAAAGGCACTGAGTGGAAGAAGATCACCCTCAAAACTGCCTTCATGTTTCCTGGTATTATCTTTGCGGTCTTCTTCTTTTTGAATGCCCTCATCTGGGGTGAGAAATCATCTGGTGCAGTTCCTTTCGGAACAATGTTTGCTTTGTTCCTCCTCTGGTTCGGCATCTCTGTACCACTGGTCTTTGTTGGAAGTTTCTTGGGATTCAAGCAGCCAGCCATTGAGGACCCAGTGAAGACGAACAAGATTCCCAGGCAAATTCCCGAGCAAGCATGGTACCTGCAGCCAGCTTTTGCTATACTTGCTGGTGGCATATTGCCATTTGGGGCTGTCTTTATTGAGCTCTTCTTCATCCTGACATCCATCTGGCTGAACCAGTTCTACTACATCTTTGGCTTCCTCTTCATAGTCTTCATCATCCTCATTGTGACCTGTGCTGAGATCACGATTGTGCTATGCTACTTCCAACTATGCAGCGAGGATTACCACTGGTGGTGGAGGGCATACCTGACTGCAGGCTCATCAGCGCTCTATCTGTTTGCTTATGCTATCTTCTACTTCTTCAACAAGTTGGAGATCACAAAGCTTGTCTCAGGCATCCTGTACTTTGGTTATATGCTGATCATCTCTTATGCCTTCTTCGTGCTGACTGGTACCATTGGCTTCTATGCCTGCTTCTGGTTCGTGAGGAAGATCTATGCTTCTGTGAAGATTGACTGATAGAACCACTCTCTAGAGAAACTTAGAGCACCTTGTTTCCAAGGTATTGTTGCAACATCGTGCATGCTGCTGCTCGGTTGACATATAAAGGAAACTGGGATTTGAGATGGGATTCCATGGTTTTGGTAGAATATGTGTAGCCTATTAGGAGTAAGAACTGCTGGAAGTTCAAAGTGAGATCTTGATACGTGATGATCAACATGGAATTTGTACCTTTAAAGATAATTGAGTTTGTCTTGTAATATGCCTTATCGTAATTTTCTTTGCCTGTTCCACCTCACCTCGTGTGTTTGGTATTGTGCTCTGAATAGGTGGGCATGCTTTCCCAGGGGCTGTTAACCTTTCACTAGTATGTAAACCGTCATGGCCGTGCAAAGATTAGACGCTGCATCTGTTTTCACAAGATCTAGAACAACTGGGACTCCAGCACCTAACCTGTTCACTATGGAGGTGTTTTCGTTAATGTTGTTCTATCTTGTGATTGTAAATTAGCGTTTCCTGTACTGCTCGTCATTGGATTCATTAGCAGCAGCACTTCACACCAGCAGTCTACTACACTCCCATGTACAAAAACATGTAGTCACTCGTCCACAGGCCCAATTATATGGCCTAGCAAGACAAAAATGATACTGGGCCATCACTCATTCAACCTAATTCAAGGCTAATAATACTAATACATATAAAGACGCACAATAAACCTAAATTAGCCTCACATATTTTTTTTCTCTAAATACACAATAACACAGTTTCAAGGTTCACGCTAAGGACGATAGAAGATGACTAGCATGAACACTTACGACCACCCACATCTAGCTGTGCCAAGCCTCTAACCACCATGGTTAGGGGTGAGAAAGTTTTCACGAATTTTTTTTTGCAACTTTGACCACTAATTAGAAGTATTAAATGAAGTCTAATTATAAAAGTACCTCCACAACCATAGTTATTGTAGTAATACCGTAGCTAACGTGGCCTTTGACCGCATGTTTGGAGGATGATTAAAGCATAGTTACTGTAGTACTACTGTATCTAATCATGTATTAATTAGTCTCATTAGATTCGGCTTGTAAAGTTACATCCATATATAAAAAAATTTTACAAATAAACTTCGTTTAATACTCCATACACGCAAGATTCTTTTTTTCGTGAAACTTTTTTCACCTCTAACCAAACGAGGTCTTCCTCCAACAAATTGCAGCATCTGCTGCACATTTGGCAGTACACCATTTAAAACATGATAGTTGCATCCATCCACATCATACAAATGTGATAGGACACCGTTCAATACGATGCATGCCACGCAATATAGCAGTCTCTATCTTTTCAAACACACTCGCGCTCCACGTGGTGTGACGCCCTCCACTTAATTGGTGGCCTCAAATATCTTGTGGCTACTCTATGCCTTACGTATGTACTAAAAACTTTATAGAATACCATCCAAACATAGCTTCTATCTTTTTTTTGTTTCCTTCTGTTGTTTCGTTTTCCTAGGTCATGTACTGCATAAGAGTCTGGTTACTATCTCTATATATCAATGTCATCGCACGTGCTCTTGCACATGTGCACAATACAAAATAAATCCTTATACTGTTCTGTGACTGGAATCAAGTATAGGACATCCAATTATGGCAAATAAAAGTCCCTGTTGTGTGATTATGTCCCTGTTTGTTTCTCATGACTTTTTTTTAGCCTCTGTCACATCAAAAAGAATCCTACTATTTAGGAGTATTAAATAAAATCTGTTTATAAATTTTTTTGACAGATGGGTGCTAATTTGCGAGACGAATCTAATGAACCTAATTAATCCATAATTTACTACAGTGATGCTACAGTAACCATCAGCTAATTATGGATTAGTATATCTCATTAAATTCGTCTCGCAGTTTAGCCTTAGAATTTTGCAATTAGTTTTGTAATTAGAGTTCATTTAATACTTATAAAAATTAAGATTTTCTTTGACGTGACATAGTCTAAAGTTTACCTCCTAAATCCAAACAACACCAGGTAAATGATCGTCGGTCCATCATTGTCGGCCACTTGTGTGTACATATCTGCACATGAGGAATGTGCTGCATGGCAAAAGTTAGTTGACATGTTTTATGGGGTGTGCAAAATTTACAAAAGTCGCCCACACCATCACTGCACACACAACACATATATTCAAAAATTGTAATATTTCGTGTAGATTTAGATAGAGATGATTCTCTTATGAATTCTTAGCTTTTCCAGAGATAAAACTTGGATTTGATCTTCTCCCATTTGAACCCATATAGACATCGAAATATATAGTTGCCCTAATGTTCAGATCAAATGAAAAACTGATAGACAAACTAAAAGGTTCTAGATCTCATCGAGAGCTGTTATTTCCTTATAGAGATTAATTTCATATAGATTCATATAAGAAAAACTTGTGATTTCTCAAATGCACGTGAGATCTATAATTTCTTATAGAGATTAATTTTGCTCAGATCCACTGTGTCCGCTTAACCCCCTGAGCAAAATTTAGGCTCAATTTAATCCCTTGAACAATTTCAATTGGTCCAATCTACCCCTAATGAATATTTTTTATTTCTCCTTGCACAAATTGAATTTTAAGTTTAAATTTTGTGAGTGGATAGAGTACATGATGCCTTATGTTAAAAATATATTAATATATTTTTATTTTTATAGGTTAGAAATATTTAATATGAAATTGCATTTTTGAATGAAAAAATAATTATGAGAAATTCATATTATATTTTCTAACATAGTGTATCATATTTTAAACCATCTTGCAAAAATTGAAGTTAAAATCCCACTTGTACAGGGAGAAATAAAAAAGATAAATCTCATTAGAGGTAGATTGGACCAAATAAAATAGTTCAAGGAAGTAAATGAGCATAAGTTTTATCTAGTGGGTTAAGTAGACAAAGTTGATATGTAAGGCGAGTAAACTAATCTTTATCCTAGTTAAAAAAGGTGTTAGTACCACATTTTGATCCACTCAGACTTAGTACATAGTATGGAATGAAAAAAATAGCACGGGTTGATGTTTCTAAATTTATTTTTTTTTCAAGTTTTCTTTTATTTTAGATGAGTCTCTACGAACATTACCTAGAATTTTCATGGCTAATTGTAGGATAGGAACATTAGTTACAAAGTATTTGAGCACTAGAGAGTAAAAAACATAAAAAGCTTTAGGAAAGAGTCCACTTTTGACCCATCAACTATTGGGTTTGTCCAACTTTAACCCCCAACTATAAAACCGGACACAATGGACACCCTAAGTTGTAATACCGTGCAACTTTGGCACCTGTGCTCATTTTTGGTGGTTTTGTGCTGACGTGGCGGCAGTATTGGACACGTGGCACTGACGTGACGGACTTGGTTCATCCCCAGAGGGGAGACTCAGAGAGAGAGGGAGCAGAGCAGAGCATTGCCGTTGCCGCCGACGCCGCGTCCGACGCCCGCACGCTCGCGCCACCGCCGTCGAGGCCGGCTCCTGCAGCTCCTCCCTGGTGGCACCCACGACGGGCGGCGCTGGGCGGATGGAAGCTAGCACGGCGCAGCGCGGTCGGTGGCGAGTCCGGCGCAGGGTCAGAGGGCGGCGAACGCAAGTCGGACGGCCCTTGGTGGGCGGGCGGCGCTGGGCAAAGGGCGGTGAGCGCTAGGCAATGGATGGCGGCGACACGCGCCCATCGACCCGCGCTATGACGCGGCCGGCGCGCACAGCCAGAGGGCGCGCGAGGAGGCGACCGGCACAGGTGGGTTGTGGGGCCCAAGCTGAGGCGGCCGGGTACGGAGCCCGCAGCCCTGGCGCCGCGGAGGACGACATCGCGGAGCGCGCCGCGGACGGCGAGGCGGAACCAGTGCCCTGCGGGCAGGACCACCACGTGAAAAGGGAACCGGAGGGGGAAGCTCACCAGCGGTGGTCGTGGTGGCGAGGACGGTGCTGAGCGGCGCAAGCGGCCGGTGGGGAGGCAGCTCCGACGGATGGTGCGCCAGGGTGCGGCTGTGGGGAGCTTTGCGAGGGCGCGGTGGATCCCTACGCCGGAGGAATCGGTGAATGGCAGCGTGGCCGCGACGGATTTGGCCCGGCTGCGGCAGTAGTTGGAAATAGAGCAGGCGGCAAGAGCGGGCACGACTCGCCAGCGCCAAGGTTCCATGGCATGGCAGACTGGAGCAAGGTGGTAGGGAGGTTGACTGGGTCACAGGGCTGCTCCTTGTGCGAGGAATTGCGAGGAGACAGCGCAGTGGCTGCGAATCTGGCCAGAGGGTGGAGCTCGGCCGAAAGCAGGGGAGACGCTGGCCGACGACGCGGCACGGCGCTGGCACAGGCGTGGTGTGACGGGAACCAGGAACGGGGACCAGAACACGAACACTGTGGCGTCGTGTGACGGGAACGCCCGCCGCCGGAACTTGCGGAGCCCATCGCCGGAACCGTTCTCCTCGTGCCCCGGCCCGCCGACCTGGCGCACCTCCGCCATCGTCCGCGTCAAAGGCAGGGGAGAGGGAGGAGAACGACAGGCTGGGTGGGTGGGCCCACGTCGTTGCCAGCGTGGCGGGTCAAAACCACCCCACGTCAGCCTGAAACCACCGAAAACGAGCACAAGGGCTAAATTTGCACGGTATTACAACTTAGGGCGTCCATTGTACCCGGTTTCATAGTTGGGGGTTAAAGTTGGACAAACTCAATAGTTGAGGGGTCAAAATCGGACTTTATATATATTTGGATTGTTGAGTAAAATATATGGACGGTCTATAAACTCGGCACGTTATGTCATTTAGACCTCCATTCTCTCAAAATGTAGATCTAAACCTTCACAAATTGAACTTTGAGTGTCATCCAGATATCTATATACTATCAAAATATAGAAACGCTTCGGTCCAAGGCTATAAAGGAAATTAAGCTCCTATTTGCCAGATTTCCTAAAGCAGCTTGTCAGCTGAATCCCAAAGAAGCAATACCAAATAGTTTTTTGAGAGAAGTGATTCTATACTGATTTTGTGAAGTGATTATCTGAAATGAACGAAGCTGGGAGCTGAAAAAATAGTTTCTCCTAATTATTTTTTCATAAAGTTGATATTAAAGAACCATAGGGAATCAATTTCAGCTAGAGAATCACCTCCATAAAAGCAAAAGCGGGATCCTAATGTTCGAACTCCGGTGGATGGGCGGCGGCTGGTGAGGGGCCACACACACACGACCTGGCGGCCCTGGAAGCCCAACTCTTTTTATACCCAGCCAAAGGATTTGAGCTGCACGATCGCAAGGATTTGAGCTGCACGATCGCAAGGGGGAAATTTTGAGCATAGTGAGTGATGATGTAATGCAGACCACTATGGTTTCTATTCATTTGCCAGCGATTTCTTATTTGATGACGTATGTCATGACGACATGTCAGTGACTCGACATAACTACATAAGAGAATCCGCTCTGATAGATGCTCAATGATATGCCACTAAATGGGGTGCCTTCTATATTGTGTTTTGGCATAGTGACGAATACTGCACGCAACAGCTAGCCTTCCTCGTTCACGGTTCATCATCCGGCGATGGCTCTCAACAAAAAAGTAACCGTCCAAGGCTGACCCAAAACTGGATGTGCACCATACAAATGGCTGCTGAGAGTGCCGGCTGCACGTACCAACAAATAGAACTTGTCGTCTTGGCACTTTATACTCCTTCCATCCACGAATATGTAAGGACTTCTGAGTTTGAAAATATATCAAAGAAAAGACGCGTGGCATTCCTTGAGAGGTAGTTCTTTTTCACCTTTGTATACATATATACATGCATTTGATTCATTACTACACAAAAACGACACATCCATCCCGCACAATTGTCCCCATCATATTTGGCCTCGGGACTAATATAGACATTAGTTCCGGGTCCAACGGTTAGGGAGCGAGAGATCTTTAGTTTTTGTTGAAACCTCCAACCGGGACTAAAAGAATCGTTTATGTATAAACCAAAAATGAGATATAAAAATTATTAGGAAAAAACTAGATGGTCTATATGTTATGGTGTTGATTCTCCTTGACGCCGCTTGATGGGGCCGGGGTATTTATATGAACCAAAATGAGGATTATTGAAAAGTCTCTCTCTCTGTGTGTGTTGGGGGGGGGGGGGATCTAGTAAAGATTCTTCTCCCTGTGAATGAGGTCAGGATTGATGGCGACAACATAGGGATTTGGGACACTGATAAATGGTGCCCTTAGGCATGCACGGTGAAAGTTGCAGACGACCTTCTTTGCCCTTGTATTTGCCAATAATTTGGCATATATGGCTTGGTACTGACCTCGACACATACAGTAAGCTGAGGGTTGGATTGAAAACCTAACAAAACACATGATGACTAGATGTACAACGTGGGAATCAGAACACCTAGCACAATCGTCATTATATACTATTCTGTGCATTCCATGAAGCGGCCGGGATGCATACACGTATACAACTCACTGAACGCCGAACCCATGCTAGCAATAATTGAGACACTAGCTGGATCATGCGTTTATCACGATGATAAGGCTTGTGAGGCAGTGAGGGCTGTTCGTCAAGATAGAACTGGTGGTTGAATGGCATGACATGCATCTAACAGTACATACTATATCTTTTTTTTTTTTGAAAAGTCATAGAACTGGCGGGTGACCACACGTGCGAACATTTTAAGATATTAATACGCACGTGCGAGCTCAATTGGTTAGATTTTCCTTACGAGATAAAACCTGTTTACTTGATTTGAGTCTCAATTAGACTTAGTGCGAACATTAATTTCTTGAATAGTCGATGATGCTGTTTTTTCATTTATATGCTAGTCCAACGAGACCCACCACTAAGGCGTTGTTTGGTTACAGGGACTGCCCGTCACCAGATGTTTGGACACCAATTAGAAATATTAAATATAGGTTAATTGAAAAAACACTTGCATAAATGAAGGTTAATTTTTGAGACAAACCCATTGATACTAATTAATTAGATCATGATTTGATAATATTGTAATACAGTAAACATGTACTAATCATAGGCTAATTAGCATCAATAGGTTCGTCTTGACCATCTAATCAGTGTCAAAAGTGAGAATTAAAGTTTAGTCCCTAGATCTAAACACCTCCTAACATTATTGTCGATCTTAAAAGTTTAGTCTTTCGGAGATTCTCATATAGCCATGGTGTTTGTAAATGGGTTTGGGCGCATGTTAGCCACAAGTCCATGCAAAGGCTACCGGTCAATATCGATGCCTTGTCATACGAGGAAAAGTTTCCCGTGAAAAAGAAACCCTGAAAAACCAATAAACACGTTTATTGGTGGTGACATTTTTTCCTAATTATTGAAAAATTTTCAGTCATTTTTTTCACAAATTTTTTCAGTCATTTTGAATTCGTGCCATTGCCACCCCTTTCCTCCTACCATATATGTCTTCTCATTTCTAAGTATTGAGATGTCTTATTTATCATATTAGATTATTTGAAAATAATCTAGATTATTTGAAAATAATCTAGATTATTTGTGTACAATTTAAGGATTTATTTTAATATTTATCCAGAAAGAAGAGTAAACTCAGACAAGTTTTTGAGAAATTCGATAAACGTATATTTATTGAGGACCTCAGGATTTTTCTCTAACTGATAAGGTTAACTCTTAAGCACTATAATAATGCCATGTCAAATCTACAGAACTCTGCTATTCTGCCCGGGGATCCAACAAACTGGTGTATTTATCGTAACTGAGTAGTGAGTAGGCCGCTGAAGAGCAGCTCATCGATCAGTTCTCCAATACGCTCCCATCCTGCAAAACTGAACATGGCAATAATGGAGGCGGTGGCCGCTGCCTCCCCATCGCTTGGAGCATCGCCCTTGCCCTCCTCCACTGTCGTCATCAAAGCGTTACTCCTTATGGTGATGTTGGTGTACCTCGTCCAAACCCTCGTGCCGCGGCGAAAGAGCACGCGCACCGCGCCGATCCCGCCAGGGCCGACGCCGTGGCCCCTCGTCGGCAACATGCCGGAGATGCTGCTCAGCGGCAAGCCCGCGTTCCGGCGGATCCACCTCGTCATGGAGAAGGCGGGCACCGACATCGCCTGCGTGAAGCTGGGCGGCGTCCACGTCATCCCCGTCGCCTGGCCCAAGATCGCACGGGCGGTGCTCAAGGAGCAAGACGCCAACTTCGCCTCCCGGCCGCTGACCTTGGCCTCCCGGACATTCAGCAGGGGCTACACGGACGCCGCCATGTCCCCCCACGGCGAGTAGTGGAGGAAGATGCGCCGCGTTTTCGCCTCCGAGATTGTCTGCCCCGCCCGCCACAAGTGGCTCCACGGCCAGCGCGCCGGCGAGGCCGACAACCTCACCCGCTACGTCTACAACCTCGCCGTAGCGGGGTCCGGCGGCGGAGGCGGCGCCGTCGACGTCAGGCACGTCGCGCGCCACTACTGCGGAAACGTCGTCCGCCGCCTCGTCTTCGGCCGGCGCTACTTTGGCGAGCCGCCGCGGCCCGACCGCGGGCCTGGCCAGCTGGAAGTGCAGCACGTGGACGCAGTCTTCGCTTCCCTGGGGCTCCTCTACTCCTTCAGTCCTTCTGCGTCTCCGACTACCTACCATGGCTGCAGGGCCTCGACCTCGACGGCCACGAGGAGATGGTCATGGAGGCCAACGAGAAGCTAACCAGGCTGCACGACGCGTTCATCGACGAGCGGTGGAGGCGGTGGAAGAGCGGCGAGAGGCGGGAGGTCGAGGACCTGCTCGACGTGCTCATCACCCTCGAGGACGCCGAGGGCAAGCCGGAGCTCACCATCAAGGAGGTCAAAGCTCAGGCGCAGGACATCATGCTGGCGGCCATGGACAACCCGTCGAACGCGGTGGAGTGGGCCCTGGCCGAGATGGTGAACGCGCCGGAGAGGCGGTGGAGGAGATCGACAGCGTCGTCGGCCGTGACCGGCTGGTGCAGGAGTCGACATCCCGCGGCTCGGGTACCTCAAGGCCTGCCTCCGCGAGGCGTTCCGCCTCCACCCCGTCGCGCCGTTCAACGTGCCCCACGTCGTGCTCGCCGACGCCACTGTCTCCGGCTACCACGTCCCCAAGGGCAGCCACGTCATCCTCAGCCGCATCGGCCTCGGCCGCAACCCTATACATAAAAGTGGAGGAGTCTCTCACCTCTTGAGCTAGTTTTTGGGGTGTAGTAAGACTTCCTTCGGATGTGCGTCCGTTGGGCCGACTCTCCTGGTTTTTGGGCCGACAGATAGGCACCTCGCCACCAGCGATCCGACGACGGCGGATGTCACGCTCGCCGAGAATGATCCGAGGTCACTACGGGAAATCGCTAGTTTGCCGTCTGCCTAGGTATTTGTCGTGTGCTTTTTGTCGGGTACACGACAAAGAGATACTTTGCCGCGTGCCACGACGAAAACGCACGGCAAAAAAAGCACACGGCAAAATCCATGTTTTGCCGTGTGCTTGCACACGGCAAAGACTTTGCCGTGTGCATTTTTTTTTGCACACGGCAAACTCAATAGTTTGCCGAGTGTTATTTTTAGTACACGGCAAAGTCATAATTTTTTTTCACTTCTCACCTCGAAACGTTTTCTACCCTCTACATACAACATTTAGTACTCCATGTTAAAATTTCGTATATTTTTAAATTATTTTACTATATTTAACTAATTTATTGCATTTTAAGTAATTTTTTAATCAAGTCAAATTTGAACCGCAAGTGACTCAAATAATAGAATAAAAGTAGCGAAAAAATTATATTCATGTTATTTAGTCCAATTTGAGGCCTTACACATGAAATAAAAAGAAATTTTTAACATCTTGTCCAGAAAACACGCCCACGAATGTGTGTCCAAATGATTTTAAAATTCTAAAAATAGCAAATGAAGTATGAAAATCATGAGATTTGTCTTGATGTGATGGTATCACACGTGAATGCTGTGATAAAAAGCTGAGAAGATTACGCACACTTTTATCATGATGATGTTTACAAAATTGAAACATCACATAAGAAGTAAATGTGATTATATATGCGAGAGTTAGTGAATGTATTATTTGAATACAAACTTTTTCATATGATCTCATATGTAAAAAAGGTTTATACCAAAGTCGTATAGCTCGATGAAATCTAAAACTTTGTAGTTGTCAACTTTTATATTTGAGAATGTTTAATATTTTAAAATATTATTATAAGTTATCTAATTTGAAATCATAAATTTTAAAATATTCAAATGACCTCGATCGTAAATAAGTTATCTTTGAAATTTATAAAACTCAACAAAATATAAATCTTTGTAATTGAAAACTTTTTTATTTGAGATTGTTTAGTACTTCAAAAGTACATTATAAGTAATCTGGTTTCAAATTTAAATTTTTTAAAAATTTCAAATGGCTTCGGATGTAATTAAGTTCTATACCAAAGTTGTAGAGCTCGTTGAGATCTAAAACTTTGTAGTTGAACACTTTTTTATTTGAGCTCATTTGCCTATCCAAAAATACAGTATAAGATCATAAAAAAAAACACAACTCGACACGTCAGCAATCCAGTTCTTTGAAACGAAGGCTTCCTATTGGCTAAAACACCTTCCCACGGATCCATCCCCACCAGCGGCCTTCTTCTTCCCTCTCTCGCGCGCCTCTCTCCTTCTTCCCTGCAGCGGCGGACGGTGCGCCCCCGGCATGCGCGCGCGGGCGGCCTCGGCGGCGGCGGCGCATCCTCGCGCGGAGGCCCTAGCGGCCTTGGGTGGCGGCGGCGTGGCCTCGCGCGGCGGCCCAGGCGGCCTCGGGCGGCGGCGGCGCGGCCTCCCGCGGCAGCCCCGGCGGCCTCGAGCGGCGGCGGCCGGCGGTGGCGCGGCCCCGGGCGACGGCGGCGCGGTTCCGGGCAGCGGCCCGGCACGGGCGGCCGGCGGGGGCGCGACCCCGAGCGGCGGCCCGGTCACGGGCAGCAGCGGCCGGCGGGGCCAACGGGGGCACGGCCCTGGGCGGCGGCCCGGCCATGGCCGGCGGCCGGCGGGATCCCGCGGGCGCCGCCCCCTCCCCTCCTCTCCTGGCTGTCCGGTGTGGTGGTGGTGACGGCAGCCGGCGGCGTGGTGGTGGTGGCCGGCATGGTGGCGGCAGCGGCTGTCACTGTTTTTTTTTCTTTTCTAAAAAATACTTTGCCGTGTGTTACGTCTACAGGCACACGGCAAAGGCGGCCGCCACGTCACTTCCCAGGTTTTCTGTTTTTTTGCCGTGGGTCAGCTTTGGCACACGGCAAAGACTTTGCTGTGTGCCCGATAAATGGCACACGGCAAACAACGCCTTTGCCGACGTCTGAATGCCGTGTGTTCTTTGCCGTGTGCTTTGGCACACGACAAAGCAGCAGTCTCCCGTAGTGGGTTCATCTCCTTCAGCGAGTCGGGGCACGACATGTTGATGGCCAAGCCGCGGCTGCCAGCGCACCTCTACCCGGCCATCTCTACGTGATTTATCCCTAGCTAATTGCTGTCAAGCATGTAGAAGATTCCTTACACTATATTAAATTATATTTTTTTCAAAAAATATTAATATTGTTTTGTTATATAAATATAGCCAAATTAACAATAGGACCAGGCCATGTTTAGATGTAAACTATTTTTTGAGTCTAAGAAAATAAGTATGATTTTGCAAAATAACGAAGGTTTAGAAAACTAAGATAGGTAATGTCGGGATACAACAATTTTTATTAATTTTGAAAACCACAGCATTGCTAAAAGCCTAAACCTGTGAAACTCCATTCTGTAAAACCACAACATTTTATTGTTCAGAACCACAGTTTTACACTCCCCTGTTATCTAAAAGTACATTTGACAAACACAAAAGTTTCAATTATAGACATTATGAAGCACAGATTCTACTGTTAAATCTCCATGCACAGTTGACAAACAGCTGGCGATGTTCTCACTTTGCTGCAGGAATGCAAATTGGCGATACCAATATGCATGCATGTTCCCTTGAATATTACCTGGATTTAAGATTTAATGAGCAATTTTCAAAAGAAGTCCATATAGCCTAGCACAAAGCGGAGACCAGGTAACAACATGGGAATATATCAGGTGCAAACCAATTTCTCTGTGCAAACTATGGAAACTTCAATCAGGGCCATCAGATCAACATCCAAGGGGAGAGGCGCAGAGAGGTGGGAGGGGGGATTTGCAAAAGTGTGATTACCCAATCCAATGGCGGGTCCGGATTGTAAAATTGCCCAATCCCCCATACCCCTTGGATATTGATCCAATGACTCAAATTGAAGCTTCTAGTTTCTATAGTTTGCACGGAGAGGTTAGTTTGGCTCTGTTTAGAGTTCAAACCAATGACCTAGTATCCCAACATGTTGTTAATGTTTAAAAACATGCATGTTTAATTTTAACCTGTATTTTCATCATCTTCCAAACGATTCAATTGACGTTCATGAAACTTGGCGAAAAGGATAGAAATCAACTTTTTTGATCAACTTTGTGTCGCTCCTATTTGCTTGTCATTTTCTAGGCTATTCTGTGGTGCTTGGACTCGATCGTAAAAGCAGACCAAAGCAGGGGAACCCAATGGAGCGTAATTCTCGAACTACAGCCCAGGAAGCCCAACTCTCTGAACGGCCATCAGAATCTGATTTGGTCTGCTCGGCTGCTCGCAAGGGGAAATTATGTTTATGTTAGATTTGTCGGGTCCATGCTCCAATAAGAAATTAATCAGTTAAACCTCAAGACTTATAGAAATAGTGGTGGTTACAATTGGAATCAAACCACCTTTAAGAGATCCCTAACCAACTTTTAAAGTGGAGTCTTGCTACAACACCGGTTGAGAAGTTTATAAGAAGGGATAGAAAGGTGATACTGACACACGTGTTCGCTCACGTCGTTAAGCGTGCTAGGTACAAACTTACAATAGTTTTAGAGAGTTTAATCATTTTTATATTATATATTATGGTACATATATTTTAGAAAAATATCCACAATACTAATTTAGGGATACGGAATACGTAATTCCTTAGATACAAAGACAATGACAACGAACATAACTTTCACCTTTGTTGAATGTGCATTTACTTCAACAACTAGCAGTCTGGTACCTCCTTGGCACCAACATGAGTGGTGTCTTCTTTTGGAACGCCAGGCTCCCTGCCTCCTCCATGCTTATGTCCTCCTTTGCCACACCCTCAGGTAGCTCCCACTCAAAACAGTATAGCAGGTTGGCCAAGATGAACTCCATGTTAGTCACAGCCATGGCCATGCCAGGGCAGATCCGGCGACCCGAGCCAAACGGCATGAACTCAAAATGTTTGCCATTGAAGTCAGTGTTTGACCCTATGAACCTCTCCGGTTTGAACTCCTCTGGATCTTTCCAAATGTTAGGGTCCCTGCTGATCGCCCATGTGTTCACGATAATTCTTGTATTCGCCGGATCATCGTACCCTGAGATATTGACCTGCTGAATGGTCTCCCTTGGCAGTAGCAGAGTTAAGGGAGGGTCCATCCGGAGGGTCTCCTTGACAACCATCTTCAGGTTCTTCAGCTTTGACATGTCATCACGTGAAGCCCTCTGTTTGCTTCCTACCACAGCTCTGATCTCGTCCTGTACATTCTTCAGCACCCCCGGGTGCTGGATCATTTCTGACATCGCCCACACCATGGTGACGGCGCTTGTGTTGATTCCGCTGACAAAGGTATCCTGGGAGAGATCAAGTAGCAATATCTCGATTTGTTAACTGAAAGAAGTTTCTGTACAGTCCTCGAAAATGTTTCAAAAAAGGTACCAAAATAACTTGGTTTTGGTGACTCTATGTTAAAAATGATCTTGTTTTTTGAAGTCCCAATGGGTATTCTTAAAAAGCTAGATTACTATTGTTCTAGATTTTTGTTTGGCAAAGTGATTAATATAAAAAGAAATATAGACTATTCATGTGGAGTATAATTTGCACACCAAAGGACCAAGGAGGGTTTGGAATAACAAACTTGGATATACAGAATAAATGCCTTCTAAGTAAACCGTTGTTTAATTGATTAATCATAAATGCAGAGGGTTTGGCAAAACATTCTAAGGAACAAGTACCATTCGTGCTTATCTCAATTCCACTTGGGCCTAGTTCAACTGAACACATCTTTCTGGATTGCAAACTACCAAAATGGCATGAGCTGGTTCCAAGGGTTGCAAATATAAACTTGAATGACCAGCAAGACGACTTTCCATGGTTTTTTTTACATAAACAGAGACAATTCACAATCCAACATATATGTTTAGAGCATTGATAAATCATATGATCATTCCAAGGAACCATTATTATATTTGAAAATTAAATCTCCCTCTCAAGATTTAAATCCTGATGTGCTACTTATATATGGAGTAGTCCTAACAAAAGAAAACTTAGCTAAGAGAAAAATGGAAATGCAATTTAAAATTTCGTCATGCTTGGTTGAAGCAGCGGCTGGAATAGTTTTGTTCCTTGATTAAGAAACATAAGGTAGAAAAGCTGAAGCTCAAAATAAGATCGTCATGCTTTTAGACATAACAACTGAGGAAACTTATAAGACTTACAAAGAGCATAGCCTTCACATGGTCACGGGTGAAAGGCACCGCACTCCCGTTGCCCTTCCATAGCTCAATCAGCGCTTGCACTAGGTCTGATCTGCAGTTTTCGCCATCAAGCTTGCTGCAGGTGGTGCTCAGGTGCTGATCGATGACTGCATCGAAGAAGGCATCGAGCCTCCTGAATATCCTGTCACGACGGGCGACGAGGCCCGTCAGGCGGTCGGCGAGACGGCCAGCGGCGTTGGGGAAGAAATCCTCGGCGGAGAAGCTGCCTAGCATGTCCATCGCTTCACTGAGCATGTCCAGGAACTGCATCTTGAAGTGCTCCGTTCCATAGAGTTTCCCGAACACCACCGTGCCGATGATGCCATCCACGGCGCCGAAGATGTGCTCGTTGAGCGCCACCGGGTTCGGCCCGGCACGACTCAGGTTCTCAACAAGCTTGTCCACCTAACAAAACATGTGTTCGATGTATGTATCTCTTTCGTTCCAAATTAAAATTCGTTTTATCTTTTTGATCCTAAATTTAACCACTCGTATTATTAAAAAAATTGTGTAAACATAATTAAACTTAAATTATTCTTAAAGAATTTGTATTAATAAAACAAGTTATAATAAAAGAATTGATATTATATATATATTTTTAACTAAGACGAGCGATCAAATTTGAATTTAAAAAATCAAACGAATTAAACGGAAAGTAACAGTTGGAAGTTTTGCTAGCTCAGTGTCATGGAGCGAGCATTACCTGAGCTTCCCTGGCATCCCAGGCAGCCTGCACGCGGCGCATGCTCAGCAGCTCGAGGACGAAGAGCCTGCGCATCTCGCGGACATGGTCGCCGTAGGGGGCGAAGGCGACGTCCTTGTACCCGTACGTCAGCCGGCGCGGCCCCGGCATGGCCGGCCGGCTGCAGCACTGCGCTTCGTGCGTCCTCATCACCTCCCTCGCCGCCTCCGGCGAGGACACCACCACCGCCGGCACGGAGCCCAGGCGCAGCAGAATGACGGGCCCGTGCCGCCGAGCGAGCGCCCGCAGGCTCCGGTGCGGCAGGGCGCCGACCTGGTGCAGGTTGACGAGGAGCGGCAGCTTCCGGGGACCCGGCGGCAGATGCAGGGCTGGCCTAGATCTGCTCCATCTCCTTGACCATGCGAGGAGGATGGAGAGGAGAGTAAGGTGACTGCTGTGAGAACCGCCCAATTTAATACTATTTTAAATGATCTGATAATTATTATCATCTAGATGAGAGTTAACACGTATTTACGAGAGAGCGTGCCACGTGTTATCACACATCTAGAGACATGAATAATCGACACGTCATTCATCCAAAATAATATCAAATCCGGTAGTCCCGGTATGTGCTCCAATATACGCCCAGAATCAGCATATGCACATACCGTTTACAATCGAATACATCGCCAATAATCCACAAAGAGCAGTTTTACAAAACCAGAGTCCGAAACTTAATATTACAAGTTCAAAATAGGAGGGTTCAACTAATTTCCATTACAAGTCTTGGGCTCACAAAAGCCATATTAAATAGAAACTTAAAATTTATTGTATTTACATGCTCTCACAGAGTTCAGCTACGATAAAACATACTTAAGATGATGATGCCTTGCTCAAGGACATCACCACAGCCGCAACGACCTACTCCTCCCCCGCATTAGGATCAGCGGGATAGAAGTGGCCGAACACCACTTCCGGTTCACCTGCAACTAGGTTTAGAAAGCAACCTGAGTATAAAAGGTACTCGCAATACTTACGCAATTAAATAAGCAAGAATCATGCATGCATTGGCTCAAGTAAAAACTTTAAGGTTAAGTAATTATTGCATAAGCATTAGCTCTCTACACTATCACCTATCAGAATTGATTAATGTTGCCCAAACCCTAATAACTTTTAGTTAGTTAAGAGTATAACATGTAAAGTGTCACAGAGGTGCCATGAACCATCTCCATCATAACCGAATTTCTACGAGGAGTTTATGGGATAATGAGCTTGCTCATAACCGAGACCGCGGCAATTCGAATTGATTAAAATCTTGCAAGGGTGTACTACTTTACCAACACGACGCGAGGACCATGCGACTCACCCAAACAATCACGTCGGGCAAGGGGTACTCTCGTCAACCGTTCCCAACAAGGCTCGATCATTGAAATCTTCACACCTATCTTACGCGTAGAGACTTAGTTTCCACCGGGGACATCTCTAAATTTTCCTACACGTAGGTCCACCCGGGGACACCTCTAAGCCTCTCTGCATAGCCCTTGACCACGTATCTAGGACTGTACATCAATGATCAAGTCAAAGAAGGTAATTGGCTCATCCGTCCCATTATTTGGATATGTGGTAGCACGGAAAGTTGCTCAAAACCAACGCCATCCACGGACGGTCCTTAATCGGTTCAAGCGGACTATGCCCATGTGACTTCATTCCTTAGGCCCTACCATTCCGCTCAAACCTCGATACTACCAGACCTGACGACCAGGCCGAACCAGTGCGATCAAGGGTAACCGGTAAATGTGATCCTCCAAATTATTCCTGTCTAGCGAGCAATATAAATATTCTAAGCGAGGCTAAGCATAGTTAAGTAATTAATTGACTAACTAGTGCCAAGAACAAGGATGACAAATCAAGGAAGGATAATGCCCGCAGATAGGTACAAGAATGCAATACATATATACTATACATAACCTAATATTACCCGATGAGATAACTAATTAAGTCAGATTAAATAGGAGCAATGATTCATGTTTAGTTGCTTGCCTTGGTTAACTTCCGGCTCGACCACGAAAGGGATTCCGGGTTCAGGCTCGACGGACTCGGTGGGCTCCACGGGTTCGACCTCCGACGGTTCGGTCACTATAATACATGAATGCGGTGCAAGAATTAAGAAATGAACTAAACAACAAGTATAAATCATGGAATAAATTGAGCATACAGAGAACAATACAAGGAACTGATGAAAATTGAATTTGCAGCAAAAACATTTTCCAACAATTAATCATAAATATATTAGTTTTCAGCTATTCAAACCAGATAAATCAGAAAATACATGCAAACTTGTCTAAACAAATCCAAGAAAATTATATTAGATACTAGGCATGAAAAAATCTCACAAAACTGGTTTTACTATTTTCTCACTTTCCAGAAAAAAGTTCTATATTAAACCATTTTCAGACAAAGCATAAGAAAACAAGCTAAAACTTTGATAAACAGCAAGGAAGCATGTGAAAAAATTGCACCACTGAAAACTACACCTCACAAAGAGTCTAAAAAAATTTAGTTTGAAATTTTTAGAGCAATACTCAAATAACTAAGCATTAAACTCACTTTTGCAAGATAAACCTATAGATAAATTTACAGCAAAGTAACATACAAAACAACATTTTTCCTAAGTAGATCTTAGCGATACGAATACAACGAAACAAGTTTCGTATTTTTCCGAGATCGGGACAATTTTCTATGCATTTTTCAAGATTGCAGACATATAAAACCTAAGAAAACCCTAACCAAAATGCTAAACTCACCCGGATCCGGCCACAGGTGCCAGGCCAGAGACCGATAGGTGGGTCCCACGGGCAGGCGCCCCCGGGCCAGGTCAAGGCAGGCCGGGTGACCTTGACCCTGGGCGTATGTATATATACATATATAAACACACACACACACAAGCGCACGGAAGAAGAGATGATGGAGAGGAGTAGGAAGAAGAAGAGCTCTTCCACGGTGTCTGGCCCGGGAACCAGCTACAGCTGCAAGATTGCAACTCCTATCCTCTAATTTTGGTAGGTTCGCCGACACTTCTTCACTTACGTGGAGGAACTCGCCGAGGAGCCCAGCGGCGGCAGTGCGATTGTTGTGGTAGAGCTAATCAATATACCAACCTTCGCTTTCAAAATAACTGACAACTTTGACTTTACTGTTCAAAGTTTGATTATACATCTATTATATGAATATTTGCACGTGTAGATAGCAAGTGTATTATGTCGATATAGTACTTCTTATCACAAATCCAATGATATTTGTTTCTCTTTACATGTAGTTTTATAATTAAAGAGATATTGTTTGTCAAATTATAAATAGTAAAAGTTAAAGTTGTCAATTATTTTGAAACAGATGTTGTATTTGTATAGCTTCACCCGTAATAACGCACGGGCATTTTGCCAGTGTGTGTATGTGTGACCTATTATCTATTCTACACACAGGGTGTTGAATACTATTCAACACACTGGAGTAAAATTCTCATGATATCTATTGCTGCAACAGAAGGTCTTGCTACAATAACTACACAATAATGTGTCACTTCATAATTTTCTGCCCACTTTCAGTGCACAATAATTACGCATTATCTTCTCCCCTTATTTCTCTCACATACCTGATATTAGTAGTAATATTATCAATATCAAAGAGTATTATCATAAAATTAGAGAAGTAATAACAATATAAACAGCTTCTCTATCATTGGATCGATGTCATAATTAATTTTACTTCTCAAAATTTGGAAAATTACTTCTAGATATTACATGTCTTAATTTTCTAAGAACAAAGGAGTATTTTGTAAAGGAATAATTTCTAAAATTGTGTTTATATAGATGAATGGATTAAATGCCAAGTAAGAAATAATATTATAGAACAAGGAATAATTGGCCATATACACAAGAAATAAAAATTGAGACCAAAGGAATGTGTGTGTTGTATGAGTCCATCATGTGTTTTTTACACATTCATATAAGGATATCTCATTTTAAAACACAAATGCATGCTAATTATTCTCCTAAATCTCACTCAAGTTAGTTTCTGTGCATGAATGCTTTTAATAGCCTCCTGAAATCCCTCGTCCTTCAATTTTATGACAACTACAGATTCAATGCATTCTTTCAATACACAAAGGCCTGCATATATTTCTCTCACAAATCTCGCTCAAACTAATAGGATGGCATGCAGGTTTTGACTTCCTCCTAAAATTGCTCTCAAATGCAAGTTTAAGATAACATCAATGGAGATTCCTTGCATGCCGCAGGAACATCATGCTCAAAAATATATTAGACCCCGCTTAATGAAATAAATACACCACAGCAATGGCGTTCTACAAATTTGGATAAATCATTTCACACCTTCGGATGAAACATTTACTCCTTTCTGAGAATCACTTTACTCTTTCAGATAAATCAACTTACTACTCGTTTCAATGTTTCATACCATTATAATACTTAGAATCCCTAGACATTTGTGATATGTTGACGCCATGGCTTGCTACGTCGGGGTACACAGTATTGTGAAGCAAATGGTTAGGAGTTGGCAGCACTAAGTACTCCTAGATTTTTACTCGTAGTCATCCTAAAATATATTACAACGGCTCAATTAAATAACTGCACAACAACAATAGAGGTCTACTCTTTATGATAAATAATTTTACGCACTTGGATGAAATGTTCTACTCCAATGTCTGAATCATTTTACTTCAATAGATTAATCATTTTCCATTTGTATAAATAATCTTAGCATTTACATCCCGGCTAAAGTGTTCAGTATCCTGTAATTAATTATCCTGGCTAGCAAGAGTCAAACAAGATTTAAATGCCCAGCAACAATCTACGTTTATGCCTGCCCACCGTGTCCCTCCAACTCCAGACCCCATCTCTCACAAATTACGTTCATATTCAAATTAAATATGCCACATATAGAATAAACATTGTCACGCTAGCCCGTCTATTTTTAAAAATATTTGACCCCCAATAAACTAGCTTTTTACTCCCGATCTATTATTCCTGAAACATACTAACACCACAGAAATTACTTCTAGGATCGTACCACTAATATTTACCGGCATATGTTTTTACTACTAACTTTTACCAACGATCATACTACTAATCTTAAAATTACTTCTAGGATCGTACTACTAAATGTAACTTGACTTATCAGATCTTTGACAATAACATGTGACGTGGATCTCATCGAGGCTTCATCCATAACGCCTTGCTGGGAGCGCCCAATATCATTCATCTTCTACTGTGCTTAGAATCATCGAAAAACCACTTTTTACTCCCATACAGTCTAATTTACACTTCACCAGACACGGACAAGGGCAGCCCTAATTACACACATGCATGGAACAAATTCTTTTCTTGAAGCCACGACCCACGTAACTGTAATCTAGTTTTTTACATTCACTGATTATAATTTATACTCTATTAGAAATTTCAAGCTAAAGCGCCTCACTATGACACACTGATGGCGCCCCTGTTTTACCAGTCAACCAATGCTAAAATAACATGCAAGACATTGAAGTTGTATTAAATATTCTAGGCCCGTGTAAAACCACGACATTATGACCAGACCCACATCAAACCACATTAAAAGCCAACAAAATGCTATATTTTACTATCCTCTCAATCACGCACCGTAATTTCCTTCTGCCGGAGCCGTGGGCGTTAAATAACTATTCAACACACTGGGTGCTGAATAGACCAACCGTGTAACTATATATATATAGGACACCGCTATTCAGTACCCAGGGTATGGAATACTTATTCCGTACCCGAGCCAAACCTCTGGCGCCCACCCGAGCACGCGGCTCGCGGCCGCCTGGCTCGCGTACGTTTTCCTCTGCGCCAGCGGCTAGTGCGGTTCCTTGGTGCCGCGTGACCGAGCGTCCCGCTCTAGTTTTTTTTCTGCTGCGTCCGCACGTTCTGCTGTGGTTTTTTGGGCGCTGCTGCGTCCACACGTTCTGCTGCAGTTTTTTGGGCGCGTCATTGTATCAGTTTTACGCGATTTTTTCACTATTAAAAAACGTAGGTCAGGGCTCTGACGGCCTAGGGCCCAAGGTACGGTGCGTTGCACAGTGGTAGAAAGAGACGGTAAACATGCATAATTATTCTTTCCCTTATAAGTGCTTTTTATCGCTTGAGGGCGTCAAGTTTTTACGAGAAAGACTAACAAAATTTCGCACTAATCAACTAACTAAATGAGCTAAATATATGAATAAAATAAAATAAGGATTAGCAGCTAGAAATTTTGAACAAAGTATACATGAAAGAATTTATATATCTTATGCACCGGGATGCCTTGGAAATCATATTACAGGCACACAAATGTATGTCTCGGAAAGATATAAACGATGACGCTAGCAAGATTTTTCTACATTTCCCTCAGAGATATTTCAGCTTTCACCAGCATCTGACATAACAGCGAGTTTGGATGTCTTCCATAATGCAAACAAATGTCAAACTTGCTTGTTATGACCAATCTGCTCTAATGTGATCCTGGTGCAGAGATTACTCGATGCTCTCACACCTGCAATGTGTCCTAAGCAAAGTAAAAGTCAGGAACCTTAAATCTGTAACAATACCGTGAATAAGATCCATGAACAATAGTGTTCACCAGCTGAACTGAAGATGTAAATTGTTTAAGTCAAACTACACAAATCCAAATGTACTTCCACGAACCAGAGATTGCTTAATTTAATGGTGAAAGTAAAATGGTTGGCAAATATGCCAACTTGAATACCCAATCTAGCTCAACATGATTAAATTGCTGTTGTGAGTTCTCATAGTCATCTGATATTTTCTTAACTGTGGAATATACTGTTCTAAAAAAACTGTGGAATGTACTAGCATAATACATATACATAGCATTAAAACAAACAAAAGCACAACAGGCTCATAATCTATTCTGCCTAAAATAAATAGACATGGGTAGATGCAAATGTAATTGTGCTTAGTATATTGCAAATTGATCAAATTTTCAAAAAAAAAAATCAGATGCATGTACATGCCTAGTTTTTCAGCCAGCATTCACTTCCACGGAATCGTCAGCTCACAGAAATTGATCAGCAAAGAATAATTGATCTATAAAAGAAGCCGACTAAAAGAATTGGCATTTAATCAGTTTGAGAAATCACATTTTCTATAACGAAGCATTCGTGGTACTGTATAAGTAGATTAATTTGGAACATTATTGGGTATTGGGTAGTAAACCAGAGATACATCAATGATAGAGGCATTGAACTGCTAAAATTTTCCTTATTTATGTGCTAGTTAATTACAGGGATGATAGGATGGAAGCATAGTAGATGGCATAATGAATCTTAACCTGACAAAAATAAAGATTCTTTTTGCATCAACGGTACTGTTGGGGAAAAAGCATAGCTAAAACAGGAGATCCAGATTAAACTAGGAGGGGCCAACAGATCTGCTTATAAGAGGATAAAATCCAGTGCATGCAAGATTAAACACACAATCTTTTAAATAGGGAGCTCAAAAACACAACATCGGCAGAACCACCTCTTCATCGATGAATGATCGAAATGAACAGCTAGAAAATCTGTAAGTAAAAAAGTTTAGTTTCAAAGGTAATCCATTAGAAACAAAAAGTCTAAATCCAATTGCAGAAACTATTATTGGATAGCATAGTCGATGTATTTAGCTAATTCAAAATTCAAAACACTGTCAATATTATCTTGGGTTGAATGGATGGTCCTGGCACTCAGCAGCTCAAAAGAGGATGTTCTACAACTGTATTCAGATCAGAGCCTGCAGAGGTTGGGGGTGCTAGTTGCGTCTAGCTCCTAGGTTAGGGACGTGCGCCGGCAGCTGGACCTATTCCAAAAGAGAAAATCCCTAACACTACACTAGTAGTCAAGTAGCCATGAGAAATCGAGCAACATGGAATAGGATAGAGGAGGGGATGGAAGGGCTTCGAGCAGCAGGGAGGAAACCTTAGAAGAAATCGACAGCTTCAGGTGATGATGATGGAGCCAGGCGCCGCAACCCCGCAAGTTGACCTTGCCATTTCAGACACTCGACGCTGAACCTGGCTGAGTGGGCCGTCGCCGGTGCCAGTGGGAGCGATGGACTGACGCTGATGATACACTGCCAAGAAAAGCGCATCAGACTAAGCTAATGCTCGATGCTTGCATGAATCGTCCAGATCCACCACGGGAATTGAGAAAAACAATTGATTTCAACTGAACGAATGGGAGACGAAAAATCATACGCCCCCTACCTCATCGATTTGCATAATAAGCAGAAGCAGAAGGCGCTCGTCCTCCTCCCTGCCGCCACTTCCGTCTGCGTCTTCTTGCAGGCGCAGTCGCCGCGTGAGCTGCTTGGCGCCCGAGGCCCCGCGCTAGGAGGTGGATCTGCTCGAGGAAGGCATGGCGGAGGCCAGTTTGCCGACCCGCATGGGCGCGCGCACGGACCCCGTGGCCTGCCAGCTAGAGATCCTCTGCCCTACTGGCGAGGGAGATGGAGCAGGCGCAGCGAGCGGCGCCGGTGCCGCGTCTTTGGCCGCGGCAGCCGCCTTGTTCTCCGGCGATCGGGCGGCACCGAGGGCGAGGTGGACGCAGCCGCCTTTTTCTCCGGCGATCGGGCGGCCCTGAGGTTGACGGCTTCGGCGGATCTTGGGGGCCGTCACCGCCGATCCAGAAAAGTGGAGAGAACCTGAATCAACACACATGAGGAATCGAGTAAAGCGGTGAATAGGAGACAAATTGACGCACCAGAAGACAAACCGACGGGAGACCGAGGCGCGCCAGGATGGGGGTGGTACGGCGCCGGAGTTGGGGACGCGTCTCTTGGGTGAAGGAGCGCCGACGATAGGTTGATGCGGTGCCGCCAAGATCCAAACTGGGCGCCGGTATTGGGGTCGCGTCTGAAGGTGGGAGCGGCGAATTGGTGCTAGGATTGGGGGCGCGAATCGGAGCTGGATGCCGGGATTGGGGGCGAGTCTGGGGAAGAAGGAATGGCGACGGCAGGGATCCGAGCTGGGCAGTTTTGGTGGTGCGGCATCGGGGTCTGGGCTCGGGTTCGGTGACGGTAGAGGTGGGGAGGTGGTGGGCCGGGGAGAGCGAAGCCCCGGACCGGATGACGAAGACCAGATGGGGAAAACCGGCAGATCGGGCGCGAGTGGCTCGGGTATGGAATTGTTTATTTCATATCCAGGGTATCCAATAGAGCTACTATATATATATGACGAGTTTTTTCTACACTCGCGTATAACTACTCCCATCATCAGTATATCACCGTGCGTATGTTTTCATACTCATTTGTCACTTCGAGTATGTTCACATACTAATTCTAAGATACATCAAAGGGATATATATATGAAAATTTTAAAGAGCAGCCATTTTTTTAAATATACTATGATTATACTTTAATACTAGTATATGAAAATAAGTATGTCCACATATTTTATGTATAGTTACATACCTAATGTATATACTATCACAGATGTTCAAGTATAATCACATACTCCATGTACATACTTCTCGTTGGGTCATATATATATATATATATAGACACCCTCTGTCCTAAAATATATCTATTTTTTAGTTTTTTAAAATTGAAACCTACTTTGACTATATGTAGTAAAAAATTATAAAGATGATCAACAATGAAACAAACTATTAACTTTTCGTTTAATAATAATTATTTTTCAAGATATTATTGATTAAAGATGATAAAAATATTTGACTTCAATCAAGTCTAAAAGTTGCTATATTTTAGGATGGGTGAATGCAATCTATTTCGCGCAAAAATGGTAAGCAATTATTAATACATATGCTGGCCATTTCTAAAGAAACTATTGGGAAAAAATAGTAATCGTGTATGCACGTCTTTTGGCTTAGATTGAGTCATTTTCCATCAAAGAATGCTGAATTTTCACTAGAAAGAACTGTTAGTAGGCAAATTCATAATGCTACACTATAAAATGTACAGATCGGAATGTTCGGTACAGGAATTGTACATGAACTTCCAGAACATCTGAATATGCTCAGATAAATCGTTGTTCCCGGTCTCTGATTATTGGAATATCCGACCGAGGTGTCATGGTCAATATTAGCATTTGCGTCTGAACTGTTTCTCAAAAAAAAAAAACTGCAGCAGGGAGTGTTTTTTTTAAGCTTCTTGTGTTCACTTTATTCCATCACAGCTTCAGTCAAGTTGCTGAGACACAAGACGAGTTACAAAATTTGGGATGGGTGGTTCCACACCATGAATTGACCCGGGTCCCAACTTAGACTTAAGCGAGCAAGCTCATGTGCCACCATATTACAAGAACAAGGACTAAAATTAATATGTGAAACAGCGAAAGATGATCTTATCTCAGCTCGCGCCTCCCTAAATACAGGGCTTCCTGGGCTTGCCTCCGCACATAAAGCATCCTGCACTTCATGCTTGTAATGGTCTGTGTTAAAACCGGGTTAAATGGTTTGGTTTTCCTCTTGGGACGTTTCGGTTTGGTAGTAAACAGGTTGAGAAGGCTGCTGGGCTAGTTTAGTTCGGGTTAGCAGTTAGAGTGGACTGGTTCGGCTCAGTCTGATCTCCCCGCATATATTAAATGTCGCTAGCTTTCGTTTCAAAAAATTGTCTTTAGCACGTCAAAGCCAAGTCTAGGAGCGGGTTCCATTTGGTTTGAAGACACGTGCAGATTGGATTGGTTTGGTTATTGATTCAGGCAATTTGGTCCGGTGAGGTTTCATCGGTGAGCATAATTGTAATTGGTTTGGTTCAGGTTTGGTCTGGATTTCAGACCTTTAGCACCTTGACCTGCACTGCATTTAGGTTCCCTGCTCCAGCTAGAATTGCCTGCCCATTCTAAAAAAGCTAATTAGTTTTTTTTTTCAAATTACGTGTTTGTCGTACGTGCATCTATACTAGTAAAATCCAATGATCCTTTCTTTTTTTCTCATTAACATGTGAATTTCTTTGCCCTTTGGGCGAACATGGTTGCTTCTTTCAATCTATCCATATATTATATAAAAATAAAAAATAATTGAAAATATTTATTACTCAGATCGTGTCCACCGTACTTCTCACTGGACCCGCCGGTTGGAGTACCCCTCACTGGACCCGCCTGTTGAGTCGAAGGAAGTAGGAGGGAGAGTAGAGCCATAGGAATCGTGAGTTCAAAAACATTTCTATCAAAAACTAATTTCTTTTCTCAGCACATGTTTAGGTTACCTGCTCACGTCCCGGTAGAGGTAGGATGCCTGCGCCCCGGAATAAAAAAAAAGGCCTCCCAGCCTGTTACTACTTCTTATCTTACATGATAGACTACTGCCGCGTGACCTGTCTTTTGCTCGGAGTTTTACATGTTCCTCTGACTCGGCAATGGCTTTATCAAGTTTTTTACCAACATGTCAGGTCGACACCTACTGCGCAGCGTCTGCTCCACGCAGAGCGGAGTCCCCTCCTGTACCGTTTGGGGTGGACATTTTGGCCCGCTCTTCGTTTGCATCGTCTGTGTCGCATCACAAAATCCATAAAGCAGGTTTAATTTTTGAGCTCTTTTACAAATTGCATCGTCCGTGTCCCATCACAAAATCCATAAAGCAGGTTTAATTTTTGGGCTCTTTTACAATAATTGTAAAGTACCAATAGGTACTTTATAGCCATTGATATATGGACAATATTTATAAAAATTAAATTAAATTAGTATTCGGTTCACTTTTTGGTACTTGGTCCTACATTTCGGAAGTACTAGATACTTTATTCTAGGTACTTCGGGGTACTTTCTACCTTCACCATCATAAGATTTTATCAGATGGACGGTTCCTATTTGTCGATAGATCTGTCGGGGTACTTCGGGGTAGTTCTTGATAGATTTGTCGTACCCCTCACATTGACCCATGTGTTAGGGTCGAGAGAGGTGGGAGGAAGGGTAGACCCATGTAAATTATATACTAGCATAGTGTTTGTGTGTTGCTACGTATAATATTATATAGTATTTTATTGACCCATGTGTTATGGTCGAGAGAGGTGGGATAATTCCAACCAAAAGTATTAATTGCTGGACATCTGATAAATACTTCTCGGGAATTTGGTTAGACTGCCAGTGTTGGCTATTTGAGAAAATTGTGAAGTAGATGAATGTTCATTTCGTTCTAAACAAGAAAGAACACTCGGAGAAAACATTGTAAACCTTGTAGAGCGAGTGCCCACTTGACGATCCTAGAAAAGAATCACAACTTACGGTGGGGTTTACTCTTGCCATAGCAGATAATACAACGATATAATGATATACGCGTCACACTTGGGGAACGGGCATGCGAGGAGGAAACTGTGTGCGAGACATTTCTGTGTCACGGGGAAGGCGACGGCGACGTGGCCGCGAGCGCGGTCTTGCCGCACATGATGGCCTCCCTGGGGACCTTGTGCCTCAGTTCCCGCAGCCTCTTTTCCTCCTCCATCCCTTCGGCGAAGACGACGCCCATGCCCATGTGGAGGTGCGGCTCGATGTGGCAGTGGAACGCCCACACGCCCGGGTTGTCCGCCACGAACCGGAGCGCCGTCCACCCATGCGGGAACAGCACCGCCGTGTTCCGCAGCGGCGGGTCCCGGAGGTTGAGCCGCGCCTCGTCGGCGGCGTCCCCGCGGTAGGGTCCCTCGCCGTAGCCGAGCACCCAGAAGTCGTGCCCGTGGAGGTGCCACGGGTGCGACTCGCTCACGTCGTCCCTCCTCATGTCCGCGTTCTGCAGCACGACGTCGACGACCTCGCCGTGCGCGAGGCTGTGCACCTGGTCGGTCACCGCCGCCGGCAGGACGGCCGCCGGATCCTGCTCCTGCGGCGGCTTCGCGACGTCGTACTTCCTGCCGAAGGCGGCCGGCGCGGGGGTGGTGTTGAACACCTGGCCCGGGATGCCGTAGGCGTAGGCGCCGAGGTACGGGGTGAACGGGAGCGACAGGGAGACGTTGTTGATCGCCCACTTGATCCGGCCGTCGACGAGCTCCTGCGTGTTGAGCATGGCGATCGTCCGGTGCCGGTGCGCGCCCGTCGTCTCCGGCGGCGGCTGGTAGCCGTGTCCTGCTCGGGCTTTGAGTCTTTTCGCGAACTCCTTGCTGCGTCCCACGTCCTCCCAGGCCGGGGTCGCCGGAGGCGCTCCCGTCGGCAGCTCATCGGGTCCGCTGCCGGCATACCGCAGGACCGCCAGGGCCGGCGGCGTCCTGGGCTTCCGCCCAATCACGCCGACGGAGATCCAGTAGGAGACTGGCGACGCCCCCTGTTCCGCCGCTGCGGTGTTGAGGAGGACGGAGTAGCTCTCGCCGGAGTAGATGTCGATGCTGTTGACGTCGAACGGCTCCACCAAGTTGCCGTCGGCCTCCACCACCGTCAGCTTGTGCTGCGAACGCAAACAAAGAAAAAAAAAGGCACGCACGATCATCGACGATCGCTCGAGACTTTGCAATCATCTAGCTAGTATCTGTGAACTTTTTTCTCCCCTTGCGGCCGGGCTTACCCCTTGGACCTGCACGTTGAGGGCGGAGAGGGAGGTGCTGCTGGCGATCCTGAGCCGGTACGTCCTGCCGGGCACCACGTCGAACACCACGGGGCCGCACTGGGTCTCGTTGCAGAAGGGCCCGCACTCGCTTCGCCGGATCACGGCGCAGCTTGCCGCCTTCTCGTCCTCGCACACCACCTTCTTCTCCGCCTCCGACTCCTTCCCCCCATCCCCGCAACGCTTGTCGCACGCCGCCTCCACGCGCTCCCCATCCTTCCGGTCGCACTTGGGCTCGCCGACGACGTCGCCCAGCGTGCACCCGAACTGCCCCTTCCCGTTGATCAGCAGCGTCTTCGGCATTGGAAATTGGAAAGTTGGTATTGGTATTTGGTAATAACCGTACGCCCGGAACCCAACTGATGAACAATCGCCAGATGCATGTGTGCTAGCTACCTGCGGCTCGCCGATCCACTGGAAGTGGTCGTCCTTGCGCTCGAGCCCGGCCGCCTGCGCGTAGACGGGCTCGTGGTACCAGTCGCTGAGCAGCATGCTGAGCTCGCCGGCGTACATGGGGTCCTTCTTGAACGGGTCGTCCCCGTCGAGCACGATCAGCGACCCGTACAGCCCGGCCGCCCGCTGCATCCCGAAGTGGCCGTGGTAGAAGTACGTCCCGGGCTGCGACGACGACCGGCATTTCAGTTCATCATCAGTAGTCTCAGAGTCCTTTTACTGCGATATCGACGCGGTTCCGTCCGCCCATGGCGTATCAATCTGCACACCATGGAGCACCCATAATACTTTTAATTAGCAACATTGATCTACACCTTTCTTTTGCTTTTCTTTTATTTTTTACGATATCGCAAGACAAAGCTGAGGCCTGATGAGGCACCTGTTTGATTCCATGCCAGTGGATGACGACCCCCTCGGTGTGCAGCTTGTTGTTCACCTCCACTCTGATAAGGTCCCCGGCGTTGGCGGTGATCGTCGGGCCGGGGAACGCGCCATTGATTCCGATCATCCCGTGTTGCTTGCAGTCTGGTGCCCACAGTATGTACTCGACGTTCCAGACATGCCGAGCTGGGGTAGTAGGGGTAGCTGGAACCGGAGCTGGGGGAGGAGTGGTAGCTGGAGCTGCTGGAGACTGAAGAGTGGGTGGAGCTTGAGCTGGAGACTGAACAGTAGGTGTAGCTGGAGCAGGGACCATGGCGCCACGAGAAGACGGTGCAACAGGGTGAGCGAGGGCCAGCATCAGAGTGCAACATGTGAGCAGCTGAACTGCATAAGAGTGCCACGGTTTGATCGGCATGGCTAAGAGTGAAGGCTTAAAAGTGGTGTGCAATTGTTGGAAAAAGGAGAGCTGAGCTGCTGTTGTGCGTGGATGTTTGGTACGGGGAAATCGTAGTTTTATAGGCGCCAACGGTTGATGAGCACGCAAAAGGGCCTGGAATTCTTGATGTGGTTCTCCAAGCTTCGGCTTGCAATTCTGATTCCTTCTGCGTGACCTTTGTTTATTTTAAGTGTTCAGTTCTAGCTAAAGTGATAAAGTGAAGTTCTTGGTCTCTTTCTATTATTCCCGTTTCAGCTAGCAAGAGCACGTGTCTGGATGGTGTCTGAATTTTGCAATACTTCTTGTGGCGGATGTACATGGTAAGACTTATTGGCACGTTTGCTTCATAGCCAAACACTCCACGCCAAACATTGAGCAGGCCACAGTTTTGTAAACATATGCATTTACATGTGTGGCTGGCTATATATACTAGCTTATTAACTAATACCCTTGTCATTGGCTCATTATCTCAGGCAACTTTGCAATATGCTTACTCCGGAAATCATTGTTTCAGCGGATACATTAAAAAAAAAATACTCTCTTCATTTCAAAATACAGATCGATTTAATTTTGTTCTCAGACAAAGTTCCTCTAATTTTGACCGAGTAGTAGTTCATAGAAAATTGGACCAACAACTACAATACCAAACCAGTTTTGTTAAATCCTCCATGAAATACGTCTTGTACTCTTGTTGGTTCATTTATTTGACATTTTAGATAGATGTGCATATCTTTAGAAAAACTGATTTAACCAACTTCATGGAAAAACTAACTGTCACCATTCGAAGCAGAGGACTGACTATCTCGTATCTGCAATCAGCGGCGTCATCCCGTCGTGATACACGCGCCCTCGCGTTCAGGCGCAGACACACCTCGCGTTCTGACGCCCTCGTGAAACACGTACGCAGACACTTATTTTGTTTTTTTGCTGGAAACGCTGGCCCGACTCTACTGTTTACTAGTGTAAGTGCTTCTTGCTGCTTCTGAATCACGAAAAGAAGAGAAAACAAGAGGGATCGGAGCTGCCTGTGGCGTCCCTTTCGTCGTCGGCTTCGCGTTGGATTGCCTTTGTGTGGTTGAAACTCGGGAGCTGATGCCTTTCCTTTTTTTTTTCTGAAATGGGAGTATATTTTTACCTCCTTGCATCGTGTGGTTGAAACTGAACGCCAGCATATATATCATCTGTCCATTATCACTGCCGGCGTCGTGAAACATGCACGGCTCTGCAGATGCAGTTCGCTCAGCTATGGTACATATGCCAGGTCTGTGCGTGGAGCGGGCTGAGCCGACTCGCCCATGGCCGGCTTAAGGGGGAGGGCAGACAGAGTGACGACCCGGGACCCACGGAGTAGGGGGGCTCAAGATCTAATATGTAGTATTTCTTTTGTCCCAAAATAAATACAATTTTAGAATTGAGCACGCAAATCAATGCTAGGTGTAAAATTACAAAAATATCTCTTGTATTTTGTGATGAGTGGATGAGGTGTTAGTTATTTTTTTAGGAATCTTCTTGAAATTATCTTATCTTTTGTGTTAGGTGGGTCAAAGTTAGCAATTTTTGTGGGACAAATTTTGAACTCTATAGATGCAATTATTTTGGGAAGGAGGGAGTAGTAGTAATACTTGGTCCAACTCGAAGTATACAAGCAGTCAGCTAAGTAGTCACGCAGGTCTTCCGAACTTCCACCCTTCTGCACTACGATCGTGACTCGGAGTTCGGCGTTTCGTTTTCATCTGCTTCACTGGAGACCGGAGTCAGAGGCACTCACACACACACACACACGCCGGCCAGCATGGTGGCACCGCTGTTGGTATTTTGCAACGTCACGAATAAAATCCGCAAGCGCACAGATACCGCTGTAGCTTTCACCCAAGAGTATTCCAGGGTATCGTATCCACTGAGGAACGTGAGTACGCTATCTACGGGTTCAGACTCATCCAAGGACACACACGCCGGTGTGGAGAAGACAGAAGAGAGGACTTTCTATATCTAGAATCTATGCCTAGAAGAAGAGATCACGTCGCCGTTATACTTCGAGCTACCGGTTTCGACCAGCTTATACAAGCCGATAGCTCCAGTAATAGTGCTCTATCCAATATCCAAACATGGAGGATTATTAGGGCTCGAATAGGACTGTCACCACCTGACGGCTACCTTTACAAACCGTGGGACTATTGGACAACTGAGTGGTATAGTCAAGCCTAGACACCATGTCTACGCCTTTCCCTACTAACCTTAGCCCTGGCCAAGACTACCCTTTTCTATCCGGAGTCTTAAGCTAAGATCAAATGCTACTCGCTAGCATACACATCAACTAATATAAGGCAGAGATGATAACTTGCGATCTAAACTCTAATTCTAAATAAACAAAGAAAGTCTTGAACACTTATAACCGAATAAGCATCCGTCGAGGTACAAGCGGGAAAAGTGCCGGCAGACCCAGCACTTCCCCGACTCCTCATCACTCTCCTCTTCTTCTACACCTCCTAATCTACCTAAGCATCTAGGATGAAGGCATCAAGCTCCAAGAGAGAAGGTGAGTTGAGTTGGGTGTGGTGTGTGTGTCATTTCTTCACCCCCCTCTATATTTATAGGAGGGAGCCACGGCCAAGGGAGGCATCATCTACAGCTGATCTTTGGCAAACCGACATACTCATCCAATAAGCATCCTCCACGTGTCCAGCTTAAGTCGGTGGGGCCCACAGGCAGGTCGGTCGACCAGCAGGTCGGCCGGCCGCCCAGTGGGCCCACCGACCTTCCATTTTGGTCCATGGGTTCCTTTCTGGGCCCACTTGTCATTGGCACGGGTATTAGCTTTTGTACTGTTGGTTGCTTGCTCTGGTGGGCCCTCTACTCTATATTTTGACACGTGTCGCGTCCTAATTCGCTGGAACGTCGTGTCTTGGATCAAACCATACCATTATGCTGCAAAATCAGCTAGAAATTACCTGCACACATTCTAGAAAATCATCTGTAGAATTCGTTAGTAAATAAATCTATCCTAGCATTTATTCCATATTTTGGTTCCTTTTTGTGCAGGAGTTGACGGTCAAACTTGGTCGTTAGTGACTGTCAACAACCGCGGCGCTGCCGCCCGCGCGAGCATCTGCTGCCTAAGCATTAGCAGCCTAGCACTAGCACTCCAGTGTGGCAGAACCAGTTTGAATTATACAAGTTTGAGTGCACTAAACATCTAAATGCACCTCAGCCGGTATAACCATTGGTCTGTCGGATAATATCCCGATGAAACCACTTGATATCGGACCGTAACACAAGTATACATCCCGCACGAATGCGAGTCAGAGATACAACAATTCCACAATAAATTACGTCACATAGATAAGGAGTATAATTTACATCAGAGTTTTGAAGCTAGTAAGCCGAAGCTCTAGATTTTACAAGTTTAATTTCAAAGGAAACTAGAGAAGTTTCACAGAAACAGAGTATAAGAGAGTAGTTTTGTAGCAGAAAGTAAAACACGACCATATACAACCGTCGTTGGGTAGATATCATGATAAGCCCAAACATGACATCATTCAGCAAAGTCATCGCTGGTCGAAGATTGTTCCCATTCCATAGACCAGCCAGGAGGTAAAACACTAGGCCAAGTCATACTAGTGTGTTTGACTCCTCATAAGTTATTCCTGAAAACAAGTCACAGGCAAGACTGAGTATGCTAATACTCAGCAAGACTGACCCGTCTAAGGGTATATAACAGTCCTTTAACTAGACATGCAAAGCTTGTGAAGGTTCTGGGGTTTCTTTTGCTGAAAAGCAACAAAGAGTATATCCTTACTTTCAAATTTTAGCTTTCAGATTCTAGTTGGATTAACCAGTCTGGGTAACCACCTATCTATACAAACATGGTAGAGGATTTAATTGCATCCAACAAGATTAAGTATCATAATTGTTCCACTTCTTATTCTATGTGGCAAAGGGAGCAAGCAGTCTCAATATCCGCGAGAAACGGATGATTCTGAATCAAATTTCCAACCTTGCAAGGATAAACCTAACACACACACTTGGAGCACTGACGAGTCACTCCCAAGCAACCATTTGCTTCTCATTCTGGTTCATGGATCAGCACCACTCTCCCCGACTACAGAGAGCCCGATCCTCTCTGTAGCCGTAGTTGTTGCAACATAAATTTAAAATTCCTATCTCTACGAGAGAGTGGGGGGCATGTCCAGTTACTAGGCTTGCCGCGTACCATATTTACGGCATGTGGCTAGTACTTTCAAACGCTTAACCACCGCTACCACATAGTGCGGTCTTATCAAGTTCATCAACACAGACGGACTTCAACAAATCCGCCCATGATCCTTATAGTGATTGCAAGAAAGTAAACAATCAACTCCTGTAAAGCTCGCGAGTGACAGGCAATCACTTGACTTTTACCGGTCCTATTAGCATAGAAGCTATTTCAGACTCAGTTCTAGTGTTCAATCAAAAGGAATCTAGAATTATGCATCTAAGGTTTTCATTCAACTCCAATAACTTAAATGCACAAATAAATAATAATATAAGTTTTATAATTTAAAATAATAGGATTATGCACAATAATAGGATTATGCACCGGGGCTTGCCTGTAAAGGTGTCTATAGAGTCGGTAGGTTGGGGTTCTTTCGAATCGGAGTTCGGGACTTCAGTTATTTCAACAGTGTTAACTTGAGCTTCAGAGAAATCCTCGTCTGGCTCTTGGATGAGCTCGTATGTTCCATCTGCTAACGATGTTGTTTCTATATGCAATGCAATGATTGGAAATTAGTGAAGTGCTTGAGTATAGTTTTTCTTCACTAAAAAGTTGAAAACCAATAAAGTAAACATTTAAGATTAAACTTAAAAGTTTTACTTTACTGGGTAATTGTTTATAGAGTAAAAAATGAGCACAATAAATTCCATAAAATAGCATGGAAAAAAGAGTTTTGATTTCAATATAACAAATAACAAAAAGGATCTTTATAAGAAATAAACAAAACACTCAAAAGAAATTTTAAAAGTATGAACTAGAGCCCACTAATAGTTTTTGAAAATTTTTATAGAGCTCAACATACTCTAAAGAGCATGTGGTTCAAGGCTCACTCAAAATTAAGCTTTGGAAATAAAGATATAAATAAAAGGAGCCATATCCTAACCCTATTTTTAGAATTAATTACACAAGGAAACATTTCAAACTCATCACACCAGATGATAGATCTAATTAAAAGGAACACAACAAAATTAATTTCACATTATTTTGATTTTTCTAGGATTTTGCAAAGTTCACTAGAAAAAGATAAAAGGGAAAAGATCTTTTTGCAGAAAAGACCCTGGAAGTTTTTGAATTCTTGCAATCGGATTCTTGGTCGGGGTCAGAGTTGGGGAACGGGTTGACCGGCTGATTTCGGCGATGGTGATCGCCGGCGGCGAGAATGGAGGGGTTGAGAGGGAGGATTGGTGCCGAAGGGTGCTCGTCGCCGGTGCGCAGAGCATGGCGGCGGAGGTCGACGGCGTTGGCGGCGCTCTGGTGATGGATTGGCACGGAGGAGGGGTCGGTGAGCTGCGCTGGAGCAAGGCGGAGCTGTTGGGGTGCTTGGAAGGGACGTGGTGGCGCTGCAACGGTGGGTCGACGGCGGGCAGGAGCTCGCCGGAGATGGAGAAGGTGCGGTGGGGTTCTGGCCGGCGATGGGGCTCGGCCTGTCCTTTTATAGGCCAAAGGTGGAGAGGATGAGCACGGGAGAAGGCTTCTGGGGGGATAGGTTTGCCGAGGAGGAGAATTTGGTGACTGCGTGGGTTCTCCATGGCGGCCGACGACGTGGTGTGGGGAGGAAATGCTCGGGCGGCGTGGCGCAAGGCTTGCTGGCCAGCAATGGCGGTGCTAGTGGCGGCGCAGGTTCATGCGCGACGCGTGGATGTTGGAGAGGCGGTTCGAGGGAGCTATTCTAGCGGTGGCCGAGCTCGCCGGAAAAAGAAACCACGGCGGCGAGTGGCGGCGCGTCGTGGTAAGCTCGTGCGGGGCCAGCAGAGGGGAGGTGTGGGCCCAAGAGGTGCTAGGGAGGCTCGGCGGCACGCCAAACGGCGGTGCGGGCGGCCGCTGGGCGGGGGATCCCGCGGCGGCGGCGGCGGAGCAGAGCTCCGAGGAGTCTGGAGGTTGAAGAAGAGTAGATGGGGACCATTTTGCAAATACAGAAAAGTTCAGGGGTCTAACTGTAAACTAAAATTTCCCATGGATCTAGGGCTCAAATGAAAAAGTACCCAAAATAAAAGTTGTTCAGTTTTTCAAAATCTACAACTTTCATGTTGTGCAAATTTTCACTAGATCAAAGAATTTTGAAATATTTTGAAAGGTTTGAATGAACTTGAATTAATAAAGAAAAAACACTTTTTAGTAGCAAAATACAACAAATTTGGGACTTATTTGCAATAAAGTTGCCAAGTAATGATTACTAGCATATTTGCAAGAAGGCTTTTCCTAAAGTTGAATTTGCTCCCTAGGTTAAAAACTTTTGCAAAAAAGATCTTGTAAATTTTCCATAATTACAAAAATACCCCCGATATTGCAATAAAAATTTTAAACTATCAAACTAAGAAAACACTAATTTCACACAATCATTCATGCACTAAAAGCTAGACACATGAAGTCTCACATCCAGCAGAGCCGCAAGTTCAATTTTCTAATTATTAGTGTTCTCAACTTCTCATTTGATTAATTGCTATGTTCTTAGGCCAGCTCCATTGTTGTTCCAAATCGAATCGTGGTTCGAAAATACCGAACCGTGCACATAGTGAGCATCGATGTCTGTGTGTCAGAGCTAGAAATCGACCTCCGGCGAGAGTCCGAACTCAGTCGATTAAAATATTATCTCTTCTATCTGTTTGCTGCTCTCCGCTTCCACTGCTCCACCAGACCCCAAGGTTTGTTGTTCTTTTATATTTTTATTTGGGACCCACCAATCGAATTCAGCGCTGGAGTACTCGAACCGTGCATGCGGTCGATGTTTTCACCTCCAAAATCGATGCTGACACTGGAGCTTGCCTTAATTTTTTTATTGTTAGACGTATATTTTAAACTAGGCGTATATTCCGCGCATTTGAGCAGCTAGTATTGAAAATTCAAAAATTTGCATGTTGTTGTATCCTTACTTAAATGTTATACTATTTTTTTACCATACATTATTCCGTTCATTATCATAAATTATGTTTTATTATTGATTAAAACAATTGAACTATGATCTACCTATAATAACAATTTAATTTGTTGAGCTTTAATAATATTATGCAGATAATTATTCTTATTTTTATTTTATTTTGATTGATTGTTGTTAGCTTTAGTTTTTATTAATAGTATATATTTGTAACTGATACATAGCTAAATGATATTTTATATTTAATTTTTCATAATGGCATTGGTTGTGATTTTTAATTAGGGCACAGGGGTATTTTAGGCTAATTTTTATCGTAATGGTAGTGGTGGGTAATTTTTATTTTTCTATTTTTCTCCGATTAACGTGGGAATCACTAGGCCTTGAGAGCGAACGTGGAGGAATCTCTAGGCCTTGAGAGTGAACGTGGATGCTCCGTTTGTTGGCCAAATAATAAAATAATAGATAAATTGCTACAATTTTTTTAATTGCTAGGAGGTTCTTATTTGTTTAATTGCTAGGGCTATAATTTACAAATTTCTAATCTAATGTATTTATTTCTAATTCACATCATCGTAATAATAGTTTTATGTTTCTACCATTTTATAGTTTGTAATATTGACATTATTCTTCAAGAATTACATATGTTATTAGAATTTCTATCTTCATTTTAGTTACCGTCTCAAATGAAAACTAGTTGGTCTAAAGGGCCCACAATGTCTGGCTCGCCCTGAAGTCTTTGAAAACTATGAGCCGGCCCTGCTCGCCCTCAGCGTTCTCTCCATGCATGCTATTGCTAGGCTGTGTGCGTTATGATTTTTTTTTCTCGAACGCGCGAGACGTCTTTAAAAACAAATACCAAATTAAGTGCATATATGTTTATGGACTAAGAAGATGATGATAACCCGTTTGCGTACGTGTATTCATACGGGTGTGAATGTGCGTGCGTTTTGAGTATCTTAGTTGTATGGTGTAATCTAAAAAAAAAAGGTGGTCAAAGCATGGAACGAGGCGTATAGGAAATGCAACAGACAAATGTAGTAAATCTCTAATTAGCTTTTAATGTCCTCCCCCCGCGGGGGTTCACTAGGGTCGGGTTTGCATGCAAATTAAACACCAAACATTACATATAAATATTTTCTTCTGGCCTAAAAAGTATTATCTGAATTTTCTTTACTGCTTTTATCGGTTTCCAATGTATAGCATTATTTATGTGTTGAAGTAAAGATAAGTTTAATATAATTAAATCCTTCATAATATTTAAACATTTTAAGTCATATAAAGGTTATTTAATTTCTTCAAGTGATGGATCTTTCCAATACATGAGAACACTTATAAATTTATTCTCAAATTTTTATAAGTTTAGTGGACACGGCTAATGTACGGCCGGCCGTATGGCCTATCCTTTTTTGGCCATCTAGGAATCATATTTTCCTTTTTTGGTAAAAAAGCTACTACTCTGAGTGCAACTTCGTTATCAGAGAAGAATAAAAACAAAAAATAGATGACATCAGCGCATGCAAAAGCAATCTTAGATTTAGAAAAAAATGTAACTTTACGTTTGAGCATCAAAATTAAAATCTGATTGCACTATTGAGTTGCCCTCAACAAAAATATCAAAACAAGATCTCACTTCAATATATTTCAATGTTATTTTTTCTCATTCACTCCCAAAAAAGTATTTTTGTTAAAAGTTGAAAGCATATCATAATAAACTCTGAAGCAATTTAGAATAAATGTACAAACAAATAAAATAGATTGACTAGAAACAAAATTAAAGTAAATATACAAGAAAACAACATTAGAGAAAAAAAACATATTTGCTTCCCTTCCTGGCCACGCCATGACCTGAAATACTTTTAAGAAAGAACATAATTAGAAGAAAGCACTAGTGGTTGAAGACTTTGCAGTATGTTGCCTGCATGTAAACATTAGATGGACACTACAATAAAGTTGCTCCTGCATGTAAACATTAGATGGACACTACAATGCAGTTGCTCCTACATGTAAACATTAGATGGACACTACATTATTCTTGCCTGATGTAACATTAGATTTAGCATCTAATACTGTATATACTATACGCCGTGGAGCATGGGCGCTGGGAGCAACTGGCTATCCGTAGAATGCCACGTGCCCCCCTCCCCCCGGAGAGAGATGCGCGACACAGGCCGTGGTTTTGCCGCACTGCCTTCACTCGCCTTATGGTGGGGCCCAGCGGGGAGTCGGAAGCTACCGCCGCCGCCGCCACCGCCGCTCTCGAGCTCAAGCAACACCGCCGGTGGAGGGAGCTTGGGAGGGGCCTGACAGAGGTTGCACGCGGGCACGAGGCCGAGGAGAGCAGGGGCGCCTCTGCCCCGCAGGCCCGCCCCGTGTCCGCCGCGCCTTCACCCCGCGTCCGCTGCGCCTCCACCCCGCCGGCCTGCCGCGCGTTCGCCGCGTACTGCGTCCGCCGAGGTCCCCGCCCCCTTCCCCCTCCCGCTCCATCCTGGTCGCCGCCGGCCTCCGCCATGGCGGATCTCGGCCGGTCCCTCCCGGGCTCCCCACCTCTTGACCCCAGCCGTCCGCTCCGCCCCACCGCTGGTCGCCGCTGGCCTCCGCCATGGCGGATCCCGGCCACCCCCTCCCGGACTCGGTGGAGGAGCATCCCGCGGCGTGGGCGACGAGGCGTGGAGGCACGGCCGAGGAGCCACTGGACCGCGGCCCGGCGGCGCAGGGGAGGGACGGCAGCGGAGGGACGGCTGCGGCGGCGGGTCTTGGGGAGACGGGGAGCGGGACTTCGGGGCGGCGGCGGCAGATTCACGGCGCAGCGCGTAGGGGAGGGAGAGGGTGCCGCGGATAATAGGGAAGAGAGAGAGAGAGGGAGAGAGTTTTTTTTAAAAACTATTTTGTATTGTGGTGCAGCCTGGGCGTAGCGAAGCGCACGATTTGCCTAGTAATTTATAGTGATGCAGTTGCTCCTTCATATGCATCAATTAGCATGCAGAAGCCGCATGTAACCTTCTGTAAACTGAATACCTATTGTGACCCATATTATTGCCTACCCAATTCCACCTAATATTATTGTAAAAAGCAACTTCTCGGGATCTCATAAGCAAAACTACGAAAATATGTAAGCAAATTAGAATATGCACAAAGGTATTTTCACCCATATAATTAAATTCTAAAAGATTCAAAAAAAAGTCTTCAGATGTCATCCCCTAGCATCAAAATAAAAGTATGAAGTGGCTCCTCTAAATTTGCGTGAGCCTGCTATAGAACAAAGCACAGAGTACCAAACAAAAAAAAATTGAATCAATATAAATCAAAAGAGGATAGATGGTCAAATTATAAAATGCTAAACTAGAATACAAAACGTGCTAAACTGAAAATGAGTTTTTCCTTAGAATTTGGTGAGTGAAACCAAAACGGTGAACCTAACCAAATATGAATAATTGATAAATCATCAAGTATATGTTGTAGTTCAAACAGAATGACAAAAAGATCCGCCTCCCTATTGAGTGTTGACGCTCACTAACGACAATTTCGAGGCGTCAACTTGATCAGAAAATTATGAGAGTTTGCATTTCTTACATGTATCTTTATCCAATAAAGTTCCTAAACCACACTTCACCTTCTACAAAATGCAAGTTTGTGTTTTTGAGCTAATATGTAGGTTGCAAGCACACTTTGGCCCGCCATAAAATCACAGAAAATATCAAAGCATCAAATGAGTCAATTCCTGAAGCTTGGGAGAGACTTCAGGAGTACATTCTAGCGTGTCTGCACCATGGAATGGAGAATTGGCTCATTCTTCAGAACTTCTACAACTGGTTGACGCAGTCATCCTGTGATCATGTGGATGCCGCTGTGGGTGGAGCTTTCTTCTCGCTGACCATTCAAAGAGCTACATCATTAATCAAGAAGATGGTGTCCAACCAAGGTTGGAGCGATGATCGCCTCCAACCATGCCAGCGAGGCATGCACTCCGTCAAGGAGGCCGACATGCTCGCTATGAAGATTGATATCCTCCTTAAGAAATTCAAGGATTATTCCCAAGATAAGGCTCAAATGCAAACACTTCGAGCCTTGGAAACTTGCAAGATGTGTGAGGTCTGCGGGAATGTTGGACATTCGGGAGATAATTACCCAGAAACCCAAGAAGAAGCATTATATCTCAATGGCAACAACAATGGGTTTCGTCCACAAGGAGGTCAGGGGTGGAATCAACCACGCCCATATTATCAAGGAGGTAATGACAATTCAAATTCTTTCAATCCTAACCAACCTACCTTGAGAGATCTTGTCTACGGCCAAGCGAAGATCAATGAGTCCCTTTAGAAGAAGTTGGCTGCTACAGACAAATTTATGGAGACCATCCATGCCAAGATGGACGGATTCACCACTGCTATCAAGAACCAGCTGAGTTTTAACAAGATGCTCAAAACTCAATTGGCTCAGCTAGCTGCTGCCACACCTGCAGCTGAGTTATGGAAGATTCCGGGACAACCCGAATCAACTCTAAAGAGCGTCAATGTCATAAATGCTACGTGGAAAGAGCCACTTAGCAGGACACCCCTCAGCTACGCAGAGAAGCTCACACGCCCAAGAAGAGGTGCGTGGGGCAAGTTAGCAGCTACCGTACGAGAAGATCCTGGAATCCCAGTGATCAATTGCTCAATCTTCGATTATGAGTTTGATCACGCTCCATGTGATCTTGGAGCCAGCGTCAACATCATGCCCAAGGTAACATTTGAGAAGTTAGGATATCCATCAATTTTTCCTACTACTATGTGTGTTCAGTTGGCGGATTCCACTGTGAGATATCCCGAAGGAGTCGTGGAAAATCTTATGGTAAAACTTAAGAATACCTACATATTAGTGGACTTCGTAGTCCTCGATATGAAAGGAGATCTTGGGATCCCGCTTATACTTGGGCGCCCGTTCCTCGAGGATACAAATACCAGAATTGATGTAGGGACAGGACGAATCAGCCTCCGTATCATGGGAAAGACCATGAAGTTCAAATTTCAAAACAAGAGGGAAGTATTCCTAATCCATGGGGATGGTGAGAAACAGGGGTTATGGGCAGAACCCGGTTGGGATGATGAAGATTATCACTCCCCTTCCAAGCCAGCTTGGGAGGTTTGGGAGATTCATACTCCCCCAACCGAGCCAGTGGAAGACGACCAGAAGATCCCCGATTTCATCACCAATACAGTATGGGAAGATCTGGAGATCGTCTATCCTACATCCGAGGATCCTATTCCTGCGCCGTCTACGCCACCAAAGAAGAACAAGAAAATATGGCACAAGAATAACAAAACGTCATCAACTGCTACTACTTCTCCAGGTACGGACGAAATGACCTCAACCTGATCAGGTATGGAGAAATGTCCTACTTTTCGGATCCTAAACTAAGAGCTAGCTTGGGGGAGGTTCCCTCCCCTAAGTCAACTGTATCCTTTATTTGCTTTTTGAATAAAATTTGATAAAAACTTCCAAAACAAAATATGCTTTATTTTCCTTTTTATCATGCACGGTAAGAATGTTTTAACTCCTTATGAAAGTTGAAAGCATGAGTTTTGCTTTGCTCTATCATGTCTGTTGTGCTTAGTTTGAAAATAAGAGTTCTCTTGAGTTTAAATCTGTTGGTTATGTAAATACCCTACCAATGAATCTGAAAGTTTCGTGGGTTGCATATACTTGATCCTAGTCTAAGTTGTTGTGAGCATAGATATGGTAAATAAAGTTGTGCAAGTTTGTTCTAGTGATGCTCGAAATCTGGAGTTGTTTTCAAAAATCTAAAAAGGCAAGTTCTCCGGTGATAAGCAAAGTTCTACCAGAGCCATATGTCATATTCCACGAAAAAACTTACACATATGCTGCTTGATGTTCTATTGAGTTTTGTCAAATTGTGTGACCCTAGTGAGATGCTTTTCATGCTTTCTCGATCATAAGCACGTACACGACCCATCCATTTGCTACATTCCTACATTGGGAATTGAGCACCATCATCCATCCATTTCCCATTAATAAATGCTCCATGTCTTGGTAAACCCTCTCGTAGAACATCCCTGAAATAAAATAAAGTCAGATTATGGTTGCCCCAAAAAGAGAAAAGATGGCATGCCAAAGAAGCATGACCCAAAAAAAAAGAAAAAGAGAGAGAAAGGGGTAGCCGTGTCTCAAAAAAAAAAGAGAGAGACATGGATGATTCTAGATAGAAAACCAATGCCTTAAGGAGTAAGCCACATCTATCCATCCATCCATCCATCCACTCATACACTTACACCTTTTGATCAAGATTGCATAACTGTTATCTGTATGGATCCTCTCTTTGATTTTACAATATATGGAATGCAAGTATGCCATGTTCGTATCCTACCTTGAGCTACATAAAGACTTTTTAGCAGTAGGAAAGACAGAAGGCAGATACTGCCCTGGTGAGTATAATAAAAGTTGAGTTCTTCGAGAGAATCATCCTAGAAACATTGCCATGTTTTCAGAAATCTTTCAAAAAGGTATCTCCAGATGCATTGCAGATCTATGAACAAATAAGTACTACTCTATGCACCGTTCTAACTCTCAACAGCCCAAGACAAGGAGACAGCTAAGAAGCTCCATAAAGGAGTAAGGTAATTGTGCAAAGGTATGATAGCCAACTTATTTAAGCTTATAGATGAACATCTCTGCTTCAGACTATGACATGACAGGTAAGGTACGAGTATTGACGGCCATTATTTCACATTCTGACTGTCAACTTCTCGAGAATAAATTGAGCTTTACACTATGTTCCATTCATATTTTATTTAATTCTAATAAGTTCCACAAGTTATGGATGAGTTTTGATTTCAAGAGAACACGTGCCAAAAAGGGGACAAAATTGGGCAAAATCCCAGGCCGACCGGAGGCCGGCCGGCCTGGCACCTCTATAAACCCTGCCACGTCTTCGATCTAGGGGCAATGTCATGCACTCAAATGTCTCTGAGCCGAGGATTGGATGTCGGTTTGATCAAATGAACCGAAAGGCGTGCATAAGAGTCAAAGGTCCCACAATTCAGTGCAAAGATATGTCTAAGTCAACAATCCGCCTCCCAAGAAGATCACAAGCGTACACTTGCAACGTCGGTTCAACGGAGGCCCGAGGAAAGCCAGAGGGAGGCCGGCCGGCCTCCCCTAGGCCGGCCGGCCTAGCACGTGCCTGCGTACAATCCAAGCAAGCTACACCAACTTCAAGGAGTGATCATAGATGTCCAGGAGAAGGCGGTGGCCAGATGGCCACATCCCCATGCCGGCCAGCCTAGGGAGGCCGGCTGGCCCCACCTTGCAGCGTCTGGCATCCTGGCTTCGCGTGGAAGTTAAGCTCAACAGTCACAACCGCCTTCAACCGACGCCACGTGCTTCACCATCTCAGAACCAACCCTGGAAGGCTATAAATAGAGCACTCATCCCTCACTTGTAACACACACCATTGGAGCTCATTCTCTCTTCACTTTCTAGAGTAAGATTAGTAGTTTGGGAGTTAGAGTCGAGTCGAGCTTGCTCAGGATTCCGGAGTCCTCAGAAGTCTGGTATAGCTCTTTTATCCTTCTTTCGAAGTTATTAATATAAGTTATCTTCTTTACTTTTCTGAGTCAGCTTTACTTTCCCCTTTCTTTTATCTTCTTGAGTCTGAGTGTTCAGCTCGAGCGCGGAAGTTGTATTCTTTAGCTTCGGCAAAGTTATCTCTCTGATAGTCGGGAATCTATCTTACGGGTTTTCTCGCCCGGATTAGAGTATCTCTGGTTAGTGCTCTTGGTTGAGGGGGATTTCTCTCGAAGGCCTTGAGAGAAATCCTAACACCGAGGGCAGACGTGGTGTCTGAGCTTAGTGTTAGCTAGAAAGTGTGTTCCACCCCACGGTACCGTTGTGGTAGGTGGCAGGTGGTGACAGCCATGTCCGTCCCTCGTAGTCCACCACGTTCAGGTGCTTTCATAGCAGTAGTGCCGACTGCCATTGGACTTCCTTCTCATCCCAGTCTGAGTCCTTCCCTGAGGCCGCCGAAGTAAGCTCTATCTTCCCGAAGATTAGTTAGATAGTTAGTCTGATCTAGAGAGGCTAGCTCGATAGTTCAGAAGTGTATCGGATGTCTTATCTCGCTCGTTGTCCTCCCAGCTGCTACCTTTCTAAGGAGTTGAGTCTCCGTGTGTCACTCGGTCATATACTGGCCACTTATCTTATCCTCGTATCTGGCTTACCCCTGTCTAGTTAGTCGGTTGATTAAGCTAGTACAGTTATCATTCGATTTACAATACTTTTTACCATAGTGTTTCTCTAAGGAAAAATATGATACCCTGGAATACTCCATGGTGAAGTGCTACAGCGGTGATTCTATGCGCTTGTGGAATTAATATTCTATTGGGGCATAAGAAATGCCAACAATGAGTCAAAGTGATTTTCTGATCAACAACCTGATTTGTCCTACTTTGCTCGGGATAAGCAAAGGACAGCTTGGGGGATCTTGTTCACGCTCACTAACGACCATTTCCTGGCATCAACTTGATCGGAAAATCATGAGAGTTTGCATTTCTTACACACATCTTTATCCAACAAAGTCCTTAAACCACACTTCACCTTTTAGAAAATGTAAGTTGTGTTTTTGAGCTAATATGCAGGTTGCAAGCACACTTTGACCCACCATAAAATCACAAAAAATATTAGAGCATCTATTCAGGCTCAAATGGACTAAGTGTAGCCCAAGAATCAAGTTCAGACCACTCAAGATAGGCCAAGACCAACGGGGTTAGGACAAGGCAGCCCAGGATAGCCCACCAATGGAAGTTGCGTGCGGTTGGAGCCCCTGGGCCGTCGGCCAACCAGGCCCGTGGGCCCCATCGCCTCAACTTTGCTACATGTCGCCTCCTCACTGGTTGGTCAAGTCAGTTCTAGGGGTCTCAGCCCGTGGCTCCCTCCTATAAATACAAGGGGAGGGGGTAGAGAACACACACACACACACACACACACACACACCTCAACACATTCACCTCTTGCATAGTCTTTAGGCTTAGTGGAGTTTAGGAGAAGTCTAGGAGTCATCGAGTCATCGTAGTTGCTCGAGAGTTCTGGTATGGATTCATCTCTAACTCTCTCTTATAATATTCGGTTGTTTGTAATAGAATTAGATTATGGTTACCGATATCTGCTCAAAATATGTTCTGAGTTATCGGATATATGCTTCTTGATCTGGTTGTGTTATTGTTCAATGCTTGCATTGCATGATCGTCTTGTGCTTGCGATGGTTAATATATCGGCCTTAGAACTCTATCAACTGCTCCAGTATTCGTATGTTTGCTCTAGTGTGTTGTCTGTCCATCCGGAGGGTGGGGGCTCCGTGTGGGACACTAGAGTATCGCTTACTAGTGTAGACATGGTGTCTCGATTAGCTAAGAGTTGCTGGATGTCAACTATACCCACGGTTTGTAGAGGTAGCCGGCAGGTGGTGACAGCCCTGTTAGAGCCCTAGTAACCCTCCACGTTCGGTATGGGGGGTAGGAGGTGCATAAAGCCTCCGGGGTGTACAAGCTCCTCCCGTTGCTTCAATAGCGGTCTCCCTGTTGTGTAGTTTAATCTCTGACGATCTAACCATAAGATGGCATAGATATAGCTAGCCTAGCACAGTTGACTCGAGCTCTAACTTCTACCTTGCTCCCGGCCTAAAGTATCTTTTCATTTCTTTTATTTATTTATGTAGAGGGTAGTTTGTGTGTGTGTCACACTACCTCCTACCATGTTATCTATCTTATCCCTGTTTATGCAAGAGAATATCCAATCTAGATAAAGTTCATCAACTAGTCTATATCTCTTCATTCAACGCCTTCCCTGCGGAAATATAAATGACACCCCGGTATACTCCCGGGTAAAATGCTATGGCGGTATTCCGTGCGCTTGCGGATTTATTCGTGGTTAATGAAATACCTGCCACCCCAATTGGCGTCTGCGGGCGTCATCGCTGTTTTCCCAGTGGTGACGCTGGTAGGCGCCAACACTCCCCAATGTTTCACATCACCTGAAATCTCATGAACACACACACAAAAAAAGAAAAGGCAGCAATAACCTGTTGTTTGAGCATAAGTACAACCTGTTAAATGGTAGAGCAGCTTAACACCAAAAATGCTAATAAAAGTACCAAAAAATAGTAAACAAAAATACAAATCTGCTTATTGATTTCACATAAATTGCCTACAAAATGTAAAGATGAAAAACCATCCAACTACGAGTGAAAATATTAAGAAGGTATCATTATTCTGCTACCATGTGGAATTTGGTCATCAGTAACCACTAACCAGTATCAAAATACTTGGAGAAAAATGTGTGTATGCTTGCAGGTTGCAGCTCGCTACTGGATAACTGCTTGTGCTTGCTGTCGAGCGATGGTACAGGGCAAGTGCTGTGGCTCCCCAGTGCAGCCTTGATGACCGCCCCCCCCCCCCCCCCCGATCCATAGCCTTGATGGGCTTCGACTTAGCGAGGCCACGGAGGCGCTTGATGGAGAGCTCCTTGAGATGGAGGCAGGAGCGGAGGACTTGCCTCAATTCCCTTGGCCCCAAAAGTAGCAGGAGCCGACGGCGAGCTAAAATCAAAAAGAAGATGGCAGATCATCAGAAAAAATGATAACTCAAACCTAAAGTGCATAATTTCAGGAATAAAAAATCCATATGTTACACACAAGAAGATGGCAGTCATCAGAAAGTACTCCTATCTAAGCCTCTTACATAGGATCAATTTTTTCTGGACAAATCCATGGATTCTGGTGCTAAGAAAACTCTAATTCCATCCCAAGCAGTGGATAATCATAATAAGTTGCCTAATCTAATGCATGAATTTGCCTATGCTAAGAGTTATTATTGCCTAATGAAATATATGAATTTGCCTTCTGCAAAAAACCAACATAAAAATGCATGATCATATTGGGGATGCACCAAGGTTGAACTCCGCCCCGTGTCGAGCTCCTTCGTGCCAGCCACCTCGATCTTGTGGTCGTTCACTCTGTGGTTGTGTCATTACTGCCTCACCGGTTCCCCTGCCCTGCACGCCCTCACGCCGCTGCCTGCACAATATACTTGGCTACTTATTTTAATGAATATACTTGGCTACTTATTTCAATCATGAATCCAGCAGATAAAGATGATGTTTAGAGTTGATAAAAATATACTTGGATACTTATTTCAATGAAAATTCAGATAACACATTGTAGAGATATTAAGAATACTACGTGTGTGTTCCTTCAGTGAACCAATCTACATAGCAATAGATAAACAGTTTTCAAACAACATGCTACCAAAGTGCTTCAAATTTTCACTATTTTACTCCAGTTTGCAGTTAGAATTACATAAAAGAACTTGACATTTCTCAAATTTCATGCTCAGAAAAAGAGCTTATATCAATTACTGAGAAAATTAGTAGGAAGCAAAAGAGATACGATAAGAACTTACCCACTGACAAAGCATGGCAAGCAATATTGAGATACAAGCACTATAACCTCAAGCCACAAATAAAAATATGATTCCAGAATCATTTCTTAGAGTCTTTTAGACTCTCCTGTTTGTGTTTTTAGACTTATAAGACCCAAGGACTTATGAAAAAACCCATGAAACAAACAGGGTCTCTCTCTCCTCTATGTAGTTACCAGCCTGCTTACCGCCTACCATAATACTTGCTCTAAACAGCTTGCATGAGCATCACAAAGTCCTAGAAATTTGATCCGCACTACTATTAAAGCGGAGAAGGGTTGGACATCGATATTGAACTTGCTGACGGTTTAGTTGAGAAGTAGGGCGTTGGGACTGTTAGTGGTGTTGTGGTGGAACTATGAGCGAGAGAAGTTGGAGTGAAAACAATCGAGGCTTAGAAATTTGATTTTGCAGTGGATCTTGTGAGTTTGTTATGAGGCGACTAGCCTTAGCAGTTTATTCGAATTCCTCAAGTTGAAACAACACGCCAGCTCCTACTTCGATTCGTCGAGCTAGACATGTGTAGTGCCGATGCAATTAAGTAGCAAGCATCATAGGCACGCAAATGATGCTGTTGCTGCTTGCCCTAGTAAGCTGTTGTGAACAAAACATTCACTTGGCAAAAAAATTTCCAAATTCCATTTCGAACCCATGATACACCTTTATTTAAAAATAAAGATGTCATATCCACGATTTTAAATATATTCATTGATGAATTCGTCAATTTTCACAAGCACCAGCTTGATTTTTGAGGGTTTCCAACATTGTCTAGGTTCCATCTTGTCTGATTTATTTAAATACTAAATTATTGGATTCACAGAACTAGAGTTATCCTAGACTGTAGACTAATTAATGTACTATAACTTCTTTTTTGCGAGGTTCTTATACAAAAATATATGTAACTAGAACAGCATTTCCACATGATCATCTTTATGGGACTTGGGATTTTTCGTCCAAAAATTGAATTCAGCGTAATGTTTTAACTTGAGCTCCAAGTTTTAGCCCTTCTGACCACAAAACTTGAACACTATCTACACCATTTTGTTGATCAGATGCGTGAAAAAGGAGGAAAGACATCTATTATCTTATTATTTGGCCAACAAACGGATCCTCTACGTTCGCTCTCAAAGCCTAAAAATTCTCACGTTAATTGGAGAAAAATAAAAAAATAAAAATTACCCACCACTGCCATTACGATAAAAATTAGCCTAAAATACCCCTGTGTCTAATTAAAAATCACACACCAATGCCATTATGAGAAATTAAATATAAAATAAAATTTAGATATGTATCAATTACAAATATATACTATTAATAGAAACTAAAGCTAACAACAATCAATCAAAATAAAATGCAAATAAGAATAATTATCTGCATAATATTATTAAAGCTCAACAAATCAAATTGTTATTATATGTAGATCATAGTTGAACGGTTTTAATCAACAATAAGACATAATTTACGATAATGAACAGAATGATGTATAGTAAAAAATTAGTATAACCTTTAAGTAAGGATACAACGACATGCAAATTTTTGAATTTTACTTGGCCAACAAACGGAGCCTCCACGTTCGTTCGCTCTCAAGGCCTAGAAATTCTCACGTTAATCGGAGAAAAATAAAAAAATAAAAATTACCCACCACTGCCATTACGATAAAAATTAGCCTAAAATACCCCTATGTCTAATTAAAAATCACCCACCAATACCATTATGAAAAATTAAATATAAAATATCATTTAGCTATGTATCAGTTACAAATATATACTATTAATAGAAACTAAAGCTAACAACAATCAATCAAAATAAAATGCAAATAAGAATAATTATCTGCATAATATTATTAAATCTCAATAAATCAAATTGTTATTATAGGTAGATCATAGTCAAATTGTTTTAATCAACAATACGACATAATTTATGACAATGAACAGGATGATGTATGGTAAAAAAATAGTATAACCTTCAAGTAAGGATACAACGACATGCAAATTTTTGAATTTTATTTGGCCAACAAACGAAGCCTCTACGTTCATTCGCTCTCAAGGCATAGAAATTCTCACATTGATCGGAGAAAAATAGAAAAATAAAAATTACCCACCACTGCCATTACGATAAAAATTAGCCTAAAATACCTCTGTGTCTAATTAAAAATCACCCACCAATGCCATTATGAAAAATTAAATATAAAATATCATTTAGCTATGTATCAGTTACAAATATATATAATTAATAGAAACTAAAGCTAACAACAATCAATCAAAATAAAATGCAAATAAGAATAATTGTCTGCATAATATTATTAAATCTCAACAAATCAAATTGTTATTATAGGTAGATCATAGTTGAATTGTTTTAATCAACAATAAGACATAATTTACGATAATGAACAGGATGATGTATGGTAAAAAAATAGTATAAACTTCAAGTAAGGATACAACGACATGTAAATTTTTGAATTTTATTTGGCCAACAAACGGAGCCTCTACGTTCGTTCGCTCTCAAGGCCTAGAAATTCTCACATTAATCGGAGAAAAATAAAAAAATAAAAATTACCCACAACTGCCATTACGATAAAAATTAGCCTAAAATACCCCTGTGTCTAATTAAAAATCACCCACCAATGCCATTATGAAAAATTAAATATAAAATATCATTTAGCTATGTATTAGTTACAAATATATACTATTAATAGAAACTAAAGCTAACAACAATCAATCAAAATAAAATGCAAATAAGAATAATTATCTGCATAATATTATTAAAGCTCAACAAATCAAATTGTTATTATAGGTAGATCATAGTTGAATTATTTTAATCAACAATAAGACATAATTTACGATAATGAACAGGATGATGTATGGTAAAAAAAATAGTATAACTTTCAAGTAAGGATACAACGATATGCAAATTTTTGAATTTTATTTGGCCAACAAACAGAACCTCTATGTTCGTTCACTCTCAAAGCCTAGAAATTCTCACGTTAATCGGAGAAAAATAGAAAAATAAAAATTACCCACCACTGCCATTATGGTAAAAATTAGCCTAAAATACCTCTGTGTCTAAATAAAAATCACCCACCAATGCCATTATGAAAAATGAAATATAAAATACTATTTAGCTATGTATCAGTTACAAATATATACTATTAATAGAAACTAAAGCTAGCAACAATCAATCAAAATAAAATGCAAATAAGAATAATTATCTGCATAATATTATTAAAGCTCAACACATCAAATTGTTATTATAGGTAGATCATAGTTGAATTGTTTTAATCAACAATAAGACGTAATTTACGATATGAACAGAATGATGTATGGTAAAAAATAGTATAACCTTTAAGTAAGGATACAACATGCAATTTTTTGAATTTTTAATACTAGCCGCGTAAATGCGCGGGCTATACGCCTAGTTACATATATAGGAAAAGGAGCACACACCATAGAGGAATTATCATGTTATGCCTGGTAATTCTAAAAAAAACTTCAGAATGAAGAAAAGAAGCCATTCCAGGAGTGTTTGTTTTCTCATAGGAGAATCCATCCTCCAGTAAAGTTAGTTCTGCAGAATGAAGAAAAGAAGTCATCCCAGGAGTGTGTGTTTTCTCAGAGAAGAATCCATCCTCTAGTAAAGTTAGTTGTCAATGTCACTACATCACTCACCATTTGGCTATGGGGCGCACAGACAGACAATGTAAAATGGAGGGAGTAGCATTGATAGGCTTCTCTCCATACTATATGACCAAGATGCGTCCATTAACAGTCGATCCCGGCACTTTTGAGTCATCTAATAACAACCAAACCATTCTACAACATTTCCAATCATCCAATGCAACCAGAGACAAATCTCACTTACACTAACCAATAGAACTAATACATTACACGATCACATCTCAGTAACCTAAACAAAAAATATTAAAGAACACTAATTAACGGCCAGAGAGAACTAACGGCGAGCACGCGTCCACGCGAGCGAGCGCGATGCATCTATCCAGCTGTCATGACGCCGCACATAGACCACCCCGTTCACACGAACACGGCAATCACATCACAGGTGGTCGCCGTTCATGAGCGCGCTGGCCGTGGCGCCGCAGGACACGGCCTCCTTGGGCACCTTGCCGACGCGGTCGACGGCCTCGGCGAAGACGACGCCCATGCCCATGTGCAGGTGCGGCTCGATGTGGCAGTGGAACGCCCACACGCCCGGGTTGTCCGCCACGAACCGGAGCGCCGTCCACCCGTACGGGAAGATCACCGCCGTGTTCCGCAGCGGCGGGTCCCGGAGGTTGAGCCGCGCCTCGTCGGCGGCGTCCCCGCGGTACGCGCCCTCGCCGTACCCGAGCACCCAGAAGTCGTGCCCGTGGAGGTGCCACGGGTGCGTCTCGCTCACGTTGCGCGCCAGCGCGTTGGCGTTCTGGAGCACCACGTCCACGGTGGCGTTGTGCGCCAGCACGTACACGTTGTCCCCCGCCGTCGTGTTCGGGTTCGTCGGCGGCTGCCGCACGTCGTACCCCCGGCTGAACGTCTCCGCCGGCCGCGCCGCCGCGAGCGCCGACTTGAGCCCCAGCTTCAGGGAACCCAGGTACGGCGTCGCCGGCAGCACCATGGACACGTTGTTGATGGACCACCTGGTGCCCCCGTCCATCCGGTTCTGCGTGTTGAGCAGCTCGATGCGGCGGTCCGCCGTCGCCGGCGGCGGCGGCGTCCCGGCGCGCGCGCGGATGCGGTACGTGAACGCCTTGCTGTGCTCGTAGTCGTCCCACGCCGGGGTGGCCGGCGGCGCGAGCGCCGGCAGCTTGGACGCGCGGTTCGGGCGGTAGTTGAGCACGGCCAGCGCCGGCGCCGTCCTCGGCGGCCGGCCGCGCACGCCGACGCTGACCCAGTAGTTGGACGACGGGTCCTGGTCCGTCGTCAGGAGGACGGAGTAGCTGTCGCCGGAGTAGATGTCGATGTCGTTGACGGCGAACGGGTCCACGTTGTTGCCGTCGGCCTCCACCACCGTCATCTTGTGATTCTGCCGGCCGAGGAAATGATGGATCAGACAATGTTGATGAACAATCGACGATGTATTCTTGAGAAACTAATAAGCAATTTGCTTGTTTTTCTTACACCGATTGCCAGGTTGAGAGAAGCCAGCGAGGTGGTGCTCGCCACCCGGAGCCTGTAGGTCTTGTTCGGCTGCACGGGGAGGACCACCGGCGCGCACTGCCGGTTGACGGCGGCGCACTGCGTGGCGCCCGGCGTGTGCGCCGCGGCCATGGAGCAGTTGAACTGTCCCCTGCCATTGATCAGCAGAGACTGCAGCGGAGTTCCAAGAACAAAACAATGCGTGTCAGCATCATCATATATACATTCTAATACAAAAAGAAAAGGAAAACTAGGCAGAGTAGATTGAATTTTCGTCATGTGCTCGACCGATTTCGGTGTCTGCCGAATGAAGATTCCGATTTACATCAACCTAAGTAAAGCACAAATGCACATTTCACAATGCTCTGTTCCAGGTTTAAGTTATCAGCTCAACTATTGGAAACTTTGGCATGCTAGTAACAGAGGTCCTGTTAAACCGTAAACTTGCCCAAACCTTGCTACTCACAGGCTGTGACCTTTCCCTGCCCAAACAGAGGGTGTGAATCAGCTCTGAAGCATCCCAGTTTCAGACTTGCAGGACACCCCAAGAAGGTACATGCATCGCATTGCAGCAATACATGCTCAGAGGATGGTACAAGAAGAGGGGTCCCCTGCCAACGCGATGCGCTCGTGCCTGTTGACCTTTTTCTGTGCTGATCCTGCCCACCCAATGGCCGATCCTCCCTACGCTGCTCTGCATCCATCATGCGTCTGCACAGAGCCACAGAGACATGTTCCCAAGATGCAGAGAGAAAGTCACCTGCATATGGACGCTCTCGTCTCTGCACCATCACGACGTGATAGCATGTGTCATTGTGTCCTCTCCCAAGATCATGTGGCCCTGACCGTGACTTGTGAGGCCGCCATAGGCACGAAGGCATGGCCCGCCTGCCTTTTGATTCTCCTCCCTCCATGATCTACAATCCCCCATCTTTTCTTCAGAAAATTATGTCTGTGTGCACAACGCAAACAATGCACAGGATGGCAGGGCACAGGGCTGTGCCGGAACATGATCCACACTGCCCTTTTTTTTTGGACACACATGCTGCTGGCATTTGTGCCCAAAGTGCCCTACACTTGATGCGCTTTCTCAAAGTGGGGGTACTTCTTTCCATGAAGTCCAATGGGCTTGGGCTGCTCGGGGCGCCATCTTTTGCCTTTCTGATCTGTGGGGCCAGCATGCATGCTAAGCTTTTTGGTTTTTTTTTTTTGAGCAAGGCAAAGCTAGATGTGTGCACTGCTGTCCATTGCCGGTTTATCACCATCAGCAGAGATCTTTGAACCTTTTCAGTCTATGGCTGGCCATGGTTGTGTTTAGCTTTAGGGACTGTCCCGGCAAGCCCCGGCGCGGGGTTTGTGCTAGTATCCAATCAAGAGGATGAAGAAATTTTCGTAGCAAACAAATTCAGGCCATGCCTTGTGTGTAGTGTAAATATCTGTATGGCATCCCCATAATTGAGGTCCAGTGGTATGCATCATTGCATATTATCAGGTAATACCTTGTTTTCTAATAGGAATGTGTCTCTTTCTGTGGTGTTCAAACAGAAAAGTGAATGGGTGTAGAAGCAAGTGGCAAGTTGATTTGGAGCCAAGTATATGAACATGCTTGGTTCAGCTTTAGTAACTGCCCCGGAAAATCCGGGCATTGTCCTAAGCTACGGTGCAAGGATCCAACCAGAAAGTTGAAGAAATCCTAAGAGCAAACAAAGTCAGGCCATGCTTTGTACTGTTCTAAATATCAGTATGTCATGACAATAATTGTGTTCAAAGCAACATGTTGTGTTTTCTGAAAGGAATTTGCCGCCTTCTGTGTTTTTCGAACAGGAATATGCAATGAGGGTAAAAACACTCGAGAAACTGATTTACTCTGACAAGTTAGTATAACTGCATTGCATTTGTATTTTATCAGTGTCTATATATAAGCACTATCTTTTCATAAACCTACTCGAGAAACTGATTTACTCTGACAAGTTAGTATAATTGCATTAGTATGACTGCACTGCATTTGGGTATTCTCAGTGAGTCCTAAAACCCCTGTTCTTTCATAAATCAGTTTGGTGCCATGTTTCACAAATTGCTGTCGAATTACCATGTCTAGAACAACAGTGAAGTGAATCATCTTCATGGCAAATATATTGTACAGTTAAAATGGTCAAAGTGAACACTGCAATCCTCTGAAGTTACCATGGCAGCCAAAATGCAAAACAGTAACAGTGCAGATCAGTTGAGATCATGGACTGTGCCGTACCTGCGGCTCGCCGATCCACCTGAAGGGCTTGGAGGAGAGGGCGACCATCTGGGTGTGGATGCTCTCGTGGTACCAGTCGCTGAGCAGCAGGTTGAGCTCGCCGTCGTACTTGAACGGCTCCTCCTCCCCTTCGGCCACGTCGACGATCAGCGACCCGTACAGCCCCGCCGCCCTCTGCATCCCGTAGTGCCCGTGGTAGAAGTACGTCCCCGGCTGCAGCCACGAACAAAATTCTTCAGTTTCAGTTGATCTCATGGCATGAACATTCAGGCACAATTGGGTGAGCGGTGATCAGCAGCTGCAATCACCTTGTCGACGACAAAGCGGTAGGTGAAGGTTTCTTCAGGGTTGATGGCGCACTGGGAGATCGCCGCCGTGCCGTCCATCCACGGCGTCCCGATCTGCCATGATCCACACCACGCCACCATTGAAACGTTAGCAAAATCGCAAAGGACAAAAATTCCCAGGTTTGTAGCCAGCTCTGTCTGAACTCTGAACTTTGAACTTTTCCTTCCGAACAGAAAAAAGTAGTCTGAACATTTGACAGCAAACCGACGCGCAGTGCAAGCAATTCTTGCATGCGCGCTGGCATGGTGCTCGAGTGAGTGATGGATGGTTTACCTGTCTGATGCCGTGCCAGTGGATGACGACGCCCTCGGTGTGGAGCGCGTTCTTGAGCTCGACGTGAATGGTGTCGCCGGCGCGGGCGCGGATGGTCGGGCCGGGGAACTGCCCGTTGATGCCGATCACCACCTTCTCCTCGCAGTCCGGCGACCAGAACATGTTGCTGATCTCCCACTTGAAGTGCCGGGCCTTCGCCGCCGCGGCGCAATGCGGCCGGGCGGCGCTCGCCAGGAGGGCGCAGCACATCGCGGCCAGCAGAGGAAGCCCCATGGCTCGCTTGCTCTGCAGCCTACGCCACTCCCAACAGTCACTTCACTCACCTCCCCGGGAGAGCGTTTCAGATTCAGAGGCAGGTTGGAGATGGCAAGAGCCAGGAGATGACTTGAGCACCGCTTGGGGTTTTGTGAAAGTTGGTAGCAAAGGATGTCTGTGCCTGTGGTGGTCAATTTATAATGGACAAAAAGTTTATCTCATCTCAGTTTCTCTTCCCATTTTTTTAATTCCTTTTCTCAAAGAAAATTGGCGATCGAATTATGAACAACAAAGTAGTTATAGTGGAGTTAGGTTGGAGGCAGAGTAGGCTGTTTCTGCTAACGCCTGCGTTCGTAGGCAGTTTCCTGGTCGCTCGCAAAAGGTCTGCAGAAATAGCTCAGCCCCCACTAATTTTTTGTTGCATCTTTCTGGTAGAGGAATAAAGAGTTTCAGATCATGTTCATGCTTTGGGCATATAGGTCTGATGCATGTGACGAAGGACTCCTACTTCGTTCTGTGAGCCTACCGAAATGGTTTTATGCAAAGGCTACAAGTGAACGTGTCGGTGTGATCGTATTTCTGATGGATCACACATGCTCCATGCATTTGTTTGGAAAGCCGCGTTGGATTTGGCAAAGGTGTTTCACATCTTTCCCTTCGATTGAACAACACCATTGCGAAATTTCAGCAAACGTGTTTCCTTTTTTTTTTCTTTTTGAATTGGCAAAGTTTCTCATGTGTTGCTTTTGCTTATCAATCTCCACATTGTTTTTGTAGTACTAGTACAAAATTCTAGAATGCATTTTGCACAGTTTACTAGTTACAACATCGTTATGCATTTTGATTTGAAGGGAAATCAATATGGTTTATTACTTCCTTTGTCCACAATACTTCAAATTAGTTACAATTGTGTGTTCAGGTTCTTTAGCTGTGCCAGCTACAAACAGCTAATTCTGATTTTAGGTAGTCACAACCTGTAAAGCATTTATTTATAACAAATACAGTGCATATATACATCTTACTATTACTAATTGAAGACTCATTTTAAGCCTCCAGGTGAAACCTCCTAGGATCCTACTTGGACACTATAAAAAAAAAAGAGAAATCCTAGATTTTTTCACAAAATCAGAAACATCTGGCCATCAATCCGACAACTCTAATCATAACAGTCGTTGGATCTATTATCTTTCTTAATAAATTACCTACCTCTGGCATTACAAAAATAGACTAAAATAACCCCTAAATATGTATCTAAATTACCCACCTCTACCATTATAAAGAAAATCTAAAGTAACCCTCAAATCTTCGTGTAAAGTACCCACCTATACCATTATAAAAATAATGCAAATAACCCACTAAATTTGCATATTATATCCAATTATGTCATTCTGAATCTAAACTAAAAAAATTATAACAAAATATTAAAGTGAACTAATATAAAATTCTAAATTACTATTTATATCATTATTAAATATTATTTATGTTATTGTTTATATAAAAATACTACCCACCTATGTGTCACCATGTATTCATGTATGATGGAAAAGATAAGAATACCAATTCACAAACAAATAATTAATTAAATATATATCAAACATACATGAAGGTGTGATGCAAAATGAAATCTATAAGTTTTCAAAAAAAATGAAATCTATTGCAACTAGATAATGATAAATTTGTATTTTAGAGTATGCGTTAGAATATTTAATAAATGAAATAGGGCATGATTGGCTAGTGTTTCATGCAATAGATATTCCTTCTAAAATGTTGTATTTTAGAGTATGTGTTAGAATATTATAATTATTAGCTATAAATCTTATTTTTATATTAATTCTAATTGACATGTGCGGGAGCATGGGTTGATTGGCCAGTGTTCGTAATCACTTGCGCAATATAAATCACTAATTCTATTCTCAAAAATCTAGACGTGACATCCACATTGTTCAAAAAGCTATACATAGTGGGCAATACAATTATACAGCTTGCACTACATAGTAGTGCAGCTGTTGTTTAATTGCAATTCAACATGTGTTTCATCCTGGTGCTCAAATCATGTTGTTTCTTCACTCACAGCACTCTGGTGCTTTGCGTCAAATGAAAAACATCATTGTGGCATTGTTCATAATGACTGCCTTAAGGGTCAAGATAAAAGGCACTAGAGGCGCCATTTCAGGCACATGATAACACAGAATTCCTTTTTGCCTTTTCTTTGACCACATTTGTCTCTGGAATTAAGTACCCCGCACGCAAGGGATTATCGATTTTCTTCAGCTAGCGAATTCTATTCGCTTCACACTACCTGTTAGGAAAAACATGGTAGAAAAGCAACGGGTATAAAAGAAAGATATGATAAAACCTTATGTACACAGGCCTATGAACAAAAAAAAGGAATAAAAAATTAAAAACCACATGAACGCACTAACATGACTATCATTATAACAAAAAGTTATAAAGCAGAGGGTTCTATACGAAATCAATCCCATGTGGCTTCAAAGTTATCTATTGTATGAAACAGCATTTTTTTTTAAAAAAAGAAGGAATATTAGAACAAATCCAAAAACATAACATTATTGTTCATACCATCTCTTTCATCATCTGCAGAACTTACATCATATAGTTGCAGGACTGGGTAGATAGATGATGAAGAGAAATCGTTTCGTTGAATACAACATCCACTTGAAAGTTGAAATTGTCCATATACATCTTCCCATTTTGCTGTAATGATTCTTTCACGGTCACATTTTCTATGGATGTACCAGGAGAAGTAAATGCATCACTTTACTCGCTTGCCATTCTGATGTTACTCCTCACTAAGTCGCTGCTATACCTTCGTCGTAGTCTGTCTTTTTCTTAAAAGAAAAGATGGTGATGCCTTGCTCACACACATGCTCTGTTCGCATCAGCCAGCCAATAGTACTTTTCTCTCATAACAAATCAGTACCAGCCAGAAAGCAGTATTTTTCTCTCATAACAAATCAGCACCAGCCACAGCCAGCTGAACAGAGCCATAGTTTGTACACTGCCCACTCAGCAGAGTTCCATCTTTGTCTATATGATATCTTTAGTTCTTTACCTTAATGGTGTTAGTAGTAAGGTAATGAGAGTCTCAACTGCTGGATCAAATTATATTCCAAGAGAAACCATGCATGCATACCCACATACTTTACCTTTGGCTGACACGAATTGCATTATTCTCAATGTGCACCAACAGTTATACATGGAAAAAGGTGACTCACCACACTTTGATCATCATCATGAGGTTCTTGAAAATAAAAAAGGCCCGCAATGAACGTATTTCAAGCCATGAGGGGGACCAAGCAGGCCTATCCAAGCAACTGTGCACAGAGTGGCTGCAAACACGCATGGCCCACCAACTAACGACTCATTTTGGTATACATGACGTCAGGACTCAGGACCCACTTGTCAGTGAGAGACATCTTAGAACTACTTCACATGGCAGAGGGCTCTTGTATACGTGTCACTACTACAAAATAGGCCTTTGTTCCAGGTCATTTGTCCCGGTTACCTTTGGGCCCGGGACAAAAGGTGGCTTTTCTCCCGGGTCCAAAGGCTAGCCGGGCCAGGGGGGGACAGGGGCCTTTTGTCCCGGGTGGAGCCACCAACCGGGACAAAAGGCCCCCCTTTTGTCCCGGTTGGTGGCTCCACCCGGGACAAAAGGTCCAACCCTTTTATCCCGGTTGGTAACACCAACCCGGACAAAAGGGTGACCCTTTTATCCCGGTTGGTGGTACCAACTCGGATAAAAGGACCCTTTTGTCCCGGTTGGTGTTACCAACCCGGACAAAAGGCCCCTCCACGTGATAGTTCAAAAGGGAGTTATTCTTTACTGAGTCACATGTATTACTTAGGTGAGTTGGCAAGCAGGCCATGCGCTAGGCAATAAGTCTTGGGTTCCAATCCCGCAGGGTGCAAAGATTTTTTAGCGCGAGGGACATTTTGTCCCGGTTTTACCAGGGCTTTTGTCCCGGTGGCCGAATCCTGGTTCCAAAATCGGGATAAATAGCCCTTTGGAACCGGGACAAATGACATATTCTGTAGTAGTGTGTGTATTTCCACAACCTCTTGAATTGCAACCAAGACACACTTTTGCGTTGCATTGACATCTTGGAACTACTTCACATCGCAGTCGCAAGCGTTCCTGTTGGTTCACATTGACCCATTGTTTCTTTCGGCGCACGAGTAAAGCGAAGACCATGCAAAAGATGCCAAAATCTTGCCAACCTCCGGCAAAAGCACAACAGGCAGGTCCCAGCTAGCTGAGAATCTAGCGTATTGCTTTTTTATTTACATACGCGGAACCTCTTAAATTCTGTGAGGTGACGCTACAAAATTTGGGCATATATAAGACCAAGCGCGTGCTCAGTTGGTAGAGGGGTGATGTTGAGCGTCATGTTTATGGGGGTTTGAATGAACTCTCAGATGTGTGCCTACTTCTAAACTTTAAGCGAAGTACATGCTATAAATCTTGAATGGCTGCAAACAGAAGTGAAATCCATCATTATGTTTTTACTCATACCCACTGACTTAGGAGTCAAGATAAAAAGCACTGCAGTGCAGCCTACAGGAGCTAGTAGTTCCAGGGTGCAGGCATATGATGACACATAGTACTAGCTCCTTTTTGTCTGATTGGCGCCAAGAAAGCAAGACATACACATTTTTTTTCATTTTCTTTAACAAAGAATTAGATTCACTTCATACTTCAGGGGTCATGATTGAACCAATTAACTAGATCATCGAGATAACCTGTGGTGGTTCTTTGTTGCATCCAACATCAAAACGTCTACCTTGCCATGAATATTGTGGATTCCTTGCAGCAGCAGCAACCCCCGGGATTGCCAAACGGAGAACAATCCAAGGGAGGTGGTAAAAGGCCACGCTTTACGTGGCTGCCATTTCGGTGTCGATCACCGCTTCAGTGGTAGCAGGCAGGCCCGTCGAAGAGGGTGTGCGAGGTGGGCGCTCGCACAGGGCCCCGAAATAGGTGGGGCCCCCAAGCCCAGGTATAGTATAGGTCTGTATGTTCGTCCGTGACACTCAGCAAGTTCGTCCGTCAGGTACTCTGGTATTTTGAAGATCAGCCGTCTAACTGATTGGTGCTTTGGTAAAAATCGGTTGATAATAAGTCAATAATAAAATACTCGAACAAAGGTGTAAGTAATAACTTGTAGTTGCTCCTTTTCAAAGATTAAAAATGAAAACATCTCAGATGTAGGTTTAATTAGTGGTTAGATTAATCAACAATGGCTTAAATGTTTTATTTGTTCTATAATCCAATAATTATACCCGCCCCTAGTGGTTTAATTAGTGGTTAGATTAATCCAAAAGCTTTTAGGGACGGGAGGAGGCGTCACCCGCTCTTGGAAATCAATTTATACGGGCTGCTCCTGCATCTAAATAGGAGAGGGGCAGGTGCTACAGTAGCTCCGCTCCCTTTGTAGGAGCGGTTACATTTTGACAGCCCCTAGAAAAAATAGGATGTTCCTACAAATTATTTTTGCAGTAGTGAAAGTTGTTCTAAAATGTGTAAGAAGAGACAAAGAATACAAGTACCCGCTCAATCTTAATTAGTAATATTAGAATAAATACTTTAAAAAAAAAATTAGGATCCCAATTTGCATTTCGCACGAGAGCCCCAAATTCCTGGAGACGGCCCTGGTAGCATGTCAATCCTACTGCCATCGTCGTCACAGATTTGACTCCTTGTGCAACAGCTAACCCATCATGCAAGCCAGCCGTGCCTCTTCTAGCTAGCGATTCCGCGTGCTCGCGCACCCGTTGTTTTTGTTGGCTTCTGATGGCTGCCTTTCCTGTGGAATATATTCTTCTTCTTCTGAATTTTCAGTGTTTACCTTTACAGTTTGCAAGCACGACAGAGGCAGCGTAACCACAAGGTTTTGGCACTCAAGTAAACGGAGTGGACTGGGGGATACAGAAATTTCCAAGGGAAAGTCATGCGTGCATCCACACATACTTTGCCTTGGGGTCACTTGAGGTGCGCCATTTGTACGTACCTGAAGAAGGTGACAACCACTTCTTTTTTGTGTTGTCGAGAGGAAGTTGTAACGAACATGGCACTATTTATGCCATTTCGAGTGATTTTGGTGATCGAATGACAACACAACACTTGGACTAATATGATTGTTAAGATGATCATTCTCAGGCTTTTAGGTTCAAGTGATGACAAAGAGAAAGAGAAAATAGGCGTAGCAAGGCCCGAAGGGCAGCCCCTACGCTTGTCGGAAGAACCGGCGCTATGAAGTTTGGTGCAGAAGGGAATCGAAGCCAAGTCAGCTTATAGGCACCGGTTGAACCGACGGGTCAAAAAGGGGCATCGGTGCATTGGGCGTCCTATGTTCCAGAGACGATGTCAATACCCCAGGAGAAGATTCTTCAGCACCGGTTGAACCGGTGAGGCATCGGTGCATACCATCGGTGTAATGACGTCAGCGCCGAGGAGAAGATTCTTAAGCACCGGATAAATCGGTGATGCATCGGAACAAAGCATCGGTTCAACCGGTGGTCACTGCATCAGCTGTCAGGACTTCAACGGCTACTTCGGTTTATGAGTGACCGGAAGAACCGACGCTACCCCTGCCAGAGGCATCGGTTCTTCCGGTGATACGCAGATTTTCAGCTGACCGTTTGAGCAACGGCTACAAGACTTGGTGGCCTATATATATGCCTCACCCCGGCCATTTGAAGATTGCTGGAGTCCCAAGACACCTCATACACATCCAAGAACATCTCCAAGCCATACAAGAGCTCATAGATCATATCCTTAGCTTATAGCACTAGCTTTGTAAAGTGTGAGTGCTAGATTAGCTCTTAGTGAGTGTGATTGCAAGGCCTTGAGCCTTTGTGCTGTGGTTCTCTAGTGAACCAAAACAAGAGCTTAGTGCGCCGGCACCTTGGAGCGTGAAGCTCGCCGGCAACGTCATCGACCCTCCGACTTGGTGTGGAGCGGCGACGACACTTTGTGCGGGGGACGTGGAGACCCCCATCCTTTGTGGAGAAGCTCCTTAGTGGAACCCGGGGCCAAGGTGACCGTGATTGTGTTCACGGAAGAGACTTGGTGGCCGAGTAGCAATACTCTTAGTGAGTGCTACAACAACGTGGATGTAGGTGTGCCTTTGTGGCTAACCGAACCACGGGATAAACACCCGCGTCAAGAGTTTGTTATCTCCTATCCCGCTCTTTAAGCTTCCGTATTTCATACTAGCAATTTGTGTGCCTTTACTTTCATAGAATATTTTCTTGATAGGAAAGGCTATAGGTTGCTAAACTCTTTTGAGATAGGGGTTTCACACTAGAACAACCTAGTTGCACATCTAGATAGCATGTTTTAGTTTAAGTTTTGTGCAAACTAGTTGGAGCCATAGGTCTAAGTTTTTATTAGTGCCTAATTCACCCCCTCCCCCTCTTAGGCTAGAGCACCCGAACACTTTCAGAAGTGACAAGCACTTTGATGGTGTTCGTGTACATTGCTTGTTGTCCATGGTGTGCGAATAAAATAGCTTGGAGAAACAATAGCACATTTTCCTTTGGCCGACCAAGTGGTGTGGTCTTGAAAAAAAGTTTACATGAAACTATCAATTATGATAGTTACGTCATAGCTAGCAATTAATGATTGCAATTAGCATGGCGTGGTGACTGATGACGCATTTGCGAGAATGGGCACGGTCGGCGAAGGCAAGCTCCATCCGGAATTGGAGGCGAGTGTGGAAGACGAATTCTGTTGGCAGTAGTGAGGATAGGGGGACAATTTTACGCGTTGGTTCTTGTTTTTTCCCCCTTTGTTTCTTTCTGTGCAAGCGTTTTCTTTTCTAGTGATCCATGGCTTTGCAGAGTTGGTACCAATTGCTTCAGTGCATGTACCAACGAGCTGTTAGAAATTTAGGCAATTTCAGTGGCAATTTAATCTAGAAAAATATAATCAACATGTTTGTGACATCAGATATATGCATGTTATATGCATGTGTGATCCAAATGTGATTAGCATATAGATAATACTAATTATCATAAGAGCAATATACCCAGCGGCTGAGCCGAATGCACTAGTCGACATAGTGCCTGTTGATGTAGTCGTCCCGCTCGATGCAGTGCAGAAAGGAAGCAATGACGATCAACAACGAGACGCCGGGAAGAAGATGATCGTCACCGACACCGGCAGGAAGGAGAGGACAAAGCGTGCCGCTTGCGGACACTCCCCAAAAACATGATTGCCGGCCTTCACCCAAGCAGGTGAACTCAAGGACAGCAGCGTTTCGGAGGCCTACTCTTCCGGTCCTTGTGCGCGCAAGAACTGGAACGGAGATGCTTTGGATGCAGCAGAAAAGTGGAGACCAGTACTCGTTCAAAAGCAAATTCTTGCTATTTATCTTGCATGCAGCTTAGGAATCGGAACAGGTGCATACACCTGCGGCAAGGCCAGCCCAGCGTGGAGTAAAACTCCTCTTAACCCCTCATTAAGTTTCCTCATTAGGAACCAAAAACTCCCATAGGTTACTATTGCCCATAATTAGTATAGCATGCACCACGTACCCTATGTACGTTACTTCCAGCTCTAATTGGCTTGAATAGCATGCACCATGTAATTATAGACATGGGCCAGCGTTACCACAGCGGCATCCAACATTCTCAATGCGCAATATTTAACACGGGTCTTAGAATTTATTCGATTTAATTAAATAGAATATGAGCCAAGCCCACATTAAATCTAACACGAGCAAAGGGAAGCCCACTGCATGCATCTCCTGGTGATTTTACCAGCCTCTTGGCCTACGTGTCGTGAAGCTTTCTTTCTGTTTGGAATCGCAGCGAGAGTGAGGTGGCTCTGCAAAAAGCTGGACGGCCATGCGTGTACTTTTCGGCTTTTTCACGCCAGAATCTGTATCAGGCGGTCCGCCAGCAATTTTCCCTCGTTTTCAAGCAGGTGCCATGCCACGATGCATGCCTGCGCACCTCAAGAACATACCAGTACGTGAAGAGTTTGTTTGGGCCAAGCGAGATTAGATCCAGCATGCCACCCTTGTCCTTATTGCTCTAGCTTCGAATCCACACTTCTCTAAACAGACCCAAACATGTGAACGGATCCAGCGCCGAATGCTTTCAGCTAAGCTTTGTTTTCGAGTGCTCTGAAAAAAAACGCGGAAACACACACACACACACACAGAAACCGTAGAAGCCATTCCTTGGGAATTTTAACTTTTTATGGATCTGTATTGAAAATTACCAAAGGGTGAAATTTCTTTTAGCAGCAGCCAAAAAATATACGGACGTGCCCAGATTTGGGGTTATTTCTTCTTTGTGGTATTTTTCTTTGCAAGAAAGACCTCATATCAGTAGTAGGACTAGTAGCGCTACTACCCTTGTTCCTTGTCATGATTTGAACCTAAAAAGTTGCAATCACTCAATTCATTGCATTACTCTAGAATTGTCACAAATTAACAAACAATCGCCAATCGAAATCGCACGCTGCTAATCATCAAGTGATATGTCTCACCTTCTTTTTTTTTTCAAAATCGCAGAGCCCTAGGGGAAAAGGAACAGCCGAACTGCCGAAGAGGAAGAGGGCAAGAGGCGAACGGACGAAGGCCGAGGTGCCGAGCGGCGAGGCGGCGACTGTGCTATCACCGTGGAGCGGCGCATATGTAGGCTGTCAATGTGCCGCACGCGCCGCTGGCTGCACCCGGCGGCCGGCCACCCTACGCTATGCAGCGTAGGCACCCCCGCACCAAACTGCCGGCCTGCCGCGCAGAGCCGCAGACTGCGGATGCCCCAGCGCCAGGCCCGCCGGAGGCCACCAGCCGGCCGCCGCTAGCCCATGCCTGCCCTGCGTCGCTAGGCTTCGCTGCCGCTACAGCCATCCGCCTACGGCGGGAGTTGGGATGGGGAAGGAAATCGAAATGGTGGCTGGCTGGGCTGCTGGGGACCTGGGGTCCATGCCGGTTGAGGGGGGAGCAATTTGGGCCTCGGCAACTGGGCCTGGAGGAGGGAGTGTAGTGGGCCATTTGAACATAAGACGCAATATGAGCAGTTTTGTGGTGTTAATTTTCTTTTTTTTATACATATACATGTCCATGTTATATACTATGTATGTATATAAATTTTTTCCAAAGTTTTTAGGTATTCAACTGAATACCATGAATGCATGTGGGGTCCGCCTCTACTTTTATAGGATACAAATCCTTTGAGTTGCCTCCGTTTTTTCTTTTGGCCAAAGGAGATCTACGATCCTGCATCACACACGTCCGGGAGATTTTGTCCTTGTTCTTTATTGCCGAAATAAGGACTATATATAGTGTAAGAAATATGACTCCATTAAGGTTATTATTGTGATGGTGATTAAGTGACAAACCCATCAATGGACTAACCAAATTCATCAAGTGAATAATCTTGGCTCTTTCTGCTTAGTGTAGGCCGTTTTCAGTTTCACGAGATGCTTCATGAATGAAGTTGTTGCATTTCATATCCGTGTAGCAGAACTTCAAGTGAAGCTCTCCGTGAAGCCATTCAAGAAGCTGTGCTAAAAGGGCTTAACGGAATTGGAGGCGAATGGAAGACAAATTCCGTTGGCAGTGAGGATGGGGGACAATTTGCATGAGCTGAAGCGGTGATGGTGTGGGTATGTACTGTTTACGTGTTTGTTCTTATTTCCCCCCCTTTGTTTCCTTCTGTTCAAGCGTTTTCTTTTCTAGTCACCCACGGCGTTGCAGAGTTGGTACCAATTTCTTCAGTGTAGCAACGACTCAACGAGCAAAGAGAAGCCCACTGCATGCATCTCCTGGTGATTTTGCTAACCTCTTGGGGCGTCTATTCCTCGATAAGGCGATTGGAATTGATGAATCATGGCAGCCGAGCGCCCACAGCTCCCCCGTCTCCCCGGCTCCAGCAGCGCCTTGGCCGCCACCCTTCATCGCCGCCGCGCTGTCCATCCACCGCCGCCCACCAGGGGTCCCAAGGAGTGGTGGACTTAGGAATTAAAACTAGGGTAGTCCTCGCAAACAATTTCAAAGCACAATTCGGTATACTCTAATAGCACAAACGATATTTCTCGTTCGATTCTTCACTAGATTCAACCTAGAAAATACCATTTACACAGTTGCAGTTGCCATGAGTGTTGATAGCTAAAATTAGCATCAACCGGTCTGACCAAGCGGTCTGACCGGTTTGGTGCTGTAGCCTATCCGGCAAGGGCCCGACCGGTCTAGGAGGAGTCCGAGTGTAATTAAGGATTTTTGTAGATTTAGATATGTAAAAGGAATTCCTTGCATGATAAGTTCATCCCACCCTATAAATATAAAGGGTCACGGCCGATTGATGCATCCAATCGATCAAAATCAATACAACTTCTATTTTTTATGGTCTTTATCCTTTTTCTCCAAACCCTAGCTTTTCCAACCTCCATCTGCTGTTCTTCCTTCGTCTCTGTGACGTCTGAAGGCATTCTAGGTGGCCTGCCGATCCTAGAACAACCTACATGCGCCCGCTCTGACAGGTCCCTCCCAGGCGAGCATTCGTCGGACTTTGCCGATTCACCCTGACGACCGGTCTGATAGGTCCGACCGCTCCACGCAGGAGGCGCTGTATCAAGCCCATCCTCGTGCCACGTGATCTAGCGCGTTCGTGTGTTGATCCGTAAAAAGCGTCAACATATTTTTGGTGACTCCGCTGGGGAAGAAAGATCTTGGTTAGCAAAACTGATCTAATCTGTCCCGAAGAAGATGGGCTCCAACACTGAAGTCAAAGGACAACATCATTGAAGCAATGACCAATCATCTTCATGAAGATATTCGCTTGATGCTGGAGGAGCGCAAGAAGAAGCACGATGAAGAAGATTTGAAGGTGGCACTTGCAAGCATTAAGGTCGATCGACGAGGCAAGGACACCAAGATCGAGGAAGTCGACTTCGCTTCTACCTCCACAGATGCATCTACTGAGGTAACACCTGTTGCAAGTGATTCATCTTCTGGTGTTACTTTAGAACAAGTTCAGAAGTTGCTAGCTGAGGGTAATGTTTTGAATTGCCTCTGTTTTTTCTTCTACCAAAGGAGTAGGAGACCTGTGAGGGGAGCGGTGTGCCAGTACCGCCCAAATTAATCCGGCTCAAGTGCACTAACCATCTCCATAAAGGCAATACAGGTTAACACACACTTCAAATGGAGTAATCCAGCAGTGCTGTCGGGTAAAATCCCGATTAAACCAATTAAAACAGGATCGACAAAGCAGTCCAGAGCGTACAACATTCCGCAAATTTTGTAGCACAGAGTATGAAACTGAATTATTATTACAAACTGGGTTTGAATTTAAAAAAGTACAACAAAGTTCAAGTGCGGCGGAAAATGAACGATAGTCTACCGATGAAACAAGACGCACTTCAAACGGAGTAATCTGACAGTGCTGTCGGGTAAAATCCCGATTAAACCACTTGAAACAGGATCGACAAAGCAGTCCAGAACATACAACATTCCGCAAATTTTACAGCACAGAGTATGAAACTGAATTATTATTACAAACCGGGTTTGAATTTATAAAAGTACAACAAAGTTCAAGTGCGGCGGAAAATAAACGATAGTCTACCGATGAAACAAGACGTCATGATGAAGCCCGTACATGACGTCAACCATATCCTCAAATGTACCACCTGAAAAACAAAGCCACAAGCAAGATTGAGTATACTAATACTCAGCAAGGCTTACCCGACTAAGGGTATACTTAGCCCTTTATCTAGACATGCAAGGCTTTTGGCTTGAGGGGTTTATTTTGCCGAAAAGCAGTAAAGAGTAGATCCTTAATTTCAGATTTTAGCTTTCAGATTCTAGTTGAATTAACCATTCTAGGTGAGCATCTATCCAATAGCATACATGGTGGAAACAATTATCTTTCATCAAACAACCAGCCATATTCATCTTTATCATCTTTCATTTCTTACTCTATGTGGTAAAAGGGTTAAGCAGTCCCAAACCATAAGAAGCAGACGATTCGAATCGAATTTGTTAACCTGGACAGGTAGACCTAACACACACGCATGGGGATCGATGTCTCGCTTCGCCCACATGACTTTTTTCTTCAATTCCCGCTTCACGGAACAGGCCCATCGTCCTCGACTACAAGAGCTCACGCCACAGTACGTCGGGTCGTGAGCCTCCTTGCACCCACATGTGGCCGCATGAGAACAACGTTCAAAGACGGTGGGGAGTATGTTCCGACCTCGGTGCAATCCAGTACGCTTAACCACCACTACCACACACTGCGGCTTTATCTATTTTCACTAAACAAACGGGGTATCACAAGTACCATAACCCCGCCCGTGAGCCTTATAGTTGCAGTATATAGTAGATATTCAACTCCTATAATTCTCGCGAGTGACAGAAAATCACTCAACTTCTACCGAACCATTAGCCTAGCCATCTAGCGACCTACGCATACTAGTGTTCAAGCATAGGTACCTAGGATCATGCAGCTAAGGTTCCAAGCAACTCCTGTAAACTTAAATGTGCAAGTAGATAGGCATAATAATAATTTGCATAAATTTAAAATAGATAGGACATGCTCCGGGACTTGCCTGGGATTAACACTAGATCAGTGCTAGTTAGAGGATAATTGCTCGGCGAGCATCTTCCTTCGGTCGTGCACATCGGGATCCATCCATCCATCTTTTAGATGTGTCTACCATTCACCGTCTTCTGGCTCGTCTCCAATATCACGTCATCCACGCGGTTCTTCTATTGTACCTAAATGAAATGCAACAATGCATATGTATGAATGCATGAAAGTGCAACATGCAAAGCATTCATAAGGTACGACACACTAACATAAGCACCTAAAGCTATTTAGTTCAATGATCACTCAAGCATCTCACAGGGATGAGCACATCAAGCTAACTTGTGTAAGTTTTAAAATTTTCTGAGTACTAGAACTATTTATCATGAATTTGTGCTATTAACATGGATTAAAACCAAAACCATAGCTAGAGAGTGGTGATGAGTTTCAAACTTTTACCATAATGTTATGTTAGTATCTTAAGTGCACTGGAAAAGTTTCATCCAAAAATATTCTAGAACATCAAGAACCAAATATAGAATTTATTCCTAGCCTAGTACAGGATCTAATAAAAACCCATAGCTACACTTATCTTTTGGGCCTTAAAATTTTACACAGTGATTGGGTGACCATAATAGACCTATGGTAAAAATATCAGGTTTTCCAGTCATAGAACTATTTTTCTTCATTTAATGTAGTTCTTCTTAACAAAAATCATTTGGTCTAGTTAGGCATAACTAAAAATTCTCAAACTTTTTCTACAGTAACTAGACACTAGTATAGAGGACCTGTAAAATTTGTAGCTCATGAAACAGATCACAACAACTTTAAGAAAAAACTATTTAACCTAGGCATAAATCAAGATTTAATTAAAACTATAGCTAAACATGAGAAATAACCATGAAATTTTTACCAAAGGCTAAACATTTAACAAGAAACCTACTGACCAAAAATGGTGGTCATGTAATGCATATAAATTAAGATCTAAATAAAATTCTAATAAACTTGCATTAATTTTAGAACAAAAACTAATGCTCAAATAAGAAAGTGTATGTAATGAAAGTTGTGGATCTTGTTACAGGGAACACAAATCAATTGAGTTTGTATTTTTCTTATTTTTCTACGATTTTTAAGAGATTTTACAAGTTCAGTGAAAAATTGGAGAAAACCTAGACACAAAGTTACAAAGGGATCCCTGGTTCTTGCATACATGCCCCAGGAAGCTTAAAAAGAATTGCGAAACGGACCCTGGTCGGAAAACAGAGGAGGGGCGGAAAGGGCCGGCCAGCTCCCGGCGAGGGGGCTCGCCGGCGGCGAGGGGCCCGAGGTAGGGGAGGTGAGGCGTTCCGGCGAAAGGCCGGCGAGGTAGGGGCGATGGGGAGGGCGGAGAGCTTCACTGTGCCAAGAGGAACCTATTTGCGAGGTTGATTAGGGCCAAGGGGGACCGGAGGAGGGGCTCCGCGGCGGCCATGCTGGGCGGCTGCGCCCGCTCCTGGGCAAGGGGCAAGCGGGGCTCGGCTCTGGGGCTCAGAGTGGAGAAAGGAAGGGTGAGGACGCCTCTGAGCTCGAGAGAAAGGGCCTAGTGGGTTCGAGAAGAGGGGAGGGCGAGACGCACGGCCGGCTTGGCATGTCGTTGCCATTTCCCATGCACCTCCCCCACATGTACCTCCCCCTACATGGTTGCATGCACATCTTTCTATTGGAAAATACCCGAAAATGATGCACAATTAAGATGTTTAGGTCCACTCTCAAACTAAAATGACTTATATTTGAGGACAAATTTCGAATCCTAGAATGACTTATATTTTGAGGATGGAGGGAGTAGAAACATGATGCGGCGTTGCCGCACGTTTATGCCTCCAATCCTAATGTTGGTTTGAGACTACAAGGATGTATTTGGTTGCATGCATCATGTATATATGGATGATCCTGGATGGTGTGGTTCAACCAAATTCTCAAATTATATCAAGTATTCAAGTGGGATGGCTTCATCTTGTATGAATTGGTACACGTGCCAAAAGATACGCTAAATTTGTAATTTGTTGAACTCATGATTCCTATTTGTGATATTATATTATTCATCATGGCTGAACTTGTATATGGTAGTTGGGTTGGCAAAGAAAATCTTAGAAACTGAGGATCAATGGTGGTCACCCTTGGATGATGAGTGATTGACAACATCGTGTGGATTTGATGTATCTCTTGGCTCGTGATGTGCAGGTGTAGGATGCGGCACGGCGGTCGACGGCGCGCGGTGAAGGTCAGGCGATAGATTCATGCTGAAGGACCGTGGTGAAGGATGGACACGAGTAGGCTCGGAGAAGCGAAAGGTTCATGCCGAGGGAACAAGACGGTGAAGGGTGAATGCGAGTAGGCCTGGACCGAGGGACCTGAGTAGGTCGTGCGAAGCCATGGGCGGTCCACACGGTGCACGGAAGAGCAAGAGTACATGGTGATGAAGATGGATCGGCCAAGTCGGTGAGGACGATGGCGAGCCAAGTAGGCGGCCCGTGCGGCGGGCGCGCGCGAACGATTCGAAGACGTCAAGGCTCGGCGGAAGGTCGGACAGACGTCGATATCGGCGGTTTGACCGGTTTGACCTCAAAACCGGGGATTCAGTCATGTCATGCGGCGGCGTGCGAGAGGGTTTGACCAGTTTGGCCTCAAAACCGGGAGAGACGGGTTTGACCGATTTGGGCCTCAAAACCGTGGACAGACTTGGCGCGGTCAAGGTCTGGGTGGAGGGCACGTGGTATCATCGCGAATCTTGCGTCGAGGCAAAGCGAAGTCGTGTTGACGGCGTGTCTATTCGGGGCTCCAGTAAAAAGATGGACAATTTTGCTCCAACGTGGGCTGTTATTGTAAATAATAGCGTAGGGGTATTTCTGTCTTTTGGAGGAGACTTGGAGGATAAGAAGAGAGGATGGGCAGCCATCCAAATTGGTCGATCAGCAGGCAAGGGCCAAGGGCCTGCATCGACGGTGCTAGGAGCAATCAGCAGGCAAGGCACGTAATTTCGGCTTTGGCTTGGTCCTTGAGTGCAGCAGCAAGGCAACCTCCTCCACGGCACATGAAGCAGAGCAGACCCACGACGCCTACAATGTATTCGATGGAATGCCGCACTAGAACAGCAGGCTGGTGCACAACGTGAGGAGCAGACAGCTTGCAGAAGCAGCCACGCGGCCCAAGGTGACCATACTGCTCTTTTCATTGTTTTTGTTTTGCTTCTCTCACATGCATTTAATTCATGCTCACGTAATTAGCTTGTGTTGATTAGTTCTTGCTCGTGATAATGTGCAGTGGCCTTTTTGCATGTTTAGTTAGCTTTTGTTAATTAGCTTTTTATTCTTGCTAATATTTGCTGATCTTTGCATGCCTAAATAAGAGACCTCTTTTTGTGGTGATTAGTATTAATATTTTTAGTGAGGTTCTTGATCTGCTTTTTGGACTAGCTATGCTTTAGCGTGTTTTGAGCTTTGCTTTTTATTGTCGAACCCTTGCATGCTCATTGAAGTAAGATTTTTACGAGTCTAGTTTGAAAAGCTTTTTCGGCGCTTTAATTAATCGTCGCTTACGCTTTCTATTGTACCTTGCTCGAGTAAATAGCTTTTCGCGTGCTTTCGCTTTGCGTCGAGCTTTTCCTAACCGTTCCTAGGGTGAGCTCGTCGCGAGTTGACTTGTATCACCTTAGCGGTTATAAGAGAGGTGCATTGGGTTGAATTCGGGATATAGACTTTGTTCTCTTTGAGAATTTTTATAGGCTCTCATTCACCCCCTTTGGTCGCATGTCCGGTCCTTCAGAAACAACTTCTTCCAGGAAAACATCCCAAACATAGCAGCGGCATCTTTATATCTCGTAATTCTGAAATAACAAGTAAGAATGCAATCCATACATGCTTCTCACCATATCCAGACGGTTCTTTGGTGGTGGAATAGCAACTGTTGAAATGAATTACCGTATGAAAAAAATACAAATCAGGATATATATAAATTGCTCAAGAAATATATCCAGACTGTGCATGTTTGCTGTGTGCCAGGGGTACACAGCAAAGGCCGGTTTACACTCGGCAAAGTGTTTGCCGAGTGTAACACACGGCAAACAGCTCACGGCATACAACGGTCGGTAAAGAGCTTGCTTGCCGTGTGCTACATTTCGGGCACACGGCAAACACTTTGCCGAGTGCTTTTCTGGGCCCACGACAAAATAAAGAACAGTGCTCGGAACCCCGTTGAAAAGGGCGTTTGCCGTGTGCCGTAACAGCGTGGCACACGGCAAACAAGTGGCTGTTTGCCGTGTGCCAAGCCCCTGGCACACGGCAAACAATGACACCTTTACCGTGTGCTAGGGCAATGCACATGGCAAAAAATGGCACCTTTCCCTGGCACACAGCAAAGGTATTGCCGTGGGTTTTTTCTTCCAGTCCACGGTCAACGAAACATGTCGACCGTATGGCGTAATTTACCGTGAGTTTTTTTAGGGGGGCACACGGCAAATGTAATCTTTGCCGTGTGCGACGTCTTTGCCGTGAGCTGTTTTGTAGGCACACGGTAAATGTTCCCTTTGCCGTGTGCCCGATAAACGGCTCATGGCAAACGATTTGGCACACGGCAAGCGTGCTGTTTGCTTATTTCTGTTGGATATTAAGAAGATGTACACGTCTGACAAAGAGCGATATAAAGAGTATGTGGAGCTACTCTCCATGACTATTTCCTAGGAAACACCAGAGTCAAATAAAGAGGACAGACACCATCTAAAGCAAGAGCATAAGGTGCATCCATATCCTTCACAATCGTAAATTTACCCATGGTGCGCAGGCTGGCGACGCGCCGACGCTGCTCGACAGCGACGGGAGGGCACTGGCTGCCTGCGGGGAGCTCCGAAGGAAGCGTGCTAGGGGCGGCGCTGGAGCGACGCTTCGCGATTACCCATTCCAACCGCCAGATCATAATCGCACGGGTGAGAAATAAGGGTGACGTGGCCAAGCGAGCGCTCAATTTTAGCCCGATTCCAGGGTCGGCTTTCATCTTATAGAGATTAACATGAATATAACAAGTTGAACTCGTAGGGCGCTGTGCACAGTCAAACAAAAGTTTTCGATGCATGCCAATATATAATTATATACAGTGCATCCATTCATACAAACGAAACATGGGTGGATAATTATATACCGACGAGTACAGTGCCGACCATCTATAACATACAGTGTACTACTACTACGTGATAATTGCACATGCATGCTGCTGATTAAACTGCTGATATATATAGTAATAATTCACTCTAGGTAATCGCCGCATAAAGATGAGTAGCAAAGGATACAAGCGGCGGCGGCGGCGGCAGCGGAGACCCTCAAAGCACCACTATCTCCAAGCGGGTCGCGTCCCCCGGCGCCACCGCTGGAGTACGGACAGCTGCCTCTGTGTCTGGACTCGCCACCGCCTCTCTCGCCGACACCATCACAGCAACCTTCCTGGAGATGCGCGCACACGCAGAGGAGCGTCAGATTGAAATATACCTTGTGCGTACGTAATTGTACAGACATATGATCGACGAGCTGAACTCGTACAGAGATACACAAGCATGCTACTAAACTGGTGATATAACTATATATTTCACTCTAGGTATGTAAATGTAAGGTAACCAATCAAGATGAGTACCGAGGGCGAGAGCCAAGGCAATTATGAATGCCCCGGGCGAGGAGGTTTCAACGCTGTCACTGGAGTAGGAACCGCTGCCTGTGTAGGGCCTGCTGCCCCCGCCTCCTTTGCCAATCTCGCCCTCTGCAGCAGCACCGCAAGCACCGCAAGCGCCTCCTTCGCCAATCTCGCCCTCTGCAGCAGCACCGCAAGCGCCCTGGAGTTGCACAGACACGCAGAGGAGCAGCAGCAGTGCTGCCGCCAAGAGCTGCGTCGTCGTCCTCTTGCCTCCCAGTCCCATGGCCACTCTACTGTCTTGGTCGTCGCTTCGCTTGCTTTGCTAGCTGCTGGTACGTAGTAGCATATGTTGTTGGTTGCCTCGGCTAATGGCTGGTCCGGTCCGCCTTTTATACAGCGCCTTATTTCCTAGCTAGCTATTCGACAACTCCGAGTGGATGGAGGACGGATGGGGTCGCGGTCGTCGTTGCATTTGGGTCGACAAGGATCGATAATGGATGGACCTTTCTTAACTTGTTGACCCAGCTAGTAATAAGGAGGAGTTATGTAAACTTGTTGGAAAAATGCATGTAGCAATGCGGCTGGGATGTCGCGGGCAACGTGCCAACTTTACGTGCCGTGTGCGAGCGTGATTATGATAACGAATGAAACTTTAATTTCCTCAGTCCGGCCGGCCAGATCATTTCCATTTGGCATGTATTTATCTTTATCCAGTAAGTTTCGTAGAAAGCACATCTGTTCCGTTCCGTCTATTTGCTAGACCTGGCAGCGCTTCTCCCACCGCCTTTCGGTGACCCAACGAGTAACAGAAAATTAGTTTTACCCAAAATGTCCTTAAGGGCCTGTTTGGACACATACCTGTTTGGATCTATGGCTAAAGTTTAGCTGCAAAAGTGAGAAAAGACTACTTTTATCCCTCGATTCTCTTCTTTATTGGTGGGAAGGGAAAAAGTTAGGGGTAGGTTGGCCTTTTCCTAAAGATTTGGTTTCCATTAGCACTTCTCATTCAGCTAATGCTTTTTCACTTTTTTGGGGTGGGCTAAAGTTTAGCACATGCATTAGCACTCCTGTTTGGATGGGCTAATAGATGGAATGGAAGTGCTAAAGCACTTTCATCCATTAGCACTTGGATTCAAAGAGACCCTAAGAATTGAAGCTCTAAAATGGCTTACAGTAAAATTAAAAAAAGACAGAAGTTGGCTTCACGGCTCCGGCTCTTTTCCTTGCTAAGCACTAAAGTTTTTTCTTAAAAATTACCCAATTACCATGATCAAATTTTTTTAAATGACTTCAGCGCTATAAAAAAAATAGATGATCGATTTACCACAAGAGCCACAGTTGAAGGCTATTTTCACACGAGCCGGAGCTTTTTTTTAGATCACACAGTATAACTCCGACACTCACAATGGACGCACACTCATACCCTTATGAACACATATGCAAATCCTATCCCTATGAGTATTTTTAAAGACTGAGCTAGCAAATCTTCGAATGGGAGCCTGAGCTAACACGCCCATTGTAGCCTACAAATACCAGTGGGACCCGGTGCTGCCATATTCTCTGACCTGCCATGATCCGTGGCCGACGCTAACTCTGTGGTTGCAATTGCAAGTGCAACTAGAACCAACAACTAGCGTCCAAGTGTCGTCCACGTGAACATTTAAATCCATCATTGCAACACCTACGCTATGCATCATGCATGTCTGTGTACTATTGGATGGCAAGAAGGAGCAAATAGTGTTAAGTGTGGACGGTAGCTCGTCATTGCGGCCACCGGCAATGCCGACAGAAGCTAATGGGCGTGTTGGAGTTGAAAAATCAGAAAAAATTATCGGTATTTACCGCCGAGCCTGCTCATGGATACTCTTAGCAATAGAGTTTGTAGGTAGGAATCGATGGCTTTGGAACTCGATGGTGCAAGGAATACGAAGATTTAGACAGATTCGGGCCGCGAGTTGCGTAATACCCTACGTCCTGTGTGGTGGTTTGTATTGCCTTAAGTGTAGATGTGTTTTGAGGGGGTCCCTGCCCGCCCTTATATATCCGGGGCGATAGGGTTACATGAAAAGTCCTACCTGAGTACAGTTGGAGTCCTTCTACAACACGATCGGGTAGTTTTCTTGTACCACAGCTAGTTCTACGCCTATTCGAGTAGTTACAAAAGAGGTAAGGTACACCCATGAGCTATCCCTTACTCTAGAACATTCTATGTCTGTAAGCAGTCCCGCTGCCCCGGGTCTGACAAGCCCTCGAGCTCTTCGTAGCCGAGTCCTGCAAGCGTCGAGTACTTGACTGGGCGTCTTCGAGTCCTTCAAGTAGTCAGAATATCTTTCTGGTTGCTTCTGACTCTTCCTTCAGATACGTCGAGTAGTCCTTCAAGTACTTCCGTTTGCTTCGAGGCTGTGAGGTGCTCAAGCCTCAAAATCTTGATCATATATGGTGTGCGAAGTACTCGCGCTCCATATGGAGTAGCCCCCGAGCCTTAGATTGAATCGTAGAATTAGGCTGAGGGTCACTTCAGTCTCTTTTTTTCATCTTTATTTTTTAAAAATGTTGAGGACAGTCTTAGCAAAGGTTGCTTCATAGGAAGGCACAAATTAAATAAAGTGCAAAAGGTTATTGCTCTGATTTGGACATGTATACTACATAGATTGCTAGTGGGTGTGCATATATAGTCCAAGCAGGTCCACAGTCGCATGCGAATGGTGAGGTGCCTGAAAAATGCAACCACTTTAGCCAACCATTAGTCTTTTTTGCGCAGCAACAGCAGCAGCAGCAGAATTCTCTGCAATGATTTCATTTCAGAAAGTAATCAGATCGATCGGCTCGTCAAAAAGGAGAATCATTTCATGACTTGGAACGATTCAACGCGGTTTTAGTAGAGAGATAAAATAGAGGTTCAACGCGGTTTTTTTTATAATACGCTTCTGTATTTCTTAGATAAGGAAAACATCCGTGTACACATACGAAAACAGAACCGTACGTATAGGATACAAAAGCAGCCGTATCAGCCAAACAACACAAAAGACCCTAAACAAAAGAGGAATTGCAATGAAGCCCCTGGATCCTTCGCGAGCCGCCAGCAATCGACTTCCTCGCCGCCGGTCGTCACTGCCGGAGAAGAAGACGTGCGTCCCCACGAACTGGAGAAGCCCCTTCGCCCACAGGCTTTTCTCGGAGTCGTAGTAGAAGAAGCCATCGGCGTTTGCCCGTCGACCGGGGCTGCGCCCCAACTCCTCCAGCCCCTAGATCCGAGCTCGCCGTCGACGACTCGCGTCGCCGAGGGAAGAAGGAGCTGGATCCAGCCATCCGCCACCCCTACAGCATGCTCCGCACCCTTGCCGAAGAAAAAGGCCAGCACCAGCATCACCTGACCGAGATGATGAAGCACCGGCCCCGGACTCCTGTACATAGCTCCACGACCCCTCCGTTGGCGCCGGAGTGGAACGCTACCAGGGCGAGGAAGAGGCCTGGAGACGTTATTCCGCTGCGCCGCCGTCGCCATCGCCTCGCCGACGCCGGTCGGAAAAGCCCATCGCGGAGGAGCTCCCACTCGACAAACTCCAACCTCACAGGAAGCAAACGAGCGGAAGGACTCACACGGATGATCCTGGAGGAGCAAAATCCTCACCGCCGCGCCGCCATCGCCGACAAGCCGCGGAAGGAACACGGACCGAGAAGGAGAGGACGCCGCCGCCTTCAACCGCACACGAACAGGAGCAGCCGCACCTCTCCTCCGGCAAATCCTAGACCTAGACACAACCCTAGACCTATATATACATCCGCACGACGATTTCCCGGCCGCCCTCCCTCTCCGACGCCAGACTGGCCGCCGGAGAGGAAGAGGGCCGGTGAAATCACCGCCGGAAGACGAATCCGCGCCGCTGTCGCCTTTTCCCCCTCCTCTCAACTGTAGCAAGGGGAAAAGAAGACTTGCGAGTTGAAGGTGGTTCAACGCGGTTTTAGTAGAGAGACAAAATAGAGGTTTGGAGATATCTGAAGAAGGGATCACCATCAGGAGGACCTCGCCATGTCACCATATGTCCTCAGCTGGGAATTCTCGTGAAAGTCATGGCCACGCACGACTAAACAAAACCTGTGCTCGCAAAGAATTCAACTGTCAAAACATCCATCCACCTCGCAATCTTGTGGTAACTGATGGTGTCTGCTTGCTGCATTTTCCCTCTCCATGAGGATTCCTGGACTTCAAAACATCTGATGGGGTTTACCGCTTCAACGTACTCCCTCCGTCCCAGAATAATTGCAACTCTAGGATTGGGCACGGAAACCAAAATATATGTGAAAATACGAAAATACCCTTATAAATAGCCTTAATGCTTCCATTGAAAATGTCCAGTAACTTTCTTCAAACAAGAAATAGGAAGGCTCAAAGAATGCTGAACAAAGCTGGCCTTCACTAAGGAAAAAAATCCCGTGAGCGCCGCGCGCACAGGGCGCTGGGTGCGCACCCCCTCGTGGCGTGCAACGATTGGACGTCGCCGGACGTGTGGGTCCCGAGCGCGGAAGCGCGGCTCGCCATCGCGCGCGCTGCCCGCCTGCCCCATCGCACGGCTTGGCTCCCTCGCAGGTTTCGAGCCCGCTCGCACACGAACGCAGGCTCGCATCGCATCGGCTACGCTTCCTGGGCGAACTACAGCCATTCAGTTTCTCAGTTAACACTCCGTGACAGCGACAAAATTCCATCTTTGAGGTTAGATTAAAATTAGTAAACATCTTTTACTATTCCAACCAATGGAACCATGGTAAACCTTGACTTCCAAACCTTATTTACCATCAACAAAACTTGCTGTCATACAAAGCAAATTTCTCACAAAATAATTCCAAACTTCCTTAAGCATCACTGTGGTCGGGCAGCCCAGACTTAGAATTTTCTTTCAAGTCTGGCGCCCAGGATGTGCAATGCTGAAATCAAATTTTTGAGCTCTCTTAAAATTACTTAATTCCAACATCTAGCTCAACAAATGAGAGTACAAGTTCACCAATATTCATAGATCCCATTTTGCTACTATGGAGCCAAAGTTTAGATGCAAAGTTGCTCAGAAATAATTTTCAAAAACAGCTAAATGATGTTGTTTCATACTTTACTCCTGTCCCCCGAAGTCTAGCGCCCAGTGCTGAAATGGATTTTTGGAGCTCTCTTAAAATTACTTAACTCCAATTTCTAGCTCAACAAATGAGAGTACATGTTCACCAATGTTCATAGATCCCATTTTGCTACTGTGGAGCCAAAGTTTAGATGCAATGTTGCTCAACAAATTATATACCCCATTCATATTGTAGACTCTAAGAGCATGTTTGCATAATAAACCTGAAACATATAGTTCCAAATTTAAACAAATAATATTTCAGGATACAAGATGCAATTTAAACAGCTTGGAAGATAATACTTAACATACCTATGCATTCAAACATCCGGCAAGAGCATGTAATAGTCGAATCTTCTTTGTTCAATAGTACTGTTGCTCCACGTTCAGATTGCATATACTTAACAAAGAATGTGGAGTTTGTCCCATTACCTTCCAACAATTCACAAGACAACGTAAATTGTTTTTTAAACTCTTCCTCAAAATCTGAATACATCCTCCTCGTATATGTTTCAGCTGCAGTTTTCAACATTGGCAGATTTGGAATGTAGCAAACTGGGATCTTTCGACGTGACTGAAAATCAGCATCCTTCTCATTTGACCTTAGAGTGACTATAACATTTTCACATTCTACAAGGAGTTCTGAAAGACCAAGTTTCCTACGAAATGTTTTCTTGAAGACATTGTTCATACCTTCGCTCCTCTGGGTCGAGTGCATGTCTGCTGTAAATGAGTCACGGTATACCGCAGCCCACTTTTCCCTCAAAGCATATAGGTTTGACATCCATGTGTTATCCTCAAGGTTGTATTTAGCCAACAATTCATCCCATTTCTCTGTGAAGTAAATCTCTGCTCTGTCTTCGTAGATACAACTTTTGAAATCCGCCCAGAACTTGTTGAACTTGTTACCTGACTTGTCCTCTGCCTCGTCCTCTGCCTTGTCCTCTGCCGCTTTAATTATAGGACCAAGATGTTTGACAGCATTTTGGCCAATATGCCACAAACATAGGCGGTGGGCAGTGTTTGGGAATACATGAGCAATTGCTGCTGCCATTGCCGCGTCTTGATCTGTGAAAATTGTGCTTGGGTGCTTTCCAGACATTGCTTGAAGAAAGGACTCAAATAGCCAAACAAATGATGGAATAGTCTCGTTGAACATGAGTGCACACCCAAAAATTATTGTTTGCTTGTGATGGTTGGTGCCAAGAATCGGAGCAAAAGGCATTTCAAACTTATTTGTTTGAAATGTGGTGTTAAAGGACACAGCATCACCAAAGCATTTGTAATCCATGATAGACTGACCATCTGCCCAAAAGAAATTTGCTATATGACCAGTATCCTTGTCCACCTCAACTGCATAAAAAAAATGTTGGGTCCTGGGCTTGTTTATTTCTCAGATATTCAGATAATGTTTGTGCATCATTGCCTTCTAAGTACTGTCTGCGCTCGCGACCAATCTCATTATAGCAATCCATCTTAGTAAATGGTACTTTGTCTTCCCCTCCATAATGCTCCTTCATAAAATTGAAAACTTGGGATGGCTTAATTCCAGACCGCCGTGCCTGCCCAATTAATTTTCTATCTGCCTCTATAATCTCTCGTTGGGACCTCAACTTATGTATCTTATTTGGACTGGCAAAGATAATGGTTGTGCTCTACTACGATCTTTTGCACAGTCCATACATTCTCCTTGCTGATACTAAACTGGACACGAGCATCACAACAGGTCATTGTAATATCTTTTTGTGATGCCTCATTTTTCCGAAGTCCTTGGCCACTGCAAACAAAATATTTCTAAGATAAACTATCATCTGATTTGCGGCGCTTCGTCCTGCTCTTTCTAACACTGAAGCCAACAAGTCCAGCATAGGTATTGTACATCTCATAAGCTTTTTTCTCACAGTCAAAAGTCATTCCAACTTTAGGTGCCATCTCAGCATATTTATCAACCACATCCTGTACAAATAATTATCAATTAAAGGTCTAACATAATAAAAAATATTAGATATCGTTTGTGAAGTTTGTTACTTTTATTTTACCTCATTTGGTACTTCAATCTCCACTGCTCCAACATGTGGTATTTGTTGTTCCTCTTCTCCACGATCACAAGCAACATCATGATTCGCAGAAGGAGCATTTAATCTACATTTGGAAAATTGATAGTGAGGTGTAATAATAAACCCTAACGATCATGAGGGATCGTAGGAGCTTCCTCAGGGAGTAACAACATGGATCAATAACCAAGACATGGATGGGGATCATGATGAAGCGAGGAGCAGCCACACAAGTTACCTGAGGATCGACGACGACAGAATAGCTTGCTCGCGATCGCCCAGGGACGTCGCGGGCACGCCGCCTTCTGCCCCGTCGGTGGCGTGGCCGTCGCTGCCTGCTGTTCCGTCGACGGCGTGGCCGTCACTGCCTTCTGCTCCGTCCGCGGCGTGGCCGTCGCCGGGTAGGGCTTCGCAGCGCAGCCCTTCTTCCATAGCTGAGATGGCACCTATTCCGGCGCCACTGTTCCGCCGTGGGCAGTAGTAAGGGGAAGACAAATCGACGGCGGACACCTGGAAACCTAGGTCACGATAGCCTCCCGCTAGCAGGCGGAGCCGAGCGCTACGAGATGATTCAGTTCGCAACAAGACGATTCGCAGGCGGAGCCGAGCACTACGAGCCGCGTGAGGGGCCGAGGCGGGAGCGATCGAGCGCAGGGACGCGAGGGGGCGAGCCGTGCGAGACCCCCGTGCACTCCGTCCAATCCCGACACGCCACGAGGGGGGCGCACCCGTCGCTGGTGCGCGTGGCGCCCATGCAATTTTTTTCCTTCACTAGAGTGTTCTGGAACATGAATGAGTGGACAGGATCGCTCCACGTAGATGCAAGCATGCTGATGCTGTTTCTTTTTTTTTTACTAGAGCCGTGCACTGCATTTAGATTAGAATGACATTCTTGCATGTGGTCAAAGTGGGCATTTATTTTGGGACAAATTTTGAACCTAGCATTGTATTTATTTTAGGACGAAGGGAGTATGCTTCCTGTCAAAGTAATGCCATCAGTATCCAAGGGACGAATTCTACACGTATGGCTGCCAGCCTCTACAAAGTGAGGAGAGTACATACTACACAGACGTCAATTTTGAAACAATACATGCTTGTTTTTGAACGAACACAATACATGCTTGTTAGTCCGGTAGAATTTTGGTATTTCCTTTTTGTAGAATAAAATCTCAGTATTTCAAATATGACCTGTTTGTTTATTTATTTAGAAAACGTGGAGCAAAAGCGAAAACATTTTCGTTATGTTCTATACGATGGAAACAGGAATTTTTAAAAAAACATATATGAAACAAATATATGATAAATTAATAACGGGGTATGCATGCATGGTCAAGATTCAAGAATGCATGGCTTGATAATATTATTGAGAGTAAGCCGGTCAGAGATGATTCCCTCGGCGTCCTTAAGCTACGTCTGCCCAATCTCATTAAAACACTACTGCTGCACATGAATGCAATCCTTAGTAAATTAGATTGTTTTCTGCTAACTGCAGTGCAGTGTGCACCGTACTCTGAATTTATACGTACTAGCTAGTAGTGTGCACCAATGGACCAAGTCTTCTCGAACAACTTTGCGGGCTTGCAGCCACTCACTTCTTTTTCAGGATCTTCTGTGCAGCACTCCACTTCAATAGTGAACTATTGTACTTAATAATATTTGTTTTTACAATGGCAGAGATTCTCTGTTGATACATACACTACTACAGAATAGGCCTTTGTTCCAGGTTATTTGTCCCAGCAGCCTTTGGGCCCGGGACAATAGGTGACTTTTGTCCCGGGTCCAACGGCAAACTGGGCCAGCAGGGGACAGGGGACTTTTGTCCCAGTTGGATCCACCAACCGGGACAAAAGGCCCCCCTTTTGTCCCGGTTGGTGGATCCAACCGGGACAAAAGACCCGCGTACCCTTTTGTCCCAGTTGGAACCACCAACCTGGACCAAAGGCACCCTTTTTGTCCCGGTTGGTGTCTCCAACCGGGACAAAAGGCCTTGACCCCCTTATCCCCTTCCCTCTCCCCCCGCCCGAGCCATTCAGCTCACTTATTTCTTACTATTCTCGGCTCGGAAGAGAGGAGTTCTTGCTCATTTCTTCACCACATTTGTGAAGATCTTTGATTCCCCGTCCATCCATCGGTGCTAAAGGTTTGGGGCTTGTTTTTCTCTTCTTCCTTGGCTTGTATAGCTCATTTCATGCTTTAGAAATAGAGAAAATGTGTAGCTAGCTCATTTCTTGGACATTTAGCTAGATTGCATATGTAGGTGTGATTTTCTTTTAGATTTAGATGAGTATGTGGATAGTAGAAATTTTTAGAATGAGTGTAGACACTTCATGTGATGTACTTGTATACATGACCATATTGTGGATAGTTGATTTTTGTATTCATGAATGAATTAATGAAATGAGTATATTAGAATTTTTGTATTACAAATGGATTATTTTGACACTCTAGTGATGTATTTATTCAGGCTCACATTGAAACCATCTAGAAGCTAAAAAAATCTTTATTTCGAAACAAGTATACGTCGTTAATCTCCATCCAACGGTGATGGCACTACCTTTCGGGAATACACAATGTGCTATAAGCACGTCGCGAATCGGTTGGTCGCATCACCAGCACTTCCGATTGATAAGAAGACAGCATTTGACGCAGTCAGCATGACCGTTGTTGTACTGAGAGAATATGAACGAGCATGCTGCCTGTGCCAAGTGCTGTGCCAATTAATCGTAAATGTTGGTGCTGCGACTGGCCGATTGGTGACATCCTTGTACCGCACCGTGTCCCCCCGAAAGGCAGTGTCATCACCGCAGGGTTGAGGTTACTGACATATACATTTTCAGAAATAAAGGTTTATTTTTCTTCTAGAGGGTTTCTGGATATTGAAAAGAGTGTACTCCTGGAACTGAAGGGTGTCAAAGTAATTAGAAGATATAGAGAATTCTTTCAATTAATTAGAGATTTCTTGAGGATTAATGATACATTTCGTCTTTTTTATATGATTTCATTGTTATTTGCAAGAGTTATTAATCTGATCATTGTAATTGTAATAGTAAATAATTTTTGCATTGTAATGGTAAGAATTTATAATTTTATGGAAAATAAAGGTATTTTTCAGTAAAATATGGCTTCAGCAGCTGGAGAGAGTGGCGCCGGTGGGGGTGATCGTTGTCCTTCTGGAGAGAAGGGCACAACTCGAGTAGGTCGTCGGTCCAAAAAACCTAGTGCTTTTCATAGGGCAGCGCTCCGTTATTTGGAAAAAGAATATAGAGAATGCATGGCAAGGGGCGAGGAACCTCCGTTTGATCTTGAGGATTTATTGCGGCGTTACGGTTCGTCACCACCAAACTCGGAGGTTTCAGCTCCACCATCTTCTTCTGCACCAGCAAGAAATCAGTTAGAGCATTCTGCGTTCCAACGCAAGAACGGTTGAAAACCTATGTGTTGTTGAACGAATTTTTAAGTTTCATGTATAATACTCATTTGTTAAGTTCTGTAATGGATTAAGTACTCCTTTTAATTAATCAAGATGTATGATGGATATTGCATATCTTTTAATTATTCATGTTATGTTACATTTAGTTTAATTTAGGTTTGATATATTTTATTTATTCGATACGTGTAAAGAATTCAAATCGATTTATTTAAAATGCAGATGGACCGGCAATGGATGTACAATGCTGACCGACGTTCGAAAGAATTCATTGATGGCCTGCATTATTTTTTGTCTGTGGCTGAGGCAAACAAGCAGAATGGTTTTATGTGCTGCCCGTGTGTTCATTGCAACAATAACAAGGATTACTCATATTCAAGAATCCTACACAGCCACATTTTCGCAAATGGTTTCATGGAGAAGTATGTTTGTTGGACGAAGCACGGAGAACAGGGGGTTACCATGAAAGACAATGAAGAAGATGATTTTGATGACCACTTTCCCGGGAATGCTGTAATCGGTGCATTCGATGACGATATTCCCATGGAAGAGCCCGAAGTAGATGTAGCAGAAAATGATCCCAGCGACGATCTGGGGCAGGCATTGCACAATGTGCAGGCAGACTGTGAGAGTGAAACAGAGAGGTTGAAGTTCCAGAAGTTGATAGAGGACCACCATAAGTTGTTGTACCCAGATTGTCAAAATAGATTGAAGAAACTTGGCACCATCTTGGAGTTGCTGCAATGGAAGGCGACAAATGGTGTATCCGACAAGGGATTTGGTGAATTACTCAAACTTGTTAAAAAAATGCTTCCTAAGGACAATGAATTGCCAGCCACAACATATGAAGCCAAACAACTTGTTTGCCCTTTAGCACTGGAAGTGCAAAAGATACATGCATGCCCCAACGACTGCATCCTCTACCGAGGCGAGTACGAGAATTTGGATGCATGTCCCGTATGCAGTGCATTGCGTTACAAGATTAGAAAAGATGATCCTGGAGATGTCGAGGGGGAGCCTCCCCGGAAGAGAGTTCCTGCGAAGGTCATGTGGTATTCGCCTATAATACCACGTTTGAAGCGTGTGTTTAGAAATAAAGATAATGCTAAGTTGATGCGATGGCACAAAGAGGAACGCAAGAAAGACTCGATGTTGAGACACCCCGCTGACGGGTCGCAGTGGAGAAAAATAGATAGAACGTACCCTTAATTTGATTTGGATGCGAGAAACATAAGGTTCGGTTTGAGTACAGATGGCATGAATCCTTTTGGTGAGATGAGCAGTGGTCATAGCACTTGGCCTGTGACTCTTTGTCTATACAATCTTCCACCATGGCTCTGCATGAAACGAAAGTTCATCATGATGCCAGTGCTTATCCCGGGTCCAAAGCAGCCCGGAAATGACATTGATGTGTATCTAAGACCATTGGTCGAAGAACTCTTATTGCTCTGGGGCGATGAAGGTGTACGGATGTGGGATGAATATAAACAGGAAAACTTCAACCTACGAGCATTGCTGTTCGTAACGATCAATGACTGGCCTGCTCTTAGTAACTTGTCAGGACATTCGAACAAGGGATACAAAGCATGCACACACTGTTTAGATGATACCTATAATATATGGTTGACTCACTGTAAGAAGGTTGTATACATGGGTCATCGTCGGTTTCTTCCCATCAGGCATGCGGTACGAAAGAAGGGCAAACATTTCAAAGGCCAAGCGGACCACCGAACAAAACCGATGCACTGTAGTGGTAAAGATGTCTTCAACATGGTAAAAGATCTAGAAGTTATTTTTGGAAAGGGATCTGGTAGCCAACCTGTTCCGAACAAAAACGGAATGGCGTCCATGTGGAAGAAGAAATCTATATTTTGGGAGCTACCATATTGGGAAGTCTTAGATGTTCATCATGCAATTGATGTGATGCACCTCACGAAGAATTTTTGCGTCAACCTGATAGCATTCTTGGGAGTGTACGGAAAGACAAAAGATACAGTAGAAGCACGTCAAGAATTGCAACGTATGGAAGAACGAGATGCCTTACATCCACAACAGCGAGATAATGGACGATAATACTTAAGTCCTGCCAGCTATACTCTTAGCAAGGAAGAGAAAGAAACCATGTTTGACTGCTTGAGCAGTATAAAGGTTCCATCTGGATACTCATCCAATATAAAAGGAATTTTAAATTTGGCAGAGAAGAAATTTACAAATCTCAAGTCCCATGACTGCCATGTGCTTATGACCGAACTTCTTCCGGTTGTGCTGCGGGGGATTCTGCCTGATAACGTCCGGTTAACCATCGTGAAGATATGTGCCTTCCTCAGCGCAGTTTCTCAGAAGATAATTGACCCGGAGAATTTGATAAAACTGCAAAATGATGTGGTGCAATGTCTTGTTGGCTTTGAACTGATATTTCCACCATCTTTCTTCAACATCATGACACATCTTCTAGTGCACCTTGTCAAAGAGATTGATATCCTCAGACCAGTATTTCTACACAACATGTTCCCATTCGAAAGGTTCATGGGGGTACTCAAGAAATGTGTTCGTAATAGAGCTCGTCCAGAAGGAAGCATCACCAGTGCCTACGGAACTAAGGAGGTCATTGACTTTTGTGTTGACTTTATTGATGACCTTAAACTGATTGGAGTCCCTGAATCGCGATATGAGGGGAGACTAACTGGAAAGGGTACATTAGGAAAGAAATCTTATGTCTGCACAGATGGTTTCTCATTCAAGAAAGCGCATTATACGGTTCTTCAACAATCATCCTTGGTTGACCCATATATCGAGGAACACAAGAAAATTCTGCTCTCCAATTTCCCAGAAAAGTCTGAGGCATGGATTACACGTGAGCACATGAACACTTTCTGCAGCTGGTTGCGGAAGCATCTAATGCATAACATGGATATAAGTGAACAACTGTTCTTATTGGCTAGGGGACCATCTTGGAATATTTTAACATACCAAGGGTACGAGATAAATGGAAACACATTTTATACGATAGCCCAAGATAAAAAGAGTACCAACCAAAACAACGGTGTTCGTATGGATGCCACAGACAATAATGGAAAAAAGACACATATTATGGCTACATTGAAGAGATATGGGAGCTGGATTACGGTCCCAATTTCAAGGTGCCTCTATTTCGTTGCCAATGGGTTAAGCTATCTGGAGGAGTGGTAACAAAAGATGAGTATGGGATGACAATAGTTGATCTCAACAATCTTTGGTATAGAGACGAGCCATTTGTCCTAGCCCAGGATGTCGCTCAGGTTTTCTACATTAAGGACATGTCCAGCAAGCCAAAGAAGGGGATAAACAAGCAAAAGGATGAGCCTAAGCGACACATAGTTCTATCAGGAAAGAGAAACATCGTTGGAGTGGAGGACAAGACAGACTTGTCAGAAGAATATAATAATTTTGTTGTCATTCCACCTTTCGAAGTAAATGCTGATCCATGCATCCTGCTAGCCAATGATGATGCTCCATACTTGCGCCGTGATCATAATCAAGGGACATTTGTGAAGAGAAAGTCTGTTACCGCTAATCCTTCATGTACTTGAATCATTTTATATTATTGTATAAAATCATAATCGCAATTCGAATACTTTTATTATATATGTACTGTACATTTATACTTTATGTGTTATATATATTATTTTATATATTTTTCACTTAATTACCAGACTCAATTATAATTTTCATTCAATAATGGATTACTCAACTAATTTTATTTATTTCATGAAATTACATTCACAATAACACGCTATACTCTCTCACTAACACACACAATCTCACTAACACAAACTATCTCTCAAACTCATACACTACTCGTTAATATCATGAAATTGCTTAATTTTATCTAAAATTCACTTTTTAAATGTTAATATCGTGATAGAATCCACTTTCTGTCGAAAAGCAACAATTTGAAAAAATTTGTTCACCTAATATTTTTTTGCATGGTCAAAATAAAAAATATGATTTCAAAAAAGTTAGATATTTCATTGACCCAATCACTTGAATGAAAATTAATTATTTTTGTTGCGTGTATCAAGTTTATATAGAGATAAGAAATTTTGTTCCATAATTTTGGGAATCATAATTTTATTAACTGAATTAACAAATGAAAGCCAATTTTAAAAGAGAATTAAAAAGAAACAAAAACAAACATAAGATTAGGCGGGAAACGAGGGAAAACGGACCCCTTTTGTCCCGGGTGGTAGATCCACCCGGGACTAAAGGTGGGCCGCAGGCTGGGAATTTTCCCGGCCCACCCAAAAACACCTTTTTGTCCCGGGTGAAGCCACCACCCGGGACAAAAGGCCCTTTTGTCCCGGGTCGTTGATTCACCCGGGACAAAAGGGCCTTTTGTCCCGGGTGGTGGCTTCACTCGGGACAAAAGCCCCCCCCATATATTCCTTCCTCCTTCGCCCTTCCCCCTAACACTTGGTTTCTCATCTGCGCCTGGTGCCGCTGCCGTCCCCGAGCACCCGACCAACCCACCGGAGACCCGCCGGAACACCGCCGCCGCCGTAATGCCCTCGCCGCCATCCCCTGCTCGCCGTCGACCCGCCGCTACAGGCCATCCCAGCCCATGCCGCGACTACCCAAAGGTAGAGCTCGATCTCCTGAGTCCCCTCGACACCTTCTCCCACGCCCCCGGCGAGCATGCTCCCATCACGTGAGCAGCAGCTCCGGCGCGTGCTCCCATTTGCTAATAAAACTTCCTTTAAGTTTTGTTTTAAATCCAGTGAACTTTGAAAAAAGATAGAAATTCGTAGAAAAATAAGAAAAATACAAATACAAATGTTTTGAGTTCTTTATGAGTAGATCTACAACTTTTCTTCCAAAAACTTTTTCATTTGACCTCTATTTTTAGCTCTAGCTTAAAAGCAAGAAAAATAGGGGTTTAATTAGATCTCTCGCTAGAAGCTTTGACCAGCCTTATCTTTTGGGTAGTAGCTTGTACATGCAAATTTTAACTCTCTGTAAATGTTTGAGACCCAATGTTACCCTCTAGATAAAGTTTTTATTTAGTTTTTGTTTTATGCCTAATAGTGTAGATCTATTTATATCTCTGTCAATATGTCATGTATGCACTTGAAACTTTTACAGCATGTTAGTTGTGTTGCTTATAGGCCACAGAAAAAGTTTGATGATTTTTAGTGGACCCAAACTAGTTAAACTAATTAATGGTTTAAGTAATTGAACTAAATCAAGAAAAATAATTTCTGTGCTAGGAAAAATTCCTTATTTTTACCAGAGCCTATAAACAACTAGTTATGATTGCTAGAAAAATGTGAACACTTGAAGTGCAGTATAACTGTTTTTAAAAATTAGTTATGCTTTATGCCTTAATAACTTGTGTTATTTTTCATAACCTGTAAAGTTATCCATTAAATCTGAAAAATTTGCAGAGAACTCCTAACGTCCGCCATCCCGGCCCGGACCCTGCCGCGCGAGCACAACATCCCCGAGCGCCGCCGACCTCACGCCGCCGACCAGAGCCCCGCGTCCTCCGGCTCGCCCCGCCGTCGCCTGTGCGAGCCCAATTATTTGTTTAAATTTGTTTAGAAATTAGTTTAAATATGAATTATTTGTTTAAATTTGAAAATATGGATTATTTGTTTAGAAATTATGTTGTAAAATATATATTATTTGTTAATTTGTTTAATTTTGATGACAAATAGGGTGTTAATTACTTTTGAAATTATATTATTTAGAGTTCATGTTATTTAGAGTGAAATCATAATTTGTTGTTTAGAGTGAAATCATAATTTGTTGTGTAAATAAAGGTATATTTACAAATTCTCGAAATGTTTGAATGTATGTATGTATGTACGTGTAAAGTGAGTTTAAATTTCTTTTAAATATTTCATGTATATTTCTTGAATTACTTAGAGAATATTTCTTGACTTCATCCATCGATCGTTACTTAGTGAAAAAAACCGTCTAGAATATTTCATATATAGATGATTTCAAGTTTATTTCTTGAATTACTTAGAGAATATTACTCGACCTCGTCCATCGATCGGTACTTAGTGAAAAAACCATCTAGAATATTTCACAGTCGATACTTAGTGAAATTATAGATAGAATATTTTGTGTATATTTTTTGAATTACTTAGAGAATATTTCTCGACCTCATCCATCGATCGATACTTAGTGAAATTATCAATAGAATATTTCTTTTATATTTCTTGAATTACTTAGAGAATATTTCTCAACCTCATCCATCGATCGGTACTTAGTCAAATGCTCGCAAATATGTGGATTATTTAGAGAATTTTTTTAAGGGTTTTATTTGTATTCATATTTTAGTTACGATGGACCCGCGACACACAGACGCGGAAGACGAACAGTTCCTGTTGAATATGATTGGCGAAGGTCAAGGAGATGTCCCTGAACAAGCTGATGATGGCAGCAATACCGACATATATTTGAATATGTCCGGTGATGTAATTGAGCCACCATCTATTCAGGATGACGCTGCTGCTGAACAAAATGCTAATGTACATATCACAACTATACTTATTTGTAGTGACAATCATATTTTCATCTGAATCTATATGAATACTATGAATGTTTTTTATAGCCGTCTGGATCATCGTCGCAGCAGAAAAAGACGAAGCGAGGCCCAACAAAAAAACTGGAAGGGCGGTTCATTATAACGGAAGTTGGTCCAGATGGCGAACCGATCACTCCAGAAGCTGCCGCCAAAAAATTCATAAGATAATCCGGATGTATTGTTAGGGACCACATCCCGATCAGCTTCAGGCTCTGGAAAGCTTCCAATCCAAGCGGAGAACGGGATGCGGTACCCGAAAGAGAAAAAGAATGGTGCTGGCGGGAGCTTAAGAAAAACATCACGGTTCTAGCTAAATCTGAAGAGATATGCAAGCGCTGGACCCTGAGTAAGATGGCCGAACAGCTGCAATCATTCAAGAAAATTTTGACGAAGAAATATATCATGACCGGGACCACACCCGTATTTACTGGCGAGCTCGAAAAGCTCAGGGGTCACTGGGATGCATTTGTGGAATACAAGTCTTCAGAGCTTGGGCTTCAGAAGGTGCAGAAGGCCAAAGACAACGCCTCGAAGAAAGTGTACCATCACACTCTAGGCCAAGGAGGCTACAAGCTTGCAAAACCCAAATGGGAGAAGATGGAGTAGGATCTGCTTGACAGAGGCATCCAACCTGCGACAATGAACTTGCCTGAAAGGTCAAGGACCTGGTTTTATGGTCACGGGGGAAGCTTGGACCCATTGACTGGTGACTGCATCTATGGGCCAAACATCCAGCGAGCAGCCCGGAGACTACAGGAGGCCATACAAGCAGCGGCCGAGGGAACATTCCAGCTGGATAGAGAGAGGGACGAGCTGACTTACGCCCTTGGGAATCCAGAGCATCCGGGCCGCACAAGAGGCAAAGGCGTGGTTCCGTGGAAGTTTGGGTTCAGGGATTACATTGAATCATATAGAAGCCGGCAAAGAAGAAAGAATGATGAGCGGGAGCACTTAAAAAGGCTAGAGGAACGGCTCATGTCACACGATCAAAGATTGGAGGAAGAGGTTCAACGCCAAGTGGCCATAGCAATGAGCCAGCAACAGCAAGCACAAACGGTGCCTCCAGAGCCTAAAGTCGCAGCCGATCACCTGTCTCAGCGGAAAAGCAGCTGCGCTTCCACAGACGTCGCCGTCGCCGAGCCAACGGGGATCTAGGCCGCAGTTGAAGCGTCGGCCCCGTAGCGATTTCCAGTGGATGAGATCACCCAGCGGACACCTTGTGACCTGCAGACTGCCGTTAAGAACTTAATGTTCACTGTTGCGTACGGTACCGCCATGCCTACCCAACCAGGCGACGTGTACCATGGGCAGCAAATTCCGCCTAGGTACACAAGAGTTGGCGTGGAGCAGGTGTGCCAGGGTTGGGAGACGCTCGAGCTTGATATTCCTAGAGGCGATGGGGAGAGGACACTAGCAGAAGCAATTCATGGCTACATCCTATGGGATAAGAGCTACATTGTCCTAAAGTCGGATGATCAAACACCAAGACCGGCATCTCAGCATGCCTCTCCAAGACCGGCATCTCCGCAAAACTCCCCAAGGGCAGCACTGTCTCGGCAAGGTTCACCGGCACATTCTCCATCACCATCATCTCATGCGCCGATGAACACTCAAGCGTCACCGTCGCCTCCATGGTCACCCCCTCCGCTGCCGGCAAAGAAGCAGAAACGGCCGCCGGCAAAGAAGGTAGCTGCACCGGCTAAGGAGCCTCCAAAGAAGAAGGAAAAGGAGAAGAAAACCAAGGAGGCTCCTATTAAACCCTGGGACATGAGCCTTGAAGAATGCGATCGGATAACTCAAGAAAGAGTTAAAGAGCACTTCAAGCCGAAGCCGGAGCCCGAGAAAGTGATAAATCTGATAGATTTGAAATTTTTTAAGGGAATGTGCGAAGCAAATAAGAGAAAATTCATTCCGAGAGACCCCCCTTCAGACTACGAACGCACAATTATCAAAACTACTGAGAAAAAGAAGAGACAATCAAAGTTGTCGTCGTCCGACGTTCCACAGCTTGGAGCCCAAAAGAAACAATCAATAGAGCCTCTCGTAGTGGGACAGACGACGCAAGAACAAGACTTTGTTACATTTTTGAAAGAATCAAACCTGACGGCGGCTCAGATTGCAGGGGGAGAAGATATTCCAAAGGCTGATGTGGTCGTCAAATGGACGTTTGAGATCGGCAAAACTCTTGTACCCCCCGAAGTAGTGTATGTGCTTCCAATGCAAATGTATAAGCTGCACCAGCACTACATGCGTGCGATGGTCGATTGCATCTTCATGCAGGGCGCAATGATTAAAGATGACGATTTCTTATGGGGGGAGGCCATTATATGGATAAACTGGGAAGAAATTTACCAACTATTCCATCAGGAGGCCCTCGACATCTCTATGGTCGGCTTGTGGGTTCTGTAAGTATTTTACTCTCCTTACGTATTGTTTTGCATGATCTCAACATACTGATCTCTTGATTTATTTGGTATCATGTAGAATGGAGATACATACTTGCAGAAGAAAGGGATACTCTCACCTCGGCTTCATCGACCCAATTACTTGTAATTGGAGGCTTCTACGTGACAATTCCGATGAGATATTCCAAAACTTCTTCAAGTACATAAGCGTTCATCACAACAAGCAAATGATATTGTTTCCTTACAACTTTGCGTGAGTGATTCCTTTCGTCTAACTCTTTCTATTCTGTAATCGAATTGTTTAAACCTTAACTACCAAGAACTGCCTCCGTATAATCTTGCACACTGGGTCCTAATTGTCATAATTCCCGAGAAGAGCCTACTCGTGGTTATGGACTCATTGAGGAGACCTCCAGAACAATACGAAAATCTTTTTAACATGATGAAAAAGTAATTCTACCACTACTCCGTCGATGACCGATAATTTGAATCACTTTGTTACTTGACTATAATTGTTCTAATCATGCACAGGATTTGGAAAGAATTCGCTAAAAATCATCCAGGCAAATTTGACAAGGAATTGAAAATCAAGACAGATTTCCCGGTACGCACTTGGATGATTCGTTGCACGATTCATTAGTTTTATTATATATTCATGTAAATACCTGATAATTTCTTCTCTCTTAAAGTGTATGAGGCAGAAACAGGGCACTGTATTGTGCGCATACTATGTATGCGAGAACATCCATGGTCTGGTAGGTCCTCCAAAGGGCTGGACAGATTGGGAGGAGGAAGTAAGTAAAAAACTTGTTAATATTTGAACTCATATTTTAATTAGTCGAAATTAATTATCCCCTTTTTCCATAGGTCGAGGAGATGCGCGATAAACTCATACCGGAGGAAAAGATTATGGCGATTCAAGAACAATTCTCCGAATTTATTGTTGAGCAAGTCCTCGATCCAAAAGGTGAATTCTACTATGATGGAATATCTAATATTGACAATCACAGCAAATATGACAATATACGCGTATATATGTAATTAAGAACGAATATACCTATGTAAATATATATGTGTGTCTATGTATTAAATTTCTATTTATGAGTATGTATGTATTAAATTTCCAAAAGGCGAATTCTACTGTGTAATTAAGAACGAATATACATATGTAATTAAGAACGAATATACCTATGCAAATATGATGGAGTATGTATGTATTATATATATAAGCACTCCAATAATATATATGTGTATATATATATTTATATAATATTGGTCCTAGACATTTTCATATGTAAAGGAATTCACATGTATAGATATGTGTATACATATATATATATATAAGTGAATTAATTTATATATGAAAACTATCTAGGACAAATATTATATAAGTAACTATATATATATATATATATATATATTAGTGGAGATCATACACACTGAATTCCAATACATAAATTTAATTGAAATGCAAAAGTATAATTGAAATAGAAAAAGAATTGAGAAAAGAAAAACATGAAAAAAAGGACCTTTTGTCCCGGTTGGTAACACCAACCGGGACAAAAGGGTGCGCCAGCCACGTGGGCGCTGGCAGCACCTTTTGTCCCGGTTGCCAGACCCGGGACAAAAGGGCACCCCCTTTTGTCCCGGACTGGCGTTCCCGGTTGGGAAACCGGGACAACAGGGGTTTCCCAACCGAGACAAATCAACGTTTTTGTAGTAGTGATAAACTTTAGTATATATATGCCCACCGAATTTGACATTTTTCCCTTTTTTTAAAAAAGCTTGGCTCTTGCTGAAGAAATAATACCATGCTTCAGCAATCAACATGCATCACCAACTCAAATCTGGCAGGCATGCCGTACACTAAATTATATAGCTAGAGTCGTCGTTAATTGGACAACATATACTGTTGCTTTGCTGAAACCAGTAGGCACTGTAGTCCCTCGTCAATTGGTAACAGGATTAAGATAAGGTAACTACTCTTTCCAAATTAATTATAATACTCAAGTTCATAATAACCAACTCCCAAGTCTAGCATTTCCACTTAAATAAAGATAAGTAAAGTAAATGAGCACTAACAAGCAGCAGCCAGCGATAAAGAATTATTCCAAGTCGATCTTGATTTCCACAGACAGCAGCATTATTAGGTTAATTAGGCCAGTAATACCACAAGTCAGCTGTCACGCAGGAGAAGACCCGGAAAGAGACCAGAGCGCATCAGCCACTCTGTGCACTTTCCTCTCACTTTCTCTTACCTCATGCTGATGCGGCTGCTGCGTGCCGGCCGGCCTATATATGCAAAGGGAAACCACTTCCCTCCTCCCAGGCTCTCGATCAGCAGCTCTCGTATATTCATCGCCACCGCCGATCGAACAACATCAATTAGGAGCGATGGAGCAGCGGCGCATCATCATCGTCAGGCGGCGCTGCGGAGCTTGAGCTGACGGGGTTCCGGTTCGGGGTGGGCAAATTTAACCAAGAACAGAGTGCCGGACCGAAAGAACTGGGAACCGAAATCAAAAGAACCGGAACCCAAGAATTCGGTTATGTGTTCAGTTCCTATTTCTATGGAACCAAAATTAGCTGGTTCTTTCGGTTCGATTCCTGGGTTAACCGAAGAACCGAGCCTATTAACAAATGAGCCCAATAAGTCCAAGATGCAAACCCACCGTGCCCTCCCGCACCCCATCCATTCAGTCCCAATCCACTGTAGCCACCGCCCACTACCCCTCCCCCAATCCCAACCCCACCGCCGCCAGATCCCGACCCCGGCCAGCGCCCGTCGCCGCCGGCACCCGTCCTCGACCCGCGCCCATCGCCACCGGCACTCCTCCCCCGCCCAGCGTCCGCCGCCGCCCAGTGACCGCCTACACCCACCCTAGCCAGCTCGCCCTCACTCCCTCTCTACTCCCGGCGGCGCACCGCCCCTTCTCCACTCCCTGGTGGCACCCTCCTCCACTCCCCGGCACGCGCCACTGCTTCGTCCTCCGCTCCTTCCTCCACCTCTTCTCCCCGGCGCGCGCGGACCCAGTTGGTGAGGAGCGGCGGCGGCCTCCCCGCCGGCCAGCCGGGCGCAGCGGCAGCCTCCCTGGCGGGCACGCGGCTGGACATCGCCGCTGCTGTGGCCATCCGGCAAGCACGCAGCTCGATGGCGCCGCCGCACCACGGCAGGAGCGCGGCGAGCGCATGCGCGGCTCAGTGGTGCTGCGGCGGCCCCGTCCACCCGGATCCAGTTTTTTTCATTTTGTGAACTGTGTGGAGATAGTTTCGGTTAATTCGGTTATAACCAGAACCGAAACCAAGTTTTTTCGGTTCCTATGTTTGAAAAGAACCGAACTTGTGTAGGAATCGAGGAACCGAACCGATCGGTTCGGTTAGAACCGAATGCCCAGGCCTAGCTCCAGTTCCACCCGACGGAGGAGGAGCTACTGGAGTTTTACCTGAAGCAGGTGGCCCACGGGAAGAAGCTCAAGTTTGACATCATCCCGACGGTGCAGCTGTACCGGCACGACCCTGGGTCACCCTGCAAATGGCATGGGTTGAAATGGGTTTTATGGGTTGTGTTTTGATATGGAGTGTGTTTGAGTGGGTTGAAATGGGTTGTATTAGATAATGGAGTGGGGTGGAGTAGATTCTATGTAAATGTGGATTGAGGTGGGTTAGAGTGGGTTGAAATAGATACTTTGTGCAAAATAGTATGTATATATATAAATATCGGTCTCGCGTTGAGAGCCGGACCCCAAAAATTTAAAATCACGCATTCACATCATAAAATTTTATCGAAATTGATTGAAATTTATTGGAGATGACTCAATATGACTATAAGCTACTCTGTGCAAAGCAATATAGCTAGAACTACATGTGGACCCCACGTCAAGAGCCGGACCTTGAAAATAAAACCTTGCGTTCACTCTATAAAATTTTATCGAAATTGACTGAAATTTATTGGAGATAACTCGGTATGACTGGCAGCTACTCTGTGCAAAGCAGTGTGGCTAGAACTACATGTGGGCCCCACGTCAAGAACCGGATCCTGCAAATAAATCTCGCGTTCACACTATAAAATTTTATCAAAATTGACTGAAATTTGTTGGAGATAATTTTGTATGGCTCGTAGCTACTCTGTGCACCTACACGTGGGTCTCACGTTAAGAGCCGGACCCTGGAAACAAAACATCGCGTTCACACTATAAAATTTTATCGAAATTGACCGAAATTTTTTGGAGATAACTCTGTGTAAAATAGTGTCGCAGACCTACACTATAAATTTTTTTTGGAAAACGGATTTTTATTGGATTGTAATCATAGTTTGACTAATGGTTTATTACATTATGAGCTGAAATATTTGGAGTGGGTTGGTGTGTGGTGGTGGCAGTTTGAAGTGGAGTGGGTAATATTAATTTCTCTCGTTAGAATGGATTGGTGTGGGTAAGCTGCCGGCCCTGGCGCATCTCGGCGAGCGCGAGTGGTACTTCTTCGTGCCGCGCGACGGCCGGAAGCAGCAGGCCGCCGGCGGCGGCGGAGGGCGCCCCAACCGCACGACGGAGCGCGGGTTCTGGAAGGCGACGGGGTCGGACCGCGCCGTGCGCTGCGCCAGCGACCCCAAGCGCCTCATCGGGCTCAAGAAGACGCTCGTCGACTACGAGGGCCGCGCGCCACGTGGCACCAAGACCGACTGGGTCATGAACGAGTACCGCGCCTCCCCGACAACTCATCGTCCTTGTCCTCCTCCTCCGGCATCTCACCACCCAAGGTACTAGCTATAGTTCATGGCTACATGCATATCAGCATGTGCCTGACGACATTGACTTTGACTTATTATTAGCGAGAGTCGTCGCCGTCGTTGTCGTCTCTGCTCCGATATGATGGCGCGCGTGCTTTTAAAAGGCAGCTAGTATTTTCTAGAGGTCATTAATGAGTTGTTGATGTAATAATGGATCATCAATCATCACCTGTATCTGTATAACTGGATGGTGGATTCAGGAGGACATTGTGCTGTGCAAGATCTACCGCAAGGCGGTGTCGCTCAAGGAGCTGGAGCAGCGGGTGGCCATGAAGGAGCTGGCGCGGGCCTCCGCCACGCCGTCCTCCGCCTCCCACAACACCGGATCGCCGACCGACTCCACCAGCATGTCGTCGTCGGACCATCAGCAGCACCAGCAGCAGCAGGGAGAGGCGGCAGTCATGACGACGATGATGATGGGCGTGGGCATCCCGCCGGCAAGACGCAGCATATGCATGAAGAAAGAGGCTGCCGAGTCGGCGGCGGCGGCGGTGCTGAGGCCGGCGACGCTGAGCCTGCCGCAGCTGGAGGTGGCGAAGCAACAGCAGCAGGAGTGGATGCAGGACCCTTTCCTGACGCAGCTGCGCAGCCCTTGGATGGACTCGCCCTACTACGCCAGCGTCCTCAACTTCTAATCAGACGACATATATATATATATATATATATATATATATATATATATATATATATATATATATATATATATATATATATATATATATATACTCTTACTCTTATACGCCATAGAAAGAGAGAGATAAAAGCATCTGGACGTTGTGGACGTTGTGGGCTCTTGGAGAGAGTAAGTCCAACGCGGGGCATAGTATATATATATAGCTGCTGGTCATCTTTTTTTAGATTACACAGTACAACTCAGACACTCACGACGCACACATACTCACACCTCTATGAACACACAGATCGAGATGTACATGAGTGTACGGAGTCGAGTTCATACAGATGAGTATGCATGCATGCTGTCGTACTAGCTAGTACTACGGTGTACGGAATCTACGGATATAGTCTCTAGTATACGGATATAAAAAAGCAGAACATCTTATTCGAAAGCCAGTTGACAAGTTAATTGATTCTTACAACAAAGACAATGTCCCACACGAGATACAAGCATTAATTAGGAAAAAGTTCACATTTATAGTCAAAATCTCACCACTCAAGAGTGCTGGAAGCCCCAACAATTCATATGAAGTGCTTTTTATTACAAATCAGACCCCAGATGAAAAAACTACTCAAAAAAAAAGACCCCAGATGAAAAAAATACTACGATAAAAATAAGAGGTCCCAGTTCAACAACATCCGCTACTCTAAAAAGTCTGCCACCACTACAACGCTGTGATAACACAAGCTATAGTCAACAGGTACACTACAACATTTTAATCTGTTCATATATATAAATTCATGTATACTTGCATGTACATGGACTATCTCTTGCAGGAATCTCACAATGAAAAATATGATGCCGATTCAAAGGAAATTGAAGCTCCAACAAAGTATCCTTTCTACTCATTACACAACTAAACAACAAATAATTACATACCTTGAGTTACACATACTAACTATACATTTTACTGCCTTTTTTTACTCCAGAGAAGAACAAAAAGGAAACAATAAAAGAGGAAAAACCTTGCAAGCTGACGAACCTGAGGACAAAGACACCGGTTCGAACCTCAAAAAACTTAAACAGTAAGATCAATCTCCCACCTACCTACTCATATTTCGAGTTTCAATTTTCGGTAACCTTTTAATTCAATTTATTCTCCATTCCTATTTTCAATTGTTACTTTTCTAAGTAAACAAAATTTTCCTCACAAATATGCAGGTGATCAGCGACCAACATGACCAATGGACTCTTAGATACTTTTGTGGACTCAGCATCTTTTGCGACCAGATAGGACAAAGTTTATATATATTATGCACAAAGTGCCTTTTGAATGTTAGGACCATCAAAATTGTAACATGCAAAAGATAACTATGCTACACTCTATTTTGCCTGTCCAGACAAAACAATGCAGATATCTTTCAAACATCTTACCATGTTTCTAACTACAACAATACCACGACAACTATATGTATTATAATCATAAAGACATGTGTGCCGGTGACGGGTTCATGCATATAGCGCGTCAAGGGCGCGGCATTTTTCTAGTTGTCTCTATACTCTCATTTGATTTGGCTGTCTTCTTCTCATTGTACCAAAACTACATATACGTTGGCCCGTCCTAACAAAATCCAGGGTTGAACAGTGCATGGTTAGATGATAGATGAAATTGAAGCAACCCATGTGTGCACGACCTCCTAGAGTTATCTTTTCTCTAAATCAAACTCCATATGCTAAACCCTGGAGTAAAAATGGCGGTAGTCACGTATTTGTCTTTCAGGATATCACCACTACGAACACATGCATGTGGACCTTTGGCTATGCCAACTGTGTCACCATTGTGCTGGTTTGTCACCGTCGTCTTGTGTCCCGTTGCCCAACTCTGAAATCCTAGCTCCGCCACTGAGTACGGAATCTACGGGAGTCTCTAGTATACGCACGCATGCAACAAATTAACATACCGGTAGCTAGGTAGCCCTTGTCATCCATGCATGCGTGGGAGCATGGTAGCGGCTGGAGCTCTTCTATCATCATCATCATCGTCCAGTTATAAATTGCAGAGGTTGTGATTTTCACTTTGTACAGTACTACAGTAGCAATGTTATGTTTTTTCCTGCTACAACATATATAATAACTATATAACAGAGACAGAGAGATCGTCCCTTTTAACAATCACTGCGACTGTTTTTTGTTAGCCAATACTGTTTTACCGTTTGCCTGCTCCTAATCTCGGGTGGAAGAACTTGAAGGGCTTGATTGGAGGGGAATTTAGACTGAAATAAACTATTTTATTTTTTTCCCCCTTCAATCACCTACGCCTTCAATCCACTCGTATGCAGAAGAAGATGCGACCGGTCAGGCCACGGCCCGCTCAAAGGACAAGGCCCATAGTTCCCAAAAAGAAAAAAAGGACAAGGCCCATGGTCTTATCATCCTTCCTTCATCTCCGGCAGCTCCTAACAAGTGAACCTAACTCCTGTCCTAAAACTTTCTCAAAAAAAAAAAAGACTCGTGTCCTAAAAGGCTAAAACAAAACTCTGGAAATGTTCAAACCGGCAATATGATCCAGGAGTATATTTATGACTCAGATCTATAGTCCTGGTTACCTGGTTGGTAAAACTCTGAAACAAAACAAACCTAGATAGTCCTAGTTGAAACACAAGCCGATTCGTAAAACGAAAAAACACACAATGCAATATATATATATATATATATATATATATATATATATATATATATATATATATATATATATAACCCAGATATATCAGCTTTTATTCATTGTATATGGATCGAATTTGACGTGTACTAATTCATTGGGGGACATGACAATTAAGGAGGCTTTGATCTGAAGAAGAGCATATGAATGCCACTCATGGTAGTGCAAGGCAGACAGCTCTGTGATGCTCCATATTTATCATCTAAAAAAATTATAGAAAGGAAGTTATAAATAGCGAAGCAGTGAGAAGTTTGATAATGCTTCAGCTTTTCCTCTGCATTCTATAAAGCTCCAGAAGACTAGTTGTAACACCCCGGGTGTTAATCATCTGTAATTAAAGTTAGTCAAGGGGTTAACATGATCATTAGCATTAAACCTGCATGAACAAAACCACTAAATAAAATTTTGCGAGTAATTTAACCTAGGTGATGAGGAAATTTCGTTTAAAACGATTTGTAATAAAGGGTTAGAACCATTTTCAAAAAAATCAGAATCGACTCAATCTAGATTTTATCGCCTTGGAACTGGTTGGGCCCGGATAGTCCGGAAATATGTCCGGATAGTCCGGACCTGCCCAGACACTCCGGAATTTCGTCCGGATACTCCGGACCCGGTGGTTAGGCGTCTATAAATACCCGGCCCTGTACTCTTTTTTCTCTCATTTCCTTTTTCCTCCTCCAGCTCGGGACGTGCCGAGCCGAGCTGTGCTCGCCTCCGACGGCGCCCCGGCCATCTTCGGCCGCCGTTCGTCGATCCCTTCTACGTGGACCTTCCCAACCACGTCCCGCACCTCCGCCGCACCTCCATGATCCTCGCTCGAGCTTCCCCCGGCAGGAATCGACGGCCCTATCACCGACCGCCATGGGAGTGCCGCCTGAGCTCCGCCCCTTCGCGTCGATTCGCTTCTCCAGTTCTCCTCCACCCAAATCGATCATGGGAATGGATTCCTGGTGAGCTCCTCCACCTTCCCCACCCTTTTCCCCGGCCCTTTCTCCGCTGCTCCGTGCGCCGCGCGCGCTGCTGCACCCCGTGGCATACACAGTAGTTTGCCCTTTTGTTAGGTTTACCCGGATACTCCAGGTTTGAACCCGGAAATTCCGGATTTACCCGGAAACTCCGGATTTTCTACCGGATAGTCCGGACCTGAAGTTTTATATCACGTGCCTTGGTCCTTTTTACTATTTCCAAACGTTAAAACATCAGCCACTCTCTTTTCCTCACTCCCCCACGAGCTCTCCGTCTCCTATTAGCCCTAACTTCCAAATCTTCCATCCCAAATCCATCTCAAGGCCAAGAGAGCCTCAAATCATCATGAAAGACTCGCTTCCCTATGTGTTCCACCTTGGGGTGGCTTTGTTTTCAAGTTATTCGGACAAGAAAGGTGAGCTCAAGGTACTAAAAGCTAGGGCTAGCCGATTTGGTGGTTTTGGGAGGTTTTGATTGATTTCTTTTGGGTGAATCATCTCCATATGAATCACTCTACTAGGGTGTAGAAGTGTTTTGATTTTTGTGGGTCAGTTTTGCCAAAATCAGAAATTCAGTTTCGGGGGCGAAAACTGTGAGAAACCCGGATACTCCGGGTATTAACCTAATCCGGAGATTTCGGATAGGAATCCGGATATTCCGGGTTACATTAGGATTGTTAAGTGTAAATTGTGCAAACTAGTAGTGTTTATACTCTGTACTTGTTAAGTTGTTGTTGTATATCATATTTGTATTCCCATGTCATATGCATCTCGTGTAGATGCGCTAGATGTACAATGCATGAACGTGAAGCACGCGATGTTGGAGCCGAACCCCAAGATGGTGTTCGGTGGACATCTCCAGAAGATGGAAGGACCCTAAGGGGCAACCGAAGACCCGGCCCAAGGTCAGAAGGGCTCAAGGTCTTGATAGCATTAACACTGACTTAGTGTTACCCCCAGGCAAGCCCCGGTGCATGTCCTCTTATTTTTAAATTTATGACACCTACATATGTTTCTAATACTTGTGCATTAGGTTCAGGAATTGTTTGGAACCCTAATTGCATGATCTTTAGGTTTCCCTTAGTTATACTAGTATGTATAGGATGATAGCAGTGCTATGCTTAATGGTTCCCGATAGAAGACGAGTGATCTCTTGTCACTCGCGAGATATAGGATGTTTAGAAGTCGAGTAATTTCTGGTTACTCGCGAGATATAAGATATATTTATATTCCAGTACATGAGTTATTGAATTTGATATGGAAATTGAGACCGGACGGGGGAATGATGAGGATGTTTAGGGATGGCAGCAGGACAGGGTTTCTGGGTGCCTTAGCCCCGTCTGTGTCGATTAAGGACCGGTCATTGTCGGCAGTGCTGATCGGGGATTGAACTGTACTAACCGCATGCCGGCAGTAGGAGGTAGTTGAAACCGGTAAGCCGAGTACTGCTTTGCTTCTAAAGTACAGGACTGCATCTCACCTCCTGGGGTAGTCGAGTAGTCGCGGAGAAATGGGGATGCATATATTACTTTTGGTGGTCTCACGTTGAGCTCGGCTGACCATATGATGGTGGGGCGGTCTTGTAGTTCGAGGCGGGGAGGGGAAAGGTCGGTGCGTGGGGTCCGACGGGGCTTTTACGTGCCGTGTTGGTTAGGTCCACCTTGCATGGTTAAATCGGATCGATTTGCCGTGTCTCGCGGTTACGACGGCCTTGATCTCTTTGCTGCATCGTAGCAAAATGTTAGAATGTGAGTTATATATATATATATAATGTTGAACATATTGAATTATTATTGATTGCACCACCATATTTGTTATAGTTTGTTTATGCAAATATTGGATTAGGGTTAATTTATTTAGAATCTGGAGCTAAAATATGGAAATTAAGGACTCACTTTAGCCGTTGTTTTCTGCAAAATAATCACCAGCCAAATGCCTTGTATGTCTAGGTATGTGGGCTAAGTTATACCCACTGGTCGGGTAAGTCTTGCTGAGTATTAGTTGCTCAGGGTTTGTTGTTACCCTATTTCAAGTTTAGGAGCTAACTAGGCTTCACATCGGTGGGCTCGATGTGGCGCCTTGTCTTCACGTCTCGGTAGTTCTCGACTTATTTAGTTCGTTTTATTTATTCCCTAGTAAAAATGTTGTATAAGTTAGATTCTCTTCCGCTGCTATTGTTTATTATGTGCATTCTAAATTTGAAGCTGTTTTGTAAAAGCCTTAATATTATTTACTATTTTGTAATATTTTATCATGCTTCAGGTACCTTCTGCGCTCGCATTCGTGCGAGATTTCTGGTGTATTTCGATCGGCCTGTGAGTTAGAAACAGCCTGTCAAGTTACACTTAATTAAGCTAATGAGCCAAATAATGGCGGTTACGCTTAATTAAGCGTTTTAACTCGGCGGGTCTGTCACACTAGTCATTTGAAGCAAACAGTGTTTCAATCTGGAACCTGAAAATTTTCAACACACTCGGCGGGTCTGTCACACTTGTCCTTGGTTTCATCCTTCGAATAGCTCTTGCAACATCCCTTCCAGCTCCCGTGGACAGATTCTTGGCGTGCTAATACTGTTCTCCTCTATCACTCTATTTGCTGCAACCAGCCAACAGTATGGTAGTTGGAAAAAAAGATAAAAAAGAGATGGAAAATAAGAGAAGGAAAAAAAGAAAAGAAAAAGGGGAGTAAAGAAAAAGAATGGGAGGAGATAGGAAAAAGAAAAAGAAAAGAAAAAGTGAGGAGAGAGGAGATGGTAGTTGGAAATGGTTGAATAAAATATATGTTAGTTGATATAGAGAATGACAAGTGCGGGAAAACTGGATGCAGAGGAGATAATCTTGATGACTAGGATGGAATATTCCTTTTACAGGATGAATTTAGAGTATGACGACCAGGGGCCTCTATCCGCTCCTGCAGTATGCGTGTAGCGTAAAAACCGATGCACCACCGTGCGCTATGCGTTGCGCTAGCATTGCGCGCTGCCTCCCGCACGCCAAATCTGGCGGAGCAGCGGACATCCGCTACGCGCGTACATGGTGCGGGGCCCGCTCGCGCGCGCCCGCCGCCGCCGCTCGCGAGGAGGCCGGGATCCTCACGCAGCAGCTGCCGCCGCGGGATCGATCCCCGCCGCGGGAAGAATCCCCGCCGCCGGCTCCTGCAGTAGCTGCCCCGGCCGCCGCCTGCAGTAGCTGCAGCCGCCACAGCCGCAGGATCGATCCACGTCGCCGCCGCCCACAGCAGCTGCAGCCTCCACCGCTGCGGGATCGATCCCCGCCGCCGCTGCCCGCAGCACCTCACTGGGGCTAGAGCAGGAGAGGAGCGCACGCGGCCCCGTGGCTCGCTGGAGGGGAAGCAGGGGAGGGGGCGGGCGGAGGGAGAGGGCGCAGCCCCGCGGGTCGCTGTAGGGGATCCGCGGAGAGAGAGACAAAAGAAGAGCGGAGGGGAAAAGGAAAGCGTGGAGAGAGAAAAAAAAAGAAGAGAGGGAAAAAAAGAAGAATGGGAGAAGAAAAGAGATGAAAAAATGAAAGAAAAAAAGGGAAGGAAGAGGAAAAAAGAAAAAATATTATTTGTTGAAATGGGATGGTAGTTGGAGATGGTTGAATAAAATATGTGGTAGTTGGTATAGAAGATGAGATATAGAGTATGATGCGTGTGGGAGATATTGGTATAGAGGAGAAAATCTCAATGACTAGAATATAATATATTTTTGGGCCATTTGCAAAACCGCCCTTGTTTTTAGGTCCAATTGCACGTTTGCCCTTGATTTTTTAACTTTGCATGTTTGCCCCTGTTTTTAGTCTTCCAGTTGCAAGACTGCCCCTGTTTTATTACAAAACTACCCCTATAACATGCAAAATAGAGTCAGTTTTGCAATAAAATAGGGGCAGTCTTGCAACTGAAAGACTAAAAACAAGGGCAAACATGCAAAGTTAAAAAATCAGGGGCAAACTTGTAGTTAGACTTCAAAACAAGGACAACCTTGCAATTTTCCCTATATTTTTTTAGAGGAAGAAAATAGAATATGACTAGTGCGGATCAGAGTATTCTGCTTTGTTCCTATGTGACCATATACAGGAGGCATGTACTCCTTTTGTTTCACTAGAAGCAATCTTTTTGTGGTCTCAGATTCCTAAAATCCAAAAAGCTAAACAATGCAACTCGTGTTTCATAGCACGCCTATTTTTCATGTATTCTTTTTGGCCCTTGTGTGTGCATGAGATGGTTATGTCAGAAAGGAATACTGTTGTGATGTTTTTTTTATGTTTTCTGAGTTGTCGAACGTTCTGCTTCGTCAAGCTGAGCTCCTTATGTTTGTGCAATCATTGGGTTCCATTTTCTCTTTATAAAATGTTTGCATGTAGTTTATTCCATTAGTGGAAGTGTAGTTAAACTACTTTGTCAGAATTATGGTCATTCTTGCTGAGTAGTAAAGAAGCAGTGGTGGTTCAGTTCCATGGATGAATAGAGACGACAAAGATAATTCGGAATGTATCACATTTGGATATAAAAGTTATGGATATGGTTTTTCAATATTTTATTTTTGAAAACATGAAAATAATGGTAAATCATCTTGTTGTGCACTTTCACTATATGGCAGGTATAAAAATGCAACATTCGGTAGTGACTTGGAGGAAATTATTAGCTTTAAAGATAGTAATCCTGAGTTGTCTCTCCCTAGTAATCTAGAGTGTGATGTTGACGTTAATGCTCCTCCTCAGAGGACTGACCCTGAGAGTATTTTGAATGTTTCTCAACCTGAGCAAGTTGTGAAAGAGGATGATAACATTAACCTGAGTGATTTCCCTCCTCTCAATGGAGTTGAAATAAAATGTAGTGCTACTCTGCCTCTTAAAGGGGATGGAGAATGCTCCAATCAATGGTATCAGGTTGTTTCCAAGAGCTTGTGCTCGGATAATAAACAATTGTTTCCCCATGATAGGTGCTTTCTGGAACATTAGAGGGCTTAATAAGGCTGGTAGGCTTCAATGTGAGTCTGATTTTATTAATGACAACATGCTAGACTTTGTTCATTTTCAAGAAACTAAAAAAGAGAATTTTGAGGGGGCCTTTCTAAAAGCTATTAACCCTTCTTTCTCTTGGCACTGGCTCCCTGAGCCGGTGGTGTCCTTGTTGGGGTCAGAGATAGTAGGCTGGAAGTTATTGGCTGGCAAGCCAACAAGTTTAATGTTTCCATGGTTGTTAGAAATACTTCTGACAATTTTGTCTAGAAGCTAGTAGTGGTTTATGGTTCTGCTTATGAGGAAGGGAAGCAGGAGTTCATTGATGAACTGGGTACTATTTTTGATAACTGGGATGGCCCTATGATGGTTGGAGGAGATTTTAACATTGTCAGATTTCAGTCTGAGAAAAATAACGGGATGATTAATCATCGGTGGTCGGATGCTTTCAATGACTGGATTAATAAATGGAGTATGTTAGAGTTAAAAAAAAACCTTCAAGAAGTTATACCTGGGTAAAAAATCAGGACTACCCTATCATGGCTGCTTTGGATAGAATTCTGGTTAACACCTTGTTTGTTTGATCAGAAATTCCCCCTTGCCAATGTTAGAGCTAACTCAAGGGCAGGTAGTGATCAAGTGCCCCTAGTGGTGAACTTTGGGGTACATGACAAACCAAAACGTAGCCCCTTCCGTTTTGAGAAGTGGTGGCTACAGTTGGAAGGTTTCCATGATATGGTGGCTAATATCTAGAACATCCCCTGTCGACAGTCTGACCCAATGGAGGTATGGCAGTTTAAGGTCAGACTCCTCAGGAAAAAATTAAAAGGTTGGGGTTGGAATGTTAGTGCAGAAGTTAGGAAGAAACAGGCCTTACTCATTAGATATGACCTCCTAGATAGGAAGTATGAAGAGGGATCTTTAAGTGAGGAGGAGAGAAGTGAAATGAAACAAGTGCTTTATGAGCTCGATTCCCTTTGGAGAATGGAGGAAATTAAAGCAAAACAAAGATCTAGAGATAGGGATATCAAAGAAGGTGATCGAAACACGTCCTACTTTCAGACAGTGGCTAATCAGAGAAAGAGGAAGAAAAATATCAATGCCCTTGAGGGCCCTGCTGGAATGGTGGATAGTACTAAGGATATGCTTGATTTAGCAGTAGATTATTATAAAAATCTTTTCTACCATGAAGCTAGTTTGGGTCTCTCTTTAGGGGACAACTTCTGGAAAGAGGAGGATAAAGTCTCTCCTGCAGATAACTGCTTTTTGGAGGCACCCTTCTCTGAAGCTGAAATTAAGCTAGATGTTTTTTACTCTTATGCGGAAGAGGCTCCTGGTCCTAATGGCCTCCCCTTTTTATTCTACCAGCATTTTTGGGATATTATCAAGTTAGATTTAATAGCCCTGTTTTCCGCTTTTGAAACTGGGATGTTAAATCTCTCTAGGTGTAATTATGCCTCAATTGTTCTTATCCCTAAAGAAATGGATGCCAAAACTTTGAAGAAATTCAGAACTATCAGCCTGCTTAATTGCAGTTTCAAAATTTTTTCCAAGGCTATGAACAATAGGTTAATCAAGCTGTGTGATAAGCTGATTTCTTCAAACCAATCTGCCTTTATTAAGGGCAGGTATATCCTTGAGAGTGTAGTATCAGCCCATGAAATTATACATGAGGTTCATAGAAAACGAGATTGTGGCATTATTTTCAAGCTTGACTATGAGAAGGCCTACGATAGGGTGAGCTGGGAATTTTTGGATGAGATGTTGACATGTCGAGGTTTTGGAGAAAAATGGCTAGGTTGGATTAGGAATGTGGTGAGGGGTGGCTCTCTTTGTATTAGAATAAATGATGAGGACAGTGTTTATTTTAAAACTGGAAAAGGCTTGAGGCAAGGGGACCCCCTCTCCCCCCTCCTTTTCAACCTAGTGGCTGATGTCTTCACCAAGATGCTTATGAAAGCTGGTGAGCAGGGCTTGATCTCAGGACTTATGCCTGAGGTGTACCCTATAGGAGCAATTAGTTTGCAATATGCTGATGACACCTTGTTGTTCTTGGAAAAAAAATTGGATAAGGCAAGGAATTTTAAATGGCTCCTGGCCTGTTTTGAACAGCTTTCCGGGATGAAAATAAATTATGAGAAGAGTGATATAATTGGTGTAGGGTTGGATGAGGACGAACTTAATGCCTTTGCCAATCTCTTTTGCTGCAAGGTTGGTACTTTCCCTATTACTTATCTAGGTGTACCCCTTCATTTCACCAAGCTCAGAAGAGAAGACATACAACCTGTAGTTGACAAAGTGATCAAGAGAGTAGCTGGGTGGAGGGGGAAACTCCTCTCTTATGGGGGCGTTTAACCCTTCTGAAATCCTATTTAGCTAGCATTCCCACCTATCTACTCTCTGTAATCAAATTTCCTAAGTGGGCTATTGATGCAATTAACTCCCAAATGGCTCATTTTTTTATGGAATAACCATGAGGGAGAGGGCAAATACCATCTTGCCAACTGGCAGCTTGTTTCCCAGAGAAAAGAGGTGGGAGGCATGGGCATCCCTGACCTCCAGAACTTCAACTTGTGCCTGCTAGCCTCTTGGATTTCTAGATATCACTTAAGTGATAATGCCCTTTGGAAAAAAAAATAGTAGAGTTCAAATATAGAGTTAATGACCCTAACCTTTTCTGCTGCCCTGACATCAACTCCTCTCCTTTCTGGAAAGGTGTTCTATGGGCGGTTAAAGCGGCCCAGATGGGTTATCTTGGAAGATTGGTAATGATCAACATGTCCGCTTCTGGGAGGATAGATGGTTTGGCTCTTCTAGTCTTGCCATCCAATACTGGCCTCTTTATGTCTTAGTCAATGAGAAAGAGATCACAATTGCTGAGTGCTGGGATGGGGTTAACCTTAAATTCACTTTTAGGAGAACCGTGTCGGCTTATGTGATGAGGATGTGGGAGGAAATCCTAGGTATTACGAGTGCTATCACCCTTTCTGAGGAACCAGATTCGGTTGTGTGGACTTTTAATTCCAATGGGGTTTACTCAGTCCAATCCCTTTATGTTGTTATCAGCTTTAGAGGGGTCCAACCAATCCACACCCCTATGGTTTGGAAGCTGAATATCCCTCCCAGAATCTATGTTTTTCTCTGGTTACTAAGCAATAATAAACTCCTTACTAGGGATAACCTTAGTAAGAGAAAAAATGTTGAAAACAAGTCTTGTCTTTTCTGTGCAGAACCGGAGTCTGTCAATCATCTCTTCTTTGGTTGCTGTGTTGCTGCAAATATTTGGAATGTTTGTTCGGACATCTTAGAGACTCCTTTGTCGGACTTTGATTCCATTGCTAAACTGTGGATATACCGCAAAAAACACTACATTACTAATTTGTGCACCTCTGCTATTCTTTGGAGCCTTTGGAAAATGAGAAATGCTCTTTGTTTTTAGGGACTTGTGTTGATGGATGTGAAGAGGATTCTAAGCAAGGCGGCTGGAATGTTAAGAAGATGGAGGGTGTTGTGCAAGGACTCGGAAGGTGCACGCTTGGGGGAGATCGCGGAAGCTATGGACAGAAAGGCGAGAGAACATGCGCGTCTTACTTGGTCTCAGACGGATGCTTCACCAACGTTTGAGGGGTTGCAGGGGGTGCTGCCAACAAACTCTTTGATGCGGGGCGCTTGTAGTTTTAATGAGGTAGCCCATGATCTGTGATGTATGTTCCCTTTTGTTGGCTATATAGCGGGCGCGCTTCGAATACGCAGATACTTACACTTGTGAAATGTTTTATTCGTTTGAGTAAAATGGGGGAAACCTTTTCTCTAAAAAAAATGCAACATTCGTTTCCAGAAGCAGATGGATTGTAAAAAAGAGCCATGTCATTAATAAAAATGGTCGTTGGTTAGCCTCTAGCAACAATCCAAGTTCCCCTGCACGTGCACCCTACTATTACAGGCAAATGGCCCTGATGTGGTGACTATCAGGGCACGTGACGTATTGCGTGCTGTGCTTCAAGAGATGGATGTCTCAGAACCTATCCATGAAAATGTTTCATGGTTCACAGGTAGAATACAACATGACCTTCAAAATACCATCAAATATTCGTGAGAATGGAATGGCGCGTATTAGTATTTGTGGATTAATTGAGGCTGCAAGGAACAACCTAATATGAAGCCTGTGAAGACATAGCGCGTCATGCTTTGAATCTACTCCGGGATGAACATGGCATTAATATAGTATTTTAAAGACTAAATTTCACTGTAGGTCCTTAAACTTTTCCCTAAGTTCTATCTAGGTCCATAAACTAAAAAAGCGCTTATTTAAGTCCACGATCTATTAAAGAGGAGTTGTGGACGTCCACAAGCATCCACGGAGGCATCTTTTGCCTACGTGGCGATGCCAGCGTGGCAAGAAACCCCTCCACCTCTCGTATCTCACTCTCTCGTCCTGCATTTTTGCATCCATCTCCCATCGACTACAAGCCCGTACCTAAGTTTTCGAGGCCCTGGTGCGAAATACAGAATGGGCCCCTATATTTAGACAATACAAATAACCAAAAAGTATTAACTCAACCATGTAATGGTAGCTTAAAATCTAATGCTAAAAAAATGAGTTTGAGCAAATTGTTCAAGTCTTTTTTTGCCTCTTGCGCTTCTGAGCATCAGACTCATAATTTCTAGATCTAGAAGACATGATCAGACTCAAACATAAACCTAAGTAAGAATAAAAAGTTACTGAATTAGTGAATTAGATTTAGAATATTAGTTATTACTATTAGATGGGAATTGGGAATGGCAACGACTCCATCTATTAGTATTACTTACCGATCGATGCAGTTGCAGACATGCAGTGGCGGTGCAGCAGTTGCTTCAGGCGGGCATGGGGCTTGCTTCTTGGCTTCTTGCTTGCGGGCGGCGATGCGGCAGCATCTTCGGGAGACCAGGACGGGACGTCAACTCACGGCGGCGACGGCGTCGACCTGCGTCGTGATTGATCGAGAACCCGAAGCGTCGCTGCGACTCGCTGCCGGCGGCACGATGTCATGCAGGCCGGGCCGTCTACATATTAACAGGCCTGCTAGTTAATTAGCCATTTAGCCTATACTTACATGGACTAACTGTTTGATTTGGGGCCCTGAATCTTGGTGGCCCGGTGCGGTCGCGCCGTTTACGCCGCATGATGTACGGGCCTGATCGACTCGATGTCCGGCGGCGCCGCCGGCGCTAGCGCCGGGCATGGAACAGGGGTGGTGCTTGGCGCATGGTGTATATTCTGGATGTGACTGCACCGCCAAGTTAAAACACTTAATTAATTAAGTAAGTGTAAACGTCGTCATTTGAACACATCAACTAATATTGGCCTATCTAGAGCAACATGGTAGAGTAGTATTAATCAACAAAACAGGGTATTCATTATATACATTCCATGTTTTCCATCTTATTACTACGAGGCGACAAAGAGATCAAGCCTTTCATAACCGCGAGACATGGCGAATCGATCCGATTTAACCGTGCTAGGTGGACCTAACCAACACGGCACGCATAAGCCCCGTCGGACTACACGCACCAACCATTCTCATCCCCGCCTCGAACTACAGGAACTAGCCAGTGGCGGAGCCAGGGGTGCTCCAGCCCCCTACTCCCATGGAACCCATGGAGCCCCCCCCCCCAACATTTTTCAAGCGTGAGTGAAGAAGAGGAAGAAGAAGAAAAAAGAAAGAGGGAGGAAGAAGAAAGGAAAATGAGCCCCCCTCAATTTGAATCCCAGCTCCGCCACTGGAACCAGCCCAACGACATATAGTCAGTCGAGCCCTACGTGAGACCACCAAAAGTAAACATATACAACCCCTTTCTCCGTGGCCACTCGACTACCCTAGGAGTTGGGTGTGGGTTCCTGTACTTTCGAAGCAAGGCAGTACTCGGTTTACCGGTTTCGACTACCTCCTACTCCCGGCATACGGTTAGTACAATTCAATCCCCGATTAGCACTGCCGAAAACAACCGATCCCTAATCGACACAGACGGGGCTAAGACACTCAGGAACCCTGTCCTGCTGCCATACCTATACATCATCATCATTCCCCGTCCGGTCTTCAATTTCCATTCATTCCATCTTGAATATAATAAATCATATAATATAGTATAAAGACATCATATATCTCGCGAGTAACCGAGAATTACTCGACTCTAAAACATCCTATAGCTTGCGAGTGATAGCGCGACGAGGATACTGTTCACGGTGCGCGTACTGTTCATGTGAATAGTAAAAGGTCTAGGGTTTTTAGCCGCCCCCCTCCCTATGTTTATATAGCCCCTTAGTTGGGCTGGCTTGGGCACCCACTTTTTGGGTCGAAAAGACCCATTAGTGCACCTAAGCTCAGTCTAATTCGGATCTCATCCTTATCAGGCTTCTTTTCCTTAAGTGTGTGACCATATGGGCTCATATGTGAATAGACATGACCCGAGTACTCTTACTCGGCCCAATAGTAGACAGTGGCCTCTAGCAAGATATGTCAACTCCTATACGCGCACAAAGATCATATCAGACGAGCCGCCACAATATCATATACATGATGTTCCCTTTGCCACACGATATTTAGTCTAGTTTAAAGCCGACCACTCTTTCTTGATCCTGTGATTCGGAATACTTGGTTAACTCTTAACCCCAGCATGGCCATGCATTTCCTGATCCGAATCACTCGAGGGGCCCAGAGATATCTCTCTCTTGTAGAGAGGGGCAAATCCCATCTTAACCGACTATGTCTCACAACATGCTTCTTGACAGACCCGAAAGCCACCTTTATGACTACCCTGTTACGGTGTAGCGTTTGATGACTTCTAAGTAAGTCGGTTCACATCTTGAGTATATACGACGATCTCATGTCTTAGGACACAGCGTAAATATTGTGTAATGAGAAGTCATCATCTCATGTTGGGTCAGTTCAGTTTCATGTCTCACATGAGCCCACATTATTAGTTTGACATCCCCATGTCCATGACTTGTGAAACGTAGTCAATCAACTAATACATGTGCTAGTCTAATATTCATATGTGTCCTCACATGAACACCGACTAGGAATGTTTTAGAATATTCATACAAGTATAGAGTTTCACAAATACTTCACATAAGCATTAATCAATACAAGTTGTCATCCATGAATATTCAAGGTACACTTTATTAACCATGAATACAAGAAAATATGATTGCTTCTAGGGCATATTTCCAACACGAACACCGTCTTGTGGTTTGGCTCCAATCACCATGTGCTTCACGTCCATACGTTGTACATCTAGCGTACCTAAATGAGGTGCAACAATATATATGTATGAATGCATGGATGATGTAGTGAAACAGTGCAGCAATACAAGCACAAGGTCACTATTACCTAAACATGAACAACTACTTAAGCGGAGGTTAATTAAATCTTGCACGAGTCTAAACAAAATTAACCCAACTGGTCCTATATTTTTAGCACTCTCCTAGCTCCAACTATGTATTTACAAGTTATAAAAACATTTATCTAGCATAATTAAAAACTATATAGTAAAAGTTGTTAAAATATATATTTTATAGTTCTATCCTACAAAGCATGAAAATGAAAATATGAAGCTAACAAACTTAATTTTGTATTTTTCTAACATTTTCTATGAAATTTACAAGTTTCAGCCGAAGTTGCAAACTTAACAAAACCGGTGGTACCGGTTTCAGGCACCGGTCAGACCAAAACCGGTGGGATAGGATTTCCAAAACTGGTGGTGCCGGTTTCGGCCATTGGCGCACAGCTTGGCGCCCAGCGCCCGGAATGGAAGAAGAAAGGGCTCGGGGAGGTCGAGGGGGATGCCGTGATGCTTACCCCATGCTCAGTTCGCGCGGCAAAAGCCGGAGAATGGAGATCGACGCATGATATGAAGATTCAAGCGGCCCTGTCGATGAGGAAGCGATTTCGGCCGTGGAACGGCTCAAATGAGCTCGCACTACAACAAATCTGGGCTTCTGTGACGATTACCTGATGACAGAGCACACATCTGTCACAAATAGAGGCTGTTTATGACGACTATTCACAGGATGACAACTGTTTATGGCCAAACCATGTCTCTGTCATAATCATCGTCACAATATAATATACTCTGCATGGACTCTGTGACGATAGCATGATGACAATAGGAACGTCATAAAATATTGAACTATTTATAATTTTTTTAAACAAAAAATCTTGTTATACTACATTGCTACTAGACCACAAATCTCTTGTCCTAGGTGGACTCTTCTTGTCTACATCAATTCTAGTCTCTCATTTTAGGATTGAAGTCGTCTCTAGTCTCATTTTAGGATTGAATGAAAAAAAATTAAAGATGCATTGTCGTATACACGAGGCTATGCAACAAAAGAATAGAAAATTGTCATGGATTTGGTATCTGCGCAAACCACAATAAACATGCATTGTAATTAACACGAGGCTCCGCATCAATTTAAGATACTGAGTTCGCATATGCATTTCCAAGTTGTTACATAATATTGTGTTTGCACGAGAATATTTTTTTATATGAAAACATGAGGTGTGGGAATTGAACCCCCTAATTCCCATAACGAGGCAAAGGTTTTACAAACACACTGCTTTGTGGGGCACTCAGTTTGCGCCAATGATCCAATCAAGTTGTGTAGAAAAATAAGAGAAAAAAATTAAAAAAACAGAGAAAAAGGGTGGGCCCGATGGGAGCAAACTTGCAACCTCAAGTTCAAAACGCATGAACTTTACCACCGAGTTACTTGATATTTTATTTATATTTTTGGTCTTCAATTGTTTTATAGACAATTTCATCATCTTATTTTACCGAGGAAATCTGCTAGTGGGGAATTTAACAGCAAAACAAATGGCGCCAAACGGAATCGAACTCTGGAGCTCATAGAGGATGAGCTCTTGCCTTACCAGTAGGTTGTCATTTTGTTGTTATTCAATAAGGCATTTTAACTCTTTTATATATAGCTTCTTCTCTTTTGTTTGCTAATTGACAAAAAACATGGAACTCGAACCTGGGCCTCAGGCTTAGAAACGCAGAGGCCAAACCGTTGGGAGTGCTCTTACCCAATCTGCAAAACCCTTGGCGTTCAATTTATTTGTAGACAAGCGTGGCCCAGCACCACTCTATCTTGGGCCGAGCCCAGCTAAAAATACTGAAGCACCCCGTCATCAGTTTGGAAAAAATATTTATCTTTTTATATAAGATTAAAATTTGTAATTAATATTTGTCCCTGGTAAGAACTCCAAATTTGATGGTTCTTTTTTCTAATTTTTTCTAAAATTGTGATCTTTCATTTAATGACATTTTTTGTATGTCAATTACTATTTTTTTAATCTTTTTTCATATGACTTGATTTCTCCCACCTAAATTGAAAAGTAGAAAAATACGTTTTTTGCATACCAATTGGTAGTGTAACTTCATATTTTCTAATGTTATGGTGAAAATAAAGTTCTGTCCAAATTTGAGATGCATACGAGTTCAAAAATATAATGAGTCACACAAATCTCAAAGTTTCACTTGAGTTATAAGAAACTATGCTAGATATGTATCCTTTTATGAACAATATATGGTCCAACTTTACTAAAATTATTTAAGTTTTTTATGACAAGATTATAGAGTTAAAATATGTTATTATGTCAATTTTTAGAATATTTTTATTAAATTTAGATATTATTATAATTATTACGTTTTAATTTAGAGAAAGAAGTTTGAATTGTCTATAGAAGATAATTGAATTTGGCATCTATCTCCAGGACATGGACTAGAATATAACATATGAGCCTAAATATATTTTTTTCAATTTTTCTAATCTTATTAGATGTACATGTTATTCAACATGGAGTAACTATCGATAAGCGTGCAGAAATTCATTTAAACTATCAAAAATAGTAAATGAGTTAGAAAATTATTGAAACTTCTATGGTGGGACTTATATGCATTATGATGGATATAAAAAGTTAGTTGGTGCATATAAGATAATTATTTCTTTGTGGTACTTCCAGTTGTGCAATAAAATGAAAAGAAAAAAGAAAAATATTAAGCATACAAGAATGAGGCCGTGTTTAGTTCCGGCGCAAAAAATTTTTTGTTGGAATCTTACTAATTTAAAGTACTAAATGAAGTCTATTTATAAAACTTTTTACACAGATGGGTTGTAAATCGCGAGATGAATCTAATGATGCTAATTAATCCATGATTAATCAATAATTAGCTGATGGTACTGTAGCATAACTGTTGTTAATCATGAATTAAGTATACTCATTATATTCGTATCGCGATTTACAGTCCATCCATGCAAAAAGTTTTGTAAATAGACTTCATTTAGTACTCCATGCATGTGTCGAAATATTCGATGTGACATTTTTTTTTGCGTTTACGGGTTTATGGGGTGGGAACTAGGGCCTGAAACGAGGTCCACCACAGCCCAAATGGCCTAGTTATTTTTCACCGTTCATCTCCGATCTAACGCCTGAGATGCATCAATCATCAAATAAATATCCTCCAACCGAAACCCTAACCCTTCACCCCATCCCTCTCTTCCATTCCCTCAGATCCGCCACTGCATGCATGTTTCCCTTCTTCTGAATAAATAAATGAAGCCGAAAATTAAATCTTGTTTATTTTGTGGTACTCTCTTAGTCCCTTCGTTGCAAATGTTAGTGTTGCCTCAAGAAGTCAAGAGGTGTCAATACTACACTAGAGATCGAGTTCTGATTTCTGAACAGTTAGATAAGATTAGAAAGCTGTAATCGGTTACAAAATGTAACACTGTCTGTAGCAGGGGCTTCCCATCCATCTTGTGAAAAATAGATAAGCCATCCATCTTTAAAGTCCAATTTGGCCCAATTAGCATACACACATGTTCAACATTTTCTTTCAACACGTTCAACATTTTCATTAAGCACGTTCAACATTTGACGTTTAAAATGTTGAAACTGTAAAACCAAAATGTTAAAATCAAATGCACCAAATGTTGAAAATACAAAATCGAAATGTTGAAGCTTCTGCTCCAAGCCACGTTGGCAGGCAACGGCGGCACAGGAGGCGAGGCGGCCATTGGCGGCGGGCTTGCGCCGCATGGCCGCGTGCGGCGGCGCAGGAGTCCTCGAGAGGCGGCGCAGGGTAGGAGCCAGCAGCGCGGGGGACAGGTGGCAAGCGAAGCCGGCGGCGTCGCACGGAGCCTGTAGCACGCGGGGCTGGCGGCGCACAAAGACGGCGGCGGCGCGCAGGGCCGGCGGCACGCCGGGGCCTGGGGCGGAGGCAGGCGGGTAGCGCTGGGGGCCGGGGGAGCGGCGGCGCGGCGACAACGGCCGGCCTAGGAGGCAGCCAGGGGTGAATCCAAACTCAAAACTTTGGGGGGCTCTTCTTCCTCCTCTTCTCTTCTCTTCTTCTTCCTCTCTCTTTCTTTCTTCTTCCTCCCCTTTCTTCTTCATTTCTTCTTCACAAAATAGTTGGGGGGTAATGGGGTATAAGGGGGGTATCCATGAGTGTGGATTTTCCACATGTGCCGGCCGGGGCCGGCAACTTTTCTGCTGTTGATGGTGCTTCAAAGATCGTGCGCCTTGATGGATGGGAGTTAAGCTGGTCCCACCACTTTATTGCGGGTCCCTACTTGGTGCCAGACGGAGCGTGCCTCGGTAGGAAGAAATGGGAGGAAAGTAGGAAACCAGACAGAAGTGAGGCATGTTGGTGTACTGGACCCACTCGTCTCAGATTCCCTTCTTCTTCCCCGCCTCCTCCATTCAATTCAGCAGATCCTCCTCCTCCCTCGGTCTGTCATGGAAAGTAGATTTTTTTTTGCAGATCCAGCATGAACCCGAGCTCGACCCCTCCACCAATGCCAGCAAGAACAAAGGATCCGACCGCTAGAGATGATGCAGGAAGGGGAACCTCCAACCTGGTCGTCAACGGGAATGGTACGATAGGAACTTGGTCTGTTTGCTCCATTGAGGATCTGGTGTTCGTGGTCTTGATTTTTGAAGTTGTTCCTATCCATTGAGGAGTAGCATGGGAGCTGTTTCAATGGAGCAAGCGACAACGCTTATCTGCTACCCTTTCATGGTACTTCATTTTTCACAAACCTAGAACCCACATGGGTGTATGCTGTTTATGGTTGGTTGGTTCGACCAAAGTCAGGTGCGAGCACTAGTTGAGACTGGTTTGGTTTGCTTATTTTATATGGTTGGTGTTAGTTCCATCAACAATGTCTTGGGTCTTTCCAAGGCATGGTTATGCAAACTCTGTATTGGTTGGTAACAACACTGGATGTTTCTCATTATACCTGGTGTTGATTCCAACAGTCAATATGTTGATACTTTGGCTTCATCAGGGTCATGGGATACGTTGGCGATGAACTACTCTACTACAATTTTGGAATTATTATTAATTTTGTTGGCTTCAGGGTCATGGGATACGTAGGCCCGTATCTCATTTTGTGCAAATGGTAAACTTGGAACGTGTTGTATGGTGCAGCTTTCATTTGTTGCCTGAAACAATTTTGATAGCAGCTTAGGTATATTTAGCTGCTGCCAATGTGATGCAATAGCTGGAATTGAGATGTCCCATGTATGTATGTGCAGATTCTTTTGATTTGATTTGTAGCAACTGAAATGTTGGAGTGATATTGGGTTGTGTGGTGGCTTGATAAACTCAGTTCAACTTCGCTTCAAGGAATATTTGAACAAATGTACCATGCTTGGCACGTTTCAACTAAAAGGTGTCGTACTTTTTGGAAGAGCATTTCAAAAAGAGGGGGAGTGTTTTCTTTAATAGTTGTTTAAATTTCCAAAAAAAAGGTTACCAGATATTTAAGTCTGCTATTGTAGGAAGTTGTGGCCATGTCAGAATATGGAAACTCGCGGCAACACTTACCAAAATGAGCAAATTGCCATTGTACAACAGTTTAACCAATTCACAGAACAAAAAGAGGTTCATGGTCTAGAATACTATAGCATTCAGTAGGATTACAGAAGCACATTTGACCCCAAGCATACAAATAAGTGGTTACGCATCTAACAGGTCTGCAAGAAGTTTTGGATGCCTCCACAAAATTGCAAGGGAGCAAAAGAGTTCCAGGCTCTCTTTGTGCGGCATGTTGTTCCTAGCTTTTGGCTTGATCTTACATGTGTTCCTAACTGGTGCTTCGTTCCTAGCTTGCTTTTGGCTTGAGCTTACATGTGTTCGTTGCAAGACCATCCTGATAGCACCAGTCGCAGTGGCCACCTTGAGAATAAAAAGAAAAGAAGGTAAGAGAAGTAGGTAATGTACAGAAACAATGGGCTGGAAAAACACATGTATAATTTATATGAACAAGAAAAGACATATCATACAACACTCATGATACTTGTTCTTGTTGATTCCTTTTCTTTTCTTTTCAAACATTGGTTAAACTTAAGCAAAAATTAGTATAACTGAAGCATATGACTGTTGCTTGATGTTCCATTCATTTGCTAAAAATATATCAAGAGGCGGCAAGTTGATAAAAGTTATGTGGAGAGATTTAGAATCAGCACATAAATGATGTAACATTTCAATTCATGATTGAACCTGTGACTTGACAAGGTTATGCGCAGAACAGAGCTTCAATAGACATAGTTTAGCCCAGATTTTTATTTCCCAATTAAAATATAAGTTCCACATATTGACTGTTGGAATCAACATCAGGTATAATGAGCAACATCCAGTGTTGTTACCAACCAATACAGAGGACGCTGGTGACTAACACCAAGGCCAATACAAAAGATTGACTTTTCTGAAACTGTAAGCCTAGAAGTGAAAAGACAGTCAATTCTCAGTTTGTATCTGATGCAGTGGTACTTTGGAATTCCAAAAAAGATGGATTGCCAAGTGGTTCAAGAATCCTGCCCCCGTATACCTCCTGTATGCATCAATATTTGGCTACCTCAGTTCCTCGGTTGTTGAAATTCACAAAGGGACCAAGTAAGACAACGAGGCAATTAGCAACTTAGCATGTCATGGGTCATCAAATTTTGTAGCATTTGTTTCTAGTAATCTGTTAGATAGGCAGCAGACCCAATAGTCACTCTAAATGATAGTCTACAAATTATGTCATCAACTATTGTTCCTTATCTACAACATTTTCAGATTATTCAAATCAAACAAAGTAGAAGCATTTTTTATTACTACATGAACCGGCTATTTCAATTGTATTTTTTAACAGAACTGCAGAATTACCTAGAGCTTTGCTACACATTATCCAAGTTAGGTTTTCTTTGTTATCAGTATGATCTACTGAATACCTATACCATTCAACCACTCTTACCTGGTATATCAGTTTAGGAAACCAGAACAAGTAGACGACGCTAATTCTGAATACACATCCTAAATCGTAATGGGAATAAAATGTTCAGAAACATGCAACCAGCCATCATTGTCATCAGTGAAAAAAATATACAGCATGCCATAATCTGACATAATCTGGCAGATAGTCATATGAAAAGGCATAAATTTTGAAGAAATCATTGGTGAGTAGGTTCTAAGAACGAAATCGGAACATGAAGAGGACTAATTTGATCAAGAAATCCCCCCTAAAGCAAAACCAAATGCAGCGGAACCTTGATTCAAGAACATAGAAGGCTAGAACTTCACTCCTCTCTATGGCCTGCAGGATTTAAAAACTTTAGCAATAGAAGCAGTTATCTTGTAGCGAATTTGATCCCAAGGTATAGCAAGGGGCAGTGCAACAAGATCTCATCGGAGACAAAATTAGAGAACCACCAGATCCCCTTGATACAGTGATGCTTCGATTGAAGAACCATTGTGAGTCGTCTATGAAGAGAGACAGTGAATGAGAAGAGCACGTCGCCATCACCGCCGCTGCCATCCCCGCCGCCACCGCCGCCGTTGTTGTTGTTATGGCCCTCGTCGCCGCTGACGGAGGAGGAGAAGAGCACGTGGCGGAGCGTGGGAAGGATGTGGCTCAGAGAGGCTGGACTACAGAAGCGGAAGGAAGAAGACGGCAGAGAGAGGTTGGCAATGGAGGATGGATACGGAAAAAGCGGATGGGGATCCGGCGTGATTGGAGATGAGGTTGAGGATAGAACTGATAAGTGGGCCCATGTGTGTGGGATCAGATGAGGGTATTTGTGCGGTTGGGCCTGGTGAGTGAGGCAGATACCTCTCACGAGCAAAAATCGGAGGCACGGTTGTGGACAGAAAGAATATTAAAATAATCGTGCACAGATCTCCAAGCAACATAATCAGACTTGACTTCCCGGGCCGGTGCCGCCGGAAAACATTCACCCGAATTGCTTGTGAGGGGTATTGCTTGTGAGGGGTAGGAGAGCTTGACCCCCCCCCCCCCCCCCCCCCCCCCCCCCGCGCACCCCCCTAGGTTCGCCCCTGCATGCATATGCATATAAGACTCGACTCGGCCACGGGCCCCCTACTACAACACTACACGCATCGTCGTGTCGCAACAATGACGTATACGTGACAAAAATTAAACTTGCTTATTAGGTCTAGGAATGACCTGAAAGCAAACTCGCGTAGTGCAACACATTGTATATATGTCGTTGCGTAATTATTACGCATCAGCGTGATACGATGATGAGGTTGAGGCCGACGACGCGGCCGCAAAGTTCCTCTGGTTGTAGCAGTCGAGGTTGTCGCCGTAGCTGACACCGAGCAAGTCGCAGTAGCGCTTGTAGAATCCGATGCGGTTCTCGACGCGGTCGTCGGGTCCGCCGAAGCCGCACTCGAGCCCGCCATTGATGATGTTGGTGGTGAGGCCGTACCCGGGCACCCTCCCCGCCGCCAGGTCGTTGGCCGAGGGGCTCCACTGCCCCGTCATCACGTCGTGGCACGACGGCTTGGGCGCCTGCGGCGTCATCCAGAACCACACCGCCGTCTTGAACGACACCACGGCGTCGCGCGCCACCATGTCCGGGTCGCTGAGCAGGTCGGCGGCGATGGCCTCCGCCTCGCCGGCTTGGCCGTAGTTGTAGTTCCACGAGATCTGGATGGGGCCTCGGCCGTAGTACTTCTTGCCGGCGACGCAGGGCCACCGCTTGCTGGTCTGGCAGTAGTCGGGGCCGGCCCAGCCGTTCACCTCCTCGTTGAAGCAGTAGCCCCAGGCGTAGGGGCCGTCGGGAGCGGCCGGCCACCCGCCGGTGGTCTCGTGCGACGTCTGAGCCAGGAACGCGGCGAGCTCCCGTTTTTGGGTGTCCAGGTCGCCGGTGGTGCCGAAGCCTGGGAAGGCGTTGGCCGCGGCGATGAAGGCGTCGTACGTGTAGAAGCAACGGGCCAGGCACTGGGCGTCGTTGCGGTGCTTCAGCATCTCCTCGAACAGAGACCGTGAGATTATAGACGCGACGCCATCACCACCTTGTTCGTCGTCTCCTCCGCCACCGCCGCCGCCGGCGCTGCAATCATCACCACCACCTCCCCCGCAGCCGTTGCACTGGCTCTGACAGCCGTCGCCGCACCATGCGGAGGTGGAGCCGCAGAAGCCGTCGCGGCTGCAGCAGAGGCAGTCGGGGCAGAGCTTTCCGCCTGCCTGCCAACCGCACTGCTGGGCTTGCGCGGTCACGGCGAATGCCGCTGCGGCCAACAAGGCCACTAGTACTGCCACTGCTCTCATCCTCGTATTCATCGCTACCAACAATGCAATGCAAGTTCTGTCTGTGTGTGTGCGAGAAGCAATGGAGAGCATGCCCTTTTATAGGCAGCTAGCGATAGGCGTCTTCGTGGATGGGCTAGCTGCTCTCAGCTAATAACAGCTGTTAGGCCAGTTCCAATTCAGACTCTATCATGGAATCTAAGCCTCTTATTTATTGTGTTTTGTTGATGTGGCAGTATATTTATGGAAGAGAGAGGGAGAGAAATCAAGACTCCAAGTCTTATATAGACTCCAAGTCTTCACGCAAATCAAGAATGAATGTGAGAGAGACAAATATGCCATATAAACTAAAGTAACATACTTTGCATTTGCATTGGGAAATATAGTTTCTTGTGATGGAGTCTTTGAAGCTTAGACTCTATGAGTGGAGTCTGCATTGGGACTGCCCTTAGCAGCTCCATGCATGCATGCATACTGATATACTCATGGATCACGTGCTTTTGGCACAATTATTATCAAGGCAGCGTACGGCACAACACACGAATGCCATCAGGCGATAGATCCACTGAATTAGGCGGACGTGGGCCACATCTTGTCTTTTTCGATCGGGAAAATGCATGAACAAAGACGGAGTAGCTAGCTGCAACTATTTTGCAATGGGCAACGAGCTTCACGTGGGAACGGAAATGCCGGGAATGCACTCCACTACTTCTCCTTAAGTTTACAGGGTGGATTTTTACAGAATTGCAGGGTATATCTAACTTAGAGAACGTGAGTGAGTAACCTAATGTGGGGCCAGATCTTCTCGTCTACTTATTAAGCTATATGGATCAGAATGTATATCTTCTCATCTACTTATTGGATTAGGTGGAACCTGGGACAGACCTAAGTCATTTACTACTTAATTAATAGCATTTCTATAGATGGGGGGCCAAGTTTAGAGAAAAAAATCCAAGGGAAGATTGGTTTGGTATCACTGAAAGATTACGACTTCCAGAAAATACTATTAAAAATTAATGTTTGTCCAAGTAGAATACCACTGAAAACTACCAACGATAGCTGAAAATAACATTCCGTTACATTTGTACATAAAGAATACCTTTTGACCACATAACATGGACATGAAATGACGTTTGTACCTGTAGGCGCATGACCTCCCAAAATCTCACCATGTTTGCTGCATCTTTGGTCTTCCCATACGAGCGGGCCACGACGCTGCCCCACCGCGCGACGGCGTCGTCCTTTGCAACCGCGGCATCGACCCTCGCCCAATGGCGATGGCGGACCTAAACCCCCAATGGCCATGCCACGATGATTCTGATGATGGCGACAACGAGGATTAGCAAGGAGAACAAGAAGATCACGCGATCAATGACCCGCTAAAAAAAATCAAGCACACAGTTTGTCGGGTGTCAAACACCTAGCGGTCTCAAGAACACACTCTGCAAAATCAGATAAAGCAGGTCAATTCCCGTGACCATTTGATCAACTACTTCTTCAACATCAGCACCATTCCCCCACTCAACCTCCATGCCACCGGCTCTGGTCGCTCTGGCATCGGCAGCATGGATGCCCCCCTCGATCTCCCCGGTCCCCGCTGCCCTCGGCACCATGGTGGACGCGCCCACCCCTGCTCGACCTCTCCGCTGCCCTTGGCACCATGGACGCCCTTCAGTTCGACCTCCCCGCAACTCACGTCGGGTTCGACGGCGCCCTTCGCCCGACCTTCCCGCCGCCGCCATCAGCACATGCACATGCATTGGACCCAAAACATGGCTAAACGACTCAAGAATAGGCAAAAACAAGACTGAGAACCGTGTCACTTGAGGCCAAAAAATAGCCCGACGGGACCCAGAACGAAATTGGCCGAGAACGGTGGAAACAATTTTAAAGGGCATGTACATGACAAAAAATGTATAGCTCACGGGAGGCTAAAAAATGGCCCAATGGGGACCCGAAATGAAATCGGCCAAAAACGGTCGATATGCTTTGAAAGGGCATGTAGACGTGGATTAGGTCCAAAACTAGGCTAAATGGCTTAAGAAACGGGCGAAAACCATGCGCATGGGAGGCTAAAAAACGGCTCAACCTGGAATAAAATTGGCTGAGAATCCTGGAAACGCTTAGAAAGGGCAGGTACACATGCATTGGATCCAAAACGTGGCTAAACGGCTCAAGAACGGGTGAAAACGACACATGAGGCTGAAAACTTGGGCTTATAACTCACGTTCGGGAGGCCAAAAAAGACCCGATGGGGACCCGGATCGAAATCAATGGAGAACGGCGGAAACGCTTTAAAACGGCACATACACGTGCATTGGACCAAAAACGTGGCTGAAGGGCTCCAGTAATGGCGAAAACAAGGTGTTGGGCTGAGAACCATGTGCTATAGTTCACGGAAGGTCAAAAAAGGTCCAACAGAGACCCAAGATGAAATCGGCTGAGAACGCGGGAAATGCTTAGAAAGGGCACGTACACATGCATTGTAACCAAAACATGGCTTCCCGATTCACGAACGGGCGAAAACGACGGCCGAGGACCGTGTGCTATAGCTCATGGGAAGCCAAAAATTGGCCTAACATGGACCCGGAACGAAATTAGCCGAGAACGTTGGAAACGCTTAGAACGGGCACATACACGTGCATTGGATCCAAAATATGGCTAAATGTCTCAAGAGCAGGCGAAAACGACACGTTGGGCTGAGAATGTGCAGTGGAAACGCTTTGAAAGGACACATACCCATGCTTGGGATTCAAAACGTAGCTAAACGGCTCAAGAATGGACGAAAACAACACGTTAGGCTGAAAACCATGCATGTGCTATTAATGAGGCTGTGCGCTGGTGGTTGCTTCTAACGTCCGCTAGCACAAATGTCCTCTAAAACCCACGTACAACTTCTTCTCCAAACAACCTTCCATTTGGAGCTTGTCTGAAAGGAGATTGTGAAAAACACCAAAATTAAGAGGGGAGGTTTTGTTGATGCCATATTGCCATTCCAACCTTCCTTGTTTTATCCATGATTTCTAGCATGATTTAATTCATGTGTGCTTGCAAGAGGCCAGGGTTGCCATGGTGTTCTTGCCCATTTTAGATGCAATGGACGACATTTATGCTGGTAGAAGGTTGCTAAAACCGCCAGTACAAATGTTTTTATACATGTTTTTTTTCCAAAACGAGTTGTTATGGTTCTTAGAGTTGATTATTTTCGGTGTGGGTTTTGATGTGCCACGTCAGTGCTTAATTCTTGTTTTAGGTTGTGCTTGGTGTGGCTTCACCATGTTGAGTTGTGATTGTTTTTTTGTCAGTGTAGCTGTTGCTGTGATCTTTCAAGTACAACAGCTTGCTGTGATCTTTCAACTACCATTTTTTTTTCGCGACCGTGCTTGAGCACGTTTTTCATTAAGAATAAAGCAGTTACAGACACAATTTTGATGTGGCTAAACAGAGCTTGACCAACATAAGAGCACAAAGGACTAAAACTAGAGAAACACTGAAAAAACGCACATACAAACACAACGACAACACAGACAGCAGCAAAGCAACACAGAGAGGACAAATGGCACAACCCACACCCCAAGCCACAGCTCTACAACTGAACCCACTAGCAGAAACAAACACAATCCAGGGGCAAAGGTCTACGACCTAACAAAGGTGGCCAAGCATCCACCCAAACAACCAACCAACCACGGCGACAAAGCATCCGCCTAAACTTCAACCAACGCGACGACAGCGGCAAAGCATCCGCTAGACCGAAAATGCGGCAAAGTATCCGCCAGCGAAGAGAAGCCGGGGACCAAGCGCGACCCGGACGATGCATATGAGATGAAGCAAAGGCAGGTGCAGGAGCAGAAGCTCTCCGAGGAGAGCAAAGGACCGCCACCAACAAAGTTTCCAAGACAATGCCTCCAGGAAGGAAACGACGCCGCTGTCATTGTCCGACCAACATGATCTAGATTTTCACTCGGAAAGCTCGCTGGAGAGGTAGGAAAGGGGCAGAAAGATGACGCCTTCAAGAAGGTAAACGGCGCCCGAGGACGTCGTCGTCATCGGTCCGCAAGCGGATCCAAGGCTTTCGCCACCGCCCCTTTCCAACCCAGAGCCGACGGCCGACAGAGCAAACGGCGGCGCGGCCACAGAGCGGAGCGGCAGCCACGGCCACATGGCCACCGAGAGCAGTGAGGACACGTCCCCACGCCCAGGCGAAGCACCAAAGGGTGGCCAGTCCCCCGGCCGGAGGGAGCAGGTGGCGACGATGGACCCCGGCTGCCCAACAGCAGCAGAGAACGCCCCCACTGGTGCCCGCGAGGGAGCGCAGACTCCGGTCCCCACAAGGAGAGGCGCATGCCCGGAAGCGGTAATCGGAGCAGGGCGAGCAGCAGACGCAGGGCTGGCCAGGGGTGCAGCGAGGCCGAAGCGGACGGCCACCCCAGCGCCCAAGCCCCAGCAGCAAGGCCATGCGGCCGCGCGGACCGAGGCGAGCGGCGGCGGCCTCGCCCCGTCCCCGCGGCGCGGTCACGCGGGCCAGAGCGAGCGGCGGTGACCCGGAGGCACAGCCACCCACCTGAGACATGGCAAGGAGGCCGCGGAGGAGGAGCGGGGGAGCGGCGAGGCGCCAACCCGGCAAGGCAGCCGCGGAGGAGGACGGCAAGGCAGCCGCGGCGCCCGGAGGAGCCCCGTAGCGGTGGCGCCCCTCGGCGACAACCGGCGAAGGCGGCCTAGGACGGCTAGATCGAGCCCGTGGGGGCCCAAATCCGGCGAGGGAGAGCCCGGATCTAGCCCCGGTGGCCGGTGGCGACGGCAAGGTTGGAGGCCGGGGGGAGGGAGGCGGGGGAGAGAGAGGGGGGGGGGAGGGGGAGGCGATGAGCTGAGCCGGCTTCGGCTCAGCCACGGGCCGCCGCCGCCGCACGAACGGTCGCTGGCGACGGCGGTGGCCATCGGAGGCGGCGAGGAGGAGGGGGTTGGGCGGCGGCAAGGGTCGCCCCCCCGAGTCGCCTGGGAGAGTGACGCTGGGGGTTGGGGGGGGGGGGTTGGGGTGGGGGAGGCTCGGCTGCTGTTGCAATGCAAGATCCTCCTTCAAGTACCATCTTGAACGACACCACGGCGGTTCTGGAAGACGGCCATCTGGTTCTTGATCTTCTCCCACGGCTTATTATTCTCGTCCGGCCGCGGCGTCATCCAGAACCAGATGGCCATCTTGAACGACACCACGGCGGCGTCGCGCGCCACCAAGTCCGGGTCGCTCAGCAGGTCGGCGGCGATGGCCTCTGCCTCGCCGGCGGGCCCGTAGTTGTAGTTCCAGGAGATGTTGAAGGGGCCGCGGCCGTAGGTAGTACTGCTTGCCGGCGGCGCAGGGCCACTGCCTGCTGGGCTCGCAGCAGTCGGCGCGGGGCTCGGCGGCCTGCTCCTTGAGCAGTGGCGGAGCTTCAACAACTAATAGGGGGGCCAGCTGTGTTAATTTTCTCTTAAAATCGATGAACAGTAGCAGATTTACTATTCATATAGTGGAGATTTGCAATAGCCAGGGGGGCCATGGCCCCCTTTGCATTACACTAAGCTCCGCCAGTGCCCGTGAGGCCGTAGCCAAGCCCGCCCAGGTGACTGTTGAATAAGTTGTTGCACGCTATGCATTTTCGTTCAAATGTTGCATCAGTTAGGCTAGGGGAGACGAGTGGCCAGTGGCGTGCCTGGTCGCAACGTAGCCCGGGTCATGGCGAACATTGCGGCACGCAGCGCACGTCGCAGAGAAACGGCGCGGCGTCGCGCTCGGTGTGCGGCATGGCACGGGGCTCGGCCTCAAGACCGGGCATGTATCCATGAAATGCATAAGTATAGGCATGAATCAACAACCGACGAATTTTTATTTATAACCTATTTTTAAGTTTTATTTCAAAAATAACCCACCCAAACAAATATTTGCAGATCTAACCCTTTTGGTCGCGCCAGTCCGCGTGGCGTGACAAAAAAACATACTGTCGCGCCACATGCATTGGCGTGACAAGGTGTGCCACATTGGCACGCTCTGGAGCGCTTAGAAAGAATCTGCCAGCGCATATTCCACGTGTCAAGTTTGTCACGCCACTCCCACCAGCGTGACAGTATAGTCTTGTCACGCCACCCCGCCGGCGTGACAAGGTCTGAACTTAGGAAAATCATATCTTTTTCATACGAACTCGGATCAAGATGATTTTTATATGAAAATTGTAGCTCTCAACGAGATCTACAACTTTCTAGCTTTGAGTTTTTTCATTTAAAGTCATTAAGATGCTTAAATAATTTATTTAAACTTTTAACAGCACATAATTAAGCACTTCACCTCTATCAAATTGTCTCCAACTTGATGTGTTTATCATGATTCCACCAATTAAGTTCTATATAACATTCGATATATGAAATATTATGAACTAAATTATAATAATTTAATAAAAAAATAATGAGAAAGCGAAAAATATGCTGTTAAAAAAATATTATGAACCAATTATATAGTTTGATTTCTCATTGTATCTCTTATTAAATTATTTTAATTTAATTCATACTATTTCATATATCAAATGTTATATATAACTTAATTGGTGGAATCATGATAAACACACCAGCGGGGGTGGCGTGACAAGACTCTACTGTAACGCCGGTGGGAGTGGCGTGACAAGCCACGTGTAATATGCACTGGCAGACCCCTTCTGAGCGCTCCAGAGCATGCCAACGTGACACACATTGCACGCCAGTGTATGTGGCGCGACAGCATATTTTTGTCATGCCGCAACGCGACCAACCGGGTTAGATATGCAAATATTTATTTTGGTGGGTTATTTTTAAAATAAAACTTAAAAATAGGTTAAAAATAAAAAATTCCAAGCTAGCTAGCTGCTAGTAGTGTGTTGTGTGCCAGAAGCAGAGGGAGAGCATGGCCTGGCCTTTTATAGGCGGGATCGAGCGGGATATGCATGGATTGGATATATATATGTGTGTGATCATCCCAGCATATTTTTTTTACATGCCATTTCACATGCTTGCATCTGATCATCCCAGCATGCACGCACTTGGTCTCCAACCATGGGCTGCTGCTCATGGATCACGTGCTTGGAAGGCTTCGTACGGGCACATCGACCATCACATTTTTCTTTTGAAATTAAAGGTAGGAGCACTGCCACTTCATATAAGAAGAAGGTACCACATATTAAGGGAAACGAAGCCAAAACATACAATACTCAATTAATTATGGAAAACCGAGTGAAAATCCAACACGACGCCACACCACTACACCCTGGGAGAGGAACCAACAAGACACCACCAAAACAAGCGCCGTCGAAACGATGTTCCACACCATCACTGGTGTAGCCCACTACTAGCCGTAGCAGTGCCCCACAACTCCACCATAGCTCTGCTAACCTCAAGCCACACATCCATAGTCGTCGATCTCCCAGCCACCATCGTGCAGCAAAAGCGAAGTCTTGACCCTCAGAAACCTCACACTCGTGGGGGCCTCGCTGAAAGCATCTAGGCCCCTAATTTGAGTTTTGGTAATTAATGACAACGGTTTGTGGATTAACAATTTCATTTGAGATAATAAGTATAGGTTGATCCATGGATGAAAGAGATTTGATTGTGAACGTGTGGAGTTTTGGAGATGATGAGCAAAGCTCGGGCTCAAGACAAAGGTGTAAAATAGGGGTTTTGTATTTTACCAGTCACAAGGTGCTTAGTGGATGAAAAGTGACCGGATTTGTTGGATAGATAGCCGTACTATCAAGAGGGGTCGAGTACTCGTGCTTGACGGGTCGTTAGTGCCATTTTGCTCAAAATATATGAAGCGTCCCCTCATAAGAGAAGATTTAAATGTGTTACAAACATCAGTCCCAGGAGGCTGATGACACATTTATTACATCAGATGGTTCATTACCGTACAACTCTACGCGGTAGTGAGCAGAGAAGCGCCACTATCGCGAGGATTACAATCCATACACACGCAACGATATTAAATATAAAAAGAAAATCATCAGAGTCTTGCGCCATGCGGTATCTCCTGCGGGTGACCCAAATCCACAGGCAAGGCTGGGTGCAGGACGGTACCCCTACTCAACGTCGTTGGGTACAAAGTCTGGATCTTCTTCTATAAAAATAAAGAATGTGGTGAGTACAAACGTACTCAGCAAGTCCAACCACACCCACGGAGGGGGGTATAAACAAAGTATAATGCATAGGGTAAATCAAGGATAAGGCTAGGGTTCGATTTGCGGAAAGCAACATTTTATGCAGGGGTTCGTTTGAAAAAAAGCATTTTTAAAATTAGTTTTCTTATACCGAGTAACACCAAGGGTTGATCCTCACAGGATCCAAATTTTAAGACTGCTACCGGACTCCTCATGCGCCGTAGCACACGGCACAACTGCCGGACACATTTCCAAAACAACTCACGCCAAACCATCCTAAAGAAAACACTAGTTGTGAGACCACACCGTAACTCGCCCAGTACCGTGGGCACGGACTATTCGAATAGGTTTTTAACTCTGTAGAGGTGTGCAACTTTACCCACAAGTGGGGTACCACAACACGATCACTTTAGTGTCGGTGCAGATCCCAGCAAAGCCATTACCCACCTTAGCTAGACCTGACTAGCCATCACGGGATGCACCAAGGGGTCATCGACCGTCCACCTAGATTTAACCGGGGCATAAGTCACTCGGGGCGTATCCCTTCTCCTTAGTCACCCGTTGCTCTCAGCTCTCCTGATGGCTATCAGACTAACTAGTGGGATTTATACTAAGATGTTGCCCATACAACGGTCGAGTGGTTTGCACGATAGTGGAGTTAGGTGAGATGTAACACCAACTCGGTCCTTAGGGGTGACAAGATGGATATCTCCCTTCCTTGCCCTGCCACACCGGCACGAGCACACCAAACGGCAAATCACACTGAAATGCCATCCATCCCGTCTAGACTCATCTTTCGAAAATCCACTTTTATCCCTTCCCACACACACACCTTTGCTTTATAAAACAAGTTGTATAAAGTAGCAGGTCCTAAGCGTTCTAGTATCGATTAACGTCCAAGCAAAATCAGACATTAATCTAGGTGGTCAAGGAATGGTTATCACAAATCAAGGGGTGGCTATCCAACCGTGTTTTCATGCAAGCAAAACATATGCAATTTTGTAAAACAGGCCAATAGGTTGTGTTTATAAAAACTAGGACAAAAACATGCATCAAAGGATGGAATTGAACTTGCCGTCTTCGAAGCCTTCGGGGAGATCCTGGTCGAAGCACTGTCCTTCCGGCTCGGGGTCGCGGAGCTGGTCCTCGTTCACGGGCTCGCAGTACTGCTCGTCAACGGGCTCCCCTTCGTTCACACCGTGGTCTACGACACGTACAAACAAACACACAATCAAGAAAAAGAAATAAAAGTTTTATCGTTGAGCTCGAATCGGAAATGATTTAGGTACGGAGTTCGGAGTAATGTTTTCGGGCGGTTTCCTAATGGCATGGACATAATTATGTTATGAGAGGCGTGGTAAAGTTTTGGGTAGATCCGAGGTCGTTTGGCGAATGGAATGATAGGTCAATGGGGGTATTTAGGGTCTAAATAGGGGTCCAAGGACCTGTCTGTAATTATATTTGAGAGGGCAGGGGCTTGGTTTGTATTTTAGAAACTATTTGGGTTATTCAAAAAAGGGTTAGGGGTTTATTTATAAATAAGTTTATACAGTGGGGAGGTTCGTTTGCAAATATAATAAAGGTTTTGGGCAAAATGCCCCCCTTCTTCTACCCCCCGACGGGGCAAAACAGGGGAGGACCCAGGGCGCCAGCGGCCATGGGCTCGCGGCCCTAGGGGCATGGCGGCGGCCAGGAATAGGGGGGAAAGGGGCAGGGCGACGCCGGGATTCGATTCCCCCCCTCAATTTCAGAGGAGGGGGCCCGTGGGAAGGAGCGCGGCGGCCATGGCCGTGGCGGGTCGGCGGCGGCCATGGGCGGCGCGGTAGAGGCGGCCAGAGGCGGTGTCGGTGAGGGAAAAGGGGAAGGAGGAGGAGAAGGTTTGTCTTCCCTACCTAGCGCGAGCTGGGGTGCGGTGGGGCGGCTTGGCCACGGTGACCGTTGGCGGCGGCGGATGTGCGCGTGAGGCGGCGGCGCTGGGGCTCGGGAGGAGGTGGGCAGTGGCTGTGGTGGCTTGTGGTGCGGAGGAGCGGTGCGGGGGTCCTTTTATAGGGCGGGTAAGGCGGTGGAGGGGCGGAGTGCGGCGGTGGCTGGCCGGCGGGCGGTGCGGGGCGGAGTAATGGCGCTCCGGCCGCTTGCTCGTGTCGGGACGCGGCGGCGCGGCCGGAGAGGGCAGGGCAGGGTGATGCGACGGCACGGGCAGGCTGCGAGCGGCGCAGGCAGTGCTGTGCGTGCACAGGGCGGTGGCAGCGGCGGTGCTGTTGCTTGGCGACGCGCGGCGCGGCGGGTGCACGTGGAGCAGGGGCTTGGCGAGCGCGGGCGGGCCCAGGAGCGGGGCGAGCGGGACCGGAGGCGACCGGTGTTGAGCCGCAGCGGCGAGCGGCTCGGCGGGCGGCGCGTGTCGCGTGCGCGCGTGTTGGCACCAGGCGAACGGCGGGCGTCGTGGCGAGCAGCACGGCGGTGATGGCGGCCACATGCGAACGTGGCGTGGGCGACCGTGGCGTGGCGTGGCGTGCTCTGCCAGGGAAGGGAGGCCGAGGTGGAACGCGCGGGCGTGCGCGGGTGGAAGCAGGGAGGGGCGGGGTGGCGCGCGGGGCAGGCGAGCGGGGGGGGGGGGGAGTCGGGCCGGTGCGCGCGCGGCAGAGGGAAAGAGAAAGAGATAGAGGGGGAAGGGGAGAGAAAAAGAAAAGAAGAAAAAGAAAAGAAATGAAAATGGAAAATGGGAAAAAGGAAAAAAGAAAAAGAAAAGGGGAGAGGAAAAAGGGAAAAGGGGGAGACACGTCGGCGCCGACTGCGGCGATCGGTCGTACGTGGCCAACCGGCGGTCGAGCGGCGCGGGATGGGACAACGGCGAGGAAAAGAGAAGTACGGTCAGCGGAAAAAGGGTGGCACGATGAATGAAGCCGGGTGGAGGAAAACTCTGGTGAGGAATTAGGGTTTGAGCTCAACGATGAAAAATAAATTTTTAAAATGACTTAGCGCATGATTTAATTAGTAAATTTTTCCGGGATGTCACAAACCTACCCCACTTAAAATGAATCTCGTCCTCGAGATTCGGCTGGTTCCTAAAGAGATGAGGAAATTCCTTCTTCAGAGCGTCTTCGCGTTCCCACGTAGCTTCTTCCACTCCGTGTCTGCTCCACTGAACTCTGCAGATCCGTACTTTGGAGTTTCTGGTCCTCCTGGTGACAGTGTCTAGAATCTTGACCGGTATTTCCTGGTACCGCAGGTCTGGCTGTAGATCTATTGTTTCCACTGGCACGTGTTCTGCCTCGGGTACCCTCAAACACCTTCTTAGTTGCGACACGTGGAACACTGGGTGTATATCCGACATTTCTTCCGGTAGTTCTAGACGGTACGCTACTGCTCCAACTTTCTTTAAAACTCGGTATGGTCCAATGTATCGAGGGGCCAACTTCCCTTGTACCTGAAATCTTCGGGTTCCTCGAATGGGTGACACCTTGAGGTACACGAAATCTCCTGGGTTGAAACTTATTTCCCGTCTTTTCTTGTCCGCGTAGCTCTTTTGTCTGGACTGAGCTGCCTTCAGCTTCTCTCTAATCTCAGCAACCCTTTCTTCCGCTTCTTTTATTAGTGCGGGCCCGATTAGGGCACGTTCCCCAACTTCTGACCACATCAGCGGAGTTCTGCACTTCCTTCCGTAGAGAGCTTCAAATGGTGACATGCCCAAGCTTGCTTGGTACCCATTGTTGTATGAAAACTCAGCATAGGGTAAACTCTGCTTCCAATCCTTGCCATATGTAAGAACACATGCTCTCAACAAATCTTCCATGATCTGATTCACTCTTTCTGTCTGGCCATCCGTCTGTGGGTGATAAGCGGAGATAAAATCTAACTTGGTGCCCATGGCTTTATGCAAACTCTTCCAAAACCTAGAGGTGAATTGGGTCCCTCTATCTGAAACAATTCGGCTGGGCACACCATGCAACTTCACTATGTTCTCTACATAGAGCTTGGCCAATTTTTCTCCGCCGTAGTTGGTTCGTACGGGTATGAAGTGAGCCGCTTTAGTGAGTCGGTCCACTATTATCCATATGGAGTCATGTCCTTTCTGGGTTCTGGGCAAACCTACTACAAAGTCCATCCCTATTTCATCCCATTTCCAGACCGGGATAGGTAGGGGTTGCAACAGTCCTGCCGGCTTCTGGTGTTCAGCTTTGACCCTTTGGCAAGTATCACAGCGGGCGACAAATCGTGCAATATCCGCCTTCATTCCGTGCCACCAATATTTTTGTCTTAGGTCCATATACATTTTGGTGGATCCTGGGTGGATGGAGTAGGCCGAGTTATGGGCTTCGTCCATGATTATCTGCCTGAAGTCTCCCTTCTGGGGCACACAAATCCTATCTTTATACCACAACGTCCCCTTATTATCCACTCTAAAGTCCGGCGCCTTATTTTCTCCGGTCTGCCTCTGTATCTCCATCAGCCTCTTGTCCGATCTTTGTGCCTTTTTGATTTTGTCCTCTAGTGTGGATTGGACATTCAGCACTTGGCTGGAGCCTCGAGGGACAATGTGCACATTTAATCGTGCCATCTCCTCGCGCAGATGGTCATCCTTGGGTCCATAGGATTTCCGGCTTAGGGCATCGGCTACTACGTTTGCTTTTCCGGGGTGGTAATGGATTTCCAAATTATAGTCCTTAACCAACTCCAACCATCTTCTTTGCCTTAAATTCAAATCTGGCTGGGTGAAGATGTACTTCAGGTTCTTATGGTCGGTATAGATCTCGCACTTATTTCCAATCAGATAATGCCTCCAAATTTTAAGGGCATGCACTACGGCTGCAAGTTCCAGATCATGGGTTGGATAGTTCTGCTCATGAGACCTGAGCTGGCGGGAAGCATATGCAACGACTTTCCCGTCTTGCATCAGTACACAACCCAATCCTTGTTGGGATGCATCACAATAGATGACAAAATCCCGATGAATATCTGGTAGGGTCAGTACTGGAGCGGTCGTCAATCTTCGCTTTAGTTCCTGGAAACTCCTTTCACATGACTCTGTCCAGGTGAATTTCTTCTCCTTCTTGAGCAGCTCTGTCATGGGTCGGGCTATCTTGGGAAATCCTTCAATGAATCTCCGATAATACCCAGCTAATCCAAGAAAACTTCTGATCTCACTGACGTTGGTCGGTTGCTGCCAGTTGGACACTGCTTCGACCTTCTCGGGGTCCACTGCTACTCCTTCCGCGGTCAGAATATGACCAAGGAAGGCTACTTTCTCCAGCCAGAACTCACACTTGCTGAATTTGGCGTATAGCCTATGCATTCTCAGCTTCTCCAAAACTACCCTGAGGTGCTGCTCGTGCTCTTGAATACTCTTCGAGTAAATAAGTATGTCGTCGATGAAGACTACAGCAAACTTATCTAACTTGTCCATAAACACCTTGTTCATGAGGTTCATGAAATAAGCAGGTGCATTTGTCAGTCCAAAAGACATTACTGTGAACTCAAACTGCCCGTATCGGGTGACAAAGGCTGTTTCGGGATATCGCTCTCCCTAATCTTGAGCTGAAAATATCCGGACCTCAGATCGATCTTGGAGAAGTACTTGGCCCCTTTTAACTGATCAAAAAGGTCATCGATCCTGGGAAGGGGGGTACTTGTTCTTGATAGTGACTTCGTTTAGTGCCCGATAATCTACACACAACCTCATACTTCCGTCCTTCTTCTTGACAAATAGAACCAGGGCTCCCCAAGGAGATGAACTTGGCCTGATGAAGCCAATTCGTTGTAGTTCTTCCAGCTGTTTCTTTAGTTCTGCTAACTCAGAGGCTGCCATCCTATAGGGTCTCTTGGCTATAGGGGCGGTTCCAGGGACAAGGTCAATAACAAACTCTACATCCCTATCCGGTGGCATACCAGGAAGTTCTTCCGGAAAGACATCTGGGTATTCATTCACTACTGGGACTTCTTCCAAGGATTTGGCTTCCATGCCAAACACCATCGGGTTCGATCCACTCTCCCGGGTATGACAGGTCACCCGGACTCCTTCCGGGTTCGTGAGGTGTACCACCTTGTCAGTACATCCTATGAGGCCATTGTGTTGACTTAACCAGTCCATTCCAAGGATCACGTCTATTCCCTTGGACTTTAGTACTACTAAGTCTGCTAAAATTCTACCCCACTTAAATTGATCCTTACCCGTTGACAACCTAGTTGACAATTGATGTCACCTCCAGGCGTCCGGGTTACTAGGGGTGTTTTTAGTAGTACTGTAGGTATTTTGTGCTTTTCCACAAAACTCGAGGATATGAATGAGTGTGATGCTCCAGAATCAAATAACACTATTGCAAGGGCTGAGCTGACTAGGTACTCACCGAGTACTACGCCCTGAGCTCCTTGAGCCTCTTGTGCGTTGATGTGGTTGACACGGGCTCGTCCGAATGACTGCTGGGGCTGCCTCATCTGCTGACTGTTGTTGTTGGCGTTGCTGTTGTTGCGGATGGGCACTCGGTTGGCACCGGTCAGAACTGGCTTTGGTCCGTTCACCGTGTTGGAGAAGGCTGATGTAGCTGGCTTGTTCTTGGCATAGGGGCAGTCGGCGATGAAATGTCCAGTCTCATGGCAGTTGAAGCAGGCCCTCACATTGCTGTTGTTGGTGGTGACTTGGCTTGCATTACTCTGCGGGGCCCTCATGGTGTTCTGGCTTCTGAGCTGGGTGTTAGAGGCCCGTGGTCCTATCACTTGTGACTGGGTTCTGTACTGCATTGGGGGCTTGGGACCTTGGTGCGTTGTAGCTGAAGCTTCTGGGCTTCTGGAAACGATCCTGCTGGCGAGACTTGCTCTCCAGGAACTTGCGCTTATTATCCTTGCTTTCATCAATTTTGGCCCTCTCTGTAAGGATAGCCTTGTTCATCAGGGTGTTGAAATCCGGGTAGATCTGTGGGGTAAGCAGGGTCCGAAGTTCTGGATTTAATCCTTTCTTGAACATATCCTGCTTCTTCTCATCGTCATTCACCTCTTCTGGGGCATATCGGGCTAACTCCATGAACTGATGGGTGTACTCCTCCACCGACATGCTTCCCTGCTGTAGAGCGCGGAACTCATCCGCCTTGCGCTTCATGGTGGCCGGGGGGATATGATATCGGCGAAATTCCTTCACAAATTCCCCCCCAAGTGATGGTGGAGGCATCTTTGGCAGCAGCGCAGTAATTCTCCCACCAGGCTAAGGCAGACCCGGTGAGTTGGTGGGCTGCTAGAAGAACCTTGTCCCGATCCTGGCACTCGAATGGCTCGAGCTTTCTCTGAATCACACGAAGCCAGTCGTCTGCATCCAGGGGGTTGCTGGATCCAGCAAAGGTGGGCGGCTTGGTCCTCAGAAAAGTTGTCAGCTTGTCATTCATGGTTTGTCCTCGTGGCTGCCTGTTGACATGGGCATTGGCCATTGTTTCTAGGATGAGGGTCTGATTGTGGATTATTTGTGCCAGGTCTCCGAGGGGTGGAGGTGGTGGCACTTCTCCTTGATTCTCTCCTCGGTTCTGACTCACTTCCTGTTCATCCTGGGGAGGGTTCTGCCCATTCGGCTGCACTCCCATGTCAGCGACTGCAGGGTTCCGAATATGGGAGGCCCTCGTAATGCTTCGGGAAGCCATCTGTACATTGAGTAGGGTTTTTGTGAGATTGGGATTAAGTGATTTTTAAGTTATTAATTCGTACTTTTAAAAAGGCAGAATCTATCTTCTGCTGATAAACACACAACCAACAAGCACACAAATATAGCAAACAACAAGCACAAACAACTTCATTACTGCAAGGGGGGTACAACATGGGGCAAGACTAAACACGTACTACACGTCCGGGTATAGGTTCACACTAAGGGTACAACATAAGCCAGTAGGGCTGGGAGGTACAATACTAGGGTGACGTTGGGTATTTTACTCGCGGGGCGAGCCTCCTCCTGGGGCGGAGTTTGTGAGCAGTCCTTGCTCGCCGTCCTCTAAGTTCCCTTTCTCCTGGGGTTGTGTAGCAGCTTCTCCTTCACCGACGGCAGTAGACCCTTCGGGGTTCTCGGGTGGGGCTTGCGGGGTTATCACGAGTGGTCCCCATCCTATGACGGGTGTCCCGAGTAGAATTTGGTCTTCTCGAATTGCCGGGACTAGGGTTCCACTTCTGGTCCATTCTTGCATACGCCGGTCTCAGGCTTGCCTGAGGCTCTCCTGAGCAACTGCTTCACTGCTAACCGCGGCTGCGGCTCTTGCCTCGGCTTGGGCTGCTCGTACCTGTTGCAGTCTCACCGCGAGCTCTGCTTGCTCGGCTCGATGGGTCTGTTCCCTCAGAATGTTGGCTTGCTCGTCAAAGAGCTGATCCAAGGCGGCTAGGTAGGTAGCCACTTGGTACAGAGGGTCCTCTTCATGGCGGCGCCGTTCTAGACTTCTCATGCGTGCTTCCCAAACTGGGGTTCTGATGGCCGACGGAAAGAACCTCATTGGCGTGCGGGTTAGGTGTTCTTCGAAAATCCGGCACAGGTAGCGGAGTGTCTTTCTGATGGCCAAGGGATAGGTGTCTTGGTGCCTAAACCCCGTAGCGGTCACTCGCCATGGCTGGATGTCGGGGTAGCGATCACTCCTGGCGATGACCAGGATCACCCTGCAGCGGAGGGTACCATGGTGCTCGTACTCTCTGCTGTAGTACCTCGGGCGTTCCGTAACGCCAAGGCTTTCCAGGGCGTTAATCAAGAGGCTGGGGAATCTAGGTGCAGCTTGGCAGTCGCCCTGGGTCCATCCTTCCTCAGCCATATGAAAACAAAGATAGGGTGAATAAAGTTGCACAAATATTTGGGGTACACAAAGGGAGTAGGTGATATTTATTATTACAACACGGTGGGGTACAAACTTCATGGTTACACGATTATTAGGGCAAAGGTTTTAGCTTGGGGTGCTACTCCTATCATGGGGACTCTTCCTCGATCCTAAGAGGGCGCTTCTTCAGTGGAAGATACTGATCCTTCACGTCATCTTCGGTCTGAGTACCTTTATCCCAGTGGGTTTCTTCGGGTTCTTCTTCTTCGGTCTGAGTACCAACATCCCAATGGGTTTCCATGGGTTCTTCTTCTTCTTCTTCTTCTTCTTCTTCTTCTTCTTCTTCTTCTTCTTCTTCTTCTTCTTCTTCTTCTTCTTCTTCTTCTTCTTCTTCTTCCTCTATCCATCCACCTATTCCTCTGCGAGCCTCGTACTCTCGCATTCGGGCTTGGAGAGCGGCTAGGGAATTCTCGGCGCGTGTGGCTCTTGCCTGTTGTTCTTCTAGTTCTGCCTCTCTTTCTTGCATTTGGACTTGGAGAGCGGCTAGGGAATATTTGGCGTGTACGGCTCTTGTCCGTTGTTCATCCAGCTCTTGGGTTGCCTTCTCTGCTCTGTGGACTTGTTGCTTTAGTTGTGCCGCTTGTTCGCGGTAGAGCTCATCCAGGCCGGTGAGATAGATGGATAGGTGAGAGACCGTGTCTTCTAGGTCTTCTTCTTCTCTTCCAAGTCCTCTCATTCGGGCAATCCATGTGCGCCCTCTTTCTTCAGTCGGCGGGAAAAATCCCATAGGAGTCCGCTGAAGGTGATGCCTGTAGATCACGCGTAGGCGTCGCAGGGCTTTATGGGCAGCTTTTCGATAGGTGTCTGGGAAGCGGAAACCAGTGGTGGAGATGAATCAAGGGTCCACATCTGGGTAGCGGGTGCTATTTCCCATGAAGATCATCAGGTCGCATCGAAGAGTGCCCTTGGAGTGGTACTCTCGGTAGATAAATTCTGGTGGGTCCACAACTCCAATGCGTTCCAGGCTGAGTATCAGTAACTTGGGAAGGCCGGGCTCTGCGTGGCAGATTCCGCCAATCCATCCATTGTCAGCCATCTGGAACAGGGCAAGAACCAGTGGTGAGTGTTTGTGTAAAAGAAGGATTACGGAAAGAAAAGTCCTAGTGATAAAGGTCCAGAAAAAAGGGTTTCGCTCCTAGGGTCACGTCCTACGGCTCTGATACCACCTGAAGCGTCCCCTCATAAGAGAAGTCTTAAATGTGTTACAAACATCAGTCCCAGGAGGCTGATGACACATTTATTACATCAGATGGTTCATTACCGTACAACTCTACGCGGTAGTGAGCAGAGAAGCGCCACTATCGCGAGGATTACAATCCATACATATGAAACGATATTAAATATAAAAAGAAAATTATCAGAGTCTTGCGCCATGCGGTATCTCCTGCGGGTGACCCAAATCCACAGGCAAGGCTGGGTGCAGGACGGTACTCCTACTCAACGTCGTCGGGTACAAAGTCTGGATCTTCTTCTATAAAAATAAAGAATGGGGTGAGTACAAACGTACTCAGCAAGTCCAACCACACCCACGGAGGGGGTATAAACAGAGTATAATGCACAGGGTAAATCAAGGATAAGGCTAGGGTTCGATTTGCGGAAAGCAACATTTTATGCAGGGGTTCGTTTGAAAGAAAGCATTTTTAAAATCAGTTTTCTTATACCGAGTAACACCAAGGGTTGATCCTCACAGGATCCAAATTTTAAGACTGCTACCGGACTCCTCGTCCGCCGTAGCACACGGCACAACTGCCGGACACATTTCCAAAACAACTCACGCCAAACCATCCCAAAGAAAACACTAGTTGTGAGACCACACCGTAACTCGCCCAGTACCATGGGCACGGACTATTCGAATAGGTTTTTAACTCTGTAGAGGTGTGCAACTTTACCCACAAGTGGGGTACCACAACACGATCACCTTAGTGTCGGTGCAGATCCCAGCAAAGCCATTACCCACCTTAGCTAGACCTGACTAGCCATCACGGGATGCACCAAGGGGTCATCGACCGTCCACCTAGGTTTAACCGGGGCATAAGTCACTCGGGGCTTATCCCTTCTCCTTAGTCACCCGTTGCTCTCAGCTCTCCTGATGGCTATCAGACTAACTAGTGGGATTTATGCTAAGCCGTTGCCCATACAACGGTCGAGTGGTTTGCACGATAGTGGAGTTAGGTGAGATGTAACACCAACTCGGTCCTTAGGGGTGACAAGATGGATATCTCCCTTCCTTGCCCTGCCACACTTGCACGAGCACACCAAACGGCAAATCACATTGAAATGCCATCCATCCCGTCTAGACTCATCTTTCGAAAATCCACTTTTATCACTTCCCACACACACACCTTTTCTTTATAAAACAAGTTGTATAAAGTAGCAGGTCCTAAGCGTTCTAGTATCGATTAACGTCCAAGCAAAATTAGACATTAATATAGGTGGTCAAGGAATGGTTATCACAAATCAAGGGGTGGCTATCCAACCGTGTTTTCATGCAAGCAAAACATATGCAATTTTGTAAAACAGGCCAATAGGTTGTGTTTATAAAAACTAGGACAAAAACATGCATCAAAGGATGGGATTGAACTTGCTGTCTTCGAAGCCTTCGGGGAGATCCTGGTCGAAGCACTGTCCTTCAGGCTCGGGGTCGCGGAGCTGGTCCTCGTTCACGGGCTCGCAGTACTGCTCGTCAACGGACTCCCCTTCGTTCACACCGTGGTCTATGACACATACAAATAAACACACAATCAAGAAAAAGAAATAAAAGTTTTATCGTTGAGCTCGAATCGGAAATGATTAAGGTACGGAGTTCGGAGTAATGTTTTCGGGCGGTTTCCTAATGGCATGGACAAAATTATGTTATGAGAGGCGTGGTAAAGTTTTGGGTAGATCCAAGGTCGTTTGGCGCATGGAATGATAGGTCAATGGGGTATTTAGGGTCTAAATAGGGTTCCAGGGACCTGTCTGTAATTATATTTGAGAGGGCAGGGGTTTGGTTTGTATTTTAGAAACTATTTGGGTTATTCTAAAAAGGGTAAGGGGTTTATTTATAAATAAGTTTATACAGTGGGGGGTTTGTTTGCAAATATAATAAAGGTTGGGGCTTTATTTGTATAAAGGCCACAAGGTGGAAGGTTTCTTAATTAAATTGAATAAAGAGGAGGGGGTTTTGGGCAAAATGCCCCCTTCTTCTACCCCCCGACAGGGCAAAATAGGGGAGGACCCCAGGGCGCCGGCGTCCATGGGCTCGCGGCCCTGGGGGCATGGCGGCAGCCGGGAATAGGGGGGAAAGGGGCAGGGCGACGCCGGGATTCGATTCCCCCCCTCAATTTCAGAGGAGGGGCCCGTGGGAAGGAGCGATGTGGCCATGGCCGTGGCGGGTCGGCGGCGGCCGTGGGCAGCGCGGTAGAGGCGGCCAGAGGCGGTGTCGGTGAGGGAAAAGGGGAAGGAGGAGGAGAAGGTCCGTCTTCCCTACCTAGCGCGAGCTGGGGTGCGGTGGGGCGTCTTAGCCACGGTGACCGTTGGCGGCAGCGGAGGTGCGCGTGATGCGGCGGCGCTGGGGCTCGGGAGGAGGTGGGCAGTGGCTGTGGTGGCTTGTGGTGCAGAGGAGCGGTGCGGGGGTCCTTTTATAGGGCGGGTAAGGCGGTGGAGGGGCGGAGTGCGGCGGTGGCCGGCCGGCGGGCGGTGCGGGGCGGAGTAATGGCGCTCCGGCCGCTTGCTCGTGTCGGGACGCGGCGGCGCGGCCGGCGAGGGCGGGGCAGGGTGATGCGACGGCACGGGCAGGCTGCGAGTGGCGCAGGCAGTGCTGTGCGTGCACAAGGCGGCGGCAGCGGCTGCGCTGTTGCTTGGCGATGCGTGGCGCGGCGGGTGCATGTGGAACAGGGGCTTGGCGAGCGCGGGCGGGCCCGGGAGCGGGGCGAGCGGGACCGGAGCCGACCGGTGTTGAGCCGCAGCGGCGAGCGGCTCGGCGAACGGCGCGCGTCGCGTGGCGCGTGCGCGCGTGTTGGCACCAGGCGAACGGCGAGCGTCGCGGCGAGCGGCACGGAGGTGATGGCGGCCGCGTGCGAGCGTGGCGTGGCGTGGCGTGCTCTGCCAGGGAGGGGAGGCCGAGGTGGAACGCGCGGGCGTGCGCGGGTGGAAGCAGGGAGGGGCGGGGTGGCGCGCGGGGCAGGCGAGCGAGGGGGGTGAATGTTGGGCCGGTGCGTGTGCGGCAGAGGGAAAGAGAAAGAGAGAGAGAGGGAAGGGGAGGGAAAAAGAAAAGAAGAAAAAGAAAAGAAAAGAAAATGGAAAATGGGAAAAGGGAAAAAAGAAAAAGAAAAGGGGAGAGGAAAAAGGGAAAAGGGGGAGACGCGTCGGCGCCGATCGCGGCGATCGGTCGTGCGTGGCCGACCGGCGGTCGAGCGGCGCTGGATGGGACAACGGCGAGGAAAAGAGAAGTATGGTCAGCGGAAAAAGGGTGGCACGATGAATGAAGCCGGGTGGCGGAAAACTCTGGGGAGGAATTAGGGTTTGAGCTCAACGATGAAAAATAAATTTTGAAAATTACTTAGCGCGTGATTTAATTAGTAAATTTTTCCGGGATGTCACAATATCTAGGTGCATGCATGAGGGCTAACGACGTTTTGAAAAGATTTGAAAAAGATCAAGTTTGAGAGCTGACTGCACAAGCGCGGACAGTCCGCTCCATGGAGCGCGGGCGGTCCGCACTCGTACTAGAGAGCATATTTGGCTCTGGTGGAAATTAGATGTGACTGGCGGACAGTCCGGCCCAGGTGGGCGGACGGTCCGCAGCTCTAACTCAATTTGTACCAGAGAGGGTGTTTTCTCTGGTTGAGGTTATGACCTGTGCGGCGGACGGTCCGTCCCTGGGGCGCGGACGGTCCGCCTGCTATTTGACAGTTTGTACCAGAGACATTGTTGTCTCTGGTGGATTTCAAGGATGAACGGCGGACGGTCCGCCCCTAGGGCGCGGATGGTCCGCCGGCCTTTTTCAAAGTTGTACCAGTGACGATGTTCGTCTCTGGTGGTGTGGAACACATAACTGCGGATGGTCCGCCCTTGGGGTGCGTACGGTCCTCCAGGGCTGTAACGAATAGTTTTGACACGCATTAAATGCACTCTGACTCACTGGTTTATCACGGCGGACGGTCCGCGACTTCGCAGAAAAGAGTGTTACGGCTAATTTTTGAAGGGATGTCTATATATACCCAATGCCCGGCCATTGGGTCACTCTCTTGGCCATTTGGACTGCATACTTGACACTATAGAGCTAAGGCATCCCTCTCTCACACACAATTGCTTAGAGATTGCATTCTTGAGGGTGTGAGGGCTTCCTAGTGCATTGCATCAAGAGTTTGAGCTTTGTGGCACTAGGGAAACTTCAAGCAAGCGTCATCGACTTGTTACTTTCGGGAGTTGCCGCTCCCTAGACGGCTTGGAGAAGAGGATTTCGTGGAGCTCCTCCAAGGAGATTGTTGAGGAGCCCCGATTTCGATTGTGAGAGGTCTTGTGCTCACCTCACCGGAGTGGTGAAGAGCAACTCTAGTGGAATCGAGGTGTGGAGCGGTTCCTTGATTCAAGCCGGCTCAAGATCAAGAGGTTCTTGATAGAGGAGCGGTTGATTCTTGGAATCCACCTCAACGTGGATTAGGGGTGACCGGCAAGTCATCGACACCACGGGATAAATTTGTGTGTCAAGCTTGGTTACCTCTCTTTCTCACTTTAATTTTTGTTTTTACTTTGAGCAATTTAGTTTACTAGAGCTTAATTTGTATCTTGTCACCCTAGGTTGCAAACCCATCTAGAGATAGTAGTAGCATGACATAGGGCGTTCCTTTGTTACTAATTAAATTTCTCTAGTGTTGTTGGTTTTAGATTTTAAACCGCCTATTCACCCCCCTCTAGTCAGTGTTCTTGATCCTAAAAGTGGTACCAGAGCTAAGTACTCCATTAATTGCGGATTTAACCATCTTGGAGTAGAACAATGACTAGTGATAATGGGATTCATGTTGGGAAGCCACCGTTCTTTGATGGGAACAATTATGATTATTGGAAGACTAGGATGTCGGCTCATCTCAAAGCCATGAGTAGAAAGCTATGGAGAGTAGTAAGTGATGGATATGTCATTTTGGACTCAATGAAATTGACACCACTAGATGAGGAAAATGAGATACTAAATGATCAAGGGGTTAATGTGCTCTTTAGTGCTTTTGATGTGACTGAATTTAATAGAGTCAAGAGCCTCACAAATGCAAATGACATATGAAAGAAGCTATGGAAATTCATGAGGGCACATTAAGTGTGAAGGAGTCCAAGTTATATTTGCTTAAGGGCAATTTTAGTGAATTTACCATGAAGAAGGATGAGAGTATAGCCGAGATGTTCAACCGGCTAAATGACATTGTGAATGACCTCAAGGGACTTGGATTTGAGGTACCAGATGGGGATTTCAACCACAAGTTTCTTAGATGTCTTCCGGAAAGATATAACACAATTGTGACCTTACTTGTAAGGTCAAATGTGAAGACCACAACTCTCACACAAATATTGGGAGAAATTCTCACCCATGACATGTTCAAGAAATCTCAAGATGAAGCTCATGGGGGAGAAATTGATATGAAAAAGAAAAGTGTGGCATTCAAAGCTCAAGATAGGAAAAATGAAGAAGAAAGTGGGTGCCGAGAAGAAGAATCGGATGAGGAGATGGCTCTCTTTGTCAAGAGATTCAATAGAATGATGAGCAAGAAGAACTTTGGCAAGAGAGGTCAATCATCAAGAAAAAATACTTTTGTGGACAAGACTTGCTTCCAATGTGGTGAAGTAGGTCATATCATTGTGAATTGTCCAAACAATAAAGATGACAAGAATAAGAAGGACAAGAAAAATGATGAAAAGAAGAAGAAGAAGTTCATCAAGAAGAAGAAAAATGGCCAAGCTTATTTTATTGAATGGGATTCCGATGCAAACTCCGATGATGATGATGATGACAAGCCATCCAAGAGAGTTGCCGGGATCGCTATAAAGGAGGCTTCATCACTCTTCTCTACACCACATTGTCTTATGGTAAAGGGTGGTGCAAAGGTACAACAAGATGGTGAACTTGATGATCTTGTTGAAATGCTCAATGATGCCGATGAATTAATGACAAAAGAAAAGGCTAAGTTAAAGGACTTGAAGTTGAAGTTTACTTCTCTTCAAGATTTCTATAAGGAGCTAAAGACTTCTCATGAGAATCTCAAACAAACTCATGAGAAGCTTGAGGAAGCTCACAATACCTTGCTTAATCATGAAAGAAAAGCAACATTGAGCATTGGTGTTAGTTGTGATTTAATTGATGATAAACCTTGTGGCTCTATCTCTACTAGTTCTTTTTGCACCAAAATTGATAACCCATCTTGCAATGAATCTCTCATTATAGAAAATGATTTGTTAAACAAAGATATTACTTGCTTGACTAATGACTTGAGAAAGTGCTATGATAGTAGAGCCAAGTTTAATCATTGTTGGGCAAGCCAAAAGTTCACCTTGAACAAGCAAGGGTTTGGATACATTCCTAAGAAAGGGAAGAAGGCTTTTGTGCAAACCAAAACTACTTTTGTGAAGAGTAGTGGTAAGTCATATTATGAAAAATGTAAGAAGGTTGGTCATGTTGAGAAGAATTGCACCAACAAGAAAGTCATATCCTTTAATTCAAGTTACATTCTTATGAGAAATTCAAGTGGCAATGTTAGTGCAAAAATTGTTGGGATAGCTATAGATGGTGCTAAAAAGAATACCATTTTGGTGCCAAAAGTTCACATATGCATCCAAGGTGCTACATAATATTTTGTACAAGCTTAAATTCAGATTTCTTTAATTTTTTATAAATTTTTATAGCATAGGAAAATCTGGCTTTCTTTTTGCCATGAAAAAACCATTCTAGCCCATCTCATCATTTTCTTAGGCCAGATGATTGTAAATTTTGCCGTTTCTTCTTTTTTATATTTTAAAAAAATAAAAATTTCAAAAATATATGTCCATTTTGAAATATTTCAAAAATACCCCCCGGTCGCCCCCCATAGGGCGACAGGCCCTAAGTGTAATTTTTTTCTTCAAATTTGCATTGAGGTCCCTGGAAAAAAAAGGGGCCTGTCGCCCCCCCAACAGGCGACAGGGGGGCCTGTCGCCCCCCCCCCCTCGGGCGACCGCTGAGCCCAGCCCACGGGCGCGGCAGGGGGGCCTGTCGCCCCCCCCCCTCGGGCGACCGGGGTACCGCCCCTTATATAAGGATCCACCCCCCATTCCCTCCTCATTTGATCCCGAAAATTCCACCAAAAATCCAGAAAAAAAGAGAGGGGGTGAGGAGAAGGGAAGCGGCGAAGCCCTGTCGGATTTAGCACTTGTGATCTGCAGGTTAGTACATTTAGTTTATATATTTTTCCATTTAAGTACTACGCATTTAAGTAGGAGTAATTTAAGTAGGGGTGAGTAATTTTATTTAATTAGTGCTATAGTAGAACCATTTAAGTAGGAGTTTAATGATACTTTAGTTTGTAGTTACGTAGTAGTAAATTAGTTTAGAAAATTAGGACTACGCATTTATTATTACAATTGCAGTAGTATTAGAGACGTGTTTATAAATTAATTATGATTTAGAATAGAATTTGGCATATGCAGTATAGAATTTGAGCGTCATCACATAGTTATGAATACTTATACGTTGTGGTTGAATTTCATATTTAGTTTTTACAGATTATTGAATAAGGTAGTGAAGTAAAGAGTATAACTCGATAAGTATTATGTGATATATAGATATGTCGAGCAAGATGCAGTTCCAAGTATTTTATGGTGACTACAATGTTTTGTATGGGCCAAATGGAGTAGATCTTTCTGCCTTTAAGTGCACATCTAGCGCCATAGATAAACCTCTGGAAAGGAGTTTTGGTTCCATATGTAAGTGGCTGCAGCGTGGGTTCCGTGTTGATCCGTTGACACATGTGATCACCGTCCAGTCTCTTGTTAATTGGGAGGTAGAAAGTGAATTATGGGAATTGATGATGATACACAGCACTGATGACTGGCAGAAGTACATGCGAGCAGCTCTAGAGCGTGGGTGGCCTCTGGCCATTCTTGTTCAAATCCAGGAGAAGACACAAAATGAAATCCAACATTGTGCAGATCAAGGAACTCCGAGTATTCGAAGAGACACCAATTATGTTGAGCAAGATGAGTCAGAAGAGACAGAGAACCAAAACATGGGACCACAGGGCCTTGCTGATGAGGGAGAGAGGATACATAGTATTGTGGACGAGATGGAGGCAGAAGACCAAACCGCAATAGAGATGGAAGAATATGAGGGCTCATCTGATGACGAGCAGTACTCATTGCCAAAAGAGTGGAAGGAGCATGGTTTTGGCAGTCATGTCGCAGAAGACGTACGAAATCAAGAGTGGGAGTACAGAGGGAATGAGGTAGTGCAAGGTGCAACATATCCAAACATTGAAGCCGTAAAAGATGCTGTGAGACTATGGGCAATATCATTGAAACGAGAATTCAGAGTCGTAAAGTCTGGCAGTAAAGAATATGAGGTGAAGTGTGTGAATGATGGATGTCCATGGCGAGTACATGCATTCAAGGGAAAATGGAAGTCGAACTGGAAATGTTCCATTGTGACAGAGCACACTTGTTTGCTGTCAGAAGTTCTTCCCTCGCATCGCAATATATCATGCGACTTTGTTGCAAAGCAAATGTATGGGTTTATTATGGACAACCTAAATTATGAGTCAAAAATGATTGTTCGACACATTGAGCAAACTTACCAGTACACCATTAGTTATTTGAAGGCATGGAGGGCTAAACAAAGGGTGTTCGAGATGCGGTTCGGCACATACGAGGCATCATATGATAACCTACCTCGTATGTTATCCCAGGTTGCTGCTAGAAATCTTGGAAGCTTTTATGACACATACCTCGTACCAGCCGTGACTAGGGGACAAAGAATTATGCAACGAGCCTTCTTTTGCATAGGTGCTTGTGTTAGAGCATTTCAGTTTTGTCTTCCGGTGATATGCATTGATGGCACATTTCTGACTGGAAGGTATAAAGGTCAGATACTCACCGCAATCAGTGTAGATTGCAACAAAATAGCTCAAAATAGGAACCATAGTGTATCTAGCTGCGAGTACGAGATCACAGGTTGCCACTGCTAAGCACGGCGATCACGGGTTTCCCAAATGTCGCATTCTTTGCCCAGACATACGTGACCCAATAGCAGTGCCCTTCCACCATTTCAAAAAGATGTGACAACATGGCAACCACTCCAGCTCACCTTCAAAGCAGTCTCTCTGGCGAGGACGACGAACCTGTCATTCTACAGCGCAGGTCTGTGGCGTGTAGTGGGGAAGGCGGCATCTAGGCACGATCGACCGAGCGGCAGCAATGCAGCGCTGTGAGTCTGCATGCACAGAGATGCATCGAGTAGTCATTTCGAGAATCGAATCTAGCCTTTTCAGTGTTAGGTCAGCTAGCCTCTTCACTGTGTTATCATGTAGGCTTTTTAGGTGCATTTACACTCCACACTCCGGGTATCAGACCTTTGTGCACCTATAAATACTCCGAAGTTTGTGAACTCCTAGCAGCACTTAAACACCAAAGCTCATTGTATACCCAATGTCTGGAGGTGGGTCTAGCGGGAAGAATTACTATGGTTTTGGGAAAGGAAAAGGGGGAAGAAAGGGAGACCCCATAATATGGGAGGGGCCTCTTGGACCTGATTCCTTTCCGGAACCAGTGTTTGAGTTTCCGCCACAGCACAGGAGTGAATTTACCAATGAAACTCCTCTTCGACAATACGATAACCGTAGAGAACCGTGGCCAAAATGCAGACATGGTGAGGACTGCTTAGTGCAGATGTGCACCGACGGGATGGATGGCGGTCGGCGTTTCTTTAAATGTCCACACGCATGGGTAATACTCGATTCTTTCATTTCTTTATCTTCAATGAGACACCTTACATGAAATTTATTTTGCAGTCTTCCGATGCTCCAGAAAATTGTGGTTTTACTAGGTGCGTCGATCCTGCACCAATTGATTCTGTTCAGGAGTTCATCGAGTATCTCCAGATAAAGATCTTTGATCTGGAATGCAAGGTGAACCATTATGAGGAAGTGAGCGAGGGTAACAAAGACGACGAAGTTGATGATACCAGCAATGCTGCCGGTTCATATGATGAACCATGCACTATTCCTTACTGCAACTGCCCTTGTCACAAGAAGAAGGGCCCTGCGCCTCCGGCACCACCGCCTGCACCATCTGCAATGGGTGGATACTGCGGAGAAGGCTCAACGCAGTTTGCTACGTGGGGGTACGGCTACTAGGACTACCCTAGTGCTAGTGACATGCTGCATCGTTGTGTTTGTTCTGTTTTTTTTAAATTTACCTAAGGTATGTTAGGTTAGTCCGGAATCTGTTTACCGTAGTTTGCAATGGGTTCTTCCATGCCACTGCATGTGTGATGTGTGTTTCATTATCGTTGTATTATGATGTAAAATTTGATGGTTCACATTATGTAATGCATTTCTTAGTTCTTATTTCTTATCGTTATATTAATTAAATGTGTGCTTTTTAGTATTCTAGTGACATGTTTATACTTCGATGCTCCATTACGACTAAGTACGATTCAAACTCGACATTATGTACATGTCCAGTGAATGCAAGTTAGGTACGAGACATACATACAAGCATAATACAACATTAACAATACTAAATGCGAATACATCTTAAACCGATGAACATCATATGTTATAGATCATGGCATGAAATCATCTAGGTCGTCATCCCAGTTGACAGATGGTGGTGCTGCAGGTGGAGTAGTATGGCTCGACGAACCTCTTGGCTTTCCCTTTCTCTTTTTTTCTGGATCTACGTTCATGTACAGGGGGAGGAACATCATGTGTTGGAGGCCATGGTTTGGGGGCATGAAGTCATCCATGTCGTCATCCCAGTTAACACAAGTTTGTGCTGCAGGTGGTGCAACATGACTTGACGAACCTCTTGCCTTTCCCTTTGTCTCCTTTCTGATTCTAGGTTCATGTACAAGGGGAGGAACATCATGTGTTGGAGGCCATGGTTTAGGGGGCATGAAGTCATCCATGTCGTCATCCCAGTTAACACAAGTTGGTGGTTGAGGTGCTGAAGCATGACTTGACGAACCTCCGGGCATCTGTTCTTGCGCAGGCCAAGTACTATCACCCGAAGATCTTATCCGCCTCCTTCATCTAGTTTGCGGCATAAGTCCACCGAAGATACATACCAATTTACAGAAATTTGGTATCATTTTGTTAATCAACTCCGTGTCCTCGGGGTAATCCTAGCATATAATTAAAAAACAATGTTACTGTTTCATAAATATGGATTCGAAATGACGGACGGGATTACAACTAAATGAGAGTTACCTTAATGTGCATCTCATACACCTCTGGCCGCATCCATATCTTACAAGAACTTTGTAAGAATCCAATGATATTAGGATGATTCGCTAGTTCACATACTCTCATGTATATCTTCCGACGTTCTAGCAGGTGTCCCTTTACATCTTGCGTCGTAATACCTCGAAATAATGTGAAATCTTTAAACTCTACTACTTTGGACAACACCATCTCTATCGTACCATCCGCTAACGGATCCAACTTCTTACTGATAACAAGATGGGTCATGATATCAAGTATTATACTAGATTTTTCTTCGGTCCATGAAAATCCTCCACAATTGGAGGCAGCCATTGCCTTATGCTGCAATATCAATAAGGTACTTTCATAATTCTATTCTAATTCATAATTAATTTAAAAACAAGTCTGTAATAGTACTGAAATTGTAATACTAAACGAGTGTTTTAAAGCACCAAATCTAATTCAGCTAATCCGCTAATTAAATTAAATTTTTATACAATATCAATTGATTCATACGGAAGTTACCGGTAGATCACAAGTACGCAATTCGGCAGAGCTTCGCCGCTTTTCTTCTCCTCACCCCTCTCTTTTTTCCAGAATTTTTAGGCTCAAATGACAAAGGGGATGGCGGAATATGGTGGCCAGGGCTTATATAGGGGGGAGGGGACCCTGTCGGCCCCCCAACGGGCGACAGGCCCCTGTCGCCCCTGGGGTGGGCGACAGGCCCCTGTCGCCCGTTGGGTGGGCGACGGGCCCCTTTTTTTTTGCCAGGGACCTCGTTGCGAATTTGAAGAAAAAAAATTACACTTAGGGCCTGTCGCCCTATGGGAGGGCGATCGGGGGGTATTTTTGAAATATTTCGAAACGGATATATATTTTTGAAATTTTTATTTTTTAAAAATATAAAAAATAAAAAAGCGCGTAATTTTTTTTAAAAAAGGCTCAACTCATTTTCCATTGTCTCTGGGCCGAGCTCATTTTTTTTTCCCTTTGGGCCTCATCTCTCCCTGCCTCTCTGTTGGTTTGCGCCAAGCCCAGCTATGCCTCTCTGTTGGTTTGCGCCAAGGCCAGCTATGGTGCAGCTCCTCTTGTTTTGGAGCTAAAAAGAAAAGGAGACAATGAGGTGAGTCGAACCTCAGCCTTCTCAAGCGCCCTACCACTGCGCTACGCCCTTGTTTGTGCTTTTATTGAGCACGAAGTCTTATTATATCATGGCACCGTGGTTCTACAACGAGGAGTAGATATGCAATCCATCTTTTAAATCCAAAAAAATAATGTCCCAAGTGGGAATCGAACGCTGCTCAGACATGCAGACCTTTACCGACTGTGCTACACCCTCAACTGTGATATTGGCTGCTATTACTCTATTTATACATATATTTCGTGTTCTAATTCGGAGAAAAAAAAGATGCATTGAGATAAGACACGGGCGCCATACCAGTGCGCCATGACTTGATTTGTGATGCAGGTGGGTAATAAAACTTTCATATAGTATTTCCCTAACGTGGTCCTGTAATGAAAAACAGATGTGTAATTCATCTTTTCTTTTTAATCTGGAACTAAATTTTGTAATTGGTATTTCTCCCTCATAAGAACTCCAAATTTGGTGGTTCTTTTTTCTGATTTTTTCTAAAATCGGGATTCTTTATTTGTGGCTTTTATTTATATGTTAATTGCTATATCTTAATTTTTTCGTATGACATGTTTTATTCCAACTAAATAGAGAATTGAAAAGGCATGTTTTAGCATAACAATTGCTAATGTAACTTGATATTTTTCAATATTATGGTCAACATAAGGTGGTGTCCAAATTTGAGGTGCATACGAGTTCGAACATGTTATGAGCTATTCAAATCTCAAAGTTTTGACTTGAATTACAAGAAACTATGTGAGAGATGTATCCAGGCAGCCCATGCCCCAAAACCTGTTTGTGGAAAACTTACTGGTGAAGGGGTTTTCACGGCTCTTGGCCTTCTGCTTTGGGTCTCGCGCGCCATTGATGCTCTGATTTGGCCTCTTAATTTTGGAGCCTTCTCCTCTTCTTCCACGCAAGTCTTTATTTACCCCCATCCGCATGTTCCCTTTCTCCTGCTCTAACTCATTTCTTTCTTTTATTCTAAGTTTCTCAAGGAGAAGGCGAAGGAGAAGGCATCAGGCGACTGGAGTAGGAGGTCTGCAAAAGGTTTTTGTTCTTTGCCTCCTTTCTGAATGCTTCAATTCATATGCATTAGGGTTTTGTTCTTCCTTTTCTGATTTGTTTGTTCATAAGATTCAGTTTACATTTGTTGGAGTTTTTGTTCTTGCTTACTGTTGTTCTATAATTTTCATACCTCTGTTAATTGAATTATCCAATATTCATGTTTAATTTCAATTTCAGTATTAGTATACTACTTTGACAGTTTTACTTTATTGTTTAGGCTGTCATGGGCACTATAATTTCTATATGTATATGCTGTAATTTTATTAGTCAAGTTTCTGAGTGCTCCTGGTTCATAACCTTCAAATTAAAATCTGCATTGCAGTGACATTTTAATTAGTACTGTCATTTTCATATGTTTGTATTGTAATTTTTTTAGCTATATGTCCTATTTATCTGGTTCTTTGCGTTGGTTGTAGTTTTCATCTGTTTGGGGTTCATATGCATCAGAGTTTTCTTTATGCATGCACATGTAACACATTCAGATTGACATCTGTGAGTTTATGCATCTATGGACATGTCTTCTAGTTATTCAATATAAAGTTTTTGGTTTATTGTTTGTACTAAACTGAATTAGCTCCTGTGACAGTCCATTTGTTCTCTATTTATATCGAATTGCCTTATGTAAATTGTGTATGTAATTCATGTAATTTAGGTTTCCATTTTTCTTTAGCCAGTACTTTCATATTTTGGTTTGTACTCTGTAATTGTTTTCATTTCTTTTATTTTCTGCATCTGTATTGTGTCCTCAGGCTCCTTTTCTACCTTTACTTTATGGCTACTTTGCTTCTGATTGGGTTCCTCATGCTCCATTAATAGTCTGCTCCTTACTGACTTTAGATAAAATTTGTTCAACATGTACCTTAATATTGATGTCTGTTACCTATTTCTTTCACTTCATGTCTACTTAATTATAAAGTAGTCAATATGTAATCTTTTAACACCTATTGATATTATTAATCTTAAATCTTTTTGATTCTCCTGTAATCTGATTTTTTTTACTCTGTTTTTTGTAGAGATGCCGCCTCGCAATCTTCAACCTAGCGCTTTTGTACGTGAGGACTTACCAATGAGCCGCGACAACTTTATCTATCTTGGCATTGAAGAAGGAGCTCAGACTCATCTGATTCTTGAGTGGTCTCCTTCTGGTGATTTGCACAACTTTTGGGCGCTGGCTGCTCGTGCTCTGGAGAGATTGGTTGGGCCTCGCAATGTTCAAGATTACCGCCTTACTGTTGACCCAGATCGGAGCTTCGCATTCATTCTATGCCCTCAACATGTTGATGCTGAGAATTTGAGGGCTAGATATGTCACTGTTGGTAGCACCAAGTTCTTCTTCGAGTTGGTGAAAATTGTTTAGAAGATGCCTTACTATGATGATGTCAACCAGCACCCAAGGGCCCACAAGTGGATTTGAGATCTCGGTGGCTCTTACCTTCTATTTTGCAGGGCAGTTTAGTTGGTATGGCTTTTGGGTAGTAGTTTGGGTGGTGTGCTGTTAACAGGTTGATCTGTAATGACATCTTCTAAATGTAGTATATCCTATTAACATGCTCCATGCTCTATTTGTAGTTTTTGCCATGAACAAGCTCTCTGCATAACTTCAAGTATGAAGTATATGTTATGATATCTTATATGCAATTTACTATCTTGGTTGGCACATGAACATATGTGTAATGTTTAAGTGCTAGTTTATAAGGTTGTAAAGAAATTTGTCTTATTTTAGTTTCAGTTTTCTAAGTTTTGCATATTTATTTGGTTATTTTCACTGTTGCTTTGTTTTTCTATGCTTGATCATCAGTTTTTTTGGTTTCTGGAAGCCTTTTATCTGACCAGATCCACTAACAGTTAGTGTGGTTCATGGTATTTTATCTTGAGGAAAAAATTGTTCCTGTTTTGTTTGTATAACTTTACTTAACTTTTAGTGATATATATTGTATTTTTGTTTATTCCTCTATTCTTACTTTGGTTATTCCTCTGTTGGCTGTTCATATTTGGTTATTCCACTAACAGTCAACATATGTTTTGGGCTGTTTGTTGATTGAGACAGTCAATAAAGAGCCCACAGCCCAAAAAAAACCCACCACAGACCAACAGATACACCAAAACAGTTTGAACCCAGTTCCTTTCATGGGCCACTTCTCTCTTTTCTATTCATGGGCTGATTTTTTCTTTTCTTTTGATGGTCTGGGTTTGCTTATGTTGTTATTTCATTTCGTTGGCCCTTTTTTGTACCCCGTTTAGTTCAGTTAATCACTCTCAGTATCTGTATTTAACTTTTATTTTATTTTTGGCCCATTTACTGGTATATATTTTCCTTTGTTTCTAGTTCTCTTTAGCCCATTAACTTGAGGCCCATCTTATTACTTTTTTGGGCTTTTTACTCAATTTTGGTTTTCTGTGGGCCTTTTCTTTTCGGTGCCAGCCCATTCCCCAAAAAATAGTTTATAGCAAACTTCCTGGCGAAGCATTAATGACACCTCTTCACCTTCTTCTTTGGGTTTTGTGCGATGGCGAACCGCTTTGACGCCTCTTGGCCTTCTGCTTTGAGTCTCGCGCGATGTAAATGCTCTACTTTGGCCTCTTCATTTTCGCACCTTCTCCTCTTCCTCCACGATTCATTATGTACTACCTACCCGCTTGTTCCCTTTTCTCTTGCTCTGACTCATTTGTTTCTTTGGTTCTGAGTACTTGAAGAGAAGGGGAAAGGTCAAAGTACTTGAGGAGGAGGCAAACGCTCTGAAGAAGGCATTAGGGGATTCGAGTAGGAGGTCTGCTAAAGGTTTTTGTTCTTTGCGTCTCTTCTTTCTGCATTCGTTCTTCTCTTCCTCTTGTGTTTTTGTTCTGTTCTTGTTGTTTCTGCAATCCTTTTTTCCTTTTCCTCTCGTGTTATTGTATTCCTCCTTTGATTTTTATGTAGCCTATTCATGATTCTTCTCGTTTTCTGTATATAATCTGTAGAGAACATTTTTAGTAACTGTTGTTGCTTGTTTGAGAATATTTTGTGTTCAATTCGTGGTCGATTTCTGTTGATTTTGTTCTTTCTGGCATTGTCTTTGATTTACGCATGTTAGGGTTCAATTTTGGCGATGCCTACTCAACATGTGTTTGTTTTCCAAATCTGAGTTGATAGTGATACATGCTTTGTTAGAAATTCTCTAGGATGGAGGACACTACGTGGAGATCAAAAGGTGTTTTCAGGATGATGAGCCCAGATAAGGTATTTTTCCTTTTCTGTTTTCATATCACATCTTATCTGATTTAGTTTTACAGTTATATTGTAACACCCTAATTTAAATTTTAGTATTTAATAATAAATTTATTTGGCTTTATTTAATTTTCTAAGGTTTATTATGTTTAGTCTTGCATTTAATCTAATTTTATTTCAGAAGTAAATAAATTTTTTCTAAGTTTAAACTTGTTGTTGCATTCATGCTGGTGCATGATTTTATTTGATTGAGTGCATAGGATCTGAATTCAAAATTCATTTGAATTCAAATAGTTTGAGTATAGTTTGGAAAAGAAAAAGAGAAAAGAAGAAAGGAATAGAAAAAGGGAACCCAACCCGGCGGCCCAACCCGTTCCCTCCTTCCCTCTTCTCCCCGCGGCCCAGTCCACCTCCCCAGCCGGCCCAAACCCCGCGCCCGGCCCGCGTGGCACCGGCCCAGCTCCCTCCTTTCCTCTCCCGCGCTCAGCCCAGGTTGCCCCTCCCCATTTGCCCCGTCGCTGACGCCGTGGCCCCACCTGTCGGCCCCTTCTCCCTCCTCCCGCACCCTCCGCCCGGGCACGCCTCCCCGAGATCCCCGGCCTTACCCTTTAAACGCCCCGTGACCCCGTGCGCCCTCCACCCATCTGCAGCCGCCACCACCAAACCCTAGCTCGCCGCCTCTCCTTGCTCCGCAGCGCAGAGGCTCTGCGCCGCCGCGGCCACGCCGCTCCGCCACACCCCAACCTCGACCAGTCCGCGCAACGTCTTCGCCGACGCACCAAGAGCATCCCCGAACTCGTTGACCCCCAAGCTCGGCCGCGCCTCGCCGGGAATTTCGCTCGGACGCCAGCGCATGTGAACTCTGCCGCTGCCGTGATTTCATGCCGCCGGTGACGTTCAAGCCACCCTGACCCCCCCCCCCCGCAGCACTTCCGCAAGCCCATCCCGAGTCGATCCAAGGAGTCCAGGAGCTCGGAGATCCACCACCGCGTCTCCTCCTCGAGCTCCGCCCGAGCGCTGCCCGAACGCCGCCGCGCAACCTCGTCACCAGCCTCCTTGCGACGACCCTCCGACTGACCCAGTGCACGGTAAGCACCCCCCAAGCCCCCACCGTCCTTTTGCGCTAGACGTTTTCGCTTGTGGCGCACCCTAGGAGCCCCGGCACCGCTCGCCGGCGATGTCCCGCCGCGCAGACCCGCCACCGCCATGGCGCTCACCATTCCAAGCCCTGTAGAACCCCACTAACCCCCCAGGTGGATTACGCACATTACGTACTCCACCCACGACCAAACCACAGGCCGAACCGAGCCCTGGAGCGTCGGATTGGCAAACTCCGGTGACCCGCTGTCGTGCGCCGCCGCGCGCAAGCGCTTCCGCCGCCGCTCCCGCGCCCAACCTTTCCTGGCCGCGCGATCCAGATCGAACGGCCCAAAATAGATCCAGCCCAAGTCAACTCAGGCAGATAACAGCCAGCGCCAGCCCCTTTTGCAAAAGAACCCCTGCAGTTTCCAGTAATCAACCCGCAGTCCGTACAGTTCAAAAGTATTTACAGTTTTGCCCTTTTCTTTATGTTTTAGACCCTGAGCTTCCGTAAAATCATGCCCGCCGTCCCTGGACGTGAGGTTTTGCAGTCTAAACCCTGTGTCTATCCTTTAATTACATATAGGTCCCTGGTTTTGCAGAAAACCCCTAGAATCTTAGTTTTTCGTGCAGAAAGGCCCCTAGATCTTGTTTTAAGCCTAGTTTTCGCGTTCTAGCTCCGTTTTAGGTGTTCTTTATGTCCACATGATCGTTGTAACGCGTAGAATAGTTCTATCTTAGTTTTGTTTGCTGTTTTTATGTATTGTTGTACTTTTTCTTAGTGTTTGCTCTTGTTTGCATGTATGTGTATGTGCTGGAATTGTTTTTGGCCATGTGTTTGTGAGTAGATGTTGAGCTATCGGAGGAGCACTAGTACCCGGAGCAGCCACTTTCCTTTGAGCAGTTTGAGCAGCAGGAGAACTTTGAGGAAGGCAAGTATAACATGAACACCACCTATCACTTTTAAATACATTTTCATACTGCATTTTAATATTGTATGCCTATAAGGACTTCCCTAGCGGCTTTATATCCTTTATATATCCCTTGGGTTGCATTTTGGTTAGTTGTGCTAGGTGCCACGCTATAACACACTTGGTCCTTTTTAATTAATTTGATTAATGGCATATGCAACTTAATTCTGGGAGTGGCCCGCTTGAGTGGCTCACGTCTCGTTAAAATTAGTTTTTCTAGAAACATGGTTTAGGGGGCCAGCACGGTGCTTAATGCTTGGTTGGCCACTCTCCATAAGGACCGGTTCATAGAGCGACAACCTGGGACAACAGCGCTATCACAAGACTGGAATGGGACGGTCTTGGCTTACTAATTAGGTCTTTTTGGTTTGGAGTAACTTACCTGCGGGGCAAGGGTGGTAAGCTTCTATTGCCCTCGTACTGAGTGGCCTCGTCTGTGCTACGTGTCTTGACGCCCACTAGACCTGCTCTATCGTCGCCGATCCAACCCTCGCGGTTACTCCTTACCAACGAGATTCTTTGTAACGGCCTCGTAGTGAGTTTGCTAGTCATCTCACCTACGGAAGTGTGATGAACAGCTAGCGTAGCTCACGATTTGTGGGTAAAGATGTGCAACCTCTGCAGAGTGTATAACTGGTATACTAGCCGTGCTCACGCTTATGAGCGGCCCAGATCCTCCTTTTGATTAGTGGGGTTATCTTCCTTTGATTAGGGGGGTTCCCCGGGTGGTTTGGTTTGGTTCTCAGTAGTATCATAATTTAATTTTGATTAATTACTATGTAACTGGGTTATGGTAATTTCATCAACTTGTAGTAATTAGCTTTAATAAAATTTTGCCAAGATTAAAAGCTAATGCAGTTGAGTCAGCCAAACTTAGAGCCTCATAGTTTGTGTTATACTTGTTGAGTACGAGTTGTGTACTCACTCTTGCCTACTCTACTCTTTTCCTCTTGTTCTCTTTGGGGATACCCTACTGCTGCTCAGTTCCCGGCGACGCGGAGGAGTTCACCCGGAGCTACCAGGAGTACGAGGACTTCTAGGCGTTCGTCTCCCAGTCGACGTCCCTGTAGTGCCTAGCTTCGACGAGAGTTTTCGTATATGTTTTTACGCTTCCGCTGTATCAGACATTTTGTCATTCATGTAATAAATAATATTCGTACACGCTTTATTATATCTTTTTACATGATATGTGCTGTGATATATTGTTCATTCTGTTGTATATACGTGTGACTTGATCCTGTCACGTATATGATTGCTCGGTTTATGTTCTTTTATAAACCGGGTGTTACATATATCATCCTAATTTTACAGTTCAATGGTAATGTAATTTGTTTCAAATTCTTATGTCATTTTAATTGTTTGTATTGTTGTTGACATTATAATTCACTGGCTGCAAGAATTCAATTGCCCAGTTCAGTAGTACCTGATCTTGTTTTCATATGATAGGATTTATAAGTCTTATTATGACTGTATTGCATTTCTCTTTTTGTTTCTTTCTACTATTTTTTTAAATTGTTTATGCTTTGTGTTCAATCTGCACCTAGGTTATAAATCTTTTTACAATTATAGTACACTATATTTACAGCTTTATCGATACTGTCATTTCTATGTATTGGTCATTTAAATTTGTAGTTTATATTTCCTTATTTACATTTATTTTCATAAATGTTATGTTCGTTTTAATATTATCTGTTGATATGACTTCTTTTATGGTTCAATCTCCTTTTCAAATCATTGATTAATTTCTAGTCTTTTCTGGTAGTTTATATCATTATTCTTGCTATTCCAATATTTGATTTTTATCATTTATGTTGCATGAACTTAAGCTAAAAGCTTTTCGGAGGGAACTGGTCCTCCTGCCTCGTGTGAATTTCACATATCTAGGCATTGAAGAGGGTCCCCAGACTTGTCTTGTTTTGGCTTGGTCATTCAACAGTAAGGTGTCAGATTGGCATATGCTTGGTCATTGTCTTGTTTTCGTTGGAAACCTAGAACAACGAGCTCGGGAGGGACCCTGTCGGAGCTCGTGATCGTAGGGTTGCTCTGAGGTCGGCAGGCCACTCAGAACGTCTTCAAACGCCGCCAGGACGAAGGAAGAAAGCAATCTAGGGTTGGAAAAGACTAGGGTTTGAGAGGTAAAAGTAATGCGATTTTTTGTATTGATTCGATTGGGAATAACATCAATCGGCCTTAGCCTTTATATTTATAGGCCGGGGAAGACGTACCCCTTCACGAGTAGGATTACATGAGGACTCTTTACAAAAAAACCTTATTCTACTCGGACTGCACAGACCCGACCGGTCTGACCGGCCGGCTCGACCGGTCAGACCGGTCGGCCTCAGCGGATACCAAATTTGGCTGTCAACATTTATAGCTTAGCGCTATCAAGTCCTAGCCGATCACGGCAAACATTAGTTGATTCTAAAGAAAAGACTAACTAAAGATAAACTACTTTAAATACTACAATCGAATCATCAAGATCTTCGTAGAGTCCGGATCCTCTTCTCCTTCCTTGACTTTATCGGCAACTCTCCATCGGCCGAGCACCAGAGCGGGCAAATCAGCATCTTCACAGCATATTCCTCTAGTCCATCGGATGGATTCCATCGGCCGATTTTAACTCTGTGTATCTTTTGGTTTCTTCTAAATTGGCCACCTTCCCTTCACAAGAATCACCTTCCTTGACTCGTGTCAAAAAACGGTGTTAACACATGCCCCCCAGTTCGGAATAATTTATTTTGTTCTGAAACTACTCCAATCAGCATTCAAGGCCATTCCTCCGTACAACTGGGTAAAACTCTTCTTGGCCCCTGGCCTTTCATCTTCCATCCGCACAAATCCAACGCGATGATTCTCCTTCCGTCTTTTCACCCATCAGACTGGGCCATAAATGTCATCTCTTGGCTTTGCATTGGCAGCAAACCTTCATTAGGTACAACACTTCCTTCCTTCCTCCTCCAGCAAAAACCCTAGGTCTTCCTGTAGCAATGGCAGGCACCAAGCGCCCTGGCGAGGGTCCTTCCAACACCCCTCCGGCGATCCGCCGCCGCTTGGGGTAAGCCTCTCCTCTTTATCCCCAATCACCATATTCTAGCTTGGTTCTAATCTCCAATCTTTGCACAGCGATGACGCCCCCTCTTCTTCAGACTCCTCCAACTTGGAGGGTCCCTTCCCCGGTGCCGACGAAGGCATCGTGGAGTACATCCGCCAACTCCTCCGAGAGAAGGATAAAGCTTGGGAGAACTACTCCCAGGAGATCATCAGGTCCCAGCGCCTCGCCTCCGAATTGGAGGCGGCACAAGCTGACCGGGCCATTGTCCGGGCCCAACTCACCGCCGCCGACTCCAGGGTCGCCTGTAAGTCGTTTCTTCCGAAGCATCATCCCTTCCTTTCTCGAATCTTTATCTCTGATTTCTTTGCTTCAATCCTGGAGTCGCAGGTCCAAGCCCTCCATGCTGCAGCTACCACCTTAACCGGGTCGGTGAACGCTTGCGGTGACACCATCGCCTTCCGCCTGCAGGACATCCCCAACCGCGTCCGGGATGTTGCCGGACATGGAGTCCTTCACGGCGCCGCCGTAGCCCTCACCACAGCCCAGTTCCAGACTGGCCATGACCTCTTGCAGGTCGAACCGGTCGTCCTCCCGCTGGGCAGCGAGGACTGGTGGTTCTTCGAGGAGCTCACCGATGACATGGAGATGGCAGCCGCCGCCATCTCCGAAGATGTTAGTATAGAGGCAGTCATCGACATTGTCTTTGCCGATGATTAGATTTCTAGGAGTAGCATCTCCCTAGAGATAGCTTTTGCTGTATCGGCCAGATCATCTGATCGACCCTTTTGTAAATGACATTATTAATGAAGTATTTCCCTTTCTTGCCAATTCTCGACTTTTAAATCAACAACGCAAAAAATCAACTCTGACCTGAATTTGAACAGTCTGGATTGTGCAGATTTTTTGCACTAATGGGTGATATATATTGTATCAGCCATAACTATTCAACCGATAACCCAATTAATCGGCTATGCATCCACCCAAACGCTAGGGTAATACTTCTTCAAATATTTTCCATTAAGAGCTCTAGAATACTCTTCCCCTTCGAGCGTCTCGAAAATGTAAGCATTACCAGGAACGCATCTGCTTACTCTGAATGACCCTTCCCATGTTGGAGACCATTTGCCGAATTTCAAACTTTTTGTTCCAATCGGCAGAATCAATTTCCAAACTAATTCTCCTTGCTCAAAGGTTTTGGCTTTTACCTTCTTGTCATACCATCGGCCAATGCGAGCTTTGTTCATCTCAACATTCACGAGAGCTTTCAGCCGATGGCCAGCCAAATCTTCCAATTCATCTTTCATCAGAACAGAATACTCATCGGACGTTAACTGATCCTGAAACGTGACACGTCGTGAATCAAGCTTTAACTCCCATGGCAGGATAGCTTCATGTCCATATACCAAATGATATGGAGACGCCTTCATAGCACCATGACAGGCCATCCTATATGCCCATAAAGCTTCATGAAGCACAGTATGCCATTTTCTAGGATATTCATAAATCTTTCTCTTGATCAATTTGATGACCCCTTTATTAGATGCTTCTGCCTGACCATTAGCTTGAGTATAACATGGAGAAGAATTCAGCAATTTAATCCCCATTCCAGTAGCGAATTCCTGAAATTCATTTGATGTAAACATAGTACCCTGATCGGTCGTAATGGTCTGTGGAATACCAAACCGATAGATAATATGTTCCTTGACAAATTCAATCATCTCCTTCGACGTAATGTTTTTCAGAGGAATCGCTTCAACTCATTTGGTGAAATAATCAGTGGCCACCAAAATGAACTTATGATTCTTGCTAGATGGTGGATATATCTGACCGATCAAGTCAATTCCCCATCCTCTGAATGGCCACGGCTTGATTATGGGATTCATAGCTGACGCAGGAACTCTTTGCACGCTCCCAAACTTCTAGCATTCTTGGCAACCACTGTAATATGTGAAACAATCTTCCAACATTGTTGGCCAAAAATATCCGTTCCTTCTAATCACCCATTTCATCTTATAGGCCGATTGATGGGAGCCACAAACCCCTTCATGAATTTCACCCATCAACACTTTTGCTTCTTCTTTATCAACAAATTTGAGCAAAACTCCATCAATCGTTCGATAAAACAAATCTTCGTCCAACAACACATACTTGATTGCTTGGAATCTGATTTTTTTGTTTACTTTCTTGGAGGAATCTTTCAAATATTCAACAATCTCCTTCCTCCAGTCATCGGCCGTTACTTCCAAAACCATCACCCCTTCCATCGGCCGATACCCTGAAGCATGTTGAGCCAGCCGATTTGCATCACTATTATGAAATTTGGGAACATGGTCAATGGTTACCTTCTTGAATTCTTTCAGCAGCCGGAGACATTCTTCATGATATAGTCGCAAAATATCATCTTTGCATTCATACTCCCCAACTAACTGATTGATCACCAGCATAGAATCTCCAAAAATCTCAACAGCATCGGCTTTGATTTCTCGAAGTAATTGAATTCCTTTGAGAATAGCACGATACTCAGCTTGATATTAGTTGCAGATGCTTCAATTGGAAATGAAAACTCGAAATTTGCCCCCCGAGGGGAAATCGGCACCACACCAATTCCAGAACCATTCCCACATGAAGATCCATCAAAGAATAAAGTCCAAGGAACAAGATCTGCCATGCTTAGCTCTGACCCACGATGTTGTACAATAAAATCGGCTTCGGCTTGACCCTTAACTGCTTTAGCCGATTCATATCTCAAATCAAATTCTGACAGGGCCAAAATCCACTTTCCTATTCTCCCATTTCAAATCAGCAGCGAGAGCATGTATTTAATGACATCATCCTTGCTCACGACAACACACTCATCCGATAATAAATAATGTCTAAGCTCAGTACAGAAAAAATATAAGCAAAGACATAATCTCTCGACGGGAGAATACCTGGTTTCAGCATCCAGCAACCTTCTGCTCACAAAATATATAGCTCTTTCTTTTTTCTCAAATTCTTGAATAAGGGCTGATCCAATAGCACGTTCATCAGCCGATAAATACAATTTAAACGGCTTGTGCTTTTGGGGAGGAACCAACACTGGAGGATTCACCAAATAATGTTTGATTTCTTCTAATGCCTTTTGATTCTCCTCTCCCCATACAAACTCCTGATCAGCCTTCAACTTCAATAAAGAACTGAACGGCTGAATCTTTCCAGATAGATTGGATATAATCTTCAAATAAAATTAATCTTGCCGATCAATGACTGAAGTTCAACTTTTGTCGTAGGGGCTTCAACTTTGTCAATGGCTGATATAGTCTTCTGACTAATTTCAATCCCTCGTTCATGTACCATAAAACCCAAGAACTGGCCAGTTGACACACCAAAGGCACATTTATTTGGATTCATTTTCAAACCGTGCCATCTTTTGCATTCCAGAGCTCTACGCAGATCGGCCAAATGATCTTGGTGCCCCTTTGACATCACAACCACATCATCGATATATATATTTCCACAATTTTCCCGATGAGTTCATGAAAAATATAGTTCATGGCTCTCTGGTACGTAGCACTGACATTTTTTTAGCCCGAAGGTCATGACTACCCACTCGAACAAACCAAGATATCCCGGACATCTGAACACAGTCTTGTGGATGTCTTCTTCTGCCATAAAAATTTAAATGTATCCAGCATTGCCATTTATAAAACTGATCACCTTGTGCCCAGCAGCAGCATCTACCAACATATCGGCTATCGACATAGGGTAACCATCCATCGGCGTAGCCTTGTTGAGATCCCTGAAATCAATGCACACTCGTAATTTGCCATTCTTCTTGTAAACAGGAACCACATTAGAAATCCATTTGGCATAATGACACTGCCGAATAAAATTAACTTCAATTAATCGTGTAATCTCAGCCTTTATATCTAGCAAAATCTTAGGATTGCATCGTCTTGCTCCCTGTTGATATGGCCGATACCCCGGTTTTATAGGTAAGCGATGTTCTAGAATAGATCTATCCAAGCTAGGCATCTCATAGTATTCCCAAGTAAAGCAATCTTTGTATTCCTTTAGTAAACTCTTCAGCTCTTGCTTGTATTTGGGATCCAGATTGGCACTAATAAACGTCGGCCTTGGTCTATCACCATCTCTGATACCAATTTCTTCTAACAAATCGGCCGACGTAAATCCCTGCCCCAATTTCCCTTCTTCTAGGAACTCATCCATTAAGAACTTTCTGAAGAACTGACTGCTTGGATTGGTGTGGAACTATTACTGGCCGATTCATCATCGGCCTTAGTTTTAACACGCCAGACTTGTGATTGGACCCCTTTCTCGCGTAGAGTCTGTTCTTGCTCTTCTTCGATGATCTTCAGTTGGCGTAGCCTCTGAACACGTCACTTCTGAGACCTGGTCAAACCCCTTGGACACCATTGAGATTGATCCGTGCGATCAGGCTCACTCTCTGGATCTCTTCGCATCGGCTGATCATCTTGCACCCTATCATCGGCTATCTATTCTAGCCGATCGTGTGCAGGTATTCTTCTTCCAGCAGGATCACGTAGTATAGTCCTGCCCCCCCCAGTTGATCATGCACCGATACCTTTTTTTCTAGCCGATCATGCACAGTAGTGCGCTCACGTCGATAGGGTTCATGACATGGCCTTTCATATGATCGGCTGCCTTGACCATTGCACTCAGGACAATCATATGCCGATGGCAATGTCAACGCTTCTTCCCAGCAGTAGACAAAGAAAGGACACCTCCAATGATCTTGCTCGCATCGTTCCTCTTCTTCTCTACGCTGCCGCCTTTTACGATCACGCTGAAACTTGTTCAACAGCATTTGAGACGTGACACGTCTACGTGGAGCCGATGAACATCCAGCATCCTCTTGTAAACCCTTCCCCTCGACCTCATCGGCCGCTATCTGTGCTCTAGGATCAACATCCCCAGATCTCTTGGCCGATGATGACGTCAGAATCTTGGCTTGAGGAGAACCTTTATCTCTGGCCACATCAACCATGGTCGTGGCGAAAGGATGCCCATCAATCTTCATCGTCCTTTTGGGAGTTTAAAATTTCAACCTCCCTTGCTCAAAAGCCATCTGAATTTGCTACCGGAAGACTTTGCACTCATTGGTGTCATGCGACGTGGCATTATGCCACTTGCAATACTTCATGTTCTTGAGCTCTTCTTCCGACGGGATCTTGTGATATGGCTTCAACTTGATCAATCCTTCCGACAATAATAAGTCGAAGATCTTGTCGGCTTTGGTGATGTCGAACCCATATGACTCTGGCTCTTTCTTCCCAAATGGACACGTCACCGGCTTCTTGCTGTTCTGTATCCATTCAGCCGATGTGACCGTTTCCTACTCCTCTTCAGAATCATCATTAGCAGAATACTCCACATAGTTTATCTTCTTTTGAAAAGGTTTCATAGACTCATAGGATCGAGTCTCTCCTGACATCCTGGCTGCAATCTAGCTAATGCTCTCAAATTCTTGAGACACATATTTGTCTTTAATGTGCGGCAAGAGCCCATTAAATGCCACTTCTGCCAACTGCTAATCGGACAAAACCAAATTGTAGCAACGGTTCTTGACATCTCCGAACCTCTGAATGAAAGCGGCGACTGATTCATCGTTCCTTTGCCTTAAGCCAGTGAAATCGGTCAACTTCAATTCAGTAATCCCAGAGTAGAAGAACTGATGAAACTGTCTCTCCAGATTGGCCCAATATAATATGGAGTTTGCTGGCAAAGTGGTGAACCAAGCAAAGGCCGACCAGACAAAGACAAGGAGAACAAACAGACTCTGAGTGCATCATGGTTGCCGCTTCTCCCAACTATAGAAGGAACCTATTAACATGCTCCATCGTAGAAACTTCTCCCTGCCCCGAGAACTTTGTGAAGTCGGGCATCTTGTACTTGTGTGGGAGAGGAATCTGATTATAAGCTGGAGGATAGGGAGTCTTGTACATAACAGATTGTTGCTTCGGCCTTAAGCCAAACTGCTCCCTCATCACTTCAGCTATCTTTGTGCTGCAATCAACTTACAGTTCAACTATTGGCATCTGCTGAGTAGAAACCATGTTCGCTGTATTCGTCATCATTGCAAGTTGCTGAGCTACATGATTCATCGACTGTTCAGCCGATTGCATCTGATGTGCTTGCTGGGACATCTGATTGGGTGTCTGCTGAGTCATCGTCGGCTGTGGAGCCGATGGACTAGCCGACTGTTGACCAGTAGTATCCATGTACGACATGTTGACATACCACAACTGCCCAGTCGCCTGATCATGGAAAACCCAATTGACTCCTTTCTGATGAGGGGACTGTGAAAGAAGGATTTCCGTAGGAGACCGGGGTCGGAGCATAACTGCAAGACGCTGCTGTGGGGTTATTGGCGGTGGTGCCGATGCATTAGCTTGCACAGTCATCTGTGGGCTCCATGTACCTTGTGCATTCGGCTGTACCGCCGATGCATCCTGCTGGACACCCATCGGCTGGGTGGCCAATGGATCAGGCTGAGAGGTCATCGGCTGAGAAGCCGATGCACTAAACTGCATCTTGGGTGGTGTGGAAAAGAAATCTGGATGCATGCCATACCCAGTAGTAGGATTCCATCCTTTTGGAAACACGGATGCAGATCCATCTTGCATAGATGTAGTAACAATAGGCAACGTAGTTGAGTAGATAGGATCTGCTGTAACCGCTGACACCGCAGTAGTAACCTGTGGTGGTGCTTCACTGTTGCTTGTTCCTGCCTGGCTATTTTGAGCCGACAGAGCTGCTGCCATGGACACTTCCAAGGGGATGTACTGTATCTGATCTAGTTTTATGTAGCAAGGACCCATGCACCCTGGAAATGTACCTTCAGTAAAAGTCTTAACCACCGCGTTGTGTACTGTGTTGCCCATGACTGTTGCACTCTTGATGAAGGCTTATGCCACAGCTTGGCCAACTGCGTCCATCATCTTGCTTTAACATTGAGCCTCTGTCAATGGCTGGAAAGACAGAAGATTGAATTTCTTGATCACCTCGCTAGATCTGTTGATGCTGTACGACTCGAGGCATTCACGTTTGAATTCCTCCACCAGCTCCTCATATTCCTTCCTTTGTTCTTCTTTGAGTTTATCTTCAGGAACAGGAATCTGGTTTTCTTCACGGACCGTAGATTTATCTATGATGTACACCATGTTGAAGCTTTCGGTCCCACCAGGCGTGCCAAAAGATGTGTTGATGCAAAAATCAACACACTGGAATCCGAGGGCAAGTGTTCGCTATTGACGGTGCTTAAGTGCCATTTTCACCCGTCAACTATACTCAATAATAAAGGAAAACTACATGTCTTACTCACATATTTGTATCACTAACCTCGCTCCACAGTTGTTTTTGAGTTTTGTACATTTCAGATGAGCAGGAGCAGAATAAGACGAAAACACGCAGCAGACGCCATACAACTACGCAGAATATCTCATCCGACGTCACACCCTTACAAAGAGGGCCCACATGTCAGAGGAAACGGGGCCTCCACGCAAGATGCACCAGAGGATAAGGATAAGGATCAAAGAATATACCATCTAGCAGAAGATCAGGCCGAGAGGCTGCCAGGTGGGGTCGGCCGACCCCCTGGGTCGGCCGAACCTAGCCTGGTTCCCTTCCAGGTGCACTTTGAGGAGTAGATGCCAAGGCACCTGATCACCTTCCATATGTGCGTTGGTGGGAAACCGACATCTAGAGCTATAAATAGGCCTCTCCTCCACCCCCCTCAACACACACACACACACACACACACACACACACACACACACACACACTTCATTCCATTCTCTCCAAGAAGGCTCTCCTCTCTCTTGCTCTCTTAGCTAGGTAGTGGAGCTAGGCTAGTTCTCTTTAGCGAGCAAGTCGTCCTCGGGGTCGTTGAGCAACCCTCGGCTCCTAGTATGGCTTTATATCCGACTTGTCAGACTTCTATTCATAATATAGAGTTTTGCCATGGTTGCTTTACAATCTTGATAGTTTATCAATCCATACTTTGTTCATTCATAAGTTATGCTACGGTCTTGGTTATGTCAGATGAACCGGGTACGGATAGAGGGTCGTTGTGCTTTCGGGCTTGCTCTAATGTTTTACTCATCCATCCAAAGGGTGGGAGACCTGGGGGCACTAGAGTAGTGACTTCATACACGAGCGTGGTGCTCGGGTATGTGGGATCCTTTGGATATGACCATGCTCTACGGTGTGACTGGGGTAGACGGCAGGTGGTGACAGCCCTGTCCGTCCGGCGTAACAGCGGTGTTGCGTTTAGCGTACTCCCTGACGTTCGGGTTCGGTGTAGGAGTTCATGCAAAGAGGTAACGGGACTGGATGTACTCCGGTGCAGGACCTTCTCCCCGCTATCCCATTTTTCTGGCACCTGCAGTCCTAACCATGATCTAACATGACCCCAGCTTTGGATAGAAGCACTAGGACACCTAACCTAGCCTAAGCTCTAGCTGACTTGACGTAGGATAGAGTAGTTCTTTGTTTTATAGTTTCTCTCCTTTATTCCTTCCTCTTGAAGTGTGGATGTGTGCTGTGTCACATTACCCTTGCTTATTCTTTATCTGTACTTACCCCTGTTAGAGTATTGCCTATTGCTTGAAGCACAATGTCATGGTTAATGTTGAGTACAATACCTTTTCCGCTGCCGTCCTTTGGGACACAAATAAATAATGATACTCTTACTCTCCGGGTGAAATGCTACAACGGTATATCCATGCGCTTGTGGATCCATCTGTAATCGTATTGATTATACCACGAGAGTGGCACCCCTTGGGTGCAGTTGCTAGGATGGGTTCGGCGCCCTCATTTCTAGTGATTGCACTAAGGACTGCCAACAGGCATTTCTGGCGCTGTTGCTAAGGATTAACCATTCCTAGTGATTGCGCTAAGAAATGTCAACATTCGCCAAGTTATGGAAAATCAACCAAGCGTGCCAATCAATTTGACCTGAAATTGACAAGGGAGAAAACAATATCAAATTCGAGAGCGTATCGGCTGGGATTCTGAATATCTCTCAGACAGGCATATCGGCAAGCTTTGCCGATACAGTAGACGACAAAAGATATTAAATGTGAACATGTAGTAAAAGGGCACGTCGGCAAGATCAGCCAATGCACTAAACGACAAAATAGGCTTTGAGCAGCCGATTTGCACGTATATAACAAGATCTAAACTACGAATGTGCAACTTAGATGATGTAAACTAAAAACAAATCTAAACCGGCTCTTGAGGTAACATGAGTGTTACTACAAAACCTAAAGCCGATCTATTATATTTTTAGAAAATAGATCTGATAATGGCAAAAAAAAGTATAGGAAAACATACAAATCTAGCCGATATAGATAATTGGTGAATAAATCTAGATAGGACGACAGCGATGCACCCGGAAGTCAAAGCCTAAATGAACTCGATAACTTTTGAATAGACTTGAACGAAGCCACAGCAATGCGCCCGATAGCTAAAGCTCAAATATACTCGGTAAAATGAAAACTCACTAGCAAACTAAGTCGCTCGAATGTGAGGCGTCCTTGATCAACTTGAAAGAACTCGTCGAAAAAGAAAAGAAAAGGCGAAGTCGCCGAAAAAGTACAAAGGAATTGTAAAGTTTGTTGTATTGGATGTGTATCAAGTTTCTCCGGTCCCTTACAACTGATATTTATAGCCTAGCGCTATCAAGTCCTAGCCGATCACGGCAAACATTACTTGATTCTAAAGAAAAGACTAACTAAAGATAAACTACTTTAAATACTATAACCGAATCATCAAGATCTTCGTAGAATCCGAATCCTCTTCTCCATCCTTGACTTCATCGGCAACTCTCCATCGGCCGAGCACCAGAGCGGGCAAATCAGCATCTTCACAGCATATTCCTCTGGTCCATCGGACGGATTCCATTGGCCGATTTTAACTCTGTGCATCTTTTGGTTTCTTCTAAATCGGCCACCTTCCCTTCACAAGAATCACCTTCCTTGACTCGTGTCAAAAAACGGTGTCAACACTGTCCTACTTTAGTTTGAGTCTACCATATGGATACTTATTTGGTTATTTTCAGTGTTGGATTGTTTTTCTTTGCTTAATCATCAGTTTTTTTTTGTTTCTGGAAGCCTTTTATCTGACCAGATCCACTAACAGTTGAGTGTGGTTCATGGTCATTTATGTTGAGGCAAAATTGTTTCGTTTAATTGACCAGATCCATTTCAAGTTGGTGATTTTGGGCTCAATGGTGAACAGACAAAACCTTTTTTGGCGCTTTTTTTTCTCTAATGTCGACAAAACTATTCGATCTGTTCTTTTTTTACATGTTTCAGTGTCTCTCTTACTGTATTATGGCCTGAGGCCCGTTACCAAGTAGACAGAAACAACCCAACATGTAGAGGCCCAACAGTCCCCCACAGAAAACACTGCGAAGTCCAACAAACATAGGCCCAGCAATAACTTGAATTCAAACAAACACACATGTCAACAAACAGCCCAACACAGTTCAATTCAGCCCAAATCCAGGCCTAACAGGCACATGAACAGTACAAGCGGACCCGGTAAGCCCAATGTTCAAATCTGTTATGTACATGTGTATTCAAATATATTAGTAGTATTATATGCACCCTTGAATGGATATCCAATGGTCTACAGCAGTGACTTGCATATAAACAAAAAAATAAGTCACCCAAAAAAGACAGTGACTTACATATAACAAAAAAATAAGTCACTTTACATGGAGACGGACCCTAAAATATATGGAGACATATCTTGTCACCTACTTAATTTATTACTCAAACGTGGGACACATCTTACTTTTCTGAAGCTCTATTATATCTACTCACATACCACAAGACACGCAGCTCGTGCCCTTCCACGGTCTTGTACACCCATATGCTTCTCCTTGTTCTTGCCTTGGCTAGTGCGAGAGGAGGGGTGGGCGAGAGTGTATTCGTATTCTAAAACGTAAAGTAAAAAAAAATTGCATAAGAAACTATAAGATGAACCTAATCGCAATTCTTGGGTTTAACATGGCAATTATCGGTGTTCGCTAAGAATATGTACACAAAACTATGACTTGTTTTCTTTTGGTGAGAGCTAACATTCGGAACTTGCAGCCGTCATGCACAAATTATGTATCCTGGTAATAAAATAAAGCTGCCCACATGCACGGTACCACACATCAAGAAATAAAGCCGCTGGACCTGCAGCTAGCCGCTTGTTGTGTTACATGCATGCTGGTCGATCGAGATCATGCATGCATCATCCGCCCAAATTAAAAAAGAAAACAAATAATCACCAACAGCAGGAGTGAAGGACGCACGCATATCACATGCAGGGCCGTACCGGCAAATTCGAAGGCCCTGTGCGAAACTATGAACTGGGCCCTAGTACCATCGTTGTGCCTGCGAGTGCCCAGTGAAATCCGGAAGGTGGAAGTGCAGACGTGACTTGTGCCGTGCCTGGCGAGCGGTTATAGTGGAAGCGAAAAAGATTGCACTGCGATCTGCAGATTTGATTGAAAGACAATGGTCAAGCGGCATATTTCCTCTTCTATGACATATTTGGGCTACAGTTTGCTTCATATTGGATCAAAATATAACTAAAACAAAATCTACTATATAACTATATCTAGTATACTCGTTATATTTTGGGGCCCCTAAAATTTGGGGGCCCTGTGCGGTCGCACGGCCTGCACGGGCCTAGATACGGCCCTGATCACATGGTGCCTTAGCAGGGGCGGAGACACGGGGGCGGGGGCCATGGCCCCCCTAATATTGGTGTAACTACATATAAAATCCTCTAATTTCATTGCTAATGTTGCTCATTAATAAGGTGTGGCCCTTCCTGATTGTCGGTATTAGTAAATTGGCCCTCTCTATGTTTCAATCCTAGCTCCGCCCCTGTGCCTTAGCTTATGGTCCTGCCATGCATTGATCCTGATGATGTAGCTTATGGTCCTGCCATGCATTGATCCTGATGATGATGATCCGGACGTACACTTTATTTGCGTCCACTACCACGGACAGCCTTATCACAGACGCATGTTAACCCTCATCACAGACGTTGTTTTTTTTGCATCTGAAAATTTATGTCTGTGATGTGACCACATCACAGACGCGTAAATATGCATCTGTAACAAGCACTATCACAGACGATTTATAAATACAAGTCTCTAATGACAACCATTACAGACATGTTTCTTAAAAATCGCGTCTCTATTTAGTCTAAACACAGACATGTTTATAAAGCGCGTCTCTAATTATCATCATCGCAGACATGTCTTAAGTAACATGCGTCTATGATAGGAAAAATTACAGCTTGTCAATCAGCATAATGACACCATCACAGGATACATCACAGCTTGCAATCAGCATAATGGCACCATCATCAAGCACACATTAACTAGCAATCAGTTTACTGGTCATGGGCTACATCACAGCTTGACAAGTCATAAAAAGATCAATGTTACATCCAGTACAGTAGTTTCAAAAGGCAAACACAAATATGAGATGCATGGCACAAGTCACATGTAGTACACTTGTTTCAAAAGCCAGGATTGGCACAATGGAACTCTCCATTCTTGTCGATGACTCGGCACATAAGAAATGAGGCGAGCTGTTCCCAAATGTAGAAGAGTTCACTTGACCTGAGGGGCTTAGTCAGCACTTCATATTCCTATTTGTTGTCATGCAAAAGAAGAAAATTCATTAGGATTAAATATAGCTATATACATTTGTCTTAAAATAAGTATGCATCCTGAAATACAGTAGTTTCAACAGAAAATCAAGTGAGTCTACTACTTCCTGGAAAAAGGATATGCTAACAAACTAACAAATTCTGAAACTAAAACTGATAGAAACTGAAAGGACTCGAAAACTGAAAGAACTCAAAACTAGGACTCTACAACTGTAAAGACACTCGACTTTGAAACTAAAAGCACTCTGAAAATGATAGAACTCATGGACAGGGATTAAACTAACATATTTTTCTTGTTCTCTTATTTGTGATAGAAAGAAATCAGGAATACTGGGAAAGCAGCAATGCATGTGACTGAATATAAATCATGCTCATTCATAAGAAATGAGAATCAGATTATAATTTCTAGGAATCTTAGGACATTTTAAGCATTAAGCCAAAAAACCATTATGTCCCTCATTAAAGAAGGGTGCTAGACCACTTGCTCCCCGAAATCAATATGATGCTATTGTGCTTTGCTGCAACCCTAGAGGCAATCTAGTTCTAGCTAGTGTTCCCTGGAGGATGCTGGTGGCACTGAAAATAAAATAACATACACACACACAATAAGTTGGAGAGGAAGTAAACACTGCAGTAGCATTTTTACTAGTGTCATGCATAGTTACATCATATCTCTTTGGAATTGCAGCATATTGTGTCATCTCAGAGTACAAAGGCAAGTAACATGGCATGATTAATGACTTTTTTTACTAGCAAACACTAGAACAGATGGCAGGTAGACATTGAACTAATGGAATGTGGTCAAATGTGTGTGTATATATGTTGGAAAAACAGACAACTGTAAGTTTAAATTCCGAACTAGATTTATCATGACGAGAATTAAACCTAGCACGCATGACACTAACATACTAGACAGTACGTATATCATAAACATGATCTCCGAAAACATGATTATGAAACAGATCTGATCACAAATACATACTGTGCTGGAGCCGCCGGGAAGACGAAAGGCGCAGACGAGATAAAGACGGTCCTTCGAACGGAGTGCAGCAACCGGCGTGGCAGACGACGGTACGCCGCAGCTCCTGACTTGGACGGAGGACAAGCCGTGGCGAAGAAGATGAGTAGTCGCGCTTAGCGCTTCCCAAAAATCTTATTCGCCCTCTCCCGGTGCAGGATCACAAGAGCGAGCGGTTCCGGAGACCTGCTCTCCCGTTCGCCGGTGCACGCCGGCGCTTGGGATGGAGAAGACTACGGTGGCGGTGCAACAACGAGAGGAGGTAAAACCCTAACTCAAATTAGATCTTCTTATGAATTCCCAAACCTTAGGGACTCCACGTATAGCGATCTATGCTGCACTTTTTCCATGAGGGAGGTGGTCCGTATTTAAAGGGAGAAAAACCCCCTACACCCTTGTCCATTAGCAATACAGGACTAATAGATGGTGTACCTCCTCTTAGCGCTAATGGCCTTTGAGATTTATTAGGATTATTTATATGGGCCAAGCCCATAAATCTAACAATCCCCCACCAGATCTCAAATACCCATTTATAGATTTTGCCTGTTTCTCACTACTGTTTGATATACCAGTGTTTTAGTGAGGACTGTTAAGTTGAACTCTCACCTAGAGCTCCAAGCTACACTTATCCACAACTTGAACAATAGACTACGCCTTGAATTGCAAGTTTGGTGCAAACAAGTTTCACTCAAAGTCATAACCAGTACATGGCTGCCAGTAGCCTTCTCCGCAGGTGGAGCATATACGTCGTACTCCCTGGTCTCTTCATGAGTTTACTAGAGATCACCCAAATCTCACAGACTACGACGTTAGACAGTCAGACTCATATAGGTGTGTTCTTTCAAGAATGCTCTGTAGGACAACACCTTTGCTCATTAGAGCCAGCAGAAACACATTAAGGCAAATAGCCAACCTGCCTTACAGCAACTGAGAGTATTGCATCTTTTCTTAGAGAGGGTTTAACCATTACTCTCCTTAGTTTACCATCAGCTTGTTCTCCCCAAGTCCTAATTCACGGGATCTCCGATCACATAGGTTAGGTTACCACTGTGGTAACTTATACGGGTCTCATACCCATCTCCCTTGATGCACTATCTATCACATTCCGTGATAATCCTTTTGTAAAGGGATCAGCCAGGTTTTTGTCTGTTTGAATATAAGTCACACTTATCACTCCGAAGTTTCTCAACTTTCTGACAGACTTCAGTCGTCTTTTAACATGTCTTGATGACTTTGCATTATCCTTAGCACTGTTCACTTTGACTATCATCGTTTGATTGTCACAGTTCATAAGGATGGCCGGCACTGGTTTCTCAACCACAGGCAAGTCCATCAAGTGCTCACATAGCCACTCTGCCTCAACAGTGGCTGTGTCCAAAGCAGTAAGTTCTGCTTCCATGGTTGACCGCGTCAAAATGGTCTGTTTGCAAGACCTCCATGATATCGCACCACCTCCAAGGGTAAACACATACCCACTCGTGGCATATAGCTCATCAGCGTCAGATATCCAGTTTGAATCACTATATCCCTCAAGCACAGCAGGGTGCCTAGAATAGTGAATCCCATAACTCATAGTACCTGCTAGATAGCGCATAACCCTTTCAAGTGCATGCCAATGATCAGTACCCGGGTTTGACATGAACCTGCTCAATTTGCTCACAGCAAAAGATATGTCGGGTCTCGTTGCGCTAGCTAAGTACATGAGTGAACCAATAATCTGCGAATATCTCAGTTGATCTTTGGCAATTTTCCTGTTCTTTCTCAACATCACACTAGGGTCATAAGGTGTTGGAGAAGGCTTGCTGTCGATATAGTCAAAACGGCTCAAGACCTTTTCCACATAATGTGATTGTGAAAGAGTAATCCCATTCTCAACCTTAATAAGCTTGATGTTAAGGATAACATCAGCTTCTCCTAGATCCTTCATATCAAAGCTCTTTGAAAGAAAGGACTTGACCTCATTGATCACATCAATGTTTGTGCCAAAGATCAGTATGTCGTCCACATACAAGCATAATATCACTCCTCCACCCCCACCATAGCGATAGTACACACATCTATCAGCCTCATTAATGATAAAACCCGCAGAAGTTAAAGTTCTGTCGAACTTCTCATGCCATTGCTTAGGTGCTTGTTTCAACCCATACAAAGACTTCAAAAGCTTACACACCTTGTTTTCTTGATCTTTCATTACAAATCCATCAGGCTAATCCATGTAGATCTCCTCATCCAACTCTCCATTTAGAAAAGATGTCTTAACATCCATCTGATGAATGATAAGACCATATGAGGCAACCAAGGAAATTAATGCTCGAATAGTGGTCAATCTAGCGATAGGTGAATAAGTATCAAAGAAGTCTTCGCCTTCCTTTTGTGTGTACCCTTTAGCAACAAGCCGAGCCTTGTACTTGTCAATAGTACTGTCAGGCTTAAACTTCTTCTTGAATATCCACTTACATCCTACTGGCTTGCAACCATAGGGTCGTTCAGTGAGCTCCCATGTCCCATTTGAAAGAATTGCGTCCATCTCACTTTGGACTGCTTCTTTCCAATTATCTTCATCTGAAGATGCATATGCCTCTGCAATGGATGTGGGAGTATTGTCCACAAGGTACACAGTGAAATCGTCACCAAAGGATTTTACAATCCTTTGTCTCTTGCTCCTTCTAGGAACTTCACTGTCATCCTTCTCTAGGACATGCTCATGTTCATCGTATTATTCAGAAGACTCGATAGGTGCTATAATTTGAGGAGTTATCTCTATCGAAAATCTAGAATTGCTATGCATATCTTTCATAGGAAAAATATTCTCAAAAAATGTTGCATCAAGAGATTCCATAATAGTATCAACATGCACATCTGGTATCTCAGATTTAACCACTAAGAATCTATAAGCAATGCTCCTCTGAGCATATCCTAGAAAGACACAATCCACTGTCTTAGGTCCCAACTTGCGCTTCTTTGGAATAGGCACATTAACTTTCGCTAAGCACCCCCACATGCGCAGATAAGAAAGTGATGGTTTTCTCCCATTCCACATTTCATATGGAGTTTGATCTTGATTCTTGTTTGGAACTTTATTCAAGACATGACACGAAGTCAATATAGCCTCCCCCACCATGCCTTAGAAAGACCAGCTGTGTCTAACATGGAGTTAACCAAGTCAGTCATCGTGCGGTTTTTCCTCTCGGCAATCCCGTTTGATTCGGGAGAATAGGGAGGCGTCCTCTCCTGAATAATTCCATGCTCCTCACAGAATTCATCAAATATTTTGGGAAAATACTCGCCACCACGATCTGACCTTAGACGCTTGATCTTTCTCTCTAGTTGATTCTCAACTTCCGCTTTATAGATTTTAAAGTAGTCTAACGCTTCATCCTTAGTTCGCAACAAATAAACATAGCAAAATCTAGTTGCATCGTCAATTAACGTCATGAAGTATCTTTTCCCACCTTTTGTCAACACACCATTCATCTCACATAGATCAGAATGTATGAGTTCTAGAGGTGCCAAGTGTCTCTCCTCAGCAGCCTTGTGAGGCTTCTGAGGTTGCTTTGATTGCACACAACTATGGCAGTTAGAACCTTTGGCAATGGTGAATTTCGGAATTAAACACATGCTGGAAAGCCGAGACATCGAACCAAAATTAACATGAAACAAACATGAATGCCAAACACTCGCATCATAGCTAATGTTGCCACAAATATGGTTCACCGACTTATTACAAAATTCAGCAAGAGAAAAGCGGAACAAGTCTCCGCAATCATAGCCTTTACCAACGAATTGTCCATGTTTCGACACGACAAATTTATTGGACTCTAACACTACCTTAAACCCATCCTTGCATAGGACTAACCCGCTGACCAAATTCTTGTTGATAGTGGGCATATGCTGCACGTTCCTCAGTTGCACGATCTTCCCCGAAGTAAACTTCAGATCTACCGTGCCAACACCATGAACAGAAGCATGTGAGCTATTCCCCATCAGCACGAAGAAGTCCCGGACGGTCTGGTAAGAAGAAAACATAGAGATGTCAGCACACACATGAACATTAGCACCCGTATCAAGCCACCAACTCGTGGATTGAAAACTGAAAGAACTATAGGTAAATTACCGTACCCATCTCCAGTGTTGCTTATGGTCACCATGTTGACATCCTTGGACTCATTTGCTTTCTTGGCCCTGCGGTCTGCCCGATCTGGGCACTCCTTGGAGAAGTGTCCAAGCTTACCACATGCATAGCACTTCCAAAGTCTTGTTCTTCTTTTTCTTGAAGGTAGTGGTATTGTTAGGCTTGTTGTTCCCTTTGTTCTTGCCATGTGGGAACTTTTGGACCAGGTTGGCGTTGGACTGGCCTTGATCTCCTTTCTCAGGCACATCCTTCTTCCGAGCCTTCTCCTCAACATCAAGAGTCACGATCAGATTTTCAACTGATATCTCCTGTCTCTTGTGTTTCAGAGTTGTGGCGAAGTTACTCCACTAGGAAGGCAACTTTGCAATAATGCATCCAACCACAAACTTGTCGGGAATAGGACACTTAAGGAGATCAAGATCCTTGACAATGCACTGCACCTCATGCGTCTGTTCCACCACAGAACGGTTATTCACCATCCTGTAGTCACGGAAACTCTCCATGAGGTACAGTTCATTGCCCGCATCTGTTGCATCATACTTTGCAACCAGAGCATCCCATAGCGTCTTAGCCTCTGTCTCATCAATGTACACACGGACTAATCCGTCTGACAGATTGCTAATGATACATCCGACAAAGAGATTATTGGTCTCATCGTACTTCTTCTACTCTTCAGCAGTAAGTACGCCCTCAGGCTTGCCAAGTCTCATGTCCCAGATGTGCATAGCAGTAAACCAGAGGCGAACCTTGGACTTCCATATCTTAAAGTTAATGCCAGTAAACTTTTGTGGTCTCAGTGACTCAGCGAAACCAGCCATTATTAAGTCAACAGATTGCCTATAATAAGGTTTTTGGATTGTTGGAAAAATAGACAACTGTAAGTTTAAATTCCGAACTAGATTTATCCTGACGAGAATTAAACCTAGCATGCATGACTCTAACATACTAGAAATTACGTATATCATAAATATGATATCAGAAAACATAATTATGAAATAGATCTGATCACAAATACATCTGTGTTGGAGCCGCCGGGAAGACGAAAGGCACAGACGAGACGAAGACGGTCCTTCGAACGGAGCGCAGCAACCGGCGTTGCAGACGACGGTACGCCGCAGCTCCTATCTTGGACGGAGGACGAGCCGTGGCGAAGAAGATGAGCAGTCGCGCTTAGCAATTCCCAAAAACCTTATTCGCCCTCTCCCGGTGCAGGATCACAAGAGCGAGCGGTTCCGGAGACCTGCTCTCCCGTTCGCCGGTGCACGCCAGCGCTCGGGATGGAGAAGACTACGGTGGCGGCGCAGCAACGAGAGGAGGCAAAACTCTAACTCAGATTAGATCTTCTTATGAATTCCCAAACCTTGGGGACTCCACGTATAGCGATCTATGGTGCACTTTTTCCATGAGGGAGGTGGTCCGTATTTAAAGGGAGAAAAACTCTCTACACCCTCGTCTATTAGCAATACAGGACTAATAGATGGTGTACCTCCTCTTAGCGCTAATGGGCCTTTGAGATTTATTAGGATTATATATATGGGCCAAGCCCATAAATCTAACAATATATACATATATATATGGTGATCAACCTAACACAAGCAATCTGGTTCACTAAATAAATAGACAAGGAAACATAAGAAATGGTTTGGGAGCATTAACTGGAAATTTTGTGACATGTGTCGGCTTGCTTTTGACTTTCTTCTTGTTTCCAACCTTTTCAGTGTAAGCAGCAGAACCCCAACAAGCATTAAACATTTATCTAACTGAACAAAAAATGCTTAACTAGTTGCTGCTAAAAAATGCAGAAGCGGCTGCAATCAGGAGAAAGCGATCAGACAACAAAAGATGCAACCGTGGGTTAGCAGTTGTCACTATGTGACAAATGACTTTATTCTGAACAAATTACGATCAGACATCAATTTGCATTGCAATAATACGGACCTAATTGAAATGGTGAAATAGTAATGCCCTTGTAATTCTGGATAATTTGAATGACTAGACTAAAGGAGCATATGTGGTCAATTATATCACTAGCTGCACATGCTGTGGCACTTGTTTCTGAAAGGGAATAACGAGCTGATTATGTGATTGAGCAACAGGAAGCCATTCACTAGTATTGACAGATCAGAACATCAACAATAAATAAATATTTAGTTAAAAGTTTGTTGGGAAGAGCATCACCAATAAATAAATAAGCTTGCAGCAGTCTAAAAGTGCCAATCTAAGTTGCACAGATACGGATACGGATACGTGTATCGGTATCGGAAGGATATGGATACGCGGATACGGCAATTTTCTAAAAAACCCGATACGTGGATACGTTTACTATTTTAAAATAAAATAAAATAAAATAATAATAATAATAATAATAATAACACAGCGCCACAAGGTATTTCTTCCACCAATAATAATATTAGCTTCTCCGGAATGAAGCCAATTCAAATTAGTAGCTAGGTATTTCATAGGGAATATGGCACAAGCAAAAATAGAAATTAGTTAAATAGGGCTCAGGTTGGAATATAAAAAAGAAATTGCCCCGCACCTCTCTTTGGAGTACTCTCTCTCTGGTCCCTTCGAACCGGACCAGTAGCGCCGCATCTCCCCCATCCCTGAGCCCGACCTCCCCTAGAGGAACCCTAGTCGCCCCCCTCCCCCACCCCCGGCGGCCACGCCACTCGCCGGCCGCCACGGCCTCGCCCCTCACCCACCTCCTCGCCTCGCGCCCCTCTGGATCTGCCCGCTCGCCCACTCGTGGCACTGCCCCGCCGCCCCTCACCCACTTCCCCCTCTGGATCCGCCCGCTCGTGGCACCGGCCTACCGCCCGCTCGTCCTGCTCGATGGAGGACCAGAGGAGGCGGGGAAATAGCAGCCCGCCAACGGCTGCTCCTCGTGCGGTTGGAGGACCAGAGGAGGCGGTGGGGAAACAGCAGCCGGCCGGCGGCTGCTCCTCGCATGGATGGGGAAGAGGGGAGGGGGAGGCGGAGGCTCGGCGGCAGCAGCTGAGCAGCTAGGTCCATCTTCCCCGCGAGCGCTCCTCTCTCTGCTGGGCTGATACGGCAACAGATACGTATCCAAAGCTGAGTTTCAAGGCCCATTGTGGCCCAGTACACCGATACGCGGTGGATACATATCCCCGGCGTATCCCTGGTGTATCCGTATCTGATATGTATCAGATACGGGATACGTGGTCTCCTGGACATATTGGGCTAATGGAGGTGCCAATGATGTAGCTTACCATTTTGATATGCAGTAGCTGGGCAAAACAATACCCAGACCAAAAACCACCTTGCCTGCCTTTCTTCTTCTGCAGTAGCGAGGTGAGGTAACACTTGTTCACCTTCAAACAAATGCAATAAGTAATCATTTCAGGAAATCAACAACTAGATCATCTAGTCCCTGTATCACATCAAACCATTATATCCAAACAGGTGCTCAGAGTGATTCTCTACAGCCAAACATGTATGAGACTTTTGGTATTGTCACATTAACCATAACACTACCAAGTCTCTGATGCATACATTAGCAATGTGACGTGTAAGTGGCCTATAATATCCATGCACCCTGAGCTAAACATTTTGGGTGTTATGGCTAGAAATTCACAAGAACAGTCTTCAGAATTTCTCCTGGCACAGTTAGTGTGAACATCACAGCAACATATTTTGGACAACACATGCTTGTTCAAAGCACACTACATGGAAGGACGTGGGAGTACACATGTACACCCGATAATTTTTGCGAATAAAATAGAACTTATTAGGAACTGGGACATGTTAGGGTTTGGGGTGCTCCATTCCACACGGCAGAAGGGAAGAGAAGGGGCAGGCATTCCTGGTGGGTGCTCATCGCCGGCGCCGGCGAAGGGCGTAGGGGGAAGGTGGCGAGGAGGATGGCGTAGGGGGAAGGCGGCAAGGAGGATGGCGTAGGGGGAAGGCCGCGAATCTAGTGCCGCTTGCGGTGGTGCTGAGGAGTCCAGCTTCCCTTGCGGAGGAGGGTGGAACTCGCTGCATCCTTGCTCGCAGTGGCGTGGAGGCGTCCCTCCTGGAGGAGAGGTTTGGAGCAGTGTAGGGCAGCGAGGAGGAGCGGGATCGACGAGCGAGAATGATGGAATCGCAGCAATGAATTGGGGGCCTGCTAAATCAGCGAGGGGAGAAGCGGAATCGGCGGTGAGAAGGAGCGGGAAGCGAGTAGCGATGCCGTCAGTGCCGACAGGGAGGCTGAGGAGGCCGCGCCGCCCTGCTTCCCAGTCTCTGGCAGCGGCGGTGGTGAGGGCAGCCGCTTCTTCGATGGGAGAAGAGGGGGCGATGGCAGGCGCTGCTTCTTCGGCGGAAGCAGAGGCGGCAGCGGTAGGCGTGGCGCAGGCGGCGGGTGAGGGGGCAGGGGCGGGGCAGGCGAGGGGGGGGGGGGGGCAGGGGAGCCACAGCAGGCGGAGGGGGCGGGTCACTGCCGCGGGCCGCACGGAAGAGGCACACATCGTTGTGGTGAGCGCTGAAAATAAAAATTCTAACATCATATTACAGACGCGTTTGAAAAACACGAGTCTATGTTATACTCCTTACCAGAGTCACGGTTATACAAATATGTCTGTGATAGCTGTAGTATGAGCCTGCGTCTGTACTTAGCATAATATCGGAGACGCGGTTCTGTAACCCACGTCTGTAATATTATCACAGACACGTTTTATGTATACACATCTGTGATAAGTGCCGCATCAGTGACGCGTTTTCCTGCCGATGTCTCTAGTGCTACTTCACAGACACGTTTCATTACGCGTCTGTGATGTGGCGTCTTCTTTCTTCAGTTCTGTGGTAGTGGTCCCCCGCTGTGGTTTGTTATATGCATATATGCTTCGTCTCCATGCATATCTTCTCATTTCCTCGTCGATCGTCCATGGGCAGCTCAGGCTCATGAATCACGTGTGTTTGGCTCTTGTGCGATATATTAAGGCTTCGTACGGGCACATGCACATCGATCACATGCGTGCATTTTGCATCAATTCGTGTATCATCCGTGTACGTACACTAGGCCCAGGCCAGCTTGCCAGCTCGCAGCAGGCTAGCTGCTTGCAGGTGAGTGAGTATAGCTCTTATTTTTTTATTTTTTGAAGAGTTTTTCGAATGCATCTTACGATCTAACGCCTAACGGCTATATATACCAATATACGTGGGGGCAGATCTTGCATTGATGTTTACTTGTTGGACCAGGCAGAGTACGTGTGATGGATATATCTTATTTTCAACTTATTGATGAAATATCTAGAACGTGTGGACATATCTTGCCGCTAATTATTAAATTATTACCCAAAAAGTAGGGCATAGATCTTGCCCTTCCGGCCATCCACGGACAATAGGCACACGCGGTTAATGCCCTTCCACAGATCCTCTGCACCCTCATTCTCATCTTCGTCTTTGCTCACTACCGGATTCAGGTCCTTTGCCGTGTGCCAGGAGTACACGGCAAAGGCTATTTAGCACACGGCAAAACTTTTGTCATGAGCTACAAAAAATACACAATAAAGTTTCGCCGGCAAAGACGCCTTTGCCGAGAATCAAATCTCAGGCACACGGTAAAAAAGATATTTACCATGTGTCCGAGATCTGACACTCGGCAAAGAATATGATCATAAAAACACCCGAAAGAAATAGGATTTTTTTAGGGAGGCCTCCCTAGCTGACCGCATTTAATTTTTTTAGGGAGTCCCCGCCCCCAGCTGACTACATTTTTTGCAGAAAATTCGCGCGCTACGCGGCCGGCTGGACTCGAACCCACGACCTCCCTCTGGCGTGTAACCTCCTCTACTACTGCATCACAGCTCTGTATTGTGTCAATACTCCATTTTGATTCCCCACATATTATTCTAAACTGAGTGTAAATTGCTTATTTGAAGCCCTAACAAATTCAAATAAAAAAGTGGTCAACTACAAAGTTTCATAACTTTTCAAGATCTACAACTTTCGTTTTGGTAGTTTCTCCATCAGAGGTCGTTTACAAAATTTGAATTTCAAATTTGAGATAATTCAAACTTAGTTTTCGTTGATAAAATGATTTCAAATAAAAATTTTATCAACTACAAAGTTTTCTAACTTATTGTACTCTACAACTTTTATTTTGATTGTTTCTCCATCCGAGATCTTTTGAAAAATTCAAAATTCAAATTCGAGAGATTAAAACGTACTTTTCATTGGCCAAAATTAATTGAAATTAAAAAGTTTTGAATTACAAAGTTGTATAACTTCTGAAGATCTACAACTTTTATTTTGGTCATTTGTTTATCCGACATGGTGGTAGTAACATTGTGCACAAATCTTATACATCTCATTTCTAGTTTCATGAAACTATATGAGAGATGTAGATTTTGTGAACAACATTATTATCGCTTTGTCGAATGAAGAAACGACCAAAATAAAAGTTGTACATCTTGAGAAGTTATACAACTTTGTAGTTCAAAACTTTTTAGTTTGAAATCATTTACTACTTAAAAATGTGATTTGAATTTATCTTTGCCGAGTGTTTTTTGTCCAGCACTCGGCAAAGAATTGGCACTCGGCAAAGGGGTTCTTTGCCGGATGTATTTTTTTGCAGGGTGTTTTTTGTGTGGCACTGGGCAAATGGGTTCTTTGCCGAGTGTCCGATAGAATGCACTCGGCAAAGAGCCGGACACTCGGCCAAGAGCCGGTTTCTGGTAGTGGCTTTGGCTATTGCGACCTAGCTAATTGCAATTTTAGAGACCAACAAGCCGATTCTTTTATTACTAAACATAGGGGCATATCATAGTTATATACTTTTATATATATTAAGAGAAAACTTCACAAAACACAGACTTTATGAATTTTGTTTTTTTTGGGTACTCAATTAAGGAGCTAGAGCTACACCCTAACATGCATGCGGAACTTTATTATCAGCCCTTTTTTTTTAAAAAAAAAACTATGGCATCGTCCGAACGCATCCTACCGTTCATGTACATTTCCGAAGTTAACACTCGTGATCTCGATCTTTGGGTAGGATCGGAAGAGATGCACGTACACTTACCCTGCCAATCTAGGTATCACAGTACACCAACCAATTAAGTCGCTGGACCAGTTTGCATGCTATGCCATCGTCATGATCATACATATATACATGTGTATATATATATATATATACCAAAGAAGAATGCATACTATACTAGGACTACGTTGAGACCACGTTTTTTTTAACAAAAAACGATTCTTAGCTTTCTCCAACAAACTAAACTCCATTATTACTTGGGTTGAATGAATGTGGCTGGGATCACCGTATAAAAAATAGGAATATATCAGGTGCAAACCAACATCTTTGTGCAAACCATGCAAACTTCAATCTGGGCCACTGGATCAACATGTGATTAGAGGCAGGTGGTTAATTGTAAAGTTATCCAATCCCCCATGCCCCTTGGATGTTGATCCGGTGGTCCAGATTGAAGTTTGAACGGTTTACACGAAGTGGTTAGTTTGCACCTGATATGTCCCCATAAAAAATAGTAAGAAGGGGTCAATAATCTTAGGCCAGTCCCAACTCTAAAAACTAAGGATGGAAACAGATCATATACGCATGGAAACGGATTCAGATATCTAGGATATCTGTTTTCCTATTTCCTTCCAATTTCCATCCTTTAGGATGGAAACGGATCGGATACGTATGGAAACGGATACGGATATCTCAGATATCCATTTTCCTGTTTTCTTACCGTTTCCATTCCTATCTAAAACTAGTAACTAGTATGCCATGTCATGTCATATGGACACTACTCTAGAAATCATGATGTCCAATACATCATATCTATCAAGAGTCTAAGCAATTAACTAATCACCTCATTCTCTTTTTTTCTATGCATTATATTCACCAATCATCTTACTCCTCTATGTAGACACCACCTTCCTCCTGTGCTAATGTTTGTAGTGTCTAGTGTATTGGTTTTGCATATAAACTGGGTCTCGTGCAAGATCTGGTTTCTTCCTATCTCCTCTCTCTCTCCTATTTAATACATACAACATCACCTAAAAATTCTGCCAAATACTAAATCTACATTGACCGCTGCGTCTAACATCTGGCGGTCAATCCGACACCTCACCCCACGCGCCACCCGCCTCCCGTGCTCCTAGCAGGCCCACAATGTCTCAATCTCTTCTCTCTCCCTTCTCTTTCCTCATCCCTCCCCTCCTCCTCATGCATCCTCTCTCTCCCTTCTCTTTTCTCTCCATATCCACTTCCAGACCTCCTCGACGGCGGCGAGTGGAGGCCGGCGGCATGGGGAGCGGCGACCCTAGTGCGGAGCAGCGGTGCGGGACAGATCAGTAGCCGCACGGGGAGGTACCGGGGGCCGGGGGCGGAGAGGTGGCCCGGCGGCACGAGTCGGAGGAGCAGGGGCCCCGTCGGCGAGCTCCGAGGAGCTAGGGCCCGGCGGCCCGTCGGCGTGGGGCGGAGGAGCAAAGGTCCTATCGGCGAGCTCCAAGGAGCAGGGGCCCGGCGGCATGACGACGTGGGGCAGAGGAGCAGGGGTCCCGTCGGTGAGCTCCGAGGAGGAAGGGCCCGGCGACGCGGGGCGGAGAAGCAGGGCTTGGCGGCGAGCCCCCGCCTCCCCCCGAAGCGGCTTTTTTCTATTTTTATTTTGCAATTTTTTATTCAAAAATTTGTTCAGAAAACATTTTGAAAAGTTTTTTGATTTTTTGATGCAAATGTTTTCTTACAAAATATTTCTAAAAGTTTTTAATAAAAATTTTCTAAAAGTTTTTCAGAAAATGATTTTTGATTCAAACCTTTTTAACAAAACATTTTAAAAAAAGTTTTTTGATTTTCTGATGCAAATGTTTTCTTACAAAAAATTTCTAAAAGTTTTTTAATAAACATTCTCTAAAAGTTTTTTGAAAACATTTTTTGATTTTTTAGTTTTTTACTAGAAATATTGTACAAATGACAGAAGACCACAATGTGTTAGAGCCTGTCGGAAAATTGACCGCCCGAAGGCCCTCCCGGCGGGCGACCGCAAACTTGCAATGCCCAAAAATTCTGTCGCACTATAATCAAGATCTGCTTGGGAATAACCTTATTATTAGACGCAACAGATAAGAATTTTGCGCTACCAATGCAAGTTTTGGATCATCCAATAATAATGGACCTTCTTCTATCCATTCACTTTTTTTTTGAGAGAGTTCTATCCATTCACTTTGGGTGTGAAGAAGAAAGCAGCAGCAGCCTAACTAGTCTAGGATGACGGCCCACTTGGGCTTCAACCGATATGTATGTTTGGTTGGTTGGTGTGGTGTGTGGGTGGCAGCCTGTGCGGGGCAACAAACACAGGCCGGCCCACCACGAATGATCAAGCAGGCAGCACGGCCCAAAACGGACCCCCTTCCTGATATCGTGTATCCACCATACTCTAGTCTAGACTAGTGAATAGTGATGATTGTTGTGAAGTGAAAGTGAAAAAGTGAATGGAATGAATGATTGTGTTGTATTGATTGATGGTTTAAACCACACTATTTATATGTACAAGGGGGGAAAGGGTATCTATTCATGAAGGGACAGGCCCCTTCGTGAATGGCCCCTTCGTGAGGTTTGTAACTGCCTAGTGACATCACAATGATGTCATTAATCTATTGACTAAATATGGAAATTGATCACTAAGCCTATTTTCCTTCGTAACACTCCCCCTTGATCAATTTGTTCTTCTTGTAGTCTTGTAATCAATTTGATCTTCTTGTGGTCTTGTAATCAATTGTATAGCTCCTTGAAAAACCATGTGGGAAAATTCAGGAGATGTATATATGTATATGTCATGGAAAAACTCCTTAAACCCTTTTGGAAAAATAGAAAAAAAATTTATATGACATATATATGTTGTTATTCCATTAAAAACTCCTTTAAAATCCAATGGGAAAAATATAAGAAGAAAATGATATGGAATATCATTAAATGCAAACTTCTATGAGAAATACCTCAAAAGGAAAACTCATAATTAAGTTTGAATGTATTATGATCTGTTCATCATATTTGAACTTATTCTCCCCCCCCCAAAACCTATGGGAAAAATATGAGGAGAAATTATATCTTGAATATCTTCTTAAAAACTATGCTGAGAAAACAGAAGATATGATATATGTGATATGTCTTGAATATCCCTTTAAAAACCCCGGTGGGAAAATTTTGAGATATGACATAGAATATTGCCTCATTAAAAACCTAGTATGAGAAAAAAAAACCTTGATAGGAAAACTCACTTAGGAAAAGAGTACTATATATATATATATATATATATATATATATATATATATATATATATATATATATAGAAGATTATAATCAAAGGTTTACTCCCCGTGATACTTGCAAATCCTTAAGTCGTCTCATACCAATTCTGAAAACATATTTTTGGAATAATGATGTAGGTAAAGATTTTGTGAATAAATCTGCAAGATTATCACATGACTTTGTTTGCAAGATTTCTATCTCTCCATTTTTCTGGAGCTCGTGAGGATAGAATAATTTAGGAGCAATGTGTTTTGTGATATTGCTCTTTATGTAACCTGCATTCATTTGTGCAATGCAAGCTGAATTATCTTCATAAATAATTGTTGGTTTCGTAATTAAACCAATATCACATGACTGTTGTATGTGATTAATCATTCTACGAAGCCATACACATTCACGTGAAGTTTCATATAATGCAATTATTTCAGAATGGTTAGTGGATGTGGCTACTAAAGTTTGCTTGGATGATTTCCATGATATAGCCGTTCCACCACGTAAAAATACAAAGCCTGTCTGAGATCTGGCATTGTGGGGATCAGAAAGATAGCCAGCATCTGTATATCCAATTATTGATTTATCTTGGTCAAACTGATAGAATAAACCAAGATCTATTGTACCTTGGAGATATCTGAAGATATTCTTAACTCCCGTCCAATGACGTTTTGTTGGAGTTGCGCTATGTCTAGCTAGTAAGTTTACCGCAAATGCAATGTCAGGCCTGGTGCAATTTGCGACATACATTAGCGCTCCAATGGCACTTAGATATGGAACTTCAGTTCCCAATAATTCTTCATTTTCGTCCTTTGGTCTGAATTGATCCTTATTCATATCAAGAGATCTGACGACCATAGGTGTCTTTGATGGATATGATTTATCCATATTTAATTTTTGAAGAATTTTCTGGATATATGCAAACTGATGTACTAATATCCCTGATGGGAGATGTTCAAGCTGAAAGCCTAAACAAAATTTTGTTTTACCCAAATCTTTCATTTCAAATTCCGTCTTTAGATGGTTTCGTGCTTCATCTATATCTCGTGTACTCCCAATGATATTGAGATCATCCACGTACACAGATATAATGCAGAATCCACTTAAGGATTTCTTGATGAATACACATGGGCAATCATCATTATTGGAAAAACCTTTCTGAAGAAGGAATTCCTTTAGTCGGTTGTACCACATTCTTCCCGACTGCTTCAAACCATATAATGATTTCTGAAGCTTTACACAATACATGTTGCGTGAATGATTCTTGTTCGGAATATCAAGCCTTTCAGGAACTTTCATATAAATATCCGAATCTACTGACCCATAAAAATATGCTGTCACTACATCCATGAGATGCATGGATAGACCTTTCTGTGCTGCTAATGATATTAAATATCGGAATGGTATGCCACTCATAACTGGAGAATATGTTTCATCATAATCGATGCCGGGTCTCTGCGTGAACCCTTGTGCTACAAGTTTCACTTTGTATCTCACCACCTCATTGTTTTCATTTCTTTTACGGACGAAAACCCATTTTGATCCCACAGGAAAAATGTTTCGAGGAGTAGGTATAACCGATGAGAATACCTCTCGTTTCTTGAGCGAGTGCAATTCTGCCTCGATTGCTTCCTTCCATTTAATCTAGTTTGAGGGCTTGATGCACTCTGCCATGGTCTTAGGTTCTGGATCAAGTTGGAGGTTACTTGCAATCTTGGAGGCGATCAAAAGTAATGTCGATAATTGTAGGTTTTCTATTAAATGATTCTCTAGAATCAATATAATTAGTGGAAATTTCATTTACCCTTTGTGACTCTTCTATATTTCCCAAAGAATTTGATTCTGGGTCTTCCGATGTCATAGCACTTGTATTTGTGCGCACATTTGTGCTAGGTATATGGTATATTTCTTGAATATCCATATTGTTTGGATTTCCAATATCCAATTGGTGTCTATCAACGTGATGTTGATTTACATTTACCGTTTTGGAAGTAGGCTTCCTTAGTTTCCGCGGAGGCTTATCCTTGGTTACCATATTTCTCCCCATCTTATTTTGATTTGGAAGATTTTGAGTAGGTACTTCTACTCTTTCTGGTACGTTTACAGCAGGATTGTGTGACTTTGTGACACCTTTGTAATCAGTAAATGCTTCTAGCAGATTATTTGCAATGTTTTCCAAATTGATAATCTTTTGAACTTCACGTTCAGTTTCTATAGTACGTGGATCAAAGGACTGAATACCTGAGGCATTCCAATTTATTTCCTGGCATTCGTTATGGTACATATTGTCTCCCCCTAATGCCGGGAAATTGTCCTCATCGAAGATGCAATCAGCGTGACGGGCAGTGAATAAGTCCCCTGTAAGAGGCTCGAGGTATTTTATGATTGACGGTGATTTATACCCCACATAAATCCCCAATTTTCTATGGGGCCCTTTGATGTACGCTGCGGTGATGAAATCGGTACGTACACAGCACAACTGAATTTTCGTAGATGGGAAATACTTGGTTGATTCCCACGTACTAACTGCAACGTGGAAACCGTATTGTATGTAGTAGGTCTAATTTGAATCAAGTCAGCGGCATGTAAGAACGCATGACCCCAACAAGATGTTGGTAATTTGTAATTCTGTAATAATGGTCTAGCAATTAATTTTATTCTCTTTATAAGAGATTCGGCTAATCCATTTTGTGTATGTACGTATGGTACTGAATGTTCCACATTTATGCCAAGAGCCATACAATAGTCATTGAAGGCTTTTGAGGAAAACTCAGCGGCATTATCCATTCTGATTGATTTTATTGGATTATCCAGATAATGAGCTCTTAATTTGATAATTTGAGCAATGAACCTTGCAAAAGCATGGTTTCTTGTGGATAACAAACATACATGGGACCATCTTGTTGATGCATCGATAAGTACCATGAAGTACCTAAATGGCCCAGTTAATGGATGAATAGGACCACAAATATCTCCTTGAATGCGTTCAAGGAATGTTAGTGGTTCAGCCTTGATCTTAAGATAAGAGGGTCTTAAGATTAATTTCCCGGTAGCACATGCGGTGCATACAAAATCTGAAGGTTTAGGAAATTTTGAAGTATTCATATGATGACCAAGTGAATTGCTAATAATTTTTCGCATCATCCCAATTCCGGGATGTCCTAGGCGATCATGCCAAGTCTTGAATATATCAAGATTTTGAAAAATTATCTTATATGCAACATGTTGTACGGGTTTGATATATGTGAAATACAATCCAGTTGATAGTGAAGGAATTTTCTCGAGCAATTGCTTGTTGTCATTATGTGTTTCGATATGGAAACCATTATGACGGATATCTTTGTAACTCAATAGGGTACGAGTTGAATCGGGATACATGAGTGCATCCTCGATTACTAATTGTGTGCCCATAGGGAGAATTATTATGGCTCATCCTGAACCAACAATCATGGCATGTCGGCCTGCGATTGTCATGACTTTTCCTTTACTCTTAGTTAGAGTTTGGAAATATTAATTTCCCTGAGTATTGTATTAGTGGTAGCACTGTCCACTAAACAAAGTTCTTCCTCCATTTGGATTGTTCCCTTAGAAAATCTAGAATAATTGAGTCAAGTATATAAGATAAACTCAAATGATTATATAATATATAATTTATTGAATAGGTATTATATATTTATAATACTGTATTGTATGTCTTACAATACTTATGACAACAAATATTTACAACACAACATAATATTTACAAGAATATGGCTTAACAATCAAGTCTGTGGGGGTGATGGAGACTAGTTGTTGTCTCCGAATATGTCGTTGGATTGGAATTCAACGAGCATATCGTCAGTGCTGAATAAATCGTCCGTCTATAGAGGAGCCTTCTCATCAATGGTTTCCAAAGGAGTGTCCTTGGAGCAACTGGCGTCAGTCGGTTCAGTAGTGAAGTGCGCTTCATACTTGTCCCCGTGAACTTGTTTGCCAACTGATTTCTGGTAGAGTTCAACCAAATGCTTGGCTGTGTGGCACTTCTTAGTGATATGGTTGTGACAACCACACCTTTGACAAACTTGAGAGTTGTCATGACAGAAATTCTTTTTGAAAGTGCCCTTGCCTTTGTGAGAATCCTTATTTTTTTGGAAATGATGCTTATTTTTGCTCCACTTTCCCTTGAAATTCTTTTTGAATTTCTTGCCACCAAACTTATTTTGAGTGTTCTGACTATTGTAGTGAACTTCAGGCAAAGGTGATGCCTCAACGGGGCGCAGTTGATGATTCTTTGTTAAGAGCTCATCATATTTTTCTACCTGAAGTAAATCATATATGAAGTTAGAGTATTTAGTATACTTGTGGCGGCGGTATTGCTGCCGCAATATCCTATTGGCTGGGAGGAATGTGGACAAAGTCTTTTCAATCTTTTCGGCATCATCAATTGGTTGGTCACAAAAACGAAGATTGAAACATATCTTGTGAACAACAGAGTTATATTCTGCAACAGCTTTGAAATCCATAAGGCGAAGGAGAGACCATTCGCGTCTAGCTTAGGCAAAATAATTGCCTTTTGTTGATCATAGCGTTCTTTGAGTGCAACCCTAAGTGCTCTAGGATTCTCCTCCATTATATATTCGTTCTTGAGATCTGGATGAAGATGATGTCTTAAGAAATGTAATGTAACATATTTTGCTTCATTTGAAACAGGGGCTTGTGGATTTGGCTCCTCAATTGAATTGAGAAAACCTTTTGCTGTTAGCATGATTTTTACAAACATAGCCCAAGTTAGATAGTTACTACCATCTGCGGCAAGTTCAGCGAAATCTTTATTGACAATAGGTGCCATATTTCTACATGAAATATCATGTATAGGATTAATTTATTGTGGTAAATTAAAATTTATGTGTGTGTAAATTTATGCAAAATAATGAAATCAAGACGATGCTTGAATCAAAACTTAAGGTATATTGATTTAAATAGTGCAACTATTTTTTATAATATTCCTGCGGGAATAATTTACATGATAATCTCAATATATACAAATTGAATTTGTATTGAATATTTTGGATATACACATTATAGGTAATCATCATAAGATGTAGACCTTTAGTAATGGGCAAATAATTTGATGCCTAAAAGCATGGTCTCAGGGCAAATAAATTCTTAAAGAATTTATCGCAGCCGATGCTTAGGTCTCCATTACCTTGTGTTTGTCCAAAAATTGATTTATATACCTTAATTTGAATTTTGCATATTTCTACATGATGTAGGATGTAAATTGTGTGCTAAATTGATAGGAATTCAAATAAAATAAATAGCACATGAAAAGATTGTTCAAATAATATTTGCATAACGAATATGAGATATGCGGATCACACACACACACACATATATATATATATACAATTACTGTGGTAATCATAATATCTATTTTACAATGATACTTAGAATTCGAATATGATGATCTAGATAGATATTTACAATAATTATGCAAATTCAGAATAGTCAAAGGACTAAAACAGAACAATCTAAGGCCTTAAACATAAATATACAAAACTGAATATGCTAAAAACATAAATAAATAAGTTCTTGGGCCTTATTATGAAATTGTAGTGGAATTGAGGGGGAAAAGGCCAGATCGGCCTGGCGCTCTGGTCGGCCTGCAGCGGCCTGGCACGCCCGATTAAAGGGGGCAGGGGGTGCGGCTTAGGGGAACCCTAACCGCCCCTGCCCCGTGAGCCGCCGCCGTCGCCGCCCCCGTGCCGATGAGCGCCGCCGCCACTTGGTGCCGTCGCCGGCGTCGAGTGCTGCGTGCGGGCGCCATCGTCTCCCCCTCCTCTTGCTTGCTCCACGCCGCCCCCATGGTTCGTTGGCCGAGGCCGGCCGCCGCCGTCGAGTGCGCCGCAGCCAAGGGCCGCACACGCGCCTGCCCTAGGCGAGGGCCACCTGGTGTTGCAACGCAAGTCCATCGCCCAGCGCCTCTCTTCTCCTCTCCCCCAAGGCACGTCAGCCATGGGCTGGTCGGCCGGAGCAAATCGGCCGCGCTCAGAGGCGGGGAAATGTGGCAGAACTAGTTTGAATTATACCAGTTCGAGTGCACTAAACATCTAAAAGCTTCTCAACCGGTATAATCATTGGTCCTTCGGTTAGAATCTTGATATGACCACTTGATATCAGATCGTAACACAAGTATACATCCCGCACGAAGGCGAGTCAAAGATACAATAATTCTACAATATTTTACATCACATAGATAAAGGTGGAATTTGCATCATATTTGAAGCTAGAAAGTTGAAGAACTTTAAAGAGATTTTACAGAAACTAAGTGTAAAAGAGAAGTTCTGCAGCGGAAAGATAAAATATGTCTATACATACGTCGCAATGGATGTCCTGTTAAGCCCAAACAAGACATCACTTGACTGGGTTATCGCCGGTCGAAGACGGTTCCCACTCCATAGACCAGCCAGGAGGTAAAACACTAGGCCAAATCAAACTTGTGTTTGAGTCCTCACAAGTTATTCCTGAAAACATGGTCACAAGCAAGACTGAGTATACTAATACTCAGTAAGACTGATCCGTCTAAGGGTATAACATAGCCCTTTAGCTAGACATGCAAGTTTTGTGAAGGCTCTGTAGTTTCTTTTGCTGAAAAGCAAAAAAGAGTAGATCCTTAATGTCAAGTTTTAGCTTTCAAATTTTAGTTTCGTTAGCTATTCTAGGTAAGCACCTATCTATATAAGCATGGTAGAGAAATTATTTCATCCAACAAGATTAAGTATCATCTTTGTTTCACTTCTTACTCAATGTGGCAAAGAGATTAAGCAGTCTCAATATTCGTGAGCAGCGGAACAGTTCAAACCAAATTTCAATCCTTGCAAGGTAAACCTAACACACACACTTGGAGCACTGATGAGTCACTCCCAAGCAACCGTTTGCCTTTCATTCCGGTTCATGGATCAGTGCCACTCTCCCCGACTATAGGGCACCACACCTCGTCCCTCGTAGTCGTAGTTGTAGCACTACAGATTCCATATCATCCATTTTATTCATCCTATTCCTAAGAGAGGTGGGGGTATGTCCACTTGCCGGGCCGATTGGTTACTAGGCTTGCCGCGTACCATATTTACGGCATGTTGCTAGTACTTTCATACGCTTAACCAACACTACCACACACTGCGGCCTTATCAATTTCATCAACATAGACGGATTTCAATATGAAGCTTGTAACCATATCCGTCAATGGTCCTTATAGTGATTGTAGAAAGTAAACAATCAACTTCTATAAGCTCGCGAGTGACAGACAATCACTCGACTTTTACCGGTCCTATTAGCAAAGCATCTATTCGGACTCAGTTCTAGTGTTCAATCAATAGGTACCTAGAATTATGCATCCAAGATTTTCAAGCAACTCCAATAACTTAAATGCACAAGTAAATAGTAACAATAAATTGGATAATTTAAAATAATGGGATTATGCACCGGGGCTTGCCTTTAGTAGTGTCTATAAAGTCAGTGGATTTTGGTTCCTCCGAATCAGAGTTCAGGGCTTCAATTAATTCAACAATGTTGGCTGGAGTTTTGGGGAATTCCTCGTCTGATTCCTGAATGAGCTCGTATGTTCCATCGGCTAACGAGGTTGTTTCTATATGCAATGCAATATTTGAAATTTAGTGAAGTACTTGAGTATAGCTTTCCTTAACTAAAGAATTGAAAACCAATAAAGTAAATACTTAAGATTAAACTTAAAAGTTTTACTTTATTGGGCAATTGTTTATAGAGTAAAAAGGAACACAAAGAATTCCATAAAATATCATGAAAAGAGGTTTTTATTTTAAAGAAAATAAACCACATAAAGGTTTTTAAATAAATCTTTTAAGATATAAGTAAAACACAGAGAAGAAATTTAAAAGCATGAGTTAAAGTCACCTAATGGTTTTTGAAAATATTTTGCAAAGCTTGACATGTTGTAAGGAAAACATGGTTCAAAGTTCACAAAACAATTCATTTTTGAACATTAGATACAAATAAAAAGTACTATAAACAAATCCTATTTTTAGATTTAACTACACAAAGTTTTAGCAAAACTTCACAACATCAAACTTGTAAAGCTAATTATAAGGAAAACAACAAAACTGGTTTGGCATTTTCTAATTTTTCTACATTTTTCTAGGAATTTTTGAAGTTCACTGCAAAAAGAATAAAAGGATAAAGGTCTTTTTGCAGAAAGGATCCTGAAAGTTTTTGAATCAAAGTAATTGGGTCCTTGGGTCGGTTCAGAGGTGAGGAGGGAGTTGATCGGCCAGATTCCGGTGGCGGGGGTCGCCGGCGGCGAGGGGGACGTGGCCAGGGAGGATCAGGAGCTCAAGACGGACCTGGTGGAGGGGTCGGGGTGGTCTGGGGTTGGTCGGAAGCGACTCGTCGGCGGCGAGCAGAACATGGCGGTGGAGGTGAGCGACGATGGCGGTGCTCTGGTGTTGAAATGGCAGAGAAAAGAGGCTGAGGAGTTGCGCTGGAGGGAGGTAGAGCTGCTGGGGTGCTAGGAAGGGGCGGAGCGACACTGGTGTAGCGGGTTCACAGAGAGCAGGAGCTCGCCGGAGTTGAAGGGGGAGGAGCGGCAACGGTATGCTGGAGACAAGGCTTGGCTGGGCTTTATATAGTCACAGAAGGGAGGGATGAGCATGAGGGAAGGTCCGAGAATGAGTTCAGTAGAAGAAAAGGGCAAGACGGTGATGGTGCTGGACTTTCCACGGGCGGCCGGTGGCGTGTCGCGCATGGGAGCTTCGGGGCGGCGTGGCGCGGGCCAAAGGTGCCGAATCGAGGCGGTTCTGAGGCTGCAGGAGCTGTGTACTTGACGCGTAGAGTCGGTGGGGGCAAAAACAAGAGCAGGGGCGGCTTCCCGCGGCGGCGCGCTCGCCGGAAGGCAGAGCAGAGGCGGCGATCCAGCGGCGTGGCGTGGCGAGGGGAGGGGGAGCCAGCAGAGGAGAGGGGTGGGGCCAAGAGAGGGCTAGGGAGGCCGGGTGGTGAGCCAAAGGCGGCGCAAGTGCCAAATCGCGGCGGGGAAGACCGGCGGCGGCGGCCTACCAAACTCCAACAGAGCTGGAGGTGGAAGACGAGTTCCAGGGACTTGTTTGTAAAACAGAAAAGTTAAGGGGTTATACTGTAAACTAAAATTTTCCGTTGATCTAGGGCTCAAATGAAAAAGTGCCCAAAATGAAAATTGTTCAGTTTTTCAAGACCTACAACTTTCATGTTGTGCAAATTTGCACTAGATCAAAGGATTTTGAAATATTTTTAATAGTTTGAAAGAACTCTATTTAATAAAGGAAAATTACTTTTTGATAGCAAATTCATCACAATTTTGGACTCAAATGCAATAAAGCTGCCAAAATCATGATTACTTGCATTTTGCAAGAAAACCCTTTGAAATTTTGAAATTACTCCCTAAGTTAATTTTTTTGCAAAAAGGGGCTAGTAATTTTGCATAATTACAAATATGCCCTTAATTTGCATTGAAAATTTTTGACTATCAAATAAGGCTAAACACACAATTGCTCATATCACCTTATGTTCTAAAAGCTAGACACCTGAGGTGTCACAGGAAACACCCCCTCCTCGGAGGAGACGAATCCAGCCCCAAGAGTACTCCCAGATGGGAGTGCGTTGCGGCGATTGGAGGCGATGTCGGCGTAGGAGCGCAGGAGGTGCTGCGGTGGTGGGGGTGGAGGCGCGATGGTGATGTCGTAGGCGAAGCCCGGTGGCCACTTCTCGGCGTTGGCGTCTCTGGTGGGGAACAGAGGTCCCCCACGACGTGCAGCCATGGTTCCGCCGCCGTCACCAGTCCATGGTAGGAGCGGTACAGGTGTCGCCGGTGGCTGTGGCGGTGTTTCGGCGTCCCTGATGTAGAGGACATTGCCCGGTGCCAGTGAACGGCACTCTTGATGGCTGTTTGAGCGTTGCAGAGGGATCCTCAGGTGGTGGATGTCGCGCAAGGCAGGGCGAACAGCGCCTTGCACCATGAAGCGACGAACGTCGTCGGACTGGTTGCCGCGAATGATGGCGTTCTCCACTGTGTCCGTGATGGAATCGACCATGGCGTTCTTGGAAGGTACGTTGGGAGTCGTCATGTTTGTTTACCTTGCAGGGACTCCGGTGCTGGGCAGGGATTCCGGCGAGGAACTCCGGTGAAGTCTCCCTGCGGTGTGGCCTTCTTGTTCCAGGAAAGAAGTCGGTGAGTTCGTCCTTCCAAGGAGCGTCGCCGAGTGCTTTTCCTTTGTGCGCTCAGTGAGAGACAGTGCGTGATAATGTGTTGTGAAGTGAAAGTGAAAGAGTGAATGGAAAGAATGATTGTGTTGTATTGATTGATGGTTTAGACCACACTATTTATATGTACAAGAGGGGAAAGGAATCTATTTACTAAATATAGAAATTGATCACTAAGCCTATTTTCCTTCGTAACAATGATGATGTAGATTATTGTGGCAGGCGTGGGGGTCGACGTCGTCGTAGACTGGACTCTCTCTATCTTCATCGATTGGTTAGAGCTTGATTGTTGGCATGTTAATTCTTGGGCCACCATTTAATTTGGTATCAAAAGAGGCCAAAATCTTGCATTTATTCTACTAAAATGGTGGTAAGTTTTTTCCCAAGATTTTAGCTTGCCAAAATTGTGCCATACCAAATTTTTTGCTACGAACCAATTAATCAGACTCTTAGCATCTTCAAGAGTCCCTAAAAAATAGAGTCTTAAAAACCTGCTTTTGGAACTTTGTATTAAATTATTGGAAGGAAAAAATAGCCCTTCACCCAACAGTTCCAAAAAAATGGTCCCAAAAGGATTAAAATGCTGCTACATCATCCTTTTGTGGGCCTAGGATTTGATTTCCCCCCTCTATGAACAGTAACTTTCTTTGGGATCCCCCCCCCCCCCCCACCACTTTTCCCATGGGATTGGGAGCTCAGGGGGTAGAGGTAAACTTGGCTCCAGATGGAGTTATTATTTGGCATGTGGAAAAATTAGGAACTAGATTAGACAATTGTTGGAGTATCATTTTTTTATCTTTATTCCCAAAACTGGCTATTGGGATGTTTTATCGGGCACTCTTGGAGATGCTCTTATTACCAGCCGGCCGCCGCATTATTAAGCGATGAGATAATTTGCATATATTTATTGGTCAACGCTTCGTCCCTTGGTGCATGCATGCATCTCATATCCATCGGATGGGTCCACGAAATGTCTTAATTTGGTCATGGATGTTGGGATCCATCGAGATAGCACATAGCAGTGTCCTTTATTTCCTGATGAAAGCCACACCACTTGACTTGCGTACGTGCAGGTGCACCTACCTAGTGTGAATGCATGAAGACCCCAGCATAACTCTTGTGGAATTTCTTTCCATGCGTGCTTTGCTACGCGCGCCCCTGTTTGTTTACCTCTTAAAATATATATTCTAGCTTACCGACTAAGAATAGGATGGTAAAAGGTCACTCTAGACCACTAAAATAATTTGAAATAAACTATCCAAAGACAACTTTATCCATGGTGATCTTTTACCATATCAGTCTTAAATTATATAATCTAAGAGGGAAACAAATACACAATACTCTCCCCAACCCATGAACAGTGAAATCATGATGTTTGGTGGTTATATATATCAGATTTGCACGCCAAAATTAACTTCTCGTCACCATTTTAAAAAGTTTGGTTCGTTGCATGCGAGGGCATAAGCGTATTTTGACCACTATTATGTCTCGAAAAAACTAAAATCACACTCTTCATGGAAAGAACGAAGGGAGTACATGCACGTTACTATCACGCATGCAGATTATTATTGCCACTAGCACGCGTTCTTTAATTTAATTAATATTAGTTGCTTGTTTCCGATAGTATACATGTATATATCTTGGGTGGATATTTAACCATTTGATATACTGCTAGTATTGTATTCCGACATTAATGTCTTCTTCTACAAAGATAGATAATTGTTGCATGCATGATGCGTAGTGCTCCACTAGCGTCCATCAGGATGGTTCTTGGAGGATTTCAGCCAAACCCGCTATATGCATTCGTATATTTCACGTCAAGGTTTTTTTTTGCCTTTCTTATCTTATGCTTTATTTGCCCTTCTTTTCTTTTATTTTCTTCTTTTTCATTTCTTTTCAAGATAAGACGATTTAAGACAGGGGCGGAGGGAGGGGGGGGGGGCGGACAGGGGCCTGGCCCCCCCCTGATCTCTAAATTAACACTACAAATTTGAATTTTGATTAAATTTTTATAGAAATTTATATGATTGGCCCCCCTAACAATGAAAAAAAACACTTCCTGGCTCCGCCCCTGATTTAAGAGGAAGTCTTCCGTCTTAAAACACAGCATCACAGCAACAATTTAATTATGCCAAAATTTCTGAGTATATTGACAGTGTGAAAACACGTAAATTATCTATTATATTATTACTGTAGAAAAAAAGGAGCCACCATGTTTACTGAGTGGGCTAAGAAATTTCCATGTTAATCGGAAAAAAAATGATTTGGGCCGTTGGATTTTATGAAGACCTAACGGTCTGAGTAAGCCAAAGAGTCCATGTCCAATACATCTAACAACAGACTAGGCTAAAGGAACAATAGACTAGACCATGTGAAAACTGGAAGGCAGCGGGAAACAAGCTTTAAAGGAAAAAAACAGAAAATGTCTTAGGAGTCGGAATCTATCTCAACATCTCTCACATGTCTTTTTTTTTTCTTACACGTTACATGCCTTCTTTTTGCACTAGGCCTCTAGATGCAATATATTCATAGATTTCATTTTCAATATCACGGAGAAAGAACATAGCTAAATATTAATAAATATAGAACATAGCTAAATATTATGTGCTGAGCTAAGTTGAGTATAGTTATATTAGAAAACAAGCTTACGAGAGAGAGACCCGCATGGAAAACCATATGGAAGGACAAATAAAAAGATACGCATACATGTAAGGGGAAAAAATACCTATATCCACATGTCTTCGAAGGAAAACAAACAATACCAAGAAAAAGAATCCATATGTAATACTTCAAATCCTATCAAAAACGAATACAATTCTTTTGTTTGAGCCTGTTCCAAACTATCAAAACTGCTTGGTATAATTCTACTAAACGTTAATATTGTGAAGTCGATAGAGGTCATTTTGCCCAGCAATCACTACGTAAGAAAAGGCCTACGGTGATGGGCGTCATCTCCCTAAAGTGACGGGCATCGCGGCCGTCACTTCTTCTGCGTCACTGTTTAGAGCAGAAAGGTGAGTAAGTTAAAGGTGACGGTTATCACCAGAGAACCGTCACCTATCTTGGTGACCAGGCCCTCCGTATGAGGTCTACGCCCGTCACCTTTGTCTAATACAAGTGACGGGCGTAGCACAACGTCTGTCACCTTTGATTAAGTAAAAGACGGGCTTCACTGTTGAACCGTCACCTTTCTTGGTGGCCAGGCCCCCCTTATAAGGTCTGTGACCATCACCTTTGTCCTATAAAGGTGACGGACTGATCACATAGCCCGTCACCTATAATTGGAGTGTAAGTGACAGGTAGAAGAGAGCGCGCGTCATCTATGATTCGTGCATAAGTGACAGGCTTAGGGCAACTCCGTCACTTGTAATTTTTAAAGGTGACGGACCGTGCTTCCAGGCGCCGTCACCTGGTGAATAGGAAAAGGTGACCGGCTTTGGTTGTTGCCCGTCACCTTGGTGCTAGACCCCTTGCAGGCTCATTTTTTGGTTCTGGCTGCATCCTAGAGCACAACTAGGATTTGGCAGCCGTCTTGATCCAGCAAACACACAGAATAGAACTCAATTCATATATCACAAAGGTTATATCAGAAACAACCACCAATTAGAACTCAATTCATATATCATAAATGTTACATCATAAACAACCACCAATTGTACATGACAAACTATATATTGTATCTTTCCACAACAAATTGTACAATAATCACACGAATCGAAAAGACCATGAAAGTAATCAGTTCAACGTCTACCAGCAAGGAGGCAACCTTTTCTCTAATAGCCAAGAGTTGCTTCTTCTCCAAACTCGTCCTTAATATCCCACATGTCCTAGCAAGAAATAGGAGTCAAATGATGAGTGCATATGACAACAAAGGCATTTAGCAAATTTCAACATGAACAACAATAATACATATGATAGCAAGAACAATATTTAGCATTTTAAAAAAGGCATCAGAACTGAAAGAGTTAGGTTTGGATTATAACAATCCATGAAGACCTCAGCCTCCAAAGGCATAATAAGCTACTGTATACTTGTCATAAACACCTCAGCCTCGCTGTGTGGCATGTGGTTCATGCCTTTTTCGAGGCTGAGATATTTATGTGCAAGTACACACTAGCTGATAAGAACAATCTGCTTTAATTTGTACTCTCGTATCGATCTCTCAATCTCTCACTCTTAAGAATCTATGAAGACCTCAGCCTCGAAAGGCAGAAGCAAATGGCACACTCCAACGAGTGTACATGCCATTTGCTTCATACCTATCCTAGTGAACACTGAGGTTGACGTTTAGGTGGATGTTATTTGGCAAAGGTTGAGGTTGAGGTGCTTCACTCTCCAATATCATCATTTGACAACAAGTATTAGTAAAATTTCTAGCAAAAACATTATTTTCGTGAACAAAATGAATAACAAGTATATATATGACAGCAAGAACAGTATTGCCTGGAGGCGGAGGCGCGGATCTGGATCTTGCCTGCGTGACAGCGTGCCCAGGTCTAGATCTTGTCTGCGGGCGGCGGCGCGGCTTTGGATCTTAGCTACGCGACGGCGTGCCCTGCTCTGGATCTTGGCTGCGGGCGGTGGCGCGGCTCTAGATCCGATATCACTCTCAAGAATTCATGAAGACCTCCACCTCGAAAGGCATAAACACATGCCACACTCCAGCGAGCGTACATGGCATATGTTTCATGCACTTCGAGGCTGACGTTTCATGGCGGCGGCGCGGCTCTGGATCCGATATCACTCTCAAGAATCCATGAAGACCTCCACCTCGAAAGGCATAAACACATGCCACACTCCAACGAGCGTACATGGCATATGTTTCATGCCCTTTGAGGCTGACGTTTCATGGCAGCGGCATGGCTCTGGATCCGATATCACTCTCAAGAATTCATGAAGACCTCCGTCTCGAAAGGCATAAACATATGCCACACTCCAGCGAGTGTACATGGCATATGTTTCATGCCTTTCAAGGCCGACATTTCATGGCGGCGGCATGGCTCTGGATCTGATATCACTCTCAAGAATCCACGAAGACTTCCGCCTCGAAAGGCATAAACATATGCCACACTCCAGCGAGTGTACATGGCATATGTTTTATGCCTTTCGAGGCCGACGTTTCATGGCGGTGGTGCGGCTCTAGATCCGATATCACTCTCAAGAATCCATGAAGACCTCCGCCTCGAAGGGCAGAAGCAGATGCCACACTCCAGCGAGTATACATGGCATCTGTTTCATGCCCTTTGAGGCCGACGTTTCATGGCGGCGGCGCGGCTCTGGATCTCCTTCTTGCCGGCGGGCGGGCGTCTGCTGGTGAAGAGGGCGGCGCGACCGGAGGAGGCGAGGAGGTGGGCACTAACCTCGGGTTTGAAATGGGAGACGCAAAGGGGTGGCTTTAAGTAGAGTTCCAACTTGGCTTAGGTGACTGGTGAGGTTTGTGGCACGTCACCTTGGACAGCGCTCTTTGAAGATCAACTGAAGATTGTTTCCAGTGTGGCCTGTCACCTTTGTCTTAGGTGACGGGCAACTTTTGTGGTCCATCACAAAATAGAAATAGGTGACTCTCACATATGCGGCCCGTCACCTATGTGTTATAGGTGACGGGCATTGCAGGTGCACTTGCACTTCCAGAATGCAATTCCAGACAACACTTGCACTTTAAGAATGCAATTCCAGACAACACTTGCACTTGCAATACATTGCATCAAAATTCAGACAAGAATTAATATACATTGTACTAGAAATATATTACATCAACAAACAATTGCAGATCGAGGAGGGGGATTGACGAAAGAGAAGGGACATCGAGGGGAATAATTTGGAGATCTAACCTTACTGGACCACAAAATCGCCCAAAATCGCCATCACCGCCGCCGCCGCGGCCGCAGCCTCTGCCCAAGATCGAGGGCAGCTGCCTGCCAGATCGACAGCTGCAAGAGGGGAAATACTAGGTCAAGATCAATTGTGATGGGCATCAAATGGAACCCCGCCACCTTTGTCTCATTAAAGGTGACAGTTATCATCAACAACTGTCACTTATAAACATGGCCCATCACCTATGACATGATTATAGGTGACAAGCAAGTTTTCCCACGGTCACCTATGTCATATAAAAGGTGACGGGCATCCTCAATTAAAAGTGATGGGCATCATCATGACCCGTCACTTAAACAAATGACCCGTCACCTACCTCTCGGGAATCGCAACTGCCGGTGCCCGCTCTCCGCAACCACGCGCCCTCTCGAGAATCAAAACCGTTGCTGACCTCTCCGCAACCATGCGCCCTCTCGGCAACTGCGCGCCGTTTTGCATTCCTCTCGCCATTATATATACTGCCTTGTCACCTCCGCTCAAACCACCATTGCCATCCCCTCCGCTCACACCTCCGCTCTCACGCCGCCACCGCCGCGATGTCGGGTCGATCAGCCTCTCGCTCCAGCCTCCTCCGCCGCTACGTTGAAGCTGTGGACTCGTCGTTGTCGTCGCCCTCGCCTTCTTCCTCCCCCAGGCCCTCCTCCCCATGTCGCCGCCGTCGCCTTCTTCCTCCCCGACCTGATGCGCTGGCCCCTGCTCTAGCGCAGGCACTGGTGCTGGCTCCGGCGCCTAACATCCCGGGGTTCGATCCGTTGCACCCCTTCGGCTACGGCGACGCCTGGGCAATCTGTAAGCATCTAGGCCCTCAAGGTATGTTTCGGTGATTAATGACAACCATTATTGTGACTAATGAGTTTGTGCAGCTAAATAGATCATTATCGCTCATTTGGTCATATGTCAAAAGAGGCCCCTCAATTTCATTATTCAAAAAGGCGATCTCGGTATTCAACTCAATTTTATGTCAAGACTAAGGATCTTTCTAGTCCTAAGTGTCATAAGGTTGAGAAGGACACTTAGGTTAGTATAGGTTTTATAGTTTTGTAGTGATCGCACTATTAAGAGGGGTTAAGGCTAAGTAACTTGAGCATGGACATGATCATTTGAAAATGGATGCACACTATGGTCACTCAGGTTTCTAGAAGTTCAAATAAGTGGTTCTCAAACTATATCTCAAGAATATTTGGATTTCATTCAAGACTCAAATCAGAAAAGACAAAATCAGAAAAAGTCTATACACCGGTTTAACCGACGCTCTCAATTTTCTATACGTCGGTTAAACGAAGTTAGCAGAGTCTGGACAAATTCAATACACCGGTTAAACCGACGTGTTTGAATTTAACGTCGGTGCATTAGTCCAGAGTTGGTTTTTCCAGGGCAACTCAAGTTCTATTCACCGGATTAACCGACGATGTTTGAATCAAGACGTCGGTGCAATTGACCAGTGAGATGGTTTTTCAGAGGAATTCAAAAGTTGTACTCACCGGTTAAACCGATAATAGGTTTGAGTTAACGTCGGTGCAGTTGTCCAGAGACTTGGTTTTTCAGTTGATCAGTGGACAACTACACTCACCGGTTAAACCGATGATACGTCGGTTAATCTGCCCAAGTTGTAACGGCTAGTTTTCAGAAGAGGCAGTTTACATTCACCGGTTAAACCGACGATGACTATTGGAGGGACGTCGGATTAACCGGCGCTACGCAGTTTTCTGGCAGCTTTTCTCCAACGGCTCTATTTGTGTGAGCTGCCTATATATACCCCTCCAATGGGTCATTTCGCCCACTCTTGACACCAGGCAACATCCATACACTCATACTATAGTCAAGAGCCACATTGAGCTTCATCATTCACATACTTGAGTTTTCAATCAATCAAGAAGCAAGATTAAGGACTTGAGTAGAGAGAAGCTAGTGTGCATCCATTCTTGGTGATCGGTTCTTGCTCAAGTGAAGGCCTTAGCTTGTTACTCTTGGTGATTGGCATCACCTAGGCGATCTTGGTGATCGGGGTGTTTCTCGCGGAGCTTGCCAAGGATTGTGGGAGCCCGGAGAAGAAGATTGTACGTGGCTTGAGCTCCACCACGCCGGGATGGTGAACGGAGACTCTTAGTGAGCACCCAAGTCTCGGTGACATGGGAGGTGACAAGACTCTTAGTGAGTGTCACAACGTGGACTAGGGGTGTGTGCCAACACATCGACACCACGGGAAAAAATCCGGTCGTCTCTTGTCCACTCTCTTTATTCAAGCATTTTCTTTCATGCAATTTACTCATGTGCTTGACTTAGATATCATAACTTAGCTCTACCTTGCTAGGCTTTACTTTGTTTTTATCTCTCTTAGCTTGTGTAGGTAGCTTAGTTATCCGGTTGGTGAATTGGTGCCCTACTAGTATTGCATAGGTTAAGGTTGCTTTACCTTGTTTTAGAAATTGAAAAAGGCCCAATTCACCCCCCCTCTTGGTCCATCGATCCTTACAATTGGTATCAGAGCCTCGTTGCTCATTTGGATCATTAGGCTTCACCGCCTAGAGCTATGGCCAAGATGGGTGGTTCGCCGCCTCACTTCGAGGGCAAGAACTTTGCTTATTGGAAAGTTCGCATGGCCGCATACCTTGATGCGATTGCCCCCGAAGTGTGGTTGGCCACTAAGACCGGGTTCACCGGAACTCCCACCACCGAACAATTAAAATGGAATGCCAAGGCTAGAAATGCAATTTTCGAGGCCATTAGTGAGGAAGTCTTTGCTAGAGTTAATGGCATGGACTTAGCAAGTGATATTTGGAAGGAGCTCATTGAAATTCATGAAGGCTCCACTAAAGTTCGTGAGCAAAAATATCACTTGTTTAGAGCTAAGTATGATTCCTTTAAAATGCTAGCTCATGAAAATTGCAATGATATGTACTCTCGCTTGAATGTCATTGTCAAGGACATTAATGCTCTTGAAGTTTCCAAAATTGACAATGGCTCCATCAACCGCAAGATTCTCATGCTCATTCCGAAGCCCAAGTACAACATTATCAATGCTATGCTTCAAAAGGAGAATCTTGATACAATAGAAGTGGGAGAGCTTGTGGGCGAAATTCGCGCTCATGAAATGAGTATCCTTGGTATGACCGAAGAGCCAAGAACAAGCAAATCAATTGCTCTCAAAACCAAGGCCAACAAGCACCGCAAGCTCAAGATGGTCAAGCAAGAATCTAGCTCAAGCAATGAAGAAGAAGATCATCATGAAAGCTCATCCGATAATGAAGAAGATGGGGAACTTGCTCTCATGATGAGAAAGTTCACACGCTTGAGCGATAAGATAAACAAGAAGGGTTACAACTTTGACCCCAAAAGAAGGATGTTCCGGTATAAGGAAGATGTCAAGTTCAAAACTTGCTATAATTGTGGAGAAAAAGGACACATCTCTCCCGATTGCCCCAAGCCGGACAAAAGAAAGAAGGACAACAAAGGCAAACATCGCCATGATTCAAGCGATGATGAAGAAGATGAGAAGAAGAACAAGAACAAGAAGCTTGGAAAGAAGAAGAGTCATGACAAGAAGACCAAGCTCTTCCCAAAGAAGAAAGGGCACACCAAGAGAAGCTTCTTGGTGGAAAAACAAGAATGGGTGACCGATGTCTCATCAAGCGAAGATTCAAGTGATGAAGAAGACATCGTCACCATCGCCCTCACCAATGAAGAACCACCACTACCTCCGCCTCCTATGTGCCTAATGGCAAAAGGTAACACCAAGGTATGTGAGGTGGATAGTGAAGATGATAGTGATGAAGAGCTTGATCCTTATGAATTCACTAACCTCATTAATGAGTATACATCCGTCATCAAGAGGGAAAAGGGCAAAGTCAAAATTCTTGAGAGCACTCATGCCAAGTTAGAGCTTGCCCACTCCGACTTGCTTGGCAAGTACAATGACTTGCTCAAAAAGCACAATGAGTCACTTGTACTTGCTAAGCAAGTTGAAGAGAGCCACAAAAAGCTTAAACAAGAGCATAGGGAGTTGGCTCACAAATATCAAGAACTTGAATTTGCCTATGAAGCAATTGACCCAAGTCTTGAGAACTTTGCTCATGAAACTATTGAAAAGGTCAATGCTTCTACCTCATGTGATGACCTACTCATTAATGCAAATGCCACTAATATTGTGTCCAAGCTTGCTCCTTCTAGGGAAAAGGAGTTGATGGATCAAGTAGCTAGCCTCAAGAGTAGTGTGGAGAAGCTCTCAAGAGGAGAATACATCCACAAGGAAATTCTCTTCAACAATGCACGTGACTATGGCAAGAGAGGTCTTGGTTCATTTCCGGAGCCAAATCAAGGCACTACTCCTTCTCCGGAGATCAAGATAAGCTTCATCAAGGAAGTTGGTTCATATTGCCAACATTGCCAAGTCACCGGGCACCACACTAGGGAGTGCACCTTACCATCACGTCCTCTTCCCACTTTACCTAAGAATTACTCATCAATGTTTCAAAATAACCATTTTCTCTTGAGTAAAGTGAAGGGCAAAGTGAAGGCCAAATTTATTGGCAAAATTGCTAAGGAGTCAAAGAAGAAGCTCCCCAAGCAACTTTGGGTCCCAAAAGCTCTTGTCACACATGTGCAAGGCCCAAAGCTTGTTTGGGTTCCTAAAACTCAAAAGTGAATTCTCATGTGTGTAGGTGAACTACAAAGCCGGTGGAAAACATTGGGTACTTGATAGCGGTTGCTCTCAACACATGACCGGCAATGATAGCATGTTCACCTCCCTTGAAGACCCCGGCGATCATGAACATGTCACCTATGGTGATAACTCAAGGGGAAAAGTTTTAGGTTTGGGTAGAATAGCTATCTCTAAAGATTTATCTATCTCTAATGTCTTGTTTGTAGAAGCACTTAGTTTTAATCTTATTTCTATTGCTCAATTGTGTGATCTTGGACTAACGTGTACCTTTGACAAGAATGGTGTTGTAGTAACTCTTGAAGAAGACAAGTCAATGGTATTCACGGGGTTTAGGCATGGCAACATCTATTTAGTGGACTTCTCTTCAAAGCAAACAAGTACCATGACATGCCTCTTCACCAAGTCTTCTCTTGGGTGGCTTTGGCATAGAAGAATTGCTCATATTGGCATGAGCAACCTCAAGAAAGCCCACAAGAGAGGGATGATCACCGGCTTGAAGGATGTCACTTTTGACAAGAACAAGCTATGTAAAGTATGTCAAGCCGGGAAGCAAGTTGCAACACATCATCCCATCAAGACGATGTTGTCTACCTCCAAGCTGCTCGAGCTACTTCATATGGATCTCTTTGGTCCAACTACATACAAGAGCATTGGTGGTAACCTCTATTGCCTAGTAATTGTTGATGATTTTTCACGTTACACTTGGGTTATGTTTCTAGGCGATAAGGGTGAAACTCCGGAAATCTTCAAGACTTTTGCAAGAAGAGCTCAAAGGGAGTACAACTCCCCAATTGTGAAGATCCGGAGTGACAACGGCACCGAGTTCAAAAATATGAAGATTGAAGAATGGTGCGATGAAGAGGGCATCAAGCATGAGTTTTCCGCCACCTACACGCCTCAACAAAATGGAGTGGTGGAAAGAAAGAACAAGACACTCATCACCCTAGCTAGAGCAATGTTGGATGATTATGGCACGTCCGAGAAGTTTTGGGCGGAAGCAATCAACACGGCGTGTCATGCATCCAACCGAGTATATCCTCACCGACTCCTCAAGAAAACTCCATATGAGCTCATCACCGGGAAGAAACCAAATATATCATACTTTCGAGTCTTTGGTTGCAAATGATTCATCTACAAGAAGAAAAGGCTCGGTAAGTTTGAAAGTAGATGTGATGAAGGTTTCTTTCTTGGTTATGCATCAAACTCCAAAGCATATAGAGTATTCAATCAAACCTCCGGGTTAGTTGAAGAAACATGTGATGTGGAGTTTGATGAATCTAATGGCTCCCAAGAGAAGGTTGTTGGCTATGAAAATATAGGTGATGAGGAGATTGATGAAGCTTTGAAGAATATGTCCATTGGGGATATCAAGCCGGAAGAGGTGCATGAAGACAATGATCAAGGGGGAGGACCTTCCTCATCTACACCAAGCACCTCCACGGCGCCCCAAGTGGATGAAGATCAAGAAAAAGATGATACACAACCTCAAGAAGATGTGCCAACGCCAACACCCCAAGTTCAAGAACAAGAAGAGCAAAGTGTTCCACCACAAGCACAAGTCACCCATGATCCACCCCAACAAGCATCCACGCAAGTACCGCTAGTGAAGCATGGTCGCATCTCCAAGGATCATCCAATTGGTCAAATCATTGGTAGTCCATCAAAGGGAGTAAGAACTCGCTCTAAACATGCTTCATTTTGCGAATATCACTCGTTTATTTCTTGTATTGAACCCACTAGCGTAAAGGAAGCGCTTGAGGACTCGGATTGGGTGATGGCCATGCAAGATGAGTTGAACAACTTCACCCGCAATGAAGTTTGGGTCCTCGAAGCTCCTCCGAAAGACAAGAACATCATCGGCACCAAGTGGGTCTTTCGAAACAAGCAAGATGAACATGGGGTGGTGATACGCAACAAAGCAAGACTTGTGGCAAAAGGGTTCTCTCAAGTCGAAGGTTTGGATTTTGGTGAAACTTTTGCTCCGGTCGCAAGACTTGAAGCTATAAGTATCCTTCTTGCTTACTCTTCACATCATAACATTAAGTTGTATCAAATGGATGTGAAAAGTGCATTCTTAAATGACGTTATTAACGAACTTGTTTATGTTGAGCAACCTCCCGGGTTTGAAGATCCGAGGAATCCTAACCATGTTTATAGGTTGCACAAGGCACTCTATGGGCTCAAACAAGCTCCAAGGGCTTGGTATGAGAGGCTTCGTGACTTCCTAATCATGCAAGGCTTCAAGATCGGGAGGGTGGACACCACTTTGTTCACTAAAGACGTCAACGGGGATCTTTTTATTTGTCAAATTTATGTTGACGATATTATCTTTGGCTCAACTAATGATTTACTAAGCCATGAGTTTGCTACCATGATGTCTAGGGAATTTGAGATGTCCATGATTGGCGAATTGACCTTCTTCCTTGGTTTTCAAGTCAAACAAATGAAGGAAGGGACATTCATCCATCAAGAAAAGTATACCAAAGATATCTTGAAGAAGTTCAAGATGGATGAGTGCAAGCCAATCAAGACACCCATGGCAACCAATGGGCATCTCGACTTGGATGTGGACGGTAAACCGGTTGATCAATCCCTCTATCGTTCTATGATAGGGTATTTGCTTTACCTTACCGCATCTAGGCCCGATATTATGTTTAGTGTGTGCTTGTGTGCCCGCTTTCAAGCTAACCCAAAGGAATCACACCTTTCGGCTGTGAATAGGATCCTTCGGTATCTCAAGCACACCCCTAGCATAGGCTTGTGGTACCCCAAAGGCGCTAGTTTAGATCTCTTGGGATACTCGGATTCGGATTTTGCCGGAAGCCGTGTGGATCGCAAGAGTACCTCCGGGGGTTGCCACTTGCTTGGGCGTTCTCTAGTTTCTTGGTCGAGTAAGAAGCAAAATTCTGTGGCTTTGTCCACCGCGGAAGCGGAATATATAGCGGCCGGTGCATGTTGTGCCCAAATCCTATATATGAAGCAAACCCTTTTGGACTTTGGTGTGAAACTAGATAGGATCCCACTCCTTTGTGACAATGAAAGTGCCGTAAAAATTGCCAAGAATCCGGTTCAACACTCTCGCACAAAGCATATTGATATTCGCCATCACTTCTTGCGTGATCACGAAGCCAAAGGAGACATATCTCTTCAAGGTGTGAGATCCGAGGAGCAATTGGCGGATATTTTCACAAAACCATTAGACGAGAGTACCTTTGTTAGGCTAAGGAATGAGCTTAATGTGTTAGATGCGGCAAACGTCATGTAAGTTGTCATGTCATATAGAAAAATGCATACATATAGGACACTTGTCTAACCATGGTAAGATAGTGATGAGCAAGGGTTTAGCTAGAGGTGGTGGTCCACTTGTGTTCCTCTAGGCTTGTAGAAAGGCTCATCATGAAGAAGCTTCCCGTGGGTTCAAACTTGACAAGTAGATCTTAATTTCTTGTTATGCATTTCTTGTCATATAGATGTGCACTTCATGTTTACTTTACTTTCGCATGTGGTTGTAGCTTGCATTATCATTGCATGCGTAAGGGTCACAAAGGAGGTCACTTGATGAAAATGAGACTTGTTTCATATACAAGATCTTAATTCATGAAAAGTGAAAAGAGCAAAGTATTAGGTGCGTTATTGCCTAGTGAGCAATGTCATGATGAGTTTGAAGCTTTCTATCTTCAATATTCCTATGACATGGCTCATACATTTTATTTGGCGCTTTGTCTCTCTTGCGGCTTTTCCTTGTGTTTAAAAAGAAATTTATTTAAGCAAGTGTGCTATCCTATTTATTTTGAGGGGTAAAGTCGCCTATGCAAGTCCATTAACTTGAGTTTATTTGAGTTTTATAAGTTTATTGGACTTAGCATAGAAGAGTGAGCTGAGTGTGGGGTTTTTGGCTTCACCGGATAAACCGACGTTCAAAGGATCTCTACCCATCGGTTTAACCGGCGTTACTAAAGTTGGGTCTCAGCTCAGGCAGTTTCAGGAGTTTAACCGACGTATACAAAAGTCAGAGCATCGGATCAACCGGTGATCATAATTGCAGATCAGACCAAGCAATCAACCGATGAGTTCACTTTTGGCATCATCGGTTCAACCGGCATTCAAAAACAAATCTCGCAGAGTCTCGGGTGAACCACACCGACGCAATCAACCGGCGTTCAAACCCTACACGTCGGATCGACCGGTGTTAAAGAAAATCGCGGGTCCCACCTGTCATATATGTGTCTTGTGCGGGCCGCGGTTTCTCCTTCCTCCTCTGTTTCGCCCGACTCATCTCACGCCGCCGCCGCTCCACAGCCGCCTCCACGCCGCCTTCCCTTCGCGCCGCCGCCGTTCTTCCACACCGCCGCCGTGCGCCCGCGCTGCCACCGCCGACGTGCGCCCGCGCCGTTCTCGCACGCTCGCCGCACCGCCGTGCCACGCCGCGCCACCCGCACAACCGTTCTGCGCCGCCTGCAGCCGCCATCACCGCCGCCTGCGCCTCACGCCGCCACCACCGCTTTCCTCCCAGCCCACGCAGCCACGCCGCCTCTCCCACACGCCTTGCAGCCCACGCAGCCGCGCCGCCTTCACCTTTCACGCCGCAGCAGCACCCGATCAGCGCTCACCAGGTGCTCGACAAATTGCTTGTTCGAGATGGGTCGCGAGAAGAGAAAGGGAAAAGAAGTTGTGGTCGAGAAGCCCGCTCGCAAGCGGACTCGTGCAGAGAAGGAGGCCGAGAGGGCCGAGATGGTAGCCAAGGCCGCCGAGGAGCAGGCATCAGGCCGTGCTCGTCCGTTCCAGATCAGGGAGGACCCCAGAGGCAGAGGCAGAGGCAGAGGCAGAGGCAGGGGTATGGGCAGAGTGAGAGGTGCCAGGGCCACCAGAGCCGCGACAGCAGCAGCAGCAGCGACAGATTCAGATGGTTCTTTCTCAGAGGCAGCACAGTCAGAAGGGCAGAGTTATCCACAGCAGTCGTCTGAGGGAGGTTCCCCGCCAGCGACAGAGCGTCGCACTGGACCGAGGACTCGGGGAGGACACCAGCCACAGGAGCCCCGCAGGTCAGCAGCAGCAGCAGCAGCAGCTCGCAGAGCCGAGACCCTAGAGGCCGAGCGCGCAGTGTTCCGTATGGACACTGTTGTGCGTCTGGAGCCAGGTGTGATGCTCCAGAACTTGACCCGAGCCAATGCGGCCAAGGTCAAGAGGCTCAGGTGGAGTGTTGAGGAGGAGGTCTGGTTCCCAGTGACTCGAGACAGCAGAGTCGACAGGAGGTTCTGGACTCTGCTACAGGCCAGCTTCTACGAGACTTTCCAGCGGAGGGGCCACCGGATCTTCCAGCACAGGGTTCTTGACTGGGTCTCACTGAGGACAGCCGCAGGGGGAGCAGATGTGAGAGCACACTTCGCTCACTTCAGAGGACTGCCCAGGCTGCTAGAGATAGAGCAGAACCGTTATATCGAGGACTGGGTCAGAGTGTTCTACGCCACAGCTTGGATAGCTCCCGAGCGCAGAGCCGTGCACTTCATGTTTGGAGGGCAAGACTTTGGTTTGTCGAGGGCGACCATTGCTGGTATACTTGGAGTTGACCTGGTCGACGTCTCGCTGCACGAGAGGGTTTACGGGGACTCAGATCCACCCCGCAGGGCAATGGTTGGCGGGATTGCTCCTTCCCACGAGGCGATCACTCAGTGCTTCCGCCAGCCGTTCCCAGCCTCTTACGCCAGAGTGCCGAGCTTGCTGACTCCAGAGGCTTACGCTGTTCACATGGCACTCCGGAGGACTCTGTTACCGAGGAGTGGCTACCCAGAGGGGTTCACAGGCTTGCAGCAGCTCTTGCTCCTACACATCCTCACTCACGAGCCATTTGATATAGTTGACTTTATTCTGGCTGAGATCGAGGATGTAATCACTGATGGGATGGGTGTGGAGCGACAATTTCCTTATGCGCACTGGATCAGTTACATATGCTCTATGATAGTGCCAGCAGAGTCACCCATCAGCGCCCCTTACCGTCACGACGAGGCTCCCAGGTTCCCTGTCTACCGACCCACAGCTCCACAGGACAGGAGGAGGGGCAGACACGCAGATAGAGCAGCGATGGCTCCACTGTCACCGGAGGTTCAGGCACGAGTGGCAGAGGAGGATGAGGCACTCCTGGCAGCAGAGGCACAGCTTCCCGGGGGAGATGATGAGATTCACTGGTCTGAGCTTGAGTCAGACTCCTCCGACGACATAGAGTACTTTCCTTCAACTGCCCCAGCCAGTCACGACCACGAGGCAGGAGGTTCCGGAGAGCCAGCTCCTCCGACTTCAGCAGCTGCCACAGTCTCTGAGTCCCAGGTGACTCAGCCGTCCGAGCTCACTGCACTACTACAGCAGCTCGTGACTCAGCAGAGGGAGGACAGACTTGCTCAGGAGGAGGCCAGGAGAGCCCATGAGGCTCATATTGCAGCTATTCAGAGAGAGGCAGCCCGAGAGCGTGCAGCGACAGAGGAGCGTTTTGTCGGCCTCATTGACAGAGTTTCACAGAGGACAGACGCTCAGTTCCAGCAGATGCAGCAGGGCATGATGGCGATGTTCGGGATGATCTCCCAGCTTTACTCTCACACCGGACTTGCCCCACAGCAGCAGCAGCCCGGACTTCAGGGTGTAGGAGCACCTCAGCTTACAGTCACACCAGCTCCTCCTCCTCCAGCCCCTACTGCAGCTCCAGCTACTACAGCGACACCGGAGACCACGTTCTCGATGTCCGCACTCTTTGGGTCTACCGGTCGTCCGCTCTTTTCACCACTGCCAGCGACCACACTCTTTCAGGACACACCTTCAGCGGTTCAGTCGGTCGCCCTCCCTACATCACTTCAGGCAGCACCTTCAGGGGGAGGAGCAGTAGAGGAGTCCCTGTTTCCACAGTCGACGCAGCCGGCAGCCTCAGCGGTCACTTCTTCAGATATTGATACTTCTTCTGTTGACCCGGTTACGACTTCTACGGATCCTCTACCAGGCAGTGCCAGCACGAGAGCCTCCACGACAGTCACTCCCCCAGTGAGCTCAGACCCAGACCAGCAGCTTCCGTCTGTCACCGAGGGTGAGGGTTCTCCGTCCGACGACGACGACGACGACGACCCGGACCGCTTCCTCGCCGTACCACGACAGCACGACCCGTAGCTCGCCTTTTGGTGTTTTGATGCCAAAGGGGGAGAGGGGGTAGGGGGAGCCTCAGAGTTAGGGGGAGGGTAGAGCTAGAGAGAGCTCGTAGTTATCAGGACTTTGATTCTTTGTATCACATTTGGTGTTAATTCATGGATATGTACATTTGTCGCTTGAGTATGCCGTTCTTTGAGACATATCTATGGATTTCGTTTGAGCCGTTGAGCTCTTTGGTCCTGCTTTCGAGTTTGCTTGTGTTTATCTTGCTTTATCTTTCTCGCTCTCTCGTTATTTATGTTTGTGTTGTCATCAATCACCAAAAAGGGGGAGATTGTAAGCATCTAGGCCCTCAAGGTATGTTTCGGTGATTAATGACAACCATTATTGTGACTAATGAGTTTGTGCAGCTAAATAGATCATTATCGCTCATTTGGTCATATGTCAAAAGAGGCCCCTCAATTTCATTATTCAAAAAGGCGATCTCGGTATTCAACTCAATTTTATGTCAAGACTAAGGATCTTTCTAGTCCTAAGTGTCATAAGGTTGAGAAGGACACTTAGGTTAGTATAGGTTTTATAGTTTTGTAGTGATCGCACTATTAAGAGGGGTTAAGGCTAAGTAACTTGAGCATGGACATGATCATTTGAAAATGGATGCACACTATGGTCACTCAGGTTTCTAGAAGTTCAAATAAGTGGTTCTCAAACTATATCTCAAGAATATTTGGATTTCATTCAAGACTCAAATCAAAAAAGACAAAATCAGAAAAAGTCTATACACCGGTTTAACCGACGCTCTCAATTTTCTATACGTCGGTTAAACGAAGTTAGCAGAGTCTGGACAAATTCAATACACCGGTTAAACCGACGTGTTTGAATTTAACGTCGGTGCATTAGTCCAGAGTTGGTTTTTCCAGGGCAACTCAAGTTCTATTCACCGGATTAACCGACGATGTTTGAATCAAGACGTCGGTGCAATTGACCAGTGAGATGGTTTTTCAGAGGAATTCAAAAGTTGTACTCACCGGTTAAACCGACGATAGGTTTGAGTTAACGTCGGTGCAGTTGTCCAGAGACTTGGTTTTTCAGTTGATCAGTGGACAACTACACTCACCGGTTAAACCGATGATACGTCGGTTAATCTGCCCAAGTTGTAACGGCTAGTTTTCAGAAGAGGCAGTTTACATTCACCGGTTAAACCGACGATGACTATTGGAGGGACGTCGGATTAACCGGCGCTACGCAGTTTTCTGGCAGCTTTTCTCCAACGGCTCTATTTGTGTGAGCTGCCTATATATACCCCTCCAATGGGTCATTTCGCCCACTCTTGACACCAGGCAACATCCATACACTCATACTATAGTCAAGAGCCACATTGAGCTTCATCATTCACATACTTGTGTTTTCAATCAATCAAGAAGCAAGATTAAGGACTTGAGTAGAGAGAAGCTAGTGTGCATCCGTTCTTGGTGATCGGTTCTTGCTCAAGTGAAGGCCTTAGCTTGTTACTCTTGGTGATTGGCATCACCTAGGCGATCTTGGTGATCGGGGTGTTTCTCGCGGAGCTTGCCAAGGATTGTGGGAGCCCGGAGAAGAAGATTGTACGTGGCTTGAGCTCCACCACGCCGGGATGGTGAACGGAGACTCTTAGTGAGCGCCCAAGTCTCGGTGACATGGGAGGTGACAAGACTCTTAGTGAGTGTCACAACATGGACTAGGGGTGTGTGCCAACACATCGACACCACGGGAAAAAATCCGGTCGTCTCTTGTCCACTCTCTTTATTCAAGCATTTTCTTTCATGCAATTTACTCATGTGCTTGACTTAGAGATCATAACTTAGCTCTACCTTGCTAGGCTTTACTTTGTTTTTATCTCTCTTAGCTTATGTAGGTAGCTTAGTTATCCGGTTGGTGAATTGGTGCCCTACTAGTATTGCATAGGTTAAGGTTGTTTTACCTTGTTTTAGAAATTGAAAAAGGCCCAATTCACCCCCCCTCTTGGTCCATCGATCCTTACACAATCGGCGTCATGAGGGATTCGTTCAACTCGTTGAACGAATACCTCGTCCGCCTTGGGAGACGTCCGGTGAACGCGCCCCTCGTGGAGAATGTCGCCGGATTAGTCTATGCCATCTTCAGGGTGGCGGAAGTTCTCAAGGAGCTGCCATGAGACTATGTATATCGTAGTTTGTATGTAGCTCCCTTAATATATATATATATATATATATATATATATATATATATATATATATATATATATATATATATATATATATATATATATAGTGTTATGGTATAGTGCTGCACCTGGGTGCATTCTGTATAGAGAATGCACCCATCCTCTTAGTTGCAACTACTATGACCGTTCTAGTAGCAACTGGGCTGTGTCCAGTTGCAATCGGTTCGCGTCCACTTGCAATCGGGTCAGTTCGAGTTGCAACTAGTTCACGTCAGTTGCAATCGGATCTATCCGAGTTGCAACCAGTTCGTGTCCAGTTGCAATCGACACCGATCTGATATGCAATTGATTCGTGTCCAGTTGCAACCAGGTCGGTCTGAGTTGCAACCGGCTACATCAATTGCAATGTGTTCGCACACAGTTGAAATTAGTTCCGCCCAGTTGCAATTGACCTATTCTTTCAATTGCAATTGATGTAGTCTCTTAGTTGCAACTGCAATTAGCATAGTGATGTAGTCTCTTAGCTACTAGCCAAGTTGCAATTGTAACGTAGCTATGCTAGCAACTCTTAGTATAGTGATGTTGCAATTACATACTTGAAAAAAAAGTTCATCAAATATAGTCTTCATGGATCTCGTTTTGTTAAGCACATTTTTTCCAACGACCTGATGCAAACAGATCTGAAATTGAAGCTACGATTTAAGAGATATTGCATTTTTCGATCCGAATCAATAAAAGATTCTCTGCATGTATGCTTCCTGGTGAGTGGTGGGATTGAGTTGTAGTTGGTTGGCGAGACCGGCGGAGGGTATGTGCATTTGCTATAGCAAATGTACCTTATATATATATATATATATATATATATATATATATATATATATATATATATATATATATATATATGATGAACTACTTTTGCCTTGTTATATATATCGCAATAATTTGTGTATTGTTTCCTCACAATTTTCATCCTTTTGTTAGAATGTATACGACTGCGGCGACGTTTGAATTGTTTGACACAAACGGCTAAGTTTCAGGGCACATGTGCACTGGTATGAAAGGGCATACACATAGGTGACGAACTATATACGTAATGCGTCACCTTTCTAGGACCATAGGTTAAGCACATCACAAGACGCGGAGAGATGCAAAGTAAAGGCCGTCACCTCTGCTGCTTAGTTCCTTGACCATCACCTTTGTATGAAATATAGGTGACGGGCGAAGATTGTAGCCCGTCACCTGTATCTATCATCTCTCAAAGGTGACGGCCCACATTTCTAGTGAGTCCTAGCGCAGCCCCAAACTAGTCCAAGGTGATGCGTGGAGATAAAACTCGTCACCTTTACTGGAGGGATGACGGCCGACAACTAAGTCACCTTGTGCGCGTCACTATAGGTCATTTTTTACGTAGTGAATAACTGTAGTAAGTAGTGCGAGAGAAGTAGATCCAGGACACCATAAATCTTGGAGTCCAGCATGAACAAAATATCCTACTTCAATTGCAAGCCCCAGCTCCAGCGGAAAGGGTCTTGCCCCTGAGAAGGTAGGGAGGAGCTGCCTTGGGCCCACATGGCAGTGGCACAAAGTTAGAGGAGCCAATGGTAGAGGATCTCAATCTGGGTTGGTGACGGGGTGACCATGTGTGCGAAGCGGAAGCAACTCTTCTGCAGTACTGCCCATTCACTGACGTGTGGGGCCGAGCCCATGCGTCAGTGACTCAACTGTAGAGGGGCAGTACTGCAGGGCATCCTTGCGGGTGCGAAGCATAAAGTGGTGTGCATTGGTGCATGACTGTAGCTTTGTCGCAAACAAATCTTTTTTTAATCAAATGATGAAAAAACGGAGAAGCAAAGATACAAGGCAAACAAGTTGAACTATGATAACAGTGGACATCGAAGAATAGGAGCTCTCAAGTCTCAACATGATAAGAACTGAAGAGAATAGATGCTCAATTCTCAATTCAAACCTAAAACAAAATTCTAATAATTATTAAGTTAGGCGGTATACATTAAACCATTCAACTATATCTTTTTCTAAAATAAGCTGTAACTAGAACTCTAAAATAATGATGTACTTCTACATCACGAGTCAAAACAAAGAACTATATTCCTGTTCAATATGTATAACTCTTTATATTACTTTTAGTACAACATAAATGTCAATAAATAATTTTCTATGCATTTTTTCTCTCACCTGAATTCATGTTAAAAAATCACCGTATAATATACTGGTGAAAAAAAAAGACAGAATATCTTTGCTTTGTCCGTTAGGACAAAACAATTATAGTGACAAGGCTAAATAAAATTGCCCACATACATTTATTTTGAAGCAAGAAAACTAAAATGTTGGCGTATACTACCCGCACTATTTGCGTGGGCCACCTTACTAGTCCTGCATTATTTAACGATTATTCTTATTTAAATGGCGCTAGTATTAGTTTCTCGATGAACGATCGATGGTGACATTTGCAGACAGTCCATTAAAAGAAGAAGAAGAAGAAGAAGAAGAAGAAGATTTGCAGCCAGGCCCAGGCGTCACAAACTCATAATAGCAGGGCACACGCCCTTTCAATGGTTCAATTGTTCACTGGTTCCTGAATTAGCATGGGCTCTGTTGGCCTAGGGCCCTAGTTTATAACTGGTGGGTTAATTAGTATAACCAATTGTATGGGTGGATTACTGGCTACGCTCCTTGGCTATGATCCTTGGCAGTTACTGAAACTGATTTGTCACCTGCCTGTCTGACAGAGAAGCCGGGAGAAAGATTCAGAGACCATGATGTTAGATTTAGCCAAACTTAAACATTAGAGGCATATAACCCAGGAACTTTACATAACCTAGTTCATGACAGATCAATCTAATGCGGAAAATGGTAGATCATTATACCAGCGTTAGCAGTTGAAGCAGCCATTACTGCCTCCTCAGTTGATGACGCCCGAAGGCGTTCTTGTTGATGTAGATGCGTGAGCAGGGTAGCGGCAGCCTTTCGGACACCAACGACACTGCCCTTGAGGGATTGGCCTTCTAAACCCCTCCAGTGCCCTTAGCGATCAGACTTAGTAGCTAGGGTTTTGCTAATGACGTGTGATTAAGGTGCTAACCACGACTTATATTTATAGGCACTGTGGGGCTGGGGGCCAGCCTCTGGAAACAGGCCTAATGGGCCTGCTGATCACAGCCCATTAGAGTTTTGTCATTAGGTTTCCTTAATCGTGTTTAGGTGGTTTAAACGCTTTCCTTAACAGTGAAAATCACATATTATCTTATATAAATATTTATTTCCAACACATGATTCTAGTTCTATATATAATCATGTATTTTATTCCACTGATTCAATATATTGCTTAATTGCATTATTATTGGATCGTATACATAACACGCTTGTTATTGTGTGACGATCTCTGCCTTAGCTTTATCGCAGTCCAAGTTGTGAAGACTGCCATGCCAGCTGATCTGAGCTAGCTGCCGAAGGGCCTCTGGTTGTAGCAGTCCAAGTTGGCCCCATAGCTGACCCCGAGCAAGTCGCAGTAGCGCTTGTAGAATCCGATCCGGTCCGCGACGCTGCTATCAGCGCCGTGGCCACACTCGATCCCACCATTGATGATGTTGGTGATGACCCCATACCCGGGCACCCTCCCGGCCGCCTGGTCGGCGCTGGAGGGGCTCCACTGCCCGGTCACTACGGCGTGGCACGACGGCTTGGGAGACTGCGCCGTCATCCAGAACCACACCGCCGTCTTGAACGACACCACGGCGTCGCTGGCCACCAGGTCCGGGTTGCCCAGGAGGTCCTGGCTGATGGCCTGGCCCGCGGGGCCGTAGTTGTAGTTCCACGAGATCTGGATGGGGCCACGGCCGTAGTACTGCTTGCCGGCGGCGCAGGGCCACTGCGAGCTCGGCTGGCAGTAGGACGACGACGGGCTCTGCTCCTGCTTGAAGCAGTAGCCCCAGGCGTAGGGTCCGTCGGGCGCCGTCGCCCACCCGCCGGTCGTCTCGTGTGACGTCTGGGCCAGGAACGCCGCGAGCTCCCGCTTCTGGGTCTCCAGGCTGCCCGTCGTGCCGAACCCCGGGAAGGCGCTCGCCGCCGCGACGAAGGCGTCGTACGTGTAGAAGCCCCGGGCAGGGCACGCGTTGTCGTTGCGGTGGAGGAGCATCTGGTCGAACAGCGAACGCGAGATGATGGACTCGACGCCGCCGCCGCTCGGTGGGCTGCCGCCGCCGCTCGGTGGGCTGCCGCCGCCGCACTGGCTCTGGCAGCCGTTGGTGCAGTAGTCGGAGGTGGAGCCGCACCAGCCCCACTTGCTGCAGCAGAGGCCGTTGGGGCAGAGAGCCCCGTTGGCCTGCGACCCGCACTGCTCGGCGCGCGCGGAAGCCGCCAAGGCAGTGGCCAACATGGCCACTAACGCCACTGCTCTCATCATGTCGTCTATCTGCTGTGCTGGTGGTAGCTGTTTTGTGTGCCAGAAGCCGTGGGCGCGCATGGCCTTTTATAGGTGTCTCGATCATGGCAGTGTGTGCACAAGTTCACACGTACAGTGGAGAGATAAGGGATAGTGGTCAACTCTAGGAATAGTAGTCGTACTGGATTGATCTTATTATCTTATTGATGAAACGGAGGTGGGCTGCTAAATGAACCAAGACCACGCATGAAAATGCATTCTTTTTTAACATTTGCATCTAATGCTGAGTCTTCAACTTAATAACACACTTTGCATTATGAGATCGAATTCTGAACTCAACACACAGGCATTTGTATTTATGTATTTTTTATATTTTGTTCAGTGGTAATCATAAGGCGCTCAACGTCGGTAAAAACTTCATCAATCTCATGAAATACCTGTTGCCGCACAAATTTGCTTGCCTGCCTATCCTATCTATATGTTATCGTACATATTACGTTCATGTGATCGATTTATTAGGGTATACATGCATAACTTGTGTGTCTCCATAAGGATATGCGTGAGGGCACATGTACTTTGTAGATGCTTGTAAGTATAATGCATGGGTGTATGCAATAGTCTATGCTTTGCATGTACTTGTTTTGAGAAAAGCAATAGGATTGTACTGGTACTGTACACGCATGCATCTCGAAGAACAAGGCTGCAAAACGGGGAGACGACCTAGTATAGTTGTTAACTGATCAATGAGTCGTGGAAGGCGGTTAGCCACACACGTACAGGTAGCGGCACATCACATCACATGGCATCACAACGAGTACATTGGTGTAGTCTAATAGGCCATCCCATGCATTGCCACGTCATCTTAAGACGACATAATAGACAACCCATATAAGCCGTATCATAGAAAATGCATAACCCTTTAATTTATGTATAGAAAAAAAATATTATGAGTTGCATTGCAACAACAACTCGTACAATTGTGAGAAATAATAGTCTCGTAATCTTAAATTTTAGACTGAATCACTTGCCTCGTGAAACAAACTAGCTTGGTCTCTCTGCTCTCTTTCACCGCCACCATATAAGAAATTCTATATAAACCTGCATGGGACGATTTATGAAACTGCTGATGTAGAAATATACTTGACCTTATCGCGCATGGAAATTAGGCAGCACGCAGCATGCAGCGAGCAGGATCATGCATCGGAGGTATCGTGTCTCCGGTACGTCTCTCTCGGCTACTTGTATACACTTGCCTACTACAGTATCTACGACTGGCAATGCTGCCAAGTCAGAATCAGTTGTGGCTGGTCAAATTTGACTTGTCACTTTGCATGACGCGCGTGGCACTACTCCATCATCCAGCCTGTCTCTGCGGGCATGCGTCTACGATCTACGGCAGTGCATACACACGCAACATTAGCAAGTCGTATAGGTGTACGTGTCAGACCCGGGGCAATGGGACTGCTCACAGGCGTGGAGTATTCTAGAATAAGGGATAGCGCATGATATGTATCTTATCCAATTATAACTACTCGTACAGAAGTAGGACTAGTCGAATAGAAGGAAATTACTCGATAGACATGGGGAAGGCCTCCTTGCGTAGTATTCGACTGGCATTTCCATATAACCCTGTCCCCCCAGACTATATAAGGGAGGGCAGGGACCCTTGAAACAGAGGCAACCAACATCAGCATCTAAGGCAATACAAACAACACACAAGACGTAGGGTATTACGTATCTCGCGGTCCGAACCTATCTAAAGCTTTGTGTTCCTTGCACCATCGGTTCCAGATCTCGACGAAACCCTACCGACAACCCTACTGCTTGGGGTATCCCTGAGCAGGCTTGGCGGCTAAACACCGACAGCTGGCGCGCCAGGTCAGGGTATTCGTCAAGGTCAACTCGGCGAATTCGATGGCCAACTTCAACTTCAACTGCGCGGTGCTCGATCGCGGCACCATCTTCGTCTTTGGCTCCTGGATCTGCGTCGCCAATGGCTCGGGTGGTTTCGACAGCCACCTAGCCAACCCCAAGGAGCCGGAGGCGTCCCCGATGAGAAGAAGCGTCGCTGCTGACAAACGCACTGCTAATCTCGGCGACATGCTGCTCCCTGACCTCGCCAAGGAGATCGAGGAAAAACTCGTTTTCAACATGAGTTCCACTCGCTCTCCGATCAATCTTAGATCGGTTCCGATCTAAGATTCATCGCGTTCAACCCACCTTCGGGTTACGCAATGCATCTTCTATCTACTAGAAGATGCTTAGATCCATCTACTACACATGGGAGGTAGACTTGGACGACCAATGCTACGTCAAGGACGAAGGTGCCACCACTGGCCGGAAGGCTCCCGTTTTCGACACCTACTCAGACTCAATGATGGCATCGAATCATCTTCGAACGACAATCTGGATCTGATCTTTGCTGCCACATCACAACTCCGAGCTAAGTTCTGGAGAGGCTCCCAGCCCGCAGAACCACCCGACTGCTCACGAGTAGTGGCAAGCATCGAGGATTTACCATACCAACATGGTAGACCTCTCTCTCCTATTCAGGAGGGAAGATCAGGAGAAACTGTCCTCGTCGATTCCAGCTCAGGACTCGACAGCTACTCTCCAGAGCGCCACATCTTCATGGCCACGATCAACGCACATGAAGGCGATGTCAACGCTCAAAGCAGTGGCGGAGCTCGCCCAAAATTCTAGCTGGGGCAGCCTGGAAAGGCAAGTTCGCCGCCTCACCTGTCGTCGTCGGCGTCGCCGCCTCGCCGGAAGCTTGCCTGCGGCGCTGTGCCAGCGCGCACCGGTGGTGGGTGGCAGCGCGGGCGCACAGTGGCGGAGCGCTGCGGCAGGGGGCGGCGGCGTGGCGCGGTGCACACCGGCAATGCGTGATGGCATGGAGGCGGAGCGCTGCGTTGGCTCGCTGGCATCGCTGCGACCTCCCCCACCAATTCCTCCTCCATCAAAGCAGCCTCCCGCCGGCGCTTGGGGCGATGCCGCGCAGCTCGGGGTCGGACGGACGGGGCGCCTCTGGCCGGGGCTGCGGGGCGGCTGCAGGCCTACAGCTCGACGAGACAACGCTCCAGTGGAGGTAGCGGGCGGCGTGGTGGCAAGCTACGCCACTGCGGAGGCCGGACCGCGGAAGGTGCGGCGCCGCCGCGGATCGGCGGATGTGAGTGGGGCTGCGGAGAATAAGGGATTTGGCCTTTGGGAACTAGTTCCAGTTGGACTTGGGCCGGCTCATTGGGCTAACTGGGCTTCCTTCTCTTCCTATCACGGAGCGGAGGATATGACGGCCGTCGCCGCCAGTTCTGACCGCCGCGACGCCGTGCTCCATGCTCGCCGGCTCACCAGAAAGGAGGAAGACAAGAAGCTTCTAGTGGAGCTACTCTGGCGGTAGGTGGGGCAGCTGCCCCACCATGCCGCATGGGGAGCTCCGCCTCTGGCTCAAAGCCAACGTGATCCCAATGCGACAGTCGGTCAGATCTCCAACAACGATCTGATGGTAGACGCTCCCCAAGATGAAGATGATGCCAGAAGAGCTGCCAGGAGGAAGAACGAGAGGAGGGCCCAGCGTAGACTGCGTGCAGCCGAACACGCACGCCAACCTCCTATTTCGCCTCGCAACTTGAATGACGAGTTTGCCGCTGTGGGGGACCCCATCTTTGATACCCCCATAGCAACCATGACCGAAGCTACTCTCCGTCTCATGCAACTTCCACGGAATCCAGAGATGGATCGAGTAATTCAGCACGCAAGGACAGCCATCACCTAGCTAGAAAGGCAAAATCCATTGTCTTCGCTGCATCGCTCAGGATCTAGGGCAGCAAAGCTCTGCTGCCGCCCAAGGCAGTCGTACCCCAGGCGGGGATGCCAATCGGTAGCATCCTCGACATCAACAACCACCTCATGCTCCGCGTCAAGAAGAACAAGAAGTCGCTGGCCCCAGCGACCAAGAGGTGGGCGTTGTGACAGAACCGTCTAAATTAAACCGGCTTAAGTGCGCTAACTATCATCTTAAGTGTTAATCAAGTAAACACGCACTTAAAACGGTGTAATCCGGCAGCCTGTTGGTTAAGGATCGAAAACACTGGAAGTCTCGCACGAAGACGAGCACAGATGATTACAAGCAGATAGAAGTTCTCAAATTTAATTTACAATGCGGAGTTTTACAAACAAGTTTACGTGAAATATCAAAGTTCAAAATGCAGCGGAAATTAAATAAAAGTTTAGTTTAGAAAAACAACGATTACTACGATGACGTAAGGACTTCACATCGTGCCCACCAATGTGAATCCTGGTTAGCTCCAACCAGCAGCCGCTACCTGAAAACAGGATAACAACAAACCCTGAGTATACTAATACTCAGCAAGACTTACCCGACACGGGTACACTTAGCCTAATATCTAGACATGCAAAGTTTTTTGGCTCTGGAGTTTGTTTTGCTGAAAGGCTACTAATACTAGATCCTTACTTTCAATATTTTAGCACAATTTAAGTTTATCAAGTACCAACTAGATTTGCCTGACATCTAAAGCAAGCATGGTTGATCACATAAATTTTTACAGAGTACCAGAACATATCTCATCATACTTCTCTTCTCATTTTCAATTTTTTACTACGATGTGACAAAGTGACCAAGGTTCTCTTAACCGAGAGAGACGGCGAATCGATCCGATTTAACCTTGCAAGGTGGACCTAACTCACACGACACGTGTAGCCACGCCGGACCACATATGTCAACCGTTCCCATCATTACCCCGACGTCTGAATCACGCCTGCCAAAACCCGGGTGAAGGGTCCCTCACAGCGAACTCCCAGAGAACTAGGAGGCGACATACACTCCAACACCCGCCATCATCCCACTCCCAGAGTAGCAGGTCGCGATTCAAAGTATTGTTGCAAATCAGGTATTTAGCTTACCGGTTTCGACTACCTCCTACTTCCGGCATGTGGTTAGTACTGTTCAAACTCGGTCAACACTGCCAACAACGGTACGGTCCTCAATCGACACAGGCGGAAGCTACTTTCCATACATTCCATATCCATAATCCAATTTCTCTCCGCCCGGTCTCCATTTTTCTTTCTCACAGATTCATTCTCAAACCACTTTGCCCTAAGTAACCAGAACCTATAGCTCGCGAGTGACAGGAATCACTCGACTTCTACCGAGCCCTAATTAAGCATAGCAGTACTAACGACCTGCACACTAGTAGAGTAACTGAGGAAACCTAGGGATCATGCATCTACGGTTCCAATCAACTCCTAGAAACGGAAATGCACAATAATTATATAATAAACATCGAATACTGAAATTAAGGGTTATGCTCCGGGGCTTGCCTGGAGTTAACACTAAGTCAGTGTTAATGCTATCAAGGCCTTGGGCCAGCTTTTCCAGCCTTGGGCTGGCCTTGTTACTCCTTCCCCTGCCGGTCCTGGGATCCCTGCTGCTCCAGAGTGTCCACTACGACGTCAGATACACGGTTTCTACATGAATGCAATAGTGCAATGCAAATCAGTATGAATACTTGCATAATATTTTCCATACATGCACAAAAATAACCGGGTGCAAGCTGATGATGATCCAATTTTATTTGTTTCGTGTCTGAAGTATTTACTTCCTAAACTCCTCCTTCATACAAGTTAATGGCATTCATATGTTTCACAAAAACATCTCATTAAAGAAGCAAGCTAGCTAGCTAACTAGCTAGCTATCAGTTTATGCTAATGGCACCGGTAAGAAGTTTGATTATTTTACTGCACATATGCACACATGCCATGCTAGCACTGTTTTGAACTGAACCAAATATGATGCATACTGAAAAGGATTGAATGCATAAACGCAAGGTGCTAACAGTGAAACAACAGGTGTGGCCGGGTTATGGTGACCTTGCTCAGATTTCCTATTTCACAACACTCTAGCAACCCAGCTGTCGTGAGTACTAATGCTTCTACTGATAGCAGTGGCTTCCTATTCATTTATTATCTGCACGAAAAGACTACCTAGTTATACTCTTTTACTCAAGAACTCTCGTCAGTAATCTGCACATGAGAAAAGGATTGCAAGAGCTGCTGCCGAAGCTACATTCATGGTTATTGGGAGACAGCACAAGAGCCGGGGCGACCACGAGTCAAGGACTGAATGGACTATGCATAAATGATTTATACACAAACGATTTCAAATGGCTCTCATTCTATTTCCTCAGTAGAAAATTAGCTGTACAGGAGGAGCACGAAACAGCCAAAGCTGACTGCTTGCTCTTTGGAGTTTCGTACAATCACATTCCTATTTGACTAGCTTAGGACACTTGAACTAATTGGAGTACAGAAAAAGAACTCTGACCACATTTTAACATGGTTCATTACAATAGGTAATTGTTCTGGATGGATCATGTTTCTAGGAGGCTAACGAGTCTGCTCTTTTAATTTCTTTCATTCAAGGAACAATGGATTAGCCATGCATCTAACAAGTGAGATATTTACAAGAGAGAAGAAAAAAAAATGTCTGAAGAGGCCAACAACATTTCAGAAGCACTCTTATTTGACTGTGAAGCACAAAACTGATGAATTAGATTACTTCCAAGAATGCTAAATCATAGTGACTTCAGTCTGAAACAACAAATCAACAAACACGCACTTGTCAGTGAAGTCACAAGTAGGCCAACAGAAAAGAGTTCATAATTTTGGGAGCTACGATTATGTTAATATGGAGGTCACTAGATCTAAAATATACAAGTACTAACATGCGTCACTAATTAACTAGCTTGTACTGTTCCTCTCTTTCACTAGTCGCAGGAACAGGGACAGAGAGAGAGGAAGGAAATAGACCTGTTGCCTACTGAAGTGCTGGGAAGGAGCACCAGCACATGGAGGAGCCACCGTGTAGGAGCATCTTGTGCTGCAGGGACCGGAGTGCTAGATACACAGGCATAGGTAGTGGTACCCCTGGTGGCCGGGAAGATAGAGTTCACCAGCAAGGTGACTGGCAGCTGCCATGAGGTGCCCAGCGGCCACGAGATGTGGAACTGCAGCCGCATCGGTGGCCGGAGCTGCCTTCATAGGCGAGCAAGGAGGAGAGGAAGGGGTGGGGAAGGCTTGGGCGCGCGGAATCGGAGAGGGAGGTGGTGTGGCCGACGGATTTGGCCGGCTGACATTGAGCTGCTCGAGCTCGGTCAGTGGGAGCTAGAGGAAGAAGAAAAGGGGCCGAGCTAGGGAGACGAGGAAGAGAGCAGGCGGCCGGCTTGGGATAAGGATGAGGACGACGCAAGGACGAGCGAGCAGACGACGGCATGGGCAGGCAGCCGGGTGGCGAGCTGCAAGAGGACCGACGGCGAACGGAGTGAGGGAGAGGGAAAAAGAGAGAGTAGAGAGAAAAATGATTCAACAAAACTTAGCTCGATTTTGACCGCCCAAAACTAAAAATTTCATATAGAAACTCGAAAAATTCCAAGAATGAAAGTTGTTCAAAATTTGATTTCCTCCAACTTTTGTTTTAGACAAAACTTCATTTGAAGCTCAAATCATGGTTTAAAATTTGAAATTTTGAAACCAAAACATTAATGTACTATTCAAAGCAAAACTAAAGATTTTCTTCAAATTTTGTGCTGAAACTTGAAAAACCATAAACACGAAAGTTTTTCACCATTCCAAACTCTACAACTTTATTTTAAGGCAAAAGTTTATTTGAGCAAGAATTTAAAAGTTATTTTTAAAGTATGTTTCATTGGATTTGAAAACTAGTCATAATTTCATGTGTTAACAACTAGCAAAAATGCAATTAAATGATTTTATGCATGCAAGGTTAGTGTTAATGACGATCTCAAATACACGATTAACCAAAACTACAGGTGATTAACACCTGGGGTGTTACAGACGTCCAAGAGGAAATCAACAACAGCCGCGACAATCTCAGCCAGCCGCAGAAGATCGGCCACCCTGAGGTCATGATCATGGTTACGATCACGATCGCCACTGCAACTCGCGTGGTCACACCAATCCGGGACTCGACCACACCAATCCGGGACTCGACGCACGCGCCATAATCAACGCGAGGTGGCAAGGTCGCCTCCTCGACAGCTCCGATTGGTTCCCGGCCCTCAGCAGCACTTTCGCATACGCATAGTACCCGAAAGAGTTTAAGCCGACCAACCTCCACAAGTACGATGGTAAGCAAGATCCAATCCAATGGTTACGATTATACTCGACTGCCATCGATGTTGCAGGAGGAGATACGATCTCGAAGGCTCTCTACTTCCCGATAGCCCTAGAGCCAGCTCCTCTCACATGGCTCGAGAGCCTGAAAGCCGACACCATCCACTCCTGGGACGACCTCAAGAGAGTCTTCATCGACAACTTCCAGGGCTCCATGCACAGGGTACCGACTCGACACGACCTCTCGCTATACAAATAGGAGGATGGTGAGAGCCTGAGGTCGTACGTGAGGCGCTTCTTCAATACACGCACCACCATCGCCAACATCTCCGATGAAGACATCATCGACTACTTCCACAATGGCATCGCCACGCAGACTCTCTACCGTGATTTTGGGCGCAATCGCCCCAACACAGTTGTCAAGCTCCGTGACATGATGCAGCGGTGGGCCAACGAAAGAGAAGCAGGAGCGCGATCACTTCCCTCGCTACAACAATGACAACAACGGGAGGCGAAACAATGATTGCGCCAATGACAGAAGCCAGCGGGACCCTATTCACAAGAGCAAGCCAAACGATGTCATCGGGGCCATAGAGCGCAACCCGTGAGGCAAGAAGAAAGGCAATTAGCAGGACCAGTTCAACAAGATCCTGCACAAGAGGTGCCCGATGCATCCCAAGGGCAACCACTCCTTGTTCGAGTACATCATCATCTGCAAGTCCCTCAATGCCCAATCCCTGGAGGCACCGGGAACAAGCCGAACAAGGAGGATGAAGATGATGACAAGCAAGGACCAGAGGGTTTCCAACAACCCGCCAACGTGGTTAATGTCATCTTCGGTGGAGATTCAAGCTTCTCCAAGCGCGCGCAGAAACTCCTCTTGCGCGAGATTCTCTCAGTTGAGCCAGCGGTACAGCCACTGAAGTACAGCGAGGTCCCGATCGCCTTTTGCAGGGAGGATCAGTGGACCAGCTTCTCTGAGTTGACAAAGTTCCCGCTCGTCTTGGATCCTATCGTACAAGGCTCAAAACTCACTCGAGTACTCATCGATGGTGGAAGCGGGCTCAACCTGATTTTCGCGAGTAAACTCTGAGGAAGATGGGGCTCAATTACACAAGCATGCTTACTCCAAGCAAGGCCCCATTCTATAGCATTGTCCCTGGGAACTCCTCTACACCAATTGGATCGGTGACCCTCCCTGTCACCTTTGGTACGGAGCAAAATTTCCGGACGGAGCACATCAAGTTCGAAGTAGCCGACTTCGAATCCTCTTACCATGCCATCCTGGGAAGACCGGCTTTGGCAAAATTCATGGTTGTTCCTAACTATGTCTACCTGCTACTCAAGATGCCAGGCAAGACAGGGGTGCTCACCCTCCGAGGAGACCTGTTGAAGTCATGCGAATGTGATAGGGAGGCAATCGACTACGCCTCCAACATCTGCATCCCGAGCACTGCAAGCAAAGTACTTGCTGCAGCAAAGGAGCTCTCTTTGTATAAAGACTTGATACCAACTAAGAAGTCAAGCCAGTCCTCCATCAAGCTAGTAAGCGACATCAGCACAAAGACCATCTAGTTGCACGAAGGAGACTCTTCCAAGACTGCCATAATCAGCACAGGGCTGGGTGACAAATAGGAACTCGAGCTCGTCAACTTCCTTAGGGTCAACCGAGACGTATTCACATGGAAACCAGCAGATATGCCAGGGGTGCCCAAAGAGTTGATTGAGCATGCCCTAAAAGTCGACCCCAAAGCTACTCCCAAGAAGCAACGTCTACGATGGTTCTCAACAGACAAGCGTGAAGCCATCAAGAAAGTGTTAGCCAAACTACTCGCAGCTGGTTTTATCAAAATATGTGATTTGTGGAGGCAAATATGTGATTTGTGGGGCTGTGGCGATACCTTGATTGCTCTGCCTAACGAAAGGATGGAGATGTCTTACCTGCTGGATTATCAGCTTACACTTACTGAAATCTAACTGCAGACTGCTTGTTAATAACGAATAGTTTGATAGATTTTCACATTGTTGTCAAAAAAGAGAAATGAACAGTGCATGTAACAATCAGTTGTTAAGTATAGTATTGATCCGACTTATGTCCGGCTTGTTTTAGAATTCTTTCCATGTGACCCTTCGCATCTCCGACCTACTTTCTCGTGCTAGCGTTCTTAGCCAACTTGTTTTATCTTGTGTATCTTCACTTAGAACCCCTGTGTAACATCCCAGAAATTTTGATGCTTGAAAAATGTGGATTTCAAAGAATCTTTGTTTGAATTGTGTGAGCCATGAAATGCTATTTACAATTTAAGGCTAATTTGCTCCTTCCTAGAATCTCTAGTAAATAAAATGTGTGCATTAAAAATTATTTAATCAGATCATGATCATGCATGAATGAGTTGATTCTTATTTGAATTTATTTGGATCTTTGTGTGGGATTTAAATTTGAATTGGATTCAAATTTAAATCAAATGCTTGCTAACCTAATCTAACATCTAACCCAGCCTGCTAACTAGCACGCTTAGGCCCTAATCCACCTACTTCCCTGTGCAGCACGAGAGGCCCAGCCTCCCAGCTGTTCACGTGGGAACAAAGAGACCAGCTCGGCCCAGGGCCTGGTTTCATTTCCTTTCCGTCCGCGCAAACCCAGATACCGACCGGCCCAACAACCCAGCCAGCCCAAAGCTGCTCTCTCTCTCACCCGCTTCCTAATCCGCTCACCCTTTCTCTCTCGCCGACGGGCGGGGCCCGCTCGTCAGCCACCTCTCTTTCCCTTCCCCTTTCCCTTTCTTCTTCCTTCCCCACGACGCCTCATGCCCACGCGCGCGCACCTCGCCTCTGCCAGCTCCGCGCAGCGCCACTGCAACGGGATGGAGGCAGGCGCTCCTGCAGGCTAAGCCTGCTAATGGGTTAGGTTGAAATGTGTTTTATGGGGTGGGTTTTGAAATAGAGTGTATTTGGATGAGTTAAAATGTGTTGTATTAGTTAATGGGGTGGGTCAGGACGGGTTCTATATAAATACGGGTTGAGGCGGGTTGGCGTGGGTTGAAATTGATACTTTTTACAAAATAATATAACTATATATAAATGTGGGTCCCACGTGAGAGCTGGACTCTAAAATTAAAACCACGTGTTTATATCAGAAAATTTTATCGAAATTGATTGGATTTTGTTGGAGATGACTCAGTACGACTGGCAGCTATTTTTTGCAAAGCAGTGTGGCTAGAACTACCTATGGGCCCCACATGAAGAGCCGGACCCTGGAATTAAAACATCGCGTTCACACTATAAAATTTTATCGAAATTGACTGAAATTTGTTGGAGATGACTCAGTACGACTGGCAGCTACTCTGTGCAAAGCAGCGTGGCTAGAACTACACGTGGGCTCCACATCAAGAGCCGGACCCTAGAATTAAAATCTCGCGTTCACACTATAAAATTTTATCAAAATTGACTGAAATTTTTAGAGATGAGTCAATATGACTAACAGATACTCTGTGCAAAGTAGTGTTGCTAGACATATATGTGGTCCCCACATTAAATATAAAACCACTAAATTCCTCTACATAGTAGAACCCATGGGTTTTTATGGATTACCCACTTGTAATGGGGCGGGTTGGTTAGAGTTGAGAAATTAATTAATTGGGTTGGGTGGGGTTGGGTATCTAAATATATTAATTTTGGGTGGGGTTGGGTATGGTGCGGGTTCCAACCCATTAGCAGGGCTACTGCAGGCGGCCTGCACACCACCTGCGACGCCCACCTATTTAGGCCCCGTTTGGTTTCATTGCACTACTCGCGCTACAAAAAAAATTTGCATGCATGAAGAAATACTAAACAAAATTTATTTGTAAAACTTTTCACATATGAGTGGAATTTTGCGCGATGAATCTAATGACGGTAATTAATTCATGATTGACTACAGTAATTCTACAGTAAATATTTTCTAATCATGCGGTCAAATGCCTCATTAAATTCATCTCATAAAGTAGCGCAGGAATTGTGGAATTAATTTTGCAAACTGCTTTTATTTAATATCTCTAATTAATAGTCAACGTTGCTACAGTTCTAGTATAGCACAAATCAATCAGGAACTCTAATTATCGTGTCCCACACGAGCCTGCTATCCTATGCAGGGAAGCCCGCTTGCTCTGCTGAGTGTTGCTCCTATGCAGCAGGAAGTAGCAGGTCAGGTAGGCGCCTGCAGCTGCACGCAAGGCAAATTACGGGGTGTTTAGTTGGTGAAAAAATTTTGAGTTTGAGCACATCTCGTTGTTACTTGACAATTAATGTTCAATCATAAATTAATTAGCATAATTAGATTCATCTCGTATAAATCAGTTAGACTGTGTAATTAATTATTTTTTTCAACTGTATTTAATCCTCCATTCATGTGTTTCACAAACTTTTTTCGGAACTAAACGCTGCCTTACATGCACGACGAATCAATAATGCCAAAGCGAGCACAGTTCTGTTAGAGAAATGTCGATACATCTGACGCCAAAGCAAAGCAGCTTATATGTCTGAATTTCCAATAACATCACAAGACCGCTAAAGAGATATCTGAACCATAGTTCCAATTGATTCTTCATAATCTTAACAAAATCCATAAAAAGTTATTGCATTTACATCACAGAGATGAGCTTGCTTCAAAGATGAGCAGAGTCTTGTTTATCTTGCTTCAGAGAATCTAAACAGACCATATTACATCTCAGCTTGACATATTACAAATTAGAGTCCACTTGTCAATATAGGCAGCCATAATCTCAGCTAGGAAGAATTGCAACTTCAACTCTCGGTCATAACGCACAACAGCAAAAAAAAACTAAGAAGAACAAGGTCAAGACATGCATAGGTCAGGCGATGGATTTCATCAGAGATGAGTGGCGTTCTGTTTCTCCAGACATCTTCAAAGATGAGTCCCAAAATTTTCTCATGGTCTCCTCCTATTTTACACTGTTGTTCTGAAAGCAATAGAAAAAATGTCACGACCTAGCATGGTACTAGCAACAACAACAATCATGCCACACGTGATGCCGTGCCCACGTGTCGGCTTATTTTTTTTTGTTTCTCCCCAATTTCTCTCTTTCTTTCCCTCTTTCTCTCTCGCCCAGGGCGGCAGGGCCCAGGCCGATGCCGTGCTCGTCGTCGCCTCCGGCCTGCCCCGACGTGGCTGCTGCACGTGGCGTCCGCAGCGGCGGACCAGGCCTCGTCCTCGTCCAAGGGCAGCGGCCGCGTGCTCACGGCCGGCACAATCAACATGGACACGGGCGCCACCGACGCGGGCGGCGGGGGCGGCAATAATGCCGCCGACCACCAGGGCCTTGCGGACGTGCACGCGCAACCGGCGGAGTTGGTCCTTCGCTGCGAGTAGGCGCACTGCGAGTTTGCGAGGAGGTGGCCACAGGATTGTAGCAAGGCGGCGTGGCGGGCGCCGGTGCTGGCCGGGAGAACGGCGACGGGAGAGCGCGGCACACTAGGCGCCAGCGCCGGTAGATTCGATGAGCCGTGGACGGGGCTTGACACCGTGGTGTTGGGGGCGGAGGAGCATGGGACGGATGGTGCAGGGCGGAGGCAGCCATGAAGGAGGAGCACAAGCAGCTTGTGCGTGTACAATTTGTGGAGGCTGTTGGCCTGTAGGACCACTATTTGCCGGAAACTCATCGATTCAGGGAAGGACATGTCAAATCGGGGTGCTAGCTCATCGATCTGTGCCCCCTATAGCTGAATCGAGCAGACCTTGGCCCTCCGCATGGAGGAGATCAGGCGCATACAGCTCGAGCTCACCCTCCATGGCCATGCTTCCATCTTACCGAGTTGCAGATTGGAGGTGAGGGGCGGAGAGCAGAGCAGCTCGGGAGAGAAGGAAGCTGGGGCGTCTCCGCTTCAGGCGACACACCTAGCACCGCGCCGGCGGCATGGATGCCGCTATGGGGAAGGGGCGCGACGGAGGGCGAGGACGGGCAGGAGCCGAGAGGAAGAGGCACTTGATGGGCGGGGCTGGCGCCTTGCTGCGCCGCCTGGGCAAGAGAGTGGAGAGATGAGGAAGAAATAGAGAAATAGGAGAGAAGATAAATAATAAAAACTGACATGTGGACTCTACTGCTATGTGTCAGCATGTTACCAAAACCATCCAGCAAAATCACCAGATGGCTAAATGTGAACGGTTTTGATACTTGAATAGTAAAAAATACTCGGTTTTGGAGTTGCATGGCCAAAATCAAACTCAGATGATAGTTTGATGGTCAAAAATGGACTTTTTTTCAATTTAGAAAGATAGCCATTTTCAGGTAAGAGCTATGCATGCTGGGCAAATTCTTCAACAACGATACAAGAAAAACAGGATGATGACCAAAACTAATAATTCAGAAAGGTATAAACAATTAATAAATTGGTAGCAAACTGAATAATCTTTCTATTGGACATATCCTAGACCTAGCACATATCTCCACTACGGGGGAAGTTAAGAATCTGGCCTACAGAAGATTTAGAGCTAGTTCAATTGTACAAAGTTGAAGGCAAAATTCTCAAATAAGAAACAAAATTTTACAGAGTGACAATGGAGAGAATTCATATTTTGTGCAAGATGTAGTCTTCATCTTCACTTCTAGAGGTCCTAGGCTAGTGAAATTCAGGTGTGGAGTTATAATTGAACGTCCTAGAGTCTTCATGAAGAGTTGGGTATGTTTTATATTCTCCTCTTTATGTAATGTTCTAAGTTATAATGGATGATTATTTGTTTGTCTAGTATGTTTAGTCTACGACCATGGCACTTTGTGAGAATCTTTCATGACTTATACTTGTTTAGATTGATTCATATGCTAGTTGAATTCCCGATTCATGTCTTTGCTTTATCTTCCTCAATTGGGCGCTCTAGAACTAAGGCTCTGGATAGAGAAGGATGTCCTTGTACAAGGCTAGAGTTGTACTCGTTAATGTAGACGTGGTGTCTAGATTAATGACTACGTTTGAATGCGATTCTATCCCACGGTTTGTAGAGGTAGCCGGCAGGTGGTGACAGCCCTGTCCGTGTCCTAGTAATCCTCCACGTTCGGGTAGGATGGTAGGAGGTGCATAAAGCCGTATGGTTGGGTTGAACTCTTCTTCCCCGCTAGTAGCGGTCTCCCTTATCCATGATCTAGGTTCAATCTTTGTGTATGAACGAATCAATTCAATTATATTTCATACATGCTAGATAGTAAATAAACTCAGTTATACTTGTCTACAATCTAACTTTGTGCTAACCTAAGATAAGTATTAGTTGAGTGCCACCCCTTTATCATCAACTGTTTATCCCTGGTTAGACCCTGATTATTAATCCATAATAACTTACATGCTTAATAAACTCTTCACACCACCGCCTTTCCTGCGGAAATATAAATGACATCCCGGGTACTCTCGGGTAAAATGATACGGCGGTACTCCGTGCGCTTACGGATTTATTCGTGGCTCATGAACTACCTACCACCCCACTACCGTCTGCGGGCATCACTACAAGAAATCCTTTAATCCATGACGATTTTTTTGTGATGTTTACGAAAGCCGTCATAAACAAATAGGATCTATGTCAATTTATGAATTTTTGTCACAGATTCGCAAATAGCCCATACGGGCTCTAATTTGGGCCCAGTTTCTGTGACAAACCTCTGAAAACGTCATAGAATGAAAATAAAAATCGTCACGAATCAACCTTGAGCCTAATTACTATGATTAATCTCTATAACCATCAAAGTGTGAAAATAGAAATCGACATGAATTCATACTCCATTTTCTTAGTATGTATTTAATGCCAATTATGGATCAATAGCATGCACAAGTAATCTCATATGAAGTTTGGTGAAATACTTTCAAATGTAGGTGAAAATAATTAAATACGAAGCAAATTTGGAACCTTGAATTTTAAATTCAATAATTTTCCATACAAATGTACCAGATGAAATACCTTGATGTAGATAATTTTTTAAGGTAGTTTGATTGCCCTAAAAATTCAAATTATTTGAAAAGTACCTCTCTTCAAAATTCAATTCTATGAGTTTTTTATCTTTAAAACTACCATTTCCATGCAAGACTGGTTATACATTCTCATTTTAGGTTACCATCAAATTTCACAACTTTTAGGCACCATTTATTATTAATTTCGCAATTTTGAAATTTTGCTTCTCTCTAAAATCTGAAAAATTATGAAAAAAAAGCCACCTTCTTGCTACGGCCGACGCGGCACAGACTCAGCCCAGTTCGTCGTGGTTTTTTTTCCTAGGACCAACCACTATGTCTGTATTATATTAGGAAACATATCTAGTGCAAATCATAATTTCATGAAAATTCATACAAACTACGGCAAAAAAATCATCTAAATTCATCAAAAAATTACACATGTAGATGATATGATCATACACAATCTTGTAAAATATCTTGTCCAAACTCAACTTTGTTTGTGAGATATAAAAATAACAAATTTCTAACAAATCATCTGGACAACTTCTTGACTTGAAATTTATGTCAAATTTAGACAACATATTTTACAAGGTTGTATATCATCATATCATGATCATGCTTGATTTTTTTTGAATTTAGACGACTCGTTTTCACAAAGTTATGATATTAAGCCATGAGTCTGGCCGTAGGGAAAAATAAAATCTAACACTCGAACTCTAGACCACACACTTAGGATCCAGCAGCACTACCACTGCACCAAATGTATGCATGTGGTTGGGGTGCACGTTACAACTGTTTTGGACTCAAATAAGAATAAAAAGAATTAAAATGGCACAAAGGTTGGCGAGCGGACTCAGAACCCGAGACCTAACGCATCGACGAAAATTCCATTACCACTGCACCACTAGACGATTTGGTCTCGTTGACGGTATTAAGTTTAGTTAAACAAAGTCCACGTTAATTAAACAAAAGTCCATGTGAACTGAGATGAAGAACAATATATGTGTGACTCATTTTCTCTTTTTAATCCAGAATTAAAATTTATAGTTGGTATTTATACCTCATAACAGCTCCAAATCCGATGTTTTTTTTCTGATTTTTTCTAAAATCATGATCTTTCATTTAATGCCATTTGTTTTATGTAAATAGCATGGATAATTTTCATATGGCTTATTTTTACACCTAAGTAGACAATAGAAAAAAACATATTTTTTATAACAATTGATAATGTAACTTCACATTCTCTAATGTTATGGTAAATCTAAGGTTGTGTCCAAATTTGAAGTTCATACAAGTTCAAAAAAGTTATATGGTACTTAAATCTTAAAGTTTGAGTTGAGTTGTAAGAAACAATATTAGAGATGTATCCATTTGTGAACAATGTATGGTCCCATTTTAGTGAAATCATGTAAGTTTTTTATGGATAGAATATGGATCAAAAATATATTGTCACGTCAATTTTTAGAAATTTTCAGCCAACTTTACATATTATTGCAATTATTGTGTAATAACTTGGAGATAGAAGTTTGAATTGTTCCTAGAAGATAATTAAATTTTTGGTAGGCGTTCGAGATCACTTGATTTCTGCGATGATGTTGATAGGCGTCAACAAGCATTTTTTGCGCCGTTGCCGGGGAAGGCATAGGTTAAAGAATTTATTAATGACCGGAAGATTTATTATGGTTAGTAGCCAGTGGTCTGGGAGGACAATCCCATTGTTTTCTCCTTTGTGAAAATAGGGTAGTGTTCGATTGATTCTAATTTGCCAAACGGACTTCATGACGAATCCGAGCCAACTTTGAGGAAGAGCGTGATTTGGCATTAGTATTCCCGAAGCTGCTCAGCGCTGGCAATTAAATCAGTCTTAAATTGCATCAAGTTTGGGAAGAGGCTCTGTGTTTCCTTCGAACTGGTTTTTCTATCGTCGTTGCCTGATCACCAACAACACAGAAGACTACGCCGAATGAGATACTGACCACATCAAGATGCAATCAAGGTGAGTAATTCATCGAACTCATATATCAGGGGCCATAGCATGTGGCGATCAAAATTATAAATTCTTCTCGAAGAAATTCTAAGAAGAGCAAGACATATCCCCGAAAAACCCAAACACCACATCAAGGTACTAATTTTTCCCATAATCCTTATGATACGGTAAACCACGTACAAAATTCTCGTCAAGCTTAGCTTAATTTTCAGAAACTTAAAAATTGTTGGAATTAGAAATGTCTTGTTCAAAGGACTTAAATTTTTGAACCCTTGCCGACAGGTAAACCGGTAGTTATCCCATATTTGTTTTCAACCATTGCATATTTAAATTCTTACATTTTTCATTTGGATTTTTGCATGAGCATTTGCATCATTTGCACTAAAACCCTTGCATGTTTTGATTCCCCATCTTTCGCATTTGCATCCTTCATGAATCTTGGATTAGAACAAGTGCCCAAGGGGCAAAATTGGAAGAAAATGGCTTCCATCACAATTTGGAACCTAGTGCATGCATGAACTCGGATGATTTACATGTCTTAATTCATTTGGGACCATGCATAGGCCTGCACAGGCCTATTTCTGCACTCATTCAATCACTTTTGGACCATATAGCAGTCAATTAAGAGCTCTGAAAAGGATGATGGAAATTGGGGCCAGCACATGGCCGGTCGACCATCATGGTCGGCCGACCATGGGGCACCTCCCCTCTATAAAACCCGGTGCACATGGATCAATTGCATCCTCATACACTGAAATCCACCAGCCTTGCTCCAAGTTATTCTTCCTTTAGGCCTCTTATCTCTTGTTCTTGCTCCAAGTTCATAAGAAAAAAAGAAGAAAAATATTTTCTTGCTTTGCATTTCATTTGCACTTTGTGTTTCCTTCCTTTCCCACTGCAAGAACGTGTTTGTGGTGGTACTACTACCCCGCAAGAACGATTTTGTGGTGCGTCATCGCCCACAAGAATGATTTTGTGGAGTGTTATCACCCACAAGAACGATTTTTGTGAGAGGCGACCAAGCCCCGCAAGGATTACTAACTCTCGGACGGCTGACCTTTATTTAACCAACTCTCACATAACCATTCTGAGTTCTTGTTGTGTGTTCTTGTGTTCTTGATTGCAGGTATGAGGAAGTCCATAAGGAGGTTCGTTGGCACACTCAAGAAGATGGTCGGCTCCAGCTCGGGTCGTTCCCAGGGAGGATCGAGCTCTCTTCGCTCATCCACCCCGACCCAAAGCTACACAAGAGAGCCGGAGGAGTCCTATGACGAACCAGTAGAGTCGCAGGCGCCTGAGCAACAGCAAGAAGAAGAGACGCTAGACGACTCCCACATCGAGCTCAGAGGAGAACGCGAGTTCCAAGCCTACAACATCTTGAGAAACAGGACCTTCGGCCACACGTGAGTGTTCGACGAAGAACTGCTGAAGAAGACAGGTATGGACACCGAATTCGCTAGTATTTGGAAGGCCGTGGGATGGTCAACTTTTGCTGAAATTTCTGAAGAAGGTTCCCGGGATTTGACGATTCAATTTCTTTGCATCTTGTGGAAACTGAAAATGGTGTTTCATTTCGATTTTTCGGGAATGAGTTTTCAATGACTTGGAAAGATTTGAGCACTCTTTTGGGTTTTCATCCAAGATGCACTACTGATATTGAGCACGTAATCCGTGCATACCACAAGGAAAGTTTTTGGCAGTCCATCTCGGGATTAGCCTCGTATATGCAGCCCCATTGTAATGATATTCAACATCCGATCTTGCGTCTGATGCATAAATGGGTTGCACTTATGTGTTTTCCAAGGGAGGATCTTCGAACGGTTCAGGTTGATGAACTTCGTATTCTTTATGCCATGGTGAACAAAATTAAAATTGCCCCCGTTAAAGAAATGGTTTGCCAGTGGCTTGGGGATTTCAGAATGGTTGAGCCTGTTGAATGTACTTCACTTATTACGCGGATTGCTAATGGTTTGGGTGTGTTAACTTGGGCTCAAATTACTTATATTGCGGCACCCCGTATGCAAATTGATTTGGCTTATTTGGTACAAGGACATACTTTAAAGAGTGCTCTAGATGGCTCGATTATATTTTTCTTTCCCGGCTATGTAAACGAAATCCCGCTTCCTAACCCGGGGCTTCGTTTATATAAGAGCAGGAGCCTAACATTTGAACTGCAGCCTATGGAAGCACCTCGCAGGAGTAGTGTGTCCGGAAGAATGACCAGGAGTAGGTCCCGGAATGCTGCAATGGACATGCTGCCGCCTCCGCCACATCCTTTTCATGGTTATGCAGGGTATGCTCTAGCTGGAGGGATGGCCGGATCCTCGTTCGAACATCAACCTAGTTGGGACCAGCACATCCCGCAACCCGAGGCCGGTGGGTCATCATGGCAGAGTGCAGGAAGCTCCGACTGGGAGCAAGCCGCCAGGGCCAATTGTGGCTACAGTGGTAGCTCCAGTTCAAGTGGGGCACCCCCGCTCTTCGCGGCCCGACACTCATTTTCAGCACGAAGCTACCATGATCTCCGTCAAGGGATCCATGATATCAACCTTAGGACGGATGACATTGAGCATACTACGCAGCAAATCCAGAGCACCCTCAACATACATATTGAAGACACAATGCAGCAACATGCCCAGCAGCAAAGAGATCATATCACCATGATGAATTTCCTGAAGAAGCAACAAGAGGACAATCTGGCTTTCTACTGGTACCATGGTTATGATCCTGGACCCGGACAATAAGCCAGCTTGCGGGGGAGAGCTCCCGGAAGGTAACATGTATCCTTGCATTTGCTTATTTCCCTTTTCTCACCCATTGCATTGCATCGCATAAAAACTTAAAAATGACAAAAATATTTGCTATCATTTCCTTTAGTTCATTTGCTTATTTTCCATGAGCAATTATGCTCAGTTGACATGATGAACAGTTGCTCTATTTTATTCTCTCTATTATGCTCAGTTTACAACTTGTATTCTCCAAGAATTGGGTTTGTTGGTTGGAAGAATTTAACTTGAACCTGAAATTTTGTGGGTTGCAAGTGCATGATCCAAGTCTAAGTTGTTGAGAAATATAATATGATGAATTAGAGTTACTACAAACTTGTTCCAAACAAAACTTTACGTCCAAAATTTTTATTTGCTCAAATGACAAAATGAAAAGTTCCTCAATGATGAGAAAATTCCTACCAGAGCCATATGCATGCATGAAGCCCTCATTGATCAAACTAGTACACATGCTGCTTATTATCATTTTGAGCTTTGTCAAACTTTGTTACCTTTGTGAGTTTCATTTCATGCTCTCATGATAGAGATCACACACACACCACCATCACTTGCTAAACCTTCCACAACGGAGGTTAGCAACCATTCGCCACTTATTTACCATCCAAATACTCCGCAAATATAAAATGATCTCTCTCTCTAGTACTACACCTAGAAGGGCATGAGCTAAAAAAATATATGTGGGCACATGAAGGTCCATGAATAGAAAAAAAATGTGGGCACATGAAGGTCCATGAGTAGAAGAAAAAAAAGAGAGAAAACCTAGCCATGTCCTAAAATAGAATGAGGAGAGAGATCATATACATGGAGTTTCATTTATTCATTTCCCTTACCATCCATCCACCACACACATGCACATCTCGATCATGGTTATATGACTTGTTTACTCTATTAGGTTCAGTTTTTGACTTAGCAAATATTTGATACAAGTGTGCCTTATCATTCTTCCTATCCATGAGCTCCACATAAACCATTATAGAATAGTAGGAAGAAGGCACACTCAGGCCTTGGTTAGGGTTCAAACACATTGAGCGATTCGAGAGCGTCATTTGAGGAACTCAGTTTTATTTCTAAAATCTTTGAAAACCTCCGGATGTGAAGATGAGCAAAGAATGAATGAGTAGTGCTTTATGAGTCATTCTATCTTTCAACCGCCCAAGATAAGGAAAATGCATGATGCCCCATGGATACTAAGGTAAAATGGTAAGAACTATTGCCAACTTATTCAATTCAAGGTAGAATATTTTGTTGTAATATGAGCATGGTAAAGAAATGAGATATTGTAGCAACTCCTGATCAACAACCTTAAGTTTAGCTTTGCTCAGGGACGAGCAAAAGTTCAGCTTGGGGGGATTTGTTGATGCTCAATTCAGACCATTTCTGAGCGTCTATATGATTAAAATAAATGGAAGAGCTTGCATTTCTTGCACTCATGATGCTAATAAATCACCGAATTCCACATGTCCCTTTAGAACTTTATGAGTGCAGGTTTTTAGCTGAAATGGAGGGCAATCATACCCTTTTGATCCAAGGAAGAAGACGCCGTCCAATCACGTGCTGACACACAAGCAACACATGGATTGGAGGGCCCACCAGAAGCACAACCCGACTTAACACAAGCCGTGTCATCAACTAGGGGTATGAGGGCCCACATGTCAATGCCTCAGCCAAAGGGGAAGGCAGGTGGGGCCGGACCATGGCCGGCCGACCACCATGGTCGGCCGATGGCCCATGGGCCCCACCGCCTTACTCCTTCGACGTGGCACTCTCTCATTGGATGACAATGTCGGTTTGAGGTTCAAGAGCTGCAGAAACCAGCCGAGGAGAAGGTGACACCCTCCTATAAATATTAGTGGAGGGGTCTCAAATGAAGACACACCAAGAGTTGGAGAAAATTCATATTTTGTGCAAGATGTAGTCTTCATCTTCACTTGTAGAGGTCCTAGGCTAGTGAAAAATTCAGGTGTGGAGTTGTAGTAAAGGGCCTAGAGTCTTAATGACTACGTTTGAATGTGATTCTATCCCACGGTTTGTAGAGGTAGCCGGCAGGTGGTGATAGCCCTGTCCGTGTCCTAGTAATCCTCCATGTTCGGGTAGGATGGTAGGAGGTGCATAAAGCCGTATGGTTGGGTTGAACTCTTCTTCCCCGCTAGTAGCGGTCTCCCTTATCCATGATCTAGGTTCAATCTTTGTGTATGAACGAATCAATTCAATTATATTTCATGCATGCTAGATAGTAAATAAACTCCGTTATACTTGTCTACACTCTAACTTTGTGCTAACCTAAGATAAATATTAGTTGAGTGCCTCTCTTGTGTCACACTACCCATTTATCATCAACTGTTTATCCCTGGTTAGACCCTGATTATTAATCCATAATAACTTCCATGCTTAATAAACTTTTTACACCACCGCCTTCCCTGCGAAAATATAAATGACACCCCAGGTGCTCTCGGGTAAACTGCTACGGCGGTACTCCGTGCGCTTGCGGATTTATTCGTGGCTCATGAACTACCTGCCATCTCATTGACATCTGCGGGCATCGTCGTTCGAGATCACTTGATTTCTGCGATGATGTTGGTTGGCGTCAACATTTAGCTGGGAAACCATCAGGGCCAGACGCCTTATTATGTTCCATCTAGAATACTGCCTCCCAAACTTCTTCATAAGAGAACATAGCTTGTAGTTTATCTTTTTCAATATATGTTACCTGTAGAATATCATCCCTACGACTCTCATCCAAAGAAAGGAAACTTGGGTTTGAAGGGCCAAATCCATGATAGTAATCTGTAATGTGTTTTTTTAATTCTGCATCTCCCTGAATTATTTTATCTCCATCCTCTAGCTGGAAAATTCTGGTTTTCCTATGTTTTCCATTTGCTACGATGTGAAAATATTTGGTGTTCATATCACCAAACAAGAGCTTCAAGATTTTTCCTCTTTGATACAACTTAATCTCTTCCTCTCAGAGGAGTTGAATTAGTCGTGACTTTAAAGTTTGTTTCAAATCAATCTCCCACTGTTGTAGTGCTTGAGTTTTTGATTTTTTGTTAAGCACATCTAACTTGGAGATGAGTTCTTTTTTCTCCTTGTAATACCTGTTTTGTTTTTGGCCCAACCCCTGAGAAATTGACGGAGCCGTCTAATTTTAATTTGCCATATCTCAAGGGGAGAGATCCCGCTGCAACTTTGCCGCCACGAATCTATCACTACCTCTCGGAAGTCATCATGTGTCAGCCAACCCAATTCAAATCTGAACAAAGGTTGGGATGAACCTGGTGATAAACCAAAGGAGAGTAAAAGTGGCGTATGATTAGAAGAAATCTCTCTTAAAAGGGCTTGAACTGTGGCCCTTGGGAATTTCAGCTCCCAATCAGTGGAGACCAGAACCTTGTCCAACCTCTCAAAGGTAGGTTCTGGAAGGGAGTTAGCCCAAGTGTAATTTCGACCAGTTAATTCAAGCTCTTTGAGGTCTAGACTATTTATGACCGCGTCTATTTATGACCGCGTTAAACAGTGATGGCCACCGATCATCATAGCGATCATTATTTTTAGTGAAGCGGCTTGTCCGATGGGATTAGAGTCGTTTTCAAAATCTTCGGTAAAACGGCTTCATTCTCCATGTGATGTTAGGAGGTGCCGGAGAAGCCACAAATTTCGGCTTTATTCTTTTAATGGAAGCCGTTTTGGGCTTCTTCTCCGGCTTCAGTCTACGTTTTGCAAATCAGCTTTTAGTAGAGCTTCATATGAAACTGGTCGAGAAGCCCCCTTTAAGGCCCTGTTTAGCACAGCTCCGCGAAGGGCTTCTCCCCTGGCTTCACGTGGAGCTGTGCCAAACGGTTCCAAATCAAACAGCTTCACCGTCCAAGCCCCTGAAAATCCGTTCGCAAATTAAGTGAGGGAGCCGGAGCCACCCCGCAGCTCCTTCCTTATCCCAGATGCGGAAGACCCATGCTACCCTCAGAGCTGCGACGGGAAAGAAGAGAGATGCACAGGGATGTTGCCTACCGACGGTACAAGGCGTGGCTGCTTGGTGGTGCTCGTCGTCGCCGACGGGGCTCGTGCTCAGCAAGACGGAGTGTGCGACGCGGCCGGTGCTCAGCGAGTCGGAGTGCACGACGGGGCAGTGCTCGGCTGGGCTGGAGGGCGCGGCGGGGCCAGAGCTCGGCAGGACCTGAGCGCGGCAGGCCGGAGTGGAGCCGCCGTTCAGCGGCGCTGCGCGCAGCTGTGTGTGGAGCGAGCGGTGAGCACTGAGCAGTCTCCGTGAAAGGAAGAGGATAAGGTAGAACCGTAGAAAGAAAGTGGAATTGGTAGGAAAAAAAGTAGGAAGAAAAAATTAAAAATAAAAGAAAGAAAAAAAGAAAAAAAATGCATTATTAATAATGATATTACTTTTTTATTATAACTGTAATTACGTTATAATAATGGTGAATGCAAACATCAAACTTATGTGTATAATGAAATATAATAGGCAAGGGTATATTGGACATTTGATATCTTTAATTCTATTCATGAAGAGAAGCCGTTTTACCAAATATTTTTCAAAACGGCTCCAGCTCCATTAGAGAAGTTGGTTTGTTAAAGAAGCAATAGCCGGAGCCATTTTAGGAGGAGCCGGAACTCTACCAAAACATGCCCAAAGCTCTACCAAAGGGGCTCTAATACAGTCGCCCGCCGCCATTTGTCAATGGTAGTGCTGCTTCATCATCATCAGAAACGAAATCAAATGAGTATGGCTGCTGAAATTTATTTGTACACTTGGTCCACAAGTACGTGCACTTGCATTATAATAGGGGATCGGAAATCTGGTATTATTCCTATAGCTAGTTAGGAAAAGAAGAAATCAATCTGGCATGTTGTCTGGTTATTTATTAACCGCCCCACTTTCCACCACCGCCACCCCCTCCCGACCTCCTCTCCACCTCACCGCCGCCGGAGCAGGGCACCGGAAGCCCGTGCGCCTGCTGGGAAGGCGGCGGTGGGGCTCCACTCAACTTCCCAAGGTGCTCCCGTCCCCTGGTCACCAATGTGCTCCCGTCCCCTGGTCACCAATGTGCCGGCGCCGGGCATGGAGGCGGCTGCGGCGGCGGCGGCCTGGAGCTACAGATCCGGTGTCCTATAGCCCGGATCCGATGATCCCGGGGCCGGATCTTCGCGGTGCGGTGGCGGCGGTTTCCCCCCTCGGCTGTGGCGCGTGGGCCATCGGCTCCGTGAGGTGGCCCGGGCGGCGTGACTTCATGGTCTGTGCCTGCGTCTGCCGCCGGTGGCGCGAGGGGGCCCTTATCCTCGCCTCGCTCAAGCTGCGGCTACGGCCGCGGCTCATGGCGACAGCGTCCCCGAGCTCGCACGGGCGAGACTCCGGTGGCCAGGTTGGCGTCGCAGCCGAGAGCGGCGGTGGACGCGGAGGTGGAGCCAATGATGCGCATGGGCGCAGGTGGGCAACGGCTGCTGTCGGTTGGAAGCGGCCGGTGCCAGTGCCAGCAGCGACAGCCTAGTCGGAGGGGATGTACGACACAGCTGTGCGGCTGCCGCTTGCAACCGGTGCGTCGATGCCCTCTCTGACGACCATGGCTACAACTCAAGACGCTGCGATGTGCCTCGCTGCAACACTCACACACGTGTGGTTCTTTAGCAATAGCAGGTCAAATCTTGTTGCTTTCAGTGTGATCTTGGTGATTGATGGGTGCTGGGCGAAAGCTTTGCCCGGTGTAATGCCGGTGCCGGCGGCGGTGATGTCCTTGGGCTTCACATTCCTTCATGGAGGCGCCGCCGTAGAACCCCTAAACCAAGTTCCATTATGAGGGATTTCGGGTGAAAACCCATTCCGATCTTCCTGTCTAGTGGTGGTGGCGTCGGTTCGACATCGTTCCCTTGGTGAAGGCATCGCTTTTGAAGATCCCCTCGTACCGCCGTTCACAATGCCCCCTATGCTCCTGGCGATACCGGGTGCCTTTGTTTTCCTTCTACTAACGTTCTTTTGGAACTTCTGATACAGGCCGTTGCCTTGCATCGTGGCTCGGTGAGTGCCTCCATTTGGCGCCTCTACTCTGTCGACGCTCCTCTTGATGGTGGCATCAAATCTTATGCCAGGTGGTGTTTCCATCTCTTCCATCATTCCCCTACGAGGCTTCCTCCCCTTGTACGGCATTGGATGGCAGTGGGTGGAGCCCGGATGCGCTACAAAAGGTGTTACCATCAGCTTCAAGGGGGGTCTTCGTGTCCCGTGAGTCCTGGTTTGCGCACCTTCTACCATTTTTAGTCCCCACTCCATTGGCCTGACTCTCAGATGGAGGGTGACAGCGGAACGGCGTAGCTACGAGGCATGGTATGGATGTGGAACGGTCATGGCTCTTTGGGCGAGCATGTTGTTCAATGGCGGTTCTAGTGAGCGATTGGTGGTCATTCTCCGGCTTGTACCTTATCTTCTGAAAGTGTATGTGGCGTCGATGTTGTATCCGGGTGTACCTTTTCCTCCGTTTTTATTGCTAAAAATCTTGTAATATTTTTACGTACCCAAGGTCCTTTAAATGAAATTCAGGTGGGGATGCCCCCCCCATGGTATCCAGTTATATATATTTGGCAGCATTATATTGTTAATTTCCTTGTGCTCATCATGAGCTGGTACGTACTATCTGGTTAGTTAGTTTTATATAACTACTAGTTGACCATAACTACCAAACTAGTAGTAATATAATGAACAAGCAAGATTATATAGCGCTAGAGAATGTAGACATGGCAGGCACGTCGTGTATACTGTATAGAAAATTGTCGCAACAACTGTGCCGACAGAGATAGATACTCACTCTAATCTAAAATTGTAGATCGTTTTAGCTTTCTAAGTGCGTAGATTTTGTTACGTAATTACATACACTAGATATATATTAAAACCTATGTATCTAAATATGTCAAAACAACTTATACTTTGGAACAGGAGAGTACATAGTTCGTTTGTAGTTTATTTAACAATATATAGGCCTAACTTTTTTAACCTCTAGCTAGTATTGCTACATAGGTAGATATATGTATTTGTTTGTTTAATTTACTGCAGGTGTACGTGGTTGTGCATAACTTTTCACGATTAGGAATGAAGAATTCTGCAGCCATCTCATACGTGCTGTTTGATTTTGTTTTTCGCGACCGTACTTGAGCACGTTTTTCATTAAGAGGGAGAGAAAACAAAGGTACAAAAAGATTGGTTTCGGAGACCTGAAACCAATCCAGTACAGGGTTGCAAAACGATTACATGTTTAAGACTGCGCGACCTAAAGACCTGCCTAACGCGGGCAGAGCCAGCTCTAAACACCTGTAACCAGCCTGGAACCATAACAAGACTTCATCAGCGATCCTAGATAGGACATCAGCTATCGTGCCGACACGACGATTAAAGATCCGGTTATTCCGCTCCTTCCAAAAGAGCCAGCAAACCAATATCGCCAAAGCGTCAAAGCATTCGCGGCCGTCCTTACTGATTCTCTTCCTGGCGCCCGTCCACCAGTCAGCAAAGGAGTGAGAGAGCCCGGAAGGGGTCACCTCGGCCCAGCCGAGCCTACGTAGGACCAAGAACCAAATTTCTCTGGAGAAGACACAGTTAATTAGAAGGTGGTCGGCTGTTTCAGACGTCTGTGAACATAGGATGCAAGAATCGTCGTCCTGTAGGCCATGTCTCTTGCGGCGCTCCGCCGTCCAGCATCTATTGGGGAGCACTAGCCATAAGAAAAATTTGCATTTTGCCGGTGCCCTGGCCTTGTAGAAGATTTTGCCTCCCTCGATACGGCGCGCGTTTGATTTTGTTATGTCTCCTTTTTTTTTGAGATACTGTTATGTCTCCTTTCTGATCAAGCACTCACTATAGGACTAATTATTGTAAGCAAGCAGCAGCAGTGGGCTGGTTCACTATATACATGTCCTCTCTCTACTGGGCCACGTGATCTTAGGCCACATAGTAAGCAAGGCTGCACTGAAATTTATTTGTTGGACCTGTCCCATGGGCCGCCCCCTCTCTCTCCTCCTTTTGCACAGGCCCATAGTGTTAATAAAACCCATACATAGACACAGAAGACCTCTTCTTCTTCTTGGTCTTTTTTTTTTTTTGCGACTTTCTTCTTCTTGGTCGGTCATGCATGCTACCAAAAAGATCATATCGAGCTCACAGAATCACAGCTAGGTCCAGTAATTAAGATTAGCTGCATGCACCATATCATATCTTCTCAGTCTCAGCACTCCGCGCCATGACGGTCGACATATCAGAGTGCTTGTCACGCTGTGGAAGTTGTGGCAATGGATGTTTAATTACTCAAACAATGGTTGGCGATTCCATTTTAGATTATGCGACTGAGATATGAGTTATCATATAGCTAGTCTAGCTAGGATCATTTTACCAATACCATTTGTCAAACACTCAAACATATCACTTATATGATGATGCATGTAATAATCAACTATAGCCGCATGCATCATCTGATCCAATACAAAAAGGTTTACTACTACAGAACAGGCCTTTGGTCCAAGTGATTTGTCCCGGCTGCCTTTGGACCCGGGACCAAAGAGTGCTTTAGTCCCGGGTCCAACAGCTAGCCGGGCAGTGTGGGGTGGGGGGGGGGGGGGGGGGGCAGAGGCTTTTTGTCCCGGTTGGAGCCACCAACCGGGACCAAATCTCCTCCATTTGTCCCGGTTGGTGGCTCCATCCGGAACCATTGGTCCCCGGGGGAGCTTGTTCCTCTCATCATTCATTTTTTGTTTAGCTCAGTTTTTATTGTTTAGAAATAGAGAAATAATGGGAGGTTTCATTGTGAAAGTTTCTTCATTTTTATACCATTTGAACTCAAATGTGTGTGGTACTTTTAGCTGTGCATATATAGACAGATTTACTTGTTTTAGTTTACCTAGATGAGTATAGAGAGTTGATGTGTGATTTTCTTGTATAGAGAGTTGATGTGTGATTTTCCATGTATAGAGAGTTCATATTATTATTATAAATGAAAACTAAATTTTTATTTACAATGTGAGTATATATATTACAATGTGAGTATGTATATATTACAATGTGACTATTTATTATTTTATTAATTTTTTTTGTATTATTAATAATTAGTTGTATTTTGTATGTGTCTTCATTATGTTGTTGTAAAGATAAGTGTAGAGAGTATGAGTTTGCCACCTGTGAGTACATTGGAGCGTTGGGAGTCCGCTTGGGCGGCGGTACACAATCAAATGGAGCCCACCGGACATTCCCTTGAGTTCAGACCTGAGGAGCGTGTTGGACTTCTGAGATGTCGTATTCGTCGTTGGTTTAAGAGAGCATTTCAATGCTTTGAACTTGGTCGAGAAAATCGCAAATTTCAGCGTGAATTTAATGTCGAACTACATGGTACGGATGACGATCGCGAGTTGATGGCTCGATATAATGTAAGACGTGAAGCGTCAGGGCTAGCAGAATTTGACCGTAATGTGGAGAGACTTCGCGAGGTGGTTCACAAGGCCTCGGTCAATAGGTCTCGTGAGTACTTTGTATTAGCATGCATGTATTGTATTTGCTATTATTTCAGCTTGGACCATTTATATTATTATGTTTGTGTGATGGATTATGTAGACCTTTTAATTAATCGTTGTGTATGAGTAATGTTATTACTTTGGACCATTTATTTTTCTATTCATGTTATTCAAACAATGCAGATGGACTGGCAATGGATGTACAAAGCTGACCGACGTACCAAAGAGTTCATTGATGGCTTGTATTATTTTTTGAATGTCGCCGAGGCAAACAAGCAGAATGGTTTCATGTGCTGCCCATGCTTACACTGCCAGAATAACAAAGATTATTCCTCTAGAACAACCCTTCACAATCACATTTTCCGTCAAGGTTTCATGCCCAATTACTTATGTTGGACCAAACATGGAGAAAAGGGTGTTATGATGGAAGACAATGAAGAAGTAGATTATGATGATGCCCAAATTCCAATCCATGCTGGATTCGGTGCCTTTTACGATGATACTGCCATGGAAGAGCCTGAAGCAGATGATGCAGAAAATGAGCCCACCGACGAGCTTGGGCAGGCATTGTGCGGTGAGCGGGAAGATTGTGAGAGTGAAAAAGAGAGGCTAAAGTTTCAGCAGATGATAGAGGATCATCGCAAGTTGTTGTACCCAGGATGTGAGGATGGGTTGAAGAAGCTTGGCACCACACTGGAGTTGCTGCAATGGAAGGCAACATATGGTGTATCAGACAAGGGATTTGGTGAATTACTAAAACTTTTGAAAAAAATACTTCCTAAAGACAACGAATTGCCTAGCACGACGTACGAAGCGAAACAGCTTGTTTGCCATCTAAGATTGGAGGTACAGAAGATACATGCATGTCCCAATGACTGCATCCTCTACCGAGGTGACTACGAGAATTTGGATGCTTGCCCCGTATGCTGTGCATTACGTTACAAGATCCGAAAAGATGATCCTAGGGAAGTCGAGGGGGAGCATCCCCGGAAGAGAGTTCCCGCCAAGGTCATGTGGTACTCGCCTATAATACCACGTCTGAAGCGTCTGTTTAGAAATAAAGATAATGCTAAGTTGATGCGATGGCACAAAGAGGAACGCAAGCAAGACTCAATGTTGAGACACCCAGCGGATGGGTCACAGTGGAGAAAAATAGATAAAACATACACTGACTTTGCCTTGGATGCGAGAAACATAAGGTTTGGTTTGAGATGGCATGAATCCTTTCGGTGAGATGAGCAGTGGGCACAGCACTTGGCCTATCACTCTATGCATATACAATCTTCCACCATGGCTATGCATGAAGCGAAAATTCATCATGATGCCTATACTTATCCCGGGCCCAAAGCAGCCCGGAAATGACATCGATGTATACTTAAGACCATTGGTCGAGAAACTATTATTGTTATGGCATAAAGAAGGAGTACGGATGTGGGACGAATACAAACAAGAGGACTTCAACCTACGAGCATTGTTGTTTGTAACCATCAATGACTGGCCTGCTCTTAGTAACCTGTCGGGACAATCGAACAAGGGATATAGAGCGTGCACACACTGTTTGGAAGATACCGATAGTATATGGTTGACTCACTGCAGAAAATGTGTATACATGGGTCATCGTCGGTTTCTTCCCATCAGACATCAGGTACGAAGGAAAGGCAAGCATTTCAAAGGGCAGGCGGACCACCGAACAAAACCGAAGCACCATACTAGTAGCGACATCTTGGAAATGGTCAAAGATCTAGAAGTAGTATTTGGAAAGGGACCAGGTAGCCAACCTGTTCCGAGCGAAAACGGATTGGCGCCCATGTGGAAGAAGAAGTCTATTTTTTGGGAGCTACCATATTGGGAAGTCTTATATGTTCGCCATGCAATTGATGTGATGCACCTCACAAAGAATCTTTGCGTCAATCTGATAGGATTCTTGGGAGTGTACGGAAAGAATAAAGATACACTAGAAGCACGTCAGGAATTGCAATGAATGGAAGACAGAGATGCCCTACATCCTGAAAAGCGAGACAATGGACGACACTATTTAAGTCCCGCCAGCTATACTCTTAGCAAAGAAGAAAAGAAAAGTATGTTTGAATGCTTGAGTAGTGTCAAGGTTCAATCTGGATACTCATCGAATATAAAAGGAATCCTAAATTTGCAAGAGAAGAAATTGACAAACCTAAAGTCTCACGACTATCACGTGCTTATGACTGAACTTCTTCCCATTGTGCTGCGGGGGATTCTGCCTGAGAACGTGCGGTTAACCATCGTGAAGCTATGTGCCTTCCTCAACGCAATTTCTTAAAAGATAATTGACCCAGACAATCTGACAAAGCTGCAGAACGATGTGGTACAGTGTCTTGTTGGATTTGAGCTGATATTTCCACCATCATTCTTCAACATTATGACAAATCTTCTAGTGCACCTTGTGAAAGAGATTGATATCCTCGGACCTGTATTTATACACAACATGTTCCCCTTCGAGAGGTTCATGGGTGTACTAAAGAAATGTGTTCGTAACTGTGCTCGTACAGAAGAAAGCATCGCCAGTGCATACGGAACAGAGGAGGTTATTGATTTTTGTGTTGATTTTATTGATGATCTTAAACCGATTGGGTCCCTGAATCGCGGTATGAGGGGAGACTAAGTGGAAAGGGCACACTAGGAAAAAAAATCTCATGTCTACACAGATGATGACTCATTCAAGAAAGCGCATTACGCGGTTCTTCAACAATCGTCCTTGGTGGATCCGTATATCGAGAAACATAAGAAGATTGTAACCTCGGAATTCCCAGAAAAGTCTGAGACTTGGATTACACGTCAACACATCGGCACTTTAGGCAGCTGGTTGCGGAGACATCTAATGCATAACATGGATATAGGTGAACAACTGTTCTTGTTGTCTAGGGGACCATCCTGGAATATCTTAACGTACCAAGGGTACGAGATAAATGGGAACACATTTTACACGGCAACCCAAGATAAAAATAGCACAAATCAAAATAGTGGTGTGCGTATGGACGCCACAGACAGCAATGAAAAAAAGGAGACATTTTATGGTTATATTGAAGAGATATGGGAACTGGATTACGGTCCAATTTCAAGGTGCCCCTGTTTCGGTGCCAGTGGGTGAAGCTGACTGGAGTAACAAAAGATCAATAGGGTATGACAATAGTTGATCTTAACAATCTTGGGTACAGAGACGAGCCATTCGTCCTAGCCCAGGATGTTTCTCAGGTTTTCTACGTTAAGGACATGTCTAGCAAACCAAATAAGGGGATCAATAAGCAAACCGATGCGCCAAAGCGACACATAGTCCTTTCAAGTAAAAGAAATATCATTAGAGTCGAGGACATGATAGACTTGTCAGAGGACTATAATAACTTTGCTGACATTCCACCTTTCACAGTCAATGCTGATCCATGCATCCTGCTAGCCAATGAGGATGATCCATACTTGCGCCGTGATCATAATCAAGGGACATTTGTGAAGAGAAAGTCTGTTATCGTACCAATACCTGCTGATCCTTGATGTATTAGAAACTTTTTATGTAATATTTCATAAACATGTGATGGGAAATTTGAAAATTTTGATTTATATATGTGTTGCATCAATTTCTCCTCGCACATTGACACCCTATATATGAGAATTGATTAAGTTATATGTGAAAATCACTTTTTTAACGTTAATGTGCTGAGGAAACTCATTTTATTTCGAAAGCCAATATTTTGAAATATTTCTATTATCTAATACATATTTGCATGGTCAAAATAAAAATTATAATATATATAAAGTTATATAAATTATGAGTCCTATCACTTAAATAAAATGCAATATTTTTGCTAGACATATAGAATCTAAATTCATAGAGAAACTTTTTTTGATAATTTTTGGACTCAATATTTTCTTTCTACGCAATTAAAAGCTGATAGTCCATTTTAAAAGAACAAATTAAAAAGGAAATGAAAAAAAAAGCTGATAGCCCAAAGTTTTGGCGCCAGAATGAAAAACGGGCCTCATTTTCGTCGCGACCCGCCAAAACACCCTTTGATCCCGGGTCATGGCTTCACCTGGGGCCAAAGGGGGGGGGGGGGCCTTTGGTCCCGGTTCCAGCCACCACCGGGGACCAAAGACCCTTTGGTCCCGGGTGGTGGCTGGAACCGGGACCAAATGCTCCCACCCTATATATCCAGGCGCCCTTCTCCCCTGCCTCCTCCCCAACACTTGGTGGTTTTCTTGATCCGTCCGCAGCCGCCGCCGGTCGATTGCCATCGTTGTGCCCTGCCCTAGAGCGCCGCCGCCTCATCATCCCCGCCCCGAGCGCCGCCGCCTCGTCGACACCATGCACCGCCCTCGCGCCACCGTCCCCCGCGCGTTCCCGGCCCCCGGAGCACCGCGCTGCCACCGTCCACCGCTTTCGAGAGCACGTGCCGCCGCCTCGACCCCCGCGCCGCTGCCCCGAGCGTCCGCCCCGAGCGCTGCCCCGAGCGTCCGCCCCGAGTGCCGCCGCGCCGTCGTCCCCTGCTGTGAGCTGCACCCCGATCCCCCTGCCCACGCCGGCATTGCACGCCAGCGGGCGGCCCTACAGAGCATTGCACGCTTGATGGAACAGTAGCCCCAAATGTTTTAGGTTCAAATTTGAGGGCTACTATTTTTTTATTATTCAATTTGTATGTAATTTAAGTCCCAAATTTCTGGATTAATTTGAGGTTCAAATTTAGTGCATTAATTTGTTTGTAATTCAAGTCCCATTTGTTTTGTAATTGAAGTTAATTTGGTGTGATTCACATTAATTTGTTTAGTGCATTAATTTGTTTGTAATTTAACCTCAATTTGGATGTATTTAGATGGAAATTTAGTTTGAAAATTTAGTATGGAAATGATTGACGGAAATTTAGATGGAAATTTAGTAATGCTGAGGACAGCTGGTGATGATTGCATCCGGTAGCGCCACGACAGCTGGTAATGCCGAGGACACCGGTGATGCCACCAATACCGACATATACCTCAATATGTCCGGTGGCGATGAAATTTATCAACCAACAGCTGATGCTGATGACCAGGAACCAAACGTATATATCTTAACATCGATCATTCTTTTTATTTGTCGTACTTACAATGAGTAATCACCATGAATATATATGAATTTTTTTTGAAGCCATCTGGATCATCAAGTCAGGCCAAAAAAACAAAGCGAGGCCTGACCAAGAAATTGGAAGGGCGATTTATCATAACAGAAGTGGCTCCAGATGGTGAACCGATCGCTCCAGAAGTAGCCGCAAAGAAATACATTAGGCAATGTGGTTGTCTTGTTCGGGACCACATCCCTATCAGCTTCAGGTTATGGAAAGATAACAATCCAAGCGAGCAAAGGGATGTGGTGCCTGAAAGAGAAAACGAGTGGCTCTGGCGGGAGCTGAAGAAGAACTTCAGGTTCCGGCTGAATCAGAAGAAGCTGCTAAGCGCTGGACCCTGAGCAAGATGGCCGAACAACTTCAAACATTCAAGAAGAATCTAACAAAGAATTATATCAAGAAAGGGAAAACGCCAGAGTTCACTGGAGACCTTGTAAAGTAGAAGGACCACTGGAATGCCTTTGTGGCATATAAGTCTTCAGAGCTTGGGATTCGAAACGTGCAAAAGGCCAAGGAAAATGCCTCCAAGAAAGTATATCATCACACTCTTGGGCAAGGTGGGTACAAGATGGCAAAACCAAAATAGGAGAAGATGGAGCAGGATTTGATTGACAAAGATATCACGCCTGCGACCATCACCTGGTCTGAACGTTCAAAGAACTGGTACTATGCTCATGGTGGACGGTTGGACCCATAAAATTCAGCAAGTGGCCCGCAGACTACAGGAGGTCATACAAGCAGTTAGCCGAGGCAGATTCCAGCCTGATCGAGAAAAGGACGAACTGACATACGCCCTTCAGAACCTAGAACATCCGGGGTGTACAAGGGGTAAGTGAGTGGTTGCGTGGAAATATGGCTTCAGAGATTACATCGATACATATAGAAGACGGGATAGAAGGAAGAACGAGGAGCGCCTTCACTTGCGAAGGCTAGAGGAACAGCTCCTCTCACAAGATGAAAGAATGGCAGAGGAGGTTAAATGCCCGGTGGCTGTTGGTATTTTGTAACGTCACGAATAAAATCCGCAAGCGCACGGATACCGCTGTAGCTTTCACCCAAGAGTATTCCAGGGTATTGTATCCACTAGGGAACATGAGTACACTACCTACGGGTTCAGGCTGTCCAATGACACACACACACTGGTGTAGGAGGATAGGAAAGAGAGGACTTTCTAATATCTAGAATCTATGTTTAGAAGAAGAAATCACATCGCCGTTATACTTCGAGCTGAAGGTATCGACCGGCTTATACAAGCCGATAGTTCCAATATTTGCTCTATCCAATATCCGAATGTGGAGGATTACTAAAAGGCTCGAACAGGGCTATCACCACCTGCCAGCTACCTCTACAAACCGTGAGACTATCAGACAACTGAGTGGTATAGTCCAGCCTAGACACCACATCTACGCCTTTCCCTACTAACTCTAGAGGCGATCAGGGTTATCCTTTTCTATTCGGAGCTCATTCTAGAGTCAAATGCTACTCGCTAGCATGCACATCATCTAATATAAGGCAAAGATGATAACTTACGATATAAACTCTAATTCTAAATAAACAAAGAAAGTCTCGAACACTTACAACCAAATAAGCATCCGTCGAGGTACAAGCGGAGAAGAGCGCCGACAAGCCCGGCACATCCCCCGACTATCTCCCTCACTCTCGTAGAGGTACAATTTGGAGAAGAGCGCCATTGCCGATGCCCCTCCTGAGTACCTCTACTCCTAAACTCCCTAAGACTACTCTCACTCAAGTGAGAACTCAAGAGAGGAGATGGTGTGGTGTGTGGTGTGTGTCTCTATTCTCACCCCTCCCCTTGTATTTATAGGAGAGAACCACCAGCCTCTTGCCCGGGAATCAAGCCAAACCACCATGGAGCACCAACCACACACTGCCACGCGTCATCTGAGAGTCGGTGGGGCCCATGGGCCGTCACCACTGGGTCGGCCGACCTAGCTGGTCGGCCGACCGTGGGCTGGCTCCGTTTGCCCCGGTCTTTGGTCAGAAGACTGTTAGGTGGGCCCCCATGTCATGTATATGGGTAAGGGCCTGTCTTGAGTCGGTTTTGGTACTCTAGTGGGCCCGTAGATTCGGGAGAGGGCTCAACAGATGAATATTGGGATGTGAAAGGTGGAAGCTCAGATTCGATTGTTGAGTGACTCTCATGGCTTGACGCGGATTCCTTCCGGCGGGGTTCTCCTCGGTCGGTGGGAAAGGAAGAGTTTCCTAAGAAATTATCTAAGATTGCTCTCCCTTCCGCTGGAGTTAGGTGTGCAAATGAACCTCCGGCGGCGAAGTCGAGTTTAAGGGCAGACTCCATGTCTAAACCCGAGCAAAAGATGTTCAATGATACATCATCGGTTACAGATAAGTCTGAGCTAGATGCCAAAAGGCGTAAAAATCTAGCCCAAGCTACACCTATAGATTCCTTCTCTAATTGCTCGAAGTCGAGGATGTCAATCGGTAGGGAGTTTATGCGTTTAATGAGAGAGAACGAGTGACAAAAGTCAGCTCGAAACTCTTCCCAATCAACATTCATACTTCCTATCGTGAGGGTGTACTATTGTTCCGCGCTCCTAATGAGAGAGAAAGGAAACAATTTCCACCGCAATATTTCCTGTGTCATGCCTGAGATTACCAAGCTCGAACACAGTTTCTCAAGTTCTCGCAAATGGTCAAGGGGATCATCATTGATCGCTCCAGAGAAGGGTCATTTCCGAACCATGGCTATAAAGCCTGGGTCGAGTTCATAGCTAGATGAGGAAGATGGTAATGGCTCAGAGAACTCGCCCATTGGGGTAGAGAGCTGTGGAAAGGATAGCTGCTCCATGGGTAGCGGGGGTAAAGGTAGAAGGAAAGAAAAGGAAAAAGATACGAGGACGACTGAGTCCGAAGATAATGTAGCTGCTGTTCCCTGGCAACGGCGCCAGAAAGCTTGTTTGTATTTTGTAACATCACGAATAAAATCTACAAGCGCACGGATACCGCTGTAGCTTTCACCCAAGAGTATTCCAAGGTATCGTATCCACTAGGAAACATGAGTACACTACCTACGGGTTCAGGCTGACCAAGGACACACACACTAGTGTAGGAGGATAGGAAAGAGAGGATTTTCTAAGATCTAAAATCTATATTTAGAAGAAGAAATCACGTCGCCGTTATACTTCGAACTAAAGGTATCGACTGGCTTATACAAGCCGATAGTTCCTCCTGAGTACAATTTGGAGAAGAGCGCTATTGCCGGCGCTCCTCCTGAGTACCTCTACTCCTAAACTCCCTAAGACTACTCTCACTCAAGTGAGAACTCAAGAGAGGAGATGGTGTGGTGTGTGGTGTGGGTCTCTATTCTCACCCCCTCCCCTTGTATTTATAAGAGGGAACCACCAGCCTCTTGCCCGGGAATCGAGCCAAACCACCATGGAGCACCAACCACACACTGCCACATGTCATCTAAGAGTCGGTGGGGCCCGTGGGCCGTCACCACTGGGCCGGCCGACCTAGCTGGTCGGCCGACCGTGGGCTGGCTCCATTTGCCCCAGTCTTTGGTCAGAAGACTGTTAGGTGGGCCCCCATTTCATGTATATGGGTACGGGCCTGTCTTGAGTTGGTTTTAGTACTCTGGTGGGCCCGTAGATCCTCATGAATGCGTCTGATTCGTCGAGAGCTTGTTGCTTCGGATCAACGACGTGTCCCCTTACTTTTGGGGCTGCGTTCTCCTCTCATTTCCAAGCATAAGCAACCTGCACATAAATGTACACCAACACTCTGTGGAATTTGTTAGTAATAACTCCTACCACTAGTGTTGACGCTCGTCCTTTATACGCTCATGCAGGAGCTGATAGCCTGCTCTGATGGTCGGGTTTGTATCTTGAGGCTTGAAGCCTATTTTACCTGCATTTCTGGCCAAATTCCAATGTAGCAATATTTCTAAGAGAAAATGTGAAATTGGCTCTTTCTGAATAACATAGGCAGGTATGAGACTTTATTCTCATGATTTCAGGCCCTAGGTGACACTAGAAATGAGTCGTTAGTGAGCGTCAACAGTGACCTTAGCAATGAGCCAGCAGCAACAATAGCAAACAGAGCCTGCAGAGCCTATTGTCGATGCGGCCGGCCTATCTCAACGTAAAAGTAGCTGTGCCTCCACGGGCCTCCCTGCCGATACGGGAATCGCCGCTATTGATACGACAGTCGAGCAGCACTATCTAGTGGATGAGATCACCCAGTGGACACCTTGTGCGCTTTAAACTTGCAGTAAGAACTTAAGCTTCACGGTAGCGTACGGTTCCGCCATGCCAAGCACACCGGGTGAGGTGTACCATGGGCGGGAGATCCCGGCTGGATACGCTAAAGTTGGGGTCGAGGAGGTGTGCAATGATTGGAAGAATCTCAAGCTCGATATTCCTGGAGGTGACGGGGAGACAACACTAGCAGACGCTGTTCATGATTACATCCTATGGGACAAGCGGTACATCATCCTCAAGCCTACCGATCAGGGATCAAGGCCGGCATCGCCGCAACCCGTTCATCGTTCACCTCCTCTGCCACCGTCTCCGGGAGCTGCCCCAGAACACTCTGCTGCTGAGCCGCCATCTCCTAGGCAGCCATTGACTACTCTTGCTGAGCCGCCATCTCCTAGCTCACCTCCTCCGTCACCGCCAAAGAAGCGAAAAAAGACAGAGCCAGAGAATAAGGATAAACCACTGGACCCTTAAAAATTAAAAATTTTTATTGGAATGAAGGAATCGAATAGGAGAAAGTTCATTGAGAAACCGCTGCTTTCGGACTACGACCGCTCGATTAAGAAATCATACGACAAGAGAAAATCAGGGTCGTCATCGTCCGGTGTTCCACAGCTCGGGGCCCAACAGAAACAATCAATAGAACCGCTAGTTGTTCTAAACCAGGAACAACAAGGCTTTCTTGGGTTCTTGCAATCATCAAAGCTAACTACTGATCAGATAATAGGGACTTCAAATCCAGATCCGAATCCGCTGAAAGAGTATCCGATAGCTCCAGTGGTGAAATAGCACTATAAGGAGGGCACCAGCCTTGTCCCCCCAGACATTGTGCAGCTCCTTCCAATGCAAATGCGAAGGCTACATGACTTGTACATGAAGGCAATGAGAGAATGCAACTTCATGCAGGGCACAAAGATTGGAGATAAAGATTTCTTTCGTGGAGAGGCCATCATATGGATTGATTGGGAAGAAGTGTACCAATTATACCATCAGGACTCCCTCGACATCTCTATGGTCGCTTTGTGGCTTCTGTAAGTGTGTTCTTTAATTCTTGTTCATTACCATATATAACTAACGATGGAGATTCCTTACTTCATTTTGTATCCCGTAGGATGGAGACTCAAACATGCCGGAAAAAAGGGTATTACTACATCGGCTTTGTCGACCCACAGGTTGTGAATTGCAAGAATCTCCTGAGCAATCCTGCAGAAACATTCAAAAACTTATACAAGTTCCTAACCATTCAACATTACAAGAGTCTCATTCTATTTCCATACAACTTTGCGTAAGTCTTTTCTACCATGTAACTATTTTTGTTCTGTATAATTGAATTTTATTAACCGTACATGAAATCTTGCAGAGATCACTGGATACTAGTTGTCATATTTCCGGACTTGAGCTTAGCAGTTGTTATGGACTCTTTGCGGAGAGATCCAGACCAATACAAAGACATGAGCGCATATTGAACAAGTAATTAATTCTTCTCATACCATCTCAATCACCATTGTTTTTGAAATCAACTATCTTTAATTATTCGTCTGGGTTCATGTTCAGGGTTTGGAAGAAATTCGTTCGAAAGTATAGTGGCAATTTCAGCGCCGAACTAAAATGGAAGAAAAACTTTCCGGTACGGATGGGATTCTACTTTATTTGCATGTTCCATATCCTTTAATATATATGTATACATTGATAGCTAATTACTTCATTTATTTCTCTTAAAGTGTCGGAGGCAGGCGCAAGGAACTAATTTATGCACATACTATGTCATAGAGAATATCCATGGCCTGGTATGTCCTCAAAAGACCGAAAGCGACTGGGAGAAGGAAGTAAGTAAAAAACTTTATCATAGTTGCATGCAACTCATTTTGTTATGTTCTAATCAATATTCTCATTTTACCACAGGTTTATCAAATGCATGATACACTCATACCAGAGGAAAGGATCCTGGCGATTCAAGAAGCCTTGAGCGGATTTCTTGTTCACGAGGTCCTCGACCCGGCAGGAGAATTCTACTATGATGGCGTGTCAAACATAGATAATAGGAGTAAATATGACAAAATTAAGTAAAACTTTAGTTGCACTTTCTATGTAATTGACTTTTGTGTTGCACTTTGTATGTAATTGACTCTTGTATTACACTTTATATGAATAAATGAATATATATTTATATTACTGCAGTTCATACTCCACTTAAATTCCAATACAAAATTCAATCTGAAATGGAATAGAAATAACCCAAAAGAAACAGGAAAAAAAGGGAGCCTTTGTCCCGGTTGGTAATACCAACCGGGACCAAAGGGGGTGCCTGCCACGTTGGCGCTGGCAGACCCTTTGGTCCCAAAGGCCGTCATTTGTCCCGGTTGCCTAACCCGGGACAAAAAGGGGTATCATTTTGTCCCGCCTTGGCGGTCTCGGTTGGGAAACCAGGACAAAAGGCCTTTCCCAACCGGGACAAAAGGTCTGGTCTATAGTAGTGGTTGGAACTTTATCCTTTAATTTACCCAAAAAAATGTCTTATGCACTTGAAGCACTGACCTTGGTGGAATGTACGTGTGGTCATGTATGCAGAAATACTGCTAGTGCTACCAACCACGCGAACGTCTAACCAAGGACGTGCATGATTATTGGTTGATTCAGCAGCTAAGCCTGGTCAGATCAAGTGTGGTGGCCTGTGTTTGGTGTGTTTTGCAGTTTGCACGTGCATCATATATATTGCGTAAAGTACGCAGGTGGTCAACATTTTTAAGGTTGCATTGCATATAATTAACATCTCTATTTATTTGAGAATGAAGGGAGTAATTTTTTTATATGGCCAGGAATAATAATAAAATGTTAACTCAATTCGCAAAAATAATAAAAAAGTTATAGTAGCAACTACCACAACTGATGAAGCCTAAAATTTAAAATCTAGGGGAACTGCCACAGATTCAATTTTAACTCTTCTTTTTGGCTTCGTTGCTGAATGGTAATGAAATCCGGGCGTGGCCCATGATGGGAAAAAAAAAACTCTTCTTTTTGGCATGGACTAAGGGGACTATATATCATGGCATGGTGAAGGCACGGTGTTGCCAATGGACAATTTAAAAGACCTCCGAAGAGGTTTTGGGGGGTGTAAAATTACTGTCTTTTTGCTTGAAAAGTATATATTATTACCACAAAGTCAGATATAAACAAGGTATCGGAATACTCTGTGGTCAAAGTCATGACATCTACTATAGACATCTTGCTTGTTGGTTGCCATTGTTAGAATAAATGGGCCAAGAGCCTATTTAATAAAATGATCAATAAATCCCAAGGCCCATATTTTTAAGGGGTAGTTACAATTGTGATAATACCACGTTGATGGCCATCAACAAATAACCAGAAACTGATCTTTCAATAGCTAGTTAATGGTTGTTAACAAATGACCAAAAACTGATCTTTTAATGGCTGGTTGATGGCATTAACCTGGGTACTCAAAGGTTGGCTGGTTGATGGCATTAACCTTGGTACTCAAAGGTTGGCTGGTTGATGGCATTAATCTGGGTACTCAAAGGTCTCCCCTAAAGCCTAATAAGAGAGGCATCACGTCCTTTGTCTTTCACGGGAAAAAGGAGAGAGCTCCACTACTGTGCTGCATTTTTGCTCATTCCCGTTACGGCGATCTGAGTGCACGGACTTCGCCGGAAGAGCAGGCCTCCGAAGTTGCGCCCTCACCGAGACTCTGCACCCGAGGAGTACAGGAGCGATCAAGTTTTTGGGGAACGCACTTGCGTGACTACTCGCTGCGAACGACTACTTCGTCTACTTCCCGGAGTCGCCTCTGCACAGCGAACACCTGCACGGCATCGAGTTTGATCGGCTACATCGAACAGGCTCGACTAGCGATGTTGGGTACTTTCTGAACTTAATGTTCATGTTTATTATTTTTGTTACTAGCACGTTGGATCATGCTCTTATTTTTATCTATAGAAATGTTATGATTTATGCTCTAATTTTTGGAATTAGAATGAACCGTAATTGGCCTCTAATTCTAGCAGCCATTTCTTGCGTTCCATTTTTTCTATAACAATTTCTTTAAAATAGCTCAAAGACACATGCTTCATTATATTGATTTATTTCAAATAGAATTGGAGCCCCGACTAAAAAAGTTGCAGGGATTGAAACTAATAAGGTGGCAGTCATGTCCAGGATCATTGATGGTGACCCAACAAAACCTAATCAGTTAACCATGAGTTATTTTCGTATGTGGTGGGTTCTGTAGCTGAAATTGAAATTGGAGGTTTTGAGTAGAATGGACACCCACGCCAACCAATTTCGTTGTGTGTGGGCACAGTCGTTCTTGGAAGGAAATTAAGACAGCACAACCAATAATTAACTATGGTGAATTCAAAAAAAAATTGACTATGGTCACCACATATATATATGTGTTGATGCCGTACTACAACCCAGCCATGTTTTCTACATTTCGTTAAGTTCATCAGTTGCGATCACTCACAACTTTCCATAAAACTATATGTATTAGGTCTGAAGCAATCACTATATCTGAAGCAACTTTTTTTTTTTTTTTTTTTTTTGCAGAACAAGCCACGACTAATGGGAAAATTTGGGTTACTCTCCTACCATACAACATTACTTTTATTGTTTTGAAATGCGGATCAGTGTAATTTGGTTGAGCATCAGGTCGTCCTGTGATGTGATGTGAAGAAAGAAAAGTTAAAGTTTTTGGCCTAAGAAAAGTTATAGTTAAGTTTTTGGCCTATAAATAAGAGTGCTACTTCAACTTGAGAAAAGTACCCTACCGACGGAACCATGATCATGGCCTTCAAGTTGGCCATGGAGGGCTTTATTGTGCTGTGCCTTGTGATATCGTCCATGGATGTCCTCGGCGCCATCGCCTCCGGCGTCCTGCAGCCACCACCGATATATGTGTTGGGTGACTCGACATTAGACGTTGGAAACAACAACTTCCTACCAGGACCATCCGTTCCCAGAGCCAAAATGTACTACGGCATCGACTCCCCAGGCGTTCCTGCCGGAAGGTACAGCAACGGCTTCAACGTCGCTGACTTCATCGGTAGGTTTTGCTAACTAACATCGTAATGCTATGTTTTTATTTCATATTCATGCATATTGTTTATCGGCATTTATTTGTAGTTCTTGTAGTAATGCATATGGGGAATAATATAATTCTTTGTTTGGTGTATCTATGTGGTTACATACGCCGCAGCAAAGAGCATGGGATTCTTGAGTAGCCCTCCGCCTTATCTGATGCTGGCGCCAAGCACAGGCCTTCTGGTCTCCACCGCTCTCGAAACTGGTGTGAACTATGCTTCCGGAGGATCTGGCATCCTTGACGTCACTGTAATAATAAGTGCACTCCATCTCCTACCACGACCTTTACTTTGCATCAAGAAACTTTAATAAACAAGCATGCTGCATGCTTGCGTAATGCAGAACGCCTGGCAACAGATCATCCCGCTGTCGAAGCAGGTGCAGTATTTCAATGACACCAGGGCTAAGATGGTCGCCGCCGTGGGCTCTGCTGCGGCGGACGCCCTGCTCGCCAGGTCCGTGTTCCTCATCAGCGTCGCTAACAACGACCTCTCCGGGTTCACCATTTGGGAGCTGATGCAGAATAGGTCGGCTGCGCAACAGCCCAGTGACGCGGCTGCGTTCTTGGCATACCTCATCTCAAACTACTCGGCCACCATCACGGTACGTACGGCACCCACCGATCATGATCGATCTTCCCTGCTCGATCATTAATTGCACCCACATGTGTGTATGCAGGAGCTGTACGCCATGGGCGCAAGGAAGTTTGCCATCGTCAACGCGGCGCTCATCGGGTGCACGCCGGCGGCGCGGGTAGTGTCCCAACCGTTGGGAGCGTGCGCCGAGGGCGTGAACCTGCTCGCCGCCGGCTTCAACGTCGCACTCCGGTCGCTGCTCGCCACCGACCTCGCCCCAAGGCTGCCGGGCCTCGTATACTCCCTCGCCGACTCCTTCGTCCTCATGAAGGACTTCTTCGCCGACCCACCGGCGTGGGGGTTCACCAACATCGCCAGCGCGTGCTGCGGCGATGGCTTCCTGCTCGCGCAGTCAGCCTGCATGCCCACCTCCAAGGTCTGCCCCACCAGATACGAGCGTGACCAGCACATCTTCTGGGATCCCTTCCACTTTTCCCAGCGGGCCTCTTTCCTCACGGCCCAAGCATTCTACGATGGGCCGTCCAAATACACCACGCCCATCAACTTCATGCAGCTGGCACAGTCCATTTAACGATAACAAGGAAATAATGCTATCTCCGTTCAAGAAAGAATTCCAAGAAGAAGATAGTATAGTGTATATATACACACACACACACACACGAGGAGATTGTTGTGCTCGATCACGTATAGTACATGTAATGTTATCGAGAAAAAAACATATATATGCAATCATGAATAAATTTAATTACTCCCGCATATATATAGTAAATGGCCCTTGAGAAATTTGCTTCGACAAGTAATAAATATCCATATATTGCATTGGAAGATGTTGTCAGTTAACCATGAGTTATTTTCGTATGTGGTGGACTGGTGGGTGCTGTAGCTGAGATTGAAATGGAGGTTTTGAGTAGAATGCACGCCCACGCCAACCAAGTTCGTCGTTGGATTGAAATTAAGACAGAACAACCAATTGACTATGGACACCACAAATATATGTGTTGATGCCGTACTACAACCCAGCCATGTTTTCTACATTTCGTTAAGTTCCTCAGTCGCGATCACGCACAATCAACTTTCTATAAAATTAAACTATATGTATTAGGTCTGAAGCAATCTGAAGCAACTTTTTCCTTTTTTTGCAGAACAAGCCACGGCTAATGGGAAATTTTGTGTTGCTGTTCTACCATATAACATTATTTTTCTTGTTTTGAAATGTGGATCAGTGTAGTTTGGTTGAGCTTCAGGTCGTCCCATGATGTGATGTGATGTGACGTGAAGAAAGAAAAACCATAACTATTAAGTTTTTGGCCTATAAATAAGTGTTACTTCAAGTTGAGCAGCAGGTACCCTACCGACACAACCATTGGTCATGGCCTACAAGTTGGCCATGGGGGGCTTTTTTTCCTAGTATGCCTTGTGATATCCTCCATGGATGTCCTCGGCGCCGTCGCCAGCAGCGTCCTGCCACCGCCGCCGATGTATGTGTTGGGGGACTCGACGATGGACGTTGGAAACAACAACTTCCTACCGGGGCCATTCGTTCCCAGAGCCAACATGCCCTACTACGGCATCGACTTCCCAAGCGTTCCTACCGGAAGGTACAGCAACAGCTTCAACATCGCTGACTTCATCGGTAGGTTTTATCTGCTAATTAACTTACATCGTAATGCTATGTATGTTTTTTATTTCATATTAATCATGCATATTGTTTATTGGCAATATTTGTAGTTCATGTAGTAATAATGCATATTGAGAATATATATATATATATATATATATATATATATATATATATATATATATATATATATATAATGCTTTGTTTGGTCTGTACATGCATGCGGTTACATGTACACATATGCCACAGCAAAGAGCATGGGATTCTTGAGTAGCCCTCCGCCTTATCTGATGCTGGCGCCAAGCACAGGCCTTCTGGTCTCCACCGCTCTCGAAAGTGGTGTGAACTATGCTTCCGGAGGATCTGGCATCCTTGACATCACTGTAAGTGCTGCATATGCACTAGGCCTCTACTATTTTGCATCAAGAAACGACTTTAATAAATAAATAAACAAGCATGCATGCTGCATGGATGCGTGATGCAGAACGCCTAGCAACAGAACATCCCACTGTCGAGGCAGGTGCAGTACTTCAACGACACCAGGGCAAAGATGGTCGCTGCCGTGGGCTCCGCTGCGGCGGTGGATGCCCTGCTCGCCAGGTCCATGTTCCTCATCAGCGTCGGCAACAACACTACCGGAAAACACAAAATTGCTGAGTGTCTCCAGCTTTGCCGAGTGCCACACCACGGGCAAAAAAGCTGGCACACGGCATGACCAATTTTTAGCGAGTGCTGGCCCTCGGCAAACAAGGGCACTCGGCAAAGCTCAAACTTTGCCGAGTGCCTATATCTGCCACTCGACAAAGTATCTTTCGCCGAGTGCCCAGTCTCTAGCACTCGGCAAACTTGCTTAAAAATTCTTTTTTTGGACCTTCAAATTTTTTTGTTCTCTACTTAAATTTGAGAATTTAATCCCTAGTAACATAAAATACTTTTATTGATTAGTTTAATATATTCTATTATTTTTTTGCAGGGAATAATCGGTCGAAGTTAATTTAAAATTAGAAGAGGGTCAAAATTTATGTACCTAAATCAAAACTGATGCCGTATGCGCGAAAGAACTTAAAAGTTGAAGCATCTTTATCAGAAAACTTGATCACAAGCGTGTGCACCGACGTTCGGAAAAAACCCAAAATAGCATACAATGTCTGAAAATCATGGGACTTGTGCAAATCGCTTGGTTTCATGGGAGGATAGTGTGGAAAAAAAATTGACAGTGTTTCTGACACGTGACAAGGTACACCGCTTACAAGCCCGAGGATCTCCGAAAAAGTTTCAGAGAGCACGTAGTATCCGGTTGGATTTTTTGTTGAAATGAAAGTCAAATAGGATTTTCAATGTGAAACTTTTTATATAGAGAAATAACAACAAAATATGTGTCCTGTGAAAATTTGGTTAATTTTTTATTTTGTTATCTGTATATAAAATTATTTTTGGCACACATTGAAAATCAATATATTTAGTTTCAACTTGATCTCTACACGCATGAAATAATAGGGTTTTTTGCATGAAATTATGAACCATAAATTGTTGCATTATTTTGGCAAATTATTTAGTTGATAGTCACTAAATTTTTGTTACATACCTCATAAAAACGAATTTGTTGATATAAATTAAATTTGACTTTAGAAACACATGAAATAATAGGTTTTCTTGCATAAAATCATGAAACTTGAAATACAAATTGTTTTAATTTGAGTTTAAAATAATTATGCATGAAACTTTGTTTTTAAATTTGTATCTTAATTATATTTATTTTGCAAGTAAGAAGTGAAATGTAAAAAAAATGTATTTGCCGAGTGCCGGGCACTCGGCGAACCATTACTTTGCCGAGTGGCTGCGATCCGGCACTCGGCAAAGAGCTGATTAAATTTTTTTTAACTCTTTGCCGAGTGCCAGGTCGAGCGGCACTCGGCAAAGCCGATCCGACACTCGGCAAAGAGCGCATCAGGACTCTAATTGGGGCGCCCCGCACTCGACTCCCCACACTCATTCCTCTCCAAGCCGCCCTCCTCCACGCCGCGTCCTGTCGACTCCCCATGCCCTCCTGCACGCCGCCCGCCTCCCGCCACCCTCCTGCCCGCCGCCGCCTCCCGCCGCCTCCCCGCGCATCCCGTGCGGTTCCCGCCTCATCTCACCGCCTCCCCGCGGGCCCCGACGCCGCCGGAACGTCTCCCCGCCGCCGCCGGAACGTCTCCCCGCCGCCTCCCGCCGCTCTGCACCGCCCGGCGGCCGAGGCCCGCGGTCGCCGCGCCTCCACGCTGCCCGGCGCAGGAGGGCGCGACCCGCCGCCGGGACTGCCGGTCCTCGGCGCCCGAGGACGCGCCATTCAGCGCCGGCGACTGCCTCCCCACTGCCGTGGAGGCGCCACCCCATCTTCCTTAAGGTAATTTGTTTATTTTTTTAAGTAAATTGTTAAGTTGGATTTGTTTGTTGTAAATTAGATTAGTATTATATTCTTTAGGTAGATTTAGTTTTTAGATAGATATAGATATTATTTATTTAGTTTATTTAGAATGATTTAGTTTATTTAGTTTAGGTAGATATAGATTTTTAGGTAGATATGCATATTGTTTATTTAGTTTATTTAAAATGATTTAGTTTATTTAGTTTAGGTAGATATAAATTTAGAGATTAATTGTTTAATTAGTTTAGTTAAACTTGTTTAGTTTAGGTACATATTAATTGTTAATTGTTTATTTAATTTATTTAGACTTTTTAGCTTACATATACTAGTTTAGTTTATTTAGACTGATTTTAGATGTTAATTGTTTATTTAGTTTTTAAGACTGGTTTAGTTTATTGATAACAAAATGATATATTTAGTTAGTTTATTCATAATTATATTTTGAAAATCAACATACACCAGTTATGCGTCTCCCGTTCGAAATAGATACGGTTGCAAATATGCAGATATTTGCATATTGATGGCCGTATCTGTTTCGAATTGTCCACGTTTTTGGACAGCCCGAGGATGCGTAGATGGGGTTAGTTTATATGGTCCACTCCGATCCGAGGCAGAGTTTCGGCATCATCTCCCTGTTGTTCTTCAGATACACAATCTCCCTTTCGCTGACATCTTTGAAGATGAATGACCGTGAGTGGATGTACACCGGCCGGGTAACTCGAGCTAGCATGACCAATGAATGGATTGAGAAGACCAACGAGTTCTTGGAAGGGGCATGGGCGCAAGCTGAAGGGTCGAGTTTTATGTGGTGTCCCTGCAGCAGTTGTGGAAACCAGAAACGAAAGACAAAGAAGGTCATGGGCGAACATCTTGTCAAGTATGGGTTTACGCCAGACTATACCCAGTGGATCTTTCACGGTGAAGCGCATCGTATGAGGGACGAGGTCGTGAGGCAACGCATCGATGAATGTGATGCTGCTGGTGGGATTGGAGACATGTTAGACGACTATGAGGAGGCAAATTTCGGTGAAGGACCGCAGGAGGAGGAGCCAGAGGCAACCACAAAGGCATTTTACGAGATGTTGGAGGCGGCACAGAAGCCCCTTCATGGCCAAATAAAGGTTTCTCAGCTGGACGGCATTGGACGCCTAATGGCCTTGAAGTCCCAGTTTGGGCTGAGTCGTGACGCCTTTGATAATATGTTGACCGTTTTTTGCAGCATGCTTTTGGAAGATCACATTCTGCCCAAGATAATGTATCAGGCGACGAAAATCCTTAGTGCACTGAAGATGCCATATGAGCGGATACAGTCTTGTCCTAATGGGTGCATCTTATTTAGGAAAGAGCACGAGGATGAAACTTACTATCCAAAATGCAAAGCCTCAAGGTTCCTGGAGGTGGATGCTGGTGACGATCAGCCTAAGAGGCAGCTCACGATTCCTGTGAAAATCGTACGTTACCTTCTGTTCATTAAGAGGATCCAAAGGCTCTATATGACCAAGGAAACCGCGAAACAGATGACATGGCACAAAAAAGGTGTTCGATACAACCCAGATAAGATGGTGCATCCCTCCGACGGTGAGTCATGGACTCATTTTGATGAGATTCATCATGAGAAAGCTAAAGAAGGTCGTAATGTACGTGTTGCGTTGGCAACCAATGGGTTCAATCCTTATGGTATGATGGCCGCATCGTACTCATGTTGGCCCGTGTTCGTTATTCCCTTGAATCTCCCCCCCCCCCCGGCGTTTTCTTTCAACGACAAACCATATTTGTGTCGTTGATTATTCCTGAGCACCCAGGGAATAAAATGAGTGTTTACATGGAGCCTCTAATTGATGAGTTGATCAAAGCATGGGAGAAGGGGGTGTGGACGTACGATCGAGCGACAAAGACAAACTTCAGAATGTATGTGTGGTACCACTACTCCCTGCATGACCTCCCAGCGTATGGCATTTTCTGCGGATGGTGTACTCATGGAAAGTTCCCATGCCCAACATGCAAGGCAACTCTACAGTTCATTTGATTGAGAAACGGGGGCAAGTATTCGTTGTTTGACAAACATCGACAATTCCTTCCTGCTGACCATCCATTTAGAAGAGACATTAAGAACTTCACGAAAGATGTCGTAGTTACACAACCTGCACCGCAGATGCTGACGGGTGTCGTGCTTCATGCTCAGATAGATGCTCTCCAGGTCAATGATGCAGGTGGTTTTGTGGGATATGGCGAAGAACATTCCTGGACTTAGATCTCTGGCTTGTGGAGGCTTCCCTATATTAATGATCTTCTCCTTCCACACAACATTGATGCCATGCACACCGAAAATAATTGGGGCGAGGCTCTTTTTGGATCTGTCATGGACATCCCTGATAAGACGAAGGACAACATCAAGGCTCGAGTGGATCTGGCAACATTTTGCGATAGACCAAGATACGAAATGAAGACTCTGAGACCAGGGAGACAATGGAGGAAGACTCCGGCGGATTTCATCCTAACGAGGCCCCAAAAAACGGAAGCACTAGAGTGGATCCAAAAGTTACAATTTCCAGATGGGTATGCAGCGAATCTGAGGAGGGGAGTTAATTTGACTATGATGCGAATCAACGGGCTAAAGAGTCATGACTACCACATATGGATTGAGTGGCTTCTTCCGTTGATGGTTCGAGGCTATTTCCCTGATAATATATGGCGAGTGCTGGCAGAGTTGAGCAATTTCTTCCGCCAGCTGTGTGCTAAGGAGTTATCTCGGGCCGTCATTTTGGACATGGAAAAAGTGGCCCCTGTGTTGCTATGTAAGCTGGAGAAGATCTTTCCACCCGCCTTCTTCAATCCGATGCAGCATTTGCTTCTATACCTTCCGTACGAGGCACGGATGGGGGGCCTGTGTAGTATTGTTTATCTTGACTAATTCGTTCACTCCTTTTGATTTCAGGTAACTAAACAAAGATGCCAGGCGGTCACAAGATGACTTGGCTGAGCTCCTTGTACAGGGGCAGTGGTGGAGGAGGCGACAGTGGGTCCGACGCACCCGAGGGGTCCGGGAGCCGTAGTGTTCGCAAAGGTGGTGGAGGAGGGGAAGGAAAAGGGAGAGGGAGAGGGAGGGGTGGTGGAGGAGGTAGTGGGAGTGGTGGAGGAGGTAAGGTGAGGAGGAGGAGGGAGATGACCCCTTCTCCTATAGAGGACGAGGAGGAGGAGGAGGAGGAGGAGGAGAAGAAGGAGGAGAGAGAGGAGCAGGGGAGCGAGGAGGAGGAGGAGGAGGAGTAGCAAAGGGTGGAGGACCAGGGGAGCGAGGACGAGGAGGAGCACGTGGTGGGGGAGGACGAGGAGGAGGCCGAGGAGAGGGTGGAAGGAGGTGAGCGCGAGGTGTGGTTGCGTGGACCGTCGCAACTCCCGCGACGTCTGATACTTCTAGCGAGACGCCCGATGATTCGGCCACTAGAGCCTAAGTATGTTAGTACTTATTTATTATGCATCACATATATTTAAAATCACAATACTAACTAAAATTTTACCTTAAATACTCTTGCAGGGGGTGGTTTTTTGTGCAGCCTGGTGAGCACAAACGGAAGCCCAATGGTATCTTGGGTCTTCTATGCCGGCTGCACTTCCCCGGGCTTGTGATGCATGCTGGGGTCCTGGAGCCGGCATACACGTGGGACCACTACATGGCCAGCCCAGACGCTACTGATCGCGAAGGAAGGAACTTCACCACCAAAGTGAGGTGGGTGGTCGGGGAGTTGTGGGTAAGTCATCCTCGCACTAAAATGGTCGAAATATCGCATTTTGTTTCAATTTTTGGAATGATGATTGCAATTATCTTGTGAGTATATATGCAGGATTTCTACAGGTGAAAGGAAGGCTATGAGGCCCAGGCGAACGAGTAGGCTCACCAGGCTTGCTACAAGCTGGTGAAGGACCTGCACTACGAGGCACGTGTTCAGGCCGTCGTTGTGTACTGCGCCGAATTCGAGAAGAGGATAGTCAAGAAACCAGCCGCAAGGGACATCTTCCTCACGTGAGACCAGTACTTAAGGGTAAATAAATGCCATCTCTACTCATTTATCTTATATTTGATATTACAATATGTCATGCACTTCATTACATTTAGGTGCCTCCGAACTGGTGCGCAAACAAGGCCGAGTGCTGGTCTATGATGGTGGACAAGTGGATCAGCAAGGACTGAGCCCGCCAGCACGCCTTATGCCGGGAGCGCCGCTTGATGATGCCGGGTCCGGCACATCATCAAGGGAGCCTTAGCCTCGGCGAGTACAAGAAAACTTGGGTAAGTTCACTAATTTCTCCATTCTTTCTAAAGCTATATTTTGAATTCTTACTAATCATCTTGTTGATTTCTTGGCAGTCGGAGTCTCATCCAGGCCAGTTTTGCAATGACTTCACGGCGTACGCCATGTCTCACATGGGCAGGGCGACGTCGGACGTGGCCTACAACCCGGCGGCTCCACCAGAGGCCTACACAAACCCAACCATCCACGCGCGCATCAATGCGTACACGGAGGTGGGAAGGGCGCTCCACGGGGAGACTTGGGATCCGGCCACCGTGCCACTCTCCGGAGAAGCCATCATGAGGGCGGGACAAGGGAAGAAGCACGGGTGGTACTGGATCGCCAACAGCTTGGTCGACACGGCGAGTAGGCCCAGTCTCTCGCAGCTTAGGGCAAGTACCACCGACTCGACCCCGCCCATATGCTCACGGCCTGAGACTTCAGTGGCCAGCGTGCACCAGAGACAGGTTAGTTTAGATTTAGTTGTCGTTCTATGATTAAAATGAAACTTTGCTTCGTATTGTAACATGGAGGTTAAAATCTTGTAGGCCGAGATGGAGGCAAAGTTTGAGGAAAAGAGGAGGCGCCGAATGGAGATCGAGGCCAAGCTGGAGCAGGAGCGGAAGCTGAGGGAGGAGCAGTCGGTTATATTGCACAGCATGGTCACCTGGATGCAAGGACTTGGCGCGTCGATGAACTATGCAGCGCCGCCTCCTCCCTTCGCCTTACCAGCTCAGGCTTACTCTCCTGCAGGACCTTCTGGCACTCCCGTGAGTATGCTTTGTTAGTAGATATTATTATATTTTTTGTTATGCTTCTTCAATTTATGTGTTCCTAATTGCAGAATCAGTCGTGGAACGCATCGAACGACCCTCCTCCGGACCAGAACTCGCCGGCGGCCCAGTGGCCAACTTGGTCCCACGGACCTGAGCAGTAAGTGCCTTGTAGTACTAGTGGACTTGTGACATTAATCGGGGACATATTCTATGTATTGGACTCATTCTGTGTATCGGACTTATTATACGTACCGGACTCATTCTATGTGATGGACTTGTGTTATGTATCGGACTTGTGATATATGTGATGGACTTGTGTTATTTGTATCGGTGTTATTGTCGTATTTATCAATTATATATTTGTTATAATAACTGCCTGTAATGTCCATGTATTTAGATATATTTCTGTTATATTTGTATGAAAAAACAAAGAAAAGTGAAACCAAAAAAAAAATTGTCCACTTTGCCGAGTGCATAAGTCAAAATACTCGGCAAAGTGGCCTTCACAGGATCAGCAGAAAAGATTCTTTGCCGAGTGCTAAACTCCTGGCACTCGGCAAAGCTTTGAAAGTTTGCCGAGTTAATTGCCGAGTGTCGGCATCTGGCACTCGGCAAAGCCCCCGGCAACAGTCGCCCCACGTGGCGGCTTTGCCGAGCGCCAAGGCTCTCGGCAAACTCTTTGCCGGCAAAGCCCCTTTTGCCATCAGGGGCTTTGCCGAGTGGGCTTTGCCGAGTGTTACACTCGACAAAGACTTCACCGAGTGTAAACAGGCCTTTGCCGATTGTAACTGGCACTCAGCAAAGTCTAGAAGTCCGGTAGTGAACGACCTCTTCGGGTCGCTGCTGCGCAACAGCAGAGTGACGCCGCCGCGTTCTTGGCATACCTCATCTCAAATTACTCGGCCACCATCACGGTACGTACGGCACCCAGCGATCATGCGTGATCGATCTTCATCCCCGCTCGATCGATCCAGAGCTAACAACGCATGCGTACGTGTATGCAGGAGCTGTACGCGATGGGCGCCAGGAACGTCATCAACTCGGGGCTCATCGGTTGCGTGCCGGCGGCGCGGGAGTTCCAACCGTTGGGAGCGTGCGCCGAGGGCGTGAACCTGCTCGCCGCCGGCTTCAACGTCACCCTTCGGTCGCTGCTCGCCACCGACCTCGCCCCAAGGCTGCCGGGCCTCGTATACTCCCTCACTGACTCCTTCGTCCTCATGAAGGACTTCTTCGCCGACCCACCGGCGTCGGGGTTCACCGACATCGCTAGCACGTGCTGCGGCGATGGCTTCCTGCTCGCGCAGACACTCCAGTGCCTGCCCACCTCCAAGGTCTGCCCCACCAGATCCGAGCGCGACCAGCACGTCTTCTGGGGAGCGGCTGTACGATAGACACGGAAACCATCGCCCGAAAGATATTAGATGGGGCGTGATCAGTCCAACAATTGGACTGTTTAGTCACGATGATGTCACTTATGTGCATATAAATTTGAAACTAAAAAAAGCTACAAGTATAAAACCAAGCATCCAAATTAAATTTGGATTATATCATTGTCTTTTTTATGATAAAATCTTCAAAACAAGACCACACTTGTCCATGTTTGCATAATATTTTTTAAAAATATTTTATTTTACACTAAATAATTATTTTCAGATTCTGGGAACAAATAATTTAACAAGACGAACAAAACATTAAACATAACGAACAAATAATAATATACAACGAACAAAATACTAAACATCGCAAACAAATGGATAAACATCACGAAACAATTTTATTCTACAAAGCGAACAAATAGATTAATGTCACGGAACATTTGATTGTATATGAGCTTTAGAATAAAAAAGAGAGAAAAAGAAAAATAATAAATACAAAGCAGGAAAAAGAAATGCGTGATGAGAGCTGCCGCTGGTTGCCCAACGAGCTCCACTGGCGGGCGCGCTCATGCTGTGCTCGTTACAGGTTGGACAGCAAATTAATTAATGGGCCGGATTATTCGCACCATCAGCCCACTAGTATTCCTTGAGGCGATAGCATCGCCCATGCGATATATAGCTATCGCACGTCTTCTGGGATCCCTACCACTTTTCCCAGCAGGCCTGTTTCCTCACGGCCCAGGCATTCTACAACGGGCCAACCAAGTACACCAAGTCCATCAACTTCATGCAGCTGGCGCAGTCCTCCACTTAATAATGATAATAACACATTAACACGGAAGTGCTCTCCCCCGTCCAAGAAATAATTTCCAGAAGAAGAGAGTAAAGTTCCAATAGCATATATCCAACCAAAGGAGACTCTATGCACCTACGAGGCAACTCCATTTTTTGAGTCTTAATGTTCTGAAAGAACCATAGATAAGTGAATAGGGCACTCGTCCACTGAGGAACTATGATGAAACGATCAATCAATAATCAACCAAGTACAAGTATTCAATAAAAATCAAGAGCAAAAACCAATTGGTTACCCGTCTGGCTGAACTTTCGCTTCCTATATGTCATTCCTTGAGATTCGACCGATTTGTTGGTGGCTTGAACTCAAGGCTACCGGCTGCGCACGCACTCAATTACTCAAAGTCTTAAGCGCGTCAATGCCGCCGGCACCGGCGAGCTGCCGGCCGCAGCTAGCGCCCCAGCCCACCAGCCAAATGCCCCCGTGCAGGCCGCAAGCGCAAGTGGTTTCTCCTCCTCAAACTGGAATTAGGAATGTTGCTTCGCTACCTCGCGGGAGGAATTGGGAACGTCGCTTCGCTGCCTGCGCAGGAGGAATTGCACTATCTAAGAAAAGATCTACAGCGACGGGCATCATCTCCCTAAGATGACGTGCATCACGCCCGTCACTTCTATTGCATCACTGTTTTGAACTGAAAGGTGACGAACAACACCCATCACCTATATGAGTCATAGGTGACGGTCTTCACTAGAGAACCGTCACCTTTCATGGTGACTAGACCCCCCCCCCCCTATGAAGTCTCCGCCCGTTACCTTTGTCAAATACATGTGACGGACGTAACATAACGCCCGTCACCTATGATTCTATCATAAGTGACGGGCGCAGGATAACGCACATCACTTGAAGTTTTGCAAAGGTGACGGGCGTAGGAGTTTGTACGTCACATGGAGTTTTGCAAAGGTGACGGGCTGTGCTTCCAGGAGCCATCACCTGGCAATGTTAAAGGCGACGTGCTTTGCTCGTTGTTGCCCATCACCTTAGACTTTAGACCCTTGCAGGGCCATTTTTGCTTCTGGCTGCATCCTGGAGCACAGCCAGGATTTGGCAGCCGCATCTTGATCCTGCAAATTAACAAACAAAATAGAAGACCTTTGCATTTCTACTATATTGTGACAAACTTTTGTGAAACTATACAAACTATTGTATCTTTCCACAACAAACAATACAATAATCACATGAAAGTGTACATGAATATATCCAACAGTACATGAAAGGACTCAGTTCAAAATCAATGACAGTGGAAGTTGCCTTTGTCGCATATGACGTCTACCAGCAAGAAGGAAGCAAATTTTTCTCTAATAGCCACGAGCTGCTTCTTCTCCAATCTGTTGTCTTTGTCATCCGGCATGTCCTAGCAAGAAGTACAGGGAGTCAAATATATATATCGTACATGCACTCATCATTTGACTTTCAAAAATCTGCAACTTTCAAATATAATATTATATTTGACTAAAGCTTACTTTTGCTCCTTTAAGATTTTTGAAAGTTGCAGTAAGCCGGATCATGTGGTATGCAACATAAAATCCGCATTCATTTCCAGATCCTCGTTGCATGCACTGTACAAGATGATATACTATTAGGTCAAATATATTTGGTGAAATCATGAAAAGATAGAATGCAGACAGTCAGAGATATACAGGAAAATCGGTCACGTGTCTCAATCTGGTTTTCGGAAGATGGTGGTCGGCTCGAAAGGAGGAGAAGCCACCGCATTAGGTGTTATGGATGTCGTTAGCTGCAAATTAAATATGTGACAGGTTCCAAATGAGAAAATTGCAAATGTGGTAACTAGAGATATACCTATCGATAACCGCCTTGATGCTGGTGTAGTCTCGTTGTCCTAAACTGCCGTCGTCATTGCGAGGTCTTAAAGAATTCAAGTACCACACAATTTCCCACTTCAGGCAGATGACGATTTGGAAGTAGTGGGAACCTGTGTGGTGCGGAGCAAGCACACAACCTGCTCCGGCGGAAGACTTCAAGACCTCTGAGATGGTAGACTTTACGTGGTCCTCTTCCCGATTGATGACGGTGGTAGAGAACTGTTGGGTCAATGAACGCAACACCAAGCTGACGTTTCTTTGATTCTTTGGCCAATTGCTTACATAGAAATATATTAGTTTTTAGGTAGATGACATATAGGTGGTTACGAAGTAATATAAGAATGACTGTGAATAATCCTTTGTACTATATATACTCACAGTGTCAAGCAATAGATGAATGAGATATCCAAGGCATCGAGGTTGAAGAGGTCGTAGAGATCAGACCACACAATGGAGAAATAACCAGACCCACTGTGCAAGTCCCCGGCCTTGAATGCACCCACGATTGACGTATTATCTTTGTGCATGGCATGGGTGATGTAGTGGTTGTTGAGTCGCCTGGTATTCACCCCTGCACTGGCCAGCTCCTCCGTTGACCGCATTGGCTTGCCCATTACAAATTTGGAGTGAGCAGAAGTCCATACACTCTTTGCCCGCATTTTTTGCAATTTAGCCTTTTTCGGAAAAGAATTTCACATATAGGCCCTTTTCGTAACAAATTGCAGAAATGGACCCTGGGGATCGGCGCCGTGGTCTGCGGCGCCGAGATAACACGTCTCGGTGCCACGGACCATGGCGCCGATCCCCGCGGCCCATTCCACATCCGAGGTTGAGGTGGCAGCCGATGTGGCAGGGCTCGGCACCATAAATTATGGCGCCGAGCATGCTGGCCTATATCTCCCCTTTCTTCCCGAGCTTGCATCATTATTCCACCCCCTTCTCATTTTTTACCTCAATCCCCACTAGCTCACCCATTTCTGTAACACTCTAATTTAAATTTTAGTATTTAATAATAAATTTAATTGGCTTTATTTAATTTTCTAAGGTCTATATGCTTAGCCTTGCATTTAAATCAATTTTCTTTCACAAGTAATTAAAATTTATCTTAGGTTCAACTTGTCTGTGCATTCATGCTGGTGCATAAGTTTTCTTTGTATGAGTGCATAGGAGTTTGAATTCAAATTTTGAATTCAAATTAGTCTGAATGTGTTTGGAAAAGAAGAGAGAAGGAAAATCCAGAAAACAGGAATCCCAAACCGGCCCAAACCCCAGCGTCGGCCCAGCCCACGACCTTCCTTTCCCTTTCCCCGCTCAGCCCTTAGCGCCAGACCCCAGCCCAGCTCAACCTCCTCTCTGCGGCCCACCTTCCCACGCCCCCGCACATGGCCCAGCACGCGGCCCAGCTCGCCTTCCTTACCGATCCGCAGAACAGCTTCAGCCCGCGCGCGCACTCCGACCGCGGACACGGCGGACCCACGCGTCCGCCCGTTCGCCGGCAGCCGCGCGCGCTCACCCGTTCCACGCTCGCTCTGAGACTGACACCGCGGCCCCAGCCCGTCAGCGCCTCCCTCTTCCTTTCTTTCTTCCTCCTTGCGCCCGACCTCGCTGTTTCCGCTCCGCCTCGCCCTCCTTCCACGCCGCGAATCTCGCCACCTGCCTTCCAAACCCACATGCCGAGATCGCCGGCCCCTTCTTTAAACCGCCCCGCACCCCTGCGCCCTCTCCACCCCGCGGCTACCACCAGGAAAACCTAGCCCCACCCGCTCCACGCCACCCTGCAGCACAGAGGCTCTGCGCCACCGTGGCCACGCCGCTCCGCCGCACCCCAACCTCGACCAGCCCGCGCAACATTTTCGCCGATGCACCAGGAGCATCCCCGAACCCGTTGATCCCCAAGCTCGGCCGCGCCTCGCTGGGATTTTCGCCTGGACGCCACCACAAGTGAACTAAACCCGCCACCCCGATTCCTCGCCGCCGTTGACCCTCTGGCCGTCCTGACCCCCGTGACTCCATCACAGGAACCCCACGCATCGATCTGTGATGCCCAGGAGCCTGGAGAACCTCTGCAGCAACCTGTCCACATGCGCAGTGCAACCCTCGACGCCGGCCTCCCTGCGTCACGCGTCCGCCGTCCTGAGCCCTCGGTGAGCTACACCCCGACCTCCTCTTCCTTTTGCTCAAGTTCCCGTAGCCGTAGCTCGAGTCAACACCCAGAGCGACGCACGCCGGCATTCCGCCGCCGCGCCTGCGCTACCTGGCCGTGGCGAGCCCTCTGCAGTGCAGCCCAGCCACACACGAACCCTGCCTAGGTGTGCTTTGGCTCTGCGCACGCACGCAGAACCCCCAGCACCCGGATCCGAGCCCCAAAGCCGCCACGCGCGTGCGCTCCGGCGAGCGCCGCCGCGCAGAGCTGCCACCGCCGTCGAACCCGCCGCTCCAGGCCTCCCCGAGCCCAGCTTAGGCCACAGGTGGATCACGCATGAAGCGTTGATCACCCCAGACCCAAGACCGGGTCGATTTATCCCCCATAACGCCGGAATTGGTGAAGTCCGGCGAATTTTGCCGCGCGCCACCGCGGAATAGCTCGCCGACGACTGATCACCGCTGCCCCACGCGTCCAACTCTCCCTAGCCGCCCGATCTGGAAGCGGCGGCCCTGATTAGATCAAACATACCCCTTCATCCAGAGCCCTTCGATCTCAATCCAACGGCCGAGATCCGTGGATACCGTTTCGGCCGACCTTTTTTCTAAAGAGCCCCCGGGTTTCCACTGAATGAACTCGCAGTCCTTGTCAGTTGAAAAGAAATTCCAAATCCGCCCCTGCTTTTATGTTTTAGACACTGAGCTTCTGTAAAATCATGTCCGCCTTCCCTGGACGTGTGGTTTTGCAGTATAAACCCTAGACCTATGGTTTAATTACATATAGGTCCCTGGTTCTTGCAGAAAACTCCTGGAAACTTAGTTTTTCTTGCAGAAAAGCCCCTAGACCTTGTTTTAAGCCTAGTTTTCACGTTCTAGCTCCGTTTTAGATGTTCTTTATGTCCACGCGATCGTTGTAATGCTGTAGCGAAAATGGTCTCTCATGCCATATTTCAATATAATGTTTTGGCGATTGATGACACACACAACACTTGGACTAATATGATTGTTAAGATGACCATTCTCAGGCTTTTAGGTTCAAGTGATGACAAAGAGAAGATAGGCGTAGCTAGGCCCAAAGGACAAGAATCGAAGAGACCGTGAAGAAATTCAATACACCGGTTGAACCGATGATAAGGAAAAGACACACGCCGGTGTAATTGTCCAGAAGCTGGAAACTGAAGATACACTCACCGGTTAAACCGATGTTGAAGAAAATACATACGTCGGTGCATTGGCAGATGAAGACCAGGAAAAACACATACACCGGTTGATCCGATGTATAACCGGTCAAACACATCGGTGCAGTTGTCCAGAAGGATGGTTTTCCATGGAAGGTGAAGAAGTTACACTCACCGGTTGAACCGACGTTTATTTTACATTCACCGGTTGATTACGTCGGTCGATTGAGGTAGCCGTTGAAGTATAACGGCTAGTTGGAAAATGCACTCACCGGTTAAACCGGTGATGACAAAAATGGGAGCATCGGTTTAACCGGTGATAGCACTTTTTGTCAGCCTTTTTCCAACGGCTAGTTTGGGGTGTGTGGGCTATATATATGCCACCCCACGGCTCATTTGAGTGTGCTGGAGACCAAGAAAGTATACAAGAGCCAAAGATCATCTCCAACCACCTTAGAACATCATTGTACATCATATAGGCTTAAGCACACTTGTGAGAGTGCTTAGTGCTTGTAATAGGGTTTAGTTCTTGCGAGAGCTCCCTTGAGAGAAGTCTTGATGCGGCAAGCAATCCTTGTGATCCGTCGTGTGACCCTCCGACTTGGTGTGGAGTGGCAACGACACTTTGTGCGGGGGAAGAGGAGACCCCCTCCTTGGTGGAGAAGCTCCGTAGTGGATTTCGGCCGGGTGACCGAGAGAGACGGTGGCGGTGCACGAGACTCGGTGTCTTGTGGGCACTTGCCTTTGCTTGCCGGCATCGCCTTGGTGGCGTAGTGCAAGACGGTGATCAGAAGAGTCTCGGTGTCCCGTGGACGTAGGCGTTTGTGCCGAACCACGTTACATGACCGTGTCTACTCGGGAGTTTGCATCCCTCTTGCACTTACCTCTTTACTTACCGTATTACGTTTCCGCATTTACTCTATCTTGTGTGCCTTTACTTTCCTAGTTAGTTTGATTAGGATTGGCTATAGGTTGCAAGTCTTTTAAGGGGTAAGTAGAGAGTAGCATAGATAAACCTTAGTCATAACTAGCATGTGTAGGACGTGTTAGATTTATCTTGTGCAAATAGATTGAGCCCTAGGTTAAAAACCGATTAGCGACCCTATTCACCCCCTCCCCCTCTAGGATCGGACACCCCGGTGATCCTTACAAACGCGTAGAATAGTTCTAGCTTAGTTTTGTTTGCTGTTTTTATGTATTGTTGTATTGTTTCTTAGTGTTCGCTCTTATTTGCATGTATGTGTATGTGCTAGACTTGTTTTTGGCGTTGCGATCGTGAGTAGACGTTGATCCTTCGGAGGAGTACCAGGAGCCATCTTCTGAGCAGTTTGAGCAGCAGGAGAACTTTGAGGAAGGCAAGTATAACATGAACACCACCTATCACTTTTAAATACAATTTCATACTGCATTTTAATATTGTATGCCTATAAGGATTTTCCTAGCCACTTTATATCCTTTATATATATCCCTTGGGTTACATTTTGGTTAGTTGTGCTAGGTTGCTGCGCTATAACACACTTGGTCCTTTTTAATTAATTTGATTAATGGCATATGCAACTTAATTCTGGGAGTGGCCCGCTTGAGTGGCTCATGTCTCGTTAAAAATTGGTTTTTCTAGAAACTTGGTTTAGGGGACTCGCACTGTGTTTTGTGCTAGCTAGTCTCCATAAGGACCGTACGTCATTAGAGCGACAACCTTGGACAACCACGTAACCACAAGACTGGAATGGGACGGTCTTGGCTTACTAATTAGGTCTTTTTGGTTTGGAGTAACTTACCTGCGGGGCAAGGGTGGTAAGCTTCAATGGTCCCTGCTCCTCCGACTTGGTCTGTGCTCCGTGTCTTGTACCCCCGTGAGGTGGGCCCCATCGTCGCTGATCCAACTCTTCGCGGTTATGCCTTACCAACGAGATTCTTTGTAACGGCCTCGTAGTGTGTTTGCTAGTCATCTCACCTAAGGAAGTGTGATGAACAACTAGTGTAACTCACGACTTGTGGGTAAAGATGTGCAACCTCTGCAGAGTGTAAAACTGTTATACTAGCCGTGCTCACGGTCATGAGCGGCCCGGATCCTCCTTTTGATTAGTGGGGTTACCTTGGTAGTTTGGTTTGGTTCTTAGTAGTTCATAATTAATTTTGATTAATTACTATGTAACTGAGTTTATGGTAAATCATCAACTTGTAGTAATTAGCTTTAATAAAATTTTGCCAAGACTTAAAAGCTAATGCAGTTAACTCAGCCAACCTTAGAGCCTCATAGTTTGTGTTATACTTGTTGAGTACAAGTTGTCTACTCACTCTTTTTACTCTACTCTTTTCCTCTTGTTCTTTTTGGGGATACTCTACTGCTGCTCAGTTCCTGCCGACGCGAGGGAGTTCACTCAGAGCTACCAGGAGTACGAGGACTTCTAGGCGTTCATCTCCCAGTCGACATCCCTGTGGCGCCCAGCTTTCGAGTTCCGTACCTGTTTTACACTTCCGCATACTCTGTACCTGACATTTTGTCATTAATGTAATAAATAACATTCGTATTCGCTTTTTTATATCTTTTTACGTGATATGTGCTGTGATATATTGTTCATTCTATTGTATATACGTGTGACTTGATCCTGGCACGTATATGATTGCTCAGTTTATGTCCTTTTATAAACCGGGTGTTACAGAGTGGTATCAGAGCTATATCGACTGTAGGACAAAAGCCTAGGTAGGACTGGTCGAGTTTTAGGTCTTCTTCTCTCTAAGCCTTGTCTGCTGAAACTATTTTGCTATTATATTCCTTGAATTCTAAGATTTTTACTCGTCTTGCCTTGACTTTTCTCTATAGAATAGTTTCCGTAGATTTTGGCCTGAAGTAAGTCGACTGACCATAATAGGTGTAAGCTAAACGACCCTTTATAATAGCACGATAGAACGTTCTGCGACGCATTGTGTTAGTCAAGTCGTGTGCTAAACTCGACTAAAGTGTGAACTTTTGGATGCTTGTCTTTATGCAACATGTTTGATTTGGATTTTTTTGGTTGATTGCATAGTTTAGCTGTTGAACTTGTTCAAATGTAAATCGGCTCTTAAGTTAAATTTGAATTAAGTAATAAAATGAGTTAGATCGTTGGGGGTAAAACCATACACTCTGTTCCCTCTACCTTATCATGCCTTGGGTTTCTCCTGTTTCGCTTGTTGAGAAGAAGGATAGTGCGAAAAGGATGTGATATCCAGGGATTCACCGACGAGGTCATCGGTTTCTGTAAGGGGGTAGGGATGTGACACTCCGGCCTACAGATAGTACATGAGAATTTGAGAATCTCTCGGACGAGGCAGAAGAGTTATGCTATAGCTCCCTTTTTCGGAGTTATATAACACCTATCTGGAGTTAGCAGCAGTGATGCATGGGTAGTGTCGTCTAAATAAGATAGAACGTTACATAGTGGGGTTTTCTCTCTTCTTTGACCTTACCAATCTATGCTTCCTTTTATCCCAGCTCAGATGTCGGTAAAACAAAAAGTCCTTGGAGACAGTGCAGTGGATGATGGTGTTCATGCAACAGTTTCCGTGGAGCAGCCGATAACGGTACAAGATCAGTCGTCGCAAACAACGTACCACCCGAAGAATGGTGAGAAAGCTTGCCCGTGTTGCCAATTCTATGGCGTTCCTTGTCGTCAAGTTCGTGCGACTGAAGATGAAGCAACAACTAGGAGGAACTAGAGGTTGTTCTCCAGTACAAAGAGAAAGATGTCTCATCAAGAGCAGCTAGCAGAGGATTCCCTTTTCCTTGACTCCCCATCGGTCGATGAGCTACAGACCATCCAGAAGAGAAAGGATCCTAAGTGCTCTAGAGATACACAGGTCAAGAACCAAGCACTCTATGATTATGTGGATGGGTTGACTATCACTATGAATGCGATTCAGCCACGCGGTCGCAAGGAGTCCAAAAAGCAAGCAGCGGAAATAATGCAAGATGGGATGTTAAGTTCACAGGGAGGTCAACCAAGTAGCGCTATTCACCGCCGGTGCATGTGCTACCAATGCGGGCAAAAAGGTCATTATGCCAAAAGTTGTCCACAGGATCACATGTCACCGGTAGCACCAGTCCAGGACCTTTCACCAATCCCGCGTACCAGTGGTGACGAGGCCCACCTTATTTCCGGGAACTGCTCCAAGCAGGGTGCCCAGAATGATCAGGATCAGCAGCAGGTGATACCAGGTGTGCGTAGAGCTTAATCTCATCCTTGTTTCTCTTTGCTAGCCAGCCCAGAATCTCGGGATGAGATTCCTGTAAGGGGGTAGGATTTGTAACACTCTAATTTAAATTTTAGTATTTAATAATAAATTTAATTGGCTTTATTTAATTTTCTAAGGTTTATATGCTTAGCCTTGCATTTAAATCAATTTTCTTTCACAAGTAATTAAAATTTATCTTAGGTTCAACTTGTCTCTGCATTCATGCTGGTGCATAAGTTTTCTTTGTTTGAGTGCATAGGAGCTTGAATTCAAATTAGTTTGAATTCAAATTAGTTTGAGTGTGTTTGGAAAACAAGAGAGAAGGAAAATCCAGAAAACAGGAAACCCAAACCGGCCCAAACCCCAGCATCGGCCCAGCCCACGACCTTCCTTTCCCTTTCCCCGCTCAGCCTGTAGCGCCAGACCCCAGCCCAGCTCAACCTCCTCTCTGCGGCCCGCCTTCCCACGCCCCCGCACATGGCCCAGCACGCGGCCCAGCTCGCCTTCCTCACCGATCCGCTGACCAGCTTCAGCCCGCGTGCGCACTCCGACCGCGGACACGGCGGACCCACGCGTCAGCCCGTTCGCCCGCAGCCGCACGCGCTCACCCGTTCCACGCTCGCTCTGAGACTGACACCGCGGCCCCAGCCCGTCAGCACCTTCCTCTTCCTTTCTTTCTTCCTCATTGCGCCCGACCCCGCTATTTCCGCTCCGCCTCGCCCTCCTTCCCCGCCTCAAATCTCGCCACCTGCCTTCCCAACCCACACGCCGAGATCGCCGGGCCCTTGTTTAAACCGCCCCGCACCCCTGCGCCCTCTCCACCCCGCGGCTGCCACTAGGAAAACCTAGCCCCACCCGCTGCATGCCACCCCGCAGTGCAGAGGCTCTGCGCCACCGCGGCCACGCCGCTCTGCCGCACCCCAACCTCGACCAGCCCACGCAACGTCTTCGCCAATCCACCAGGAGCATCCCCGAACCCGTTGACCCCAAGCTCGGCCGCGCCTCGCCGAGATTTTCGCCCGAACGCCACCACATGTGATCTCGGCCAGCCACCCCGATTCCTCGCCGCCGTTGACCCTCCGGCCGTCCTGACCCCCGTGACTCCATCACAGGAACCCCACGCATCGACCCGTGACGCCCAGGAGCCTGGAGAACCTCTGCAGCAACCTGTCCACGTGCGCAGTGGCAACCCTCGCCGCCGGACCTCAACGCCGGCCTCCCTGCGTCACGCATTTGCCGTCCCGAGCCCTCGGTGAGCTACACCCCGACCTCCTCTTCCTTTTGCGCAAGTTCCCGTAGCCGTAGCTCGCGTCAGCACCCAGAGCGACGCACGCCGGCATTCCGCCACCGCGCCGGCGCTACCTCGCCATGGCGAGCCCTCTGCAGTGCAGCCCAGCCACACACGAACCCTGCCTAGGTGTGCTTTGGCTCTGTGCACGCACCCAGAACCCCCAGCACCCAGATCCGAGCCCCAAAGCCGCCCAGTGCGTGCGCTCTGGCGAGCGCCGCCGTGCAGAGCTGCCACCGCCATCGAACCCGCCGCTCCAGGCCTCCCCGAGCCCAGCTTAGGCCACAGGTGGATCATGCATGAAGCGCTGATCACCCCAGACCCAAGACCGGGTCGATTTAGCCCACAGAACGCCGGAATTAGTGAAGTCCGGCGAATTTTGCCGCGCGCCACCGCGGAATAGCTCGCCGGCGACTGATCGCCGCCGCCCCGCGCGCCCAACTCTCCCTGGCCGCCCGATCTGGAAGCGGCGGCCCTGATTAGATCAAACATACCCCTTCATCCAGAGCCCTTCGATCTCAATCCAACGGCCGAGATCCGTGCATACCGTTTCGGCCGGCCTGTTTTCTAAAGATTCCCTGGGTTTCCACTGAATGAACCCGCAGTCCTTCTCAGTCGAAAAGAAATTCCAAATCCGCCCCTGCTTTTATGTTTTAGACCCTGAGCTTCTGTAAAATCATGTCCGCCATCCCTGGACGTGTGGTTTTGCAGTCTAAACCCCAGACCGAAGGTTTAATTATGTATAGGTCCCTGATTTTTGCAGAAAATTCCTGGAAACTTAGTTTTTCTTGCAGAAAAACCCCTAGACCTTGTTTTAAGCCTAGTTTTCACGTTCTAGCTCCGTTTTAGGTGTTCTTTATGTCCACGCGATCGTTGTAATGCGTAGAATAGTTCTAGCTTAGTTTTGTTCACTGATTTTATGTATTGTTGTACTGTTTCTTAGTGTTCGCTCTTATTTGCATGTATGTGTATGTGCTGGACTTGTTTTTGGCGTTGCGATCATGAGTAGACGTTGATCCTTCGGAGGAGTACCAGGAGCCATCTTCTGAGCAGTTTGAGCAGCAAGAGAACTTTGAGGAAGGCAAGTATAACATGAACACCACCTATCGCTTTTAAATACAATTTCATACTGCATTTTAATATTGTATGCCTATAAGGATTTTCCTAGCCACTTTATATCCTTTATATATATCCCTTGGGTTGCATTTTGGTTAGTTGTGCTAGGTTGCTGTGCTATAACACACTTGGTCCTTTTTAATTAATTTGATTAATGGCATATACAACTTAATTCTGGGAGTGGCCTGCTTGAGTGGCTCACGTCTCGTTAAAAATTGGTTTTTCTAGAAACTTGGTTTAGGGGGCTCGCACTGTGTTTTGTGCTAGCTACTCTCCATAAGGACCGTACGTCGTTAGAGCGACAACCTGGGACAATCTCGCAACCACAAGACTGGAATGGGACGGTCTTGGCTTACTAATTAGGTCTTTTTGGTTTGGAGTAACTTACCTGCGGGGCAAGGGTGGTAAGCTTCAATGGTCCCTGCTCCTCCGGCTTGGTCTGTGCTCCGTGTCTTGTACCCCCGTGAGGTGGGCCCATCGTCGCTGATCCAACTCTTCGCGGTTACGCCTTACCAACGAGATTCTTTGTAACGGCCTCGTAGTGTGTTTGCTAGTCATCTCACCTAAGGAAGTGTGATGAACAACTAGTGTAACTCACGACTTGGGGGTAAGGATGTGCAACCTCTGCAGAGTGTAAAACTGGTATACTAGCCGTGCTCACGGTTATGAGCGGCCCGGATCCTCCTTTTGATTAGTGGGGTTACCTTGGTGGTTTGGTTTGGTTCTTAGTAGTTCATAATTAATTTTGATTAATTACTATGTAACTGGGTTTATGGTAAATCATCAACTTGTAGTAATTAGCTTTAATAAAATTTTGCCAAGACTTAAAAGCTAATGCAGTTAAGTCAGCCAACCTTAGAGCCTCATAGTTTGTGTTATACTTGTTGAGTACAAGTTGTGTACTCACTCTTGCCTACTCTACTCTTTTTCTCTTGTTCTTTTTGGGGATACTCTACTGCTGCTCAGTTCTTGCCGACGCGAGGGAGTTCACTCAGAGCTACCAGGAGTACGAGGACTTCTAGGCATTCGTCTCCCAGTCGACGTCCCTGTGGCGCCTAGCTTCCGAGTTCCGTACCTGTTTTACGCCTCCGCATACTCTGTACCAGACATTTTGTCATTAATATAATAAATAACATTCGTATTTACTTTATTATATCTTTTTACGTGATATGTGTTCTGATATATTGTTCATTCTGTTGTATATACGTGTGACTTGATCCTGGCACATATATGATTGCTCGGTTTATGTCCTTTAATAAACCGGGTGTTACAGAGTGGTATCAGAGGTATATCGACTGTAGGACGAAAGCCTAGGTAGAACTGGTCGAGTTTTAGGTCTTCTTCTCTCTAAGCCTTGTCTGCTAAAACTATTTTGCTATTATATTCCTTGAATTCTAAGATTTTTACTCGTCTTGCCTTGACTTTTCTCTATAGAATAGTTTCCGTAGATTTTGGCCTGATGTAAGTCGACTGACCATCATAGGTGTAAGCTAAACGGCCCTTTATAATAGCACGATAGAACATTTTGCGACGCGTTGTGTTAGTCGAGTCGTGTGCTAAACTCGACTAAAGTGTGAACTTTTGGATGCTTGTCTTTATGCAACATGTTTGATTTGGATTTTTGGTTGATTGCATAGTTTAGCTGTTGAACTTGTTCAAATGTAAATTGGCTCTTAAGTTAAATTTGAATTAAGTAATAAATTGAGTTAGATCGTTGGGGGTAAAACCATACACTCTGTTCCCTCTACCTTATCATGCCTTGGGTTTCTCCTGTTTTGCTTGTTGAGAAGAAGGATAGTGCGAAAAGGATGTGATATCCAGGGATTCACCGACGAGGTCATCGGTTTCTGTAAGGGGGTAGGGATGTGACACTCCGGCCTACAGATAGTACACTCCGGCCTACATAGTGGGGTTTTCTCTCTTCTTTGACCTTACCAATCTATATTCCTTTTATCCCAGCTCAGATGTCGGCAGAACAAAAAGTCCTTGGAGACAGTGCAATGGATGATGGTGTTCATGCAACAGTTTCCGTGGAGCAGCTGATAACGGTACAAGATCAGTCGTCGCAAACAACATACCACCCGAAGAATGGTGAGAAAGCTTGCCCGTGTTGCCAATTCTATGGCGTTCCTTGTCGTCAAGTTCGTGTGACTGAAGATGAAGCCACAACTAGGAGGAACCAGAGGTTGTTCTCCAGTACAAAGAGAAAGATGTCTCATCAAGAGCAGCTAGCAGAGGATTCCCTTTTCCTTGACTCCCCATCGGTCGATGAGCTACAGACCATCCAGAAGAGAAAGGATCCTGAGTGCTCTAGAGATACACAGGTCAAGAACCAAGCACTCTATGATTATGTGGATGGGTTGACTATCACTATGAATGTGATTCAGCCACGCGGTCGCAGGGAGTCCAAAAAGCAAGCAGCGGAAATAATGCAAGATGGGATGTTAAGTTCACTGGGAGGTCAACCAAGTAACGCCATTCACCGCCGCCGCATGTGCTACCAATGCGGGCAAAAAGGTCATTATACCAAAAGTTGTCCACAGAATCACCTGTCACCGGTAGCACCAGTCCAGGACCTTTCACCAATCCCGCGTACCAGTGGTGACGAGGCCCACCTTATTTCTGGGAACTGCTCCAAGCAGGGTGCCCAGAATGATCAGGATCAGCAGCAGGTGATACCAGGTGTGCGTAGAGCTTAATCTCATCCTTGTTTCTCTTTTCTAGCCAGCCCAGAATCTCGGGATGAGATTCCTGTAAGGAGGTAGGATTTGTAACACTCTAATTTAAATTTCAGTATTTAATAATAAATTTAATTGGCTTTATTTAATTTTCTAAGGTTTATATGCTTAGCCTTGCATTTAAATGAATTTTCTTTCACAAGTAATTAAAATTCGAAAGCGAGAGAGGGCACACCGTGCGAAGGAAGCCGGGCCCGAAGCAATTAGAAAGGGCAAATATCCTCGGTGCACTCAGTAGAGTAGTACCATGTAATCCTGGCATTTTACATTCCCTAAGGCATGGTAGATTTAGATGCAACAAGAAGTCACCTTGTCGCGTGTACATGCCACTACAGTTAGTTGTTTATGTTTTATGTTGGGAGCTTGACTCTATGTCTTGTAACTTGTATTATTAATTTGCAGTGCTAGCCGGGAATCTATGAAACGTTGAAACTAGTCTTTACTATTTTAGGAGCATTTGAGGTAACTATATGACTGCATAGCATAATAAAAAGCACTCATTAAAAAGTACACTAAGAAGTACGAACTACATTACATAATGTAAAATGCCGGGATTACATCGTGAACTAACGCTAGCGAAACACGCATCACACATGCAGTGGCATATCAGAACCCATTGCAAACTACGGTAAACAGATCCTGAACTAATCTAACATGCCTTAGGTAATTTAAAGAAACAACAAACACAATGATCTAGCATGTCACTAGCACAAGGTAATCCTAGTATTGTTCCCACATAGCAAACTGTGTTGAGCCTTCTCCACAGTATCCGTCCATTGCAGGTGGCGGCGGCAGCGGTGGCGGAAGCGTAGGCCCCTTGTTCTTGTGACCAGGGCAGTTGCAATAAGAAATAGTGCATGGTTCATCCTGTGAACCGGTAGCATTGCTGGTATCATCATCTTCATCGTCTTTGTTACCCTCGCTCACTTCCTCATAATGGTGCACTTTCGTTTCCAGATCAAAGATACGAATCTGGAGGTACTCGATGTACTCCTGAACCGGATCAATTGGTGCAGGATCGACCCACCTAGCAAAACCACAGTTTTCTAGATCATCGGAAGACTGCAAACGAAATTTCATGTAAGCTGTCGAAATGAAGATAAAGATATGCAACAACCGAATATAATGCGCGTGGGCATTTGAAGAAACGACGACCGTCATCCATCCCATCGGTGCACATCTGCAATAAGCAGTCCTCACTATGCCCGCATTTTGGCCACGGTTCCCTACGGTCCTTGTATCGTCTAAGAGGAGTCTCCTTGGTGAATTCACTCTTGTGCTGTGGTGGAAACTCAAACACCGGTTCTGAAAACAAATCAGGTCCAAGAGGCCCGTCCCAAATAATGGGATCTCCCTTTCTTCCCACTTTTCGTTTTCCACTACCGTAACGCTTCCTGCTAGACGCACCTCCCGACATTGGGTCTACAATGAGCTTTGGTGTTTGAGTGCTGCTGGGATTGCACCAACTTGGAGTATTTATAGGTGCACAAAGGTCGGCTACCCGGAGTGTGGACGTCTAAATGCACCTGAAAAGCCTACATGACAACACACTGAAAAGGCTATATGACTGCACATTGAAAAGGATAGATGACAACACAGTGAAGAGGCTAGATGACCGGACACTGAAAAGGCTAGATTCGATTCTCGAACTAACTACTCGATGCATCTCTGTCCATGCAGAGCATCTTTGTGCATGCACAGCATAGACACTGTAACTCGCACGCCAAGCCTCGCCGCAGACCCACGCCACTACAGCCTTGCAGCCCCATCGATCGCGCCTAGGTGGTGCCTTCCCCACTAGATGCCACCAACCATGCCGATAGGCCCATCGTCCTCACCACAAAGCCAGCTTTGAAGGAGAGCTGGTGTGCTTGCCGCGCCCCCACCTCGATGTAGCTTTGTTCGCCAGCCAAACCCGCCCTCATCGCTTGCGCCACTTAACTGATCCACAAAAGGTGGAAGGACACTTAAAAGGCCGTGTTGTCACATCTATCTACAAAGATGGAAGGACACTTGTGGCAACCCGTGATCCCCATGCTGAGCAGTGCCAACCCGTGATCCCGTACTTGTAGCTAGACCCACTATGCCCCTAATTTGAGCTATACGAGCACAACATGAAGCGAACACTGTATGCCACGTCCTTTAATTTGTCATTGATTAAATCACAGAAAAAAATTGCAAGAGCTTCCCTTGTTTCACGAACATTATGGAACCCACAAACATAACAAGTTCACATCGATAATATCCATAGAAACAAATGACAAGTGCAATATGACCATCACAAACAACCGAAATCCGAACAGTCTAAATAGTCCATAGTGTTCAAACATAAAAAATAGCAAATTCAGACAGTCCATAAAGTTTATATGTACACTCCAAACAATCCCTCACTACCTGCTACTCCTACCCTTGCCCTTCCCAAGAGCATCCGTGCCTGGAGTGTAGTGTGCCCTAGGACGGCGCCGCCTATGCGCGCGAGGCTGCGTCTGCTATGTCGAAGGAGCATCCCGCAGTTGAGAGATTCCAATCTCCTTGGGGCCGTAGTTGAAAGTATCCTGTGTACTACGGGACGAGCTTTGTCCTGCTAAGGCTGCGACGGAGGGCATAGAAGTGCCAACGCCTGGAAAGGTGTGGGTGACGCCGTGCACATCCCTTTGCATCGAAGTCCTGCATCCAAAATGGCTAGCAACACAGTGCAACCGTTTTGCAACTCTCTCTATATTGAAACATTTAGTAAGTGTACAAATCTGATGAATAGGTTGTTGTTAGTACACATCAGCGTAGCGGACTTACTTTTAAAAAAGTGTTAAGTGTGCCCTCGTCCACATTTCGACGTGGAAATCCCTCGATGTCGAGTATGGTCTGCCTCAACGAGTTGCCCTGAAAACAACCAAAGCAAATGGTTAGTTGTCATATGTAACGGGATTATGGTAACATTTTTCATTGTATGCAATAATGTAGTTGGAAGCTAACATACCACATGATCGAACATAGGTCCAGCCTCAACAGCCCGACTCTCACGAGTAGAACGGTCGTACGCGGTGTCCTTGTCATCTGAAGACTCAATGTCGGCGTAGTCAACTCCTGTCCACTGCTGCCGTAGCCTCGTGCGTGTCACCCTGGAGTACCAAGCTAGGTACTCACGGAACTGCTCGTTGCTGTGGGGTTGCTGGTCATCCTCGACCAGGTCCGTTTCCTGGTCCCACAGCTCGATGTACTCTCGGTGTAGGTGCTCAAAATCGTTCGTCTTCTTTTGCTTCTAGCGATCAATCCTGTAAGACAGAAATACCATTGCGTTGTAGCACAAATAATTTAAATAGATGATACAAGTCATTGAAACAAGTAATCGAAACAAGTCTTTTAAATAGGTCGTTAAGCATATGATCATGTTAGATTATGCAATACAAACTTTTAAATAGGTCATTAAGCATATGTGCATCATCAAGGATACATTCTTCCATTACGTAGTTGAAAGTAAAACTCGTGGTCCTACTAAATGAACTTTCTAGATGCTCATTATGCAATACAAACTTTTAAATAGGTCATTAAGCGTATGTAGGTATGAAAAGCAAACGATTTGCAGGCGTTAACACGAAGAATCGGACTAACCATGGATGGAGTTAGTGTGTCTAACTCGTTCGTGTACTCGACGTAAGTGCGCTCAGGTCTGGCCTAGGGAGTGCGAACCTGGTCCCACAAGTAAGCAGCAGTGGGTCTTAGCCGATGGCCGACGACCTCAAACCACGGACGTGGATCAAGTGTCTGTAGCCGGCCAATTGGTAACCGAAACCACATCCACATCTGAAGAAGGTACACACAACCCCCAGTGGATGGGTTCTCTGAAGTGCGGCGACATGCCTCGCAGAGGTTGCGATATAAGAAACCCAACACTGCGGATCCCCAGCTGTAACCACCCGTAGTGTCCCAATCCACAGGCAAGGGGGGTACATCCAAGAAGTACTGTCACCTGTGCCAGAGAAAACACAAACCAATTATTCCAAGCCGAACAACAATATTAAAGAATCAATGTAATCTACGTTTCAAATGAGGACGAGTTCTCACCAGTGCTGTTCGGAAAGAGAATAGAGCCAAACAAGTGAAGGATCCAAGCTTTGCAGTAGAAGGTGACTGTGTTGGTGTTAGCCTCCTCCGGACATTCGCCAAAGTTTTCATGGAGCCAAGAAAGAGGTACTCCCGAGGTCCGGGTATTCGGCGCCACTGGGGGCAGACCTCTGCCCAGGAAGGCCTCCACTCGGTCCCTCCAACCCTGAGACACGCACATGCCGGTGACTGCACATCCTCTAATACTAAGACCAAGGATCTTCTGAGCGTCCTGAAGTGTCATTGTCATCTCTCCACAAGGTAAGTGGAAACTATGAGTTTCTGGCCTCCATCTACACAAAGAAGCACATGTTCAGTACAATGAGTTTATGCTCCATTTTCAAATTGAAAAAATAATGGAGTAGCCATTAAGTCTCGTACCTATCAACCAAAGTTGTGATCGCAGCGGGGTTGATTTCAGGCAACCCGCGGTGAAACTGGTACGATACAACGTCCAGGCCAGCCCTCTGCAAGAGAGGGGTGTACCTGTTGTCGTACCGCATCTCCAAGAACCTAGCATGGGTTCGAGGACGAAGGAGGGGCAGTACCTGCACAAATGTAAATTACCCATTAGTATCGTACAACACAGTGCAAAAATAGAGAAAGAAAGGTAAAAACAATTACCTCCCCTGCTGCAATGCATCGTCCTCGATGGTTCTCCTCGTCGTAGTGCTCCAGCAGGTGGGGTAGCGCCATCCTACAAAAAATAATACATGTTAGACGCATAGTTTTCCAATGAAATTACCATGACAAATCATTAAAGACTAAGAATAATATATCAATTAATTCTACAAAATAGTGTAATACCAATTGTAGGAATTTATATATATGGTTTATTTGCACCTGACTAAGAGGCCAGAAGCATGTCCGTGAATTGTGCCCCAGTCTGCCACAGCGACTACACAGGTTTTGCTCCGGCTCTTCCACGAAGGGTCTCGTTCTTCCCCTCTTTGTCCTTCCAGAAACCTAGTCCATAGCCATATCATGTCTAGATCTCTTCCTGCTTCCACGTTTGTCCCAACGGCATGATCGATCGGCAATGTATACCGGACCCGTGTATGGTGGCCACTGTCCCTCGTCAAGGAACGGCTCGAACTGCGGAGACCATGTGCGCACAAGTTTATCTACAGTAAACTCCAATGGTATCCTGCTCGTGTAGGAGAAATTGCGATGTCGTGCTGCTGCAATGTAATGAGAGCATGGGAAGTGGTACTGTCTCGGTATCCCACATGTGCATGAGAAATTAAGTAGAACCACAACGTATCTCCTTGGAGGCCGCACCTCTCCATCAGACGTTGTACCACCCCGTTCTATTACCTCATATTTCCCGTGTTTAGGTCGAAGCATGTGACTTGATGTGTGCGGGCCCAACCCTTCGCATCATTAAGGTGACGTGCGGGTTTAGATGGCAATAACTCACCCTTGTTTTGAAGTTTGACAGCGTCTTCGTGGTGTTTGTTGAACATTGATACTAACTTCATGAAGGTGAACTCTACGATAGCATTGACTGGCATGCCACGTATACCCTTGAGGACACTGTTAAAAGACTTGACCATGTTGCTAGTCTGAAATGAATACCTCCAACCAGCTTCGTCGTAAGCCCTTGTCCATTTCTCACGATGCCTCAACAATCCTGTTAGCCACCTCCTGCCTTGATCATTTGTTGTCGTTTTAAGCTGCTCCAACTTCTCCTCAAAGAATTGCACCTCCAGCTGACGAGCTAATAACTCAAATAGTGCGAAGTTGTCCTTGTCACCATCTTTCTTAAACAAATTCTCTGCAAGGTGCCGAGTGCACCAACGGTGGGTATCCCAGAATCTGCTCCTCTACAGCACTCAATATACCCTGATTCCTATCTGAAATGACACAAACTGATCTGCCAGGACCTGCAACATGTCTCCGAACAAGCCGCAAGAACCATCCCCAGCTGTCTTTGTTCTCCCTCTCCACCAAAGCAAACGCCAAAGGAACCAGTGAATTGTTAGCATCACATGCAATGGCTATCAATAGAGTGCCCATATACTTGCCTAGGAGGAAAGTACCATCAATGGAAAACACCGGACGACAATGCATGAAGGCCTCCACGGACTGGGAAAAAAAACCAGAAAGCACGGAAGAATATCAGTCTCCCGTTCCTCCTTTCATCAGGCTTTGGGATGTACTCATAATGCATGCCTGGATTAGCTGCTTTCATTGCATTAAACAATGCTGGCAACTTCTCATAAGCCTCCTCCGAGTCCCCATATATCATCTTCTAGGCCCGTTGCTTTGCCCGCCATGCTTTTTCGTACTTTATCCTGTATTGAAATAGCTTCTCAGTGATTTCAATAATTGACTTAACCTTCATATTGGGCTGCCCCTTTAGTATGGAGCACAACCTTGCTGCAATGAGAGTAGATGTCAGCTGTCGATGTCTCTGTTCTAACTCTTTCTCGGTACAAGTGTGTGGGCGTACAACCTTTGTGATCTTGAACTTTCCCGTGACTTTCTGTTTCCGAGAACAGACCCGCCAATTGCAATTTGACTTGTCGCACACAACTGTATAACGCCTCTGCACATAAGAATGCCTCACCTTGAAAGGCCTTTTCCGTTTCACTGCATACTCCTGCAACCACCTCCGCAGTGTAGGCAAGTCCCTGAAAATAATTCCCTTCTGAATTTCAATGACTTCATCATCACCATGCTCACCGCACTCTAGGAGATCATCTTCTCTTCCTTCAGCACATGCCTTGTCAAGATTCCAGACATCACTAAATTCTGGAATGTTTGGATCAATATCAGGACAAAGTTGTCTGATGAGCTCTCTATCTTCAGCACTCAATGGGGGTACATGACGGTTTTCATCTGAATCTACAGCTCTTTCAGTCTCGTAAGGCTCCTCTTGATCATCAATCGTGCATTCCACATTATTAGAGCCCCGCACAGTATTATTAGAGACCTCTCCTGCATTTCGTCGACATAAAGAAAAATTCATCGGTACCAACAATTGGAATGAACGGTGAAAATGAGCTAGCAATGAAAATATTTAACAAAGTGACTTACTTCGATGATCCTGGCCCATAGGTATGTTCTGAGTAGACATACCAGCATCATGAAAAATCCCAGCTACATTCGGGATGGATTGAGCATCAGGGACCCGAACCACTTCGTCAACATCGGTCTGAATATTTGCTAACGGCGGTTCTACGGGTGTCGAATTAACCATTTCTGGCGATAGCACATGAGGGGTTGGAACATCATTATGAAGTGAACACACTTGTGGGGTGGGATCATTTGACACCTTCCACATAACTAAATCTAAACATTGGATCTCATTCTTCATGACAATATTGACATACCTCTCCCACCCAACCTCTGATGCAATCCGAACTTGCCGGCTAAAAACACGCCCTGATTTACCATAATGCAATACCCCCTGCAACTGAGATGTCATCCTCATTTGAATTCCATTCTAGCTCCTCACGAGCTCTGGAAATCACCTCACTAAACAATGGCCGAGCATCGAACATCAACGAAACACTATCCATTCCAACAAATGTGACATTCGAAAACTCATCTGTCTCCACAATTCCTCCATGATGCACGGTCACTACATTCTCCATCTACGAAACTTGATATTAGAATGATAAATTTCTTAACTAAACTTGATCATATAATTAATAAGCTATATATAAGATTTCCTAACAAAACTATAACAATTTCGTAACAAAACTAAATATCCTCCATTCCTAGCATACTCACTAGCTAACATACTGACTACCTTAACATACTCACTAGCTAACATATCTAAATATATAGTTAATAACTACAGATGGTCTATCCATTCCTAAATAAATTTGATAACTAAATAACATAAGTATATAGCTATTTACATTTCTATAAAAAAATTCTAACTAAATATCAACTAAACTAATTATACTAAACAACTATATCAATCAACTAAACTAATTAGATTAAATTTCTACAATTGTCGAACTATTTTTAGAAAAAAAAAGAATTTTGGGAGCGCCGGTGTACCTCGAGAGGTGCCGCAGCGGCTCGGGACGCGCGGTCGCCAAGCGCCGTGGGCAAGAGGCGGCGCGTGCCTGCGACCACCTTTGCGGCTCCGAACACACGGGCGGGAAGCACCGCGGGCATGAAGCGGCGGCCGGCCGCAGCGCGCGGGGGCGTGCGCCTGCGGGACGGGCTCCCGGCGGAGGCGAGGCCGGGGGGCGACGACAAACCCGGGGCGGCGCCGGGGAGGGGACGCGAACTGGATGGCGGCGCCGCAAGCAGGACACAGCGGCCGGCCGCAGCCCGCCCGCCGCGTGGGCGCGTGCGCGCGCCCTGCGGGACGGGGTCCCGGCGGCGCCGGGGAGGGCCGGCGAGCGACAACGACAACGCCGGCGGAAGGCAGGCGCGGGTGGCGGCGGCGGCGGCAGCGGCAAGCCGAGGTGTTGAAGTTAGAAGGCGGGGGGAGGCACGGTAAAAGGTAACCCCCCGGTCAAACCTTACGGTTAAAAGGGCTCGGCGCCGTGATCTGCGGTACCGAGCCCCGCCACGTCGGCTGCCGCCTCAACGCGTATGTGGAATGGGCCGCGGAGCTCAGCGCCATGGTCCGTGGCGCCGAGATGTGTTATCTCAGCGCCGCAGACCACGGCGCCGACCACCAGGGTCCATTTCTGCAATTTGTTACGAAAAGGGCCTATATGTGAAATTCTTTTCTGAAAAGGGCTAATTCTTTGCTGATTCCTTGGGTGTTGTCTTTGCTGATTCCTTGGGTGTCATCTTACCCTTTGCTTCCGTTGCTTTTTTTTGCTGCTGCCGCATTACCCCTTCCCTTTTTCTTTGGGGTAGTTCGTCCCTTTTTCTTTGGGGGGCTGCCTGCGGTGACATTCACAGGTTCAGGCGTTGGGGTGTGTGGCCGCTTTTGTTCACCAGTAGCTGAGGGTCGTCCTGAAGACGATGCAATGGACTGACCAATGGGCGGGATGAGAATACCACTTTTCTTCCATTGGATCCGGGTGTTACGGGCATCCTCCAAAGTAAAAATCTCGGCATCTGCCATCGGGATGTCGAGAGGGATGGGTTGGAGTTTTGATGGACGTGATCAATCTTCACCATGACATACCCATCCTGCACAGGCACCGTGTGGCAGAACTTGTCCTCCGGTAGCACGACCCCCTGTGCTAGCTCATCAACAATGTTGACAAATCTCTAGTTATAAGGCTGCAGGGGGTTGGACCATTTAGCCTGTTGAATGTGTCCAGTTCATCATGACTAGAACCTAGGCATTTTTCGGGAACCAGCATGCTACGTCGACCGGGGGAGGGGGGCTATGTTCGCCTGCTGGTGCTGCTAGTTGCTGTTCCACCTCCTTAGTGGCGCAACTGCTCTTGCCATGGGACGCACCTAATGCTACTTCAACATCAATCCCCGCTACCCTGAGGTTCCCAAATATTTCATCCATTATCTCTTTTTTCAATCGGTCTGGATCCACATATGACCTTTTCTTCTTCTTCTTCCACAAGCCTTCATTTTCTTTGCCAAAGGCTTCCTTCCAACCCTTGGAACTGGAGACTCCACACACGCGACCTCTGTGCTCTGGCGTATCAATGGCAGTGGAGAGGATGTCATATTCTCTTACACTACTCTCATGATCCTTCAGCTGGATCACTCGGTCGGCCAGCCTCTTGGCACCGTCGCTACTCTAGGTGATTTCCCTGTTGGATGGTGTTGGAGTAACCCTAGCCCTTAAATATGGTGCTGAGCGTCCAGAAAACTGTCTCCAAGGGTTCTCTGGCCCCGCCTCCTCCATTACTGCGTCCTCTTTGTGCCATTTCCCCTTCTCCTTCCCAGCATAGCCCTCGGGACCAAGGCGATGGTTGTCCGTGATCCTACCACGAAGGTTCTTGAAGTGCTCACTCTTCTCTAAGAACTGCTCAGTGGTGGTACTCTCGACGAACATCTTCCAGTCTAGACGATCCAAGTGCTTGTGCACCTCGAAGGGCTCTGTACCTTCATTGACAAAATTTCGTACCAGATTGGACTTGAAGTGCCTGTGGAGCTTGGCGATTGACTTCCAAGCCGCCCCTCTTGTACAATTCATCTGTGCCTCGGTTGTACCCTCAGGAAACTCCAAGTATTCCTTCATGATCTCGAACCAGCCCTGTCGCACGGGCTCATCCACATCCTCAAATTTGACATTGATTCCAACCCTTTGCCGGGCGATTAATCCACAGATCAGTCGCCACCGTTTCAGACCATCATCATTTGTTGGGAACCCCTCACCGTCGATGCCTGCGACTTTTACGACATCATTTGTCCACTTTGTCTGTGCTCTTGGCTTCCTACGGTGAGAGGTGCTATATGCAGCTGTCTATCCAGACACTTCTTGATTGTCCTCTTGGTCATGTTGTGCACTTGAAGTGTTGGAGGATCCAGTTTGAGACATGGCTGCTTGCAGTGATTCGGCAAAAATATGCAGCAAATTAAATCACTATTTGAAGAAATAGACAGCAAATTAAATCACTATTTAGAGAAATAGGCAGCAAATTAAATCACTATTTGCAAAAATAGATAACAAATTAAATCACTATTTGTAAAAATAGGCAGCAAATTAAATCACTATTTGCAAAAATAGGCAACAAATTAAATCACTATTTGCAATTTCAATATGAACAGCAAGTATATATATGACAGCAAGAACATTATTTACCATTTCAAAAAAGTCATCAGAACTGGGAGAGATATGTTTGGATTATAACAATCCATGAAGACCTCAACCTCAAAAGGCAAAAGCTACTGTATACTTTTGAGGCAGAGGTGTTCATGTGCAAGTACACTATAGCTTATAAGAACAATCTGCTTTAATTTGTACTCTCGTACCGATCTCTCAATCTATCCTGGTGAACACTGAGGTGGAGGTTGAGATGGATGTTATTTGGGCAATGAGTGCTTCACTCTCCCATATCATCATTTACCAACAAATATCAGTAGAATTTGCGGCAAGAACATTATTTTCGTGATGTTCATTCAATTAATGAAAAGTATCTAGATCTGTCTAAAAACAATATCAAATACCGACAGCGGCGGAGAGGAACGGCGGTGGCGAAAAAGCTAAGAAGGTGGAGATCAGTGCTGGGGACGACGGGCGCGACGGCATGCCCAGTTCTAGATCTTGCCTGCGGGCGGCGGCTCGGCGGTGGCGGGCGGGCGCCTGGTGGCGCGATGAGGATGCAGCGAAGAGGGCGGCGCGACCGGAGGAGACGAGGAGGTGGGCGAGGAGGAGGCGAGGAGGTAGGCGGGACCTAGGGTTTCAAATGGGAGTCGTAAAGAACTAAGTCAAAGGGGTGGCTTCAAGTCCAGTTCAAATTTGGCTTAGGTGACGGGCAAGGTTTGTGGCGCGTTACCCATACCACGTAGGTGACGGGCAACACATGTGTAACCCGTCACCTTTAGCGGACCGTCCGCTTCAGATTGTTTCCAGTGTGGCCCATCACCTTTGTCTTAGGTGACGGGCAAGGGTTGTGGCCCGTCACCTATATCTCATAGGTGATGGGCCCCGTCATCTATATCTGATAGGTGATGGGCTTTGCAGTTGCAGTTGCACTTTCAGAATGCAATTCCAGGCTACACTTGCACTTCCAGACTTGCACTTGCAATATATTACATCAAAATTCAGATAACAATTAATGTACATTACACTAGAAATATATTACATCAAGATTCAAGGTTTGGCCCTCACTTCAATTCAAAATGAAAATTCAATTTGGGACATCAAATTTCAGACAATAATTAATGTACATTAATGTATATTACATAAAAAAGACATTGTTAAGGAAGGGAATCCAAATTACACTAGGTTTCTTTACGTCCACGTCCACGACCTGACTTTGACCTCACACGGATTTTTTCGTTATGGTCGGTCCGCAGGTACGGAGTCTTCTCGTTGGCAGTTAGGCGGGGAAGTTCACAAGTTGCAAAAGGAGGGATTTCATCAAATTGATTAAACTTCTCGTCATCCACTGCATTTTGCACTCCAACGATCCTACTCTTGCCAGGAAGGACAATATGTCACATCGTCCTTACTGTATCAGGCACATAAAACACTTGTTGCACATCTTTTGCCAAAATAAAGGGTTCTGTTTTGTACCCAACATTGCGAAGATCAACACTGACAAACTCATTCTTGTCACGTGTCGCTCCCTGTGACCCTTGAACACATTGACATTTGAATAGGGTAACCTTGAATTCTAGGTAGTTGAGCTCCCATATCTCCTCTATTTGACCATAGTATGGGGCCTTTTGCATGTTGTTATCATAAGCATCAATGCGGACTCCACTGTTTTGGTAGATGCTTTTCTTGTCCTGCTGTACTGTATAAAATGTGTATCCATTGATATCATAAGCCCGATATGTTGTCACAGTGAATATAGGGCCTACAGCTAGTTTCTTAATGTCATCAATCGATACATCGCTTGCTGTCACACGGTCTTTGAACCAATTGTTGAACTCTTTCATGTGCTTTTTGGCAACCCAAGTATCACCTCTCCCAGGATTTTGCTGCACAAGAAATTGTTTATGCTTGAGTACATGTGGCTCCACCACCTCCATATGTTCTAGGACAAGAAAATGGGCTTGATCGTATGATTTTCATTCCGGATTCGTAGTCTTCTTGCCCAGAGTCCCAACCCCATCTAACCTCCCTTCGTGTCTTGAATGAGGCACTCCAATTGGGTTATCTATGGCATTGAAGAAGAAGCAAAGGCTTATGACTGTCTCATGAACCTTCACAAGGAGCACATTTCTGATTGCTACAGGCAGTAATGACGTCATAAGCACGTGACAGTCATGAGACTTCATCATGGCAAAATTCAGCTTCAGTTCTTTCATGTTGACAAGCCTGGCAAAGTTCGAACCGTATCCTGAGGGAAATTTTACACTATACAAGAATTTGCATAATTCTTTCTTCTCCTTTTTGGACATTGTGGTGGCGGCTACAGGAATGTCTTTTCCATTTTCCGCTTCTTGGATGTAAAGCTCAGGACGAATGCCCATCTCTTCCAGATTAGCTTTGGCGTTCTCGTGGTCCTTTCCTTTACCCTTCGTGTACATGATTGTACCAACAAGGCTCTCACAAATGTTTTTCTTTAAATGCATGGTATCAATTGAATGTCGGACTGCTAAGATGTGCCAATACTCTAACTCCCATAGTATGGATTTCTTATTCTAGATCCCTTTGTCATCTTCATGAACTCCATGTTTCCGCTTGCCGAGAACTGGAGTGACATCCTTAACCTGATTGTACACATCACTCCTTGAGAAATGTGCTAGAGGAGATCGTGACTCCCTTGTACCATCAAACTGTCTGTCCATGCTTCGGTATGGGTGATTCCTCGGAAGCCATCGTCTGTGGCCCATGTATGCAAATTTGTTCAAGTTCTGCAGCCACAAGGAACATGTCTCTGACAAGCAGTGGGAGCAACCTTGACCCTTCCTTTTGCTCTGCCCGGACAAATTACGATGAGCCGGATTATCACTGATCGTGGTCATCAGCATAGCATGCAAAGTGAAGTGCTAATTGATGACAGCATCCCTAACGACCACACCTTTCCAAAGGAGCTAAAGATCATCTATGAGGGGCCGGAGGAACACATCAATTCTATCACCAGGTTGTTTTGGTCCAGAGACCAATGTTGACAACATGATATACTTGCGTTTATTGCAAAGCCATAGCGGAAGATTCATGATTGACAATAGAACACGCCACGTGCTATGTGAGGTACTCATGTTTCCATAGGGATTCATTCCATCTATGCTCAGAGCAAACCTGATATTCCTAGGATCATCCCCGAACCAGCCATAGGTGTTATCAATATGTCTCCATTGAGCACAATCTGCAGGGTGACGTAGCATTGTGTCTTTATTACGACCCTCCTCATGCCAACGCAACAACTTTGCCTCCTCCTTGTTTGCGAACATCCGCTGCAATATGGAAATTAGAGGAAAGTACCATGCAACTTTTCTAAGAGTCCCCTTCTTCCTCTTATTGATGTTGTCGTCTCCATCACCACCACCATCCTTTTGACGCTTGTTCCTCGATGTTCCACATTCAGGGCAATGGTCCAGATCTTCATTCTCTCCACGAAAGGAGTACACAATTACGATAGCATGCATGAATTTTTTCAATTTTAGGAGAAGAAGCAATGCTTTGGAACTCTTGACCGTCCAACCATGAGCAGCCTTTAGTTGCAGAAGCTTCAGGTCTCCGGTTACCCGCAAGTACTTCTCACAATGGGGATAAAGAGGTTTTTTGGAATCTTCAATAAATTGCTTGTATTTACGCAGCTTAGCTTCCGTCATATCATCTTCTCCCCTTACATCACGGATCATGTCTTCAACATTGTCAACCAAGGCATCAAACTGGTCATCATTGCACTGCCAAATGCACTCCTCATTGATGTCATCATAAGCTTGACCGTCATCACCGTTGCCTTGTTCTCCATCCTGATCACCGTCCTGCATTTCCCTACTATTGGGCCCTTCTTGATGATCGGCAACCCATTCCCCCCTTTCATTAGGCCCTTCCTCTCCGTGCTTATTCCAACAAGTGTAATTTGGTAGAAATCCACGAACGATCAAATGTGCATATACTACTTCAAAGTCAGAGTATTTTCTTTCATTTCTGCAATCCGAGCACAGACAGTAGATTGTTGTTTTTGACCTCACTTCCATGTCAACCCTCGCAAAATCCATGAAAGACTTCAAACCTCCCAAGTACTGCGAATAACAATGGCTAGAAAGACCCATCCAACTTTTATCCTCCATCTACATCACGGATCTTAGCTTCCGTCATATCATCTTCTCCCCTTACATCACGGATCATGTCTTCAACATTGTCAACCAAGGCATCAAACTGGTCATCATTGCACTCCCAAATGCACTCCTCATTGATGTCATCATAAGCTTGACCGTCATCACCGTTGCCTTGTTCTCCATCCTGATCACCGTCCTGCATTTCCCTACGGTTGGGCCCTTCTTGATGATCGGCGACCCATTCCCCCCTTTCATTAGGCCCTTCCTCTCCGTGCTTATTCCAACAAGTGTAATTTGGTAGAAATCCACGAACGATCAAATGCGCATATACTACTTCAAAGTCAGAGTATTTTCTTTCATTTCTGCAATCCCAGCACAGACAGTAGATTGTTGTTTTTGACCTCACTTCCATGTCAACCCTCGCAAACTCCATGAAAGACTTCAAACCTCCCAAGTACTGCGAATAACAATGGCTAGAAAGACCCATCCAACTTTTATCCTCCATCTACATCACGGATCTTAGCTTCCGTCATATCATCTTCTCCCCTTACATCACGGATCATGTCTTCAACATTGTCAACCAAGGCATCAAACTGGTCATCATTGCATTCCCAAATGCACTCCTCATTGATGTCATCATAAGCATGACCGTCATCACCGTTGCCTTGTTCTCCATCCTGATCACCGTCCTGCATTTTCCTACGGTTGAGCCCTTCTTGATGATCGGCGACCCATTCCCCCCTTTCATTAGGCCCTTCCTCTCCGTGCTTATTCCAACAAGTGTAATTTGGTAGAAATCCACGAAGGATCAAATGCGCATATACTACTTCAAAGTCAGAGTATTTTCTTTCATTTCTGCAATCCGAGCACAGACAGTAGATTGTTGTTTTTGACCTCACTTCCATGTCAACCCTCGCAAACTCCATGAAAGACTTGAAACCTCCCAAGTACTGCGAATAACAATGGCTAGAAAGACCCATCCAACTTTTATCCTCCATCTACATCACGGATCTTAGCTTCCGTCATATCATCTTCTCCCCTTACATCACGGATCATGTCTTCAACATTGTCAACCAAGGCATCAAACTAGTCATCATTGCACTCCCAAATGCACTCCTCATTGATGTCATCATAAGCTTGACCGTCATCATCGTTGCCTTGTTCTCCATCCTGATCACCGTCCTGCATTTCCCTACGGTTGGGCCCTTCTTGATGATCGGCGACCCATTCCCCCATTTCATTAGGCCCTTCCTCTCCGTGCTTATTCCAACAAGTGTAATTTGGTAGAAATCCACGAACGATCAAATGCGCATATACTACTTCAAAGTCAGAGTATTTTCTTTCATTTCTGCAATCCCAGCACAGACAGTAGATTGTTGTTTTTGACCTCACTTCCATGTCAACCCTCGCAAACTCCATGAAAGACTTCAAACCTCCCAAGTACTGTGAATAACAATGGCTAGAAAGACCCATCCAACTTTTATCCTCCATCTACATCCGCAAGAACACAAGATTTTTCAACAATTAATAGAGACAAAAAAAATTGAAGAGGAGGCTTGCTAGTACCAACAAAGGGAAGGGAGGAGGGGGAGGAGGTGAATGGGAGGCCTGCTATCCTAGTAGCAATAAATCAAGGAAGAGTTCTAGCCTTGGATGAGAGGAGGGGGAGGAGACCAATGGGAGGCTACCTTGCTTGCTAGTAGCAACTAATAAATTAATAAAAAAATAGATCTAACCTTTGGATGGGGAGGGGGGAGGGAATAGGGGGGACTAAGGAAAGGGAGAGGGGAACAATTTGGAGATCTAACCTTGCAGGAGCTCTAAATCGCTCAAAATGACCGTCACCGGCTTCAGCAGCTGCCTCCTCCAACTGCCTGCCCGAGCAGTGGCTGGCAGAGGGAAATAGTAGGTCAATCTCAAAGGTGACGAAAAACACTGGAGCCCGTCACTTTTGTTTTTCACAAAGGTGACGGGCTTCATGAAACGACAGTCACCTTCGTCTACCAGGTCAAGACCTGTCACCTATGACCTGAATAGAGGTGACGGGCTTCATGAGCCGCGTCACCTGTATTATAGGTGACGGGCTTCATGAGCCGCGTCATCAATGTTCTATGAAAGGTGATGGGCCACACTTTGCCGGGACCCCGATGAGGAACAAAAGGTGACGTGCGTCCTCTGTGCTCGTCACCGTTGTAATAGGGGTGACGCGCTACATAAGCTCGTCACCTTTGTGCGGGTCACTATAGGGCGGTTCTTACGTAGTGTTGGGAACGTCACTTCATTGTCTGTGCTGGAGGAATTGGAATGTTGCACTGCTCCTCTCTGGTTCTATACTTTACGTACCGGCCTAATTAAGTTGGGCTGCCAGTGGGCAGTGACCCGTGGTTTTTTTTTCTGCCTGGGCGCTGACCTATATGAAGGTCCACTGCTCAGCGAGGAGCCTGGGCAGGCACCGAGGCTCACCGGGCCTAGGGTCCCCCCTGATGTGACCTATGTATATGTTTTTTTTGAACAATATGTGACCTATGTATATGAAGATAGAGTATATGTCACACCTGGTTTCAGAAAGAATCTGAATGCTTAACTATATATATGTCAGGATCATGTTTCATACATATAGCAACATTAACAGTGATTGTATCGAAAGACAGTGTTCAAAAATGTAAAGTATTAGAGAACTTTATTACACTCTTGAAAATAGACTCGAAGGTCTTAAACCGTTCAATGATAACTTAACACAAAAAGCTGCAAAACCATCTTCATCCACAGGCAGTCGACTGGTGAATGCAAGCCTCAGAACTCAACGAACTCATTGCAGAATTCTCCATCATCAACATCTTCTGAACAATTTTTGAGTAAGGATGAGTACACTTATGGTTGGTACTCAACAATTTGGGGAATATGCAAGGCTTCCAAGAAGAGGCTTAAAGGTTTATAGCGGTTAGCCTTTTAGTTGGTCAAATTTTATTAGCAAGCACCTAGTTACTAGATGTAAATTTATACCAACCCAATTTAACATATATAAATCAGCATCATATCAAAACCATAAAACCACAATTTAATTCATATTTGAGTTCAATTATCATGTGAGGGTCCAGGCCACTCATAACCGCGAGCTCGGGTGACAAACGCAACCAGCGATGTGCGATGGCGGACGGCCATGTTCGGCGAGGTGGCGCATGGACTAGAGAGTGAGATAGGGAGCGAGGGCATGGCGTGGAAGTTCCTTACCACAACACCAAGCTCCAGAACAGGCTCTATGCGACAGCAAGGTGGCGAAACGGCGGATCGACGGCAGCCGGCGGAAGCTAGGGTGCGGCGGCGTTGTGAGAGGTGGAGAGGGGTGGAGGGGAAGCTCAGGCGGGGATGCTCGGTTTTTATAGGCCAAAGAGAGGAATGGAGAGGCCTCAGTTGGAAGAGGAGGGGGCGGCCGACAGTGGGGGCTCCTGTGATGGCCATCAATGGTGGTGGCGGCCGTTTGTGGTGGAACGAAGAGGAGGTGAGGCGATGCGATTGGTGAGCCAGGCGGGTGCGGCGCACTCAAGGGATTTGGGCAAACGCGGCGGGAGGCGAGATGCAGCGGCAGACGAGCCGGCGTGGCTGGTTCGGGTACGGTCGGGCGCGAGCAGTGAGAGAACGACGAGAGGAGGGAGATGACAGGTGGGGGGTCCAACTGTCGGCGAGAGAAGGGAGGGAGAGATAGATGGGCCGCGGGTGAGCTGGGCCAAGAGGTAGCTGGGCTGGCTGAGCTGTGGGAGAGGAAAGGAAAGACGGGCCGAACTGAGCTGATGGGCAGACTAAGAGAGTTTGGGCTTTTCCCGGGAAAGAAAGAAGTAGAAGACCTGCTGGTTGAAAGAGAGAGAGGGGGGGATTTAAGGTTTTGGTTAAAGGAATTTAATTTTGGTTTTGGGATAAAGATATTTTATTTTCAAACTTTAAACTTTAGTTTTCAAAAGAGATTTAAAACATTTCCAAGTTTGAAACTAATTTTTCAAACAAAATTACAAAACTCTATGCAAACGGCATGAAATGCAACAAACACTTGTTGAGTCTAGAAATTAGTTCGAGTGTTGTTTAATTATTTTAAAGGCCAAAAATTTATTCTCCGGTTTATTAAATCCTTAGAGGGAAAAAAATAAACCGGCAAGTTGCTTATATTAATTTCTTTGTGATGGACTTGTGGGTGTTACAGTATACTCCCTCCGTTGTCGATTCTAAGGGCAAGTACAATAGTACAGACAGCTGCTATTTTTCTATCACGAATAGAGAACAGACAACTTGTACAATGGGTTGTCTATGTGGTTATCTGCAGCGTGATTAATTTATCCTTTGACACATAAATTTATATATATATAATTATTTATATATATAGTAGTACTACACGATACTCTGAGTACCGAATAACTATTCAGTACCCGAGCCCGCCCATCCGAGCCGATCCCGCGCCGTTTTCACCCCCACGCGCCGATCCCGCACCGTCCTCGCCAGTTTCCCCGAGCGGTTTTCTTTCCCCTTCCCAGCTGGTAACAGATGCGGCGCTATTCTAAAAAAAAAAAAAACAGATGCGGGCATGCGGCGCTCTGCTCCCCGGCGATTCCCTGCGCCGCCCGCGCCCGTGCGTCCCGGGCAAGCTGCAGCGCCTCCTCCCCCCGGCCCCGCGATTCCCTGCGCCTCCGCCGTCCGTGCCTCCCCCACCAGCGCCACCCGCGTCCGTGCCGCCCGGGCGATCTCTGCAGCGCCTCCTCCCCCCGGCCCCCGCGATTCCCTGCGCCGCCGGCGTCCGTGCTGCCCCGGCGAGCTGCAAAGCCTGCTCCGGCCGGCGACTATCTGGTGAGACGGGGTTCTTGTTCTCCTCATCTCGCCTTGCCTGCAAGGCCCTGCGCCGCCAGCCCCCGCGCTCTCCGTCTCCCCAGGCTCACGATCCGTTCCTCTCCCACCCCCGGCTCTCCGTTCCTCTCGTCGCCTAGGCTCGGGATCCGTCCGTCGTTCCTCCCGTCGCCGTCGATCCTCCTCCGACCTGCCTTCCAATCAGGTGATTCCTCCGCCGGCTTAAGATCCCCTTTGATTTTGTCATATTTTGCTGGTCACCGCTGTCATGACGCTCGTATTCATGATCCTCTCTTAGTCTCTTCGACGCCCGCGAGGTGCTGCATCACCATCTGTCCGTGCTGCAGAAGGAGGGAAGGCAAGGCAAGGCAAGGAAGCCTCTCTCTGGCTCGGAGGAAGAGCTCCTGAGGCCTCAAGGTGCACGCAGGGAGAAGGTTCGTGTGCGGGGCAGAGCTGGCCAGGCATCGATCGGTTCCTGATTTCCTTTTCACTTCTCAAATAATTTCTTCTATCTAATTGTGATGTTCATTCATTCTACCGCATCTCAAGATCTAATCAGTCAAAACGCAATTGCCCAGAAACTATTATTCGCACTGTTGTTGATATGCAATCATGCCCTCTTCAACTCCTCTTCTCTAGTTCTTGAGGTTTAGAATGGTTAGAATGCAGTTAGGCAGCAGAGAGATTCAGAGATCTCTCTACTTGTTAGGGTTCTTCAGTGAATCTAAAGAACACAAGGTTAGAAAATACTAAAAGATTTTGCCAAAGATATTTAAGGCAGATATATTAAAAATTGATTAGCACTCGTAGAAAGACCGTATTCAGCTAGTTGATTTTGTGCTCATCACCTGGATCCAAATGTTGTCATTGTCAATGTTAGAGGAAGGATCCTTATACTTTTATGCGATTCATGATTCTCTTTATTTCCTCCTTTTTAAAGAGTTGAAACTACTAGTGACATCTATACGTCGCAAGATGATTTTGTTTATCTTCATTGGATCAATTTGGTCACCAACCTTCAATGGCGCTTGTGAGAATTTTCTCCTTTTTCCCCAGCTTGATGGCCTTGTGCACTGCTGCAGCTATGTTGCGGGTGTGTGCTTCGCCAACACGTGGAGCCCTAGACTCCGCTGCTGGCCACATGATTTCTTTGCGTCCTCAGCACTTCATCTGGATCTGTGCTCTGCTGCTTCATCGTTCCTTTGTACTTCTCTGTGCTTTTTATTTGTTGCTCTGCTAGTATTGTCTGAATGTGCTTGTGTGCTGCAAGATTGATACTGCTTATTTATTTCTAGCAGATGCACTCAGTAGTCAGTATGCACGCGTATCTGACTGAGCTAAATTAGGTGTTTTGTGCCTTCGTTTTATTGTTTCTCAGCTCATTGTTATATTCTCGATCAATTCCATGGCACTGCTGAGAGATGGGGCACCAGTATAAGAAAAAAAACAAGCTGTAGTGGATTTTAACATGAAAATGCGTTATTTTTTTGTTGATGTGTGCCATAGCTGCCTAATACCTTGCTTTTCATTCGTGGTGATGGAAATAGAGGTTTGATTCTTGCTACATTATGGGTTGAGATTGTGTCCTTATAGTTCTCTATCATAAATAGCTTTTGCACTAGCTGAAACTTCGATATTAGGGGTGTTTATTTTTGCAAAATAATATTTAGATTTTAAACATAGTAAATAATGTGTAGGATTAATTGATAATTGCTTTAATGTCTGGTAATCATAGATCAATTTTTGGTTAACCAAAATACTGCAACTTGGTGTCTGAAATCTGAATTTACTGTGAAAGGATATGTGTACCATTTATATACTCCTCCTATCATGGCATCACGTGAGGTGATCCATCTCCTTTCAGGTGTATTCATGATTGCTAATAAATATTCTCTTGTTCTGAATTAGAGGTGCTAATTAGAAAAATATGCTTACGGAGGCTGACAACAGCCTGATTTTGACGTGCATTCATATGTCTAACACACTTTTTTCATTCCAGTACTCATTATATGCATTTCAGAACTAGCTATATAATGAATCCAACTCAACATTTCATTCCTTAGCGATAAGTTATTCTTAAAAATTTAGGTGACTGCTTAGGAGTTCTCTCTCACTACTGTATTAGCCCTGTGAGATCATTGTAGTCATGGTTACTCATTGAAACGTGTGATGGTTTATGCTGTCAGAGTCTTTCAATGCAACAAAAATGCTATTTACTGGCTCTCACAAAAATCAACATATGCAAATTGCAAAGTTCTGATTTTTTATTACCACAACGAAGATGAATTGGCTCTTGCAAAATCATTGTATTCACTTTTGTTACTACCATGGTTTTTACGGCGGTAAGGCGAGGCGAGGCGACTCACCCCCTTCCAGACGCCTAGGCGAGTATGGCGTGTGGCGAGGCGACGCCATACACATACCTTAACCTAGATGGAGTGATAGAAACATACCTTGTTGCTGCAAGTTTTGGAGCCCATGTAGCAGACATCCTCCCACTTCCAGTTGCCCTTGTTTCTTGTAACAGCAACAACAACAATAACAACATAGCCTTTTTTCCCAAGCAAGTTGGGGTAGGCTAGAGATGAAACCCGAAAGAAATAAGTTTAAATTTCAGGCACATTGATAGCTAGTCTCCAAGCGCTCCTATCCAAAGCTATCTCTTTAGAGATATTCCAATCCTTAAGGTCTTTCTTAACCGACTCATCCCACGTCAGTTTAGGTCTACCTCTACCCCTCTTTACATTATCGACCCGCTCAAGAACCCCATTACGCACCGGCGCCTCAGGAGGCATTCGTTGGACATGTCCAAACCATCTCAGCCGATGCTGGATAAGTTTCTCCTCAATTGGTGCCACCCCGACCCTATCCCGAACAAGTTAAATATTTTTGTAATATGATTAATTGAATAAATATGGATGTGGACCAACTGAAATACCTTCTTGATGGCCTGAGCCTGACTTCTCTTTTCTTCTTGTCCCAAGCAGCAAGCTACATGAGTTCAAAAAACAGAGCACTGAGCAGAGCACATTGCACTAGCACATAGCAAGCAGCAAGTAGCATGAACGAAAAGCAAAGAAGGGGGGGAAGACATACCTCTGGCTGACGTGAAGGAAGGGCGTTGGCAGAGAGGCAGAGCAGAGGAAGGAAGCAGCCACGTATCGATGGAGGCGTCAATCTGCAGGTGGAGGCTTCAATCGGCAGCCGGGCGGAGCGCAGGTCGGGCTCAGGAGCAGCAGCAGAGGATGGAGAGGCGTGGAGTAACAGCAGAGGATGGTGGTGCGGGAGCCGATCTGCAGCGTCAATCGGCGGAAGGGGCGACGGGCGGAGCAGATCGGGCTCGGGCTTCAATCCGCAGACTGGCGGACAGCCGGAGCAGAGGGGGACGGCCAGAGCAGAGGCGGACGGCCGGAGCAGAATCGGCGGACGGCGAGCTGGATGCCGGCGGCGCGCCGCCGAATTCCAGGTTCGCCCTGTTCTCCCCCCTCCCCTCTCTTCTCTCTTTCCTCCGCTCTCCCTTCCCGCGCTGAAGCGATGCGGCGGCCCGCGCGGGAGTATAGGCACGCGATTTCCCGCGCGCGCCCGCTCTGCTCCTTTTCCCCTGCGCGCGCAAGGCGCCGGCGCGTTTTTTTCAACCTTTTTCCCGCGCGCGCGACTGCCTTACCCTCCGTGTGGCGTCCTCCCGACGCCTTGGCGCGCGAGGCGACGCTATACGAACGACGGGCGTGGCGGAGGAGACGCCCCAATCTGAAGCTCGCCTGGACGCCAAGGCGACGCTTAGGCGACGCCTAGGCGACGCCGTGAAAACCATGGTTACTACAATTGAGATGGACCAGTTTTTACAAAATAATTGGGTTTTCTGTTCACAAATATAAGTTTTTCTGCCCACATCTTTTTTTTGTTCACAGACTACCTTTGTTGGCCGTGGGTACCACCATTGCATAATGTATCATGTGAATTTTTTGGTGTTTATGATTGGGTTTGAGTATTATTTGCCACCTGAATTAAAGAATGCTTTTTAGTAGTTGCAATTTCACCGTAAAGACTCCTAAAGGAATAGTTCTGATCGAAGTAACTATCTTTGTGTTTTCAGTCTTAGCATCATTGAACTATCTTTGACAGTAGTATTGCCATTTTCTTTTCGTGTCACGGACATTTGAATGCACCACCAGCCGGTATGCCAATGATATCAGCTCACACTGGACATCATCTTCCATTACCTGAATGAATGCCTCACTGATGCCTCCGGCGCTGAGGTGCTACCTCTCTTTTTTTTTTAGAGTTCTAGGTGCTACCTGTCATCTCCCTTGCTTTTATATATCCTCACGAATGTAATAAAAGTAGGCACCATAAGCAATATTTAACAGTCTTCGTACCAAATGACTTTTCAGCTTAATTCACTTGTACAGTATAACCAGTGCTCATTTTCAGAATTATGATTGCTCAAAACTGACTCAATCTTGTGCAGTTATTGACAGGATACATAGCATGAGATTAGTTTAAGTGAATTATATATCTCTGCTGTCATGATGATATCCGGGATGCTCATTTCAGATGTCATAGGCTGTTTCCCCTCTCAGCCAACATTTCAGATGCTCATTCTGCAACCTGGACACCTACATGAAAGGTAAGCCTTGGAATTTGATTTGTGCATCGAGCTGTCGATTGAGGGAGGAAAGTAGTAAATTTCTGATCCTTTGGGTGAGGGAGGGAGCTACCTTATCACCGACTTGTTGGCTGAGGGATATGCGAGGTGTTTTATCCAAGATATGCACATGTTCAATGGTTGCAGGAGCCAGTCGTCATGGAATCAGACTGCGGGGCGGCCATCCAATATTTGAAGGAGGTGAAGGTCTTGAAGCTTGCATGTCTCTCCATTTAGGATGCTTCTCATGCGGCTAATAGATTGCCAGGTTTTGAGTTGTATCATGTAAACAGAGAGGAATTCAGTATCCGATGATCTTGCACAAATGTCTAAGTGCCTGAACCACAGTGCTGTGTGGCGAGGCTGTTATCCTGCCTGTATCAAGCAGTCGGTTGCTTTTGATTGTAACATTTCCATGAGTAATCAATAAAATCTCTCTTTACCTGGTAAATATGTGTACGTAATTGGCTACTGACGTATGGATCGCTATGGGTGAGAAGCCATCACACGCCATCAGCTTTTTGAAATTCAAGTTACTGTCCAGCTGGTACTAATTTTTCCGCAAGAGGAAACCTCAATCTTTGTTTTAAAAAAAAAGAAACCTCCATCGAACATCCCGAATAAAACACATCTCCATGAATTTCCCCGCAGTGCAACAAAAAAAAGGAAAAAGAATCCCACACCCAGACTTACGTGATGCATCGGACGGGTGGACGGAGGAAAAAACCGAAGCTGCAGACGGAGGGAAAAAAAACCGGAGCGGAGCCGTGGGCGATGCTGCGGGGGGACGCACCGTGAGGTTGTCTTGGATACTGAATATTATTTAGTAGCTAGGGTATCCATTAGCGGAGTCCTATATATATATATATGAAATGATCTTAGAAATAGATGATATAATATAATAATAAAGTCACCATTTCATTGGACATGTGCCTCTAATTTTGTCTTGGCCCATAAGAAAAGACATGTACGTTTCACACTTGACTGCAGCACACTTGACTCCATGGTCAATGTCACCAAAATGACAGCAAATAAAAAATATTCATTCAATTCACACACACATTTGAGTTTCAGACTTGACACTTCACGCTAGAAAAAGAGAAATCAGCCTCCATTGGAACCAGAGATGACATTCACACTCCAAATGACTCCAGATGACAATTCTAGTGCAAAAATTCCAGAGAAGTCAGCATCCATATCTGCTCCTGACATCAACTTAGCATCCACGGTTATGTTTCATATCAGCAACAGATCATTGGTAACTTAGCATGTGGCATTTTTTCAGATTTCATAACTTAACAGTGGGCATGTTTTCAGAGTATCAGTGGCATGCTAACTGAAATCAACTGAAATGAAAACTTGACATAAATGGTACTTGACAGACAATGGCAGATTTCAGACCATGAGTATAGATAGCCTACTGCGATATGTAAAAAAACAGCTAGCAGTGACATTTAATAAAGCTTTAACATACCTCAATCAGAGAAGTAGCTAGCAGTTATACAATACACAGGTCTGAACAATACAGAGTCAAAATGATGAATCAAACCTCTCCATAATTTATAAAAATGGCAAATTTCAGACCCTGGTATATAATGACAGCAACCATCTGAAACTGAGACGCTACTTACAATGACAGCAACCATGCCTGCAACAGCTACTCTAACAGGTCAGATATATACACAAGCTCTTACATGCTACTCTAAAAATACCTCCCAGGAAGGATTAGCTACAAAATGAGATACTTCTACAGAACAACTGAAGCATAATTCTGGATATTGCACACTTCACCAGAAAATACCAATGAGATACTTCTGCTTAAAGAAAACAGCATCGATGTATTCAGGGATTGGTTTATTATCTACCAAAAACAAAGAATTGAAGACTCAGTTACTTCGCTTGCTAATTGCTATGCTTGTCTATCGATGTGGTGGCTAGTGTACTGACGTGTAGTAACTCCTAAGTCCTAACTGCCTGAATCAGTAGTAATGTAGTAACTCGCTTGGTAATTGCTTCCATTCACTGAGCAATAGCAAAGCCTGTTAATGATGAAACTGAGCAATGACAAAATCTGCTAATGAGTAATGCAGAAATGTTGTCTGCATTACCCAACAAAGATTAATTTGAAGATTACCAAGTTTATGGAGAAATTACCAGGTTGCCGGATCTGAACATTGGAACCCGGTGAAGGAGATCCACCCACGCCGCTCTGCTCCGGCACAGGCGCTGCGTGGCACGATGACATCTGCTCTGGCGACGAGTGGATTGAGCTCCTCTGGTACGGCACCGCTGCAGCACCCACTTTGGGCATCTGCATCTGCGCCGCCGCTGTGCTTCCGTTGGTGGAGGAAAGTGGCGCGCCGCCGGCAATGCTGTCGTCGTCCTCCGTCACGGCCCCGCCATCGTCTTCCCCGGAGCGGCCCCGCCGTCCTCTTCCCCGGCGCGGTCCCATGGTCCCGTAGCCTCTTTGGAGATTTGCCGCGACGCCCCTTCCCACATGCCTCGTCAGAGCCTTGCACTACTCCAAAAATTATTTTTCAAGACGGTCGAAAAGTATTTTTCGAGGCGGACAAGCCCAACCGCCTCGGAGATATTGTCACAGTTAATCGTGACTTAATCGAGGCGGTTTTCCATGCCCGCCTTGGTAAATCAAAAAAATTAAAAAAAGAACGAAGCCCGCCGAGCCCATCACGGGTCCGGCACACCCATCGGCCGCCGCCGCCGCATCTCGCCGCCGGCGTGTCCCGCCGTTGCTGGATCCGCCCCCGAGACCACCGGATCCGGCCCCGGGACGGCGCGCCGCCGCTGCTGGACCCGACCCCGAGCCCACGGCCACCGAGCTCGCGACAGCCGGATCCCGCGCCGCCGAGCTCGCGGCGGTCGGATCCCGCGCTGCCAAGCCGGGGCCGCCGAGCCAGCAGCCGCCGGATCCCGCGCCGCCATGCCCCGCGGCGGAGCTCGCACCGCCATCACGCCGAGCCCGCGCCACCATGGGAGGGGGCGGGAGGAGGAAGGAGGAGGTGGCGGAGGACCGGATCTGTGCGCCCTGCCCCCGCCGTGGCCGTGCGCCCCGCCGCCTCGGCCTTGCCCCGCCATGGCCATGCATGTCTACGGCAGCAGATGACCCGTTGTACATGCCCTAAGGCGCACCGCCATGAAGCGCAGAGACCAAGGAGAAATCCGCAGCATGCGCTAGCTTTAAATGCTGTATTGATAGATTCATCAACGCAAGCCACGTCGCAGGAATCTGCATGGCCGCGTGCAACATCGTCGCTTCGTTCCCCGTCCCGCCCGCTAAACAGCTGCCAAAACAGCTGCATGCAACGTCGTTTTCCGTGGGCCGATTGATTTCACCAATTAATGAGGGGGGTACCGAGACTAAGCTGGAGTACCGAGACTAGTGAGGGAAACATAGCGCTGAAAACGAGGGATACATAACATTATAGTTGACGAAGAAGATAGCAGACACGCTAAACTGACTTCAACAGCGTGAGCCATTTCTCGGATGCAAATCGATGATTGACTTTCGTCTACAGTGTTTTGCCTTTCCTTCACACAGTACCGTCTCCAACAGAGCGCTGCATTTACACCGGCATTGTCGAAGTGGCCGTCGCGCGCGGCGAGGAAGGCGAGGAGGAGGTCCGTGGCCGCGCCGGCGTCCCCGTTCGCCACAGCAGCAAGAGCAGGCCGCGCCCCAACCCCGTCATGCCCACAGGCTCGCCAGGATCCAGTATCCAGCCCGTCCCCGAGATCTAGTCCGTCAACCTCCTGCCCCGCCTCAACCTCAACCCGACGGCACGCACAGCGGGCAGGACCGCCCGCTCGGTGGCTCGCGGCCGCGCGCATGGCTCCTAGGCCTGGAGCCATGGCAGCGGGGGCAGTGGCGTGGCTCCTGCAGCCAGGCACGGAGCCATGGCGGCGGGCGCGGAGGCGGGCGAAGGTGGCGGCCGGCGGGGCCCGGGATCCCGCGCGTCCGGCGGTGGCACGCGGCGGCCGGCGGGAGCGGGGCTCACGCGGCGGGCAGCCAGATGCACAGGAGCCGGCGTGGCGCGGCCTGCAGATGGGAGCCACCGCGCGGTGGCACTCGGCGGCGGGCGCGCGGCTTCCCTCGGCGGCCCCGTCCAGCGCGGCAGGCGGGCGGGAGTGGCGGCCACGGGTCCGACGGCGGCGGGGCGGACAGCGTTGAGGCCCGACGGCGCTCCTCCTGGCCGCCAAGGAGCTCGGCATCGTGTGGCGGGCCGCCGCCGGGTTGTGGACGACGAAGCTCGCGAGCGGCAGGAGGCACGTCGGAGAGGCCGAGTGACGCACGGCGGTGAGGCACCACGTCGAGCTCGTCTTCCTTCTTCCCCTTCTCTCTCCTGCTCGTCTTTCTTCTTCCCCTTCTCTCTCCAGTGAGCTCCCATGGCGGCGCCGCCGTGTCCTCCACGCGCACAGGAATGCATCGGAGGAGAGAGGGATTGCAATATTGCATCGCCTCTTTCCTCCGATGCATTTTGCATCAGGCATTTGCATCACTTGTTGGAGGCGTTCGCAGTGTGCACAGTAGACGGTGGAGAGGTAAAAATGTATTTGGCTCACGCTGTTGAAGTCAGTCTAACGGACCGATCTATGCTGACCAATGAAAATGCATGCTGCGATTATATTACTTGTCGATCTGTAAAGCGAGTGAGTCATCCTCACAGTCACATGCAGGCCCACTAGCAGCCATTTCTTTCTTGACAAATGACAGGGTTAAACGCACGACCTAGGTACTATACCCATTCACATACACTTTTATTTGATACATGCATATCGTACACGTATGAATATAATTACAACTTTCAATATACTATAGGGCATACTAACATTTAAAGTGGATATATTTTAACTCCAGACTCGATCATCTTCAAGCAATGCAAGCTAGTACTACCCGGCCCATTGGCCATTAATAAATGCTATTTGAAGTGGATTCTACATAAAGGATGCAGGATGCATGCAACGCGTCATGCATGTGCATATGATATACAGTAATACAATGATTAAGACCAAGACTTGGTCGAGGAGTTGAAAACTTTTTTTTCCATTTTTGATATGAAGGGAGATGAGTTGAAAACCTTTGAGAGATTAGTGCAGTCCCAACCCAGACTCTACCATGGAGTCTAAGCCTCCTATTTATTGTGTTTTACTGATGTGGCAGTATATTTATGGAAGAGAGAGGGAGAGAAATCAAGACTCCAAGTCTTATTTAGACTCCAAGTCTTCATGCAAATCAAGAATGAATATGAGAGAGACAAGTGTGCCATATAAACTAAAGTAACACACTTTGTATTGGGAAGTATAGTTTCTTGTGATAGAGTTTTTGAGGCTTAGACTCTATGAGTGAAGTCTGCATTGGGATTGCCCTTAGTGCCTATATAAAGAGCTAGCTGCCCCCCCTTTATTTGCCCACATCACAGCTCTCATCGATCACAAAGCCGGCGAGATCGATTCCATCGTGGATCGATCATGGGGTACGAGGTGGCCACGAAGGCACTTGTCCTCGGCCTTGTGCTCGGCGCCGTGGCCGGCATCCGGCCGAGCAAGCTCGTGCGGGAGGTGCCGGCGATGTACGTGTTCGGGGACTCAACGCTGGACGTCGGCAACAACAACTACCTGACCGGCGAAGGCGTCCCCAGGGCCGACAAGCCCTACTACGGCATCGACTTGCCGGGCTCCGGCAAGCCCACCGGAAGGTTCAGCAACGGCTACAACGTCGCCGGTTTTGTCGGTGCGTACGTCATGTGATCTTGTGCCCGCATATATAGCCATGTAGTAGGTCTCGATTGATTTTTTCAATGTAGCAACTTTGTCAAGATTTTTTTTACGTACTATATATACAGCAAAGAGTCTTGGATTCGACAAGAGCCCTCTGGCTTATCTTGTGCTCAAAGCGCACGATAAGCTTATCCCGAGCGCGATCACCAGAGGTGTAAGCTATGCATCGGCAGGATCTGGGATCCTCGACTCCACTGTAAGCTACTACCTAGGCTCTCTCTCCATTACTTTCTTTCTACGCTGTCGGCATAATACTAGAAAAAAGGGCATTCGTTCACCTACATTTAGTATTTGTTGTTTAAAATACAGTACTAATATGCATTTAGTACCGGTTCTATAGCACAATACATCAGAGGACTATTTAGTACCTATGGCGGATCCGTTCTGAATTAATCCAGCTTAAATGCACTAAGGATCATTTTGAGGCGATAATACACTTAAATCGGATTAAACTGGCGATTCGTCGAGTCTAGCTTGATACAACCATGTATTTACGATCGAAACAACACACTCGCACGAAGACAAGTTCCAGAGATTACAACATTCCACTACAAACCGAGTTCAAAAGTCATAAAGATAGATAGAATTTGAGTTCATAAGCAGCGGAAAACGTTCAACTAAACGACGATACAAGTAACACCATGATGAAGCCTTCCATGATGCTACTCCACGCGATCCTCTCCCATAGAGGAAGTGTCCCACTCGACCGTCCAACCAGGGAAGTTGGCATGGCCAAGTAAGGCTAGCAGCAAACTCTTCTAGCACTACCTGAAATGGAGCCACAAGCAAGGCTGAGCATACTAATACTCAGCAAAATTTACCCGTCGGGTGATATCTGCTTCACCGACTCCTAAACATGCAAGACTTTTGGCTAGTAGGGTTTTTTTTGCCAAAAGAGAGCGACTAAAAGTAGATCCTTACTTTCAATATTTTAGCATCAAATTCTAGTAGATTTTATCCTTACTAGGTGAGCAACCTTTCTAAGCAAGCAATGTTGCAAACATTTAATACAAGCATCAAGTTCAACATTTTCTTCATTCCACTTTTTACTCAATGCAGAAAGCGGTCTCATTAACTGCGAGAAGCAGAGAGTTCGAACTGAATTTTATAACCTTGCAAGTGAAACCCAAAACACAGGGGTTGCACTTGCTAAAAAGGGCAAGCACAACCCAGGCAGTTCCCATCAATCCTCAGTAGGTTCCAGATCCCACTTCTTTAGGGCAGAGGTTAGCCGCAACCGGCCTCACGCATATACCCACAAGTGATCAGCAAGGGAAATAAATTTCCAAGGAGAGCAGACTAAAGGCCCTTGCTGCATCAATCAGGTACTAAGCTTACCGGTCCCATTTCCTGGCATGTGCGTGGTACGTTCAAAACTGGACACAATGGTACCACATGTTTCGGCCTTAACAAGTTTATCGTACACAGACGGGACATCTACAAAATATACCATCCTGGCCATCCATCCTTATGATTCCAACATAAGTAAAGAGTACAACTCCTATATCTTGCGAGTGACAGGAAATCACTCGACTTTTACCGTGTCCTTAAAGCATGGCAACTATCGACCTATCATACTAGTATTCAAAGCATAGATACTTAAGATTATACATCTAGGGTTTCATTCAATTTCTGAGAACGTAAATGCACAAACAGAAGTAAACATAGTTGCGAAAGTTTAACAAATATGGGTTATGCTCCAGTGCTTGCCTTCCTGCTCAATGTTAGCTCCCGACTCCGGCGGAATTTGACTTGCAACGAGAGTGTTTATTTCTCCTTCCTGGGTTCCTCCTTCGGCGTCCGGGACGAGTACATACGTTCTGTCAGCAATGGCAGCTTCTTCACGAGATGCACATGCATAAAGATTCAATTTGAATTCTTGTATTTTTAAAGTCTTGGGTACATATGTGGCCATATTCACCTAGACAAGATTAAAAGCATTTCTTTTCTCTATTAAAACATGTTTGAAAAGATGCTTTAGTTGACTTTTCTTTGATGGTGATTGTGTACATATATAAGATTAGTAACTTTGTTCCTAAATCACATTTGGTTCTGTTTTCAAGGAGTTCACAAAGAGGATTATAACAACACTTGAAAGGCATGTGATAAAGGAGCTTTAACCATTTCTCAATTTAAGCAAGGATTTAAACTCAGATCTGTTTCTTGATTTTGGTATACATTTAGGTTCTCAAATTTTCATAGCATGCTCTTACTGACTCAAACAACCTACTGTAAAAAGTTGTGTGCATTTCTTAGAGTAAATTAAATATAAAAATTACTACAAGATCAGTCATCTAGAGAAAAGATTAAATCCTATAAAAACAAATAAGCATGATTTGTACTTCAGCTATTTATTGGAGCAAGACTGAGATATAAACAGTTCATTTACCAAGTTTTAGCTCATTTCATGAAGTGGATCTACCAAAACAAATACCACATCATTTGAGTACATGCATTTATTTGAGAAAGTTAACAGAATATACTATAGTTCCTCTATTTACGAGAGATCACTCATGATACTAGTAAACTACTGTAAAAAGTTGAGCTCCAAAATTTCAGTATAGCATTTATGAAAAACTTTCCAATTTAAACTTCTGAAAGCAAGAAACAATTTATAATAGGAGCTCGAGACAAAAACTATGTGCAAGATTTCTACCCAAGACTAAGAATTACATTCTTAACTATATAACCAAAATCCATGACCAGAGCTACCCTAGATTTTGAACTATGCACAAAAGTGTTCAAACTGACTTTTGATTTTATTTCGAAAACCATTCATCGAACGTATATACATACTTTAGAAAAGGTGTTCTACTCAGAGATCTTAACTCACAGGATTTTAGTTTGCATTTTTTCGATTTTGGGTGATTTTTAATTGATTTTACAAGATTCCAGCTTCTCACCCTAGATCTGAAGTTCCACTTTTTGGTTCTACCCTTAGAATCTTCTTATGTTTTACATCCAGGTCCTTAAGTTTTACATTCAGGTCCCTACAAAGATTCAAATCAAAGCAATCTGGCCCTTGGCCATGGCCAGCGGCACTGGTGGCCGTATTCCGACGAGACGACGGCGAACCAGTGTGGGGAAAGATGGGGGAAACGATGAGGGGCTTACCACAATTCGATTGGATGGGTTCTTGGGGTCGGAGGAAGGGCTGGTGAGGGCTCGCGGTGGAGCAGTGGCGGCGCTGCCGCATCGGCCTCGTCTCCGGCGAGTCGAGGGGCAATGGTGGTGGATGGATGGGCTTGGGAGTGACAGTGGAGTGTAGGGAAAAGGCTCATGCAGCCTGGCGGCGACGAGAGTGGCCGGAGGTGGGGCACGGTGTGCAGGACACGACGGCGAGCTCCGGCGGTGGGAATGGCGTGCGCGTGAAGAGGAGGGGTGCTCCCCTTTATATAGTGGCGAGGTTCGAAGCGGAGGGCGAGGCTCGGGGGCTACCGAGGCTGGCCGGGGAGGGTAGAATGACAAGCGGCGGCTCGGGTGGCGCTGCGCGGTTATGGCGCTCCACGCGGCAGAGCTCTGGCGCGGCTGTCGGCTGGTGGCGAGTGCGGATAGGCGAGCGTGGACGCACGGCTGAGGCTCGAGATGGTGCGGGTGCTCGATTGGCCAGGCGAGGCAGGTGGTCGCGAGCCGGTCGGGGCGAGCAGAGTAGCGGCGGGTCGACGGGCGGCACGTGGCGCGCATGGATAGGGGCGAGCTCTAGAGGCTCGGTTGGCGGCGGGTGGCGCGCGTGGAGTGGGTGAGGGCCGGGGACAGCTAGGTTGTTAGGGTCGTGGGGGCAACTCGCCGCACGGTCGGTTTGGTAGCTAGCGCTGCGCAGGCATCGCCGGCCACTTGGTGGCGGCGCGCCATCGGACGACGCCGCGGCGTGGCCGCGTGGGTGACCGCGCACCGGCGCGTCGCGCCGTGGTGTGGCATGCACTGCCGACGGGTTTGGAGCAATTTTTCTCCGAATTTTTCAACTGATCAAGAGAAACTCCAAATAAATACAAAAGTTGGGGATTGAACTATATGCTACAACTTTTGTAAAGAGTGGCATATGAACTTATGCCTGGTTTTTGCTGGAACGTGAGATCAAGTTGGCTGGAACGCCGGCTCGATCTAGGGTTTAAACGGCTGAACAGATCTTTGGCTCAGATTTAGGACATCTTCCACTCGTTTTTGGGCCAGCTACCAAATATGAAAGTTGTTCAGTTTGAAAAACGCTACAACTTTTGTAAAGGCCGACACATGAGAAACTCAATAGATTTGGAGATAAAAGTTGAGGAATGTTGGTGGTACGTCAGCCAAGCTGGTTTTCAGAAGGTTTAGATATGGCCTGACTTTGCACTGCAATTTTGAACACCTTCCACTTAGATTTGAGAAAAGTGTCAAATATGAAAGTTGATCATGGTATATTGTGACATCCCGAAAATCTATCAAAATTAAAATCACGCGCTAAAATAATTTTTCCAAAAACTTTTCATCGTTGAGCTCAAAATCCGCCTAAAATCCCGAACCCTAATTCCCGGAATCTTTCTCTGTTCCAAATGTCCGATCTCCAACAACCCCGACCCCTTTTCCGTGTGGCCTCGTCAGCGCGCACACGCGACCGCTGAACGCGGTCGACCGGCCCGGCGATCGACACAGCGATCAGCGCGGCGCGAATCTCCCTCTCTCTCTCTCTTTCCCTTTTTCTTTTTTTCCTTTTTCCTTTTCTTTTCCCATTTTCTCTTTTTCTTTTCTTTTTATTTCTCCTCCCTCCTTCCTTCTCCTTTTCCCTCATCGGCCCCGCTCCCGCACGCCTTCGAGCAGGCCGCTCTGCCCGCGCTCACGCCCGGCCCGGCCACGCCGCCCGCCGCTCCTGCACGCACACTCCACCTCGGCTTCCTCTCTCCTCTCCCGAGCGCTGCAGAGTGGCCCTCTCGCCATGCCGCCCCCAGCCTGCCCGCGCGCACGCACGCACGCACGCCCGCGGCGCACCGGACCGCGACGCCGCGCCACACCGCAGTCTCCCTCGGCTCATGCTCGCCACACCCTGACACGTCGAGCCGCGCACGCCGCACCCGCTCGCCCTCGCGCACGCCCTCGAGCCTGCCTTGCGCGCATGCACGCCCGTGCCCACGCGGTCCACGCACGCGCGTCCAAGCACACCGCCCGCCGCGCCGCTCGTCGCTGCCCTGCCCTGCTCCCGGGCCCGCCCACGCGCGCGCGCCCTGCTCCCGCCTGTGTCCTGCCAGCGGCCCTGTGCGCGGCCCTGTGCGCGGCCCCAGCCGATGCCGCGCCGCCCGTCGTTCCGCGCGGCCCTGTGCGAGTGAGCGAGCCGAGCTCGATGTCGGCCACAACGACGGACCACGTGCACGCTCCGCCCCGGAACGCCGCCCTCGGCGCGTGCGCCACTACACGACGGCCGCAAGCGGCCGGAACGCCATTAAGGCGCCCCGCCGAACCCGCCGGACCGCCACCGACGCGGCTCCTCCCCTCCACCGCCTCGCCACGGCCATTCCTCGGCTATAAATACGCCCTCCGCGCGCCTCCACTCCTCCACGAACCCTCCCAGCTCCCGCACACCCCTTCCTGGCCTTGCAGCACTGCCGCCGCGACCACCTCCGCCCACCGCCGCCGGCCCTCGTCGCCCCACCTCCTCGCGCCGTCCCAGCCCGAGGTAGGACCGGGAATCGAATCCCAGTAGCCCCATCCCTCTGTTCCCCCTCACCCCAGCCGCCGCCGTGGCTCGGGGCGTCGGGATTGACGCCGCCGGCGCCCCTGTTCCCCCTCCCCTGTTTCGATCGAGAGGAAGGGGAAGACAGGGCAGTTTTGCCCAAAGGCCCCTGGCCTTTCTTTCTTTTATTTAAGGACCCTTCCACCCTTTTAATCTTTTGCAAAAGAAACCCCATGTTCTCCCTATTTAAAGAAGGATCCTTCCACTATATAGAACTAATTATAAGTAAACCCCTACACCTTTTCAGTATGTCCCGGATATTTCTAGAAATTACAATCAAGCCCTTCCACTCTTAGAAATAATTACAAACAGGTCCCTGACTCCTTATTTAACCCCTAAAACTTTATATAACCTATCATTTCATGCGCCAAACGACCTTGGATCGACCTAAAACTTTACCACGCCTCTCATAACATAATTTTGTCCATGCCATTAGGAAACCACCCAAAAATATTACTTCTATCTCCATATCTTAATTGTTTTCAATTCGAGCTCAACGATAAAACTTTTATTTCTTTTTCTTGATTGTGTGTTTGATTGTATATGTCGTAGATCACGGTGTGAACGAGGGAGAACCCGTCGACGAGCAATACTGCGAGCAAGCGAACGAGGACCAATTCTGCGACCCCGAGCCTGAAGGACAGCACTTCGATCAGGAACCCCCGGAAGGATTTGAAGACGGCAAGTTCAATCCCGCCCTTTGATGCATGTTTTGTCCTAGTTTTTATAAACACAACATATTGGCCTATTTTACAAAATTGCATATGTTTTGCCTGCTGAAAACAAGGTTGGATAGCCACCCCTTGATTTGTTATAACCATTCCTTGACCACCTAGGTTAATGTCTGAATGCGTTTGGACGTTAATCGATATTAGAATGCTTAGGGCCTTATACACAATACAACTTGTTTTTATAAAGAAAATGTGTGTGTGTGGGAAGGGAAAAATGTGAATTTTCGAAAGATGAGTTTAGACGGGATGGATGTCATTTCTATGTGATTTGCCGATTGGTGTGCTCGTGCCTGTGTGGCAGAGCAAGGAAGGGAGATATCCATCTTGTCACACCTAAGGACCGAGTTGGTGTGTCATCTCACCTAACTCCACAATCGTGCAAACCACTCGACCGTTGAATGGGCAACGGCTTAGCATAAACCCCACTAGTTATTCTGATAGCCATCAGGAGGGCTGAGAGCAACGGGTGATCAAGGAGAAGGGGTTAGCTCTGTGTGACTTATGCCCCGGTTAAAGCCTCTGTGATAGGTCAATGACACCTTGGTGGATCCTGTGATGGCTAGTCAGGTCTAGCTAAGGTGGGTAATAGCTTTGTTGGGATCTGCACCGACACTAAGGTGATCGAGTTGTGGTACCCCACTTGTGGGTAAAGTTGCACACCTCTGCAGAGTTAAAATCTATTCGAATAGCCGTGCCCACGGTATTGGGCGAGTTACGGTGTGGTCACATAACTAGTGTTTATTTTGGGATGGGTTGGCGTGAGTTGTTTTGGAAAAAGTGTCCGGCAGTTGTGCCATGTGCTACGGCAGATGAGGAGTCCGGTAGCAGCTTAAAACTTGGATCCTGTGTGGATCATCCCTTCGTGTTACTCGTTATAAGGAAACTGGTTTTGGAAATGCTTTCTTTCAAATGAACCCTTGCATAAAATCTAGCTTTCCGCAAAAGTAAACCTTAACCTTATCCTTGAATTACCCTGTGCATTATATTCTGTTTATTCACCCTCCGTGGGTGTGGCTGGACTTGCTGAGTACGTTTGTACTCACCCCATTCTTAATTTTTACAGAGGAGGACCCAGACTTCGTTCCCGAGGACGTCGAGTAGGGTACCGTCCTGCACCCAGCCTTGCCTGTGGATTAGGCTCACCCGCAGGAGATACCGCATGGCGCAAGATTCTGATGACCCCCTTTTTATAATTAATATCGTTGTGTGGTGTGGGTTGTTATTCTCGCGACAGTGGCGCTTCTCTGCCCATTACCGCGTAGAGTTGTACGGTGATGAACCATCTGATGTAATAAATGTGTCATCAGCCTCCTGGGACTGATGTTGGTATCACATTTAAGTCTTCTCATATGAGGGGACGCTTCATATATTGGGCTACAAAACTTGTTTAGGTCACAATGCTGAAGATCAATGGTTAAGGAGATAAACGATGTCAAAGTTTAGAGGAACTCATGTTCGGCGGTGGTTCAAGATTTATTTAGTTTGACTAAGTTTGGTCGAGATTTGTAATTACCAAACGTTTGGAACCTTCGAGCTTAACTCACCAAAGATGGAGAGCACCTATAGGAGTGCAACTTTTGTGTAGGTTGTCGGTTGAGTGTTTAAGGAAAAACACGAGACCACGAAGTACGAACTTCAGCGTTCACCATGCCAACAAGGACTTTTTTAAGTGGAGATCAAAACAACAGATTGACTAGACTTTGACTAGAGTTTTGAAGATGTTTCATTCAAAGTCAGAGAAGACCATATAAAACAAAGTTGTCCTAATAAGTCAAAAGTACTACAACTCTTATATTGGCTAATTTTAAAGTTCTTATATAAACTTTATTTTATTTGTAGCTCAAGGTAACCTTTCCTTAAAATGGGCTTGTAACACTTCAACTCATGATTTCATGTGTATGTCATTTCGAATTCGACGTTGAACCTTTAAGTGACATTGTTTGGATCCAAAATAGGAAAGTTTTGACAGGGTTCATTTGGCATGACAAGTTAAACATATACAAACACCTATAATCTTATGTATAATTGATGTACATATACGTACTTACGATTTTTGAAATGTCCTTTGCGTTGATTTCTTTTCAAGGTTCACAAAGCAATCGATTAAGTTTAAATTCACTTGTTTTTATGCCTAAAACACCAGAGGTGTTACAGTACCTGTTTGTAACACCACCCGGTACTAAATGGTGGCATTTAATTACTGGGTGATGTTACAAACCGGTACGGGGTCCCTCGGGGACCATTTAGTACCGGTTTTTAACATCACCCGGTACTTAGTACCGGGTGGTGTTGGGTCCCTCGGGGACCATTTATTAGTACCGGTTTTTAACATCACCCAGTACTAAATGGTGGCATTTAGTACCGAGTGGTGTTAAAAATCGGTACTTCTTCAAAAGAATAGCATATCTCTAAGTCACATGAGCTCTATGAGTGAGATGGTAGAGGAGACTACGCGCGAGGCCAGAGGTCGTGGGTTCGAACCCATGGACAGCGTACGCGCCTGGTGGGCTCAAAATCATTTAGTACCGGTTGGTGTTATCAGCCGTTACTGGATAGCCCAACCAGTACTAAATGACTGCTCATTTAGTACCGAAAATGCAGTACCGGTACTGATTGAGGCTTACTAGCCAGTACTAATGTAAAGTTTTCTAGTGGTGGTGAATCAATAATCTTCAGCTGACCTCGTACATCGCGGATCCTATTATTAGTTAAAAAAATCACATACACTACCTAGAAAATTCGTATACTTATTGCTTATAAGTTGATATATAATTTTTCATACAAAAAAATAGCTGGTCAAAGTCAGAAAAAATGATTTACGAGAAAACTAAAGTTATATTACCTGCATTCCGCTAACCACCATGTACTACGTGCAGAACGCGGGGAACAACATCATATCCCACTGTCGAGGCAGGTGCAGTACTTCAACGCCACCAGGGCTAAGATGGTCTCCGCCGCGGGCTCCGCTGCGGCGGTGGACGCCCTGCTCGCCAGGTCCGTGTTCCTCATCAGCGTCGGCAACAACGACCTCGCCGGGTTCGCCTATGCGGAGCCGTTGCTGAACAGGTCGGCTGCGCAACAGCAGAGCGACGCCGCCGCGTTCTTGGCATACCTCAACTCAAACTACTCGGCCACCATCACGGTACGTACGGCACCCACCGATCATGATCGCTCAATCGATCCAGAGCTAACAACGTAACGCATGCGTGTATGCAGGAGCTGTACGCGATGGGCGCGAGGAAGTTCGCCGTTATCAACGCGGGGCTCATCGGGTGCGTGCCGGCGGTGCGGGTGTCTCAACCGTTGCGAGCGTGCGCCCAAGGCGTCAACCAACTCGCCGCCAGCTTCAACGTCGACCTCCGGTCGCTGCTCGCCGCTCTAGGCCCTAGCCTGCCGGGCCTCGTATACTCCCTCGCCGAATCCTTCGTCCTCATGAAGGACTTCTTCGCCGACCCACCGGCGTCAGGGTTCACCGACATCGACAGCGCGTGCTGCGGCGATGGCCGGCTGCTCGCGGAGGCCGACTGCCGGCCCAACTCGACGCTATGCTCCACCGTGTCCGAACGCGACCACCGCGTCTTCTGGGATCGCTACCACTTTTCCCAGCAGGCCTGTTTCCTCACGGCCCAAGCATTCTACAACGGGCCAGCCAAGTACACCAAGCGTCCAAGCCCATCAACTTCATGCAGCTGGCGCAGTCCTCCACTTAATAATAACATTGAGTTGCATGTACCAACCAATTTAATCCAAAAACTTAGGCCCTATTTAGTTTACAAAAAATTTTCTACAGTACCCATCACATCGAATTTTCCAACACATACATGAAGCATTAAATGTAGTTGAAAAAATAATTAATTACACAGTTTAACTCATTAGGACGAGACAAATTTTTTAAGCCTAACTAATCCATAATTGGACATTAATTATCAAATAACAACGAAATGTGCTACAGTATTCAAACCCAAACTTTTTCACCAACTAAGCACACCCTTAAGTTGATGAGGAGAGATGGTCAATTCACTTGTACTTCAACAAATGATAATAAGGAAGTGCTCTCCCTGTCCAAGAAAGAGCTCCCAGAAGAAGAGAGTATATATATAGTATATATACAGGAGGAGATTGTTGTGCTAACTGCTAATGTATAGTACATGCACATGTAATGTTATCGAGAAAAAACATATACAGGCAATCATGAATAAATTTGCTCCTGCACAGTAAATAGCCATTTAGAGATTTGCTTACAAGAAATAAATATCCCTATATATATTGCATTGGACGATGTTGTCGATACGTAACACCAATCGCACAGGGGAAAAAAGGGAGCCCCTTTTTGAGATTCGGGCGGGAGAGGCGTCCAAGCCCTCGTAGTTAGAGTTGGGATTAGATATGGATGAAAAAGGGATAGTGGTCAAAAGAATGGGACGAGGTTTTTATAGGTTCGGGCTTCCTAGAAGCATAATATCCTACGTTCTATATATAGATACGTGTGTGAGAGTGTATTGATCCTTTCTTCATTTTCCTTTGCCCATGCCGAAGCGTAGGGGTTATATATTTATAGTACCTGGCAGCGGTGTTGGCCCCTTTGCAAAAAAAAGAAAAAAAAAACTTACTTGAAACAGCATACTTGGTTGTGTGAACACGTTGTGCAGCTATGCCACCGGTTGTCATAGCTGACGTAATCTCGGGGTGCTTCTGGAGCACCCAGGATGGGGGAGCCGTCCGGGATATCTTGTGACCCCCCACCCCCCCCCCCGGGACTTCTCACTGTGCACCTGACCGCCTCCTTCTCGCCTAAGAGTATCTCCAATAGACTTGGTATCCGGCTCGCCATAGCTATTTTTAGCGATCTTCCAACAAAACTAGCTTCCAGAGGACTAGCTAACGGCGCGCCATCCCTGTTGACGCGCCATCGCGCGAGAGTGGGCAGCCAAATTTGGCTGGTGCGAGCAGCTCGCCATCCTCCGTATACTGAGTCTGACAAAAGGGGCCGGTGTTTATCTCAGTTGCTTTTCTTCGAAACACTACTCCTTTTCTCCTCTTTTATAAATTCAAAAAGTCACTATATCAAGCTTCTAAAATCACGTAAGTTTTTATGATGTTAGAATAAATAATAGAGAACCGATTTTAACTAGGCTGAACCCAAAATCTCTTACGGATTTTTAATTAAAATTTTCTGAAGTTTGACTTGTTTTCAAGTTATTCTGAACTTTAGGGTGTCAATTTAATTCCCAAAATTTGGGAAAAATATTTTAATTCATGTTAAATTGGACAATAATAAAATGTAGCTCCATAGGATATGGATGGTGGGATTTGGCTAGTCTTCTAGAGCGTGCTAAAATATGGAGAGGTGATCTTATAGAGTCGATAGCCTGTCGTCCGTGGAGGGTCACTAGTGCTGTCCTTCCCTTGGCGCCCACGTTAGACTGAGTTCAACAAGGCAGTGCAAAATTGGAAGGCAAAGTGGCTTTTGCCTCGCGTGAACAGTAGAGGTTGGAGAGGTAAAAACTTCGTCTCTCCAACGGCGAAAGCATACGCCACGACGCAAAAACCGCGGGGAAAAGGAGGGGCAGCGCCGCACGCCGCGCAAGCGAGGAGGAAGGCGGAGCGATAGGGGCGCCGGCCAGCCCATCTGTGCCCGCCAGGGAGGAGCTCGACGGTAGAACGAGGCCTCGCCAGCGGAGCTCGATTCGGTGGTGGCGGAGCTCGAATCAGCGGCGGCGGAGCTTCAATCGACGACGGTGGCCTGCACGGCGGCGGCAGCTGCGGCACGAGTGGGCGGATCCCGGCCAGGTCCCTGGGCAACCTGGCGACGAGGCGGTCGAACTCGTCGGGGCAGTCGGACAGCGCAGGGGAAGGGGCGGATCCCCATTCCGTTGCCGTGCTCCACCGCTGCCGTAGCCCCAAGCGCTCCGGCTCCACTTGGAGACGACGACGCTGCCGGAAGCTTGGGTTCCGTCGTGGGCCATGGACGTCGCTGCCGTCATCGCCGCAGCGCCGTCGCCGCCCAGGCGCCCCGACCTCGCCGCGGCGAAGGCGCTCATGCTCCTGGGCCTGGCCAGCCTGTGGGTCGGGTTCGCTGCGACGGGCGCGGCCGCCGTGACCGTCGCGGCCTACAGCTACGGCGAGGCGTCCCCGGTGTTCCGCGTGCTGGCCGAGACCACCGTCAGGGCCACGGTATTGGCCCTGTTGCTAGGTTCCTTCGCCATGGTTCTGGTCCGGCGCGCCGCCGTGTGCGACGCGGGGTTCAGGGAGGAGCTCATCAGGCACGGGCAGGTATGTATGCATGCCTTCCGCTGGAGGGAATTAAGCTTTGTTTCCTTAATTCGCGAATCAGTTCCTTGTTTGAGCAGATCATTGTGTGGGAATCGGAGCGGGAGCGCGGAATCGGGTGGCGGCGAGACACGGATCCGGTCGAGCACGCGCCATCTGATCTGCTCCGCTGGCCGCTGCTCTGCTCTAGTCTGCAATTGTTCTGTGGCCGGAGCTGCTCGATCCGCGCAGGGAAGGGGCCGCGCCCGCCAGAGTTGAGGAGGGGGCCCACGCCGGTGGTGCGCACCCGCTGCAGTGCCGCACGCTCGAGCTCTGCTTCTCGCTACCGGCCGCGGCCTCGGCGGCCGCCGCGGTGGCGCAGGGGGCGGGCCCTCCCTTTGTCCCCGCAGTCACCAAGGCCGGCGAGCTGAGGACCACTGGCGAGCCCCACACCGTCGGGAGGAGGCAGTGGCGAGGCCTGCGGCGGAGCTCGCAGGCGCCCCGAAGCTCGCGCACGCCCCGGCGAGCACGGCTGGGGAGCAGGGAGCGGCCGGACGGAGGAGAGAGAGAGGGAGGAAAGATTTGCCTCGGTAGAGAGAGGTGATGCAGTTTTGGGTCACGGAGCGAGGCGGAGGCAAAATGCCTATCTCGTTTGCGCTGTTTGTTAGAGCCTGTTTTTCAATGCAAAAGCACTGTGCATAGCGCATTTTTGCATTTGCATGTCGTTGTTGGAGTCAGTCTTATCGTGCCATGGTGACCAAGGGAGCCATTATCAGTACTTCCCCCATCCTAAAAAGAATACACATAGTGACATGTTTTGTTTTAGTAGATGAAGTCTGACCAATTATAAATAAAAAAGTATCAATATTTATGATATCAAATAAACATCATTATATCAATTATAAAATGTATTTTATAATAAATTTATTTAAAGACATGAATATAATGATAACATGATGGGGCCCATTCCTAGCATAAATTACTAGCATAACGGGGCCCATTCCTAGGACCGACAGACGTGCCCAGCAAATCTTTCCTCTAAACGCTGTTTTTCTCTGTATGTGATTCTATAGTTGACCAATGAAATGGCTAAATATGCGCTTTAGCTCAGGCTTTTTGGTCATGAGATGATGGTACTATTCACGATAACATAGAAAATCATATATGATAAACGCAGGGTTCCGAAAATGGAGATGGTCAAAGTCATGGCGTCAGCTCTCTGCTGGCATTCGATCATCCTATTCGTATTTTCCCTTGCATACATTATTGATTTGCGATCCATCACTTAATTAATTAATTAACTAAAAAAGACACATACTGTATTTATTCTGCAGGTACTCCTATATATAGTGTTAATGGCTTATTATAAAATTGCACGGCGGAGTCATCCTTGATGTGAATATGAAAATATGAAATATTCTATGTAGTATGGTGATCAAGTATAGTGACTTGTGGGAGAAGAGTGTATATACTAGGCGATGTGATGCGCATATAATTAAAGTATGCAGAAATCAACTTATCTGCGTGTTGAATTATTGAAAACGATCGAGATAGATCAGATAGCAGCCACGTGGACGACGATCGACGACCAAATGAATGAAGAAACTGAAACGATCGACTTGTAGTTCGTTATGCATGCGTCCAAGCATTGCATTCTGTTGTATATATTCTATTCTATCTTAACTTCAATTCCCACGGATGATATGATGATGATGACAACTTTCGATTCCATTTTCCAAATTCCTATAGGCTATAGTCGTAGCACGTACATAGTGCATCCTTTGTTCCAAATTGTAAGTCATTCTAATTTTTTTGGAGAGTCAAAGCATATCAAGTTTAACCAAATTTATACAACAAAGTACTAATATTTATGATACCAAATAAGTACTATTTGTTTCTTCATTAAATATTTTTTTAGTATATCTATTTGGTGCTACAAATTTTTGTGATACCCTATATAATTTTTGTCAAACATAAAATGGTTGGGCTCTCAAAAAAATTGAAATGACCTACAATTTGGAACGGAGAAAGTATGTATGCGCAATTAATTTAATAGGCAACCTGATCAAACTTGTCGATCAAAAGTTCAAAACCCTCGTTCAACGCTAGCTGGTAGTGTGTGTCTATATAGCCACAGCAGCCGTATATATCATCCATATTGCGATCAGCTCTCATCACAACTGCGATCAGCTCTCATCACAACTAGTCCCAGCAGAAAGCTTCAAGTTGTACGGACGTGCTCGATCATGGGCTGCAGGTCGGCCATGGAGGGTGGTCTTGTGCTGTGCCTTGCGATATTATCCGTTCAAGCGCTAGTCGCCATGGCCGGCGATGTTCGTGCTCGGCGACTCGACGCTTGACGTCGGCAACAACAACTACCTGCCGGGGGTGGACGTCCCCAGAGCCAACAGGCGCTACTACGGCATCGACTTCCCCGGCAGGATCCCCACCGGGAGGTTCAGCAATGGCTACAACACCGCTGACTACGTCGGTACGTATATACGTACACTTATATACATGCTGATCTCTGTACGTACGTACCTATTTGTATTGTATATACGTAGAGTAGAGGAGTAATAACTAGTTTTATTGGTTCCTGTCGTTTGTCCTTCATGCATGCAGCAAAGAGCATGGGGTTCCTCGTTCCTGAGTAGCCCTCTTCCTTATCTGTCGCTGCTGGCACTCAACTCCAGCCTTCTGTTCTGGCCCCGACTGCCCTCACCGCTGGTGTCAGCTATGCTTCCGCAGACGCTGGCATCCTCGACTCCACCGTAAGCAGTGTCTTCTTCTTCTTATCTTATGGATGGATCAATCCACTACTAAGCGGATCGGATCGACGTGCTGAAATAATAATGCAGCGCCGGCAAGTGCATCCCGTTGTCCAGGCAGGTCGAGTACTTCAACGCCACCAGGACAAAGATGGTCGCCGCCGTGGGCTCCGCTACTGTCGAAGCCCTGCTCGCCAGGTCCTTCTTCCTCATGGGCGTCGGCAGCAACGACCTGTTCGTGTTTGCCGCCGCGGAGGCGGCGCGGAACAGATCGGCTGCGGAACAGCAGAGCGACGCCGCCGCGCTCTTCGCGGACCTCATCTCAAACTACTCGGCCACCATCGCGGTACGTACGGCACCCACCAATTAATGATGATCATCAAGCTCCGCCATTTCTTCCCCCCCTCGATGGAGAAGAAGTACAAGTACTCCTACACGAAGTACCAGCTAGCCATAGTCATGCGCCATTAATGGCGGCGTGCGTTGCGTGCAGGAGCTGTACGCGATGGGCGCAAGGAAGTTCGCCATCATCAACGTGGGGCTCGTCGGGTGCGTGCCGGCGGTGCGGGTGCTCAACCCGGCGGGAGCGTGCGCCGACGGCCTGAACCAGCTCGCCGGCGGCTTTGACGACGCGCTCGGATCACTGCTCGCCGCCGGCCTCGCTCCCAAGCTGCCGGGTTTCCTCTACTCCCTCGCCGACATGTTCGGCCTCACGCACACCACCTTCGCCGACCTGCAGGCGTCGGGTGTGACGGAACCGCCAAATTAAAATTTTAATTAAGCGTAATGGCCGTCATTTGAACACATCGGGCTCATTAGCTTAACGGTTTAATTTGGCGATTCTTTCTCAACCCACGTCCCGATCGAAACATCACCGATAGTCCCACGCGAAGGTGGACGCAGATGGTACAAGCACGACACATAATTGAAAATACAACAAATATACAAGGCTCCACCAAGAGTTTTACAAACCAATTTAATGCATACAAAATTTACAAACTTTACATTACTGAAGCTAAGGTTCCAAACATAGGTAAAAGCCTACGACTACCACCCTAGTACGCCGAGGAGATCGCTAACTAGGTGTTTGGCTCCACAACCTCCCATCCCTCTGTGTCCCGACGGATGAACTTGACGCAGCAGGGACGAAAGTCTACGTCTGTGTGTCCTGAAATAATTTTTGGCAACAAACTCTGAGTGTACTAATACTCAGCAAGGCTTACCCGATCAGTGTGTATAACTTAGCCCACATATCTAGACATGCAAGGCTTTTGGCTGGTGGTTATCTTGCAGAAAACAGCGACTAAGTAATTCCTCACTTTCCTTATTTTAGCCCAAGTTCTATATAAATTAACATAGTCTAATGTTTGCATAATCAAATCTAGAGCAAACACAGTGGAGCAATAAATAATAAATCATAGGATCATCAACATAGGTATAACTATTTTTCCATCACAACACTACGCTGCGACGTAGTGACCAATGTGCTCATATCCGAGAGCGACTGACGGCGAATCGATTCGATTTAACCTTGCAAGGTGGACCTAACCAACACGGCACGCGTATGCCCCGTCGGACCACACGCACCAACCCTTCCCCTCCCCGCCTCGAACTACAGAACTGCCCCACCTACATATAGTCAGCCGAGCTCAACGAGAGACCACCAAAAGTAAACATATGCATCCCGTTTCTCCGCGACTACTCGACTCGCCCTAAGGGGTGGTGATGAAGTTCTGTAATTTCGAAGCGAGGCAGTACTAGGCTTACCAGTTTCGACTACCTCCTACCCCCGGCATGCTGTTAGTACAGTTCAAACATGATCAGCAGGGCCAACAACGGCTCGGTCCTTAACCGACACAGGCGGAACTACACTTCTCCCGCCCGGTCTCAGATTCTATCCCTTCTTTCATTCCAAGACTTTCATCCATAAATTAGTAACTTATATCTGGAAAACATAAAACTATCCTATGTCTCGCGAGTAACCAATAATTTCTCGACTTCTACCGAAACCTATCTAGCATAGCATTTCTATCGTCCTATACATACTAGTACAACTCAAGGACACCTATGGTTCATGCAACTAGGGTTTCCAACAACTCCTAAACGTAATGCATAAGTAATAAATATATATATAGGTGTCATAAGTTAAATTAATATGATGTGCACCGGGGCTTGCCTTCGGGCTGCTGCACAGAGCTGGGGTCAGGCGGGCCTTGGGCCGGGTGCTCACACCTCTCCTCCTGGGCTTGCGTCGGCTGCTCCTGCAGTGCCGCAATCACCTCAAATACGGCGCCCTCAGCTGCGGATGCTACACGCATGCATATGAAATAAATGAGTGCAGCTCAATGATGTAACTATTTTACTTTAACTGGAATGCCCTACGGACTGTCCGCGCCCAAGTGGCGGACCGTCCGCCGTACCATTCTACCGACCCACCAGAACCAAGTACCTCTCTGTACACACTTCAATCTATACGGCGGACTGTCCGCTCACCCTTAGCGGACTGTCAACAATACACCTACGCCTACCCACCAGAGACAACAACGTCTCTGGACTCATTTCTAATCCTACCGGCGGACTGTCCGGCCCCCCTTGGCGGACCGTCCGCAGTTCACGTATCCAATTCACCAGAGACGGCAACATCTCTGGAGAAATGTCCAGTTTCAACGGCGGACCGTCCGCTCCCCTATAGCGGACCGTCCGCAGTTCAGTTCTGCTAAACCACCAGAGACAACATCGTCTCTGGACGAAATCTAATCTGACCCGCGGACTGTCCGCACCTCCCAGGCGGATCGTCCGCGATGCATAACTTTTGACCCCCGCGCCACAGGCGGCAGCAAGTGCGGCGGCGACGGCGGCGGCCGCTCACCGGCGCCAGCGACACACTACGGAAAGGGAAAAAGACCAGGGAGCACGAGGAACTCACCACGAATCCATTCCCGCGGTCGGTTCGAGCGGAGGACGACCGGAGAAGCGGATCGACGGTAGAGCAATGTTTCAAGCGCCCCCCATGGTGACCGGCGGTGGCGGGGGATGATTCCGGACGTAAAAAGCTGGTCTAGGGGTTGGGGAAGGTGGAGGAGGTGCCAAGGAAGGTTCTCGCGCGAGGAATCTAGATTTGGTGGCCGGAGGAGGGAGATCGACGGAAGGGGGCGACGACGGCGCGAGCGCTCGAGCTCCGCTCGGCTCTGGACGAAGTGAGGAGGAAGAGAGGAATGACAGGTGGGTCCCACGTCCATCCAGATAAATATTTGGGTGTTGCCTGGCGGACCATCTGCCGACCCCGAGCGGACTGTCCGCGAGGCAGGTGTTACAATCCTACCCCCTAAAAGAAATCTCGCCCCGAGATTTAATGAATGGCTAAAGTGAGAGTTAAAAATTGGTGTGTACCTCGATAGGTTTGTAGCAATTCCGGACATTTAGTCCGAACAAATTCCTCCGTCTCCCAAGGAGCTTCCCGCTCGGAGTGATTACTCCATTGCACCTTATAGAAGTCACTAGTTTGATTCCGAGTGACCCTGGTCTTGTGATCAACAATTTTGATTGGGTACTGCGGATAGACAAGATCGGGCTCCAGTTGCAATTTTTCTATATCAATCACCTTTTTTGGAACACGGAGGCATTTCCGGAGCTGAGAGACATGGAAAATATTATGAACCGCGGATATTTGGGCAGGAAGTTCCAGGCGATATGCTACCGGCCCACACCGCTCAATGATAGGAAAAGACCCAACATAGCGAGGGGCGAGCTTTCCCTTCACTCCGAATTGCTGGACTCCTTTCATTGGAGATACCCGCAAATAGACATGGTCTCCCACTTGGAATGTGACGGATTGACGTTTCTTGTCCGCATAACTTTTCTGTCGAGACTGGGCTATTTTCAAATTCTCCTGTATGAATCGGACTTGTTCTTCTGCCTCACTGACCATCTCAGGGCCGAACACACTCCTTTCTCCGGCTTCTGACCAATTCACTGGAGTTCTACACCTCCACCCATACAACGCCTCAAAAGGAGCCATTTTGATGCTTTTCTGATAACTGTTGTTATAAGAGAATTCCGCTAGAGGTAGGCATTCATCCCATTTCTTGCTATAAGAGAGCACACAGGCTCTAAGCATATCCTCCAGAATTTGATTGATTCGCTCAGTTTGACCATCGGTCTGAGGATGATAGGCTGAGCTGCGAATAAGCTGAGTACCCAGAGATGCATGCAACTGTTCCCAGAAACGGACAACAAACTGTGAGCCTCTATCAGAAATAATTGTCTTGGGTACACCATGAAGACTCACAATCCGAGCCATATATATCTCAGCATATTGATGAGATGAATAACGTGTCTTGACTGGAAGAAAATGAGCGGACTTAGTGAGGCGGTCAACGATAACCCAAATAGAATCATATCCCTTTGACGTGGGAGGCAAACCAACAATGAAGTCCATACTAATATCCTCCCACTTCCACGAAGGAATATCCAAAGGCTGTAGCATACCAGTAGGTTTGAGATGACTTGCTTTGACTCTTCGACAGATATCGCACTCAGACACATATTTGGCGACCTCACGTTTCATCTTGGTCCACCAGAACCGCTGCCTGAGATCTTGATACATTTTGTTACTGCCCGGGTGAATGGAATACCTAGAAAGGTGAGCCTCATCAAGAATTTGTTTCCGGAGCTCAAAGTTCTTCGGCACTACTAACCGATCTTTAAACCAAAGAACCCCCTCAATATCTCGATGGAAGCATTGCACCTGAGGATCATCCTCACTGAGCCGTTGCCTGATCTTATCCATGCCCACATCATTCTTCTGAGCAGCAATAATCTGATCTCGAAGTGTAGTCGTGAGGGTAATATTAGCAAGTGTGCCCTTAGACACAATAGCCAAGTTCATCTTCTCCATCTCTTGGCACAAGGTTTCATGCAGAACTGTAGCGGACACACAGCTACAACTTGCCTTGCGACTTAAGACATCGGCTACAACGTTAGCCTTGCCCGGGTGATAATGAATCTCCAAATCATAGTCTTTGATCAATTCTAACCACCGTCTCTGGCGCAAATTTAGCTCGCTCTGGGTAAAAATATACTTGAGACTCTTGTGGTCTGAGTATATGTGCACTGGATTGCCCAGAAGGTAATGGCGCCAGATCTTTAATGCATGCACCACTGCCGCTAATTCCAGATCGGGAGTAGCATAATTCTCTTCATGCCGTCTGAGGGCTCTGGAGGCATAAGCAATCACTCGCTGATCCTGCATAAGGACACAGCCTGGGCCCGTACCTGATGCATTACAACAAGTATTAATGGCCGAATAATATTCGGCGAAGACAAACAGGGATGATAACACAGCCGAGACCCGTACCTGATGCATCACAATGCACATCAAAAGGCCGGGTGATATCTGGCTGAGCGAGGACAGGGGCAGACGTCAGAAGCCTTCTCGAAGTCTGAAAGGTCTGCTCACATTTGTCGTCCCAACTAAATCTCACCCCTTTCTTGAGTAACTCAGTCATGGGCCTAGCAATTTTAGAGAACTCCGGTACAAACCGGCGATAATAGCCTGTTAGCCCAAGGAAACTCCGGATCTCTGAAACAGACTCTGGAGTCTTCCAATTTAGGACATACTGAATCTTGCTAGGATCAACAGAAATCCCCTTGTCCGAGATGATGTGGCCCAAGAACTGGAGTTCTTTGAGCCAGAAATCACATTTACTAAATTTGGCATACAGCTTGTGTTCCCGCAGGCGCTGAAGCACAATGCGGAGATGTTCTGCATGCTCCTCTTCATTCTTGGAAAATATCAGAATGTCATCAATGAAAATCACGACGAACTTATCTAGCTCAGGCATTAACACCGAATTCATGAGATACATGAAGTGAGCAGGGACATTGGTTAGCCCGAAAGACATGACCAGATATTCATAAAGCCTGTATCTGGCGGAGAAAGCCGTCTTGGGAATATCCTCAGCTCTAATCTTTATCTGATAATAACCCGAGCGGGGATCAATTTTTGAAAATACCCGGGCCCCGAATAGCTGGTCAAACAGGATGTCTATAATCCAAAAGTGCTAGGTATTTATTCTTGATCGTGACGGCATTCAAAAGTCTATAATCCACACACAACCTGAGGCTTTCATCTTTCTTTTTCACAAAGAGTGCAGGACAGCCCCAAGGTGACGTGCTAGGACGGATATAACCTTTATCAAGCAGTTCTTGTAATTGTTTCTTTAACCCTGCCAATTCATTAGGTGGCATCCGATATGGCCTCCTGGAGATTGGTGCCATGCCCGGTTGCAATTCAATAGCAAACTCCACAGCACGGTCAGGTGGCATACCCGGCAATTCATCCGGAAAAACATCCGGGTATTCACATACCACTGGTATATCCTCTACGTTCTTGTCCTCAACCTGATTCACCGCATGAGTCAACGGCACGGGACTTATAAGACACAGGGTCATAGGACCATGAATAGGAGAATTTACGTGCACCGCACGTGATAAGGTGTCGAGAATAATCCCATGAAATTTCATCCAATTCATACCGAGGATGAGATCCTCCTTCTGGGTTGGCAACATGATCAGATGGGTCGTAAAATTTTTCCCTTGAAGCCGTAGAGGCACTTGCTTGGTAGTCTGATTGGTTATCAATTGACCCCCAGGTGAATGAATATAATACGGCTTCGACATGGTTTCTATACCCAGCCCAAGTCTAGTAGCACACTCTTTACTAATAAAGGTGTGAGATGCACCCGAGTCAAACAACACAGCAACGGGTTGATCATTTATGGAGAACATACCCGTCATCACTGGAGCTCCCTCAGGAATACCCTCAAGGGTGGTGTAGTGCACCAGCCCCGGCTTGAAGTGAGCCACTTGCTGCTTCTGGTTCTGCTGGCTCGACTGCTAGTCTTGCTTTGGTGGCATTGGGCAGTTACGGACAAAGTGTCCCGATTGCCCACAGTTGTAACAGGGGAACAAATTGGGGCGCACCCCCAGCTGCAGCACCCAGACCTTCTGCTCATTCTGCTGAGGGGCAGGAGGCCTGACTGTCCCCTGTGGCCGAGTGTACTGAGGGGGCCTGTATCCCCACTACTGCGGTGGCTGGTGCTGAAAGGGGGCACGCTGTGGGCCCGACAGCACCAGGCGGAACCTCTGAGGAGTGCTGCTAGAAGACCCCACAGCCGGTGACTTTCTCTTCTTTTCTGCTTTATGAGCTAGATGGGCATCCTCCTGAATGATAGCCCCATTGACTAGCTCACTAAAAGTGTTGAACTTGAACATCGCCAAGCGATCCTGGAGCTTGCTGCTAAACCCCTGCCTGAAACACGCCTGCTTCTTTTCATTAGTATCCACGTGATAACCGGCGTACTGTGAGAGCGTGTTGAAATTCTGGGCATATTGCATCACATTGTTGTTACCCTACTTTAGGGCCAGGAACTCGGTGAGCTTCCTGCGAATGACCCCTGCAGGAATATGGTGTGCTCTAAAAGCTTCCTTGAACTCATTCCAAGAAAACCCAACTTCATCGCCTTCTCCGTCAGCAGCTCCTGGAGGTCCTGCTTGCTCCCGTGCTGCGCTCTTGCCGTCGTGGTCGCCGTGGTGAAGCTTCTGCTGAAGGATCTCACCGCGCCGACGACCTCGCGGCTCGCCGAGGCCCCCCTATGCTGCCGGACTCCTGCACCGCGGAGGGCCGCATCTTGGTGCGCTCTCCACGCCACTGTCCGTCCCATGGATGGACGGCCAGGGTGTGAGTCGAGCGCGGGGGGGGGGGGGGGGGGGGGGGGGGCAACGACACCACGGGAGGTGACCTCCTAATGCCCCACCCATGGGTGAACGAGCTTCATCTGCGACGAGGGCAAGGCCACAGCGGCGGCGCCGCACGTCTTCGGCCTTGCCTCGCCGCACCGGTTGGTGACACCGCGCCGGTCTCCCTCGCCGGTGTACTCGCCGGAGACGCCACCATACACTCCGATGCCTCTGGAGCCGCCGGGCTTCGAGCTTCCGCACACCATGGTCGCACGCCATGGAGCCATCCCGTTCTACAACGACGGGGCGAGCTCAAGCGCGGCAGCGGAGGTGGTCCACGACGACCCGGTCCTCGCTTCTCCACCCCCACCTCCACCTCTGGTGCCGGCGGTCGTCGACGAGCTCGGCATCGCCGAGCCGGTCATGGCGCCCCTGCTACCACCCCCGCCACCACCCCTGGTTCCGGCGGGCCGCAATGCGACGGCGGCAGCCAACAGCCACCCGTTCCAGAGCGGGTTCGCCCGGTCGGGTCATCCCTGCGCGGGCACGAGGCGCGGCCACCTCGCTCCGGCGAGGGGGAGGCCTAGGCCGGCTAGACTTGGACGCGAAGAGGGCGGAGAGGGGGAGATCTGGTCAAGCCACGGCCGGATCCGGGTGGAGGGGAGGAGGAGGATCACCGCCGCCGCCGGCCGGACTCCGTGCGGCGGCGGCGACCCATGTGTGCGGCGGCTACGGCGGCGGAACCAAAGAGGCGGCGGTTGAGGAGGGAGTTATGGTAGAAAACCCTAATTGCCAGCCGAGCAGGCCTTTATAGGCCCAACGCAAATGGACCAGGCTAAACTGGGCTCCAGCCCAAGATCGCCACGGCCATCGTACCCCCTCCCACGCCTTGGGCCGCGGTGGGCTGGGCAGCGGCCCAAACGCGGACCAGCAGCTCGCCCACCCGCCTATGCCCCACCCCTGGCTTTCGGGCCGTTTTCGGTGACGGGCCGAAATCGATATTGTTTCGGCCCGCCGCCCAATTACCATTTTCCTTTTGATTTCTGAATTCTAATTCAATACTTTACATTTAAGTCCTGAGACTTTATGTTATTTACATTCCAGCTAGCATATGTGGCATATGTGTCTGCAATCTTATATTCAGACCCTTTACATTTCTTGTTAATATGTGTGTGTGTGTGTGTGTGTGTGTGTGTGTGTGTGTGTGTGTGTGTGTGTGTGTGTGTGTGTGTATGTGTTTGTTCAGCACTCTTTAGCATTTCCATGTCATTTCTTTACATTTACTCTTGCAAATTACTATTGTTGCCATTTACTTTATGCAATTTATATACAAAATGCAATCTTTATTTTGGTATAAATTCTTTGAAGTTGAGACAACATGAGATCTACACAAAAATGTATAGTGCCTATCTCCTCAACTTGATGTTGAGATAACATGAGATCTACACATTCATAGTGACTATCTCCTCAACTCAGAATCAATTTTTCTTGAAGTTTGAGAAGACACGAGATCTACACATACGACAGTATCGTGACTATCTCCTCAAACTCGGAATTAACTTGATGGCTCACATTTAATTTGAAATAGCTCTATTCTATCTGAATTTTCGAAATTGGTCATATGCAAAGTGATATTCAAAAATCACTAAGGGATCTACACTATAATTAGTGACTATCCCAACATATGATTTTCAAATTTTGGAATAAAAGGATGAATATTGAGCTTAATCAAATACAAATAAGCCTCGGTTTCACACCAAAATATTGAGATTATTTAATTGTTGGAGTTCAATTTCATTGAATTCACACTATTGCATCAAGTTTACCAAATTTCTCAGAATTATCGGCAAATTAGAATGTAGGTGAGATGGCCAACAAAGAGTTTGAGATTCTCGAGCTTGATGGACACAATTTTCCTACATGGGTGACAGACATCAAAGTGAGTCTGTCACGATGCGAACTATATGCATGCTTACCGGACTCGGAATCGAGTACGAGATCCATGACAGAGAAAAACAAATATGAGGCCTTATACATCATAAGGAATCATATCCACCTAGACTTAAAGTCTGAGTACAGAATGGAGGAAAATCCACGTGCATTATGGAATAATCTCAAGCAACACTATGAACGGCAGAAATATGTAGTTCTACCTGGCGCATCTCATGAGTGGAACTATCTGCGCCTACAGAACCTTAAGACTGTGGATGAATACAATCATGTTGCTCATAGGGTATGCCAGAAACTCTGGTTTTGTGGAAAGGAGCCTACTGGGGCTGAAAAGATTGAGAAGAAATTGTCAACAATGCTTCCATCTGAAAGAATCCTTACGCTCTCATACCGTGAGAAGAACTTTACAGATTATGCCTTATTGATTCAGACATTGCGTCAGGCAGAGAAGAACCATGAGATAACCATCTGGAACTCTCAGCAGCGCCCTATGGGAACTGCACCTCTGCCTGAGGTACATGCAAACATTAAAAAATCTAATCAGAATGGGAACACCCAGTCTGGAGGTTCAACTAGCAATAGGCAAGCGCAAGAGAACCCGCAAGCCACATGGCAAATTTCAGAAAGGGAAAGGCATCTCTAAGCCAAAATATGATAAAAACAACAAAACCGCTTGCTACAAGTGTGGTTGTTATAATCATGTGGCAAAGAAGTGTCGGACCCCAAAACATCTGGTGGATCTCTACATGAAGTCCGCAGATCGTGCACAAGATGATCAAAAGTTTGAAGCACACTTCACCTCTCTCGAGATGGAGACGGGCACTTTGGACCAAGTTCCACATGGAACTGGACCAAGCAACGCCACGACTTCACCAACTACTGAGGATGAACCTCTGAACGTCGATGACATGATTGTGGATTACTCCACGGATTTGTTTGGAGATCTCATTTAGAATCCTCACAACTTAGTCATTTCTCACTTAATTTGCATGTATTATATATTGTAATTTGAACATGATGTTGCTATTTGCTTAGCTGCATTGTACATAATTACTCGTTTGATTAATATCATCGATATGTTCTATATTTTTCATGAGTTGTTATTTAAATTCTGAATTATATAGACTTTTACGGGAGTCAACCTAATGGAGAAAGAGATATGCCTAGTGGACAGTTGTATCACTAACACTATACTTAGGGGAGTGAGATATTTCCAAACTCTTACAAAGAGGGAAGGAATTGTTCTAATCATCGCTTTACGCAATGCTATGTTAGTAGGACCTGAAAAGGCCACTATCACACTTCCAATGGGTACACAAATAAATATCGTGGAGGCATCATTTGTATCCCGATTCAACTCGTACCCTACTAAGTTATAGAGATATCCGGGAAAATGGAATTCATATGGAAACATATGAAGAAAATAAAGAAGAATTTCTTCTTTTACAAAGGATATTGGACAAGGCAAAGAGAGACTTGAAAAGGTGTCCTCTCTCCCATCTGGATTGTACTAAACTTACATTTAACCCGTAATACATGTTGCATATAAAATAATTCTCTCTTGATTACATCAAGATTTGGCATGACTGCCTGGTCATTCTATCCACGATGACGAGAATTATCATCAATTTTATTGGTCACAGCATCAGTCCCCCAAATCATCAGATTTGATGTGCATCATGCGCATAATAAGGGAATTAATTTAAGGACCTCTTATCTTAAATTTCAAATATGAGCATCATAATTTCTTGATCACATTCAAGAATATTCATGTGGCTCTATTTAATCATCATGTGGATCAACTAGGTACCTTAAAGAGCATGTTAATGCAGCCCATTTGTGTTCCTTAGGGTGATACAATTTGAGCCAAACTCATTGCTCAAATCATTCATTTTGAGCATGTGATCCTGGACGCGGGGTCACATCTATGTACATGGAATTGTTTGGCCTTTGGGAATAATATTAAGCACCTTACATCCATGATGATCTAGTTGAATCTCCGATTAAGAGAATGCAACTATTTTATGTGATCAAAGAAGAATTGAAAACTGCCAACATCTGTTGGTGGATGTGGATGTACACACCGCATACATTCAAATTTATTAAACTGCAATCATACGGCTCCCTCCGTTTGCAGTGAGTACATCGATAACATGTCAGTTATGTCTTGCACATACTGATATCACCACCTCAGCTGAAGCGTCCCCTCATAAGAGGTGACTTAAATGTGATACAAATATCAATCCCAGGAGGCTGATACACATTTATTACATCAGATGGTACATCACCGTACAAACCTCCGAGGAGGCGGACACTCGATACAAACGATAATCAGTAATAAGCTACAGTGATACACCAAAGCACAACCCACATGGGATCCAGCTCGGGCTCAAAGTAACGCGCTAGCAGAAGCATCTTGCAGAGGGCCAACACCACAGGCAAAGTTGGGGTTCGGACGCAACCTCTACTCGACGTCTTCAACAACGAAGTCCGGATCTTCCTCTGAAGAAAACCACAAATATATATCGGGTGAGTACAAAAGTACTCAACAAGTCCAACCCCATCCACTGTAACACCCTAATTTAAATTCCAGCATTTATCAATAAATTTAATTGGCTTTATTTAATTTTCTAAGGTTTATTGTGTTAGACTTGCATTCAATCTAAATTTTTGTTCCTTAAATGATTAAAATTCATCATAGTTTAATTTTTGTGTTGCATTCATGCTGGTGCATAGCTTTTATTTGGTTGAGTGTGGTTTGAATTCAAATTGTTATTTGAATTCAACCTTTGTTTGACTTAGATTTGAAATGAGAGAGTAAATAGAATTAGAAAAGGAAAAAAACCCAAAGGAAACCCAAACCCACAACCAAACCCAACCCAACAGCAACCCAACCCGGCCCTTTCCTTCTCCCGCATGGGTCCAGCCCGAGCCGGCCCAGCCCGCAGTGCCACTTCCCCGGCCCAAAACCCAGCTTGGCCCAAGCGCCACGGTTTTTCCCATCTCAGCGTGACCCACTCCTCCCTCTCCCCGCGTGGCCGCGGCCCAACGCGCACCGAGCCGCTGCAAACCGGCCCCACCAGCCAGCACCCGCGGCCTGCCTCCGCCCGCTCGCCTCGCGCCGCAGAGTGCTCGTCCCCTTTCGCTGACAGCCATGGCCCGCACGTCAGACCTTCCTTCTTCCTCGCGCCGCGGCCTCTGCTCCCTGGGCCTCCGCCGCTCCGCGCTCTCCCCTGCTGCTGGCCCCGCTCCACCCCACGCCCCAGCCTCGCAGATCCCACGCCAGCCCAGTCCACACCCCTCCTTCTAGAAGCCAGCCCGGGATCAGATAGGGCTCGATCCCGAGTCCTCTGCGCAATCCCCGCGCCGCGATTACCGCGTGACCCGCACGCCGAGACTGACCCGCCCCTTCTTAAGTACCGCGACGTGCCCGCTGGATCCTATCTACGCCGCAGCCACCGCCCTAACCACGAGTTCAGCCGCGCCAGCGCCGGGATTTCGCCTAGCATCCGCCGCAGGTGAACTCCGCCGCTGCCGAAATTTCTCGCCGCCGCTGGTGCTCTGGCCGCCCTGAACCCCTCTACCCCTTTGCAGTGCCCGCGCGGACCTCCTCGACGCTCCCGCAGACCCGGAGACTCTCTGCGGCGGTTCATCCTCGAGCTCCGTCCGCGACCGCCGCCGACCTCGCCGACGACCCCATGCTGCGCATCATCTCCGGCCTGATTTAATCCTCGGTGAGGACCCCCTCTGCCCCATCTCCCTTACAGACCTGCTAGCGTAGCCGTAGTGCACCCCAGCCCGTACAACCCCGCTCGCCGGCGAGCTAGCGCCGCCCCACGCCGTGGCGAGCCCCAACAGAACCTCCCCGAGCCCCGCCGTAAGCCCAGGTGCATTACGCACGCGGCGCACTCCACCCTCGGCCAAACCCCGGCCCAAACCGAGTCCGGCGGCCCCCAGTTCACTTTCTCCGGCCGGGCGCCGCCGCGGAGCCTAACTCCGGCGACTCAGCGCCGCCGCCCCCACGCCCGATGGCCCTCGGCCATCCGATCTAAAATAAACGCCCCCGATTAGAACCCGATGCGAACAGATCTGGACCACCAGATCGAGATCCAGCGGCCAAGAATCGTGCATACCGGTTCGGCCGGAACTTTTGCTAAAGAGCCCCTTAGTTTTCCGAGATTCAACCCGCAGTCCAGACTTTTTCAAATTAATTCCAGTTGGGTCCCTGTTTTTAACACATAGCCCCCTGAGTTCTTTAGAAATAGCGCCCGCAGACCAGCCTTTGAGTTTTTACACGCTAGCCCTTAGATCTAACCGTTATTTACGTTTTAGTCCTGGGTTTTAGCAGAAAACCCCCTGGAACCTTAGTTTTCTTACAGATAAGCCCCTAGAACTTGTTTTTAGCCTAGAAAATGCGTTTTAGCTCCGATTTTAGCGTTCTTTTTATCCACGCGATCGTTGTAACACGTAGAATAGTTCTAGAGTAGTTTTGTGTGCTGTTTTTATGTATTGATGTACTGTTTCTTAGTTTTTGTTAGTATTTGCTTGTATGCTTATTTTTGTGCATTGTTTTGGCCATGTGTTCGTGAGTAGACGTTGATCCATCTGAGGAGCCCCAGTACCAGTACCCGGAGCAGCCGTCTTCGGAGCAGTTTGAGCAGCAGCCAGAGCAGTACGAGGAAGGCAAGTGTAACATGAACGACCTATCACTTTAATTACATTTTCCATACTGCATTTAATACTGTATGCCTATAAGGATTTCCTAGCCACTTTATATCCTTTATATATTACCTTTGGGTTGCATTTTGGTTAGTTGTGCTAGGTTGCTGCGCTATAACATACTCTGGTCCTTTTTAATTAATTTGATTAATGGTTTACTTGAACTTAATTCTGAGAGTCGCCCTCTGTGCTTCGTGCTTGAGTGGCTCACGTCTCGTTAAAATATGGTTTTTGTAGAAACATGGTTTAGGGGGCCAGCACGGTGCTTAGTGCTTGGTTGGCCACTCTCCATAAGGACCGGTTCATTGAGCGACAACCTGGGACAACAGCGCTACCACAAGGCTAGAATGGGATAGACTTGGCGTAATAATTAGATCTTTTTGGTTTGGAGTAACTTACCTGCGGGGCAGGGGCGGTAAGCTTCTATGGCCCTCGTGCTGAGTGGCCTCGTCTGTGCTTCGTGTCTTGACGCCCACTAGACCTGCTCCATAGTCGCTGATCCACCCTCGCGGTTACTCCCTACCAACGAGTTTCTTTGTAAAGGCCTCGTAGTGAGTCGCTAGTCATCTCACCTAAGGAAGTGTGATGAACCTCTAGCGTAGCTCACGACTTGTGGGTAAAGATGTGCAACCTCTGCAGAGTGTAAAACTGGTATACTAGCCGTGCTCACGGTTATGAGCGGCCCAGATCCTCCTTTTGATTAGTGAAGTTATCTCCTTCCGACGAGGGAGGTGCTTCTCGGGGTTACCTTGGTGGTTTGGTTTTGGTATGGTTCTCAGTAGTTTCTGAATTAATTCTGATTAATTACTATGTAACTGGGTTAATGGTAAATCATCAACTCGTAGTAAATAGTTTTAATAAAATTTTGTCAAGATTAAAAGCTAATGCAGTTGAGTCAGCCAACCTTAGAGCCTCATAGTTTGTGTTATACTTGCTGAGTACAAGTTGTGTACTCACCCTTGCCTCTTCTCGATTTTTTTCCTCTTGGCTACGCTACTGCTGCTCAGTTCTTGCCGACACGAGGGAGTTCGTCCAACGCTACCAGGACTACGAGGACTTCTAGGTGTTCGTCTCCCAGTCGACGTCCCTGTGGCGCCCTGTTTCAGCTTCGGAGAGCTTTATCGTATTTTGTACTTCGCTTCCGCTGTATCAGACATTTTTGTCATTAATGTAATAAATAACATTCGTATTCGCTTTATTATGTCTTTTTACGTGATATGTGCTATGATATACTGTTCATTCTGTTGTATATACGTGTGACTTGATCCTGGCACGTATATGATTGCTCGGTTTATGTCCTTTTATAAACCGGGTGTTACATCCACGGAGGGGGTAACACAGATATGCACAGGATAAACCAAGGATAAGGCTGAGGTTTATTTGCAGTAAAGCTAGATTTTACACATGCAAGGGTTTATTTTTGAAAAGAGTTTTTCCCAAAGAAATTCTTTAGTAACCGAGTAATCAGTGGGGTTGATCCTACACAAATGATCCAAATTTTAAATGCTACCGGACTCCTCATCTGCAGTAGCTCATGGCACATCTGCCGGACACCTTCCAAAAACAACTCACACCATGGAACCATCCATCCTAGAAGCTAGTTATGTGACCAAACCGTAACTCGCCCAGTACCATGGGCACGGCTATTCGAATAGGTTTTAACTCTGCAAAGGTGTACAACTTTACCCACAAGTGGGGTACCACAGCACGATCACCTTAGTGTCGGTGCAGATCCCAACAAAGCCATTACCCACCTTAGCTAGACCTGACTAGCCAACACGGACTCCACCAAGGGGCCATTGACCTATCACTGAGGTTTAACCGGGGCATAAGTCACTATGACCTTATCCCTTCTCCTTGATCACCCGTTGCTCTCAGCTCTCCTGATGGCTATCAGACTAACTAGTGGGGTTTATGCTAAGCCGTTGCCACACACAACGGTCGAGTGGTTTGCACGATAGTTGAGTTAGGCAAGATGACACATCAACTCGGTCCTTAATTGCGACAAGATGGATATCTCCCAACCTTCTTGCTCAACCACATCGGTACGAGCCTCCAACATATGACAATCCACACAGGGAATGCCATTCATCCATCCCATCTTAACATTTTATTCTTTATAACCCAATTTCCCTTTTCTCAATACTCACGCATTTTCCCTTTTATAAAGCATGTTGTAACCATTTTTGAGTGTAATAAAATGAGTACCGGGTCCCAAGCGGCGCTTTAGCAGCGATTAACATCCGTAAAGAATAAATCATATATAGACGTTAATCTAGGTGGTCAAGTAATGGTTATAACAAATCAAGGCGTGGCTATCCAACCATGTTTCAGAAGTAAAAATATATGCAATTTTATAAAACAGGCCAATAGGTTGTGTTTATCAAACTGGGTCGAAATATGCAATCAAAGGATGAGATTGAACTTGCCGTTCACAAAGCCTTCCGGGAAGTCCTAATCGAAGTACTGCCCTTCGGGTTCGGGCTCGCGGTGCTGGTCCTCGCACACCTGCTCACGGTACTGCTCGTCGACGGGTTCTGCCTCGGTCACTCCGTGATCTACGGCGCATACAAACAAACACACAATAAAGGAAAAGAAATAAAGGTTTTATCGTTGAGCTCGAATCGGAAGAAATTAAGATATGGAGATAGGAGTAATATTTTTGGGTGTTTTCTATTGGCATGGCCAAAAATATATTAGAAATGGCGTGGCAAAGTTTCGGGGTGATTGGAAGATTTTTGGCGCATGAAATGATCGGTTAACAAGGCGTTTAGGGGCTAATTAATGATCCAGGGGCCTATTTGTAAATACTTTTGGGAGGGGAGGGCTTGATTAGAATTTCTGGGAATACCTAGGTTACTCTGAAAAGGGTCAGGGGTATATTTGAAATTATTTTTGTATGGTGGACGGGCTAATTCTTGAAATGGAATCAGGGAGGGGCTTCTTTGTAAATTCCCTAGGAGAGAAAAGGACTTAGTTGGAATTTCAGAAAATATCCGAAATATTTTGAAAAGGGGCAGGGGCTTATCCATAATTATTTTGTGTAGTGGAAGGGTTCATTTTCTAAATGGAGAGAACATGGGGGTTTATTTGGAAAAGGGATTAAAGAGAGGTGGGGGCTCTTAATGAAATAGAAAGGAAGGGCAGGGGGCTCAGGGCAAGATTGCCCTTCTTCCTCCTCCCGTTGCCTGAAACAGAGGAGAGGGAGGGGCGCCGGTGCCGGCGCCGATTCCGGCGGCTCCAGGGCACGGTGGCGGCCAGGGGTAGGGGCAAAACAGAGAGGGGAGCAAGGAGAATCGATTCCCCCACTCACCATGAGCTGGGGTGGCGCAAAGCAGCCTAGCCATGGCGGCCAGCGGCGGCGGGCGGAGGCGCTTGCGGCGGCGGCGATGCATGGCCGGGGAGGGGGCTAGGGGCGGCGGTGGATGTTGTGGTGGTGTTGGTGGTGGAGCGCGACGTGGGGGGTTATTTATAGGCCGGCGAGGGCGGGAAGGAGGGGGCGCGGTGGAGGCCGGTGAGCTCCGAGGACGGCTAGTAATGGCAGTGGGTGCGGCGGTGGCGCTGAGGTGACGTCGTGCAGAGTGGTCGGTGGCACGTAGCGGAGAGGGGCTGCATGCGGGAGGTCCGGCGGAGGGGGGCGGCCAATGGTGAGGCGCCGCGCGACGGCCGGCTCTGCTCGGCCGTGGCTCGCAGGGGCGGGCGCGAGCGCCGAGGCGGGCAAGGGGGCACGGCGCGCGTAGAGGAGGGGCCGAGGTGGGCAGCGCAAGTGGAGGCCGCAAGTGCGGGGGTGGTGGCCGGGCGCTCGGCGTCGAGCTCTGCTCGGCGTCGTGCTGCGCGTGCGAGGAAAGGAGAGAAGGAGAAGGGAAAATAAAAGAAAAAGAGAAAAGGAGAAAAAGGAAAAAGGGAAAAAATAAAAAGGGGAAAAAGAGAGAGGGAAAAAGAAAAGGAGGGGACGCGTCGGCGGAATTCGCGGCGACAGTCGCGAGCGCGTGCTGCGGCGTTCGGCCGGTCGGCGACTGCACGCGGAACGAGAGAAAAGAAACATAGAGACGGGACTTTAACTGGTACTGATGTCGGGATGGCGGGATTCGCGGCGGCGACCGCGGGGTTGGTTGAGCAGGCAGCACAGCACGCGGGTCGAGGAAAAGAAGGAGAAAGGATGGCGATTAATTTTGGATGTCGGACGGCGAAACATCGGGAAGTGTTTTGGGAGATTAGGAGCTCGGACGGTAAAAGATTTAGGAACGATTTGAGCTCAACGACGAAAAAGTTTAGAAAATTATTTTTAGCGAGTGATTTCTTTGGATGAATTTTTCGGGATGTTACAAACCTGCCCCACTTAAAATGAATCTTGTCCTCGAGATTCGACTGAGTTCTGAACAGATGGGGGATATTCTTTCTTTAACGCATCTTCGCGTTCCCACGTAGCTTCTCCTACTAGGTGTCTGCTCCATTGCACTCTGCAAATTCGTACTTCTGAGTTCCTTGTTCTTTTTGTGACAGTGTCCAGAATTTTGACAGGTACTTCTTGATACCAAAGATCCTTTTGCAGGTCAATTGTTTCCACTGGTACTACTTCTTCTTCAGGTACCCTCAAGCACTTTCTGAGCTGAGACACATGAAATACTGGATGTATATCTAACATTTCTTCAGTCAACTGAATACGGTATGCTACTACTCCAACTCTTTTCACTACTTGGTATGGTCCAATATACCGAGGGGCTAATTTTCCTTGGACTTGAAACCTTCAAGTTCCTCGAATCGGAGAGACCTTAAGGTATACAAAATCTCCAACCTCAAAACATAATTCTCTTCTTCGCTTGTCTGCATAACTCTTCTGCCGTGATTGAGCTGCTTTTAGCTTCTCTTTAATCTCGGCCACACAGTCTTCTGCCTCCTTTATGAGAGCTGGTCCAGTTAAAGTACGTTCTCCTACTTCTGACCACATCAAAGGGGTTCTACACTTTCTTCCATAAAGAGCCTCAAAAGGTGACATGCCTAAGCTTGCTTGACAACTGTTGTTATATGAGAACTCTGCATAGGGTAAACTTTGTTCCCAGTCCTTGCCATAGGTAAGAACGCAAGCTCTTAACATATCTTCCATAATCAGATTTACTCTTTCTGTCTGACCATCGATCTGGGGGTGATAAGCCGAACTAAAATCCATCTTCGTACCCATGGCTTTATGCAAGCTTCTCCAAAACTTAGAGGTAAATTGGGTTCCTCTATCCGAAACAATTTTGCTTGGCACTCCATGTAATTTCACTATGTGGTCTATATAGAGTTGGGCCAATTTTCTCCACCATAATTGGTCCGTACAGGTAAGTAGTGTGCGACCTTGGTAAGTTGATCCACTATCACCCATATAGAGTCATTTCCTTTTTGGGTCCTGGGTAAACCAACCACAAAATCCATGCCAATCTCATCCCATTTCCAAACCAGAATGGGTAATGGTTGCAATAACCCAGCCGGCCTCTAATGCTCGGCTTTGACCCTTTGGCAAATATCACAATGTGCGACAAACTGGGCGATGTCTGCCTTCATTCCATTCCACCAATATTTTTGCCTCAAATCTATATACATCTTGGTAGCTCCGGGGTGGATGGAATATGCTGAGTTATGGGCTTCGTCCATGAAAATATTCCGGAATTTCCATTCCTTAGGCACACAAATCCTGTTCTTATACCATAAGGTTCCTTTGTCATCCACTCTAAAGTCTGGGGCCTTATTTTCTCCGGTGTGCTTACAGATTTTCATCAAGTCTTGGTCCGAACTTTGGGCCTTCCTAATTTCTTCTTCTAAGGTAGGCTGAATACTCAACTTGCGATGAGATCCTTGAGGAATGATGTGCACATTTAATTGTGCAATGGGCATTCTTGGGCTTAAGTTGCTTGTGAGGTTTCCGGCTTAAGGCATCGGCTACCACATTAGCTTCGCCGGGGTGGTAATGGATTTCCAGGTTATAATCCTTAACCAATTCCAGCCACCTTCTCTGCCTTAAATTCAAATCTGGCTGGGTGAAAATGTACTTCAGACTCTTATGGTCAGTGTAGATCTCACACTTATTCCCGATCAGATAATGTCTTCAGATTTTGAGGGCATGCACTACGGCTGCAAACTCCAAATCATGGGTTGGGTAATTCTGCTCATGAGGCTTGAGCTGACGGAAAGCATATGCAACTACTTTCCCATCCTGCATAAGAACACACTCTAATCCTTGTCGGGATGCATTACAATAGATGACAAAGTCCCGATGAATATCCGGTAGGGTTAATACTGGGGCGGTTGTCAATCTTTTCTTCAATTCATGGAAACTTCTTTCACATGACTCTGTCCAAGTGAATTTTTTATCCTTCCTGAGTAGCTCTGTCATGGCTCTAGCTATCTTGGAAAATCCTTCAATAAACTCCGGTAATAACCGGCTAATCCATGAAAACTTCTGATTTCACTAACATTGGTCGGCTACTGCCAGTTGGAAACTGCTTCAACTTTCTCGGGGTCGACTGCTACTCCTTCTGCAGTCAAAATATGACCAAGGAAAGCCACTTTGTCTAGCCAAAATTCACATTTGCTGAATTTAGTATAGAGATTGTGTGCTCTCAACTTTTCCAAAACAACTCGTAGGTGTTGTTCATGCTCTTGGGCACTTTTGGAGTAAATAAGTATGTCGTCAATAAATATTACGACAAACTTATCTAACTCATCCATAAACACCTTGTTCATGAGGTTCATGAAATAAGCAGGTGCATTGGTGAGTCCAAAAGACATCACCGTAAACTCAAACTGCCCATAACGGGTGACAAAGGCTGTCTTCGGGATGTCGCTTTCTCCAATCTTAAGCTGATGATATCCTGATCTTAGATCAATCTTAGAGAAATACTTGGCATCTTTTAGTTGATCAAAGCGATCATCAATCCTGGGGAGAGGATACTTATTCTTAATGGTGACCTCATTTTAGTGCATGATAATCCACACACATCCTCATACTTCCATCCTTTTTCTTGACAAACAAGACTGGGGCTCCCCACGGGGATGAACTAGGTCTGATGAAACCACTTTGTTGCAATTCTCCTAACTATTTCTTCATATCTACTAATTCTGAGGCTGCCATCCTATAGGGTCTCTTGGCAATAGGAGGGGTTCCGGGGATAAAGTCAATAACAAATTCTACGTCTCTGTCAGGTGGCATTCCAGGGAGCTCTTCTGGAAAAATATCTGGGTATTCATCCACTACCGGGACTTCTTCTAGGATCTTAGCTTCCATGCTAAAAACCATCGGGTCTGGTCCACTTCCCCGAGTACGGCAGATCACTTGCATTCCATCTGGGTTTGTCAGGTGTACTACCTTTTCAGCACATTCTATATGACCATCATGCTGGCTTAACCAATCCATTCCAAGGATTACGTCTATCTCCTTAGACTTGAGTACTACTAGGTCTGCTAAGAATTCTACCCCACTTAAAATGATCCTTACCCGAGTATAGCCTAGTCGATAATGTATGCCAGCCCCAGGCGTATGGGTTAATAGGGGTAACTTTAGTAGTATTGCAGGTATATTGTGCTTCTCCACAAAGCTTGATGATATGAATGAATGTGATGCTCCAGAATCAAACAGTACTGTTGCAAGGGCTGTATTGATGAGCTGCTGAGCTACTAAGAGAACCTTATCTCGGTCTTCACAACCAAATGGCTCAAGTTTCCTTTGAATGACACGCAACCAATCATCTGCGTCCAAAGGGTTGGCAGAACCGCCAAAGTGGGTGGCTTGGTCCGCAGAAAATCTATCAGCTTTTCATTCATGCCCTGTCCACGGGGTCTTGGGCGGTTGATGGCATTAGCCAAAACTTTCAACACACGGGTCTAGTTATTTATCATTTGTGCCAGATCAATGAAGGGCGGGGGTGGTGGTTGCTGTGTCCTCACTTGACTTTCCCTTCTACCTTCATTTTGGTTAACTTCCTGGTCTTGCTGAGCAGGGGGTTGTCCTTGCATTTCGGGCTGCTTTCCCACACTCGGGTTTGTCGGGGCTCGGCTTCGGGAGGTCCGGTGGTATGTGTGGGCGGCATCCGTAGATTGAGTGGACCTTTATGAGACTTCGATTTGGATTTAAATGATGTTTAAGTTTTCTACTTTGCATTTTCGAAAAAGCAGAATCCTCCTTCTGCCGACAAGCACACAAACTAACAAACAACAAGCACAAACAATTTCATTACTGCAAGGGGGGTACAATACTGGGGCAAGGCCAAAACACGTACTACACGCCCGGGTTCATACTCTTCAACAGAGGGGGTACAAATCTAAACTTCGGACCACACTGCTTCATCCCCAGACGGTCAACCGACACTTATGCAGACTCATTGGCTTGAGTGGGTTCTCCCCTTGGATGAGAACTCACATCCTCTAGGGGAATGAGCAGTCCTTGCTCGCCGTTCTCTAGGTCTCCATTTTCCAGGGGTTGCTCAGCAGCTTCTCCTTCAACAGCGGCAGTAGGCCCTTCAGGGTTCTCGGGTGGGGCTTGTGGGGTCCCAAAAAGTGGTCCCCATCTCATGATGGGCATCCCAAGTAGGACATGGGTTTCTAAAAATGCCGGGACTGGCGTTCCACTTCTGGTCCATTTGTCAGGATCACCGCGGTGTCCGACCCTAGAGGCGGAGGGGTGAATAGGGTCGCTAATTCGCTTTCTAATCCTAGGGCTCAATCTACTTGCATAAGATAAACCAAACACGTCCTACACATGCTAGTTATGACTAAGGTTTATCTATGCTACTCTCTACTTACCCCCAAAAGACTTGCAACCTATAGCCAATCCTAATCAAACTAACTAGGAAAGTAAAGGCACACAAGATAGAGTAAATACGGAAACGTAATATGGTAAGTAAAGAGGTAAGGGAGAGAATATGCAAACTCCCGTGAAGACACCAAGACACACGATTTAACGTGGTTCGGTTAGGACACCAAGTCCCTCCCTACGTCCACGGCCACTTGTCCAACAAGAACAAGTGTGATGCCGAGTCTCTTCGCTTGATCACCGTCTTGTGTTCGCCACCAAGGCTTCCGGCAAGCAAAGGCTAAGTGACCCCAAGTCACCAAGACAAGGCCACCGCCACCGTCTCTCTCGAAGCGTCACCAACGGCACCGTCTTCACTATCGGAGCTTCTCACCAAGAGTGGTCTCCTTCCCCGCACAAAGTGTCGTTGCCTCTCCACACCAAGTCGGAGGGTCACACGATGAGTACACAAGATGCTTGCCGCAGCAAGGCTTTCACTCAAGCTAGTTCTCTCAAGAACTAAGCCTAATCAAGCACTAAGCACTCTCACAAATGTGCTTAAGCCTATATGATATAAAATGAAGCTCTAAGGTGGTTGGAGAGGATCTTCAACTCTTTTATGCTTCCTTAGTCTCCAGCACTCACAAATGAGGCGTGGGGTGGCATATATATAGCCCAGCCCCTCAAACTAGCCGTTTGGAAAAGGCTGACGAAATTCCTTAACGCCGGTTGATCCGACGCTCAGTTTTTGTCATCACCGGTTCAACCGGTGCATGCTTTTTCCTAGTAACTAGCCGTTACTACTCCAATGGCTACTTGATCAATTGCACCGACGCTCTTGAAAAGCACCGTCGGTTTAGCCGGTGTATGTAAGCTCAGAAACCCCCCAAAAACGGAGTCTCTGGACAACTGCACCGACGCTTGTCTTCAGGCATCGTCGGTTCAACCAACGCCAAACCCTAGCCTCTGCTTCTGGGTCCATTGCACCGACGCCATCATTTTTCCCATCGTCGGTTCATCCGGTGCACTCTGTTGACTGAGTCTTCTCTGAGCTCATTGCACCGGTGTATGTAATTTGCCTCACGTCGGTTTAACCGGTGAGTGCAAATTACCTCTGTCTTGGTCCTTTCGACCTAATTTCTTCGGGGTTTTGTATCTTTTCATCCCTTGGACCTATAAGCCTGATAATGATCATCTTAACACATATATTAGTTCAAGTGTTGTGTGTGTCATCAATCGCCAAAACATTATATTGAAATATGGCATGAGAGGCCATTTTCGCTACAATCTCCCCCTTTTTGGTGATTGATGACAACACAACCAAATTAAGCAAGATGAATTGCAAGAATATGAAATTGATACCAATTTGAAAAGTTAGAAACTACTTAGCTTGCTCGGATGACATTTCAATGCTCATTTTAAAAGCTACCAGCATTTGATTAGTCCATAGGACGAAATACTTCTGGCTTGATAGCAATTGTGAAACAATGGCTTGTAGCCAATGTAAGACAATTGTGTGGTTTGATCCATATGAGCAATGAAAAAAATTTTGTACCTTAGTCCATGGGATCATCAAATTGCACTTCTCCCCCATATTGACTAAGTACCTCCCCCTATCACCATGCATCCTTTTGCATTGCATTTTCCATTCCTCCCCCTTGCTAATGGCATCATTTACTCCAAACTATTTGCTTGCTTTTAGGGTACATTTCTCCCATTTTGTCATCAAACACCTAAAAGCTTCATAACCACTAGCGATAAGGAGCATTAGTAGCAAAAGAAATTGACTAGTGATAGAGTGTTATACCCACTAAATTTGGCATATCTCCCTTTGTTTGAACAAGCTCCCCCTTTTTCAAAGCTTGTGGCACTCCTCATCTTAACCAATTGTAATGCCAATTGTGACTCGTAGGGGTAGTGTTCAAAAGAATATTGACCTCATGGAGATAGCTCTAGGTGACTACAACAAATAGCACTTGTAATGCATATTAGTCACACAAATGTAAGTTATAGAGTTAGCTCCCCCTAAATGTGTGCATTAGTATTTGAATAACTTTAAACAAATGTATGCACTTGTAATTCACATAATGGGGATTTTAACTTTATAACTTGCTAATCATGGCACCATAAGCAAGCAATTGATATCAAAAGCATTTCTACCACAAATATGAGAGATATCAAATTGCAAGATATGCTATGAAGGACATATGCCATGTGAGAGAAACAATTAAGCTCATGTAGGTTGCACAAAGATATGATAAAGCATAGACAACCTACCATATGAAATTTCTAGGAAAGCATATCAAATGAAAGATACCAATAGTAAAGATAAGATCATGCATTCCTAGAGAGGCATTGAGCTACAATGATGCATGAAGGATATCAAATGAAATTGAGATTATCCTTTTACCTTGCTCATTACCTCATATGTAGGGGAGGGGAATTTGGGTCACCAATCTTTAATCCATAACTTGGCTTTAATTCAACTTTGCATGATGCATCCCTACTCATGCATCTCAAACCTTGCCAAGCCTCCAAATTCCCCGTTACCGCTCTCATCTTCTAAGTCTTTGGAACCCAAACCCTTTGGGAGCCATCCATGGTATGAATAATATCCTTGGGCACCCAAATAGGCCGGTTCCATCCATATGTTCTCCACCCTGTGGCATGAGCAACCACCTTGCCATTTTCCTTCTTCTTGAGAATGTAGCGGTCGCTCTTTGGCTTGAATTTGTGGGTGGGCTTGGTGTACACCAATGAGGCCTTCAAGTATGGAGATGTGTTTTTCTTGATCTCCTTAGCCTTCTTGTGGCCCTTCTTGCTCTTGTTCAAGTTCTTGGTCTTGCCGTTTTATTTGCCCTTTGCTTGGCCCTCTTTTTCCTTGCATTGGTAGGACTTGTGGCCTTCTTTGTGACACTTGAAGCAAGTCACGGTTTCTCCCTTCTCAAGCTTCTTCACGCCCGCGGAGGTGTTATCTTGAGAAGGTTGGGCTTGCTCTTGAGTGTACTTTCCTTTGAGCCGCCTCAAGTCCGCCATTAACCTTTCTACCTCTTGTTTGAGCTCATCATTTTCCTTAGCAATGAGATCATCACATGTTTCTACAATCACATCCTCATTGCAAGGGGTTAGATCACAAGAGGTAGACGCATCTACCTTGATAATAGGAATTGCACAAGGAATATTGCAAGGGAAAGATTCATCCGATGATGATCTACTTTTAGATTCAAGACTCTCATATTTCTTTTTAAGCTCTTCATGCTCATTGTCTAACAAATTGAATTTGTTTAGCAAGTTCTCATATCTTGAGACAAATGAAGCATGAAGTTTTTCTTTAGCCTTGAGAGCTTTGATTTCTTTATTTTGTTTAGTGAGATGTTCTTGTTGATTATGAAGAAGTGTCATCATCTCACTAATTTTATCAGTTTTAACATCGGATTCATCATTGGAGGAGGAGTCATCACTTACGTCGTTATTACCTTGTACCATGAGACACATGGGAGGTGGTGATGATCTCCGAGGGCGATGGTTGGTGGAGCTCTTGGAATTTTTCTTGTGACTTGAGCTTTCACCACTTTTCTTGGGCTTGTAGATGGCGGAGAGAGCTTGAGATCTTGATTTGTTCTTTTTCTTCGCCATCTTCCCCATCCCAACCGCACTCCCTCTAATGAGAGTTTTGTACCCAAGCTCATAGAGCTCATGTACATGCTCGGCAATCTTGCGGTGGTGGTATAGCATGGCCCTTGGATATTCTTCATCACTTGAACTTGATTCATCATCACTATCTTCCTCATCCTCTTCTTCTTGTTCACTTGAGCTTGATGAGTCTTGTCGCCTTGGTTGGTGCTTGCATGAGTGCTTGGCGGCGAGACTCTTGAGGCTTGAAGAAGAGGTGGACTCTTGCTCCTTCTTCTTTGTCATCCTCATACTATATTCATGGGCAATGATTTGATTGATGACTTGGTTTGGTGTAAACTTGACCAAGTCTTCTTTTTGCAAGAGTGAGTTGATGATGTCGTAGTCGGGCTTGCGAAGGCTTCGGAGGATCTTCCGGTAAATCTCCCAATCCTCAACTTGATTGAGACCTAAGGCATTAATTTCATTGACAATAATATTTAATCGTGAGTACATGTCATGAGCATTTTCATTTGGAAGTTGTTTAAAGCTACTAAGCTCCTTGCCGAGAATATGATATTTTTGATTGGCAACATCCTTTGTGCCCTCATGATTCTCGACAATTTGTTTCCATAGCTTATGAGCATTTTCATTAGCAAAAACACGATTAAACACACTATCACATAGAGAAGACAATAGAATTGATTTTGCAATGGCATCATATTGTCTCTCGGTCTTAGTCTCATTTTTCTTCCCTAATTCGGTGACACGGCAAACATCAAGCCCACGGGCTTGGAGATGTGCTTGCATAAGCACTTTCCATCGAGGAAAACCCGTGCCATCGAAAAACGGAGCCCTATCGGTACTCATCCCTTCCCCGGACATGATACTCACTCGACGGTGAAGTCGACGGGTCTCCTACGAGCTTTCTCACAAATTTACCAATGGAATTAGCTAATCCTCATAAGAGGTGTGAGACCAAGCTCTGATACCAATTGTAAGGATCACCGGGGTGTTCGACCCTAGAGGGGGAGGGGGTGAATAGGGTCGCTAATTCGCTTTCTAATCCTAGGGCTCAATCTACTTGCATAAGATAAACCTAACACGTCCTACACATGCTAGTTATGACTAAGGTTTATCTATGCTACTCTCTACTTACCCCAAAAGACTTGCAACCTATAGACAATCCTAATCAAACTAACTAGGAAAGTAGAGGCACGCAAGATAGAGTAAATGCGGAAACATAATATGGTAAGTAAAGAGGTAAGGGAGAGAATATGCAAACTTCCATGAAGACACCAAGACACACGATTTAACGTGGTTCGGTTAGGACACCAAGTCCCTCCCTACGTCCACGGCCACTTGTCCAACAAGAACAAGTGTGATGCCGAGTCTCTTCACTTGATCACCGTCTTGTGTTCGCCACCAAGGCTTCTGGCAAGCAAAGGCTAAGTGACCCCAAGTCACCAAGACAAGGCCATCGCCACCATCTCTCTCGAAGCGTCACCAACGGCACCGTCTTCACTATCGGAGCTTCTCACCAAGAGGGGTCTCCTTCCCCGCACAAAGTGTTGTTGCCTCTCCACACCAAGTCGGAGGGTCACACGACGAGTACACAAGATGCTTGCCGCAGCAAGGCTTTCACTCAAGCTAGTTCTCTCAAGAACTAAGCCTAATCAAGCACTAAGCACTCTCACAAGTGTGCTTAAGCCTATATGATATACAATGAAGCTCTAAGGTGGTTGGAGAGGATCTTCAACTCTTTTATGCTTCCTTAGTCTCCAGCACTCACAAATGAGGCGTGGGGTGGTATATATATATAGCCCAACCCCTCAAACTAGCCGTTTGGAAAAGGCTGACGAAATTCCTTAATGCCGGTTGATCCGACGCTCAGTTTTTGTCATCACCGGTTCAACCGGTGAATGCTTTTTCCCACTAACTAGCCGTTACTGCTCCAACGGCTACTTGATCAATTGCACTTACGCTCTTGAAAAGCACCGTCGCTGGACAACTGCACCGACGCTTGTCTTCAGGCATCGTCGGTTCAACCGACGCCAAACCCTAGCCTCAGCTTCTGGGTCCATTGCACCGACGCCATCAATTTTCCCATCGTCGGTTCATCCAGTGCAATCTGCTGACTGAGTCTTCTCTGAGCTCATTGCACCGGTGTATGTAATTTGCCTCACGTCGGTTTAATCGGTGAGTGCAAATTACCTCTGTCTTGGTCCTTTCGACCTGATTTCTTCGGGGTTTTGTATCTTTTCATCCCTTGGACCTATAAGCCTAATAATGATCATCTTAACACATATATTAGTCCAAGTGTTGTGTGTGTCATCAATCGCCAAAATATTATATTGAAATATGGCATGAGAGGCCATTTTCGCAACACCATTCTTGTATACGCAGATCCCGGACCTGCCTGAGGCTCTCTTGAGCAACCGCTTCACTACTGACCGTGGCTGCGGCTCTTGCCTCAGCTTGAGCCACTCGGATTTGATGCATCCTTATCGCGAGCTCTGCTTGCTCGGCCCGATGGGTCTGCCCCCTCAGGATGCTGGCTTGCTCGTCAAAGAGCTGATCCAAGGAGGCTAGGTAAGTAGCTACTTGGTACAGGGGGTCCTCTTCATGGCGGCTCCATTCCAGGCTTCTCATGCGAGCCTCCCAAACTGGGGTTCTAATGGCCGGAGGAAGATCGTCGTTGGTGTGGGGGCGAGATGTTCCTCGAAAATCCGGCACAGATAACGGAGCGCCTTCCTGACGACCAAGGGATAGGTGTCTCGGTACCTAAACCCGGTGGTGGTCACTCGCCATGGCAGGATGTCGGGGTAGCGGTTACTTTTGGCGATGACCAGGATCACCCTGCAGCGAAGGGTACCATGGTGCTCGTACTCCCTGCTATAGTACCTTGGGCGTTCTGAAACACCAAGGCTCTCCAGGGTAATTATCAAAAGGCTGGGGAGGCCAGGTGCAGCTTGGCAAATGCCCTGGGTCCATCCTTCCTCAGCCATCTGAAAATAAAGGTAGGGTGAACAAACTTTGCATAAATACTTGAGTACAAAGGGGGTAGATGGTCTTTATTATTATAATAGGGTGGGGTACATTTTCCATGGATACACGATTATTAGGATAGAGACTCTAGCCTAGATGTGCTACTCTTCTATCATGGGGACTCTTCCTCATGCCAGATCCTCGGGCGACAAGGATTCCCTCCAAGATCGGGAACTCCTCATGCTCAGAGGCACGCATCCTCCTTTGGGTAAGTCCAACAAGGCGGGCTTCCTTTATTTCCTTGGAGTGTCGTACTTCAGAATTCCTTGTCCTTCTCGCCATAATCTCTGCTTCCTCAGCTCTGCGGACCTGCTGCTTCATCTTCGCATGCTGCTCGTCACAATACTTATCCAAGGCGAAGAGATAGGCTGCTATGTTGAGCACAGTGGGGTTATCCTCATGTTGGCCACGTTCTTTCAAACTCCTTACCCGGGCCAGCCAAACCGGGTGGTCCTCCTTGGCAGGTGGATAAAATCTCATTGGCGTGTGGCCTATGTGCTTCTAGATGCCGTTGGGTATCCAGTGTCCATACCCAAATCCATACCCATTATATTTGGGTAGAGTATGGGTTTACCCATCTAAACTTGGGTATGGGTAGGTATATGTGGATATTATCCATTTTATCCATGCCCGTAAGTTTATACGCAGTAAGCGTAGCTGCCATCGCAGCGAGTGCTGTTCTCCGCGGCATTAATGTCGCCGCCGGCTGCCATCGTCATATGACCGACGGAAGGTGGAGCACGCCATGCATCTGCCATCACAGTACCAGTTTTCATGCACCTTTCCTCGTCTGGTGACCGCGGCGCCGCCGCCGATCGAAGTTCATGAACGGTGGCGGCGGCCTTCGCGGACATGGCGGCGCTGGAGTTCACGATTGGAAGGTCCCAGTGCTCAGCGCTCAAGTGTTCATGGATGGTGGCACAGGAGTTCGCGAATGGAGGTCCCCGTGCTCAGCTCAGGTGTTCATGGACGGCGGCGGCGCCGACATTCGTGGACGCGGCGGCGCTAGAGTTCGCGGAATGGAGGTCTCTGTGCTCAGCACTCTGGTTCGTTCTCAACGAACTCAAGACCTTTGCGCGGGGTCTAGAGCCAGACACCCTAACGACCTTGTCGCGGAAGTCGAGTCTCAGCTGCTCGCACTACTGCACAAGCCTTTGCGCTTCCAGCAACGAGTCGACGCGAGCTAGGGGAAGCAGAAGCTAGTTGCATGATCAGCTGCATTTAGATAGCCATACGTGCGAATGCTGCTCTGGATATTGATTATCTATGCCCATTGGGTAATTGCCCATTCATTTGGGGATGGGTAAATTGGGGATGGATAATATGTGGGCATGGGTGCGGGTAACCCGTTGCTTCCCCAACGGCATCGTTATATGTGCTCCTCATAAACTTGGCATAGGTGGCGCAGAGCCTTTCGGGCTACCTTTTGGTAAGTGTCTTGGTGACGAAATCCAACGGTCGTCATGCTCCATGGCTGAATGCTAGGGTAACAGCTGCTCCTCCCGATGCAGATGGTTATCTCACACCGGGGGGTTCCACGATCCTCGTACTCCATGATGTTGTACTCCGGACACTCATAAATGCCAAGACGGTTCATGCAAGCAAACAACAGTCTTGGAAAACCAGGCTCTTCTAGGCAGTGGCTATTGATCCATCCTTCTTCGGCCATCTGGAAAGAACCAGGGGCAAATCAGCTTTTGCTTAAAGGGCAGAGGCAGAAAGAAGGCTTGTAAATTCTATATTTTGGTCAAAAGGGCTTTTCCAATCCTAATCGTCACGTCCTACAGCCAACTACGGCTCTGATACCACCTGAAGCATTCCCTCATAAGAGGTGACTTAAATGTGATACAAATATCAGTCCCAGGAGGCTGATACACATTTATTACATCAGATGGTATATCACCGTACAAACCTCCGAGGAGGCGGACACTCGATACAAACGATAATCAGTAATAAAACAGCTACGGTGATACACCAAAGCACAACCCACATGAGATCCAGCCCGGGCTCAGAATAACGCGCTAGCAGAAGCATCTTGTAGAGGGCCAACACCACAGGCAAAGTTGGGGTTCGGACGCAACCTCTACTCGACGTCTTCAACAACGAAGTCCGGATCTTCCTCTGAAGAAAACCACAAATATATATCGGGTGAGTACAAAAGTACTCAACAAGTCCAACCCCATCCACGGAGGGGGTAACACAGATATGCACAGGATAAACCAAGGATAAGGCTGAGGTTTATTTGCAGTAAAGCTAGATTTTACACATGCAAGGGTTTATTTTTGAAAAGAGTTTTTCCCAAAGCAATTCTTTAGTAACCGAGTAATCAGTGGGGTTGATCCTACACAAAGGATCCAAATTTTAAATGCTACCGGACTCCACATCCGCATTAGCTCACGGCACATCTGCCGGACACCTTCCAAAAACAACTCACACCATGGAACCATCCATCCTAGAAGCTTGTTATGTGACCAAACCGTAACTCGCCCAGTACCGTGGGCACGACTATTCAAATAGGTTTTAACTCTGCAGAGGTGTACAACTTTACCCACAAGTGGTGTACCACAGCACGATCACCTTAGTGTCGGTGCAGATCCCAACAAAGCCATTACCCACCTTAGCTAGACCTGACTAGCCAACACGGACTCCACCAAGGGGGCATTGACCTATCACTGAGGTTTAACCGGGGCATAAGTCACTATGACCTTATCCCTTCTCCTTGATCACCTGTTACTCTCAGCTCTCCTAATGGCTATCAGACTAACTAGTGGGGTTTATGCTAAGCCGTTGCCACACACAACGGTCGAGTGGTTTGCACGATAGTTGAGTTAGGCAAGATGACACATCAACTTGGTACTTAATTGCGACAAGATGGATATCCCCCAACCTTCTTGCTCAACCACATCGGTACGAGCCTTCAACATATGACAATCCACACAGGGAATGCCATTCATCCATCCCATCTTAACATTTTATTCTTTATAAATCAATTTCCCTTTTCTCAATACTCACGCATTTTCCCTTTTATAAAGCATGTTGTAATCATTTTTGAGTGTAATAAAACGAGTACCGGGTCCTAAGCGGCGCTTTAGCAGTGATTAACATCCATAAAGAATAAATCATATATAGATGTTAATCTAGGTGGTCAAGGAATGGTTATAACAAATCAAGGGGTGGCTATCCAACCATGTTTCAACAGTAAAAATATATGCAATTTTATAAAACAGGCCAATAGGTTGTGTTTATAAAACTGGGTCGAAATATGCAATCAAAGGATGAGATTGAACTTGCCGTTCACAAAGCCTTCCGGGAAGTCCTGATCGAAGTACTGCCCTTCGGGTTCGGGCTCGCGGTGCTGGTCCTCGCACACCTGCTCGCGGTACTGCTCGTCGACGGGTTCTACCTCGGTCACTCCGTGATCTACGGCGCATACAAACAAACACACAATAAAGGAAAAAGAAATAAAGGTTTTATCGTTGAGCTCGAATCGGAAGAAATTAAGATATGGAGATAGGAGTAATATTTTTGGGTGGTTTTCTATTGGCATGGACGAAAATATATTAGAAACGGCATGGCAAAGTTTCGGGGTGATTGGAAGATTTTTGGCGCATGAAATGATAGGTTAACAGGACGTTTAGGGGCTAATTAAGGATCTAGGGGCCTATTTGTAAATACTTTTGGGAGGGGAGGGCTTGATTAGAATTTCTGGGAATACCTAGGTTACTCTGAAAAGGGTCAGGGGTATATTTGAAATTATTTTTGTATGGTGGACGGGCTAATTCTTGAAATGGAATCAGGGAGGGGCTTCTTTGTAAATTTCCTGGGAGAGAAAAGGACTTACCTCCAGGACACGGCGGCGGCCGGGGGTAGGGACAAAACGGAGAGGGGAGCAAGGAGAATCGATTCCCCCACTCACCATGAGCTGGGGTGGCGCGAAGCAGCCTGGCCACGGCGGCCAGTGGCGGCGGGCGGAGGCGCTTGCGGCGGCGGCGATGCAGGGCCGGGGAGGGGGCTACGGGCGGCGGTGGAGGTTGTGGTGGTGGTGGTGTGCGACGTGGGGGGTTATTTATAGGCCGGCGAGGGCGGGAAGGAGGGGGGCGTGGTGGAGGCCGGTGAGCTCCGAGGACGGCCAGTAATGGCAGTGGGGGCGGCGGTGGCGCTGAGGCGACATCGTGCAGAGTGGTCGGTGGTGCGTAGTGGGGAGGGGCGGCCTGGGGGAGGTACAGCGCAGGGGGGCGGCCAATGGCGAGGCGCTGTGCGGCGGCCGGCTCTGCTCCGCCGTGGCTCGCAGGGGCGGGCGCGAGCGCCGAGGCGGGCAAGGGGGCACGGCGCGCACAGAGGAGGGGCCGAGGTGGGCAGCGCAAGTGGAGGCCGCAAGTGGGGGGGTGGCGGCCGGGCGCTCGGCGTCGTGCTGCGCGTGCGAGGAAAGGAGAGAAGGAGAAGGAAAAATAAAAGAAAAAGAGAAAAGGAGAAAAAGGAAAAAGGGAAAAAATAAAAAGGGGACAAAAAGAGAGAGGGAAAAAGAAAAGGAGGGGACGCGTCGGCGGAATTCGCGGCGACGGTCGCCAGCGCGTGCTGCGGCGTTCGGCCGATCGGCGACTGCACGCGGAACGAGAGAAAAGAAACAGAGAGACGGGACGCTAACTGGTACTGATGTCGGGATGGCGGGATTCGCGGCGGCGACCACGGGGTTGGTCGAGCAGGCGGCACGGCACGCGGGTCGAGGAAAAGAAGGAGAAAGGATGGCGATTAATTTTGGATGTCAGACGGCGAAACATCGGGAAGTGTTTTGGGAGATTAGGAGCTCGGACGGTAAAAGATTTAGAAAAGATTTGAGCTCAACGACGAAAAAGTTTTGAAAATTATTTTTAGCGAGTGATTTCTTTGGATGAATTTTTCGAGATGTTACATCAGCATACATTTATGGGCATAGGAAATCTTGGAGGTATAAGGATTCGTCATCCATTATATACCTCAGATTATCCAAAGTGGATTTTATAGCCCGTATGCTGATTCTATGGAGGAATATTCCAAGCATTAAGGGGAGACTTATACCACACAAAGAATGCCAGGAATCAGGAGTGAATGTCACATCTTGATATTCTTCCTCAATTATTTCCATGTACAAGAAAAATCTGGACTACTAGTTCAGAACTATATTTGCAATCTCTTGCAAATAATCTACCAAATATATTTACGAACGGTGTTATCTATTTCTCAGTCTTATTGTGTGCCAGAAAGAGTGGAGGTACCATTTTCAAAACCACTCAGCTCCCAATCAGAGGGGGAGAAGTATGGTCACAAGAAAGATAGAGGATTGGCACCTTATGGATATTCACTATCCAAAGCCTATGGATGTTTACCATCCAAAAGACCAGCACCGTGTACACATATTTCAGACGCTGAGTCATTGGAACGCCCTAACTCTATCATTATGGGAAGTGAGATGGAGTTCAAGGGTTAGTATTTTCACAAGCAATATTGGTTATACCAAACCAATCATACAAAGTCTACAAAGTCGACATTTCTCCAACTTAAATTGCCTTACACCTACTGGATCCAGACCAAAAGTCCTAGGCAATAGCGTTTCAATGCTCACTTCGGGTCAAATCAAAGGTGGCAATTAAGGAGAATCACTTTTGCTAAAACAATGATTGAGTAATGTTTTACTCTCATAATGCTTTCTTTATAGAAGCATGGTGGTGATATAGCAAGAGTGTGTAGCATATGGTTTCACATAGAAGCCTAACTAACATACTCTCAGTATGTGTGAAAATTATGTTCCTACAACCAATCACCGGCAGATATTTGAAATTTGAAGGATTCAGATACATAATTCAAATAGCTTTGTGTTACGAATCAAAATCGCAACACACATTGTGTACAAGCCAAGTCAATGCATGACTTGATATAGTTAGTGTTTGTGGTACACTGATTGGTTGAGTCCTTTCCTCAGAAAGTTTACTCCCAACAAAGATGGTTGCATAGGTGTGTTCGTATTGAAAATTCTAAATGGAGTTTGTATCATCTCCGATCACATCATTAATCAGGCAATCATTTATGACAGATTATGAGATGAAGATTTGGACAAAACCAAGTCACGCTTAAGTCTACAACTTAAGCATGCACAATATATAGTCTACCACCAATATCTAATGATATTGGATGATCGTATCCATCAACTCTCATGATTGTTTATTCCCAAAACAGGTATTCTGACCCTTGGATTAAACCCTAGTACCGATAAAGAGATCATGTATTATGCAAGTTGCAACAAGTCTGATATTGCATTTGCAGATACTTGCAAGCCCAAACAGCACTACTCCAGTAACGTCTTATCGACGGGAGTCAGGGATATCAATGGATATCTATATGGTACTAAAGGCTTTTAACTTGTCATTGGATGAGTTAAACATGATCATAGAGGGATATGAAGATACTGCTCAACTAATCCCCATTAATGCATATCATAGACTGATATTTTTGTGGTAGAATTCTCATAGGAGTTGTCATAGACTCTAATGAATATTCCCACGTACCATTCCGAAATCGAACATGTGCATGTAAGATTTCATCGAATGGTTAATTGTGATTTCATCATATCACTAACCTTATCTATCAAGATAAGATCACTTGTATTGCTTGGATGCAAACAGGTTATGTGAAAGTAATATCACACTATTACTCACAAAATGGTTTACCCTCATGTATTGTGATACATTCGAGGAACAAACCTCTTGCAAATTAAATACGTGATTACTTCACAAAGTCTACCACAGTTCACACTTGCAAAGTGTTCATCGAATTGGTATATGATGACTTTGTAATTTGCATGATTCAGGGGGAGTCTCCTCGTGATTATTATAACCTATCAAAGTACCATATTGCACTCTTTTCTTTTTATGAGTTTTTTCCCTCAGGGTTTCTCATATAAAGTTTTTAATGAGACAATATCAATACAAGAATATATATGTCGTATCTCTTATTTTTTCCCCACATGGGTTTTAAAGGAAGATACACATATTTGCTCTCTAAAATCTCATGGGTTTGTGATCGAGCAATGGCCATATATGCCATATCATTTTCTCCTTAATTTTTCCCACTGGACTTTGAAGAAGTTTTGATGGCATATATATATATATTTCCTCATATTTTTCCCACAGGATTTTTTTGGAGGAATTAATAATTTAATCGATCTCAAAGCTCGGACTCGATCAAGGGGGATTGTTAAGAATGAAAAGGATGTGATCTCATCCGTTCGTTCATACACACACAAGGCAATAACTAAACTCTGCTTTGTAACCTATAAATAGACCCTATGATCAATGGAAAAAGCCTGCCGATTCACTCTACATCTTGTGTCTCTGTATTCCATTTACATTCATACATCAAGTTACAACAGGAAGAAAGAAAAACAGAAGCACGGGAGGAAGGGGGAAGGGACTCCGTCCCTATTTCCAGCGCCCCTCCCCTCTTCTTTTTCTCCAAGTCTCTACTAAAGACTAAAATACCCCTACATTAATGTTTCCAAAAAAATACCCCTACATTAATAACTAGGCCTATTACACATTCGGGGGCATTTTCGTCCAACTTTTTCTCGGAGCATCAGATGGACCCGGCGACTTCACGACTTTGCTTCGCCTCGACGCAAGCTTCGTGATCCGTTCTTGCGAACAAGAGGTGAGAGGAGAAGCTCGAGAGCGGCCAGCGGCACGGATGAGCGGATCCGGCGAGGTGAGGCTCCGTGGCGGCGCAGGTGAACGGCTCCGGCGAGGCTCCCCGCAACATCCTCTCCTTCCTCTTCCCCGGGCGTTCCTCTTGGCCTGATGTTGCTGGTTCCCAACTTCCCAGCTCAGGGCCATCGCAAGCAGAGGCACATCACAGGCGATGGCGCGAGCTTGCGGTGCTAGTAGCCTACAGGGAGGCGCGGCCCAGTGGGGCGAGCAGCGGCGGCGTAAGCTTGCAGGACGGTGGCAGGCTGCGCAGGGCTGGTGGCCGCGCGAGCAGCAGCCGGGCAAGCATGCAGGACAGAGGCGACGTGAGCCTTCGGATAAAACAATGATAATGAAACAAAAGCACTCAAATAAATTTATTGTTAAGTAAAAAGCTAGTTAGTACGAAAATAAGCTAGTTACCCTTGCTATTTGCACGGGCTAGCTGGCTAGTTGAACAGTTAATGAATGGATGCTCCAACAGTTCGGATGCTGAAGGTCTGTCTTCTGGATTGGGTTTTACACACTGGCTTATAAAATCATGAGCATCCTTTGAAAGACTATATGGAATTGCTGGCGCTTCCCCCTTACCAATCCTGTATAGAGCTTGTGTCTGCATACCAAATAGCAAGAAGAATAGCAGTAATCATACATCGAGAATAGAGAAAAATACATATGCACGTCCATACATAACTTAAAAACAGCAAATCAGATTTGCAGAAGTTAGGACAAAATGCTCACTCACCCATTCGATGTCAGGATAGGGAATTTGGCGTGTCAACATCTCTAGGACGGTACAACCAAGACTCCATATGTCAGCTGCAGGTCCATATGACTTTTTTGGATTGACAACCTGAAAATTTAGATTTTAGTGCTTCCATCTAGGACGATCTTACAGTGTTGGCCCAAATCGTATATGCTGTGATTCAATAACAATGGTTGTCAGCCCATTAAGTTTGCATGAAACAATGCCTAAGTCTAAATCAATGATTCAATGACTATATTAGATCAGCTACTATACTCTATTAACAACCAACTTGATTAGACTTAACTGGATGTTTGATATAGATCTATTATGGTACCACTGAGGTAGGGGCGTAGCGGGGCTACTCCCTTGTACTTCAGCAACTTTAGGTCTATTACTTCAAGATGATTATTCTATACAAATTATTGTAAAAAAACATGGGATGAACAGGTAAAATGCAAGCATGTTCTAATCTCAGTTCAGAGTTTATGGTGGTTACCTCAGGTGCCATCCAATAAACAGTTCCTTTGCATGATTTAATCGCACTGAATTTGGTGATCTGAATGGAAATTGATAAAACAATATTGTATCAGAGACGAGTGGCAACAGATAAATAAATAGAAAAAATGTCCAAATTTGCAGATTGCAAAGCAGACCTCCTTAGCGAGTCCAAAATCTGCAAGTTTCACAGATCCATTAGCATGCACCAGAATATTTGCGCATTTTATGTCTCTGCAAGATCAGATTTTAAGCTATATAACAGTACAGTATATTGATATAATTCTGCACACCTTTCAAATCAATGTGGAAAATACAGTTATCGGGCATTCTTTTGCAAGGTTTCTTTTGAACTAAAATCTGATCAGATTTTTAGCTATATAACAGTATAGTATATTGATAGGCATTGCTTTGCAAGGAAAAAAGGGAAAAAGGGAAAAGAAAAGGCAGGGGACTAGCCCAGCCCACACCTTTTTCTTCCCATAGCACATTAGGCAAAGGCCCCAGGTAGCCAGATGCTATCGAATATCGACCCCTCTGCCTTACCAGCACCGCGGTTCGCTTCTCTCTCTGTGCCAGCCATCAGCCACTCCCCGTCCCTTCACAGCCCCTCAGATTGCTGCTGCCACTCCCTTTACAGATAGGCCGCAACAGCAGCTCCCTGTCTGATCGGCCGCCGCTGCCACTGACCAGAGGGAGATTTGCGCCATCCACCAGCGCCGGAGCTGCCAGGGATGGGTAGGCTGCTGTTGCTGCTTGGTCTCCCGTTCTTCTTTTCCCTCTTTTTCTCACTGATTTTGCGAAGGCGGCGCACAAACCCAGGACTTTGCGAGAGCCTCATCTAGGCAACGGCTCAAGAACAATGCTCATTTGCGGAATGACACCATCAAAGGTATAAAATCTTAAACTAATTTCATTACCTATGAACTATTTTCCTTTGATGGAGGTAAGTCAACCCATTAAGGATCTGTCTTGTATATGCAGATGCATGTGTATCCAGAAGGCGATACTTCTGATACAGAGATGCAAGGGATCCTTGTGTCACTAGTTCAAGGAAGATGTAAAGTTTCGAACCTTCCTGAAATACAGTCACACAATTGGATGGTCATCAACATAATAGTCTAAAGCATGCATAGAGGGGATAAAAAGGAAAACAATGAATTTCTGTGCATACAATATACTAAATCATATCAACAGAATGATAGAGGGAATTTACTTACTTTGTCTGTATCATAGTACTGTACTATATTCTCATGCTCAAACTGGCTCAGAAGTGCAATTTCCTGAAAAGATTAAAATAAGATAGGAGAGGTCATATTTTGCAACATGTATGTTCTTTTGAGGAATCCGGGCATATTTTGCTTGCGCACAGGCCAACGGATCAAACCTCAGAAAATCATTGTGGAAGCCCACATAAATAACCTTTCAACTTATCATGGACCAGATATCAGGGTGCTATGCAACTACACAAATTGAGCTACATGCAGTTGACTTGCAACTCAAAATGTGACAGGTAACTGCCAGTAACAGATACCTATTATATTATCAAGACAAATATATAGAGAAACAAACCTGCTCAAGCTGAAAGATACACTGCTTTGCGTTGCTCCCTTGATCAAATAAGTTTACTTCTTTGACGGCAAAGAAGGCACCCTCACTGAGAATATGATGCAAAAACAGAAAAGCAAGCCAGAGACTTCAGAGTTCAGACATGTGACAGGAAAACACTAGAGCAGGCTAAAATAAGGGAATCATCCCTATTGTGCATTGGCATAAAAACAAGGCAAATACTCTGGTGGACCTTAAACTTGTTCTGCTGTGCCACTTTGGTTCGAATTCTCAAAATGCATTTTTAGAGCCCTAATCTTGTTAAGTGGTGTACCGCAGGTCCATAGCCTCCTGCTCCCCACATGGGATCTAGCGCAGAAGTGGCATACTAACTAGACTCCACAAGACAGCTACCGGTCAGCGCATTTCATCAAGCAGGTCATGGCCAAGGTCTTGCTCTACGTCAATATGCCGCTCGTTGCAGGTACCATGGCGGCCACACTGCCAGCTAGCTCAGCACTATCGCACGCAGAACCGGAGGCGTCCCGGCTTGGCAAGTTGCGCTGATGGGGTCGGACCATATCCCCTTTCCACGCATGGCAATATCCCCAGCAAGCGATGAAGGGTGGTGCTGCCACATCCAACAGAGCGGATAGTGCTCAGATCCACGGTGGTGCCCTTGGGCGATGGGCAGCCAGAGCTTCCCAAGGCATTGTCCCCATCCACGCACCATTAAGGATTCCTTGGCGGCAGCACTGAGGCACAATGGGCATGGGGAGAGCCAGAGAGGCAGCTGATGTTGAAAAGACAACCGTCGGAGCTTGAGTAATTCACGAGTACAAAATCTGATGTTTTCTTTCTACCATTGCACGTTCACGTCCATAAAGAGATTGCTATGTTGATACCCAAAAAAAACCCACTGCAGCTCACCGGCAGACCCCTACCTTGCCATGACCTTGCTGATGTGTGAGGCCTAGCAGAGCCTCACCCACCCCACTGAGATGGCACAGCTCACCAGCATTCTCCTCCGCACCGCGGCCTTGCTGGCACAGGCTCACATGGCAGCACCGTGGATTGCATGGACAGGTGCGGCCTTGCTGGCGCAGGCTCACATGGCAGCACCGTGGATTGCATGGACGGCGATTGGAGCACGGTCGCATACTTTGGATGTGGGCAGGAGGGAGAAAGCAATCAAAGGGGTGCTGAGGGGGAGAATGCTGCCGCCGCCAGGGATGAGAGCATGAATGGAGCTAGCAATGGAAGTGAAGAGGTGAAACGGAGTGGAGCGGCCAGCATGGTACCTCGAATTTGCGGCGATGGCGGCTCTGTGCATGTTGGGAAGGAGAAAGGCATCACCTACTGCTACAGCCACCTAGTTTGCATGTCTATTAGAGTATATTAGGCAACTCCAGATATGATTGTTTAGGATTGATGTAATCCCGTGATAGTCTTCCTTATCTCTAGGGGAGGTGCCTTGCCCTCCAAGCCTTGTACTCTTATATATACCGCACAAGGGGCTCATTGCAATACATCGACCGCATTATACATTTCCTACCTTTCTAGGAAATGTATAATGCGGTCGATGTATTGCAATGAGCCCCTTGGGCGGTATATATAAGAGTACAAGACTTGGAGGGCAAGGCACCTCCCCTAGAGATAAGGAAGACTATCACGGGATTACATCAATCCTAAACTACCATATCTGGAGTTGCCTAAGTTACGAGATCCTAACACTAGCCGCGCCACCGCTTCCGCTGCACCCGCGCGCCCCCGGGGAGATCAAGATTGATCTCCGCCGGGGGCAGCGCCCTCCTAGGATGCGCCGCGGATCCCTCTGATCCGCGCCGCCGTCGTCGTCAAGCACAGCAGAAGGACCTACCTCTTCTCTGGCCGCCCCATGGCGGTGCCGCTCGACATCCCCGTCGGGTACCACATCGCCATGGGGGCGCCACTGGGCCTGCATGCCTCCACGTCATCCTCCCTCTCGGCTTCGCATCCGGATCCGCCCGCCCCTCCCGCGCATCAGGCCAGGCGCCCCGACTCCTACCAGCGCCGCCGCACCGCTGCCATGAGCGCGAGTGCGTGGCTGCGGAGGACCACCGCGGGGATGCCAGGCCACTGCGCCATCGGGGCCGGCGGGCCACCGCACCGCCGATCGACGTCGCCGCCGGGCCGCAGCGCCTAGGGGCTTCGCCCCTCCCGCCTTCCATTGCCGGCTCTCTCCTCCGCGCAGTCAAGCCTGCGTCCCCTTCGTCCTCAGCGCCGCTTCCGCCGCCGCCTTGTGCGCGAGGATGCGGCTGCGAGGGCGGCCCGGGGGCCGCCGGTCCACCCCGCAGCTGGAGCAGAGGCCGCTCGGGTCTCGCCCCCTCTGTTTTTGCTCCTTCCTTTGTCCTCTGGCCAACAGGCGGATGAGGATAAGGTTTGGGGGGGCATTACTTGATGCACCCGAGATTGTACCAGCAGGTTCGTCTTGATGCTGCTGCTGATTTCCCCTTTTTCCGATCTAAGATCGGTTTGCGTCGCCCTGCCGTTCCTCTTCAATCCATCGTCGACCCTCCCAAAGGACGAGGTTGTTGTTGCGCCCTCTAGGCTGCAGCGACGACGTTCGTGATCAAGCCACCCTACTAGTGTCGCCGCCTTTTCAGGCGGTGGCGCCACTCCCCGTCGATCTTCGTCAAGCAGGCGCTCGATCCGCCTCCGCGCCTTCAGCCGTTCTCGCGCGGACATCGCCGCTGATGTTCCTGAAGCAAGACGTCGTCTCCACCCCTGATCTAAGCGCGACACTTGCTGCAACCTGCGTCATCGCCATTCCTGTCCTGAGCGTGACCTAAGTCGCAAACCGCGCCGTCTACCATCGTCATCCGCCGCACCGTCCTGTTGCTGTCTTCGGCAAGAAGCTGCTGAGTTTGCGTACTCGAGCACCTCGACGACGCTTCGACCCGCGCCCCCTCCACGGCTTCGACCACGTCCACCTCGACCTCGGCTACTACGGCACTAAAGGGCTATCATCTGCATGAGTCTCCAGTCAAAACTTTCGCACCGATGTTCCGACTGCAGGGGGATACGTCTCCATTGTTCTCCAGTCTGACCGTTCGTGTTGCTACCGCTACGACTGCGGAGGGATGTTAGAGTATATTAGGCAACTCCAGATATGGTAGTTTAGGATTGATGTAATCTCGTGATAGCCTTTCTTATCTCTAGGGGAGGTGCCTTACCCTCCAAGCCTTGTACTCTTATATATACCGCCCAAGGGGCTCATTGCAATACATCGACCGCATTATACGCATCCTACCTTTCCTACAATGTCACATCAGTGCTAAGAGCCCATGTGGAGGGGTATGGACCCTTGGTGCACCATTTAACAGGATTAGAGGGGCAGATATGCATTTGAGAGTTCGTGGACATAAGTGGTATAAAAGAACAAGTTTAACTGGCCTCAGTGTATTTAACTCTAGAAAAATAAACAAATATCGTTTCGCTAAGGACTATAGGCCTAGGTGGGGGTTAGCTACCCGCAATAGGTGGCGTGGTGTGTGGAGACCGGTTCCTACCAGAACTCTGCGAATTTCGTTGCTTTTAAGTAACGAAATCAGGGCTATGACCGCATTGAAAAAAAAGTACAGCAAATTCTGTATGTTGATATCAAAGCTAAATATCCAAGTTATTATGATCAAAGAGCACACAAACAAGGGGAGAGAAGCTTAACCTCAGTTCTAAATTGAAATAAATCCAGGTTCTGAAATAACAGAAAAAATCGAGTGGTTATCAAATTATTCTGTTGACCTAGAAGTCAAGAGTGCAGCATTTTGGGACACAAAGATGTCATGCTCCCGTGTAACTAATTTAATTACTACTTAGGATCGTGTTGGTTTAGTTGTCGAAGACTATATCATGTAACTAATTCAATTACTTACTATTAGGCTGTGCTTGGTGCCTGTTTCTTGTAGACATCTAGAGATGGAGCCAATAAGTTCCAATCAGCTACAGAATCAGTTGAAACACATATTAATCGAGGCTTCTAGCTGCACCATACGCTAACCTATGGGCAGGCGTAGCATGTTAAATTGACCATTACAAGCAACTAAACAGCACGGACGAGCACATCCATTTTAGCTTTAGAGCACTTACTCGCTGATGCCCTCGTAGACCGTCCCAAACGAGCCACTACCCAGGAGCGCCCCTCGGTTCCATGACCGGATCTTCCTCCTAATCCTCCCGTTCGGTGAGATGAAGATCCTGGATTCGGTGGTCGTGCTCGCATCGTCCTCCTCTTCCTTTTCCACCGCATACTGGTATCCCAAACCACGGCCAGATCTGCTCACCGGGGCGTGTTGTTCCTCATCCGGCGCGAACGACCGCAGGAGATCCCACGTGGACCCCGCCCAGCAGACAACCGGCAGCGCCCTCGAGGGCGGCGGCTTGAGCACCGGCTGCGGGCGCATGCCCTTGATTCCTCCGTCCCCAGCTGCTCTCTTCACATTTGGCCGGGTGAGCTCCGGCGGATCCAGCCATGCCGGCCGCTCTGGAGCTTCAATTCGGCCGCCGCGTGCCACCAGTAGCTCAGGTACGGTGCCCTCAGGCCAATCGTGTTCCTCGGCACCCTCGTGAAGGAGCGGGGAGCTAGCAGAGGCGCAGAAGCGCAGGGCCTTGTGCGCCTCCCAGTCGGCAATCGAGATGGCGAAGTCGTCGGGTCCGGAGAGACCGAGCCTTTCGCAGAGGCGGCGGACTTCCCCGCCCCAGTCGCCGCTGCCGCCGATGCGGAGGCTGTCGACGGCGTCGAGGGAGCTGACCGCGGACCCGGCGAGCGAGGCCGACTGATCTATTTCTAAGGATATCTTTCTCGGTTGGCATTCCTTCTGCAACGGTGACCTGTGCTTTTGTGGTTCTTCGTCTTCTGAAGTTGAAAATTGTGGCTGAGGATATACCTAAGAAAGTTGAAACTTGCAATTATATCAATAATGCCATCTTTAATATACTACTTTGATCAACAAAAGTAATAAAACATTTAAAATAGAAGAGATATATATCATGATATTAGTTTCATGAAGAATTAGTAAAATTATTTTTACATAATCAATCTTTATAATATTTTACTATTGATGATCGAAGTTAAAAAGTTTAACATAGAATAAACCAAATGCGCTTATATTTATGGATAGAATACGGAATATTAAAGGTTATAAAAGGAAGGATTATGAAAGGCCCTAGCCTGTAGCTGGTGCTAGGCAGAGAGCTACGCCACTTGTTTTGTCATTTTTCTTCATGGAGATATTTTTAGGCTTGATGTATGTATGAAAGCGAGACAAATTAGATATGATTATTGGTGAAAGATGATCATATTACTCTTGGATACATGATAATGTCATTTTTGTTGATATGCTGAAATTTCTTATTTGACATGATATTACTTCAATTGTCCACAGAAATACATCATAGTAGTAGGAAGCACGTCCACCCACTAGCATTTAACGCTTTTGAAACCTTATACTACAAACCTCTATTTGTTCAATTGTTCTTTCATTATTACTCTGATGCACAATGGTTAATCCCTACAATAATTAAAGCTTTATTTGTCAATGACCTTACCCTTTTTCTCCTGCTTAAATCTACACTTTCTACGTGAAGCATCTTGATAATTTGGCTTGTTGTTGGTCTTTTGGATCGATCAAGGTCCACACAGACCAGACCTATCTGAATGCATCTTCTTATTTGCTGGTAAAAATAAAGTTCTTTATAACTAGCTGTCTTTTGCAGCCTATTTCTCCATTTCTTTAGTACCTGCAAAATAACAAAAGTCAGAATTACTACAGAGGGAAAAGAATAACTTCATTTCTTTAAGGGCTTGTTTGATTAATCCGCTCTCGAAGAGGATTGAGAGAGATTTTGAATTGTTGGGAATTTAATCTCTTCCAATCCCCTTCAGACCAAACAAGCTCTAAAGAAAATGAAGCCGTCTTGAAAATTAAAATTAATTAATCTTCATACAAGGTCCATAAATTCCTGGGGAGATACTCCATTCTCGTCTGGATAGTCCCTGTGTCCAGTCACTATCTCTAAGATTATAACACCCAAACTGAATATGTCTGACTTTGTTGTGATTAGACCTCTGTTTATGTATTCTGGCGCCATGTAACCTCTGCATGGCAACAATAGTGCGTCAATTTTGAAGCCTTGCACAACTGCAAAGAAAATTCATTTTGGCGATTACCGAAAGAATAGGCTATCAAGAGCCATTTGACTTACAATGTTCCATCACGATTTATCGTGCAAGTCCAAGTTTTCTCCTCACTGAAGAGTCTTGACAAGCCGAAGTCCGCAATTTTAGGCACCATACTGTCATCAAGCAATATGTTTGCAGGTTTTAGATCCATGTGAATAATGGGGGTACTATGTTGCCATTCCTCGTGCAGATAATGTAAACCATAACAAATGCCCTCGATTATTTTGTAGCGTGTGTCCCAACCAAGTCCGGACGCTTCATCTGCATTTGTAAGAAGGCATTATATTACAAAATAAAAATTGGGCATTCTCTAACCACATAACCTACAGTCCCAAATAAAAAGGAAAGAACAAGACACGAACATATTGAAGTGTTATACCTGAAAGATACCCACGAAGGCTTCCTTTAGGCATGTACTCCAAGCAAAGCAACCTTTCTGACTTCTCAGCACAGATGTATTTCCCACTGTACTGTACATATATATTCTCTGTTTCAGAACACCAGCCTACAAGTAGCACTACATTTGGGTGTTTAAGCCTCATAAGATGAGAGGCTTCATTCTCAAAATGCCTATCCTTAACTCCTGGAGATGACGAGTTGAGTTTTTTCACAGCAATCGTTTTCCCATCTGATAGCACTCCCTGTTTAAATTGTCTTATTAATACCGGCATGAGTTTCTCTATAGTCTGGTGACATATGCTTGACAGGACCGAAATATGTGATTTAATCTTACCTTGTATACCGTGCCAAAACCACCTTCACCAAGTAGCCGCTCATCAGAGAAGTTATTTGTGATGTTTCTCAAATATTCTAGTGGTAGATTGTGTGGTTGTGAACTTCCATCTTGTAACATGCTCTCCAGCTTAGCATATCTGCTAGACTCATCGTCCATTTTCTTTTAAACAAAATTTTGACTGCAGAAGCACTATCACATGATCGGAAACATCTACTTGTCTTTCCCAGCGTGCAGGGTAGCTTAAGTGAGACGTATTGCTGAAACTTCTGTATGAATGATGTCACCAAAGCAAGAAACATGTATAAAAGAAGACGAAATAAATGGTGTCAAAGTCCATGAACTGACCACATAAGACAAATTGTTGGCTCATTCACCCTTCCAGAGGGGGATTTTATTTTTTAATAAAAGTTCTTTATCTAGAAAGAGTTGCACAAAGATTATCCATGGAGGCTAGGAATTGCATATCTTCCATTAAATCACCACCTATCTTTTTGTATGTACAAGTACCCCAACGTGAAGCTGCCCAGCATCAGTTGTACAGTATACTCCAAGTTGACTCCTCGCTGAAAGAATAAATGCATCAACTGGTAATTAAGTGAACTACCCTAAGGGCAAATTTTGAGGTGCAATACCAGTACTCTGCTGCTGCTGCTGCTACTCTTACTAAGATGTTTGCACTGAATTTTGGCACGAATCTGAAATATGAGTTTGTGTCCACCGAGTAATTTAGTGCTTTGATGTCAAAAGAATGATGGGAAACAGTCATATACTATATGTGAGCCAACTATTTTTTGGATCTGAACAAAGTACAGACTCAGAGCATGGGCGGGCACAGACTCCGAGATCGTTTTTTTTTCAAGACACTCCGAAACCATAGCGGAGGATAGTTCGACTAACCTGGAGAAGACCTTGAGGCTTGCAGAGGCGCTGGATCCGGAAAGAATGGATAAACCACCGTGCTGTGCTGACCAATCAATGACGAAATGATAGGCGAGCACTATGCGGGGTTGTGAGTTGACCTGAGTCAACCCTGGGTACAGGAAACCAACCCGCCCACTCAAAAAGAAAAAAGAAAAAGGAAAAAAAAACGAAGGAAGAATGCAAGAAACATACGTGCATGCTGTGGGCCTCCATAGCCATCAGGCATCGGTCCTGCACTTGGAGGCGGTTTTTTTATTTTTATATTTTATATTTTTATTTTTTATAAAACAATATTTTCGTTTTCGAAATTTACAGGAATATACCCCGGCCGCCCCGCTGCCGGGCGGCCGGGACCTGGTCGCCCCGCTGCGGGGCGGCAGAGGTTTTTGTGTAAAAACTTTTACAAAAATATTTGCGCGCAGGTCCCTGGGTGCAGGTCGCCCGGCAGCGGGGCGGCCGGCCCCCCAGGCCGCCCGGCTGCAGGGCGACCAGCTCTCCCACCCTTATATAAGGGTTGGCGGGTCCCCCCCACCCCTCATTTGCATCACTAAAATTTCAGAAACCAAGAAAAAAGAGGGAGGGAGGGAGAGAGACGAAGTCCTGCTGGATTTTCGAGCCGGCGACTGCAGGTAACCAAAATTCTTCTACGCTTTACAAATAGATTATGTTGTAATTATTTTTATTGAAACAGTAAATTAACAATCAATTTAATTATTGTTAGGAGTGATTAGTGGTACATTTAGGTGCAGTTACTTGTAATGATTAGCGTTGATACAGTACATCTAGTGTTAGATTAAGTATTAGAAAGTACTAAAAATTTGTTAGAGAAATATTAGAAAATCTTAAAAATTGGAATATAATATTAAAAAATTTTAGAAAATGTTAGAAAATTGTAGAAAGTATTTTGTTGAAACAGTAGTTTAGCAATCAGTTTAGTTATTATTAGGAGTGATTAGTGGTACATTTAGGTGTAGTTACTGATAATGATTAGCGTTGATATAGTATATTAGCAATCTGATTGCTCACTTGTGATTGCCAGGGCTCAACACCATGGCATCCTCAGGATCCACCTACATTCCATGGAGTAAGGTGACGGAAACAGTCCCCCAAGGAGTACAGGTGCCTATGTGTTTTTGCGGATCCTTGTGCAAACTAATGAAATCAAGGGTTTTGGGAATGACTTTGGCAAGAGGTTCTTCATGTGCGAGAATTACGAGTACGACCCGCCCAAGCATTACGGCAAGGACCGAGCAAAGGTACTACAAAACACTATCAGAGTTTGTCACTTTCAGATCTAGTAATGACTTCTAACATGATTTGAGGAAAGACTCCACCACCTCTATGTGATTTCGTGCAGTGATTAGACACCGAGCAATCTCAGCAGGATAAGGACCACGTGGAGCGTCAAGCAAGGTGGGCTGCACAAAGGTGGCAACGAATGCTGCATGAAGAATAGATGGAGGAGAAGCGCAAGAAAAACCAGGAAGAGATTCAAAAGAGGATTGCAGAAGTGGAACGTCAGAAGGCAGAGGAACGTGAAGCTGATAGGGAGAGGAAGCGAGAGATGGCCCGCCGTGCTAAGGAAGCAGGGTCTGAAGCTATTAGGAAGGGAAAATATCCCCGGTGCACTCAGTAAAGCACCACCATATAATCCCGGCATTTTACATTTCCTAAGGCATGTTAGGTTTACTCACAACACGAGGTTATCGTGTTGCACATGCCATGCTTTTCATTGTTCAAGTACCTAGTAGTACGAACGCCTTAGGCCTCTGCTTTGTAATCGTAGCATTGTTTATAAAACTGTATTGCAAACTGAAAATTTATGATTCGCAACTACCCTTCTATTTTCAGTACACTACATTCAGTGAGCAATCTAATTGAACCAACCTACACATTTAGAACTGCAACCAAGAAATTTTACTACACAAATACCTTCGTAATATTACATGCTACAATCTGGTGCAAATACATATCCATACATAACGAAATGTAATTATCACATACAGGTCGGAATACATATCCATACATCTGGTTCAAATACATATGCACACATAACGAAATATAGACGCGACGGGCTCCAAAATCCGGAGGCAATCCATCAGTGGGATTTCCAGAAGGTCCAACCTCAGCATCAGCATTATCTTCTTGCATTTTAGGGCACTTCTTGTAAGTGTGACCATCTGCTCAACACAGGTTGCATCGTTTTTTCTTCTTTCCTACCTCAGACTCATCCATTCCGTTACGGATACGAAGTGTCTGCCGTCGACCTACCCCTCTCCTAGCATCTGGATTGGGAATGTACATTGGAGAGATATTTGGTGTAGTGAATGATCCCAGACTGCCTATGCCATATATCTCATGGCTCCAAGTGTGCACAGCGGTTTCTTTTCTGTAATATTATGAAACAAAAACCCCAGGATCCAACCCAGATTCTGAACATGCCGCAATGACATGGGAGCATGGTAAGTGAAGAAGCTGTGGCTTCTTGCATCTGCAAAAAATCTTACCTTCCGGCGTTATCAAGCAATCATGAACGACCCTTTGTCTGCAGACACCCTACCCTGTCCTGTCCTGTCCTGTCCTTGCATGAACCTTTTGTTTTGCCTGCCAAGCCTTTGCATAGCTGATTTTGTATTGAAAACGGTCGTCGATGTCCCTAATTATCAATTTTGGCTCATAATCAATTTTGTCCAGAATCACCCCATACATCTTCTTGGCCACGAAAGTGGATGTGATGTTACGGTGAGTTTGCGCAACAGCAGTTAATCTATATGTATGTGGTGTAACAATTAAACACTCCCAGTGTGTCTTGTACTTACCCTTGTAGGCATGTACTCGCCATGTACAATCTCCATTGACACACTTCACCTCATATTCTTTACTTCTAGACTTCACAACTCTGAGTTCCTTCCTCAACGATATAGCCCAAAGCTTCACAGCATCTTTCACAGCTTCAATGCTAGGATATTTTGCCCCCTGCACAACCTCATTCTCTCTGTATTCATACTCATTACTCCTAATATCATGTATCACTGGATTTTCAAAACCCTTGTCTCGCCATTCACCTAGCAACGGGTAGTCCTCATCGTCTGATGAGTCCCCACATTCTTCCATCATTCGAGCTTCTCGGTCTTCATTCTATACAGCTTCCACTATTTCAGGTATCCGCTCCCTCTCATCAGCTAAACCTTGCGGCTCAGGTTGAATGACATGCACGTTCTGATCTTTTTTTTCTCCTACCTAATCAGCTATACCTTGCGGCTCAGGTTCTGTGGCATGCATGTTCCGATCTTCATTTTCTTGTTCCACTGCTTGGTTCATATGAGATGATGTACTTGTTGATCCTTCACCGAAATGGGCTGCCTTCTGGTGAATCTGAATTAGCATTGCAAGGGGGGCCACCCGTAGTCAAGAGCTGCTTGCATGTAAGTCCGCCATTCTTCGGTGTTTGCTATAAGCATCAACTCTCAGAAATCCCCTTCAGTTCCCTAATTCGTCACAGTCTGAATGGTTAGGAAATGAGTCTTTGGATTCACATTGAATATCTCGTGAAGCCATTTGCGTATGGAACCAAAACTCCTCTCTAAGGGTTTATCTATTCCGCACTCTCTTCGTTCAAAAGCTGATAGATCTACTCCATACGCATCATGAGAAATATAGTAGTCACCATAATGAACTTGAAAACGAAGCTTGCTCGACATATCTGGACACACAATCATGATATTAAATTAATTGCTAATCTACTGTTTCAACAAAAATAATTACAACATAATCTATTTGTAAAGCGTAGAAGAATTTTGGTTACCTGCAGTCGCCGGCTCGAAAATCCGGCAGGACTTCGCCTCTCTCCCTCCCTCCCTCCCTCTTTTTTCTTGGTTTCTGGAATTTTAGTGATGCAAATGAGGGGTGGGGGGACCAGCCAACCCTTATATAAGGGTGGGAGAGCCGGTCGCCCTGCAGCCGGGCGGCCCGGGCCGGGCGGCCTGGGGGCCGGCCGCCCCGCTGCCGGACGACCGGCCCCTAGGGACCTGTGCGCAAATATTTTCGCAAAAGTTTTTGCACAAAAGCCCCTGCCGCCCCGCAGCGGGGCGACCAGGTCCCAGTCGCCCGGCAGCGGGGCGGCCAGGGTATATTCCTGTAAATTTCGAAAACAAAAATATATTTTTGTAAAAAACAAAAATAAAAAACCGCGCACTTGGAGGGCTCTAAAAGGGGCCTCAGGTTCCTCAGAGAAAAAAAAGGGCCTCAGGTCCCTGGCCACCATTGTTACTCCCTCCGTTTAAAAAAATACAAACTCTCAATTTTTGATAAGTGGAATAATTTAAAATTTAACTAATTTTTTATAAAATAAAGTTAACATTTATGTTATAAAAAATATCATTAAATTAATTATGTGATATATTTTCATACTGAATCGAATTGGAGAAACAAATGTTTGTATTTTTATATAAATGTGGTTAAACTTGAAATTATTTGACTCCTATAAAAGCGAGAGTTGCATTCTTTTTAGGATGGAGGGAGTAGTTTGTTAAGATTATCTAATAAATGCTAGACAAATTTCCCTTTATACTAAAGCAGAGATAAATCCTAGTCGGCATGATCCGCTAAGAGACTCGAGGTAAATATACTCCCTCTCTTTGCTTAACTTGGTCCAATGCACATATCACAAGGCATATCATTGGAAAAGATATATTTCTTTTTTATAAAAATGTGGTATGCTCGACGGCTGCGGTAGCGCGGGACTGTGGGAGAGGAAGGGCTCGGAGGCGGCGGGGGTGGCTGCGGCGGCTCTGCTCGGCAGCGGCGATGGTGCGGTTGTGCACCGGCCCCAGCAGAGCGGCGGTCGATGCAGGGCAGCGGGGACCAGTTCCATTTAAACAAAAAGTATCAAACTTTTTCTATACTATCCAATCCTCAACTTAGAAACACTGTAAAAATTTCAGCTCATGCATCACAGTAGAACAACCTGAACAATTAAATCTAATTAACCAGGGCATAAAACAAGATCTAAATAAACCTATAAATAGAGATGTCCTCTGACCATGAAACTTTTACACAGATCTACATTTTAGCTTATAAACCACTGACAAAAAATGGCTACTAGAACATGCATAGAACTTGAGATACAAATAAAAGCTAATTAAATTTGCATTTAATGTAGAGCAGAAACTATTAAGAAAATACATATGTGCACGTAACAAAAGTGATAGATCTAGTTTCTAAGAACCCAAAACATTTGGGTTTGATTTTTTTATTTTTGTATGATTTTTAAATGAATTTACAAGCTCACTGATTTGGATTAAAAACAAGAACTAGGGTTCACGAATAGATCCCTGGAAACTTGAAGGAAGAACCAGGGTTTAGCGGTGGGGATGGCACGGCCAGCCGGATTCCGATGTCGGCGGTGGCCGGCGGCGAGGAAGAAGAGGGGGAAGGGCAAGAGGAAGTCGATGGCTACCTCGTGGAGAGTCTAGGTGGGGTTTAGGGATTGCCAAACTCGTCGGCAACGCAGTGGAGGCAGCAGTAGCGATAGCGGTAGTGGCGCTTCGGTGGGGGATTGGGGGCGCAACCAGGTCGGGGAGCTTCACTGTGCGGTGGGGAAGCTAGCTAGGGGGTGAGCTTGAGTGGAGGAGGGCCAGTGGTGGGGGTTCTGCAGTGATCTTGGCTCGGCAGCAACAATGGTGGCAGCGGAAGGCTTCCGGCTCAGGGGAAGGGGTTCTTGGCCCTTTGGGAGCCATGGAGGATGGAGGAGGGATGCTTCTCCACGAAGGAAAAGGGGGAGGGGGCTAGGCAGGCAGGGGTAGAGCCTAGGCGAGCGCTCGGTGTTGCCGTCGCCATGGCGTTCGAGCGCAACAGTCAGCAGCCGCGTGGTGCAAGCGAGGGGATGGGACGAAGCGTGTGGCGGCCAGTCGGGGAGCTCGATTGGGGCTCGCCTTGGTGCGGCTCGATGCCGGCAGGGATTCCCTGCCATGTGGCGACACTCCTCTACCACGCAGGCAGAAACAGGGGATGGAGGGGAGAGAGAGAGAGAGAGGTCAGCAACCTTGACTCGAGTTTTCTCGTGATTTTCAATTGAAACGTGAAAAAGTTTGAACACGAAAGTTGCAGTAACATTCATACTCTACAACTTTTGTTTTAGGCACAAATCCATTTGAAGCTTGTTTAAATGTTAGTTTTAAACTCTTGTAAATTTGAAACATTACCCTATTCGACTTAAAAATTCAATTTTTGTGTAGCAACTATAAAAAACCTTGAATATGAAAGTTAATTAACATTTAAAACTCTACAACTTTAGTTTTAGGCAAAAGTTTATTTGAGCAGTGATTTAAGTTATTTTCAAAGTATATTTTCTACAATTTGAATTTATTCACCATTTCATGTGACTTCACTCAATTTGAATTTAATTATTCTTGCAATTTATAAAACATCACTTGTGATGTGTGTTGATGCATTCTATCCGCCATCTCCTGCTAAGTGCGAACAAATATATACTACCACTTATAAAAGATATATTGTACTTAAAAGACATGCACATACACACACATGCATGCACACATAAATATAATGTATTTAATCTTACTTTTTTTGGTTTTTGATGCATGTTACTAGGTTTATGATATTTGTCTAGCACTCAATTACCTAGGGTGTCACAATTTGTTTAGAAGTTTAGTAACTAAAGTTTATAGTAAGTTGGCTTTATGAGGTGGGATCCGCGGACTGAGCGATAGCTCAGTTGGTAGGCGCTCCCGTTGAGGACGCTGCTCACCCAGACTCGAACAAGGCGTGCTGCATAATAAAATCCTCCTCGCTGGCAAAAGCCAAAGTTTGAGTGATTTTTCGTGGCTGGTTGCTGTAAGATTTTCTCTTAATGAAAAACAGTGGGACCGTCGTAAGTTGGGATCCAAACAAGATCTTTCTCAGTGTATTGAGGTGCGTTTTCCTTTCTTTTCTTTTTGGATACGGTAGCCATCACACCTGCGTTGACTCACGCTGCAGCGAGCCAGCGACGAGACGCACGACACCGCCGCCCGCCCGCCCGCCCGTGACAACCTCCAGCACTTGCTCGCCGCCGGCGTCCAGCGGCAAACTCCGGTCAGTTTCTTCGACTTTCCATTCTGGATCTAGTGCTCTTATTCCTCGATTACTTTCTTCCCGTTCTGTTCTGAACTAGTGGCTAGTGTTCTTCGGTTCTTGTTGCTAGATTTCTTCCTTCACCCTCCGATCAAACGCGTGTTGCTTCGATTTCTCTTTTCCCCCTCCTGATCTTGCGTTCTTCTCCCTTGGATTTTCCCTACTGCGTGTAGAAGGTATCAAATTCAAGTCGTGCTAGACTACTACTGTAGCTTCTTCATCGTCTACCGACATTAGGGCCAATGTTCTTATGGCGTCGCCTAGCTGACAAGGCGCTCCCCTATTTTGGCCCGCCTAGGCGTTTTAGCTCGCTTAGGCGTCGCCTTAGTCCGCCTAGGCGGCTAGGCGGTGGTGACTTGCCAAAACTCGCCTTAACGCCGTAAAAACATTGATCAGGGCTGCACCACCATAGGATATCGACACCATTTCAGGGAGGCCTAAATCAGGTGGAGGCAAAAAAAAAATTGAAACGGAGGCAACTCTTTATGGAAATGCACGTATTGTGCACTTTTAGCAGACTCGGTAGCTACTTCTCTCTTTTTTTGGGAAAACTGGTACCTACTTCTATGCATTATTGTTTATTTATTTATTTAAATATAATGAAACGTATCCGTTTATGTTTTTTAGGGGAAATTACCGCATCCATTTTTTTTGAAAAAAAATGTCGTATCTGCGCGCCTGGTATCAATAGCCGTACCCTTATCCGTGCTCCATAGTATTTTCGCTCCTTTGATCTTTTCTTCCTTTCTGCTTAGAGTATCATAAGGTCAGTCTCAGTGAAAATTTTATGAACATAGTTACTTAGATTGAGAATTAGATAACTGTGCCAAATGAGTTTTATGGTGATGAAATTCTCCTACATCCTATGAAATCACATCTTTCTCTCTTCTTATCATGTCAACAAAATTGATAGTATTTGTTGTCATGAAACTCTCCATAAAAATTCTCATTGAAACTGACCTAAGTCCTAGTCAGCAGGCTGAAAGAGTTTTCACATCATCAGAGTCCTAGGTGGAGAGAGAAGAGAGGAATTTCCTCCCGATAGACTCATCTTGCGCCAAATTAATCGACCCTCCTCCCGTCAAATCGAGTTCTCCTGCGCCCCCAAATCGAGTTCTTTTGTGCCAAATCGTGAAATAAATCCCCAAATCCATTCCTTATCAACCAAAATCCATCCCCATATTGCCACATCCCAAATCCTAGTGCACAAGGACCTCAAAGCCCGAGAACTGGAGGACCCATAGCAGATTTTGGATTATCCGCATTCTTCAAGATAGATAAATAAGCCACCACCAATCTAATCATTTGGTGTTTCCTCACGGACTTTTTTTTTTGGGGAAGATGTTTCTTCGCAGGCTTGAATACATTTTCATCGGATGCCGTATGGTTATCGTACTGTGGTTTTGCTAAATGGCCACAGAGACGTTGATCACGGTTGATCGTGTACATATATGCAAGCATTGAGTAATTGTATTTTTATTACTACTCTTCTCTTAGCAAACCTAATAGTCAAGTCATTATATGAGCTGATTATATTAATAAATATATATATGATATGACATTTCTATTTAGTCAGACAGGCTAAATTATTAGCTTTGCTCTTACATTGGTTTGAGCGGTAGAAGGGACCTTTATTTCAGTAGCAATGTCACGTGTTAGCTGTTGCGTTGCGCGCACGGTAGGCTCCACTTTTGAGGCTGGTGGTGACATGGTTGGACGTGGCGCCGGCTCCAACTTGAGGGGAAATTAAAGCAGGGAGAAGAGCATCCTTGCTCGCAGTAGAGTGGGTAGAAGAGGTGACGGGAGGAGTCTGATTGATTGGATGCCAATTTTTACCAAGCATGTCAATAAAAATTAGCTACCAATTGGCTGATATTTAAAAATTAGCAGTTCAATATTTGTGACCAAAACAATGAAAGTTTCTAGAAACTTCTTAAACTTTACAAAGAGAAAAATATTGGTTGCCAACGTTTTGGCACCAAACCAAATAAATACCTAACTTTCTTACCAACATTTTGGCATGCCATGATTTTGGTAAGCCAATATCTTGGCTAGCCATGATTTTGGCTCGGCACAAAGTTGGCATTCAACCAATCAGGCTCAACATGCCGATATGGATTTCCTAGATGACGTGGAGGTGACAGTGTCAAAATGGACTTCTTCCTTATTGATATATCAATATTGTAAAATGCCACTCTACTTAATTTTCTTTAAAAAGTGCTACAACAATAAATGTTCGTTCTAAGCCATTTCTGCTCTATCCACACTTCTTTTTAATCTCCTCCTTTTGCCCTAATGAAAAGGATTCATTGCTAGCCTTCAAGTCTGGTGGGGACCCTGTTGCCTCCTGCTCCCAGGGTGAACATATAAGATGGACCATCTTGAATATAGTGAATGTGGTGAATTGGAGAGGATATTACAAGACCCAAATGCTCAACCCTGTGGTGTACGGTTACAATATTTGAGAGATATCACAAACTTCTCTAGCATGCAAGAACTTGGTAGAGGTGGTTTTGGTGTGGTATATAAGGTATGATCACAGAATATCATTTTATTATATATTTACTTAATCAGAGTTGATACTAAAACCAGTACCTGATTAATAATAAGAGATTTTTTAACAGGGGTTGCTACCATCCGGGGCAATTGTTGCTGTTAAGAACCTTCTGTCAATGTCACAATTTCAGGAAAAACAATTTAAAAATGAGGTTGACAATCTTATGAGAGTTAGACATCAAAATATAGTACGGTTTGTGGGCTATTGTTATGAAACATGGCATGAGTATATTGAATACAACGGCGGGCATGTTTTTGCTGAGATGCCAAAAAGGTTGCTTTGCTTTGAGTATATGCCTAATGGGAGCCTAGATAAGTATATTTCAGGTATGGCAATTTAACATGGAACATACTAACCTCTAATAATTTTTGTAAGGCATGTAGGACAATAGAATTGGTGTAATGCATGGATTAATTGACTACATTGAGGCCTAGCCCGGTATATATAGGGCAACATGACTTGGAGGGCCAGGAGCCTCTACTACATATATGCTTAGATACAGATATAATCATAATCTACCTAATATATAGATATCCCTAATATACTCTAATATTCCCCTGCAGTCATAGCGGGCAGATGGTGAGACTTGAGAAGAAGCTGAAGGTAGAAACCAATGGACTGGCATCCCTTCACAGACAAAACGTCGGCGTAGTACGAATGATGTAATCGGAGAAAACTGGTGAATCCTCATGCAAATGATAGCCCTTTGTGCCGATGTCGAGGTAGACGAGACGAGGGTGAATAGCCATGGTCATTGATACCTTGCATAGGGTAGCCGTGGTCATCGAAGCAGTCGACGAAGCTGAAGATGAGGTAGCCACTCATGAAGTCGTAGGCGCATCATGGTTGGCGCCAAAGGTGGTGGCACATAAGAGAAAGCGTCGTAGACGAATATAGTGGCAAGTCGATGCAGTCAACGAGGGGGAAGGTTGATACTGATGACGAGGTCATGGATGCCATGGCGTCGCATGCGCCAAGTTTGGCAGACCCGAGAACGCGTCGAGGAAGAAGGCACACACCAATGTTCCTAGTACCGAACAAGCAAGGTAGAGGACACAACCTGACACACCATTGTCTAAGGTAACGTTTAGTTGGAGAGCAGGTAGGATGGAATGGCTCCATTCCAAATTTCAAGGATAGAACGGCTATATTTTCATGTTTGGTTCGAGGGATGGAGCGGTCCCATTTTTCTCATTTGGTTGGAAGAATGAGAATGAAATAGCTCGGGTTCGTTAACACCGTTAATGATTGGATCCACCTATCAACTACACTAACCTACTCTCTTCCATCTCCTCTCCCATCCAATCGCCACCATGATTTTCTTTAGCCTACACGGCCTGTTGGCCGCGCAGCCACCTGTGAGCCACTCGTGCCTACCAATCGTTGCCTCACTGTCCACGCGACAGACCACGAGTCACGAGTCCCCGCCATGGCGCCATCACCGCACCTGCCTGTAGGCTCGCGTGCTGACGAAGACGCTTCTCCCAGCGGCAGCCCATGCCTCCACTCGCCGCATGCGAGGGGGTGAGCTGCGCGCAGGAAGCTTGCTGCTGCCCGCTTGTGCTCACGACTGCCGGCGAGCCACGCGCCGCCATGCTCGCCAATGCCCCAGTCCTACTCTCCCCCCGCAGTCGCCGGCTCACTGCGCACTTGCCATGCTCAGGCAGCAGGCTCGCTGCTTGCTTGTTTGCCGATAGGAGAGACACAAGGCCAAGAGAGAGATGAAAGGATGAGGGAGAGAGTATAGATGGCCATTCGGGTGTTCGGGCACGAAGTGTTCGGGCCAGGCTCGGCACGAACGGGTTATCAGGCTGGGCCGTGCCACCCATCGTGCCGCACCGTTGGCCCAGGACAAGCTCATGGGCCCATTATCATGTCGGGCCGACCTGAAAAGCTCGCTGGTTTCAACGTGTCGGGCCAGCTCGAAGCCCATGAAGAGAATAACACCTTCCTAAGCCCCAAATTTCATAAAGAACACACATAATGGGATAAAACATACAAATGAACACAAAATTTTGAGTACATACATAATTGTAACACAGATAATCAGTTCATCGCAATATCACATAAGCCATAACAGTAGACATTAAGACACATTGACACATCAGAATTCACACATAACATGACATAGAATTAATTTGAGCTATAGTGTTCAAAACACTTGATCTATGTGATCAAGTGTTGGCTGCCTCATTAACCTTCCTAGGTAAAAACTCACACCTCGTGAGAAAATTCTAGGAAGGAAAAAAACATACAGCCTAGCTCAGGAAAATAAGTTTAGTTGTTCAGCATTACAGGCACAAAAAGTTCAACATGACAACATTACATCACATGATCATAAGTTCACAACAAACTCCAGTAGCTTGCACCTTGCAGCCTTGCATAGTCCTTGGCACTTGACTTCACTTGCCATGGGGCAGGACTAGGAAGCATATTCAAAAAAGACATGTCAGGAACTTGTAATTGAAAATTGAAAACAACAAAACATCTTCATGTGATCGTGTCCTTACTCTTTTCCAGTAGCTTGCCCTTCACCCTGATCCATGTTGCCGAATGCTTGCTCCAGTTCAAGGATCTCCTTCTCAACATCATGTTGTGCCCTTGCATCCCCCAACTCCCAGTCCTTGATGCAGGTCAATATCTCCACTGTTGTCGGCAACAATTGCGGTCGCCGCTCCTCGATGACCCTGCCAGTAAGACTAAAACAAGACTTCGAAGAAACAGTTGAAATTGGAATAAACATCACATCTTTAGCTAATATGGACAGAATATGATAGGTTAGTTTGTGCTCATGCCATCATGATAGTATGTTGAAGTCATCATCAAAGCAAGTGACAGTGTCACTGTCCAAGTAAGCAGACAGTTCTGAAACAACAGCTATAGCAGGAGGTGGTGTTGATGCAAGAACAGGTGAAGAACAAGAACCAGAACCGGTAAAGCACCATAGATCTTACCCCCATGCAATTTTTTCTTACCAGTAATTCCTATTGGCTGCACCAAACTTGTTTTCATATTTGTTATATAGTTTATATATCATTCCTTAACGATGCGAAATAAGAAGAGTAGTCAACACCAATAGCTTGAGAAAGAAGTTAAAGAACATTATGAAAACCCCTAAACTTAGCTCTGGGATCCAAAATAAATGCAAAGGAATACAACAATGGGATTTTCTGCCAATACTTCAGAAACATCAGTCTCATAGGACAAGAACATGTATGAGCAATGGATCAGTATCATTGGAATGCAAATGACCAACAATCTCAAAAATATGATGCAACATCAAAGGACTTGTTGGATAGTAAACACCAGATAAAACAACAGTTCATTCATAAAATAACTGAAGGAACTCAAACCGACTATATATGTAACAAACCACGTAGTGCTCTGCCAATGTCTCTATAAGGAGCATTGTAAAGTGGTTCGGGGTCTAGACCATAAGACCAAGGTAACCAGCAAATTTTGGAATGAGATTTGATATGGCACTAGTGTTGAAGAGGCATTATCAAGTGTGACAGAAAAGATCTTATCCTTTAAACCAAATTCAAAAACACAAATTCAATGCGTTCAGCAATATTAATACCAGAATGAGAAACATAAATAAGTCTTAGTTCAATGACTCTTTTTTCTAATTCCCAATCAGTAGAAACATAATGAGCAACAACAGAATGATAGTCTTCCTTAGCACTACCAGGCCAAATATCAGATGTAAGGCAAAGCAAAGAAATAGATTTAAAACTTTCAATTAGACCAGCACGACGCTCCAAGAAGTACTTTTGCAGATCTCTAGTGGTGGCTTGCCTAGAGACTCTACTAAATTGAGGATTGTGAGCACGCTGATTGTACTCCTCAAATGCCTCAGTCTCACCAATGCCAAGAGGTAGATCAAGTTTAGCAATTAAACGACATAATTTAGTACGAGAAGCATCAGGTTTATACCTCCAGTTATGGATAGAGCCATCAGGATTTAATGCAAGTCGGGACTGAACAAAATTAGCATGATTAAGTTTACCCGAGCAAACCTTTTGATGCCGGAGCAAATGCTCAGTACCATGGGATGAACGACCGATTAGAACATGACAACAGTGAATGCACTTAGCAAAGACTCTCACCTTCTTATCGTTGGGGCCTTCTTCAAAGACCTCCTCGAAATCGTTGCACACAGCAGACCTACGCTTCATCGTGAGGGAGCTGGTGCCATTAGAGGAACTCAGCGTCAAAGATGGGGTTGAGCTCAGAGTCGCGGAACTAGACGCACCTACGCCAGCACTAGCATCAACGATGATCAGAGCAATAGAGCTGCCGACACCGTCCATGCTGGCAGCCAAGTCATCCTTGTCATCACCGGGCAGTCCACAGGCCCTGAGGTCGTCGTTGATGGTGTAGTTCTCATCCATCAAGATGACGACCTCCTGCCTTTGCAGCTCCATCCCTCAATGGCACGCGGTCTCGCGCTGCACTAGCTTGCAGCGGCACGTGCACGAGACCTGCAAGAAGAAGAAGAAGAAGAAGTAGGAGATCATGACCTAAAACCTAGCCGCTAGATCTAGACCTAGGGTTAGGGTTTACCTGCGTAGCCGTAGCCCGGAGCCAGAGAAGACAACTTCAACCTTCGACGAGATCCGACAACCCCAGAGGATGATGACCAATGGTGGCGAGAGGCCGAGTCGCAGCGCGAGGTTCGGAGGAGGAGGAGAGGAGGACTGGAGGACCCAAAGGCTAGAGATATAAGAGTCGCGGGCTCGCGGCGGAGGAGAGGATAGAGGGTCGAGGAGAAGTCAGGGTGCAGAAGAGGCGAGAGTGGCGGCGGTGACGGCGAAGAGTGGGGGAAGTCAGGACGCGGTTGCGCTGGCGCCGTCGTGAGACGCGGGGAGGTGAGGTATCGAGGAAGCAAGAGGAGGCAGCCGATCGCGGGTGTCGGTACCCCAGGACTGGGGTACCCCTTCTTGCTGTATCTAGGCAAGAGCCTTGTAGTTATCCTTGACTACGTCCAAACAGCCAGACCCCTGTGGTCCGGAGTCCTGATCTCTCGGCGACGGTTCCGGACCTGCCTCACGGCTGGGAAAGGTCCGGGAACGACGCGTGTCCCGGAAGAGGCGGGCAGCCCAAACAGCCGGGGCTCCGGACCTCCCAAGGGGTTCGGACCCCCGCAGAAGTCCCGGACCCCTCATAGGGTCCCGGACCCCTTGTATGGTAATCGGACCACTCGCTAAGGGAAGAAGTCGACGTCCTGCCTCGGGGTGGTCCGGAGCGACACGTGTCTACAAGCACGACTTTTCAAGGCCGCTTGGTCTCCATACTAAGCCTCACCCACCACTGCATTTGTTGTGGTAGGTGGACACCCGCATTGATGCGGTGGAAGCCAAGGCGATTCTTTGACCAGGAGGCACTATTGATCGCGTGTTACCAAGATAGTGGAGCCGCAGGCGCCGCCCACGCCGCGCCTGCCAAGTCTGCCATAACAGATGGATACGACGGCTCGGCTTCACCCATTATGACGCCTACATAATAGCCTCCACAGGCTACGCCGCAAGCTACGCTCCCCCAACGGACACCTTGGTGACGGGACAAGAGAAGACCACTGTAGCGCTAGCAGAGCGTATCGGAGGAAAGATCCGTAACCACTGTACCCATCTGAATACTCTGCGTAGTATGCTGCGCAGTCGCGTTGGGCCCACCTGTCGGGGCCCCAACGTCCTATGTATCCGCCCCCTTGGTCTATAAAAGGGGGCGCCCGCTAGAAGGAAGACTCAAGCTGGGTGAGAGCTAAGGCCCGACAGAGGATAGATTCATATACAATAGAGATCAAAACTTCTCCCAGTGGACGTAGGGTATTACGCTCCGGCGGCCCGAACCACTTTAGATCGTGTGTTCTTGTGTGCACGCCTCAGAACTAGATCAGCCCAATCGCCTAGTACCTCCCCGAGTACTCCCTCTCTGGGAATAGGCGGGTGCGCTCCGCCACCCGGCTGTGGGTACCCTAGAAATCCCACGACATTTGGCGCCGTCCGTGGGGAGGAACAGGCGCTGGCTGGATCTTCAGGCTTCTGGGGCCGTGTTCATCCTCTGCAACGACGAACAAGAAGATGAAGGAAGGCAGGGCGTCACCCACGCCGCATACTATGGCACTGGGGCGCCAGCACCCTCGTTGCGACGGTGCACGGCAGCTGTGCCTACTGTGCGTCGCCACTGCGACGCCTCAGAGCCGGCACGGTGGTGCGCGGGGGCGACGCCTGTCGTGTGCCGCCCCGCGCCATCCCGGTGTCGGCTCAAGGTTTTCTCTCAAGCAACGGCCATCCTTCCCCTCTGGCGGCATGACGTCGGCTCAAGGCTTCCTCTCAACATGGAGCCCGGAGCCGACAGCTATCCCGGAGGAAGTTGGCCGTGTCGTCCTGCCGTCGCCAGCACCGGAGATCCGCCTCAGCGTAGCTCGGTGCTGCTGCAGACAAGGCCCCGTCGCCAGGCGCGGGGACCCCTGGCGCTAGCACCAAGGACAAGCCGGCGAACGACCGCACCTCTCCGCGCTCCACGTCTGGTCCATCTGCTGCGCAAGGGCGTCTGGTTTCCATCGGCAGACGACGACGGCGGTAGGGGGGCCTCTCCCACTCAAAGCCAAAGAATTTGTCTCATGCTACCTAAGCATATGACAGCTCTTAAGCAAGGAGTGGCCCCCCGAGCTCCCGAGGTGATACTGGATGATGCAATTCAGGCACATCTAGGGCGCCGTCGCCTCCGACGACTATGAAGAATTTAGGAGTGGTCGTACCACTTCCAACCGAAGAAGAACACGCTGTATAGCATGCAGCCATAAGTTACTCCTAAGAAAAGATTAAGAGAGTCCTCCTTTGTAATAACGTGGCGCCTATGTGTGTGTCCAGAGCGGTCAAGGTTTGACCTTGTAAACCCGTCCTCTGGCCCTATCACACAAACAGGCAAAAAGCGGTCCGGAGCGGTGGAGGTCCGACCTCGTAATCCCGACCTCTGATGTATAGCGTGATAACCACACTAATAAAGGAGAGTTATTTTCTTAGTCTTGTCTCGCCACCACTCTAATTACATTCATTCGTTCTGATTGGCTATTTCTTGGTTAACCGTCTCTTCCCCCCAAACAGAGTCTTTTCTTTTGTTGGCGATCCAAGTTAAGTTGCCGGCTTGAAGTCAGGTGAGGACGCCCCTTCTAGCTGGAAGGCAGTCCGGACCCCTAAGGACCTGCTCTGGAGAAGTGGTACTCGTATCCTGGGGTAGAGGAGCTCCGCGTAGCTTAGCCTGGTAATGTACCCTAAGCTTACGTACTTCACTACCTTGTTACAAGTACTCTAGTATCCGAGACTGCTGTCTTTAGAGGTCCCGGGCTCCCTTCTAGTATAAGGCTTGGTTTCTTGCACCTTACTGTGAGGTCCGGTGACATTTTCCTTTGGTTTGTCAGCAATGATCCAAGTCCACTCCGGTGGCCCGCTCCGGCGGAGACCGCTCGCCACGGTCGACTCAAGTCCACTCCGGTGGCCCGCTCCGGCGGAGACCGCTCGCCACGGTCGACTCAAGTCCACTCCGGTGGCCCTCTCCGTCGGAGACCGCTCGCCACGGTCGCCTCAAGTCCACTCCGGTGGCCCGCTCCGGCGAAGACCGCTCGCCACGGTCGCCTCAAGTCCACTCCGGTGGCCCGCTCCGGCGGAGACCGCTCGCCACGGTCGCCTCAAGTCCACTCCGGTGGCCCGCTCCGGCGGAGACCGCTCGCCACGGTCGACTCAAGTCCACTCCGGTGGCCCGCTCCGGCGGAGACCGCTCGCCACGGTCGCCTCAAGTCCACTCCGGTGGCCCGCTCCGGCGGAGACCGCTCGCCACGGTCGCCTCAAGTCCACTCCGGTGGCCCGCTCCGGCGGAGACCGCTCGCCACGGTCGCCTCAAGTCCACTCCGGTGGCCCGCTCCGTCGGAGACCGCTCGCCACGGTCGACTCAAGTCCACTCCGGTGGCCCGCTCCGGCGGAGACCGCTCGCCACGGTCGCCTCAAGTCCACTCCGGTGGCCCGCTCCGGCGGAGACCGCTCGCCACGGTCGCCTCAAGTCCACTCCGGTGGCCCGCTCTGGCGGAGACCGCTCGCCACGGTCGCCTCAAGTCCACTCTGATGGCCCGCTCCGGCGAAGACCGCTCGCCACGGTCGACTCAAGTCCACTCCGGTGGCCCGCTCCGGCGGAGACCGCTCGCCACGGTCGCCAAGAGCCAGGTCCAGGAGGTGGTGTTGCTCCCTAAGCGGTCCGAGGTCTGTGTAGCCGCTTAGCTTGGTTCCGTACCCTAAGCCTACACCTTCATCGCCCTGCGGAGAGCACTCTAGAGCCTGAACCTGGCAACCGGTGTACCGGCCTCAGGGGTCCGGAGCACCCGCTCTTTGTATGAGCACACCAGCGTAATCAGGTTACGTAGAAACACATCACAAAAGTGGCCCCACCCGCGGGTTCGTACCTCTCCCGAGGTGGGCCCGGGAGCCACTGTCGGTACCCCAGGACTGGGGTACCCCTTCTTGCTGTATCTAGGCAAGAGCCTTGTAGTTATCCTTGACTACGTCCAAACAGCCGGACCCCTGTGGTCCGGAGTCCTGATCTCTCGGCGACGGTTCCGGACCTGCCTCACGGCTGGGAAAGGTCCGGGAACGACGCGTGTCCCGTAAGAGGCGGGCAGCCCAAACAGCCGGGGCTCCGAACCTCCCAAGGGGTTCGGACCCCCGCAGAAGTCCCGGACCCCTCATAGGGTCCCGGACCCCTTGTATGGTAACCGGACCACTCGCTAAGGGAAGAAGTCGACGTCCTGCCTCGGGGTGGTCCGGAGCGACACGTGTCTACAAGCACGACTTTTCAAGGCCGCTTGGTCTCCATACTAAGCCTCACCCACCACTGCATTTATTGTGGTAGGTGGACACCCGCATTGATGCGGTGGAAGCCAAGGCGATTCTTTGACCAGGAGGCACTATTGATCGCGTGTTACCAAGAAAGTGGAGCCGCAGGCGCCGCCCACGCCGCGCCTGCCAAGTCTGCCATAACAGATGGATACGACGGCTCGGCTTCACCCATTATGACGCCTACATAATAGCCTCCACAGGCTACGCCGCAAGCTACGCTCCCCCAACGGACACCTTGGTGACGGGACAAGAGAAGACCACTGTAGCGCTAGCAGAGCGTATCGGAGGAAAGATCCGTAACCACTGTACCCATCTGAATACTCTGCGTAGTATGCTGCGCAGTCGCGTTGGGCCCACCTATCGGGGCCCCAACGTCCTATGTATCCGCCCCCTTGGTCTATAAAAGGGGGCGCCCGCTAGAAGGAAGACTCAAGCTGGGTGAGAGCTAAGGCCCGGCAGAGGATAGATTCATACACAACAGAGATCAAAACTTCTTCCAGTGGACGTAGGGTATTACGCTTCGGCGGCCCGAACCACTTTAGATCGTGTGTTCTTGTGTGCACGCCTCAGAACTAGATCAGCCCAATCGCCTAGTACCTCCCCGAGTACTCCCTCTCTGGGAATAGGCGGGTGCGCTCCGCCACCCGGCTGTGGGTACCCTAGAAATCCCACGACAGCGGGGGAGGGGGAAATGAGCCTAGTGTTTGGGGGGTGTGAGCCAGCCGAGGTTTTATATGACCGCCCGGGGTAACGAGCCGGACCGGGCCGGCCGTTGTTTTTCGGGCCGGGCCCCCGACGTGCCGGGATAACGGTTCAAGCCCCGCACAGGGTGTCGGGTCGGGCCGGGTTTGGGCCGGGCTTGCAGGTTGCAGGCCAAATGGAAATCTATGAGAGAGAGAGAGAGCTACGAATGGCTGGGAGATGGCGTCCGTGAGAGCCGCTACGTTCGGTCAAAAAATTGGGATGGAGCAGTACCAAATCTTAAGGGAGGGATGAACCTGTCCTAGTATCCAGCAACCAAACACTCCTAAAAATAGGATGGACTGGCTCCATCCTACCTCATCCCATGAACCAAAAACAGGGTTCACCAAACTGGTGGGAACCGGTCCGGCCTGGTTCCGGTTTGGGCCGGTACCAAACCGGCCCAAATTCAAAATTTAAATTTAAATTCAAAAAATGAAAAATTCCCAAAAAAAATCCTAAAAATACTTCAAGGTGCAACGAATCTAATGGTGTCAAATTTTCTCAAAAATTCGTTCATTTAGTATAGTTTGCGGGGATTTGAAGTTAAACAAAAATGCGTGCATACAAAAGTATACAAATACAATGTAAAAGTAGTACAAAAGAGGGTTGGAGGGCTCATTTAGGCTAAAATATGTTATACAAACATTTATTTAGTATACTTTGCGGGCATTTGAATTTAAACCAAAAAATAAAAAAATTAAATTTGACCGGTTACCCGTCAAACCGACCGGTTACCAGTCAAACCGACCGGTTACCAGTCTAACCGGCCGGTAAACCGGTCAAACCGACCGGTAAGCGTTCGGAACCGGTTGAACATGCAATTTTGAATTTGACCGGTTTCCACCGGTTTCCGGTCAAACCGGTCCAGTAAACCTCTACCGGACCGCGCCGGTTTGACCAGACCGGTCGGTTAACTTAACCCTGACCAAAAACACCCTAAGGGACTAGCAGAAAAGGCCTCCACAGTGGTCGCAGACGCAGAAGAACGACGAGCCAGAAGATGTCAATGCGGCCTGCTTGCCGGAGTAGACGAAGTACTCGAGGAAGAAATGGCACGCTAGTGATGAGGTTGTGCTAGACGAAGCGAGTTGGAGAGGGGAGAGGGGAGATGGAAGGTCTACGGTAGGGTTGGACGATCCGTGGGTAGAGGCTGTGGTGCTCGAAGAAGACGGCGCAACGCTTGATTAGCTTGACGAAGACCATGCACGCAAGGCGTAACGACGCTTAGTCGACGATGAGGTCATGGACGTGGTCGGTGGCAGTGAGGATGCAACAGCGAAGTAGACCACGGGTGGCACTGCTGCTACAGCAGCAGCCCTCCATGCTCGAGAAGGAGGCACGCATGATGAGGACGGACGTCCCCTACTACAAAAAACATTTTTCGAGGCGGGCAAAAAACATTAACTGAAGCGGTTTTTGCAAATGCCTCGGAACTACCATCACGGTTAATCCAGCATTAACCGAGACAGTTGGGATGCCCTCCTCGATTAATCAAATAAAAAAACAAAAAATTAGGAAGCCCGTGGACAGGCCCGCCAAGTCCATCCAGGGCCCGCTGAGCCCATCCACGGGAGACGCCGCCGCCGGGGGAGGCCGGATCCAGCCCCTGCTCGCCAGATCCGGCCCCTACTCGAGCCGGAGGCCCGCGCCGCCGCCGCGCTCGCCATGCCGTTTGCCGGATCCACCGCTGTAGAGCTCCACCCGCCCGTGCCTTGCTCCGCCGGTGGCCGCGCCCGTGCTCCAACCCCGCCGCCGCATGAGGCTCGCTGGCACTGGATCCGCCCGCCCGCGGCCGAGCGAGGCTCGTCCGCGCCTGGATCCGCGCCAGGATGGGGCCGCCGCCGCCGTGGGACAGAGGGGAGGGGAGGAGAGGGGCGCCGCCCGCCGGGCCGCCGCTGACCCGCCGCGTGCCACCCCACCCCTCCACAGCCGTCGGATCTAGGCGAGGAGAGGGAGGAGGGCGGCCCGAGCCCGGGCGTCATCACGCCCCCCCCCCCCGGCTTTCCTCCATGCGGGCCCTCCGCCATGCATGCCCCGCCGCCACCACTGACGCGCGCTGCCGCCGCCGGTTCCACCTTCGGATGGCGTCAGGGTGAAGGGAGGAGGAGGGCGCCGGCGGCGGGCATCGGGGCTCTGGGCATCGGGAGAGAGAGAGAGAGAGAGAGAGAGAGAGAGAGAGAGAGAGAGAGAGAGAGAGAGAGAGAGAGAGAGAGAGAGAGAGAGAGAGAGGGAGGGTTGAGTGCGGCGGAGGGGAGGGGTTGAATGAGTGGAGAGCTAGGGTTTGTTCTTTATATACTCGTTTTCAGTAACTAGGCCCATATGGGCCTCGTCTGGGCTTTGTTTATTAACCGAAGCGGACATCTAAAAAGAGTCCGCCTCCGAAAATGGAACTATTAACCGAGGCGGTTGTTCTAACAGTGACCGCCTCGGTTAATCTATTTTGCGAGGCAGTGTTTTTGACCGCCTCGGTTAATAAAAAATAACTGCCTCGGTTAATCGCAAGCATTAACCGAGGCGGTTTTTTAATGCGCCCACCTCGGAGGCCTATTTTAAGTGCCTCGCAAAATAGAATTCTGTAGTAGTGGTCACGGGAGCTGGATGAATCCCGCATGTTGGCTAATCAGACCAATTGTGCGCGAGGCAAGGCGACAACAGGCGAAGTCGGTGGTGGCGTCCCAATCAATGGAGGCAATAGTGAGCCGGCGAAGATTGATGTACGGATGAAGCGGCGAAGTGGCGGTGCAGACTGGCGTCTCCTAGGGCACCATCCATGTTGCCATGCCGCACAGTCTTGGACGAAGTAGAGGACGGTGAAGTCGACGCCGATGTCGAAGTAGAGGTGTGTGGTCGACGGACAGTAGGTGACGCAATCACGATCTCTGATCGAGCGAAAGAAGAAGGCACATCAGCATCTCGTGTAGTACCTCTGGGTGCGTGTAGCACAACCCCTCATCCTTATCTCTTTGCTGCTCTCACCACGGTTAAAGCTATGTGAGAGACAAAGGACAGGGACTCTGGTGGCCCGGCAGATGGCACTGCAGACAAGCGGGCAGCGCAGCACCACGGGGTGCGAAGCAAGGCGAAGAGGTGAAGGCGCCACACGGAGCCCCTGCGGCCACCACGGTAGCACGGGTGGGTCAAGCGTGCCGTCGGGGGATTGCAGCTGTCACCACATTAACGTGGGTCGGGGTCTTCCTCAACAACTTCCATGGCGGATGACTACGTACCTCCCGATCTGCTGCTGCTGTGGCGGACTAACGGAATGCATAGCGGAGATCGAAGAGGGTGCTATCCCAGGTGGAGATCGACATGGGTGATCTCCCTGGGGTGCTAGAACGCTGTTGAGGGGGCGTTCTTGATGGGCACCGTGGGAGACGACCGGCGGCGCGCAGAAGGAAGGGGCGTGGCTCCAACGAAAGATTTAGCTTAGGATCTGAAAGCCTAAGCTCGTGATACCATGTAGAAAGGATATAAAATGTGTAATGCATGGATTGATTCACTGCATTGAGCCCTAGGTCAGTATATATAGGGGATCATGACTTGGAGGGCAAGGATCAGCCTCTCCTACAGATATGTAGGATACAGATACAATCCTAATTACCTAATATAGAGATATTCCTAATATATTCTAATAAGTAACGTCCATATTTAGACTTGCATACTCATGTACACAAAAAATGTTATTCAAAGCACTAGGTGGGTGGCGCCTATTCACCCTAAGCAGGGGCTGAGGAAGGCCACGTAGGTGGATGTGGACACCCAGAGCCTTGCATCACCTTCTAAAATAGTGATCTAATGTGACAATAAAGTACTTCACATATATATATATATATGTTATATATATGTATGTTATTGAAATTTTATAAGAAACTAATAGTCAAGCTTAATTTTGAGCATCTTATTTCGTTGTTATTGTGTTTTGCTTTTTTTTCTTTTACATTTTTGTGACACCCAGTGGAATTTGGATGTGGTCTAGTAGTGCCCATAAGTGTTGCATGCACATATTTATTATCATCTTACTAGTTGAGCAAAGATGAATCAAACTTAAAAGGTTCCTCCAGCTATAGCATCATCAAGTTAACCCTTTTACGCGAAGCGATAATGAAAATATAAATAGGGTGCTATGTGTATGTGGGCCTGCCCTTTGGAGTGTAAGGAGCGTCTCCTACAGATATATTAGGATACAAATACAATCCTAATTACCTAATAATATAGAGATATTCTTAATATACTCTAATAAGTCACGTACACATTCAGACTTGCATACTCATGTACACAAAATATGTTATTAAAAGCACTAGGTGGGTGGCGCCTAATCACCCTAAGCAGGGGCTGAGGAAGGCCACGTAGATGGATGTGGACACCTAGAGCCTCGCTTCACCTTCTAAAACAGTGATCTATTGTGACAATAAAGTACTTCACATGATCATAATTATATACATGTTATTGAAATTTTATAATAAACTAATAGCCAAGCTTAATTTTGAGCATCTTAATTTCATTGTTATTGTGTTTTGCTTTTTTTATATATTTTTTGTGACACCCAGTCGAATTTGGATGTGGCCTAATAGTGGCCATGAGTGTTGTATGCGTATGTTTGTTACCATCTTGAGCAAGAGTGGATCAAACTTATAAGCTTTTTACCCTCTACCCATAGCACCATGAAGTTAACCTTTGTACACGAAGCGATGACGAGAGTGTAAGTAGAGTGCTATGTGTGTATGGGCCCGCCCCTTGGAAGTACTGAATATTGTGGCTTTAGAGGATGGGGGTGTTACAAATTTTCCCCACGAGAGAGCAGTTTTTGAAATTGGACTTAGCTGTGGCATACTACTTAATTTTGTTGCATCATCATGTTGGTATATGAATGAATGACAATATACAACAGAATATTTGTACTACTGTCACAGGATAATATAGATTGCAGATAACATTTGTTGACTGCTCTTGTTTGGGTTACATACATATCCAGAGGAAACTTGTGGACTTGATTGGCAGAAGCGCTACAAAATAATCAAGGGGATTTGCTGTGGTTTACATTACCTTCATAAGGAATGTCAAATTAATAGTTCTATTATTCACTTGGACTTAAAACCAGAAAACATATTGCTTGATGACAATATGGTGCCAAAAATTGCTGATTTTGGCCTGGCAAAACTCTTTGAAGACCCAAAAACACAAAGTCTTGCTACATCACCTATGGGATCACGGTAAGTTCAATGCCTTTTGGTGATCCATTGCCTTTTCATGATTAGCGGAATGTTTCCCTTGCAGTTCTGTAACACTCTAAGGTACAAACACTCAAGTTATGATGCAGTGGGTACATGGCTCCAGAATACCTATATGAGGGTATAATATCAACTAAGGCAGACATATACAGTTTGGGCGTGATAATCATACAGATGATCACGGGGCTCAGGGTCAAGCATTATGATAGTTTTTTGAGCGAAGATTTTGTTGAACATGTAAGAAATCGTGTTTAAACATTCTATATGGAGGTCCTGACAGGTTCACTTTGCTTTCTACCTCAAGCTTTCTGTTCTAATTTTGTAGGTAGTTAAAAATTGGAGAAGCAGGTGCGAAGAAGCACCATCAGAAACAGATTGCAAACGAATAAAGAGTTGTCTTGAAATAGGTCTTAGCTGCATCAAAACGAACAAAAGAGAAAGGCCTGATATAAGGGAAATTCTTGAAATTTTTGATATATGGGAAAGCGCTAATTTCAATGTCAGCGATGAGGAAAGGCCAACTGCGAACCAGGTATTATCTCGTACTAAACTGAAACTGCTGATTAGCACAAGATTTTGTTATATTAGAATGCACGGTCGGTATGTCTTTGCTATTCATTTGCTTGTCCAGAAATACCCCAACCATACAGTATAAAACATTGTGTTTCATAAAATAGTTAAAAAAATTGAAGCGCTGCACTGTGCAAGCACCATTACCAAGATCTAGTGCTGCTGTCAAGTATCTCGGCCACTGAAAATTCGATATTTTTTGTTTGGACTTAAGATCCTTGTCTAGCTCAGTATTTTTTTTCCCATGTTTGTTTTTTCTTTTTTTTGAGATTACACAGTACAACTCAGACACTCACAACGCACGTACACTCACACCCTTATGAACACACGTACGCAAACTCTACCCCTATGAGCATCTTCGAAGACTGAGCCGGCAAATCCTCGAGATTGACGAAGTCACCACAGGCGTCTCGCTGTCGACGGGAATGTCGCCTACCACTTAATGCACAATGCCATTAAATCCCAAAATATTTGCTCCCATGGGGAGTCGAACTCAGGATCTCAGATGCTACCGAGGCTCTTGTAACCACTAGACTAAGGTCCTTTCGCCTCATATTTGTTTTTCCAAGGCTGCATGCATGCCCATGAATCTTTATAAGTTACTGGCACATGCATGCCCAATTTTGGCACACAAGAAGTTGAATGCATTAACAGCGGAAAAAGTTCCAAGTACAGATATAGACTCGCGGACTTCGAATTATATAAGCCACAAAGTAACAAAATTAAGCAACCAAAGAACAGTAGAACACCACATTAACCCTCTAGGTGCCACTTACCGCAAGCTGTCTTGCTCAATAGCCTTGACAATCACCGTAGTCTAGCCTCCTCTTCAGCTTACATACTCCCTCCGTCTTCGAATGTAGGGCATTTTAGAGTTCAAATTTTGTACTCAAATGTTAGGCATTCTAAGGTGAAAGTGAATTAAACCATCTTAATTGTGCATCGTTTTCAGATTTTTTCCAATAAAAAGATATGCATTCAGTCATGTAGGGGGAGGTACATGTGGAGAAGGTGCATGGGAAAGAGTGCTACTTTAATTAGCACATATTTAATTAGTTACCCAAATAGAGTTCCAATACTTAATATATAATTAGGGGTAGGAGAGTCTTTTCTCCATCTCCATAATCTGTTGGAAAAAATCCTAGAATGGCCTACATTTCAAAACAGAGTAGGAGATATATAGGACCTGCTGAACTTTTGGTGTTTCACCATTTAATACACAATCGTTGCATTTACTCATTAATCAAGCTCCAAGGATTGAAGCTACGCTTCTCCAGTTTATGGAATGACATAAACCACACTTGCCTTGGAAAGACTAGTGAAGTTAATATGTTTTGGATGCACTCGTCTTTGTAATCACAAGAAGGGCATCTCTCTGGGTGAGGAACAACAGTTGTGAACAACCAAGCGAAAGCACTTGCATTATGAGCTTCCATGGTTAAAACTGAGTGCCCCCCCTGAAAAAAAATCTTGTATGTGGATTCGACTGAATATTGTCCAGACACAGAGAATACCTCTTGGCGCTCATGTAGGATGATCGGTTGGAGCACCACCCCTAAAAGACGGTGCTATAAATCCAAGTAGTCAACAACACAACAACTGAGAAGGTGCCTGCAAGTATCGTGGACACCATGTTGGTCCAGTAGGACTTCCTTTGCAATAATCCACTTATGAGCAAGGGAAGTCAGTTGCGGATCGAGCTTTGTCATAGTCTAACCGTGCAACCACCTATCAGTCCAAAACAAGCAACAACCCACTAGTAAGAACATCTTTTTAAGACTGAAACCTGGTCGCTTGCCCTTTTAACATTATTTTCTTATATATAGATAGCTAAATAACTACAATAATGATGATGTGAAGTTGTGATCTAGATTTTCAATGAACCAGAAGTTGCTGGATTTAATTTTTAGCTTTGTGCAGTAGTATAATCTAAACATCACCTTTTTTTTTTAGGTTTTCAACACGGCTCCAGCACCACCAGCAAATCTCCCAATGCCAAACCTAGTACCTGAAAACTCACCCAGCAAGGAGGATGTTGAATTAGCAATGGCTATCAATTCCTTAATTCAATCAGCTATTGCAGAGGGAGTGCCCAATGTTCAACCAAATGCATCCACTCCCAGCACCAATGGCTGGGGTATCCCTCCAAGCAATTTTCACAACGGATGGCGACCTCCGGCAGCTCCTGCACCATCAAAGTTGAGCAGCCGATCCCAAGCCCAGGTTGACACCCCCAAGCAGCAGCACATACAATGGATGGGACATGCCTGGAACAAGCTCTGGCCAAAGCTCATCTATACCCAACGTTAACAAAACCCAAACCAACCCTCCGGTAGTGATTCCGCAGGAAGCACTTCTAGCTCTTCCAACCCCAACCGCCCCACCATTCGCAGAGGAAACCTTCTACATCGGCCCTGTTCAGTATCCATCAGTCGATGCCGCTCCTGTAGATTTAGCCATGCCTGCTACCACCGAAGGTAACACAACGGCAGCATCTGCTAGACCAGGAGAAAATGAGGCTAATGCGAGCGGCAGTGGCAACACTCCCTCCGGCACCTGTGTTATCTGTCTGGATGCCCCTGTGGAAGGCGCCTGCATTCCGTGCGGCCACATGGCTGGTTGCATGTCCTGCTTGAAGGATATCGCGTCCAAGAAGTGGGGGTGCCCTATCTGCCGCGCCACGATCAATCAGGTTGTTCGCCTCTATGCTGTTTGAGGAGTTGAAACGGTGAGCCTGGAAAGTCAGCAATGGATGGTTCTCGCGACATGTTTTGATGGGAGAATCTTTATATAAAAAAAATTATGCAGCTGTGATTGTGCAGTACGTACTGCAGTGTAAATTATGACTTATGTGTAATGTGATCTACTCGGAGCCACAAAAGTAACAAAATGAAGCAACTAAAGAGCACCACATTAACCCTCTAGGTGCCGCTCACCGCAAGCTGTCCTGCCCATAGTCTAGCCTCCTCTTCAGCTTGACATAGGACCTGCTGTACTTTTGGTGTTTCACCATTTAATAATACACAATCGTTGCAATTACTCTAGATTAATCAAAGCTTCAAGGATTCTAAGGAGTTGAAGCTACGCTTCTCCAGTTTAGGGAATGACATAAACCACACCTGCCTTGGAAAGACTAGTGAAGTTAATATGTGTTGGATGCACTCGTCTTTATAATCACAAGAAGAGCATCTCTCTGGGTGAGGAATAACAGTTGTGAACAACCAAGAAAGCATTTGCATTATGAGCTTCCATGGTTAAAACTGAGTGCCCCCCTGAGAAGAAATCTTGTATGTGGATTGGACCGAATATTGTCCAGACCTAGAGAATACCTCTTGGTGCTCGCCGTGGAATTCTGGCAGTACGTTGTCTCGTCTTTTCGTGAAAACGTCCCCCTCAAGCTCAATCGATTGGGGGCTTGAGGGCATGTTTCATGGTTCATGCCGTGGAATTCTGGCAGTACGTGGTCTCATCTTTTCGTGAAAACGTCCCCCTGAATCTCAACCATGTCTATTCAGTGCCTTATCGATTCAAAATGCACTAGCCTTGGTTATACGGAATATCTATATCTATATCTATTATTAAAGCGAGTAAAATTTCCATCTAAATTTTTGGTTAGGTCTGTCTTGTGTCATTAATGACAGGTGGGCCTTAAGGCGAATACATATACAAGTCGGACCAGGCTCCCTCCGTCCACGACTCAATTCTGTAGATCCCTACAAATTAACGCGACAAGCAACTATACGTAGGGCATAAATTGGCTAGTAATGGCCAAATAAAGATAATGATGTTTGTTATGCAAGCAGATAATGATGTGCAAAGATAACCAGCAAATGAGGCAGGCAAAGATAACCAGCAACATGAAGTGCTTGACTGACATTATATCGGAGACCAGGGCAAAAGTCCACAAGTATGATTAATAAGCTTAGTGGGCTCCATCTAAAACATGTCACATGACTGCATATCGACCAGGAGGGCCAGGAGCATATCGACCAGGAGGGCCAGGATAGCATAGTTTCAGAACCTGGCATACTCTACAACTACGGCTGGAGAACAAAACAATAGTCTTGCATAGCCAGTGATCAGACATAAACACCACTTGCAAGGAGCACGAACAGAGACCCAAAGCCCTGCAGAACAATTAAAGCCAACTTAGACATGACTGACTCGATCGCACTAAGGATCTGCAAGACAACCAAATATCTGTAAAGCACTTACCAGAAATACAGAAGCAACAGCTGCTGTTGCGATCTCCTTTGCCAGGCTACGGCTCCGCCTGGATGAAGTTGCTTCATAACTGAAATATACCAAACATTACCAAACAACTCTTACTGTTTATTTTGAAATCTGAAACATGCCTGGCTCAGCATTCACACAGTATCCATAGTTCATGTCCTTGCTTATTTTGAAAAATTAGTTGTCTTAGCAGTAACAAGATTTCATTTATTCCCTCCGATAATATAGGTCTGTTTGGAATTGAGCATAAGAATTAAGGTGATCGGTAGAATGAATATATTATCCATCATCAAAAGAGTTAAGATGGGTAGCAAGTTTATTGTATTAATCAATGTGCATTTTAAGTAAGGGTAGACATGGAAAATGAGGAAAAAAGGTGAATTGGAGTTATCATGGAGTTATATTTGGTGCGTTTAGGAGAAGGTCAGATGGACTTCTATTTGGGATAAGATGGGGAGTATTTGCCTATTTGGCAAGCAACTAGCTGACAAAACAGATGTCCAGTTTAGTCCTGGGATAACATTCAGCAATTCCAATAGCCTGCTACTTGGCTACCGCAATCTGGCACTCCAAATACTTGAGTTGGAGGCAGGAACCTACTGGCAAGTGGTAGTCATGTTTTGTTATATTGTGCAGTAGACAAACCTAAATAAACTACATTGATGGGACATAAAGTATGATAAAATTGAAGTGTTCAACAAGAAAAGTACAAATGTGCTAATTGAGATTTAAGGCGATATTGGATATCAAAGTAGACATTATTTTTTTTTTAGAATTAGTTAGGGCCACTTATGCTGGACATGAATATTCAGATAGCCATGGTTTCACTTTCACACACACAAAAAATGATAGTCAGTAGCACCCACATCCCACAGCGGGTAAGTAGCACTAGTTGGTCAGAGTTAACGTCTAAGGTCAATAAAAGGCCCATGAAACCATAATAACCAGGCAAGTTACCCCCAGCTTGTCAATTCATGCATGCATAAGCAACCATGGTATGGTACTTTCCTAGAGTAAATCATGCCAAGTTTCCTACATTGTGCTTCCATTCCAGCAAGGCAGCAACCAAACTGTGACTTCACACATTTTACAAACCCAGGATCCAAAATTCAACAAAACAAAAGGATAATCCCTCCTCCGTGAATGGTGACGCTTGGGTCCGTGACATAACTGGAGCTTTAACCGTCCAGGTAATTCTGGATTACTTCCTCATCTGGGATCGGACTAGAGATCTACAGCTTGATGAAAACTTGATGGATAGAATATGTTGGAAATGGACATCGGACAGAGTGTTCTCTACTGCTTCTGCGTATCGGTCCTTCTTCATTGGTCAACACCCGGTTGAGGGAGCTAAGCTCCTCCGCAAGACTCGTGCGCCAGGAAAATGCAAATTTTTCATCTGGTTGGTGATCCATGACCGCTGTTGGACAGCAGCTCGAAGGAAAAAGCATGGGTTACAGGATGACGATTCTTGTGCGTTGTGTGCACAAATGCCGGAGACGGTGGATCACCTGTTAATTGCATGCCCGTTTACGAGAGAAGTCTGGTTTCGCTTGCTGCGTAGATTTGATTGGGTGTCCTTGGCGCCGAATGCCCAGTCCACTTTCTTCGTTTCCTGGTGGTCCACAGCGAGGAAACAATTGTCTAAGGACAACCGTCGTTGTTTGGACACCCTAGTAATTCTCACTTCTTGGCTGCTTTGGAAAGAGAGAAATGACAGGACTTTCGATCGACAAGTACGTACAGTCCATGATGTACTTGCACGCGTGTACGATGAGATTGTTGATTGGTTTCAAGCAGGGTTTAGGTGCCTTGAGTCGGTGGTCTGTAAATTAGGTAGGCTTTCGGGTCGCGCAATAGGGATCGTGTAATCGTTTTCTGTCGGTCATTCTGGAGTCGGTTATGGTTCTGTAACCGACTCTTTTGTAACACTTCTCTTCTCTTCTTAATGAAAAACGTGCCCAGGCACGGTCGCGAAAAAAAAAGGATAATCCATCCTCCACCTGAGTGAAATGTTAATAGACTCCAAAATGAACTAAAGAACTAGCAAGGTCACAATCGCAAGTCCATCATTTTCGTGGCTTGATGCTGCAACCCCCAGAAAAGAATTTTTCGTAATCAATGAACCCCACAGGGCCAATTCATGAGATCAATGTAAGCACCAACACCTGTGTTACTGTCATGACATCCAACATCAAATCCTACAGGGCTTAAAACTACTGCACAGCTAGGAAGGACTCAAACCATCAAAATTCTCTGGATGCTGCTACCACAGTGAGTCAGTGACACTACAGACACATGATTACAAGTTCCTCAATCAATCCTAAATCTACTGGCTCGACTAACGACATCAAGTTCAGCACAACTCCTGTGTAACTGGCAACCAACATCCTAAAAACCCCGATGGCACTGACCAGCAACACATCGCTCGGGATGATAGATCAAACCAGCTAACATATGGTAGAAACAGATGAGATCTCCAATCCGAACGGGCAGACAGGTCAGCTCAAGACCCGATAAAAAAAAACAGTATGCTAAAACATCAGAATCAGATCCGGACAGATCAGGGCCTGAGGCAACCGATGCGCCAGATCGCAAGGTACACGGGGGCAGTACAGTTGCAGATGGCGTGGGAGGCGACTCACATGAAGAAGGAGGCGGTGAGCATGAGTCCGACGGAGACCATGACGACGGCCAGCGTCGGGTACCACTCCACCGGCACGGGGCTCGAGATCGCCTTCGCCGCCTGCGACACCCGATCACACAAAATCCCCCCGCGTCAGCGCATCGGGATCGCAAGCAGAACCCCAGATCCAGGCGAGTGTAGGCAGCGGAGGACTCACCATTCCGTCGGATCTGCCGCCCGCCGCTGTGGTCGCCGCCGCTGCTCTGCCTACCACGTCGTCTCTTCGGTGGCGCCGCGATTGAGCTCACGACTTCTGGCGAGGGGAGAGGCAGATGAGGTGAGGGATCCTCAAGGGTTATCGTGGGCCGTCAGATTGGGATCCGATGGCGAGGGTTTTCGTGGGCCGTCAGTTTGGGATCCGGAGGAAATTGAACGGGCCGTCCGATGAAATGGGGCAGTAACGGCCTGTTCCCTTCGTGGACCAGCCCAACGAGCCCCTGATGCAATAGAACCGGAAAAATCAGGATACAAGATACATTTTGATCCAAGTGGCCTGAATCCAAGGTAGTAAAATTTTAGGGGAGCGGTTATACGCTAACCGTGTGTTTGGTTGGTGGAAGAAATCCAACCCGGATGGGTCGAACCAATTTTTTAGGATGTTTGGATGGGGAGGAGCAAGGGTTGGAGCGAACCCAAATGGGAATATTCGGTCAATACGCGGGTCGGCTCCGTCCGTTGAAATCGGGCGGACGGAGCCAACCCCGATTTCCTCTGTGGCTGAGTGCTCTTCCCGTGAAGTCTCCGTCGTCCGCTCGACCCGGCCCCGTCGCAGCCGATTCGGCTCCTCCGTCCCTGTCGCGGCCGCGCGCGCCCGTCCTCTCCATCCCTGTCGCGGCCGATCCGCCTCCTCATCTTCTCGGCAACTCGCGGGACGGCGGCGTCGGCCCACGGTGGCGCGAGCATGCGAGCACGCGACTGGCGAGCGCCCACATTCGGCGGCGGTCGAGCGCGTGGGGCGGCCGGAGGCGGGGCGGCGGGCGAGCGCGTGGCGATTCGGCGGCGGGCGGGCAGGCGGGGCGGCGGGGCACGATGGGCCTCCACGCCTCGACCTGCTCCGGCGTCCAGATGCCGGGGGTCTCCGGGTACCCCTGCGCGGTGGCGGACACGCCCGTGGCCTCCGTGATGAGGAGGCCGCCCCTGGTGGCGCGCTGCGAGTAGTACACGGCGGCGTGCGGCTGCGGCACGTTGCCGTAGGAGCGGCACCGCGTGAGCGGCGCGAGCACCACCCGGTGGGCGAGCTCGAGCTGCCCCGCCTTGAACGGCGTCAGCAGCGGCATCGCCTCCTGATGCGCCATCTCCTGTGAGCTTCTCCTGGCCGGTCGGAGGTCGGCGGCCTGCTGATGCGAGTGGTGGGTTGGGAGGAATGGAGCAAGCTTTGCTCTCGGATCAAGTCTGCTTCGTGGTCGCTTCGCTTTGCTCGTTTGCTGTGCTTGTGTTTGGTGTCTCAAATCGGGCCGGGGCGCGTGGGGCGGCCTCCGGCGGCGCGCGCCCCTCCTCTCCGGCGAGCAGGGGCCTCTCTCCCCGTTCCGAGCGCCGAGGTGAGGAGGCCATGGAGGAGAAGCGCCCCTGCTTCTGTCTCTGTGGGAAGAGGAAGGAGTCCATGAGAATGACATGTGGGACCCAAGATTACTGTGCTAACGGGTTAAAAATGGCATCCATCCCCTGTTTTTTGTTTCTTCAACCAAACAAGAAATGGGTTGGTTCTATACTCAAAACTAGAGATGAAACCAAACAAAAAACGGGTTGGCTCTATCCCCAAAATGAGAGATGGAACCAACCCATCCTACTAGTCCCGCAACCAAACACACGGCAAGACGATGGTTCCCATATCCATCACCCCAAGAAATATTTTTCACATTTAGTTAATGGGCTACCATCCCAATAATCTCCGATGCAGATTTGATCCGCTCTAATCATTCAAGATAGAGAACAACCAGTGCATACATGCAAAAAAGACAAAACTGGTGATGTCATCCCAAATGCAAGAAAATTTAGAACTTAAAAAAATTATAAATCTTGAACCGTGTATCCAAATTAAATTTAAATTGTATCATTAACTTTCTTATGACAAGATCTTTAAAATAAGATCACACTTGCCTATATTTACATGATATTTTTTAAAAAATATTTTTGTAATACTCAATAATTAATTTCGGCTACTACAAATAAATATTTTAACAACACGAATAAATATTTATTTTCCACCAACAAAGAGTTAAACATAGCGAACAAATAATAATATACAATGAATAAAATATTACACATTGCGAACATTTGATTGTATAGAATAAATAATAAAAAGGAAATATCACGAACAAATGAGTCAACACGATGGAATAATTTAATTGACAAAGCGAACAGATAATTTGGTGTTACGAACAAATTATTTACACGTAGATAAATAATTTTACATGAAGACAAATGCATCTACATCATAAAAAGTTATTTTTCTAAGTATATATACACGCTAAAAAAGTTAGCATATAAAGAAAATAAATTATTTCATACCCCAATCTATAAGTCTACAATACAAATAAATTAATATACGGTTAGCATGACTCAATCGTAAATGTGAACAAATATTTATACAATAACAATAGGTAAGTATACATCTATTAACATTTGAAACAAACTTGGTTGATCTTAATTATAAAGGATAAAAAATTAAATATAGATTAGGCTCATAATAGAAAAGAAAGAACGATTAATAAATAGATACAAAGGACTAGACAAAAGTGCAAGGAAAGAAATAGGAAAAAGGAGAAAAGAATGAGAGGAACAAGTTTATAGAAAAAATAGATAAACATATGAAGCAAAAATAAGTAAAAACAATGTACAAATGCATTTTGAAGCATCAGAGATTATCCAAATAAAATAGATAAGAAAAAATAAAATAGTGTACATCTGGCTATTTAGTGGATATATTTGCATTCAATGTCAGTGTGCATGTCTAAAATAGTGAAACACACGATAGAAAAAAAAATAAGAAAAAGATGGCAGGATCATTTATTGCTCCACTAGGTGTCAGGTGAAAGCACGAAACATGCTGCCTTATCTACTACATGCGCTCTTGGTATAAACTGTCACCTACCTAGAAAGTTAAATTGCTATTAGGTCAAATAAGTCCGCAGAGAGCCCATTACCAGCTTCAGGCGAAGGTTTTAATTTTTGTAGCCCGAGCGACATATAGTCGCAGCCTAATTTTAGGGCCATAGATCTAGTATACGTATGCTATGCAAACTACCTTCGTATGCAAACTATAGAAACTCCAATCTCAACCACCGGATCAAGATCCAAGGGGCAGAAGAAGGGGGGTAATTTTACAATTAACCGCCCACCTTGATTAGATGATCACACTTTTGCAAATCCTCCCTTCCACTTCCCAGGCGCGCCCTCCCCTCCGGGATCTTGATCCGGTGATACAAATTGGAGTTTTCATAGTTTGCATACGAAGGTGGTTTGCATAGCATATGTTGCCATAGATCTATGATATTTCTTTTTTTTTGCTTTTTTCTGAACAATACCTCCTTCTTTTCCGATTCACAGTGCTCGTGTCCACGCACATATACTAAATTATTAATCCCATGAGGACGTGCGCAAATCCCACCAATCTTAAGACAGGCAAAATCGTTTTGGACACAGCACCCAGAATCAGAAAAATATTACTAATCCCATGAGGACGTGCGCAAATCCCACCAATCTTAAGACAGGCAAAATCGTTTTGGACACAGCACCCAGAATCAGAAAAATACAAGCACGCGTGCCGAGTCTGGACTTGAACGTTCCACTATGAAAACCTAACCAGCTGAGCCGAGGTATAATAAATGGGTACAGCTAACATACGGCCGGTCTTAATATAGGCTGGCCATACGGCCACCCCGTTTTTGATAAAAGCAAAATATATAAGGCTAATCTTTCCGATTTTGGCAAAAAAGTAGGTAGACCAGAGAAAATGCTAGCACCAATCAAAACTAAAATTTTCACCGAGAAGCAGCCCACACTACTGCCCCTCCTAATTTGCTTGCTTCTAGATGTTTCAACAAGTGCAATAAAAAAAACTTTTAGGATCTCTTAAGCAAAGCTTTGAAAATCAGTAAGCAAATTAGAACATATACAAATACATTTTTACCCATCTAAATTTTAAACAATAACAAAGTTCCAACCACAAGCATACATCTTATTGCCTGATTGCCTCCACTATTGTACTGACCAAACAAAAAATTGGAGCTACTACAACTACTACTGCAACTAAACTACTGCCGATGACAATCTGATGAACTTCCAGGCCACTAAACACCAAGCTCTGAGAAAAAAAAAGTTGTCTTTATGATCAAAATTGAAAACTCTATAAGGGACGTACCAAAAGATATAATGGTAGGAACCTTACAGCTGACAAGCATATTATAGTGCCAATTCGCCGAGGAAACTTACAGGCAGAAAAAAGGCACATCAAGTTTCAGGTCCTAAACACTGTTTTGTGTCGCTGAAATGAGGAAAGGAAACATAGATTAGTGAAAGAATAACAAATGCAGTTAGTATTAGGAGTAAATATCAGCAAGGTTGAATACCTCTGGTAATAAAACAGTGCTAGTCTCTATATGACCTACTCATGATCATATTATTTCTTAATTCAAAAATCATATTATTGCCTAAAATAAATGCATAATATGCCCAATCTAGAACAATGTTATTATCTAATGAAGTACACATTTAGGCCAAAAAATGCAATAAATGTACTTGCTCTCACTACATATGTAATTATTTACTTGACCTTGTTCATACTGCACATCATATCTGCTTCATGCTTTGTACTTGATCTATCCTGCTGGATAATTTTGGAACCTGCAATGTAAGAACAGAGAAGAGGAATTAGAGAAGAAAGAATGATGTAAAAATTGCCCAATGATTTGCATTGTTTTGCCTTGACCTTGCCACAATATTGCTTGATTATAGTACATTTATTTGTCTATTCTCATAGCTATTATTATTTTCTAACTGCCTAATGATGTTCAGTAAATAATCAGATGCACCTGTAGGCACATCATGTTGGTGGCATCTCAAACTATAGACGCTGATACCCAAAATAATCTAACTGTCGTTGCTGTGGTACAACTACATCACCAAACATAAACAACCACCAAGATCAAAAGTTGATCGGTATGAAAAAAGAGAAAATATGCTATAGTTAAGGGGATGAATGCATAAGCAAACACCAATAAGTGCAGGATTTGCAAGTCAACCAAGTCACCCTGCTCCAAAAATATATTGAGAAATGAGCAAGACACTTTTGATTCAGAAAAGGCTTATGTTTGTTCATCCATTGAAACCTATATCTATTTGGCCTATGATTGTAATGATATAAAAGACTTGGTTCCAGACAAAAAGAGAGTCTATCACATGAGACTTATAAAAGTGCTTGAAGTGAACATTTAAAATGCTATCTGAATAGTATTTAAATGCCTACAACAATTCGTTAAAATGCTTCTGATAATGCTAGTAGAAAGGTTTGTGGGTTACAGACATCCTATTTGTAGTTTTGTACTTGCTTAGTCAAGCCACCAAGCTCGTGTACAATAATTGCAAAAAGTAGGTTCATCCTAGGATAGTTTTGTGAACAGCAGGAGCTAGAAGAGTAAAAAGCATAGCACAAGAAATGCTAAAAATTAAAACACAATAATGCTAAACTGAACTGAATAATTTGGTAGGCATAGCTGAGGGGACCTACCGGTCGTAGCCATTCTGCGCGAGGTAGAGGAACTGCGCGAAGTTTGCTAGGATGAGCGAGTAGTTCGGCTCGAGCGCTGACCTACTCGTCCGCATCTTGCAATGCTAAACGTCCAGAACGGCCACCTACTCCTTCAAATTCTGGAGTCGCATGTCAATCTGTCAACAAAAAACAAAAAACACCACACCATCAGAGCACACAACAACATCCCCAGGAACCAACCACCCCACTCGATTCAGTCAAGCAGGCAGGCATGTGGAACGTAGATGCAGCTAGCATTCAGCACCACCGACAGAAGGGGGGTGCGACGCAACGGACCTGCCTGCGTAGGCCGACGAGCTCCTTGCACGAGTGCTTGAACAGGCCGAGCAACTCGTCGGCGGCGGGCAGGGGTGGCGCGGCCGCGGAGTCATCCTCCCCGCGATACTCCGGGAGCAGCTCATCCACTAGGTCCCCGAACAGCACGTCGAAGGAGAAGCACCCCCCCCCCACACACACACACAACACGGGTGAGAGTTTGTCACGGCGGAGACGGCCAGATCGAAGCGAAATTGGTGGGAGGAGGATGAGGAGCAGTAGGGGGCATATATACCTTGAAGTCCTCGAGGTCGAACCGTTGAAGGTGAGGGGGAGCGCGGTGGAGGGGTCGGCGGCCGTCAGCATGGCAGGCGCGAGATTTAGCGAGCGTTGGACGGAGGTCGAGCTGTAGCGACGGCAGTGGGGATGCGGCGGCGGGCGCGAGGGCGCGTATACTAGGGACTAGTAGTGGAGTAGATTGAGCTTGCAGCGCTCGCGGTGCGCGACGAGGGCAACGACCGCCTCCTCCGCCATGGCCTCCTCCTTATCGTCATTCAGCAGCGCCCCGCTCGCAGCGATGGAGGCGGCCGGGGGTACGGGGCGGCGCCATTGGCGGAGGGGCGGAGGCAGTACGCGGAGTCGTGGATGTTGTCAGCGCCATTCGTATATCGTTTGACGCGCACGAACACTGAGGTACGCCTGGCTTTACCCTCGGCAAAGCCAAGCCTCCCTCGGGGGCTACTATGGGGAGAACCCCCGAACGTCCCCAAAAAATTGCCAACGTTTTTTTGTTGAAAAATTTTCATATCTATGTTTCTCGCATACTTGGGAAAAACGGACGCGAGGCATAAACAACTACGGTATGAGGTCGGCCGAGTCGTGGGGCAGCCTATGCCTCCGGGATACGGCACCCCCCTCACCACCTCACGCCTAAGTCGCTTATGAACGCGAAATTCCTCGCAGAAGTTTACCAAAGTCGCATGCAAGAACACGGAAATAGAGTAGAGAAAACGAGGGCTCGAACGCACAAGGCCTCGATGGGCAACACTGTCAATTCATAAGTACGAATTACTTAATCCAGAAGTACTATTACGATAAAGTACTAACTCATTACATGGACTCCGAGGCCCAGACTACCTATAGGTTATCATCCCCCTTTGCGGGTCTTCAGCGGCATCGAATTCGGTTATGGGGGGATGTCGGCTTCCAGCTTCGCGGCCAGGTCGGTGGCGAACTCCTCGGCGGCAGTGTCGGCGTCATCCATGATAGTCGATGCAGCATCCGCATCGGCGTCGGTTGGGATGACGTACCCCGACGACACCCTCTGGAGGTCCATGATATAGTGCGTCGAGGCCACGGCGAGGGCTCGCAGGACACCGAGGCGGAAGGTGCTCTTGGCGTGCTCGGCGATCCGGCCACCTAGCGCTCGCAGGCGGCTGATCATCGAGCTACCAGACACGGCGCCCTCCCCCTCGAGCTCCTGGCACACGCTCACAGCGGTCCGCTTCAGGTCAGTGTACTCCGCCTGCGCCACCATGAGCGCGGTGTTGACCGCCTCCTTCGCCGCAGTCTCGTCTGCCACTCTCTGCCTCAGCTCTGATCAAAGGAACCAAGATAAGCTGCGAAAAATTAGAATCCAACGACAGCGAAATTTCGAGCACACACCCGCGATATTCTTCTGCGCCTCCTCCTGCTGGATTCGGGCAGCTTCCTCGAGCGAGGACAAGGGGTTCTCCTTCTCCTTGAGGGCGGCCTCCGCATTCCGGATGGCCACCTCCTTTTCCTCGAGGGCTTTGCCCATCTCCTCGAGGGTCCCGGTGAGCGTGGCGACGGTCGCTTTCTCGCGCTGGAGCTCGGCCTCCTTGCCATGGAGCTCGGCCTCCTTGCGCTGGAGCTCGGCTTCCTTCTGCTTGAGCGCCGTCCTAGTGCGCTGCAGCTTGGCGGTTTGCGCCTCGGCTTCCTGAGCCTTCTGCTCCGCTGCGGCCCTCTGGACGTCACGCCATCCGTCAGCCGCCGCCCACGCCACTTCGTCTACCCGAGGTAGTCGCCTGAAAAGGCGCGCCCGCACTGCACCGCACGTACCGGGCCATGTCGCCCACGACCAGTGGAAGACCCGCGCACACGACCAGCGACTCCGCGCCGCTTGCGAACCGTGACGGAATATTCCTTTCGGGGGCTCTTCACCCTCGAGGGAACCTTATTCCGAGGCCTTACTGATCAGGGGTTCGAAGCCTGGCCCGTCGAGGGTTCGACAGGCACCCCAGATCGCCAGAGTCAGGGACTGCATGGATGTGCCGTACAAGCTACCCTCGAACGCGGAGTTCGAGACGTCCTACGCAGTGTTCAAGGCCAGTCGAGGGTGCCTAGCAGGGGATCCCATCGAGGGAGAGCATCGAGCCCTCGGACCCTATCGAATGGGTCCGAGCCCCGCCTAGCGAACCTTTGCGAGCGCTTTATGTGACGTGTCCACAAACCACGAGCCAACCCTTATCGAACGGGGCATGGACGTCCACTTGAACTACCCGATAACAACTCACTGAAGCAGCCATAGCTCGCGGCCCGGGCATGGGTAGCATGGTGCGCTTCACCCCTCCTCCCTGCGGAAGGGCGACGAGGGCCGTAATAAAAGTCAAGGGTTCCCCGAACGCCTTTACGCAGGCCGGGGCTCGGGGGCTCCTCGCACACCGCGGCTCAGGCCGCACCCTCGAATGGATCGACGACCGTCGATTATGAAGTTCCACGTGTTTAACCAAAACCCCCACTCTTGACGCGCGCCTGCCAGATGGTTCAGCCGGACACTGGGTCGCTGAGCCAGCACGAAAAACGCCGAGGCCGACTGAAAGGAGTGCCGATGCCGGCTGAAAAAGATGCTGGACGGCCACCTTAGTGAAGCAACCAAGCAGGACGGCGTTTATAGCCCTTGGACGAGTGCAAACACTTCTCCAATGTCTCGGGGGCTACACCCGCGGGTGCGCTGATGCGCTCCCACGGAGGAAACTTCACACATTCGAGGACCAAAATTCCCTGTAGGGGTGTTGCCCACCCATACACTTTCGGTCGTCCTCTCCGCGAAGGAGAAGGAGACTTCATTGATATTTGCGAACAAAGATTACAAAGGGTTACCGGCTTAAAGCCGTCGAAAAGTACAAGCGCATTGCCACCTGCGTGGCAATTTTCCCTGTCTTGGGGAGGAGTGAGCGCCGATGTAGAGCACCGAGTCCTTGGCCGGCGCGACGGCCAGGCTGCTCGGGATTGCGAGGAGCAGCCCCCAGACCGCACGGGTCCAGCGGGATGCCCTCCTCGCAAGCTTTCTTCTCGCATCTCCTCCACCGAAGACCTTGCGGGGGGTCAAGCTGGTGGACAGCACCCTCCACACCATCTCCCCGAGAGCGACATTGTCGCCAGGAGGGACGATGCGAAGAACGGCCACCAAACCTGGCACCAACGCCATGGTCAGGCGTCTCAACCCACTTTCAGGCTAAGGGACATCGCAGAAGTAGGACCCCACGGGCCCAATGCTCTTATGCTAATCCCACTGAAGCTAAAGGATGGTGCGCACGCCCTCTCCAGCTTTTCCCCGCCGCTCACAAGCATTCTTCTAGCATCAAAGCCTAAAAAAGCCAGGCCACCCCATCTGGGGGCTGGTCGTGACAGCCAAAGGAAAACATTACGAGACTTAGGCGATGCTAGAAGTAAGAGCAGGGAAGTTGGAGCGGAAAGGGAGTCCCACGATCCCTATTTATAGCTGCGTCGGGTGCCAAGCTTCAAGCCTGTCGAAGGGCGAAGGCTTCGACCGCCCGTGACGGCGTGGCTCCCCACGGGCAAAAGATACCCTCGGTTACCGTGCTAAGACATGACGGAACAAAGCAAAGCTGAGCCCTTAGACGCTGAGCGGCGCAGCATCGGCGCTGGCCGACTGCCCTCAAACGGCGCGTCGCAAGGCGACCAGGGAAAGCGGGGACGAGACCTTGAGCGCGAGACAATGCGGCAAAAGCACCGGCTGCAGAGCAGCAGGCGCCATCGTGACCCTGGCCCGCTCAGCACGCTGACGCGTCTCGTCCCCGGAACAAAACAAAAAGGGGCGCGCGCCTCGGAGTACTCTCTCCGCAGGCGCACTGCCCCGACCGACGAGTTGTCACATCTGCCGGGCCGGCACCCGGGTGCGCCAGGCGGGAGCGCAGCACCGATCGATCACGTCAAGGGGTAAAATCGCCGAAATACCCTTTGGCCGAATCCCCTGACTCGACCAAAGCCTCGGGGGCTATTGTCGGGGACCACGATTAGGGGCACCCTGATCGGGGTACTAAAATCACCCTAAAAACACAAACACATATTAGGCAACTGAGCCCACGAAGGCCTACGGCCTCCTTCCAATCTGGAAGAAAGGAAATGACTCAAAGAAGCCCAGCACGCGGCCCATCTGCACCCCCTCGGACCCGCGGGGTGATCTCCGTCTCGCTCGAGGGCTCCCATCGCGACCCTCGACCGCGCCCCGCATCTCCGCCTCGCTCGAGGGTAGCGAGCCTACCCTCGGGGAGGCGAATTGTCTCCGCCTCACTCGAGGGTAGCGAACCTACCCTCGAGCGGGGCGAATCGTCTCCGTCTCGCTCGAGGCCACCCATCAACGAAAAGGACAAACGGCCCTTCCGCTCACCCGCCTGTCGTACGGAGGCATTAAATGCCAACCACTCCTCCACAGCGCCCAGGTCAGACGGCGTCAGGCCGCCATTCCCCACAGTGGCTGTGACCGGAGTCCCGTCCGCCAACTCCGGTCACTGCTCCGCCATCCCGGACGCTGTGGCAATACTGTGGGAACCTGCGACGCGGTACGAGACGTGCTCGGCACAGTTCCCATTACTATTTTGCCAACTCCTGCTGTCCGGACTCCACCTCACCACGCCAACGGCCCCGGACCCGTCCCCTACTCGGGAAGGGATCCGGCGTCACCACGTGTCCCCCAAGGAGGGATGCTCAGCACTAGCAGCGGGAGGCCCGGACCTCCCGCCTCGAGGGGTCCGGGACCTCCACGTGACTCCCAGGCCCCCTTAGCGCACGCACTAGCACTCCACCCAGGGGGGCCGGGACCGCCACGTGCCCCACTACCGCTGGCACACATATATATGCAAGACCCTGGCCTGCAGGGCCCACGGAACGCCGCCACGCCACACCTAGAAGACGGTACACCCTACAGCGACGACCACGCCGCTTGCTGGGGCTGTCAGGACGCCGACGCAATCTCCGCAAGGCCGAGGACGATGCCCAGGACGACTGCCACGCCCGACGCCATGCCCCACAGTGTACTTCCCATAATGCTCGACCACTGCACCCCCGCGATTCGGGGATAAGACGACGATTTCCACGATCCACTGCGCATGTACACCGTCCCTCCTTGTGCCTATTAAAGAAGAAGGCGGGCTTCCTTTAAGGGGGTCGCGGTCAGACCCATTCGATAGAACGCAACACTCAGCACCACTGAGCCTCCGATATTGGCACACGCCTCAATCAACTCCTCCTCTAGCAGAGACCTGGGAGCTTCCCTCCCTCCCTCGCCTCGCTTGTACCCCTACTATAGGCACGCCCGGTGCAAGATAATATAGTGCCCTCGCACACCCCCTTGTTGGACGTACGGCCCCGCGGCCGGAACCAAGATAAATCCGTGCATTACTATGTTATCTCTTGCATTAATATTTGAGATGAAGGAATACGCAGTAGTATTACTGGTTAGGTGCGGACCACCGGGTGAGGACACGGGCAGATGTCCTTCTCGAGCTTGGGGCAGGGAGAGAAGGACAGGACAGATGTCCTTCTCGAGCTTGGGGCAGGGAGAGACAGAGGCGGACGGATGAGTGGATGAGAACGAGAGGGCGAGGGGATAAGGTTTGTACAGAAATGCGGGGCCTACACGCGCGGATGGGAATGAGGCGCTCGACCAGAGGCCGGACAAGCAACCCTGCTGTTCTCCTGCTCCCACCGAAACCGAAGCGCATGCAAGTGCTTGTGCAGCTCGTGCGCGCAGCTCGCCCGGTCGCCCCGCCCGTGATCGGGCTCGGGCTCGGAACCCGATGGTGGAGGCCTCTGGCTGGAGGCCGGCGCTTTCTTGTTTGTTTTTTTTCTTGCCGCCTCGTGCGTGCCGCGCCGACACCGCCGCGCGGCGTTCCCGAACGGCCACGCCCTGCCTCGTGCTTTTGTTTGCTTCCGCGGCTTCAGATGGGCAAGAATTACGTGACTTGGACAATGTTTTGCATTTACACGTCCCAGATACTACTCAGCATTGATTCAACTAACACACCAGGTCACCAGCTGACAGAAAAGAAAACTAAGTACAGTGAAGGAGTTGCCACGAGAAGGTTCTCCAAATAAAAAAAATACTGCTGCGAAAATCGCTGTTTTGGACTGACAGCGTACTAGAGGGAGGGATTACCCAACAGAAAGACAGCGAAGTGTTCAACTGTACTACTGCATAAAAACAAAACAAGCTGATTAGAGATCCCAATAATAGAATAGTTTCGCAGTACAGAAACGAGATCTTCTCCCGTCCAGTCCTGCTGCTTCAGACCAACCACACACCACGGTATGTACTGGGCGGAGAAGAGTTGCTCATTTTTATTTGTTCTTTTTTACCAAAACAGTTCACCGGCCCGAGAAGTGAGAGGTTTGTCTGCGTGGGGGGCTCGGTTGGCACGTGCCCGTGTCCATGCACTTCGACTCGACAAGCTGTTGCTGCGCACGGAGTGGCCGGTCTCCTTTTCAGGCCGTGTTTGGTTTGCGCAGAAAAAAATTTTATGAACACATGGGCTCCACTAGCACGTGTCATCCACGTGTCATCCACATCAGCAAAACCACCTTTCAAAACAGCCAGATAGCCAAATATAAACGGTTTTGATAGTTTGATGGTCAAGAATGCCCGATTTTGAAGTTTGATGGCCAAAATCGAACTCGGGTGATGGTTGGATGGTTAAAAATGGACTTTTTCCTAAGAAGAAGAAGAAGCATTCGTACATAACGCGCCCAAGAGTACACCACCACCCGAACAAACGCACACCACACAACACTGCACTACCACAACCTGAGAGATGAGCTAAAAGCCAGCCGTCGGAAATCGTGCCTCGTCGCCAACGTTGTGCCACGTCAAAAGCCGCAGCCCGCTGCAAGTTCGAATGGCTACCTTAACTCTTCCACCATGAGACTGTCCCCTTCAAACCTCACGCACACGTTCGTCGACCCCCTGCTTCAGTGTAGCTTCAACAGAACACTCCCATCAACAACAATGAAAACCACTGATCTTGGCCACTCTGCGTGGGGACCTCGTCTCACCCACCGCCTCACACTTCTCTGTCAAAGACTCATATATCTGAAACTACTATGAGAGCAACATCTACGCCCAACCGTCGCCAAGAACACCACTGCACCTTGCGCGCCAGCTCAAGACCTCCTGTACCCATGGATCCTCTGCATCTCCCCACTAACACGGATTGTGCGCACATCCTCTACCGCTGCACACAGGCAACTCCACCAACCACCCACCACCTCCACTGCCACGAGCCAAGACAAGCCTCCAGACGCAACGCCTCCAAGAAGGTCACGACGCCAAGACGCCGTCGCCACACTTCCAAAGATGAAAAAGGTTTTCACCCTAAAGAACCCCGTGCGATTGGTACATGGTGCCTCACAATGGTGCCCCGAGTAGGGAGAGCGACGCCGCAGGGGCGATACCACCATTGCCACCAACACCAGCGTCAGTGAAGGATTTCACTCGGCTCAGCACCATGCCTGTCGCACGCACTCGGCCAAGCCAGTAGCCTGCTCCCCTCACCTCCGCAACGCCTCTACCGGAAGAGGCCCGGCACAGCCCGAAACACCACCTCGACACCCAGCAAGCACCTGCAGCCCCCAGCCCCACCACCATAGCGGCGCCGGACCAGTAAGGAAGCACCACCTCTTCACCTCAGCACCCGTCGCCCACGTGTAGCACGTCCCATACCCCCACCATCTCTAGGCCGCCAAGGCCTACATCTGGTCAAGGCAGAGACTCTCGATCGCAGCCACAGCCACCGCTGACCGCGGCAGCCCCGGCCAGCCATGGCTATGGCCCCAGCCCCGGCCAACCACGGCCACAGCCCACTGCGGCCAGCCCCGCCCCGCCGCACTGCCCGCCGCCCGCCGGCCGCGACCCGTGTCGGCCACGGCCGCCTACATTGGCCACGATCCGTGCCCACATCTGCACACGCCGTCACGCGCCCCCGTCGCGTCGCCACCGTATCCGGCAGGGGCGATGCCGGATCTGGTGGCCCCGCTGCCTCCGCACAAACGCCCGCCGTTGACGAAGGAGGTCCGGGGCGCCGAGGCGGCCGCACCCACCCCAAGCCGCCGGAGAGAGGGGGAAGGCCCCGCCGCCGCCTTCACCGTAGGTCGCATGAGCTTTCGGCAGCACGCTCCGACGGCGGCGCGGCCGGAGGAAGGGGAGGCGGGAGGTGCGGCAGCTAGGTTTGAGGGAGCCGCCCTGTCGCCCGAGTGGGGATGACGTGAGCGGTTTTCGAAGTGGTATTTTAGAGACCCAGTATTTGTTGTTTGGATGATTTTAGAATTGACATCGGAATCTTCCTCCAATACCGATTGACATTGGACACACCATAGCACACTGTCCCGCATTTCCTCCCCTTCCCTCTCTGTATTCAGGCGAATCTCTCTCTAGCATCGCGCTGCGCGGCCCCTCTGATAGCGTGCTACGCGCTGCCCCTCCAACTGTCGGCCGTTGCTTCTCCTCCCGCCGCGCTGCCCCTCCGACGGCAGCCCAAGTTGGTGAAGAGGGCAACGAAGGTGAGCTGGTGGTGAGCTTGTATCACACATTCACACGCGAGGAGGGCATGGATAGCACGATGGATGGGCTGGGCTTTGTTGTATTCCATTTCATAGATTTATCTCCATCCAAACAGCCACTCTGGTAGTGTAACTCATTTCCAATATCAGTCTGATTTAATTTTAAACTCAATTCATTGTCGACATCCAAACACAACCTTAGTGGCAGAGCGGGTTGCTACTTAAATTTTGCAGCGATCGTAGACGGAAAGCAGCAGCACCTTTTCAATGGATGATTCGCTATTCCGAAAATCTTTGTGAACTCGGAACCTGCAGGTGAGGTGACAACGACCGCCGGCACCAGCGCATTAGCAAGCTAAAAAGGACATTTCATATTATGGAAAGGTCCGTATGATTCAAAACCATTTTATTATTCACTTCTAATGTACTTACCTTTCTTTGAAAGACAAGCTGTACTTGGAGGATCTTATGGTACGGTGTTTTCTAATGAAAAGAAAAGAAATGCTATACTATTCCTCGGGGTTTGTTGATTCAGGCCATGTTTAATTCTCTAAAAATTTTCTACACTACCCGTCACATTGAATTTTTAGACACATGCATGGAGTATTAAATACAATTGAAAACAATAACTAATTATATAGTCTAACTGTTTCATACGAGATGAATCTTTTAAACCTAATTAGTCTATGATTGGACATTAATTGTTAAATAACAGCAAAATATGCTACAATACCAAAATCCAAATTTTTTCGCGAACTAAACACAGCCTGAAGATTTTAAATTCAATTTGAATTGTGCCGAGCAAAGGCGCTCGAGAGTCCATGTGGGTTTTGTTTGGTTTTCCAAAATACCTCAAGCAACAAATTTAGATGCGTTGTTCTCAAATTCCAACATGAAGTTGCTCGAATAATTTTCAAAAAAAAGTTGCTCAAATGTATTTTTCAAGTACAATGATGCCAATGATCAATCTTGACGACTCCGTCGGATATTCGTCATTCGCCGGCGCCAATCTTGGCTGTGGGCATGATGACGTGGATCCAATACAATGATGGTGCACGGCCAAAGATCCACGGTGGACAGTTTCCATCTTTTTTTTTTAGCTGTACACTGTAGGAGTACACCACAAACATCATCAACTTTTCCTAACAAGGAGATGGACGCAGAATTAGGAAATGATTAGCCGGGTCTTATCACCTGCAAAGTGGAAGCCATGGGGCCATCCTTCCACTTCCACATGGACAAATATCTCCCTCTCGACGCTGGAAGAATTACCGTCTTCCGGCACCCTTTCGATCCTACTAGGATGAGGAGGAACATTCATCATCTACTCCTAGATCCCAATCCGGCGACCGGCGTGTCGTGAAAAGGCGCCGCTTTATCATGTCCTAGTCAAAAGAGGCCCCTCCCATCCGACTCCGTTTCGCGCTCTCGCAACAAACAGGGAAGAAGAATCCGATGCCACCGCTCGCATGTGCACCGCACATTGCAAGGGCAGGCGACACAAAGATCAGCGGCCACATCTTCACGAACACGGCCATGGAATGCCACGCGAGAACCACCACCCCACCCGGGCCGCGCGGCAACAAGACGCCTTTTCTCATTCTGACGAAAGCAGGAGGTGAACCGATCGGCCTCGGACTCCCGGTGAATTGCTCTCCGGTCTCCACTCCAGGCCTTTGCAGTTGCTGGACCTGGAACCTGGAACCTGGAGTTTCTGAAGGAAACGGCCAGGAAGGTGATGACCAGAGCGCCACCGGACGGCGAGACCCCCCCCCCCCCCCCCCAAAATTTTATACGGCGGCGCAATCGCCGCCCGGCTCTGTTCCCGATCGATGATGAAGTGCGCAACCGGGGGCGGGAGCAGGAGCAGGCGTCGTGTCACCACCGGCGTTGAATCCGGTGGACAGGGGAGTGCGGCCAAGCCAGCCCGTGCGGCCGGTGGCCATGTGCGCGCGGGAGTAAAGAAAGCCGGGGAGGGACAGCTCCAGATGCGGCGCAGTAAACAACAGCTTCGGCGGCGCTCCGGCACCCGGAGCCGGCCAGGGCGACGCCTGTCCGCGCCCGGATACTTCCCGGCGAATCTGTTCTCGCAGGGGGATCGCCGGTGTCTTGCTTATCTTTAGTCCCCACTGGCGCCACGCAACCCAATCAAACAGTGCCGCTACCGGCTTTGCTAACCACCATTGTTTACCTCCCATGCTGCAGCACTAGGATAGAGATCACGGCCCGGTGACTGGGCATTGCTCATATCTTAATCCGGTCTTGATCCGAGTTCGTGCTATGGAACAGTTTCCAGAGCAGGGGAACGGCGCCCTTGCTCTGGCACTAGCACTCCTCTGTTCCAGACACAGCAGGGAGCCAGCCAGGGTTGGTGCCGCGGAATCGCCATGCTCAGCCGCAAGCGTCGCAATCGCTATCCACATTCAGCAAAGCCTGAAGAACTCGCAGACAATAATTTACACAGCAACTTAGCTACGGGTTGCTTGTTCTTCCTTTATCGGTTCATTCACAGGATGCGATGGCGGTGAGGATGCCACATTGCCGCGGGGCTCTATCCAAAACTCATCTCATGGAGCTACGATGTGCTAGCTAGCAACCAGGAAACGCGAAAAAGAAAAAAACCCAAATCGGATCGGGGGAGCAAGAACAAGGAACGGAGGTACCATCCCCTCCTCTTTCCAATCCTTCCCTCGCATGCCTTGTCTTCATCTTCTTCCTCTGCCTTCTCTCACTCTCGCAGCTCGCTGTCTTCTTGCATCTAGCCCGGCGCCATCGGTCGGCTCGGGCTGCCACCTGCCTAGACGACGACGCCGCCGGCCGCCTGGCCGCGGCGGACGGTCTCCCGGTGGCGGATGAAGGACTCGATGCGCTGCAGCTTGAGCTGGTGGTGGAACTTGTTGATGAAGGCGTCCGCCAGCGCGTCCACCTCGCCGCCGGCGCCGGCCTCCTCCTCGGGCTCCGGCTCCGGCTCCGGCTCCGCCGCGGGGGCGCGGCGCGCGCGCGCCCCCTCCCTGGTCGTCGCGGGGCGCCGCGCCTCCACCGCCCGCACGGCCTCCTCCACCTCCTCGGCCTCGAAGTGCGCGAACGCCGACCGGTCGCTGGCTGACTTGCGCAGGCGCGCGGGGAGGCGCGGCAGCTCCGCCTGCGCCGCCGCCTCCGACCGGCTCCGCTCCACGTGCGCCGCCGTGTGCGCGTCCGCGTCCTCGTGCTCGCGCTCCGGCTCCGGCTCCGGTTCCGGTTCCAGCTCGGGCTCGGGCTCGGGCTCCGGCTCGACCACGCGCTGGACCACGACGGGCTCCTCCTGCTCAGCAGCCAGCGCGGGGGGCTGCTCGTACCCCAGATCCACCGCCCCGGCCACGGCGGGCTCCGGCGCGGGCGCGGCGAAGCGGGAGAGGTTGAAGGACCGGAGCCGGCCGAACGCCATGGAGGGCACGCGGGACAGCTTCCGGTACTGCTCCCCTCCGGCGCCCGGCGCAGCAGCGGCGCCCTCCTCCTCCTCGGCGGCGTCGGCGGCCGCCGGCGCGGCGACCTTGGAGGTGACGGCGATGGTGCCGATGACGATGTTGAGGACGACGAAGAGCACGGCGGGGGTGAAGAACCCGTGGACGGCGCTCCACAGCGCGGGGATCGCCTCCTCCAGCATCGCGCCGCCTTGATGGGGATGGGGGTGCGGGGTTCTGGCGAGGAGCGAGAGGAAGGGGAGGAGACGGGGATGGGAGAGGAGGTGGTGGCCTGGGGGTGGTGGTGGGGAAGAAGGGGGCTGCCAGAGTGGGGTTTATTTAAAGAGGAGAGGGGAGTGAGGTGGGGGCGTTTCGCGCACATGGCCACGGAGGAAACGGACAAATGGAAGGTGGGATTTTGGATTGCTCTTGTTTTTTTTTTCTTTTTTCTCAAAGGATTTTCTTGAGGATTTTATTCAGAGTTTTATACGAGGCTAATGAATGGATTTGATTATACGGATTCTATTTCTTTTGTTTTTGAGCTGTGTATGTTATTTCATTGTTTATGAATTTGATGTTCATAGTAGATGAGCAGTACTTTTCCACTTAATACAGCACGACAGATATATAAACCTATACATATGTACATTTACACTATTGCCATGGTTGTACAGAGGGAAAATTAAGTTTCAGTTGTTAGCTGTACTCTTGGCGAAGATTCTATGAAAGGAAATATTGCTTGTGACTGAATGACAGATGTGGGACGCGTTATCTTTTACGAATGAGGCAATCAATTTGTTAAAGGGTTATGCAAAACAGTTCACAAAACCGGTTTTTGTTTCCAATGCCAGAGGGTGCTTTGCTACTACGAGAACTATATGCTAAGAAAAGTATCAATACGGTTCCAACCTCTCTCAGAAAATTACAAGGAATGGATGTGTATATGGCATGTCATTGTGCAATGCGTTAACATTGAAGTTGTGAGAAGAATCATCTTGTGGAGGGCTGGTGCATATCTCATTATAGAATTACACGATTCATCTAGAAGGTGATGTTTGGGTTGCCATAAGTTGCGATGATGTGTGGATTTAGTCTTGCATTTGGCTGTGCAAAATGTGAGTCCTGATTTTGCTTGTTAGTGTTGTCATAAGGATTATGTGAAGAAATGGTTGTTTTCATACAAATTGTGAAGTACGTATATGCCACACGATGATATTTTGTCCTTTTCAAAGAGGGCAATGAGCTAGTTGGAGTGTTCCAGCAAGCGGTGCGTGAAAGCGGGTTCCGTTTCGAATGTTAGCGATGCTTTTCTGTGAGTCTTCTACACTAAGAAAAGTGTCACTTAGGGTTTCGAAATCAGAACTTACAAAAAAAAAGGCGTGCATACACTGTCATCAGACAAGATGTTAACATTAAAGTTGTGAGAAGATTTGTCATTTGGGGAAAGGAGGTGCATATCTAATTATCAAAATGATATGGCTCATTTTGAACAACTCTCTGGCCTCAATATTAATTTTCATAAAAGCGAATTATTCTGCTTTGGGGAGGCCCAGGCTGTCCGAATGGAATATGAACAAATTTTTGGCTGCAGCCAAGGTATGTTTCCGTTTCGATACCTAGGAATACCTATGCATTACAGAAGACTTTAAAATTCAGATTGGAAGGGTGTTGATGAAAGATTCCAAAAGAGGTTAAGCGGATGGAAAGGGAAGTTGATTTCTGCTGGTAGAAAGCTAGTCCTTATTAACTCTGTGCTTAGCAGCTTACCATTGTTTATGTTTTCGTTCTTTGAAGTTCCTCGTGAGGTTCTAAAAAGCTAGATTTCTATAGATCTAGGTTTTTTTTTGGCAAAGTAACGAACATAAAAAAAGTATAGACTGACAAGATGGAGTGTCCTTTGCTGCTCAAAAGACCAATGGGATTTGGGAATCTTGAATCTAGATGCACAAAATAAATGTTTGCTAAGCAAATGGCTTTTTAAGCTAATAAATGAACAAGGGATATGGAAAACTCTGCTTAGGAGGAAATACCTTCGGTATAGATCTCTTACTCAGGTTGAACACTTGCCTGGAGATTCACATTTTTGGTCGGGTCTCATGAGTGTCAAATCTGAGTTCCTGAAATGGGGTAAATTTAAGCTGGGTAATGGGTCTCAGATCAGATTCTGGGGAGATTCCTGGCTTGATAATGAACCTCTTAAAAATCAATACCCGACCCTGTATAACATTGCCAGAAAAAAATTTGCGTTAGTCAGCCATGTTCTAAGCTCGACTCTACTAAATGTCTCTTTTCGTAGATCTCTAGTGGCTAACAACTTACTCTTGTGGCACCAACTGGTGGCTAGAGTAATGGATATTCAGCTACAAGATCAAAGTGACACTTTTGTGTGGTCTCTGCATCAGAATGGGTTTTTTCAGTGCAATCTATGTATAGGGCAATAACAACCACTAATATAATACCTCATAATCATATTATCTGGAAACTTAAATTGCCTCTTAAGATTAAGATTTTTATGTGGTACTTGATTAAAGGGGTTACTCTCACTAAGGATAATTTAGCTAGACGGCGATGGAAAGGGAGTTTAAAATGTTGTTACTGTAATCTTGATGAAACAATACAATACTTTTTTTCGATTGCCACAACGCTAAATTCTTATGGAGACTGATAAGTGTTGTTTTTAATTTACCTATGCCGTTAAATGTGAATCATATGTTCACTTACTGGTTAAATGGACTGAGAAAACAGCGTAAATATCAGGCTTTAGTGGGAGCATGTGCAATTTTATGGGCGATCTGGCTAACGCGAAATGATATTATTTTTAACTGTGCGCGAGTTTCTTCGTCTCTGCAGGTGCTGTTCAGAGGAACTTATTGGATCCGGTTTTGGGCGCTGCTGCAAAAAAAAAGAGGAAAGACCGCTGGTGTTAGAGGGGTGTCGCGCACTTGAGTATTCTGCCATGGAAATCTTCGCTTCGAATGGATGGTCTTACATTAATCGGATTGCCTATGTCTAAGCATTTTTTAGTCTCTTTTATTTCCGCTACTCTGTTTTGTCTTGCCCGGACGCTTGTTGCTGTGTGGGTTGTGGTATTGAACAGCTATATGTATCAATCGATACAGAAGCTGGAATATGTTTAATATATATTCCCAATTCTAAAAAAATCTAGAAGGTGAGGTTTGGGTTAGTTTTTATTTTATCTAGATAGGTTTATGATGCCATAAGTTTTAGTGATGTGGGAATCCACTCTGGTGGGTGTTTGAGTGAAGGAAGACACTTGGTTTTGATTGTTAAGGGTGCTTTCGTGATAATTTCGTGAAATAAAAAGGTTGTTTTTGATGAGATCAAAACATCAAATACACGCAAAGTACCAAGATGCTACGCTAGGATGCTTTGGCTTCGAGGAAAGCAATGACCTGGTTGGAGGGTTCCGACAAGTCGTGCATTAAAGAGGGTTCAGTTTCAAATGTTAGCGTTGCTTTTCTGTGAGGACTACACACTAAGAAATGTGTTGTCTATGGTTTTTAATTATAAAAATACAAAAAAGAGGTGTTTACAAACTGTCATCAACTCATCGTGTGAAAGATATATTATCGAAGCATGAAACGGGGTTCAGTTTCCTATGTAGCGGTGCTTTTCTGTGAGGAGCATACACCAAGCATAGTGTCATCTACGATTTTTGAAATCTAAACTACAAGGAAGTATACGTGTACATACTACATTGTGTAGATGCTATTGTTAAATATGTGGGAAGATTCATCATGTGAAGGGATATATGTATGATTATTGGAACAACATGGTTAATCAGGAAGGTGATGTTTTAGGTTGTCTTTTTATCTAGAAGGGATTTATGATGCCGAATAAGTATGGTTAATGTGTGAATTCACTCCAGTGGGTGGCCGCACAAAGAGTCTTGACTTTAATTCTTAGTGGCACTGGCGGAGCCTGACCAAAGAATTATGAGGGGCCGGCCTTTGTTAATTTAGCCGCTAAAGCAATGAACAGTATTAAAGTACTGTTTAAGTAATGGAAAGTTTGCATGCTAAGGGGGCCATGGCCCTCTATGGCCCCAACGTAGCTCCGCCACTGCTTAGTGGCACTCTTATGAGGATTTCGTAAAAAAAAAGATTTCATTTGATTGAAAGATAGGTGTGTCTGAGTGAATTCAAACATCTTTTTTCTTAGTGGTGCTCTTATGAGGATTTGCAAAGTACCAGTGGCGGAGCTTGAGTGAGTAAATAGGAGGGGGGCAGCTATGGTACTTTGTCTTGAAAATCAATGAACAGTAGCTGGTTTACTATTCATGTAGTGCAGATTTTCAGAAGTCAGGGGGGTCATAGCCCCCTTTCAAATGCACTAAGCTCCGCCAGTGTCAGATTCCCAAATGTGTGGCCGCTGCTGCCGTGTCTGCTGGGCTCCTTGCCGTGGTGACAACCGAGTACCACTGCGCCTTCCGCATTGGCGGCGTCGTGCTATCCTACGTGCTTTCGAGCATGTTGGCCCTGCTGATTTGACGAGCTGAGGTAAGTACTCCAAATGTGGAAGATGTCCCTATGTAATAGTGGTAAATAACCGACTGCCTTGTGTACGTACGTCTACGGAAGAAGATGCCCTGTCTTACACTGACAGAGCTTAAACACTAAATATTTATGAACAGTAGCAAATTACTTTTCATTTAGTGGAGATTGCGTTGAGCCATGGGGGCCATGGCCCCCTTTGGTCTCCACTAAGCTCCGCCACTGCAAAGTACCTGGATGCAACAGTAGGACAAACATGTCAATTTTCAAATGATGCGATCAATTGGTTGGATGGTTCCAATGCAGGAAAGCCGAAAGCTAGATCCATTTCAAATGTTAGTGGTGCTTTTCATAAGGATTCTATTATGAGAAAATTTTCATATACGATTTTGAAATTAGAAAATTATAGGGAGAACCTTCTAGCCTTTGGCCCCTATTTAAAAGATGCACTCAAATGGTCTTCATGCAAGAGTTTAACTAAACTCACGTGAAGACTCTTATCTAGTGAAGGGCTGGTGCACATCTGATTATTAGAACATCACGACCCATCTCTCTCTCTCTCTCTCTCTCTCTCTCTCTCTCTCTCTCTCTCTCTCTCCCCTTCTGTTCTTTTTTTTTCTAAAAGTAAAGAAGCTTTTTAGAAATTTCCAAGAATTTTATGACGCTATAAGTTTTGCCAATGAAATTTCTACATCTGCAATCTAGGTATGCATTTGTGATCTTGGAGTTCTAAAAATACGAACCTCATGTAATTGATATATTTGTTATCTTACCCTCATCAAAAATTTTACTCTTTCTCGATATATTTTGGTGCTAGACTTCAACTTATTTGGTTACTATAAGCATAAACACAAACTATGTGTACTTACTGTTAGAAATCTAGGCAATTTTCGGTATATTTTAATTCCAAAATTAAATGTATAAACTAGCAATATTTCTATGACTTTAAGGAGTAAAATAAAACATGTGAACATGTTTATACTTATCACACATATAAGCATAAACAATATAAATAACCAAAGTTTCAGGGAGTACCCTAAAGCGGGGCCGTTGCCGGAGGCATTGGCTGCGCTGTTACCAACTGGAGTAGACATCTACTCGGTTGGCCTCAGTCGAAGTAGTCGAACTAAATCGGTGCAGGAAGAAGTTCGCAGTGCAATCCCACGAACGGTCACCAAGATGTAGTCGACGTAGTCGTTCGGCCACCAGAATGTAGTCGACGTAGTCGTTCGGCTCGTCCACCAGGAAGTAGTCGTACAATCGGGCAAAGCCTTAGTATTTTTGAGCAGTCACGCTAAAGCGTTACCCAAAAACCTGATTGCCCGCCTATCCCGTGCAGGATCTCAAGGCGAGCAAGGTTTCGGAGGCCTGCTCACGCTAATTCTGTGCGCGCAGAAATTAGCGTTGGGGAACTCAGTTGTTGCAACTGGAGAGGGAGAAGAGAGGAGCCGAGTTGCCTCAGTGCTCTGATGCAGGATGGATGAGGGGAATGGCACTCCTTATATAGTGACTCAGGTGCTCAGGTTCGTTGAACCTGGACACCATCAGAGTCATTTAGGTGATGCGGTTATGGCCATTAATTACAGATTTAATTGCACGTTTAATCGCACGATTAATTGCTGTCAACGGCAAAATAGCCATCACATCACACCGCGCCGCGCCGCGCCGCACCGCACCGCCCGTCCGGCCCGCCGCGCCGCGCCTCGGCCTCGGCCTCGGCCTCGGCCACGGCCACGGCCACGGCCACGGCCCGGCCCGGCCCGGCCCGGCCCGGCCCGGCTCGGCGAGGCGAGCGAGCGCGCGCGCGCGTGTGGTTCACCGTCCTCCTCTTACCGGCTTCACAAGTGGTGTACAAGAAGTCCACCTTTTAAGTCGGTTGAGATCCTCCTCAATTCCCGGTACGGAATTGAACATTGATTCCCTAGCATTAATAGTGGGCTTTAAATTCTTTTAATGCTTTAGAATAAATGGGCCAAGCCCATTACTCCAACAATCCCCACCAAGAAATTTAAGCCACACTAGAAATACCCTCATTCTCTCATTGATATACCAGTATTCGACAGAGACTGTTAAGTTGAACTTCCATCTAGGACAAAGCCTACACTTATTCACAACTGTGCAATGGACTATGCCTTGAATTGCCAGTTTTGTGCAAACAAGTTTGACCAGAGCCCTACACTGGTACTAGGCTGCAAAAGCATCCCCGCGGTTTGGAGCTTATAAGTCATACTCCAGGCCCTTCATGAGTTTCTAGAGAATACCCAATTCTCATAGACCATGACCAGTGGTCAAACTCATATAGGTGTGTTCCTTTCAGATGTTCTGTAGGACAACATCTTTGTTTCAAGAAAACAACTCATTTGTTTAAAAGAAACCACCTGGCACACATTAAGGTATAGACCAACCTGCCATACAGATTAGAAGAGAAATGCACCTTATACACGGAATGAGCCCTTTTCACAAAGGTTCTCTTCTCACAGTCAGACTTTAGTTTGTTTCACCATCCTAATTCACGGGATCTCCGATCACATAGGACAGGTTTCCACTATAGAATGACTCACGTGGGTCTCAAGCCCAATTCCATAGATGCATTGTCTATCACATTTCGTGAAAGACCCTTTGTAAACTGATCTGCCAGATTTTTAGCCGTCTGAACATAGTCCAGGGCTATAACTCCGGAGTTTCTCAATTTTCTGACAGATTTCAACCGCCTTTTCACATGTCTAGATGACTTCATGTTATCCTTTGAACTATTCACCTTGACAATTACCGTTTGATTGTCACAGTTCATTAGGATTGCCGGTAACGGTTTTTCAACTATCGGCAAGTCCATAAGGAGCTCACGAAGCCACTCAGCCTCAACAGTGGCGGTATCTAATGCTGTGAGTTCTGCTTCCATAGTTGACCTCGTTAAGATGGTCTGCTTGCAAGACTTCCAGGAAACAGCTCCACCACCAAGTGTAAACACATATCCACTTGTGGCCTTTATCTCATCAGCATCAGAAATCCAATTTGAATCACTATACCCTTCTAGTACCCTTGGGTACCCGGTGTAGTGAATTCCATAGTTCATTGTCCCCTTCAGATAGCGCATTACTCTTTCAAGACCCTTCCAATGATCATCTCCCGGGTTTGAAACAAACCGGCTCAGTTTGCTTACAGCAAACGAGATATCAGGTCTTGTAGCGCTCGCTAAATACATTAATGAACCAATGATCTGAGAATATCTCAGCTGATCTCGCATTATCCTTTTGTTCTTTCTAAGAATTAAACTGGCATCATATGGTGTTGAGACAGGTTTATAGTCACTATAACCAAAGCGACTTAACACCTTCTCCACATAGTGAGACTGTGTAAGAATCACCCCACCATTGATCTCTTTTACCAGCTTTATATTAAGGATAACATCAGCTTCTCCCAGATCCTTCATCTCAAAATTTTGAGATAAAAACTCTTTGACTTCCTTAATCACATTAAGGCTAGTGCCAAAGATCAGTATGTCATCCACATACAAGCACAAAATCACTCCTTCAGCCCCACCATAGCGATAGTACACACATCTGTCAGCTTCGTTCACAACAAAGCCGGCAGAGGTCAAAGTTCTATCAAACTTTTCATGCCACTGCTTAGGCGCTTGCTTGAGACCATATAAAGATTTTAACAACTTACAAACCATTCCTTCTTGACCCTTTGATACAAACCCATCCGGCTGATCCATATAGATCTCCTCTTCTAACTCTCCATTGAGGAAAGCCGTCTTAACGTCCATCTGATGAACGAGAAGACCATAAGAGGCTGCCAAGGAAAGTAACACTCGAATTGTGGTCAATCGGGCAACTGGTGAATAAGTGTCAAAGAAATCTTCTCCTTCTTTTTGTGTATAACCCTTGGCCACAAGCCTAGCCTTGTACTTTTCAATAGTACCATCTGGCCTAAGCTTTTTCTTGAACACCCACTTGCATCCAACCGGTTTACATCCATAAGGACGTTCAACGACCTCCCAGGTTCCATTAGACATAATAGAATCCATCTCACTCCTTACTGCTTCCTTCCAATAGTCAGCATCAGGAGATGAATATGCCTCTTCAATGGTTCTGGGTGTATCATCTATGAGGTATACAATGAAATCATCACCAAAAGACTTTACAGTCCTTTGTCTCTTGCTCTTTCTCGGAGCATCATTGTTATCCTCCTCAGAATTTTCTACAAGTGTATGTTCATTGTGTTCTATCGGCTCAGCAGAGCCATCATCCTTGATGAACTCTTGCCTAGATGAACTTGTTTCATCTCTCATGGGAAAAATGTTTTCAAAAAATGTAGCATCTCTGGACTCCATTATAGTACCAACATGCATGTCAGGTACTCCAGATTTCACTATTAAAAATCTATATCCAATGCTGTGAATAGCATAACCTAGAAAGATACAATCCACAGTTTTAGGTCCAAGCTTACGTTTCTTGGTTATTGGCACACTCACTTTTGCCAAACAACCCCATGTACGTAAGTATGACAGTGTTGGCCTTTTCTTCTCCCATTCCTCGAAAGGAGTTATCTCTTTATTCTTTGTAGGAACACGGTTTAGGACATGACATGCAGTCAATATAGCCTCACCCCACCATTCCTTGGAAAGTCCCGCTGTATCTAACATGGCGTTAACCAAATCCGTTAGAGTGCGGTTCTTTCTTTCGGCAACCCCATTTGACTGAGGTGAATAGGGAGGCGTCCTCTCATGAATAATACCATGTTCCTCGCAGAATAAAGTAAATAAGTTTGAGAAATACTCGCCACCACGATCTGACCTAACCCTTTTGATCTTTCTCTCAAGTTGGTTTTCTACTTCAGCTTTATAGATTTTAAAGTAGTGTAAAGCTTCATCTTTTGACTTCAACAAATAGATGTAACAAAATCTAGTACTATCATCAATCAAAGTCATAAAATATTTTTTACCACCTTTTGTCAACACTCCATTCATTTCGCACAAATCGGAATGAATTAATTCTAAGGGTGCCAAGCTCCTTGCCTCCGCGATCTTATGAGGCTTACGAGTTTGTTTTGATTCAACACATACATGACACTTAGAATTTTTGACAAAAGTGAACTTTGGAATTAAGCTCAAATTAGCTAAGCGCATCATACAACCAAAATTAACGTGACAAAGCCTCGAATGCCAAACATTTGTTTCATCAACGTTAATAACATTGTATGCAATTTTATTACAAACATCTGACAAAGAAAGACGGAACAAACCTCCGCTTTCATAATCTTTTCCAACAAAAGTACCAAACTTAGACAAGATACATTTATTGGACTCAAAGACTAATTTGAAACCATCTCTACACAGTAGAGAGCCGCTGACTAAATTCTTCTTGATGGTGGGGACATGCTGCACGTTCTTCAGCTGCACGGTCTTCCCCGAAGTAAACTTCAGATTTACCGTACCAACACCAAGAACACGCGCATGTGATCCGTTCCCCATCAGCAAGGAGGAAGTCCCGCCGGTCTGGTAAGAAGAGAACAAAGAAGCATCAGCACAAACATGAATATTAGCACCAGTATCAACCCACCACTCGGGTGAACCAAAGACTGAAAGAACAGTAGGTAATAAATTACCGTACCCCGAAGTTCCTCCAGGCTCGCTAATAACCATGTTGGCGGAGTTGTTGCCTTTGCGGTTCGGACACTTTGCAGCAAAGTGATCCGTACTAGCGCACACATAGCAAGCTCCCGTCTTCTTCTTCTTCTTAAAAGTGGTTGTCTTCTTAGTCTTTGGTTGGTTCTGCGGTGGCTTTTTCTTGTTCTTGTTGGAGTTGTTCTTCTGAACAAGATTGGCACTTGAAGCACCAACAACTCCTTTCCCACGTATGTCCTTTGCTCTCGCCTTCTCCTCAACATCAAGAGTCCCTATGAGTCCATCTATTGTGAACTCCTGTCTCTTATGTTTTAGAGAAGTAGCAAAGTCCCTCCAAGAAGGTGGCAGCTTAGAGATTATACCTCCAGCCACAAACTTATTGGGTAACACACATGGGGACTCTTTGCTGCAATTTTTGAGATCTTTTGCCAGAGTATGTATTTCATGAGCCTGTTCCACTACAGAACGGTCTTCGACCATCCTGTACTCAAGGAACTGCTCCATGATATACAACTCACTCCCGGCGTCAGATACTCCATATTGAGCCTCAAGAGCATCCCACAAAGCTTTGCCAGTTGGCAGCCGGATATAAGAATCCACCAGGTTATCACCGAGAACACTAATGATCAAGCCTCGAAAGAGGATATCAGCCTCATCGAACGCACTCCCTTCCTCTGGAGAGAATTGTTCAGGCTTACCCTCTTTCACATGGATCACTCTCGATAATGTTAACCACAGTATAAGCCGCTCTTGCCAACGTTTGTAATTTGAACCATCAAAAGGTGATGGTTTGATTGATGCAGCAAAGCTAGATACCGAAAGCCTATTAACATAATCAGGTTTTTGGATTGTTAGAAATCTAGGCAATTTTCGGTATATTTTAATTCCAAAATTAAATGTATAAACTAGCAATATTTCTATGACTTTAAGGAGTAAAATAAAACATGTGAACATGTTTATACTTATCACACATATAAGCATAAACAATATAAATAACCAAAGTTTCAGGGAGTACCCTAAAGCGGGGCCGTTGCCGGAGGCATTGGCTGCGCTGTTACCAACTGGAGTAGACATCTACTCGGTTGGCCTCAGTCGAAGTAGTCGAACTAAATCGGTGCAGGAAGAAGTTCGCAGTGCAATCCCACGAACGGTCACCAAGATGTAGTCGACGTAGTCGTTCGGCCACCAGAATGTAGTCGACGTAGTCGTTCGGCTCGTCCACCAGGAAGTAGTCGTACAATCGGGCAAAGCCTTAGTATTTTTGAGCAGTCACGCTAAAGCGTTACCCAAAAACCTGATTGCCCGCCTATCCCGTGCAGGATCTCAAGGCGAGCAAGGTTTCGGAGGCCTGCTCACGCTAATTCTGTGCGCGCAGAAATTAGCGTTGGGGAACTCAGTTGTTGCAACTGGAGAGGGAGAAGAGAGGAGCCGAGTTGCCTCAGTGCTCTGGTGCAGGATGGATGAGGGGAATGGCACTCCTTATATAGTGACTCAGGTGCTCAGGTTCGTTGAACCTGGACACCATCAGAGTCATTTAGGTGATGCGGTTATGGCCATTAATTACAGATTTAATTGCACGTTTAATCGCCGCGCCGCGCCGCGCCGCGCCTCGGCCTCGGCCTCGGCCACGGCCCGGCCCGGCCCGGCCCGGCCCGGCCCGGCTCGGCGAGGCGAGCGAGCGCGCGCGCGTGTGGTTCACCGTCCTCCTCTTACCGGCTTCACAAGTGGTGTACAAGAAGTCCACCTTTTAAGTCGGTTGAGATCCTCCTCAATTCCCGGTACGGAATTAAACATTGATTCCCTAGCATTAATAGTGGGCTTTAAATTCTTTTAATGCTTTAGAATAAATGGGCCAAGCCCATTACTCCAACACTTACTGAGCATTTTAACCAATGTCTAGATGATTTTAGATTGATTTTCTATGTAGAAACATTTCAAAAAGTCAAACATACATACTAAGATAAGACATTTTGTTGCAAGGAAACAGGGGAGGAAAATGCTTCATCACTCCTCAGGCACTACTTTGTTTCCCTAGTATCAATTATTGTGTACACCCAATCTAGGTGCCACCAAGATTAAAACAACAAATTACGAATCTGTTATATGCAGCAATGCTGCATCCTCCAACCGCCCGGGGTCAAGATTGCAGCTGGTACGCAACACGAACACAAACTGAATAATTAGTGCTGCGTGCTGCTAAGAGATTGCAGTTGGGGTCATGCGGTGTGGCACGATCACTACGTGCTGAACAGTTGGTGCTAAGGCCCTCCACAGCGTTGGTCCAGAGTGATGCTTGAACATGAAAGAGAAGATATAAGCATCGCTGTCTACGCTGCAGCTAGTGATGCCTGTGCCAAAAAATTCTAGCAGCGGTGCCTGTAGGTTCACCGATGCTCCATTGATTAAACAAAGGGAAAAGTAAATCTGTGTCCTTGATTCCCTTTGCCGCACAGGTAAGGCAGTGAGCAGGTAGATGAAAAGAAGCCATACGCAGATTCTTTTGTTCAGTTTGTGGGACCCAGGAGTGATGCCATGAGGCTGTGTTTAGTTTTGTTTTCTAAAAATTTTGGAAACGGAATCTTGCCATTTAGAAGTACTAAATGAAATCTATTTATAAAACTATTTACACGGATGGGTTCTAAATCGCGAGACGAATCTAACGAGCCTAATTAATCCATCATTAGATATTATTTACTGTAGCACGACATTGTCCAATCATGGCCTAATTAGGCTTAAAAGATTCGTCTCGAAATTACACCCGGAGGTTATGGAATGAGTTTTGTCAGTTATTCACACTTAAAACTTCTAATTAGTGGTCAAACGGCCAAAATTACTGTAGCGCTGGAAATTTTTTGGAACTTTAAGAGGAACTAAACACGACCTGAGTGGTGCTTGAACATTGCAACCTAAAAGCAGTTCTAGCTTCTCTGTGACGTGGCACCAGTGAATAGTTTTGAGCATCACTCACACTGTGGACGGCCTAATAACACACCTCACTAGAAACTAAGCAGTTGGTAGTTGGTACTGGGTCTCGAGGTTTGGTTAGAGGCATGTTCCCATTGCAATCTGGGTTGCAGAAACATCAGCTCTAATAGTGTCTGGTACGAGCATATGCATAGCCCATCACCCTAGTCGTAGTTATCTGTAAAGTACTATACATTGATGTACTGCAAGCAATCTAATGTTTCGGCAACAAGGTAGGATCCAACATTAATGTTCCTTTGACACCGAAAACTCAGGAAAGTTTTTCATGTCGTTGCAAAAAAAAAAAGATGATGATGCTCTGCATGGCCTGAGCCAGTGCATTATTCCCTGCTCCACACCACACATAGAACCCCATGAATTGTAGAAATGGTCGGTCAGAGTGTCCCATTGAGTGGTGCCAGCAACCTGGGTGGCCACTGGCCACACATCCCTACAGCGCACACACACATTACCTACCAGCCGGGACACATGCGACCAATCAGGAGACAAGTGCTGTGTGAGAAATGAAGAGAGGCACCGACCGGTTGGGACCTTGTGTCTTGTGGTGTGAGCCCGTGATGGGAGGTTAGCATAACAACCTCGGCCTCGGGCGGTCCTTGCTCCCATGGGTTCTTTTGTCAACTTGAGCGGCCGTACATCTGTCCACGCTCGAATCAGGTCGCCCATCCACCGATATTATTGATGCTGCTACATTTATTTTATAAGAAAACATAAAGAAGAGAAAAGAAGCTGTTGTGTAATATACCCTCATCTAGTGATGAAAACATAAAGAAGAGAAAAGAAGAAAAAAGAAGAGAAAAAGCTTGCAGCCTCATAATGTTTCAGTATTATCAAGGAGGAAGTGCTATTGAGAAGGTCAGCCTGCGGTCAGCCGGCGGCGGAGTAATCTTATTTCTAATGTGTGTAAGAGGAGTTTTCTTTGATCTTTTCTGTATTTGCTATCTACTTGTTTAAACTGTAATAACATTAGTTAGGTGGGCTATATTTTTTTATCTTTAACTAAATTAGTGTCAAAATTTATAGGCTTGACCACTTCGTCAGTCAATATAATCATGTCAACGGCAGCGGCAGGCACTGTTCACACTTGGTGCCCGCAGAGGCTGAGAGATTCATCTGTCGCCAGCTATTCTGACATCAGGGAGAGATTTTATTTTTAATTAGTGGGGATACTAATTAAGCTGATCACCATCAGCCCAAATCACACTATCAGAAAACAGCAAATTCGTCCCTGTGCGTTAGTACCGGTTGTCTTTCGCCTGGTACTAACGAAAGCATTTAGTACCGGTTCTGCAGCACAGTGTCTACAGGGACCATTTTGTACCGGCTAGAACTACGAATCAGTAATAAAAGACATCATTGACGTCGAGATGTAACCATCTAGTACTGGCTGGTGGCTCCAGCCGGTACTAAATAGCACTCCAAAAAATTAATACCGGATAGAAACACCACCCGGTACAAAAAGTATTCTATTAGTACCGGACGGAGCCTTCGTCCGGTACTAACGTGACCCAGCAGAAAAAGTCTCGCGATGGACGAGCGGCCAGCAGCGGCCTTATCTTTTCCCCCTTCCCTTCTCCGTTTTCCCCCTCATCCCTTCTCTCCTCTCTCGTGCAGGGGCAGCTCCCCGGCGCGTGCCCCCCCCCCCCCCCCCCGGCCGGCCACAGCTTGGCGGCGAAGATGCGCGGGGGGTTGCGGCCCGGCCCCGGAAGCGGAGGCGCAGGGGTGGCGCCGCCCGACCCCGGCAACAGAGGCGCGGGGGTGCGGCCCGGCCCCGGCGGCGGAGATGCGCGCGTGGGTGTGGCCCAGCCCCAGTGGCGGATGTGCGCCGCGGGCAGATGCAGCCGGCCTCGGCGGCGGAGCGACCCGACCCCGACGGCAGAAGCGCGCGGGCAGCGCGGCCTGGCCGCGGAGCGCGGCTCTAGGCGGGGCGGCGGAGGCACGCCGACGGGGGCGAGCTACGCGCGAGCGCGGCTGGCAACGATGGCGGACGCCCCGGCGCCAGCTCCCCGCAGGCGGCGGGTGAGGGCTTATGGCCTGCACCACCGTTGGCCCATGATTTTTTTTTTCATTTTCAGATCAATGTTGAATTTTTCAAGTTGAATCTCTTGTGTTGTATAATTTTTCTTATTACTTTTGATATTTGTAATCTTAGCTTGAATGTTGTAACCTAAGTGAAGCTTTTTCGGCTCCTCATTTCTTCCTTTCTACTCTTAGTTTTCTTCCCACCGTCACTTTTTATTTTTTTTCTCTATTCTTCAAGAACAAAGAACAAAGGTCGATCTGTTCTTGAAAAACAGAGAAGAAAGAAAGAGCAAGGATGGTAGAAAGAAAAACAAGAGAGAGAAAGGGATGAGGAGCCGGAGAAGCAACCTGATTTTTTTTGGACAAAAATATCTTTTAGTACCGGTTAGTATTACCAATCGGTACTAAACTGCTCGGCCTAGCTGCTGGCGTGGCCAGCAGTACCAACCGGTACTAAACAAGCCGTTTAGTACCAGGCCAGCTGACCAATACTAAGTGCGCGTGCACTTAGTACCGGAGGAGCGGTACCGGTCGGAAAACCGGTACAAACCGGGAGTTCCTGACCGACTAATGAGAGATTTTCTAGCCGTGTCAATCACATGAGTACATGACAACGCCGCCAGCTTCGCCGCGGCTTCCGGCGACGCGCTGCTGAGGTAATCCGTCCAACTTAAGGCCATGACGACGACGCCGGCCCGGCCGCCGTTCCGTTCAAGGCAACAAGCTTTGGTTGGGCTGCCGGCGTGGCGACGAATCATTCGTCCGGACAAGCGAGGGCTAGATCTGGGCATCTGGCTCGCTCTCTCTGTGGGCGGATGGGGTCTTTGCAAACGATATTTTTCTGTGCCAAGTCCTGGCCCGGAGAGTTTAGTTAGTTAATTATTAGTAATTAATTGTACGTGCCGTCGGATCCAGCGCCCAACTGACTGACTAAACAGCCGCGTCATTGACTCGGGAGGATCAGTCAAGCTAAGCTCCATTTGAGGCTGAGGTTGACGCCGTGGTGGCGTTACGCGTCGACGTCCCCGCGTGGGTCACGAATCGTGAGATGCAGGCACGCAGCAGGGCGATTTGTTTAGTACAGTATCTTTTTTGTGTGTGTCAAAGTTTTATGGGTTCACACCTTTCTTTATTTATTACAGAAAAGAGGTTATTAGCAATTTCTAATGACCGGTTGCTACTCTCGAGGTCAATCTCAGGCAAAAACAAAAAGGAAAAAAAAGTACTAGCAGATTAGCGGTGCTCAAAGGTCAACTCTGTGTCTTTGAATTTTTTTTCCTTTTATTTTTCCCTTTTCAGGTCTCCATTGACGTAGCTTCCACAATTAATATCTTCTTTCTTTTATATTAAAAATGACCGTTCACTTTTGACTTTATACTATATATAAATTATACGTGCTGTCGGATCCAGCGCCCAACTGTCTGACTAAACAGCCGCGTCATTGACTCGGGAGGATCAGTCAAGCTAAGCTCCATTTGAGGCTGAGGCTGACGCCGTGGTGGCGTTACGCGTCGACGTTCCCGCGAATCGTGAGATGCAGGCACGCAGCAGGGCGATTTGTTTAGTACAGTATCTTTTTTTTGTGCGTCAAAGTTTTATGGGTTCACACCTTTCTTTATTATTACAGAATAGTGTTTGTAAGAGGTTTAGCAATTTCTGATGACCGGTTGCTAATCTCGAGGTCAATCTCTGGCTAAAACAAAAAGGAAAAACAGTAGCAGATTAGCGGTGCTCAAAGGTCAACTCTGTGTCTTTGAAGGTTTTTTTTTTCCTTTTTTTTCTTTCCTTTTATTTTTCCCTTTTCAGGTCACCATTGAGCTAGCTTCCACAATTAATATCTTCTTTCTTTTATATTAAAAAATGATCGTTCACTTTTGACTTTATATTATATAAATATTAAGGGGTAGTGGATTCTCTCCACTTATGTCCCGCAAGTGTCCTAGGTTTGAATCAGCCTCAACATAAAATAAAATAAAAACTCCCTTTCCTTTGGACCACATCTTGTTTGGAACTTTTAGTATGGATGAAATCGGATTGGACTCACATGAATTAGATTTTGATAACATTTTAATACATTTTGATCTGATATAAATTCAAATACTCGAATGCTAATACAAAATGGGTAGCACAAATTCATATTTGTGTTCGGATATTTAATAGGTTTACAAGATAGCATGTGCCTATTTGCTTTATCGATTCTGTTATAACTAAAAATAATTATAAAAGTAGGGATTCAAGTATGTGTATAAATAGAATACTTATCAATAAATAGTTTGATAATTTTAAATATAAAAAAATAAAATTATAAATAAATACAATAATATTTATCTATAAATTATTATAAAAATGACACAAAAATAGTTTCCTTAAGAAATAATTGAACTAAAGTATTTATGTCTAGTAATCACTACCATTATTTCTAGAGAAAACTTTTGTATAGTTTCAATGATGTTTTATCAAATTATTTGCCATTTAGGTTTATTTTTGGAAAAAGTCTAAATTACTCCCCTCAACTATAGCCAAAGTCTGGATAACCACCTAAACTATTTTTGGTTCATTTTACCCCCTAAACTATACCATTTGGTTCAAATTACCCCCTACTATAATTTATCTTTTTTCATCTGAACCAAGTTTGGTTCAAATTACCCTCTACTATAGTTTAGGGGGTAAATTGAACCAAGTTATATTTTAGGGGGTTATCCAGACTTTAGCTATAGTTGAGAGGAGTAAATTGAACTTTTTCTATCAAAGTTAACTGAATTTATAGAAAAAAGTAACAATATCTACAATATCAAATTAGTTTCATTAAATCAACCACAAGAAAGATATTGATAGTGTGGGTATTGAAAATTTGCAAAGTCTTTTATAAGCTTGATCAAAGTTATAGATGCTTGACTTACGATAAAACTAAAATTAAAATGACACATAATTTGGAATAGGGAGAGTATTGCTTAGTTGTAGACAGTGGCAGCATGGCAATGTATGGCAACCTTTTTTTTTCACAGTTGTCTAATACTCTTAATCCTCAAGCTATCTCTATTTATTTCTACTAATTTGCTTTCGTGGACACGCATTGAAGCTGATGTTCATCGTCTTCGCCATACCTTAATTTTTATCCATCCTCCGCTACTCGTTGTAGAGATAACTTTTAGATACTATTGGATATTTTCAAGTAAAATCTGAAATTCGGCAGAGAAAAATAATGGGAAAATGGAGTCCAATATACCGTTCTAGTTACATATATTAGAATAAAACACATAAGGATATAAATACTTATATTTTAACAGATATGGTATCGAATAATTGGGGGTATACACGTTCACATTTCCACCTCTACCTCCACGGGCCACGTTTCCTACTACTCCCCGGGAGGCAAAGCAAACAGACGCTGCCACTGTTGCTGTGGGCACAGGGCGGAGAATATTCTTCCGATTCACGCGTAGCATCTGACACGCCTGCAGGCCCAATGTTTGCCCTGATAGTCTCACCAACAAGTTGCCAACAACCCGCAGACCACGGCGCGCCGGATTCTTCCTTCTGTCCAGGGTGGCAGCCACGTCAATAAGTCATGTCGTTTTGTTGTCACTGCCTCCTCCCGAGTCATGCCTTGAGAGTTGAGAGCTCAGTGCTACTGCCTCTCCCTCATCTGTCTTCTTCCATGGAGATTCATTACCTATTTGACTGCAATGCAAACCTGATAAAAGGTCCAGTGGCTTCTGGAAAAAAAATAAGAAAACATTTAGGGCAAATCATGTGTATCCTGTCAGACTTTAGTTGCTGATGCGTAGGAAAAGTGAAGAACACATCGTACATGTGGTACCTGACAATGCACTGAGAGGAATCTCCCTCAAGCGCACTCGCAAGCCCCATTTGATCAAACAGTTCCGTAGCGTCACCATGGAGCACGAGTGAAAGCCGGTACCTGAAAATGCAGCACATGACTTTCATCTGAAGAACACAACATACTTTCCGGGCCTTACTGGCGGATCCAAGAGGTAGCTAGGGGGCTCGAGCCTCATACTAACTGGGGAGTCCATCGATTCCCCTCAGCCTCCCTAGACACCATGGATGAAGAATGGAGGAGGCTAGAGGTAGAAGACGACCTCATCTTCGCGACTCGCGCCCCTATCTTTATTTCCTGGATCCCCTCTACCGGGCCTTGCAGGATTTGGTCTTCAAGGAGGGATCTTGTACCAGGAAAGATTGCCAATGACCCTTCCTCACGTGCCGTTTGTAGAGTACTCTGCAAAGCCACATCCACTTGAAGATATACGGTCATCATCACCTCTGGCAACTTGCAGGAGCAACCATTTCATGATAGCACCCCTTTGACAACAAAGAATACAAATTATGATGATAAACTTGAATGAAGCAAGGCAATGTGTTTTCTCATCCAATTCTGAGTGCTGCTCATGAAGGCGGAGCTATGCTTCATCTGCTAGCTCTTCCAGTTAAATGCCATGGCCACGTCAAAAGCTTTCAGAATCGAATCCATCTCTCTGCTGCTCGAGCACACTGCACACCCAAGTCCTTGATGTCCATGATGGCTGGCTCCCGTATTCCCTGCCGAGTGATACTGACACACCACCGTGCAATGCGGCCGTGCGCCCGTGCTTGCCAGGACACCGGGAGCGCAGATTCCTCCACGGACCACGGGCAACCACTGAAACACTCCAGAGAGACCCTCTCGCTGTCTGACAAAGTTGCCACAATTGGTAGAGCAGACGGCGAAACGGATTCGTCTGCCGGGCACCCACTGATCGAGTGGCAGTCGTATCATGCTGTCACTGGGCGTCTGGGCCTTCAGAGTCGTTGGAGTCCATATTCCATTGGAGCTTCTCCCTATTCTGTCTCTATCCGTCGGAAGCCATTGCCTATTAGGTACAGGATATGTAAGAGTAAGCATGCCGTTTGATTCTGCAGCTAAAGTATGAAGTACAGGATATGTGACCAGGTAATAAACGTGATGGCTAAGTAGTATGTCTGTATATATCAATATATATATTTTTTGAAACAATAGCAAGAGCTCTGCCTTTTAATTAAGAAGAAGGCATTTAAATGTACAAGAACGGATAACCAAACAAGACACTCGAAGGTTATCCTACCCACGCGACGCAGCAGAGTACACAACAACTCTGGGTTATCGTTGCCGAGCATGGTTGCATAGCAGCCAGCAGCTCCGACTCCGCAGGGCCGACCCCAGACGCCTAGCGATGCCAAAACAAGCGGATCCGAAGCAAGAGGCCGCGACAAGTCATCGTCATCTACCTGGGAGAGCACAAATCAGAAGAAAATCTGCCTATTTCATCCTCATCTACACTTTTTTTCTTCGAACACGCAGGAGAGCTGCGTAATCCTCATCATCTGCACTTTGTCTGGTGCGAGGAAAGAAACAATAAGAGCCGTTTTACCTGGCAATCAATTTATGCTTGAGTTCCCTCCGAATGTAGAGACAGGTTTCTGCAGCAGGTTTGCAGGTCGCAACTAATCAAACAGTCATCAGACTTCCCCGTGCAACGTGAGTGCAGCAGGTAATGGTACTGGGTCTCCCTTCCGGCCTCACAGGATTCCTGGACATTCATGCCAGGCGATGACACGATCCAGACAGCGTCACCACCCCTGCCGACGACCATGGAAGAACTTGCCGCCATGATGACCAAGCTGGTCGGCAGCCTAGAGACCCGCATGGAGACGCGCATGTCCTCCATAGAGTCGCGGCTGTCGCCGCCGCCAACGCCCAGCCCCACCGCATCCATGCCCTATGGGATGCCAGAGTATGGATCTACTTCGCTGGGGAACCCTTCCTTGATGGCCGCCGCCACCATGGCCACGGCCGCCTTCACGTCGTCCACCGCCCCCAGCCCCGTGCCAGGTTCCGTTGCAGATGTGCGACTCCCAAAGATACAAGCCGCTCTCCAGGAGATGATACAACTTGAGTGAAAGAGAGAGGCTGTCGTGCGCCTACAAGTAGCAACGCGCAAGTTCTTGGCGCGACGGCTCGTCTGCGTGATGCGCAAGGAGCAGCAGGACCTAGTGGCTTCATTCATCCAGGCGGCGGTGCGGCTGTAGGCTGCAGCACGCCGCCTCCTGGCGCGGAGATGGCTGCAGGAGATGCGCCGGAAGATGCACGAGGCAGCCTTGATGGCGGTTAACCTTGGCAAAGGGGAGCGCATCCTCGCCCCGTCGGACAGCCACCAGCAATCGCGCTGATATGCTGCTGTCTTCATGCGTGAGCAAGGTGTTGTTTCCGCGATTGGCGAACTCCAACTTTGCGGCAGCGGCGATAGAGGAGGCGGTTTCCTCTTTGTCACAGGCGGGGACGCACTGCCTAGCGCCACCGCTTTTTGCTACCGGTCGCCGCGAGGACGTCTCCGTTGGTCGCGGTCCCGATTAATTCCAAGTGGCCATACCCGTGCACCCCTCTCGTTCCGTTGGTCTCCGTGGGATCCAGACGGCGACATACGTGCAGATCTAGCACGCGGAGGGTGTTCGCCGTATCTTCAGGACTAAAAAAATAAAGAGTCGCAGTTTATTTAAAATAAACCAAGATGTAAAAGGCTGGTTCTTAGGTGTTCTGTTTGCGTCTAGTGGAGTCATTGTTAGGTTGCAGCTCGAGGACGAGCTGCATGTCCAGGTGGGGTGTAGTGTTAGAGGAGTCAAGGGCTTATTGGGCCTTAGCCCATTAGGGTTATTTAGTCGCTTGCTTAGGGGTTAAGTATACTTCTCTATATAATGAGAGGAGATGTATCGATCTAATCAAGAAAGAGATTAGAAGGAAATCCCTTCTCTCTTGCGGGCCGTGGGCACAGCCCCGCGGCCGGCGTTCCCAGCGCCCCAGCAGCCCTAGCTGTCTCTCTCTCTTCCTCATCAATCCTCAGCCCAACAGCCACCATAACATTATCACCACTGCTTGAACTGCATGCCTCTTCGACTTGTTCTAGAACGAACTTCACAAGTCCAAGAGCAGCACACTAAAAGCAGCTGGAAGAAACAAGAATACATCTGTTTTTGTTGTCATTTTTAGCTAGTCTTTGTTGATGTATACATGACTAGGTGCATATCTGCACTGCATCCAGTGAAAACTGGCTAGTGCTACAAACTTGAAAACTTTCTTAGAAAATATATTTATAAGTAAAAAAACTTAAAAACAAATCACCATCCATAGGTGAGGCTGTGTTATGGGTCCACACAAAATTTCAAGTCCCAAATCACTCACACATTGGGAGATGCAAAAATGACAAATCTCGTGCACATATGCACAACATGACAAGTAGTCAGATATGTGCGTCCATTTATTGTCATGTGTGTATCTCCCAAATGGGATTGAGTTTGGAATTGAAATTTCGTATGAAATCGTAATACAAACTCATCTACTGATGATGAACGTTTCAAGATTTTAAAAACTTATAAATATGATTTCTAAGGAAGTTTCAACTTACATGAATTGATATCTGAAAATGGCAAGTGGATTCTAGCCAGTCACTGACAACCAAAAAGTGATGAGGATGCAACACCCATATTCACCAGACCTGCATGCAAGCCGAGAAAGATTATTAATACATGTTCTGTTTTCTCAAAATAATGAGAAAATGTGCAGCAGTGACACAGAGAAACACAAATTCAGTCATTCTCATTTCAGAACCAAACCTGATCCTGAAGCTATACGTCTAACTATGGGCAATTTGCCAGAAAGAAAAAAAAACAAAAACAGTGCTCCAACACTTCAATTTCCAACATCCACACTCTTTCATACTTAAGAAATATTCTTGCAAGACATAGCCCTGATAAGTATTTTCTGTCTAGTATACATCTGCGGATCCTGATGGGAACTCAAGAACCATTTGTTCCCTGAACTGTATTCATTATTCTTCCTCTATCCATCACAATCTATCCCAAAGAGGGACTTTGTTTTGCAGGATCAAAACAGGGACTGACTTGTATGGCCCATCATCATGAAGTGAACAAACAAAAGAATATAGAAAAAGAAAAAAAAAGGAAAATGAAGAGAATTGCCCCCTATTTTCACTAAGAATTACAACTAACAAGCAGCTAGAGAGCACCTGCTGTTTTGGAATTCAATTAAGCAGGTCCTCTCAAGCATTTGCTTCACTTCCATCCGGCTGACTAAGCCCAGATGGCAAGAGATGCCATGGCCATGGCACCAAGGAACAGCGCAATGTAGGAACCAAATTGCAGCCTTGGGTTGCAGCTCATCCTCTTGCTGAGGAAATCAGCAGCAATGAGGTCCACCAAGGCCATGTAGATCAGTATACCGGCCGACATGGAATCCAGGATGCCCTCCACCACCAGCGCCCTTGGACTGTTGGGGTTGTAGAACGACGCGACACCTGCCCCCGCAGTGATCCCGGCAGGTGTTGTGATGGCGAAGAAAATGGCCATCAGGAGTGCAGAGGAACTCTTGAACTGAGCCTGAATTTTGTCGGACAATGAAAAGCAAGTCACAAATCACGAGCACGTCCACTTGTCTTCAAGGAATAATTGTTGGCACAAATCACAAAAGGAAGTAGGTATTAACCTCAGAAATGCAGCCACCCAATGCAAAGCCCTCGAAGAATTGGTGGAAGGAGAGGGCAGCAACCAGAGGTCTGATGGTACAGGGGCTCTGTGAAACGCCCAACGATAGGCCAATGATCACCGAGTGCGACACAATCCCAAGCTCGAGAACCTGGTCAGTAATAGAGCATATCAGTACCCACCATACTACAAGATTGACGCCTTGCCTTCTAGCATCCTCACCATACTACAAGATATCACGCATTTCATATCTCTGCTCTTCATTTGTAACAGTAACAAGAACCCCTCGAAAATATTCATATAGTGCGCCAAGAAAAAACAATCGATCTGAGCATGAAGACATGCATAAATATAGCTTCCAGTAATGTAACTACTCTTTGCAACATCGCTAGGGGAAATGCCACTCTAGTAAAGCTTGAAGCAAGAATCACCACTTCATCATGCCACCCGAGGAGCAACGATAACTTGGATAAATTTTGTTCGTAGGATGCAGGCTCGGGAATCGGGATCGTACCTGTGAGACAACAACGTGGCGAGCCTGAGACGGCTCTTCATCGTGTCCATGGCCATGGCCGTGGCTGTCATACGACCCTCCTCCATGGCAAGAGCCACGCCCGTGCGCGTGGCTGTGCCTGTGAGCGGCGGCGTGCGCGCGCATGCCCACGATGTGCATGGCGTCCTCCTTGCGGCCTCCCCCGTCCCTCCCGTCGACGTCGCCCCTCGCCGCGAGCGCGCCGTCCTCGAGCAGCGCCGCCGCGATCTCCTCCCGCGAGCTGCCATTGGCGGCTGCGGCGGCCTGCTCCTCCTCGCTGCGGTGCTTTCGCTCGTACATGTGCGTGCCGACGAAGTCGACGACGAGCGTCCCGAGCGCGGCGAGCATGGCGACGAACCCCGGGAACGGGAACCGGCGCCAGGGCTCGGCCGGGAGGCAGGGGTCCGCGAGCGCGTCGTTGGCGTCGTCCAGCATGTGCACGAACCCCGTGGCCAGGATCACCCCCGCCGCGAATGCCTTGGCGAGCACGAACAGGCCGCCGGTGGAGGAGGACGACGCCGGCGCCGCCCCACCGACGCCCCGCCCGCGCCAGCGGCGGCCAGCGAGCGGGATCGCGACGCCCGTCGCGCCGGAGACGAGGATGGCCGCGATGGCCACCATCTTGAGCCCCAGCGCCGCGGCCTCGTCCCGGCACTCCTCCTCCTCGGCGCCAGGCGGGGCGCAGCTCGCCGTGGACAACGACGCTGCCATCACCAAGCCGTCCATACATGCCGCGTCAAAAATCAAAATCACACCGAGAGAGAGACGAATTCTTGCTCTGCTTACCTGCTATCTGCTGGAGGTGCGTGCGGAGGTAAGGCGCGTACGAGGATTCCATCATTCCCTGCAATCACAGCGGCGCAAGGCCCGAATGAATTCTCAACCAGAACACGGGAATCGGATTCGCAATCCAGCGACGTGAGCAGCGGGGGAGAAACTGAGGAAAAAGGGGTGGGGGGAGGAACGGATTTGCATTAAGAAGAAAAGCGAGGAACGCAAAATGCCGAGCCCAGGAGGCCGCGGCGCCGGCGGAGCACACGCGGCGAGCTCGGGGCGGCGCCACGAGCTCCGAGAGGATGAGAGTGGAGGGGGAGGGGAGCAGGTGGCGCGCACCTCGAAGAACGGCATCGCCGCCGCGCAATTTCTTCTGCTGCTGACGCGGAAACAAGCAGCCCCTTCTCGAACAGTCCGCGTGCTCGCGCGATCTCACTCCACATTTTATACGCGCGAGCGGAGGCGGAGAGGGAGGGGAGGATGGGAGAGCGAGCCCCCGCCGCCGTAGGCAGGCGGGAAGACAGGCGCCCCCCACCGCTCCACGTCGGGCGCACGGCGGCGGGGCGGGCCCCGCCGCGCGGCGAGGATCGGAGGATGTCGTCACCCCCGCGCGGTCGCGGTCCGATCCGCTCCCACGCGGCGAGCGGTGGGCCAGCTCGGGCAGTGGGTCCGGTCTCGGGGGTACGCGGTGGGATTCGGCGACCCGGGGGCGGTGTCGCGGGACCCGGGGGGGCTTCCGGCCTCCGAGCGTGGAGCGACGATGTCGACACCATGGCGCGAGCCTGGCGTCTGGACCGAGCAGGCGGGGACGACGTCTTGCGTTTGGACTTTGCGACGGCGATCTGCCGCCCTCTCTGCCTGCGTGCCCACGAATCTCACCCCGGAACAATCAGACGAATTTACCGGCTTGTTCGGCTGGGAGATTCAGGCAGCCGCCTTGTTCGGCCGGGAGATTCAGCCAGCCACAACAGTATTTTTCTTTCACGCCAAATCAGCCAGCCAGCCAACTAGCCAGTAGTGTTTTTCTCTCATGCCAAATCAGCCAGCCATCCAGCCAGCCAGCCAGCCGAACAAGGCCTACTTGTGGGTTGGTTGCTTTTGCGTCGCCGACACTTTAAAACTTGGCGACTTTTGTCGCGCATCCGCGAGGATCATTCCGTGAAATCTATTTACCGTGTATGCGGCACCGACGCATTGCGTCGCACAGGGCGGGGATTGTTCTTCTTCCTCCTCTCGACACCGCTGCCGACGAGCTACGGGAGTACAAGGGGGAGGAGCGGCGGCCGGGGAAGGGCGGTTGGTGGGGGAGCGGCTGCCGGCGAGGTCGCCGGCGGCTGGGGTGGCGGCAGCTTTTAGGTTTTGTGTTACCGGGGTTCCAAGGTCCACCGGACCTAGAGGAGGGGGGCGGAGGCGGCGGCGGCCCGGCGGTGGAGGCGGGTTGGTCGGCGGAGGGCGAGGCGGCACGGGAGCGCCGCCGGCTGGCCGGAGCCAGACATCCAGTGGGCGGTGGCCGGCGGCGGGGGCAAAGAGAAGGCGTTGACGCCGGCAATGGAAGGGCGGCGGGGCGGTGGGAGTGGTTAGTGTCGGTGGCGGCGGAGGGCGGCGGCGGAGGCCGCCGGAGCCGGAGGAGGCAGGGGGCGAGTGCGCTTGTGCGACGCGTCGTTCGCCCCGCATATGCAGGGAATAGATTCCCCTATCATTCTGCCCCACTGTGAGTTTCGTGCGAGAATCGAAAATGTCTTCGGGAAGGGAGGGCAAAACATGTCGTCAGATGTGCCAGTTCTACACGCGGTTAGGTAGATGGGATGGGATTAAAACTGACCATCACTATCATGCCAGTCAGCGCGTGTATGTGCATGAGCATGACAATGGCCGCCCTAATCGCTAAAAACAACTCTACAGCTGCAACAGGGACCGGCATCTCTCGTCGCTCGCAGACTGGCAGGGGTGGTAATTCCTTCACAATCCAACTAAACCTTTATACTCCTACAACCCCTACAGTACCTGCGCAGTAACATTTACCATCATACTACTTTGTTAAACCGTAATAGATCGTATTAGAAATACGGTGGCCCATGGTCGGTGACAGTGTCATCAAATCTCTAGTACTTCAGCATAATCAAATTACATGACTCTGTTTGTTCAGAAAGGAAAGGTCTACTTGGAACACAGGAGAAAATTAACGCAATTCCTAATTCTGCTATTGTTTGTCTTGAGTCAAAATTTTGTAACTTTCATATCAGAAATGCAATGACATAAGAGTTCATACCAACAACAGTATGGAGAGAATCAAACCTGCATCACTACCCACATCACATGTATAATCAGAAATGCAATAACATAACAGATTATCCAATTAGAACTTTTGAAGCATTAGTCCAATCCTTTTTCCGAAGCTTCTCTCAACATATAAGGAGAGCAACAGTCAGCCGATCAGCGAGTGAATGTTACATCGACATACATATGTTCCATCACAACATATTTCTACTATCACAAAGTTTGGTTCAAGGGTTCTAAGGTTCATAAGCAGTCTACAAGAATACAACAAGAGTTTTAGCTGCAGCTTCTACAGAAAGCTCAGGGGGTAGTTCTGGTTTCAGCGACTATAGCCTACAATCTTTCTTGCCAGACACAGTGCAACGCTAAGTTCCAGGAAAAAAAATGGTCTGATGCCGCTGACTCAGGCGAAGTGAATGGAATGTTCCATTGTCTCGGTAGCACAAATGAGGTAAGGTATATAGGACTCTTTATTATCTGATCCTAGAAAACCACTATGAATCGATGATCATTTTCCATAAGGGTGGTACCTCGAGCCCCGACCGCCAGTGCTACCACCACCACCACCACCCATGCCTCCAGCCCCACCGTATCCACCATATCCTCCTGCACCTCCATAGCCTCCTGGTGCACCATATGCACCACCTCCATAGGCACCACCATATGCCCCGTATGCACCATATGGACCACCATACATGGAACCACCATAAACTGAGCCATAACCAGACCCATAGCCAGCAGTATTGCCGTATCCATATCCTCTGCCATATGCACCATAAGCTGTGCTGCCATAATAGGCTGCAGCTGATCGGTAGCCACCTCCATATCCATAGCCACCACCACCACTGCTCCCAGAGCCGCCGCCGCCGCCGCCACTACCACGGTAAGAATCACGGTGACCACCACCCCCACGACTGTATCTCCCATTTGAGCTTGAATCACCCCCGCCAGGTTTCTTTGGCTCAGCTTTCTTTATTTCGACCTGCGAAATTACAAAGCAGTTGGTGAAGTAAACGAAACAGTTTTCGAGCAAATTCCTGCTGCAATGATACTTTAAATATAACAGAAAATACTATAAGACTTATGTAGCTTCTAACCAAAAGAAAACAATGCAACTTAATTAGCTTAGCTCTAGTACTAAGGAGTTGTTGCATGCAGAAAGTATCACAGACAACCTGAACCAGGAATATTTTTAAGTTTTTATTGTGAACAATGTTAAGTGATACCAAGTGATCCTGGCATATGATGCAGACAGGTCAAGTGATCCTGGCAATGACATCATGCAGGTAAACTTCTAACTTGTTGCCATACAAGGCCTGATTCATTTAATTTCCGGCTGTATTAATTATTAATTATTATTTTTTATTACTATCATCAAACAAATATGTGCTTTGGGCCAATCTTGTATCTCAGATGGCGCAAGCTCACCAACTGTTTAAAGTGTTGGCATACAAAAATTTACCACAACATATAACTTACCATATATATGTCCTACAACGACATATAACATATGTATGTCCTACAACAACATACTATACCCTGAATCCTAATGCCCTAAACCCTAAACCCCTGGAAGAGAAAACTGCTGTCTCAAGGCACAAAGTTTGCTCTTTCTGCTATATTGAAAGGAGTATACTATTGGAAAAGGGGTTATGCAAGAGCACAACAGAAGCAGAACTTTTTTGTTCAAATATTTGAACCAAAATCGTGTGCTTAAACTGTTTAGTGCTGATTGCTATAGAATCCAGGATAATGCATTTTCAGTAACCTCCTTAAAATGAATAGTAATATCTCATAATGCCAAAAGGTGCCAGAATAACAGTACACGCCCTTGTACATAGAATGATAGAACCCATAGACAATATACTCCCAAAAAGAAGTATCAGACCAACAACATTCACACTGCATGTTGCAGTTAAAACTCTGTACTTTGTCATATGGTTAACCATGTACTTAAAAAATAATGAACGATGTTCAAAATCCAAACACATCAGTTACACATTGTACAGACAGAAAACCATATGCCAAGATTACTAACTGAATTAAATGAAAAACACAAATAGTAAATAGTAATAGTAAAGTTATAAACAACACGCAAATTAGCACTTGCCAATTAAACCTAAAAGCTGCTAACAAGTCAATGATATTTAGTATCAGGGACAACCCATTGCAAGGTGAAGAAATTGACCTGTTTCCCTCCAAGATCGTGCATTCTCCCCTGTGACATAACCCTTTCAACAGCATCTTCACTTTCAAACGTGACAAATCCAAAGCCTCGTGATCGCCCAGTGCTATGGTCAAGCATAATCTGATGCTCAACCACCTTCCCATATGAGGAGAAGTGCTCCTTCAATTTATCTGGAAAGATCATATCAGTCATGTTTTGCATTTAAAACAAATAGTTTCAAGACCCAACAATTTGAAATGCTTGGGAATTAAGTTATTATGGCTTAATATTTGTGAATATTATGACTATGTGACACACTGGTCAGATAGCTTTTTTTGTCAAAAGAAAAAATGCTTCAGTCTCTAACAACCTTCAGTAAGAGATGGCGGGATACCACCCACAAAGATCTTTTTTGTCTTAGGACCATCTTTTGTTGACATCTCCTCTTTTGGAACAGTCCTTTTGACTTCAACCTTGATAAATATAAAACACAAGTGAGAACATAGTCCAAAGTTAAGTTCACGACTTTTGGATGTTGAACATAGATGCCTCACCGTTCTTCCATCTATGACATGTTCATCCTCTAGAACCCTATCAATCACAGATGGATCAGAAAATGTGATAAATCCAAATCCACGAGGCATCTTCGTATGCTTGTCCTTCATGATAACGGAATCAGTTATTGCACCATACTTCTGAAAATGCATAGTGAACGTTTCTGCATACAAATAAATAGAGCGTAAGAAATACAAGCAGAAAAAATGAGTTCCACTCTGAGGCAAAAAAAAAATATAAAGAGAACATAAATTTCTCAAATCCATGTCACAAGATCAGCAATCTATATTATAATGATGGTTTAGCTCCTGTAGATATTAGGCCCCAGAAAACCATAAGAAGGTTTGAATGAGTGACATGCTTAATAAAAGGCTCACAGACAGCTATGGGACAGGTTCGGATGATAACCAAATATAGTTAAAGGCTACAGATCATTGACCATGCAATATTGCACACTTAAAAGTTTAACATTAACACCATGACGATCCTATGATCAGAATACAAAATTGAGAAATAACTATTAATACAGCACCGGACAAGCCAACTCAACCTTAGAATCAACAAAAAAAAACGAAAATAAATAGTAAATCTCTAGGCATGCCTCCACTTAATTGCCATTCAATTGTTCAAATAAAAGACATCTCCTGATCTACAGTTCAAACCATATGCATTTCAGCACATCAATGCAAACTCATCAGTCACAAACTATTAATCATTGGGCAGACTACAAATTCTTAGCAATTAGATGTCAGCGAATAATTACAAGAAAATAAAGCAGAAAGTAATAGCTGTTTATGATGGCTACATGCATTAAAATGCATACTGCATGACAATATGTAGCTGATCAGAATGAAAAATATTAAGCAGACAAGGCCTTGAACAGCATCTTAGAACCGATTAATGATTAGAGAAAAATTGTGCAGCAATTTTTTATAACTCCTAAACATACATTAGCCGTATTATGTTTCTGAAGTTCGTAACTGAGTATTCTCAAATCATCAAATTCCACTGTTTATGTATTACTATTTCAGTAAGAATACCAACACGAAACAAAGTATAGGCATGCTTCCCGCAGTATGAGAAGGCAGTTATAGCTCCCAACATATAGAGATTTTGCCATATACATTAGCTTACCCAAGCAAAATCATACCATATCAATGAATCATGCAACTCAATTGAAAAGTTAATAAGTAACGTCAAAACGCCTACAGCTTTTCAGGGCAATATGTTACAGTGTAATTTTCCTTTTACTGACAAAGTATCTACTAACTATTCTTTACTTTGTACTATATTTTCTTCCCACAATAGATTATACGTGGCTGCAACATTTCACTTGATACAAACTAAAACAGACAGATCCCCAAAAGAATTGCTTGCTACCTTCGGTGGTCTCCCAGGCTACACCCCCTACGAAAATCTTCCTGCAAAAGCGCATACAAGGATGCACCAAACCAAAACTATCAGCCACACCTTGTCCAATCCAACTGACCGAACCAAACAATAAACCTAGAGCCCAAGGAACTCACCCCGAGGCGTCGCCGCCCCCAGAATCCGCATCCCTCCCTTCCTCGCCACCGGCGTCAGCATCCCCAACGACCTCCGCTAGGCCTCGACCTCCACCCTCGCTTCTCATCTCAGCAGGCTCCGCCGCCACCGCAGCCCCGTCGTCCGCCTCCCCGTCCCCTTCCTCCTCCTCTTCCTCGTAGACCTCCTCCACCTCTTCCTCTTCCTCTTCCTCTTCCTCCTCCTCCTCGTACCCGTTCATGCCGTCCTGGTTCTCCTCCCCGTACCCCGCCATGCCGCGTCGCCGCCGGCCCGAAACCACCCGAGATTGGGGGCGAGTGAAACCCTAGCTCTCGATCGAGGCGGGGAGCTAAGCGTAGCAGCTAGATTGCTGAGTAGTGGCCTGCGCTGTAGGAACGGAGCAGAGCAGTAGGGTTTAGGGTTCACGGCTGGCGGAGCAAACCCTAGCGGCGGCGCTTCGGTGGGAGCGGGAGGGCTTGGGGGGAGAGAGGTGGGAGATGGCGGCGAGGGTGGAGCCGAGCCGGAGGGGTACAGGGCAGAAATGATAGCTTCGGTGGTTCGGCTGGGTTACTGACTTACGACGCGTTGGGTTGGCTGGCCTCGTTGGATGCGCGCCCTTCATCTTTCCTTTTTAACCTTAACTGACAAGCGGGTCCCACCGACCAGTGAGAGAGGAGAGGACCAAGAGGATGACATGTGGGCCACTGACCCTGCTGACCTTGACCAATCAATGATAATGTCAGCAAAGCCCACTACTAGTAGTGTACCTAGAATTTTATTATATTATGGAGGTAACTACAATGAGAGCCCTCTCCATTTAGTGTTAAGTGGAGAGCTCCCTCACTTTCCATTTTCATACAGCCACGTTAGCTGAAAAATGGAAAATAATTCCACCTCTCATGTCGCACGACTTGCGCACATGTTTCGTGTCAGAAAAGGATGCGCCTTCCTCCCGCACATCTCTACTGCTGCTGCTATGTTGATTATATAATAATCTAACATAAAATTGTTGATTCTGATGCTACTGCTGCAGTGCTAATATTGTACCCATGACGGCAACATTTGCAGGCATAAATCAAGATAAAAACAAAAACAAAAATAACTAACAATAGAATGCACAACCCCATAGAGAAGAAAGCATCAGCTTTGAAGGAGCAAGCAGATCCATGTACGGATCCTTTTAAAATTATCATAAAATGGTGCTTACAATTCAATTGATGTGATGCAAATTTAGGGGGAAATAACTAGAGCATCATCATACGCTATGTACACATGTTGTTAGCTTCTTCAATATACTACAATTTGTAGCATGATCTAAAATTGCTGGTCATTTGGTCCTTTCAAGTTGCCCCACTCATACATTGCAAAGACCTGTATTAAGAAAAGAACATGAGAACATATTATTATCCATGACATACCAAGCTTAGTGTAAAATTAAGCACGCATACCAAGTAACATCTTATGTAATGCAGATTATTTCAAATTACCTCCTTTATTGTGGAAAATAGGGACATTACTTTGTGTCTCATGTAAACTATAGAAATATTACTTTCTAATTCATGTAGATAGTTCCAAGTTACTTCCTACATGCAATATATAGTGAGAAAGTTACTTCCTATTTTGTGCAAATCAGAGGTAAGTTACTTCCTAGTTTCACATAAATAATGCTAACTTACTTCCTCTATACACCAATATTTTGAGAAAGTTACTTCCTTTGTTATGCAAAATTAGGATCAAGTTACTTTATTTCACATATGAATTATTGATAAATTACTTTCTAATTCACATAAATAGTGCCAAGTTACTTTGTATTATGTGCAAATCAGGGATAAGCTACTTCCTAATTTCATATAAATAGTGCCAAGTCTGTTCTTCTATTTTTTTTCAGATCAGGGTGTGGGTACTATTGTTTAGATACATCATAACTTGTATGATGACAAAATGAAACTGCTATCATGTGCCCAAAAACTAAGTATAAAATGATAGGCATGAGTAGAAGAAGAATGGTTGCGATGGATTAATTAATTCGTTGCGCCTCATTAGAAAAACCGGAAAATCACCTGACTCATTTTGGAGATCTCGAGTAGCCCTTGCACAGAATTAAAGCATGTCCTTGCTTCGAATCGCCTCTTTCTCAATGTGTCAGCGGAGCTTCACCTCCCGCTACCCTGGCCATTTCCCTATCATAGCATAGCACACGATTTCCGAGAAAAGAATCTCACATGTATGGAGTACTAAACGAAGTTTATTTGCAAAACCTTTTCACGGATGGGTGTAACTTTTCACGACGAATCTAATGACAGTAATTAATCGATGATTGGCTACAGTGATGCTACAGTACCATCCTCTAATCGTGCGGTCAAAGGCCTCATTAGGTTCGTCTCGCGAAGTAGCGCAGGGTTATGGAGTTAGTTTTGTAAATTGCCTTTATTTAGTAACCCTAATTATTGGTCAAAAATTTGTGTGCTACTTATGCTAAAAAAACCAAACAGGGCCCTGTGTGCCCCTTACCGATGAGTGGTGCAGCACCTCTGCTCAACGTCGCCACTGCATTTTGACTCCGCGCTTCAGCCTGTCGCTGTCCCTTCCTACTGGTGTGGTGCAGAGAGAAGCCTCCATTGTGCGTTAGTGGCCGCGTGTCTGCTCCGGGCTCCTCGCCGCAGCTGGCCTCATGTGAAGACAATGATAAGTTTCTTCGCAAATCATGGACAAGTTACTTTCAATCTCATGTTGAAAAATGATAAAAGTTACTTCCTATGTGGCGCAAATCAGAGGAAGTTACTTTCTAACTCATGTCAATAAATGATAAAGTTACTTCCTATCTGGCGCAATCAGGAGACAAGTTACTTTCTAACTCATCAATAAATGATAAGTTTCTTCCTAAACTAGATTTATAGTGACAGGCTCCATGCTAATTTATTTAAAACATAGAAAAAAGAATGAGCTACATCCTATTTTTGCTAAAAAATCATCGGATAATAATCAGAACAAGGCTATTGCTAACATAATTAAATGATGAATAAAATGTAAGCATGGTAAAAGATTATCTGCATATAATTGTTATTTTACAAGTGCAAAATCTATATCTATCTATATGAGCTAAAATAACTGATGCATTAGTAGTATTTGTGAAGAAACTGTTTTCCAGTACGGACCAAAATCAAAGAGTTGAAAAAGGGGGCTTCTAACATGGAACTGCGCTAGGTGCACCTAAACAACAGTCATGAGTAAAAGCAAACTTTACATTACATATCATTTGAAAAAGATGTGGTTGCATTTTAAGAAGAATGGTGGGTAACTGGAATTTAAGTTTTCCTATTTTTTCAAAAAAATATTGTAGTTATCATGTCATTTGAGTAACCACAAAAAAAACTACCCTCTCTATTGAATCGAGAAGTTACTTCCTATAATGTTTAAATCATTGCAGATTACTTCTCTTTCGCATGTGAATATTAATAAGATACTTCGTTGTTGATATAAATTCTGACAAGTTACTTTCGGCACAGAAACATTGTGATCACAACTACTATTAATGACAGATTAACTTTTCAAAAATACAAATACACCTAACCTTGACAAGTTTCTCTGTTTACATGATATAAAAAGATCATGCAGATATAAAACACATCAAAAGTATTATGCATGGTTACTGTTGACACTGGAGGAAAAAATAGAGAAACATAGTTCTGAATAAGAAAAGCACCGAAATTACTTGTTTGCTGCCTAATTGCACCTAACAAAGCGGAGGTCAGTGTGCAGAACAAACCCAAATCCAGTTTGATTAGCCAAAAAGCAACTCTATATGCACACCATTGGTAACTTAAAAACAATTTATACAGAACAAAACTAAAAAATAAACATAACAAGCCAAATACCATGAAAACCCACTTTGAACCTAAAACCACTTGAAGGGTTGAGTGCAAGGTGCTGATTACAACATAATGCAGCCAGATGCTACAAAAAATCCTAATGTAACATAAGATTCTATTTGAGCATGTATAAGCTAGATGGGGGTTAGCAAAAAATTCGGAGACCACGTTAATCAGGAAACCCTAGAGAAACTATGCAGAATAAAATAAACATCTAAGCAAAAAAAGAAGAAGATGAACATGTCAAAAATGTAGACAAGCATGAAATGGGCTTAATCGATTACAACCTGTGAGATGAAGTTACTGAAATCGCCCAGGTCCGGCGCCTTCGCGTGCAGCCTTGCCGGAGACAGGAGACTCCCCTCGATTGCTGCGGAATAGTCGAGATCCAACACCACCGCGGATCACCTTGTCTCGGCACGGGGCGGCGCGGCGACTACACTCGCTGCACATCACCTCCCTCGCACGTGGTGTATCGCCTCCCCTGGATCCGCTCGCCGAGCGTATGCTCGCCTCGTCGTGGTATGGCTCATTGGCTCCACTCATCGTGCCTCGCTTCCCCAAGCACGTGGTGCGGCGCGTCGAAGAATGTCGGCAGGGATGGGCGGGTGGACTCCTGCCAGCGAGGAGCGGCGCGTGGACTCCCCCGGTGAGGAGCGTGCGTGGAATCCATCCGGCGGGCAGCGGCGCACCGAATCCGCAGCCAGCGCCACGCCTTCACTGCCCACGCCGCGCCTCCCTCTGTCGTGGATCCGGGCCTCGTCTCCTTCGGATCGCTGGATGGGGAAAAGTTATGGGAGAGAGAGAAGCAAAATGTCAAAAGCGCATGGCCCGTAGAATGTAGAACATATGATGGACGGCGATTAGGAGGGCTCTCCCAATAAGAATAAATAGATAGCCCTCTTCGAGTAGGATTTCCGTTTTATTATTGGGTATGCCGCAATAATTTTTATATATAATTTGGTATTATATATATATGATAATTCAAAAAAAAAATCGACAAATTCGGTGCACAACAATAAAATTAAGAAACCAAGTCATAAATTTAACAAACAAGTGTGAAGTTCTATAAGTTAAATATAAATAGTTTAAATATGCAAAAAAGAAGCTTAGACATCTATACAATCAGGTTGATATTAAAACCTACCCTGATTTGCTGCTCCCTCTACACTGCGCGCAAAAAATTGGACGCATGTCGACTGGAGCAACGACGTCTAGCAGTGTTCCAAAAAAGCCCTCATGATTTTCAACTCGCAAGGCACCCCCTTGGTTTTCAACTCGCAAGGCACCTCTGTGAACATTGCTGTGGAGATTTTATATAAAAACCCTCATACTTTCTTGAAATCGATTCCATGTTCACCTCTACGAGCACAACACACAAAGTATTCATATGAGCACATCAAATAGACTTGACTGGCAGATCTTAATATTGACTGATAGAGCCACTAGACGTGTCTTACATGAGCATATTGTCCCCAACCATCGATAGGATATCACCATTAGTTGTTCAAATAAATCAAAAAATATACGAGCACCTATGCTGAGTTAGTGATAGTGATTCAAATCTGAATAGGCAAAGTTCCACCAAATGAAACATGCCTAAAATTATAATTACTTTAACCCCTAAAGTATTTGAATTTACCCTACTATTTTCACGATATTTGGTGATTAGATTGATACCTAGGCCAAATTTAGTAATGCGTGCCTAGTGATTAGGCTGATCGAGACACTACTACACAAGAGAGAAAGCTCCGATCTCCGACCACAGTACTACACTGGAGAGAGCTTAGATCCACGATCACAACTGATAGGCAAGACTGAGAATCGCATGATAGTAGTACATAAAAATGTACATCACAAAATAAGTACTCGTCCGAATAACAATAACAAGAAACAAAAGTTACCAATTTTGGACCCATTTGAAAAAAAGCACCCACGGAATACCATTTTAAATATCAGATGTTGTAACAAATAATGGGAAACCTTGGCGGTTTTTTATTTTTATATTTTTTATTTCCGTTTTTTATAAAAATATATTTTCGATATGAAAATTTACAGAAATATACCCCGGCCGCCCAGCTGCCGGGCGGCCGGGACCGGGCCGCCCGGCAGCCGGGCGGCAGGGGCTTATCCGAAAAAAAACATGAAAAATAATTGCAGACAGGTCCCTAGGGCCGGTCGCCCGGCTGCCGGGCGGCCGGACCCCCTGGCCGCCCGGCAGCTGGGCGACCGGCCCCCCACCCCTATATAAGGTGTTGGCTGCCCCTCACCCCCCATTTGGCTTACTAAAAATCCAGAAAAAAAGAAAAGAGAGGGAGAGGTGAGGGAGAGGCAAAGCGGTGAAGCCCTGTCGGATTTTCAAGCCGGCGACTTTAGGTAACTAAAATTTTCTACATTTTATAAATAGATTATGTTGTAATTATTTTTTAACAGTAGATTAGCAATCAGTTCAATTATTGTTAGGAGTGATTAGTGGTACATTTAGGTGCAGTTACTTATAGTGATTAGCGTTGATATAGTACATTTAGTGTTAGATTTAGTATTAGAAAATACTAGAAAATTATTAGACAAGTATTAGAAAATCAAAAAATGCAAGATAATATTAGAAAATTGTAGAAAATGTTAGAAAATTATAGAAAATGTTAGAAAAATTTTAGAAAATATTAGAAAATAGTTTAGCTATCAGTTTAATTATTATTAGGAGTGATTAGTGGTACATTTAGGTCTAGTTATTGATAATGATTAGCGTTGATATAGTATATTAGCAATCTGATTGATTACTTGTGATTACCAGGGCTCAACACCATGGCATCCTCAGGATCCACGTACATTCCATGGAATAAGGTGACGGAAACAGTCCCCCAAGTAGTCCAGGTGCCTATGTGTTTTTGCGGATCCTTGTGCAAACTAATGAAATTAAGGGTTTTGGGGGACGACTTTGGCAAGAGATTCTTCATGTGCGAGAATTACGAGTACGACCCGCCCAAGCATTACGGCAAGGACCGAGCAAAGATACTACAAAACACTATCAGAGTTTGTCACTTTCAGATCTAGTAATGACTTCTAACATGATTTGGGGAAAGACTCCACCGCCTCTATGTGATTTCGTGCAGTGGTTAGACACCGAGCAATCTCAGCAGGATAATGACCACGTGGAGCATCAAGCAAGGTGGGCTGTACAAAGGTGGCAACGAATGCTGCATGAAGAACAGATGGAGGAGAAGCGCAAAAAAAACCAGGAAGAGATTCAGGAGAGGATTGCAGAAGTGGAACGTCAGAAGGCAGAAGAACGTGAAGCTGATAGGGAGAGGAAGCGAGAGAGGGCCCGCCGTGCTAAGGAAGCAGGGTCTGAAGCTATTAGGAAGGGAAAATATCCCCGGTGCACTCAGTAAAGCATCACCATGTAATCCCGACATTTTACATTTCCTAAGGCATGTTAGGTTTACTCACAACACGAGGTTATCGGGTTGCACATGCCATGCTTTTTCATTGTTCAAGTATCTAGTAGTACGAACGGCTTAGGCCTCTGCTTTGTAATCGTAGCATTGTTTACAAAACTGTATTGCAAACCGAAAATTTATGATTCGTAACTACCCTTCTATTTTCAGTACACTTTCCAGTTTTTCCAGTGAGATATGAATTTTGAGTTACCACTCTCTTCTGTGTTCTTGGATTGTTCTTCCAGCCATCATATATATAATCAGGGAGCGTACAGTGGAAACTCTATTAAATGCATGAACACTTCTCATCTTGTACAAGTGGAGTCTTTGATTTTTCTTTTCATAATTCTTCAAGGAGAGTTGAAAAGTACAGAACAACTCTAAGGAATATTAATTACAGAAACTTTTTCTTTTGCTACCGAAGGAACTTGCCTTCAGATGATGATGCCTTTCTCCTTTACGGATGCTCTTATCTTGATTTTCTTCTCTGCAATCCCATCTGGTCAACCAGTAACAAACCATCAAGCAAAACACAGAACAATTCAAATAAAGCTTTCAAAACCCAAGCGAGCAATATAATTTAACCAACCTACACATTTAAAAGTACAACCAAGAAATGTTACTACACAAATAACTTCGTAATATTACATGCTACAATCTGGTGCAAATACATATTCATACATAACGAAATGTAATTATCACATACAGATCGGAATACATATCCAGACATCTGGTTCAAATACATATGCACACATAACAAAATCTAGACGCGACGGGCTCCAAAATCCGGAGGCAATCCATCGTTGGGATTTCCAGAAGGTCCAACCTCAGCACCAGCATTATCTTCTTGCATTTTAGGGCACTTCTTGTAAGTGTGACCATCTGCTCCACACAGGTTGCATCTTTTTTTCTTCTTTCCTGTCTCAGACTCATCCATTCCGTTACGGATACGAAGTGTCCGCCGTCGACCTACCCCTCTCATAGCATCTGGATTGGGAATGTACATTGGAGAGATATTTGGTGTAGTGAATGATCCCAGACTGCCTATGCCATATATCTCATGGCCCCAAGTGTGCACATCGGTTTCTTTTCTGTAATATTGTGAAACAAAAACCCCAGGATCCAACCCAGATTCTGAACATGCCGCAATGACATGGGAGCATGGTAAGTGAAGAAGATGTGGCTTCTTGCATCTGCAAAAAACCTTGCCTTCCGGCGTTATCAAGCAATCCTGAACGACCCTTTGTCTGCGGACACCCTGCCATGTCCTGTCCTTGCATGAAACCTCAAACCTTTGATCCTTTGTGCCCATGGAGACCACTCTGTGATATTGAGCCTTTTCAATCTTTTCTTTCATGTAGTTAGTGACCCTATTAAAAAAATCACACCTGGATCATTAAGTAAGACAACAGCTGCCTGGTACCGCTCTCTGAGGTACCTTGTGCATCCGTATATGATGAATTCAACTATGCCAACAAGAGGAAATCCACGAACATGACGCATTACCATATTGTAACACTCTGCGTGGTTGGTTGTCTCGATCCCATATTGACGACCACCAGTGTCGTATAGAATTGACCACTTCTCCTTAGGTGGATCCTTAATCCACTGTGTGAAACGTCTCCGGCTGGAGGTTGAGGCCTGTTCCTTTAGCAGCTCGGCGCACAAGTTATCTAGCACCTGCCACAATGCATCAAACTTCCGCTGCTGATTCTGAGTACACAATCTCTTGAACAAATTCATAAGTTCCTTATTCTTGAAGCGCTCATAAAAGTTTGCACACATATGCCTTATGCACCACCTACTCACAACATCTAGTCATAGAGGAGGCTGTCCTCGACTCCTTCATGTAGTTGCCTTATTGCTGCTAGAAGACCAGCATGTCTGTCACTGATGAGGCAAACATCAGGCCTTCCAGCAACAACGTGAATCTTCACACGTTCAAGGAACCAGTACCAGCTCTCTGTGTTCTCATTCTCAACAAAAGCAAAGGCAGCTGGGCGGCCGGGGTATATTTTTGTAAATTTTCATATCGAAAATATATTTTTGTAAAAAACGGAAATAAAAAATATAGAAATAAAAAATATAGAAATAAAAAAAACCGCGGAAACCTTGCACATTTCATCTCCTATGCACGCGTTGGGCCGAGCTGCTTCATCCTCCGCGGACGGCCTAGTGACGAACTGGGCCGACAAAACAAAACATCAACTTTTAGAGGAAACAGGCCGACTAAACAAAAAATGATTGACAGATGAAGGAGAAATTACTCAGAAGGCAAGGGCGGAGCTTCATTGGGGCCAGGGGGCCTGGCCAATGAAAATTCCCACTATGTGAATAGCAAAATGGATACGGTTTATTACTGTAGCAAAAGAGTGCCCCCCCTTATTTGTTTGAAATTCGAGTTCAAGCTCCGCCAGTGTCAGAAGGTGCTTAGGAATTCCATAATTTTCTTTGAGAAAATTACATATACAACCCTACCAAATTTACCTAAACCTAACTTGGCCCTTTTTTTCATAAGTTCCCTATATAACAACTTAACTTCGTTTCTTCCCTTACCCGACCCTTCCGTCAGTTTTGAGTGTTAATGGTATTAACAACCACATGAAAGGACCATTTTACCCCTATCGGTATTTCTATAACCAAATGGCCAGAGGGGGGGGGGGGAGGTGTAGGTCAGGTGACAGATGAATAAAATGAGAAGAACAAGGAAGGACACCCCATTATATTAAAAGTACGGGGTAAGTGAGCACTATTGATGGAGATGCTCCTAAAACCTGTACTTAAATTGGCCTAATGCATTGAGTAGTTGTACATAACATCATGATACAATTTACTAGAAGTAGACTTGAACTGTGGTGAAGAACAATCAATTAGTGACTATAGCGAGAAGTTTAGACTTATTAAAGTTTGGCAATTAATTGAACACACACTATAACTTCAATTAACTTCTTTGTCTTTGAACTTCAAAATGGGAAGTGTCGAGTCACTTATGAAAACCCAAACTCGGCAACTTTCAGATAGTATTGTATACTTGCTACCAACAGTTTGGCTAGGTGAGGCAACATCATGCCTAGCACGAGTAGAGTGCATAACCTTCTATATAGACTGCAGACTATAAGAACAGAATACTATTATCAGCGCCACAGTCCACAGTAAACATGGATGTCAAACAACTACAATACATGAATAGGCAACAATCAAAATTGCAGATATACATATGTTGTTAGCTATCTCAATAGGTTGTTTTCCCAACTGAACGGAGCTATACTTTTTACACGGCTGGCTTTGGAGCTTCTACTAGGGTGAACACCACCAATTACACCCCCAACATTTCTTACACAAATGGAGAGAGAGAAAAAATATCCCAGGGAAGAAATAAAGAAATAGAAAAAAGAAAAGAATTTCGCTATATTGCTCAATGAAGCTAAAACCACTGCTTTGCAGGAGCAAACGAAGTGGCAACTACTGTCGACGAGACTGTCAGGTGACCAAGATTTCCTATGATACTGTATGAATCGTTAGGGATGGGCCGGATTGACCTTTCTTATGCAATTTCCCCTTGATCTGCTTGATCTTCGCATCGACCCTAGCGGTGAAACCAATCTTCGTCTTCTGCCTGGCCTTAGACCGCTCCCTCTTCCACATTGTCTGGTCTTCGACATCTTTCTTTAGGTACTTGATCTCTTGAATCACATGGTGATCAAGTGGATTGCATGATCTCTGGTAGGATATGTGAATCAGGTAGGGGATGTTGCAAGCAGCAGTTACCAGAAGCGTTGCTGCCCAGTATATAGGAGCTGGCCCAAGGACTTCCAACAAGATCTGATAGTTGTCACGGGACCTCAGTGTCATCCCGTAGGCAAGGATGAAGAGATACCAAGTTGTTATGCTGCCCCATACAAAGAGATGTTGAATCCATGTGAAATGGCTCATTGTTAGAGCAATCTGCATGTTGACAGCCCAGATGATGCAGGTGAACATGGTAGTTCCCACTGCAGCCATGTCCGCAGTCTGCCCTCCAGCACGAATTGCCTGATCATAGAATATGCAGAGGTTGAGGAAGAATATGGCCAAAGATGAGTAGAGGCCATTCGCCATCCATCCTAGGATCCGGTACCAATCAAAGAAAAGATTCTTTGGCCCTTGCTGATATAGTGCTGGGAACTGCAAAATGCACGTCATGCCATGTCAGTATAGATATATGAAGAAGTTAGAAAGCAGCAATGTTGACAACAATCAAAGGAGTAGATGCTATGGTAGATAAACTACTTGAAGGAAGACATCAAACCACATAAATTTGCATTAAATTGTATAAAAAACTAAATATGTGGGATGTTTCAGACATGTTGAAAACATCAGTCAAGTTCCCCGACATAACATCAACAATTGAGATAATTTAACTCGCTACAATTTGTTGTGTATTTCAAAGCTATTTTTACAATAGTATCCACAAAGGCACCATATAGTTAGTTGTGCACTTTATTTGAGTGCATGAATACCTGAAGCAGATAATCTAACTACTGGGACAGAATTCTACTGAATATAGAATGAGAAGTATTCAATGCACGCCAAACCATTTCTAATTCTGAAACTACGCCAAACCATTTCTAATTCTGAAACTATCTTTTGATGGTAATTGTCACGAATGGAAGAGGGGAAGGAGAAGTGAACTGGTCAGTTGTATTGAGATATGCCCAAAGGGCTATATATACAAGAGGAGACCCCAAACCCTAGACTAGTACAATGACACTTATACCCTTAACACCCCCTCTCAAATGCAACGTGAATGCAATGACGTTGCATTTGAAGAGTTGATACTAATTACTAGACTTAAACAGAAATATGAAATTGATACATCCGAAGTCCAAAATCAAAGACGGCATCAAAGCGTGCAACTCTTGAACTTGTCGATGTAGAAAATGCTCCTCCACAAGAGGGTATTGCCTTCACAACCGTACTTCAGCAAATAGCCCGAGTCTTCACAAACCAGTACGTCAACTCTTCAAACTTGAACTTTGCGTTGGAGACTTTAAACTCGACAAGAATAGTGAAATGTGTCAAACCAGCCAAAGATAGAAATCACCACTGCAAGACGGCAAGTGGCGAGACAGGAAGGTGATGACGATAAATGGACAGCCATTGATCAATGATGTGGAGCAAGACGGCTCCGAAAGGGATCAAGAGGGCATTGTCGCACCACAATGACGATGATAAGATTAGCCAAATCGACAGGACTCAACTAACCATAAAGCAAAGAAGATGGCTGACTGACAACTTGAATATGTGGACACGCACGGCATTGATGAACTCGAGAAATGTATCTGGACTTGGATTGAGACTGACTTGGATGAATATGACATTATACTATGGATAGAGGCAGCAGCAAGCAACAAGCAAAAGCGAACTATGGATGGAAGCAGCCTAGCAGCAGACAGATAGCAGTAAACACAATCAAAAGATAAATTTCAGCAGCATGAGATGGATAAAACTGCAGATAAGTCACCAATTTGAACCAGTGTGGCTACTGAAATTAGCATCTCAGCCCTCACAGCCCAGCCAGAGGTTATAGTGTAGGCCCAAGTGCAGCTGCACCCATGAACATGTGGCCCAACACCAAAAAAAAAATGTCTTCCAGTGCCCTCTATCCAAACCTGAGCAGCGGTAGAACAGAGCTCTGCCTCTGGGCAGAGCAGCAGAGACAGGCGCACGGATGGCGGCAGGAACATAGTCACAAAGTTCCTGGGTCGACCGGGTCGAGGAACGGGGTCGAGGGTCGAGGGTCGTCATTTTATAAAATTGTGGTACGAAGGGGTATACATCTATGGAACGATAAATTATTATGTGGAACGCGACCCTAATTCATCGGGGTCGATATCTTCGGGTCGATAAAGACAAAAACTATATGTGCTACTAATGAAGAAATTAATCTGCACAAGCATATAAGAAACATATAAAAGAGTACATTTAGACCGTGCTACACGTACTCAGCTCATTGTCTAACAAAAACCACACCAATCCACTGTCCTTAACCTCCTTATCCCAATTAAATCTGATAGCAATGGGGCTGCGACCCCTTTCAAACCGGGACACGATCCAACCTTGAATGGGACACTGACCCTCTTCGACCCCGACCCTCGAATCGGAACGACGTTCCCGGGTCGAGGGACGAGGCATCGACTCCGAATCCTGTGACTATGGGCAGGAAGCCGCAGGGGCATCGGGAGGGCGGCCGGACAGGGATGAGGATGGCCGCGACAGGCGGCAAAGTGAAGAGGCGCGGACGGCCGCGAGCGATGAGCGGCGCACGCGAACAGAGGAAGGCGGGCCGCGGACGCGCGGCGCGCACGGACGGCCGCGGACGCGCGGGCGGAGCGGGTGGAGGCGCGCAGACGCGAGGACGAGCCGGCGGGGACGGACGCCGCAACGGGCCGCGACGGGCGGGGACGGCCGGATCCACGACGATGGCAGCTGGCCAGGCGGCCGGCGGCTCCGCAACGGGTGGATCCGCGACGGCGGAGGCCGCCGCGACGGGCGGACGGCGGGCTCTGCAACAGGACGGGCCGTGACGGGGCGGAGACGATGCGCCGGCGGAGGAGGCAAAGCGGCGACGGGACGACGGTGGGGCGGAGCTGAACTGGGCGGACGACGGCGCCCGACGGGGGAAAAAAATGGGTACACTGCTCTCTTGCTGCTGCTGTGACTCAAACTGGAAAGGAAAATGGGTTTGGGGCTTGACAGAGATGCCGCCCCCAGGAGCAAGATCGATGCTCCCAGGGGCAGCGCAGCGGGATGACGAGGGTGGTGGACTTAGATCGAGGCCTGCTCTGATTCCATGTCACGAATGGAAGAGGGGAAGGAGAAGTGAACTGGTCAATTGTATTGAGATATGCCCAAAGGGCTATATATACAAGAGGAGACCCCAAACCCTAGACTAGTACAATGACACTTATACCCTTAACAGTAATAGCATTTGATTCATACAAAAAATAGTTGGCATGAAAGGAGAGCCAAAGGTCGATATATGCCTAACCAAAACAATACAAATCATAGTAACATGAACAATCGAGTTATTGTTGATTGAAGGAAGATTCATGATTTTTTTTAGTTTCCTTATATATTCTTAGCCAGATCAAATCATTGTGTTTTTATACTCGGTGCGCCATGCGAGCTAGCCCAAGAAGGAACACATGATAAACATCTGAGTGCAAAATAATCTTCTGATCACCCAGTCACAAGTGATTGTGGTTCTATTAGACTGTGGCTCTCAAGAAACAAGGTTTAGCAAGTGATTTTTTGGGTTTCCACTAATTCACTAGTTTCTTTAGTCTTAACGGCACCCCCACATTCCAGGACAAAGCTTTCTTTTCAATTCTAAACATGCCAAAGCAATGGTTAAAATAAGTCAGCTGTTCTATCATATACCTGTAAGCAGATTTCAGAAGAAACATCTTGCTCAAACACTCCAAGTGATATAACAGGAAGCGAGGTAAGAACAACATTGAAAAGCAACATAAACCAATCATCGTATACAGATTGCCCAGAAAACCCAGCAAACGCCTCAAAGTAAAATATTGTAAGCCCAAAGGCAATATTCTTGTAAAAGAAGTAGCAGATCTGCAATTCAATGAAAAGAAGACTTGGTAAAGACACTTAAAATATACAGGAATATTTTGGAATAAAATGCAATGAAATGTAAGAAATAAAAGTGCTTCAGGAAGCACCATTTGGGCAATTCTCTTGTAGCACCAATGTCCATGGACGACAAGAAGTCGCTCAAGAAACCGAAATTGAGAAATTGAAAAATCACTAGCCATCACTGCCTGGTAAAGCAAAAGAACCAACATTAGTCATACGTAGTCACCAATCCTTGGTGTTATCTAAAAGTAACACTTGCACTAGATAACCTGATCAACTGACCTGCATGCCCTCTACCCCACTTATACCAACTCCAATATCAGCTTCTTGAATCATGCCCACATCATTTGCACCATCACCTATTGCTAAAGTGGTTTGTCCTACACCTTCTTTGACAAGTCGAGTCACCTACAAAGTGAAGGAGAGCAAACTCAACATTGTTTTATATAGCAAACACAGATATTCTGTTGGCAACAGATTAAGCTACCAGTGCTTTCTGCTTTGGAGACACACGGCAACATATGACAGAAGCACACTCTATTGCCAGGTTCAAGAACATGTGCTTCATGTCGTCCTCCAAAGCAAATGCCAGAGCTTTTCCATCAATAACTAGAGCAAATGCTGCATCTGGATCTTTCTCGAGTTTGACCATTTGTGACCCATTGGCTATTTGTGACAGGAGACTCTCCTTTGCAGCCTGCTCAGTTGTCAAAGATGAAATCAAAGCCCATCATAAACAGAATAACCATGTAGATTAAAGCCGCGTACAGTGAAAAAGAAAACTGCAGTAAAAAAAAAGTTGTGCAAACATACCTTCTTTGCATCTTGGGCCACCTGATCACCAGTGGGTATGGACAAACATATCTGTTTCATGCCTTGCCTTAACAAACTGCATGCATATCTGAAAAAGAAAAGGAAACATCATAAACTATTATTCACAACTAATATGTTTGTGCTGGAAAATTTTCCACTTGGCAGCAGCATACCCGATGTTAATTGCAGTTTCCATCTTATCACCTGTCAGAACCCAGATCTTGAGACCTGCTTGTGCCAAACGATCTATGCACTGAGGAACCTGAATACAGCACACGGCATAACACGGAAATTAGAAAAACTCAATGCAAGTAATAGCATGTGAAATGTCGATCGATATTTTTTTTACCCCTTTTTGTAATTTGTCCTCTACTGCAGTTGCACCGACAAGGATCAACTCTCTTTCAATCAAATCAGAGACTCGTTCAAGTTGCAACTCTCTATCAGGCCCAATAGAGGTCTTTGCTTTAACAAACTCAGCATTCCAAAAAGAATACTCTGATTCCTCAAGCACCCTATATGATAAAGCTAACGTTCGCAGGCCTGCCTCACCATAATCATTCAGATGCCTGGTCGTATCAACTTCATACATCCTTCCGTTTTTGGCCAGTCTATCAAATATGATGCTGTTTAATTGGGAACAAAGAACAAGAAAATGATAGTCAAGCTGAGGTGAAAAGTAGCAAATATAGACAGCCAAACATGTTGACAGAACCTTGTAAATAATCAAATGTACAGTTTACTACTTAAGAGCCAACACTCCTGCAGTGTAGCGGTAAGCTTCCCAGTTGAGGAAGACACCAACCAGGGCTCAAATCCTGGTGGCAGCACCAAAAAAAAAAATGCTGGCAACCTGAAAAATAGTGGCAGGTCGCTGGCCTGTGGCACATGTGGTTGGTTTGGGCCTTCCTACCAGGGGGTAGTTGCAGTGGTCGCTAACCCAGTGGGTCGTGGTCGGCACAGGTTACGGTGCGGCCCTATAGGGTGAAGCTGGGGTCCGGGGTTTTTTCACGGCTGGCTTTGGCTGAGATTTCTTTCTTAGTGCAATGCCGTGGGACAGTCTTCCCCCCGCAGGTCGGGTTTTTTTATTTACTACTTAAGATGGACTTTTAAGCTATCACTTTAACAAATAAAACATCAAAATATCAATGCAGATGGCCTGAGGCTTAGCTAAAATTAATTCGTATATAAGCATCACCAAAGGAAAAAAAAAAGGTACAGAAGTCCTACCTGTCTGCTCCTTTGCAAAAAAGAAGAATTTGATCATCTTCATCCTTCAGAATTACTGTCATCCGTTTTCTTTTGCTATTGAATTCCAATAGATTAAGAATCTTGAACTCCCTAAAATTATACTTACACATTATGACAAATAAATAATAAGGAACAGGAACAATAAGCACATACAGAATAGCAAATACTGGTGTGTAACCTCTCGATTGTGCCCTGTGAAGAAGTGTGTTTCTCCCTGACAAAGACGCTTGATTGTGTTCGCTTGAAAAATTCAAACCCAAATTCCCTGGCCGCCACAAGAAAAGCACCCTCATCAGGTGATTCTGCTTCATAGGCAATAGAACCAGTTGCCTCATTTATCTCTGGTATCGCTGTGTGACACAGAGCAAGTATCCTGAAGAAGAGTAGAAGTGTGGAAGAATTTGGCTCCTTGGTCCAGTTCCCTTGCATGAGACGGTCATCCTCAAAACTGAAGCCTTTTATGGATGGTTTTCGGTTGTTCCCAACACTAAAGTTGACTCCTTCTACCAGCTCGATTTCATCCTCATTGTTCTCCTCCCATATATCTTGTAAAGGCATGTCATTTTCATCAGCACCTGATGCCATCTGCTTTGCAGCAGCAATTTCAACTTCACTTGAACCCACACCATATGAAACTCCAGCAATCGAACACTTCAAGAAGTCCATCTGATTGCAGGTCAAAGTGCCAGTTTTATCCGATAAGACTGTATGAACCTGGCCAAGCTCCTCATTCAAGTTTGATGTGCGGGCCTGAGCAGTATTACCAGTGTCTTCATCGAACATATGAATATCTTGGTTAATGAAATGCGCTTGCAATACCTTTACGAGTTCAATCGAGACATACAGTGAGATTGGAATCAGATACCCATAAAGAATGAGTGCTGTGATTAGATGGAATATCCCAGAAAGAGCAGGGCGTGATGGATCATCCAATTTATTGCTGTTCTGTGGCTGCAAGTACCACCAGTGGGGCAAATCTAACTTGATCCTCACAGCAAAACCGATTGAACTGATGAGCGATATCAAGACGAGCACAGTGAACAGAATGTATATGATTAAATCCATCTTCCTCTCAATCCTGCTCCTCTTGGATGGCGACTCAGTTGAATTCTGCATGACTTTACTGTCATGGCCAGTAAAGATGACCACTCCATAGATAAAGGATGTGTTCCTTAGCTTTGAGTCCCTGAGAAGTATCTGAAATGGATCAAGGGCATACACCTGCCTCTCATACTCAAAGTTGCCAGTGAATGTGTACAAGCTCGGGTTGGGATCCTCGCAGCGTATCACTGCCTGGAAATCCTTAAATGACTCATCTTCTTCCAACGGCAGCGTGGCCTCAAGTGACCTTTTCACCTTGAGATTCGTCTCGCCATCCAGGTTCATCGTCTCAACATAGCAAATGCCATCTTCATAGCTCGAGGACAGCATCAGCAAATCAGCAGGGAAGAACTGGTCCTTCTCGACCTTGACCACATCGCCAACGCAAAGTTCCTCCCAGTGCCGATACACGAATTCACCATCGCCCTTGTGCACGGAGACCTTGCGGTTGTTCACCTTCATGTCCTGGATGAATCGGCGCCAGTCCTCCAACCCCTCCTTGAGCATGCTGAGCCCGACAACAAAGGCTAGGGGCGCGATCATGCTGACGGCTGAGAAGGGGCACACTGGGGTGAGAGAGAGGATGGCGGTGAGGAGGAAGTAGAGGTTGGCGACGCGCCGGAACTGCTCGAAGATGGCCTTGGGGAAGAAGGTGATGATGTTGTACTTGGTGGTGGTGATGTAGTTGGTGGGGTACTTGAGCGGCTTCTGCAGGGTGGGGTTGTTGCAGTGCACGACGCGCGAGAACCCCGGCCCGCCGAGGGCGCCCGCGCCGTCGGAGGATGGCCCCTCGGCGCCGGCTTCCCCGTGGTGGCCCTTGAAGCAGTTAAAGGTGTAGAGCTTGCTCCATCGCATACGGTCCCGCCGCCGCCCGCCGGAACGGCCCATCTCGGCGCCGCGGTGCCTGTCAGCGCCCGATTTCCGGCTATGCGGAGCCCGGCATTGCCGCCCCTCGATCGAATCTAGGACGGGATTCCTACGCCGCCGGGCGAATTAGACCTGCGAATTGGGGAATCAGCTCGTGATCTCGTCAGCGAATCCAGGAAAAAATAAAAGCGAGAGATAGAAAAAAGGAAAGACAACGAAATCAAACAGCGACACAATCCCACTCCACGAAAACCTGGAATCGCTAGAACAGCGCGCAATTTACACCCATACGCAGCACCGACACATTCACCCTCAAATCCATCCATGAAAAAGGGAACAGCACGGAGAGATCAAACGAAGAGATTACCAACAAAAGCTACACGGGCCGAGAAACTCCGCAACGGATGCAAACGAGAAAGAAAAAAAGGAGGACGGGCGAGAGGGAAACGCGCGGGACCAGGAACCGAGGCGTTCGCGCCCATCTCGAGAGAATGACGAGGAGTGGGTGGGGGGGCGGCGCGGCCCACCAACCTGGGCGCGGAGGCGGAGAGCGAGGGAGGCGAGGGCCGAGGCGGCGAGTCCGGCGAGCGGGCGGGGGTCCGATCCCGGCCTCGGGATTCTCCCGCGGCGGCCGTCGACGCGTGGGGGGCGGAGCGAGAAGGGTGGGGGAGGCGGAGGGAGGGAGGGAGGAGGGAACGAGGTGCGGAGCGACTAGCGAGGCCGCGCCGCGAGGGGGGAGGGTGGTGAGAGAGAAAGAGGTGGGGAAGGGAGACAGAGAGAGATTAGCCGATTAATTAATACGGTGTTTTTTTAAATCCGCCCTTTGTTTAACCGTATTTACCGTCGGGGTCCTCCACGCCTGCAAGTTTAGCTCCCCCTTCCTTCCGCTTAATCAATTTTCGCCAAAATATTTCTTATTTTAGTTTTTTTTATTATCATTACTGGTATTCTTGCCACTTGTATTAGCACGGTACGAGTAATTAATTAGGAGTGGTTTGGATATCTTTTTTGAACTCTAAGCGAAATAGAGAAACAATCATACGCGCTCGTCGAGTCGCGCGTCGCCTACGTGCTGTTGCCCAAGTCGTGGGTTGCTGCTGGGGAGGACGGCAAGGCTTGGCTCCATTCCTTTTCAAAAACAAAAAAAAAGAAGAAGAAAACGTATTTTCAAAAAAAGAAGAAGAAGAAGAAAACAAAACTTGCCTCCATCTTTTCAAAAAAAAGGAAACTTGGCACCATGCGAGTGCGATGATCGAGTCGCCCGCGGAGCCGGAGGGAGAGGCGGGGAGGAGCGAGGCGTGTGCAGGTGGAGGAAGCGGGGTATAGTTGCGGCCCTGGTGGGTGGGAAACTGCTCCAACGGCCTGGCACGTGGGGACGCACGAGCGCTTCCTCCTCCGTTTCCAATACTCTGCATCGCGAACAAGCAGAAGAGGAACACATTCAGACAAAAATACATACGAAATACATTCAGACAAGGATCGATAGGCGTTCCACGAAAGGAAGCGAGCAGCAGGTACCAGAGTGGAAGGATACGATGTCGGAAGCACACTATTTATGGAAGTAAATCTCAACACTCGAAGAAGTTGAAAATATATGTAAACGGCAAAGCTCGACGCTGCGCTGCACTTGGCCAAACTGCACGCCTTCAAAGATATTTTTGCTGCTAGTACCTTTTCCCAGTTCAAATGTAAGCAGGACTAGTAGGTAGTACTAGCATGCATGTATGCTAACAAGGGTTACATCTAAAAGTTTCGGTGCTGGAACTGGTTTAGATGCAAAATTTAAAATTCCAAAATTATCACATCGAATGTGTGCGGCACATGATTTGCTTGTATTACGAGATGAATCTAATGAGTCTAATTATGTCATAATTAGACACTAATTTACTACAGTAATTGTTATAGTAAACATGTGCTAATGACAGATTAACTAGTTTTAATAAATCTGTTTTGTAATTTACAAATGAGTTCTATAATTAATTTTGTGATTAGTCTATTTTAATACTTCAAATATAAAAAATTTCACTTTAAAAACTTTACACGGTTCATCTAAAGGCCTGAGAGATGTTTTTGCTCTGCCCACCCCAGTGTAGTATTGAACGCTACGTAGTCACGTTCGTGAGGAATTTTTGGAGACAGGTTTGAGCTAGACGCCGGACCGGTCGTACTCGCCCTGGTCCACAAGGCATTTCAAATTTCCAACCCCTCGGCTTTTGTCCGCATCGTTAACCCCGGAAGAGGGCGGAAAATGCTAGTAGTTTCTGTTTGATGGAAATACTGTTTTGACATCACACATCCTAATAAACTGAACAGGCATTTAGAAATGTTTTGAGTACCTTAGTCGACGCCTAATAAACTGATTAGAATTGCAAAATATTCCTAATGAACTGAACATGCATTTAGAAATGTTTTGAAATACGCTTTTGACGGTACACAGTACACACCCTAATAAACTGAACAGCCATTCAGATTTTCCTTAAGTTACAAAATATTCCTATAGTAATGCTTCATATCTTTATCGATTAGAGTTATCTAACCACTAGCACTACTCCAATTCTCATAGGTTAAAAGTTTGGTCCAATTCCTACCATGAAAAGGTTGCATACACGAATCCAACGCCATCTTTCACCTTCTTTTAGCCGTGCACATAACCTATTTACTTTTGGCATCACCTTTAAACCAGGAGGTTTCTTTCATTCGAACCATTAAAAGGTGAAAGGAAACTTCCTAACCACGCGGTTTAAGCAAGGAATATCACTGCACATTACGTCTACTTTGCACCTTTATTATCTTCGAGGAGCATATGTACTGATGCTTGGATAACGTCCTTTTGAAATGAAAATGGTAAAGTAAGGACCACATTGGAAAAAAAACCATCAATTTTTCCCACATGATTATCCACGTAGTATTGCTTGGTTTGGAAGAATGTTTGGTTAATGTTTAATTATATAAGTACATGTGTAGGGCCATCAGTCAGACTAGAATTAGGTATCCTTGGCAGATTATCATGGACAAGTACGGACTGCAAGGCTGAGGGCTTGAAAGTTCAGACAATAATGCAATCTGGAGTCGTAAACAAACTAACAAAAAAAAGTAATGCAATCTGGTCGTGAGCTGGAGCTCAGATCTTCAGTCTACTTGTTCTTGGGTCATGGTGGGTTCCACATGTCAATTTAGTTGGCATAGTTGGAAAACAGGGAAGCAGACAAGCATGAACAAGGAAAAGGCTGTATCCTGAAATGCCTGCTGAAGAGTTCGTTATTGCCGCATTTTTGTTTCATTTTGGCAATTTAAGGTTCTATTTTCTATATTTCCGTTGAAGTCCATCATATGGATCGACTTCAAGATGGAGAATCATTTCGTAACGTGGTTCAGAATAAGATACAATATCTGGCAACCAAGTTTGTCATTGTAAGGAAAATTAAAATGTCGGTACCAATTGTTTCACACGTCTATTAAAAATTTGTAACGCGAGGCAAGAATCAAGATGTGATTTCTTTTTAAAATATTGAAAAAAATGAATGTTTTAGTTTCTATTTTGCATTGTTGACTTCCAACCGATGGAACGAGGTGGTTGGCAAGCATACAGCTAGTTCTTCAATTTCAGGCAGACCGCAGACACACTCCCATTTTTATACTGCTACTGCTATCATGTGGCCATTGGTCAGTCTATGAAATTCTGTATATATTGCTAGTTTCATAGACCACAAACCACATATTCTGATATGGATAACAACACTATTGTTAGAGCTGTGGACCACTGATGAAACAAGGACAATAATTGGGCAGGTCCCTGCAGGTAGGAATTGACCTACCCTAGAGGTTGGTCAGCTTGCATAGTAGTAGGATCAGATTTTTGTCTGAAAAATGTGTCCTTGCTGCTTTTGCTCTAGTAACACTATTACATAATCAAAGTACTACCCTGAACGAAAGACAAAAACATGGTATGTAGTTTTCAGCTATCTATTTATAGAGGGTTTAGCAGGTAAACCTAACATTTTTGTTGAGCTTTATTAGTTGCACTGCCTTGAAATGATACTAGTGTGGTAAGCCTGTAACCATTTGCACTGTATTGCTCTCTCCTTTCATCTTCAGAACAGCGGCAAAGGAGTGGCACACACTACTCTTTCTTCAATGCCAACTTTTCCTCTGCTTCATCTTGTCAAGTTAGGACTGGTAGGCACGACGAGTTGTTAATAGCAGCCAAATAGCAACTAGCAAGCATGGCGGTTGGTGATTTGATGGACATGCCCTGTCACGAGAGAATCGGGCGCTTTTTCCTTTTCAAGTTAACATATGTTGTTCAAAGCAGATTCTGCGAGTTACCTCCACAAGGTGACGCTTTGAGACCAATTGTTCCCGTGAAATATATATGGTATCTCAAATTAAATGATAAAATGTTACAATAATATTTTTCATGATGTTCTAGCAATATCTATTTTGCACGGTCAATCTAAGCAGTTTTTTTATACATTCATGGTCAAAATTAAAAGTATTTTACCAATCGGATCCTAAAACGACACGTTTTTTGAATCGGGGAAATACCCTTGTGATTGCTTTATACTCTGTATACTACTCACCTATGTACTCAACACTAGTATACAATAGTGTAAGTAAGGCTCCATAAAAGAGTTCTATAGGGGCCGTTTAGTTTCCAAAAATTTCACCTCCCCTTAAAACACATGTATGAAACACTAAATATAATTAAATAATAAAATTAATTACACAGTTTGGATGTACACGACGAGACGATTTTTTTAAGCCTAATTAGTACATGATTAGCAATAATTGCTACAGTAACCCACATGTGCTAATGCTGCGGCCAAAGGCCTCAAAAGATTCGTCTCGTGGTTTCCAAGCGAGTTCTGGAATTAGTTTTTTAATTAGTGTCCGAAAAACCTTCCCGACATCTGGTCAAATACACGACGAGACATCCAAAATTTTTTGACTTTGGAACTAAACGGCCCCATATTCGACATGTCCGGCCAACAAGAAGGAAACGACGAAAACAGGCATGAAACCAAATGGGATCATCCAACCGAAATCCCCAACCCCGCCATACACTTCCACTTGGAGAAGGCAGCTTAGCCGAGAAGCAAGAAGAGCGCGTGTGCGTACCGACCCTGCCGCGCTTTCTTTTCCGGAGCCGACCGTATCGCGAGCTCTCTTTTTCTCCGATCCCGTGTACGCAAAAGCACTCGCTCCCTCAGACACCCTGCTTGCTGCTACGTCCCCGTCACCCTTTTTCCCCAACCGGGCATCAGCAGCGCAGGTGCTGGCGCGGCCGGGGTTGGTTGGCCTTCTGCTTGTGGCCGGGGCGAGGACGAGGTCGACTGACTGATGGCTACACTCACTAGCTGAACCCTCCACTGATGGTTTATTCCGCGGGGGATCGGAAGCTCAGCTCGCTCCAAGTTTCAACCGGACGCACTCGATCTCCACCCCCGGGTGCGAAATGATGGTCGCTTCCATTACTGGCCAATAATGCAGTTGACGCCTTTTTGGACTGGTTCAAGCCAGATAATCTGCTGATAGTGGGTCCCCCCCACTGAGACTTAGCACAGTACTAGTTGAATGCCCGTGGGTTGCTACGGGTGGCGAAAACTTTTCATGATAATTTAGAGTAATCTTGTGTCGATTGGGTTAGAGCAGGAGTAGATACAAATTGGCAATTGTGTGTATAGTTCAAAGTCATTTTATGCTTAAGAGAATTAGACATAGAGATAACATGCCAAACAACAAATTGCTTTTGGTATAATTAATTATATTTTTTCCTAAGCACATGAATCTGAAATGCACTCCAGCATGTTGTAACAAATAAACTAATCCATCTCAAAAGTCTTGCTTTCTGCATTTCTCATTCTAAACAACTACAGTATATATGGATGATCAAGAGAAGGCCCAAAACAAAGGTTATCGACTTCTAGATCATTTTTTGAAATGTTGGATCAAACTTTATACTGATAGGTCCATGCACATGTGTTGCCACAAGAGACAAAATATTTCAACGCTATTAAAATATGAATGCAATAAATACATGAACCGGATAAATGTTGACTCCAAGCACAATGTTGCTGAACTTTTCCAAAAACTATAAGGAATCAGGTTACCAAATATCTCTTATACCACAGCATTAGAATTAACTTGGGTGGGTTCATAATACAACTTTCTTAAAAAAGCAATCATATTACCCAAGCCATCTAAATTGTGTGAATTAGTGCATAGCAAGTTGCAAAAGGGGGGCAGTGGTATAACTGTAAAATGTGTAGAAAAAAAGGGCTAAATGCTTCAAACTTGAAATTCCAGATAACTCAGTCCACACCAGCACATATGCTTCATTCCCATTTGGAGAACCAGGCTTGGATGCACAGTCAAGGAGATCAGACAAATACCATAGTCCTTGCTATGTATGAATGGATTCAAAGAAAGTTAGATGACAATTGCAGTATATTCTTGCAAAAATGTTAAACATATATCAATGCTTTACCCATTCATTACATCATGGAATAGAATTGTTATAACTTACAGAATAATTACACTACCTTGAAAACTAAATATTAATCACTCTAGGCTTTCTTTATTCCATCGAGGACACTGTTTTAAGGAGCCAGAGTAAACATAGTGAACAATTCTAATAATTATTTCAGAGATCTCTACATACTGGCACAAGTTTTCTGGAGAATAACCTTCGATTGACAACAAAACACTAACTGATTGTACACCTTTTATTGCATAAATCACATAATATATAATATTTATATTTACAAGATTAAAATTACAAGATCAAAGCACGAGCTTTGAAACCCAAAAAAACAAATAACAGGTCTTACAAAAGGAAGAAGCACAAAAGAGCAAGAAACTACAGAAAAACTACAAAAACAAATAGTTTTGGCCTCTAGCATCCCTCCAGCCCAGAGCATGAACACACAATAACCGTAGCTCCAGGAAAGTGAACAATAATTGTGTTGGTTTGAAACAACATGAATGGTTTGATGAGAATTGGGATAATAATCTTGTTGGTTATTAGAAATGTATTTAGTAGAAGAGATGAAAAATATTTTTATCTGTCCAACCATGCTGCAATGCCGGACAAAAATCGATGTAGTACTTATTCCACTTTATGTACAGACATGAGTACAGGAGGGCATGAACAAAAATTAAAAAAAACATGATTTTCGTATTACCTCCATACCGCTGCGACCGCAGGTGAACACGCATGAATGTCGTCTGATGAAGGCGTCCATAGCAGTGGTAATGTATCCAACTCCTAGAGCATTGGACATGATGATTTAGCTTCTATTGAAGTAAATAACCAGGGTACACACCACTTCAAATTTGCGACCGAAAAGATCATGAAAATCCATTCACATGGGCATCCCTCCTAAATGCCTGGTAGATCATGGTGGGCTGCTACTTCTCCATCATCCCAGCGCTAGCGTTTGTTCACCATCTCCGATGATCCGCTAAGCACCATCATTCTGTCAAATGGCAGTTTATATGATAAGCCAAATCCACTAAAGAATACGGTTTTGACCACATGCCTGTACCATGAATGAATCACACATTTCTCTAGATAGTTAGCAGTATACATACCCTTGCACGGCGTTGTCCTCCTCCTTCCATTGCTGTATGGTGGTCCCGACAGTGACGCCACAACATGTGGAGGTGGGTGCGCATAGATATCTTCAGAACATTCATATAATGACAATATTTCTGAACACTCATTTGATAACTTTGAATATTTAGCCCTCGGTGAAAATAAGATCAAGATGAGATCCAGACATGATCAAAAACCAAAGAGGAACTATAATATTCTCAAGTGCATTTGCCTCAGATATATACTAAATTCAGAACCACCTATAGCACTATAATCTAGGAGCACCTACACGCTCAAAAGATACACGCCCCTTGAACATTCTGCCACACTATCTCAGCTTTAGGGGCTTTCGGATGGGCAACGGGGCTTCAGGAGCACCTATATGCACTATACATGATGTCCTTAAAAGGCAGGATTGCATGCTATTAGCACATCAGGGTAAAACTCTTGACATAATATGGACTGTTAGGGAAAAATCATGACTCATGATTATACTCAGAACTGATTTCACATGCATTTCAGAGTAGACCAATTTAAAGGCACTTGAATGAACAATCTGGACCAGTGAAGTACCAGAGATGTAGCATTATTGATTAATGAAAGTGTGATTGAATGTTAGAACAGATTTGTACAGATTTCTCGCTAATGTAGGGATTGGTCACCTTATTCCCTCCTTGTTCTCTCCAATTAATGTTGTCATTGAGATAGAATGTTCACCTAGAAGAACTATGTGACCTCCCATCGCTAATAACAAGAAGTCCCTACGTGACCTCGTTAGAAAAATCTGGACACTGCATTGATCATGATGCAATATCAAATCTCACATGCAAATAACACATCGACTGACCTTTGTGACTGACCTAGAGGACCAGTTTCCAGGTGGAGGTAACAGCGGTGCCAGCTCAGAATGAATCGCAGTAATTTGACGGCGGCAGGAAATCAATGTTTCAGGAGGCAATCCAGCGCAGCAGTACCGCCACGGCGATGGTGCGACGCCCTGGCCTATCTGGTTGGCCGGCCCCGCACCCAATTCCTGGCCGTCGTTCAAGGGACACAACATGAACAGTTGTTCGGATTTGCAAAACCAAGCCAATCGTGATGGATTTTGTTGCAAATAGGCAAAACGGAAAGAGGAGATGATGAAGAGCTCACTTGTGATCCTGGGATGTCGCAAGGATGAGTGCCGTCGATGTCCTCGCGGCCTGATCTCGATCTTGCGTCGGGCGGAACGGCACCTCCGGCGGCGGCCCCTGCACCTGCATGTTAGATACCAGAGGTAGCGGAAGTAGAATTCAGAGAAAGGAAGCAAGAACAGAGGAGGGCAAGAGGAATTTGGCGTCGAAGCCACAAGGACACCTTCTTTAGTTTGTTACAATAATGTTCATGTCCTCTCTCTCAACTCACCCTCTCCTTTAATTGCTCACTCACGTGAACCCTCAATGCTCAGGCCCATTCGTTGCCGGCGTAGTGGCGGTTGGGCTGAGCGGCCCGTTTACTCCTGCGCGGCCCAGTTGACGCGGATGGCGTCTGCTCATCAGAGTTGCTGACACTCCCCCGCCGATAACTACCTGCTTGTTCCAGAGCAGGTGCATGTGGAAATTGCTGACACAAGGAGTCCATATTCTCCCAGGTGGCCAAAGAGTCATCCATACCTGACCATTTCACCAGCACTTGGGCAGTCAACTTCACGCCATCAGGATGCATACGTTTGCCCAGAATCTTCTCAGGGATTTGAAGCCCATCAGAGTTAGCTGGAATGGCAGTCGGAGCTAAGGAAGAAGACACTGCCTTTTTAAGCTGAGACACATGGAAAACAGGGTGAATTTGAGAATGAGCTGGCAGCTGCAGTTTGTAAGCCACTTTGTCAATCTTTGCTATTACTGGAAAGGGCCCAAAGAACTTGTACGCAAGCTTTTGATTGGATTTGGGAGCCAAAGACGACTGCACATAAGGTTGTAATTTTAAGAAGACTTCATCTCCTACTTCAACAGATTTACAGAGCTTCAAAAGGGGACATATTCAAAGCAGAATGCCAGCTAGAGTTGTACCAAAACTCAGTCAAATATATCCAATCCACCCATTTGGAAGGGCAGCCATGCACAAAACACCTGAGATATTGTTCCACACACTGATTCACCCTTTCAGTTTGACCATCAGACTGGGGATGATACGCAGAACTCATTCTTAACTGAACATTAGCCATTTTGAACAATTCTTGCCAGAGGTGACTAGTAAAAACTTTATCACGATCAGAAATGATGGAAACAGGCATCCCATGCAATCTATAAATCTGTTGCATAAATGCTTTAGCAACTACTGCAGCTGTAAATGGGTGGCTCATGGGTATGAAGAGACTGAACTTGGAAAACTTGTCAACAATCACTAGAATACAGTTCTTGCCAGCTGATCGAGGTAATCCTTCTATAAAATCCATAGAAATCATTTGCCAAGCTGACTTGGGGATAGGCAGTGGTTCCAACAACCCAGGGTACTTGACCCTTTCGGACTTAGCTTGCTGACATATCTGACAAGAGGACACAAAAACCTGCACACTGTTCTTGAGGCCAGGCCAAGAAAATAGTTGTTTCACCCTCCTGTAAGTGACAGGAATTCCAGAATGTCCCCCAACTGCAGAGCCATGAAGAGCCTGCAACACCTTATGGTGTAATGCAGTATTGGATCCCAACCAAATTCTGTTTTTAAACTTGGTTAGACCACCTTCCAATGTAAAGTGTGGTACTGCTGAAGGAGAAACTGCAAGCTTAGACAGTGACTGAATGGCAACTGGATCAGTAGTATAACTATGTAATTTCCTCACACCACTGTGGTACTGAAGCTGAAATAGCCATACATGTGACAGAGTCATGAGCCCTTCTGGACAAGGCGTCAGCCACTCTATTCTCAGAACCTTTCTTATAAATTATTTTGTACTGCAAACCCAACAATTTAGTGAATACTTTCTGTTGCCAAGCAATGTTCAACCTCTGTTCACTCAAGTGAATCAAGCTCTTTTGATCAGTGAAAATAACAAATTCCTGGTGCAGCAAATAAGATCTCCACTGTTCAATGGCCATTAAAATAGCCAAGTACTCTTTCTCGTAAGTGAAAGACCCTGAGTTTTAGGCCCTAAGAGTCGACTGATAAAGACCAAGGGATGACCATCTTGCAACAAAACAGCTCCAATCCCGTTCTGACAAGCATCAGTTTCTATGCAAAAGGGTTTGTGAAAATTGGGCAAGGTGAGAACGGGAGCAGTGACAAGAGCTTGCTGTAAAGTGGCAAAAGCAGTCTGCTGGTCCTGATTCCACACAAACAAACTATGTTTCTTGAGTAAGTATGTTAATGGCTTAGCAATTACTACAAAATTCTTCACAAACCGCCTGTAGTAGCCAGCAAGCCCCAGAAAGCTACGTAATTCCTTGACATTAGTTGGAGAAGGCCAATACAGAATAGCTTCCACCTTTGTCGGGTCAGTAGCAACCCCTTATTCACTGATGATGTGTTCCAAATACGAGATTTGTCTTTGAGCAAAATTACACTTGGACAACTTCACATGCTATTTGCCAGCAGCCAATAAAGAGAGCACTTGCTTAAGATGGAAAATATGGTCCTGGAAAGAGACACTATATACCAGAATATCATCAAAGAAAACAATGACACATTTTCTCAGGAGTGGTGCCAAAACAGTGTTCATTGCTCCCTGAAAGGTGCCAGGTCCACCACATAACCCAAAAGCCATCACTCTAAACTCAAAGTGTCCACTGTGGGTCTGAAAAGCAGTCTTGTATTCTTCCCCAGTTTTAAGTCTGATTTGATGATATCCAGCCCATAAATCAAGAATAGAAAACCAACTAGCACCATACAGTTCATCCATTAATTGGTCAAACACAGGTATGGGAAACTGACCCCTGACAATCAAGGCATTCAGGTACCTATAATCAACACAGAATCGCCATGACCCATCCTTTTTCTTGACTAGAAAAATAGGTGAAGAGAAGGGAGATGAACTTGGCTGAATAATCCCTTGATTCAACATGTCAGCCACTTGACGCTCAATCTCCTCTTTGAGTGCAGGAGGGTAATGATAGGGCCGTACATTAATTGGTCTGGCACCAGCTACCAAAGGTATAGTGTGATCACATTCCCTTGATGGTGGTAACTTAGTGGGCGTAGAGAAGACCACCTCAAAATCAGTAAGTAACTGTTTGATTTCAGGAGACAAGTCGGGTTGTGTAGACTGGTTGTCCTGAAGCTGAACTGACAATAACTCCACCATCAATTCTTCTGGAGGATGAGCAGTAATGCCCTGCAACAATACTGAGGACCCTTGATGAGGAATAAGCATCCATTTGCTCCCCCAATGAACCTTCATGGGACTGAACTTTTCTAGCCAATCCATGCCTAACACCATATCATAAGATTGAAGAGACAAAACTCTGAAATCTTGAGAAAAAGAGTGACCCTGCATTATCCAAGTACAAGCTGGGACAAGAGCTGAACAATGCATAAGGTCACCATTTGCCACTTTCACTTGAACATCCACAGGCTATACTGACATGCTGGACAATTGCTTGAATACGTACTCACTAAGAAAAGAATTAGTACTGCTAGAATCAACCAAAAATTGAATGTTCATGCCTTGAAGTGTGCCTAGCAACTGCAAGGTTTTGGGCCCTTCCTTGCCTGAAATAGCATCTGCAGAAATGGCCATACAAAGATGCAGTTCAGATTGAATGTCGATGTGTGAAGAATTACCATCATGGTCACCCAAATTGAATAATTCCCACACTTCTTCCATAGCGTGCAGTTGTACAGTAGTGGCACAACGGTGGTCTCGGCTCCACTTTTCAGCACACTTGTCACAAAGACCCTTGGCTCGCCGATAAGGCCTCAGAGCAATCAACTTCTCTGCAGGTGATTGGCCCGAGCCATAACTCGTCTTGGCATCAGCCAGTTTACTGAACTTTTCTGTGGATGGAGGAGGTGGTAGTGGTTGAGGGCCTTTGGGTGATTGCCTGGTCCAGAAACCATTGTCAGGACGACGATAATCACGTTTCTTGGTCTGCTTGGCCATCTCGTCCTGCAAAAGGGCCAAGGAGCAAGCAGTATCCAAGGAAGATGGACGTTGAACAGCAATAACAGACTTGATGTCATCTTTCAGACCATCTACAAAACGAGTGGTAAAGCACAAAGCGTCGGGTGGAGAGTCATAAGCAGTGAGTTGATCAACCAAACCCGAAAAACGCTCTACATACTCAGCCACAGTACTAGTTTGTCTAATGTGGAAAAGCTGACGCAACAACAACTCATGCTGATCACGGCCGAAGCGATCATGAACAGCTTTGCAAAAATTCAGGCCACTCAATGTGTTTAAGTAGTTTTTCAATAGACTGGATCCAGCGACCAGCTGAATCCGTGCAATGGTAAGCAGCCAAACCCACCCACTCCGAGGCTCGACATGGTACATCTCAAGGTAGTGCTCCACCCATGAAATCCACAACTGGGAATTCTCCCCATCAAAGGGAAATTTAACTTTGGCAATTTGCCTGTGGATGACTTGTGTGCCTTATGACCACGAGACCGAGCCAAGGAAGACTCATAAGCCGACCCATGAAACTGAGAACGTGGAGGTGGTTGTGGAGGGGGGATGGAAATTGAGCGTACCCTTGACCGGGGGATGAAGTACGGTCGTGACGGACCCGTATCCATCCTCCCGGTGAGTGTTGTCATGGCGGTGCCCACGTGGCCAGTCGGTTGGTACTCCGGCAGGTGGAACGCCGACAGCCGAGGGAGAGGACGCGACGATGCCGTGAGCAGTCGCCGGGTTCTCCAGTGCGGAACGATCGAAGTGCTTGTTCAACTTCTTCAGTTCCAACTTGATGTCGTCCATGGATCCGTCGACCCCGGGACGCCAATCCTGCATCTCGCCAACGGCTTTCTCCAGGACGACGACGCGTGCCTCTTGCGCCGCCTTCAGATCTGAGAGCTGCTACTCCCAAATCACGTCCCTGTCGGAGAGACGATTTGAAGCATCCCCTCATAAGAGAAGACTTAAATGTGTTACAAACATCAGTCCCAGAAGGCTGATGACACATTTATTACATCAGATGGTTCATTACCGTACAACTCTATGCGGTAGTGAGCAGAGAAGCGCTACTATCGCGAGGATTACAATCCACACACACGCAACGATATTAAATATAAAAAGAAGGTCATCAGAGTCTTGCGCCATACGGTATCTCCTGCGGGTGACCCTAATCCACAGGCAAGGCTGGGTGCAAGACGGTACCCCTACTCAACGTCGCCAAGTACAACGTCTGGATCTTTTTCTGTAGAAATAAAGAATGGGGTGAGTACAAACATACTTAGCAAGTCCAACCACACCCACGGAGGGGGTATAAACAGAGTATAATGCACATGGTAATTCAAGGATAAAGTTAAGGCTTACTTTTGCGGAAAGCAATCTTTTATGCAAGGGTTTATTTGAAAGAAAATATTTCCAAAACCAGTTTTCTTGTACCGAGTAACACGAAGGGTTGATCCACGCAGGATCCCAGTTTTAAGCTGCTACCGGACTCCTCATCCGCCGTAGCACACGGCACAACTGCCGGACACATTTCCAAAACAACTCACGCCAACCCATCCCATAGTAAACACTAGTTATGTGACCACACCGTAACTCGCCCAGTACCGTGGGCACGGCTATTCGAATAGGTTTTAACTCTACAGAGGTGTGCAACTTTACCCACAAGCGGGGTACCGCAACTCGATCACCTTAGTGTCGGTGCAGATCCCAACAAAGCCATTACCCACCTTAGCTAGACCTGACTAGCCATCACGGGATGCACCAAGGGGTCATTGACCTATCACAGAGGTTTTAACCGGGGCATAAGTCACACAGAGCTAATCCCTTCTCCTTGATCACCCGTTGCTCTCAGCTCTCCTGATGGCTATCAGACTAACTAGTGGGGTATATGCTAAGCCGTTGCCCATTCAACGATCGAGTGGTTTGCACGATAGTGGAGTTAGGTGAGATGACACACCAACTCAGTCCTTAATTGTGACAAGATGGATATCTCCCTTCCTTACTCTGCCACACAGGCACAAGCACACCAATCGGCAAATCACACAGAAATGCCATCCATCCCGTCTAAACTTATCTTTCAAAAATTCCACTTTTATCCCTTCCCACACACGCACACATTTTCTTTATAAAACAAGTTGTATTGTGTATAAGATCCTAAGCATTCTAGCAGCGATTAACGTCCAAACAAAATACATTCAGACATTAATCTAGGTGGTCAAGGAATGGGCATAACAAATCAAGGGGTGGCTATCCAACCGTGTTTTCAGCAGGCAAAACATATGCAATTTTGTAAAATAGGCCAATAGGTTGTGTTTATAAAAACTGGGACAAAACATGCATCAAAGGATGTGATTGAACTTGCCGTCTTCAAAGCCTTCGGGGAGGTCCTGATTGAAGCACTGTCCTTCGGGCTCGGGGTCGCGGAACTGGTCCTCGTTTGCTGGTTCACAGTACTACTCGTCAACGGGCTCTCCTTCGTTCATACCGTAGTCTATGACGCATACAAACAAACACACAATCAAGAAAAAGCAATAAAAGTTTTATCGTTGAGCTCGAATCGGAAATAAATAATATATGGAGTTCGGAGTAATATCTTTGGGTGGTTTCCTAATGGCATGGTCAAAACTATGTTATGAGAGGCGTAATAAAGTTTTGGGTTGATTTGAAACTGTTTGGCGCATGAAATGATAAGTTAATGAGTGTTTAGGGCCTAAACGAGGGGCCAGGTACTTGTTTGTAAATAGTAAAAGAGCCTGATTAGAATTTCGAGAGTTGTTTGGGTCATTTTGGAAAATAATAAGGTTTTATTTATAAATGTGTTTATATGATGGAGGAGTTATTTGGGAAAATAATAAAAGAGAACGTTTAATTTGAAAAAGGGTCAAAGGTGGAGGGGCTCTTTACATAATAGAGGAAAGGGGGAGGGGGTGATGTGCAAAAGCGCCCTGTTTCCTACCTCCCTCGCGTTGAGGAACAGGGGAGGGGAACGGCGCTCGCCGTCGGCGACTAATCCGGCCGTCCGGGCCATGGCGGCGGCCGGGAGCGAGCGGGAAAGGGAGAGGGAGTCGTGGTGGGTCGATTCCCCCACTTGATTTGGGTGGAGGTGGCCTATGGAGGCGCGACCATGGTGGTGGGTGGCGGCCGGCTCTGGTGTTCGCGGTGGCGGCACTGCGGAGCTTGGCAACGGCCGGGGTTAGGGGGAGGAGCACGAGGGAGTCTCGGGGAGTTGATTCCCCCGCTCACCTTGGGTGATGGCGGCCCGTGGGCGGCTCTCCACGGCGGCGGGTGGAGCTCGACGACTGTGGTGGTGGCGGCGGCGCTGGAAGCTCGGAGGGAAAGCTAGGATCGGTGGTGTGGCTCGTGGTGGTGAGTGTGGCGCTCGGAGGCTCTTTATAACCGAGGAAAGGCGGTGAGTGGCGGGGTGCGTCCGTGGCGGCCGACGAGCGGCGCGGAGTGCCTTAATGGCGATGCGGCACAGCGGCGACGTGACCGCTCAGGCAGGCGGCGAGCGGGGCCGGTGGCACTGTGCTGCTGGACGGCGGAGGGCGCGGCGAGCAGTGCCGCTCGCGTCGCGCGTGGGCGTGCACAGGGGCAGTCGGCAGCGGGGCGGGGCATGCACGTGGGCTCTGCTCGCGGGCTCGGGCGTCGAGGCAGGCAAGCGGTAAGCGGCGCGGCGGTGATGGCGTATTTGTGGCACGTGGCGTGGGCAGGCGGCAGGGCCTGGACGCGCGCGCGGGCGGTGCGGCGTCGCGGCTCGGCGCGCAGAGCGCCGCGTGCGCGCGTGCGCGTGTGGCGCATGGAGGGGAGCGCGGCGCACGGGGCAGGCGAGCAGGGGCAGGCCGGGAGCGGGGCGTGCGGAGCAGGGTCAGCGGGCAGCTTGCTCGCGGGAGGCGAAGGGGAGTCGGGCCGGGCCGGGCCGGGCCGGGCGTGCGGAGCAGGGCAGGCCGGGCTGAGCCGCGCTCGGGGAAGGAGAGAGGGAGGGGAGGAAGGAGAGAGGAAATGAAAAGAAGAAAAGAAAACAGAAAATGGGAACAAGAAAAAGAAAAAGAAAAGGAGGAGAGGGAGATGGAGAGATTCGCGCTGCGATCGCGGCGCCTGGTCGGCCACGCGCGGCGTCGGGCACACGTGCGCGGTAGGGCGCAACGCGCGGGTTGAGGGCGAATAGGGTGGTGGATTCAGATGTCGTGGTCGGGTCTTTCTAAGATCGGGAGATCAGGCGGGAAAATGGTTTGAGCCCAGCGACGAAAAACTTTTTAAACCATTTTAGCGTGTGATTTATTTCGGTGGATTTTGGGATGTTACAAACCTACCCCACTTAAAATGAATCTCGTCCTCGAGATTCGGCTGGCTCCTAAACAGATGGGGAAACTCCTCCTTCAGAGCATCTTCGCGTTCCCACGTCGCCTCTTCTACTCCATGTCTGCTCCACTGGACTCTGCAAATCCATATTTCGGAGTTTCTTGTTCTCCTGGTTACAGTATCCAGAATCTTGACCGGTATCTCCTGATATCGCAAGTCTGGCTGTAGATCTATTGCTTCTATTGGCACGTGTTCTGCCTCGGGTACCTTTAAACATCTTCTTAATTGCGAGACATGAAACACCGGGTGTATATCCGACATTTCTTCCGGTAGCTCCTGACGGTACGCTACTGCTCCGACTTTCCTCAGAACTCGGTACGGTCCAATGTACTGAGGGGCCAACTTTCCTTGTATCTGAAATCTTCGAGTTCCTCGGATGGGTGAAACCTTGAGATACACGAAATCTCCTGGGTTGAAACTTATTTCCCGTCTTTTCTTGTCCGTGTAGCTCTTCTGTCGAGACTGGGCTGCTTTCAGCTTTTCTCTAATCTCGGAAACTCTTTCTTCAACTTCTTTTATAAGTGCGGGTCCAACTAAGGCCCGTTCTCCAACTTCTGACCACATTAGGGGAGTTCTACACTTTCTCCCGTAAAGAGCTTCGAACGGTGACATGCCCAAGCTTGCTTGGTAGCTGTTGTTGTATGAAAATTCTGCATAAGGTAAACTCTGCTCCCAATCCTTGCCATAGGTAAGGACACATGCTCTCAACATATCTTCCATGATCTGATTCACCCTTTCTATCTGGCCATCCGTCTGCGGGTGCTAAGCGGAGCTGAAATCCAACTTGGTTCCCATGGCTTTATGCAGACTTTTCCAGAATCTAGAGGTGAACTAGGTCCCTCTATCTGAAACAATTCTGCTAGGCACACCATGCAACTTTACTATGTTTTCCACATAAAGCTTTGCTAGCTTTTCTCCACCGTAGTTTGTTCGTACGGGTATGAAATGGGCCAACTTAGTGAGTCGGTCCACTATTACCCATACGGAGTCGTGTCCTTTCTGGGTCCTGGACAAACCCACTACAAAATACATTTCCATCTCATCCCATTTCCAAACCGGGATGGGTAGGGGTTGCAACAGCCCTGCTGGCTTCTGATGTTCGGCCTTGATCCTTTGACAAGTATCACAACGGGCGACAAACCGTGAAATGTCCGCCTTCATCCCGTTCCACCAATATTTTTGTTTTAAGTCTATATACATTTTGGTGGATCCTAGGTGAATGGAGTATGCCGAGTTGTGAGCTTCATCCATGATTATTTGCCTGAAGTCTCCTTTCTGGGGCACACAAACTCTATCCTTATACCATAAGGTTCCCCTATTATCCACCCTAAAATCTGGTGTCTTATTTTCTCCAGTCTGCCTCCGGAGTTCCATCAGCCCCTTGTCCGAACTTTGTGCCTTTCTGATTCTGTTCTCTAGTGTGTATTGGACATCCAGCACTTGGCTGGAACCTCGAGGAACAATGTGCACATTCAATCGTGCCATTTCCTCTCGCAGGTGATCCTCCTTGGGTCCATAGGATTTCCGGCTGAGGGCATCAGCTACCACGTTTGCTTTTCCGGGGTGGTAATGAATTTCCAAATTATAATCCTTAACCAATTCCAGCCATCTTCTTGGCCTTAAGTTCAAATCCGGCTGGGTGAAGATATACTTCAGGCTCTTATGGTCAGTATAAACCTCGCACTTATTTCCAATCAAATAATGCCTCCAAATTTTAAGTGCGTGCACTACGGCTGCAAGTTCCAGATCATGGTTTGGATAATTCTGCTCATGAGGCCTGAGCTGGTGGGAAGCATATGTGACGACTTTCCCATCTTGCATGAGTACACAATCCAATCCTTGTCGGGATGCATCACAATAGATGACAAAATCCCGATGAATGTCCGGTAGGGTCAGCACTGGGGCGGTTGTCAACCTTTTCTTCAATTCTTGAAAACTCCTCTCACATGACTCTGTCCAGGTGAATTTCTTCTCCTTCTTGAGCAGCGCTGTCATGGGCCGGGCTATCTTGGAAAATCCTTCAATGAATCTCCGATAATACCCAGCTAATCCGAGAAAACTTCTGATCTCACTGACGTTGGTCGGTTGCTGCCAGTTGGAGACTGCTTCGACCTTCTCGGGGTCCACTGCTACTCCTTCTGCGGTCAGAATATGACAAAGGAAAGCTACTTTCTCCAGCCAGAATTCAAATTTGCTGAATTTGGCATATAGCCTGCGTACTCTTAATTTTTCCAGAACTACTCTCAGGTGTTGCTCGTGCTCCTGGACACTCTTTGAGTAAATAAGTATGTCGTCGATGAAGACTACGACAAACTTATCTAACTCATCCATAAATATCTTGTTCATGAGGTTCCTGAAATAAGCAGGGGCATTTGTGAGTCCAAAGGACATCACAGTGAACTTAAATTGCCCGTATCGGGTGACAAAGGCTGTCTTTGGGATGTCGCTCTCTCTAATCTTGAGCTGAAAATATCCTAACCTTAGATCAATCTTGGAGAAGTACTTGGCCCCTTTCAATTGATCGAAAAGGTCATCAATCCTGGGGAGGGGGTACTTATTCTTAATGGTGACTTCGTTTAGCGCCCGGTAATCCACACACAACCTCATACTCCCATTTTTCTTCTTGAGAAACAGGACTAGGGCTCCCCAAGGCGACGAGCTTGGTCTGATGAAGCCGATTCGTTGTAACTCTTCCAGCTGCTTCTTTAATTCTACCAATTCAGAGGCTGCCATCCTATAGGGTCTCTTGGCTATAGGGGCGGTTCCAGGGACAAGGTCGATGACAAACTCTATATCCCTATCTGGTGGCATCCCAAGGAGTTCTTCCGGGAAAACATCTGGGTACTCATTTACCACTGGGACTTCTTCTAAGGACTTGGCTTCCATGTTAAACACCATCGGGTCTGATCCTCTTACCCGGGTATGGCAGGTTACTTGTACTCCTTCCGGGTTTGTCAGGTGTACCACCTTGTCCGTACAACCTATGAGGCCATTGTGTCGGCTTAACCAGTCCATTCCAAGGATCACGTCTATTCCCTTGGACTTTAGTACTACTAAGTCTGCTAAAAATTCTAGCCCACTTAAATTGATCCTTACCCGCAGACAACCTAGTTGACACTTGATGTCACCTCCAGGCGTCCGGGTTATTAGGGGTGTTTTTAGTAGTACTGTGGGTATTTTGTGCTTTTCCACAAAACTCGAGGATATGAATGAGTGTGATGCTCCAGAATCAAATAACACTGTTGCAAGAGCTGAGCTGACTAGGTACTCACCGAGCACTACGCCCTGAGCTCCTTGAGCCTCCTGTGCGTTGATATGGTTGATGCGGGCTCGTCCAAATGACTACTGGGGCTGCCTCATCTGCTGACTATTGTTGTTGGCGTTGCTGTTGTTGCGGATGGGCACTCGGTTGGCACCTGACAGAACTGGCCTTGGTCCATTCACTGTATTGGAGAAGGCTGATGTAGCCGGCTTGTTCTTGGCATATGGGCAGTTGGCAATGAAATGCCCTGTCTCTCGGTAGTTGAAACAGACCCTAGCATTGCTGTTGTTGGTGGTGACCTGGTTTGCATTGCTCTGTAGGGCCTTCATGGTGTTCTGGCTCCGGAACTGCGTGTTAGAGGCTTGTGGGCTTGTCACTTGATATTGAGTCCTATATTGCATTGGAGCCTGATACCTTGGTGCAGTATAGTTGAAGCTTCTTGGTTTCTGGAAGCGATCCTGCTGGCGGGACTTGCTTTCCAGAAACTTACGCTTGTTATCTTTCCTCTCATCATTTTTGGCCCTCTCTGTAAGAATAGCCTTGTTCATCAGGGTGTTGAAATCCGGGTAGGTCTGTGGAGTAAGTAAGGTCCGGAGTTCTGGGTTTAATCCTTTCTTGAATATATCCTGCTTCTTTTCATCGTCATTCACCTCTTCTGGGGCATATCGGGCCAACTCCATGAACTGATGGGTGTACTCTTCCACCGACATGCTTCCCTGCTGCAGAGCGCGGAACTCATCCGCCTTGCGCTTCATGGTGGCCGAGGGGATATGATATCGGAGGAATTCCTTCACAAATTCCTTCCAGGTGATGGTGGAGGCATCTTCGGCGGCGGCACAGTAATTCTCCCACCAGGCTAAGGCAGTCCCGGTGAGTTGGTGTGCTGCCAGCAGGACTTTGTCTCAGTCCTGACACTTGAACGGCTCGAGCTTCCTCTGAATCGCACGTAGCCAATCGTCTGCATCCAAGGGGTTGCTGGATCCGGCAAAGGTGGGCGGCTTGGTCCTCAGAAAAGCCGTCAGCTTGTCATTCATGGTTTGTCCTCGTGGCTGCTTGTTGACAAGGGCATTGGCCAGTGTTTCTAGGATGAGGGTCTGATTGTGGATTATTTGTGCCAGGTCCCCGATGGGTGGAGGTGGTGGCAGTGGCACTTCTCCTTGATTCTCTCCTCGGTTCTGACTCACTTCCTGTTCATCTTGGATAGGGTTCTGTCCATTAGGCTGCACTCCCGTGCCAGCGACGGCTGGGTTCCGAATGCGGGAGGCCCTCGTAACGCTTTGGGAGGCCATCTGTAAATTGGGTAGAGTTTTTGTGAGATTGAGATTAAGTGATGTTTAAGTTATTTAATTCGAAATTTTGAAAAGGCAGAATTTATCTTCTGCCGAAGCACACAACTAACAAGCACACAAACATGGCAAACAACAAGCACACACAACTTTATTACTGCAAAGGAGGGTACAACGCGGGGCAAGGCTAAAACACGTACTACACGTTCGGGTACAGGTTCATACTTAAGGGTACAACTTAAGCCAAGGGCTTGGGAGGGTACAACACTAGGTCGTCGTCGGACATCCTACTCGCGAAGCGAGCCTTCTTCTGGGGCGGAACGTGCTTCCAGGGGAACAGACAACTCACCCTCTTCTATATTTCCGTTTTCCAGGGGTTGCGCAGTAGCTTCTCTTTCGACGGCGGCAGTAGGCCCTTCGGGGTTCTCGGGTTGGGCTTGTGGGGTTATCACGAGTGGCCCCCATTCTATGACAGGTGTCCCGAGTAGAACTTGGTTTTCCCCAATTGCCGAGACTGGGGTTCCACTTCTGGTCCATTCTTGCATACGCCGGTCTCGGGCTTGCCTGAGGCTCTCCTGAGCAACTGCTTCGCTGCTGACCGCGGCTGTGGCTCTTGCCTCGGCTTGGGCTGCTCGTACCTGTTGCAGTCTCACCGCGAGCTCTGCTTGCTCGGCTCGATGGGTCTGCTCCCTCAGAATGTTGGCTTGCTCGTCAAAGAGCTGATCCAAGGCGGCTAGGTAGGTAGCCACTTGGTACAGAGGGTCCTCTTCATGGCGGCGCCGTTCCAGACTTCTCATGCGTGCTTCCCAAATTGGGGTTCTGATGGCCGACGGAAAGAACCTCATTGGCGTGGGGGCTAGGTGTTCTTCAAAAATCCGGCACAGGTAATAGAGTGCCTTTCTAATGGCCAAGGGATAGGTGTCTTGGTGCCTAAACCCCGTAGCGGTCACTCTCCAAGGCTGGATGTCGGGGTAGCGATCATTCCTGGTGATGACCAGGATCACCCTGCAGCGGAGGGTACCATGGTGCTCGTACTCTCTGCTGTAGTACCTTGGGCGTTCCGTAACGCCAAGGCTCTCCAGGGCATTGATCAACAGGCTGGGGAAGCCAGGTGCAGCTTGGCAATTGCCCTGGGTCCATCCTTCCTCAGCCATCTGAAAACAAAGATAGGGTGAATAAACTTGCACAATTATTTGGGGTACACAAAGGGAGTAGATGATATTTATTATTGCAACATGGTGGGATACAGACTTCATGGATACACGATTATTTGGGCAAAGGTTCTAGCTTGGGGTGCTACTCCTATCATGGGGATTCTTCCTCGATCCTAAGAGGGCGCTTCTTCAGTGGAAGACACTGATCCATCACGTCATCTTCGGTCTGAGTACCTTTATCCCAATGGATTTCTTCGGGTTCTTCTTTTTTAGTCTGAGTGCCTATGTCCCAATGGGTTTCTTTGGGTGCTTCTTCTTCTTCCTCTATCCACCCACCTATTCCTCTGCGAGCCACGTACTCTTGCAATCGGGCTTGGAGAGTGGCTAGGGAATTCTCGGCGCGTGTGGCTCTTGTCTGTTGTTCTTCTAGTTCTGCCTCACACTCTTCCATTTGGGCTTGGAGAGTGGCTAGGGAATACTCGGCGCGCGCGGCTCTTGTCCGTTGTTCATCCAACTCCTGGGTTGCCTTTTCTGCTCTGTGGACCTGTTGCTTCAGTTGTGCCGCTTGTTCGCGGTAGAGCTCATCCAGGCCAGTGAGATAGATGGATAGGTGGGAGACCGTATCTTCTAGGTCTTCTTCTTCTCTTCCAAGTCCTCTCATCTGGGCAATCCATGTGCGTCCTCTTCCTTCAGTCGGCGGGAAAAATCCCATAGGAGTCCGCTGAAGGTGGTGCCTGTAGATCACGCGTAGACGTCGCAGGGCTTTGCGGGCGGCTTTTCGATAGGTGTCCGGAAAGCGAAAACCAGTGGTGGAGATGAACCAGGGATCCACATCAGGGTAGCGGGTGCTCTTTCCCACGAAGACCATCAGGTCGCACCGAAGAGTGCCCTTGGAGTCGTACTCCCGGTAGGCATACTCTGGTGGGTCCGCAACTCCGATGCGTTCCAGGCTGAGTATCAACAACTTAGGAAGGCCGGGCTCTGCGTGACAGATTCCGCCAATCCATCCATTGTCAGCCATCTGGAACAGGGCAAGAACCAGTGGTGAGTGTTTGTGTGAAAGAAGGAAAAAAAGTTCTAGTGTCAAAGGGCCAGAAAAAGGGTTTCGCTCCTAGGGTCACGTCCCACGGTGAATCTACGGCTCTGATACCACCTGAAGCATCCCCTCATAAGAGAAGACTTAAATGTGTTACAAACATCAGTCCCAGGAGGCTGATGACACATTTATTACATCAGATGGTTCATTACTGTACAACTCTATGCAGTAGTGAGCAGAGAAGCGCTACTATCGCGAGGATTACAATCCACACACACACGCAACGATATTAAATATAAAAAGAAGGTCATCAGAGTCTTGCGCCATACGATATCTCTTGCGGGTGACCCTAATCCACAGGCAAGGCTGGGTGCAGGACGGTACCCCTACTCAACGTCGTCAGGTACAAAGTCTGGATCTTTTTCTGTAAAGATAAAGAATGGGGTGAGTACAAACGTACTCAGCAAGTCCAACCACACCCACGGAGGGGGTATAAACAGAGTATAATGCACATGGTAATTCAAGGATAAAGTTAAGGCTTACTTTTGCGGAAAGCAATCTTTTATGCAAGGGTTTATTTGAAAGAAAATATTTCCAAAACCAGTTTTCTTGTACCGAGTAACACGAAGGGTTGATCCACGTAGGATCCCAGTTTTAAGCTGCTACCAGACTTCTCATCCGCCGTAGCACACGGCACAACTGCCGGACACATTTCCAAAACAACTCACGCCAACCCATCCCATAGTAAACACTAGTTATGTGACCACACCATAACTCGCCCAGTACCGTGGGCACGGCTATTCGAATAGGTTTTAACTCTGCAGAGGTGTGCAACTTTACCCACAAGCGGGGTACCGCGACTCGATCACCTTAGTATCGGTGCAAATCCCAACAAAGCCATTACCCACCTTAGCTAGACCTGACTAGCCATCACGGGATGCACCAAGGGGTCATTGACCTATCACAGAGGTTTTAACCGGGGCATAAGTCACATAGAGCTAATCCCTTCTCCTTGATCACCCGTTGCTCTCAGCTCTCCTGATGGCTATCAGATTAATTAGTGGGGTTTATGCCAAGCCGTTGCCCATTCAACGGTCGAGTGGTTTGCACGATAGTGGATTTAGGTGAGATGACACCCCAACTCGGTCCTTAATTGTGACAAGATGGATATCTCCCTTCCTTCCTCTGCCACACAGGCACAAGCACACCAATAGGCAAATCACATAGAAATGCCATCCATCCCGTCTAAACTTATCTTTCGAAAATTCCACTTTTATCCCTTCCCACACACGCACACATTTTCTTTATAAAACAAGTTGTATTGTGTATAAGATCCTAAGCGTTCTAGCAGCGATTAACGTCCAAACAAAACACATTCAGACATTAATCTAGGTGGTCAAGGAATGGGTATAACAAATCAAGTGGTGGCTATCCAACCGTGTTTTTAGCAGGCAAAACATATGCAATTTTGTAAAACATGCCAATAGGTTGTGTTTATAAAAACTGGGACAAAACATGCATCAAAGGATGGGATTGAACATGCCGTCTTCAAAGCCTTCGGGGAAGTCCTGATCAAAGCACTGTCCTTTGGGCTCGGGGTCGCGGAACTGGTCCTCATTCGTAGGCTCGCAGTATTGCTCGTCAACGAGCTCTCCTTCGTTCACACCGTGGTCTACGACGCATACAAACAAACACACAATCAAGAAAAAAGAAATAAAAGTTTTATCGTTGAGCTCGAATCGGAAATAAATAATATATGGAGTTCGGAGTAATATCTTTGGGTGGTTTCCTAATGGCATGGTCAAAACTATGTTATGAGAGGCGTAATAAAGTTTTGGGTTGATTTGAAACTGTTTGGCGCATGAAATGATAAGTTAATGGGTGTTTAGGGCCTAAACGAGGGGCCAGGGACTTGTTTGTAAATAGTAAAAGGGCCTGATTAGAATTTCGAGAGTTGTTTGGGTCATTTTGGAAAAGAATAAGGTTTTATTTATAAATGTGTTTATATGGTGGAGGAGTTATTTGGGAAAATAATAAAAGAGAACGTTTAATTTGAAAAAGGGTCAAAGGTGGAGGGGCTCTTTACAGAATAGAGGAAAGGGGGAGGGGGTTATGGGCAAAAGCGCACTGTCTCCTTCCTCCCTCGCGCTGAGGAACAGGGGAGGGGGACGACGCTCGCCGGCGGCGACCAATCCGGCCGTCCGAGCCATGGCGGCGGCCGGGAGCGAGCGGGAAAGGGAGAGGGAGTCGTGGTGGGTCGATTCCCCCACTTGATTTGGGTGGAGGTGGCCTGTGGAGGCGCGACCATGGTGGCGGGCGGCGGGCGGCTCTGGTGTTCGCGGTGGCGGCACTGCGGAGCTTGGCAACGGCCGGGGTTAGGGGGAGGAGCACAAGGGAGTCTCGGGGAGTTGATTCCCCCGCTCACCTTGGGTGATGGCGGCCCGTGGGCGGCTCTCCACGGCGGCGGGTGGAGCTCGACCACTATGGTGGTGGCGGCGGCGCTGGAAGCTTGGAGGGAAAGCTAGGAGCGGCGGTGTGGCTCGTGGTGGTGGGTGTGGCGCTCGGGGGGCTCTTTATAACCGAGGAAAGGCGGTGGGGGCGGGGTGCGTCGGTGGCGGCCGGCGAGCGGCGCGGAGCGCCTTATTGGCGTCGCGACAAGGTGACGCGGGCGGCGATGCGGCACAGCAGCGACGTGACCGCTCAGGCAGGCGGCGAGCGGGGCCGGTGGCGCTGTGCGGCTGGACGGCGGAGGGCGCGGCGAGCAGTGCCGCTCGCGTCGTGCATGGGCGTTCACAGGGGCAGTCGGCGGCGAGGGTGGGGCGTGCACGTGGGCTCTGCTCGCGGGCTCGGGCGTCGAGGCAGGCAAGCGGCGAGCGGCGCGGCGGTGATGGCGACTTTGTGGCGTGTGGCGTGGGCAAGCGGCGTGGCCTGGACGCGCGCGCGGGCGGTGCGGCATCGCGGCTCGGCGCGCCGAGCGTCGCGTGCGCGTGTGGCGCGCGGAGGGGAGAGCGGCGCGCTGGGCAGGCGAGCAGGGGCAGGCCGGGAGCGGGGCGTGCGGACCAGGGGCAGCGGGCAGCTTTCTCGCGGGAAGCGAAGGGGAGTCGGGCCAGGCCGGGCGTGCGGAGCAGGGCAGGCCGAGCTAAGCCGCGCTCGGGGAAGAAGAGAGGGAGTGGAGGAAGGAGAGAGGAAAAGAAAAGAAGAAAAGAAAATGGAAAATGGGAAAAAGAAAAAGAAAAGGAGGGGAGAGAGAGAGAGAAAAAGGAGAGGGAGATGGAGAGATTCGCGCCGCGATCGCGGCGCCTGGTCGGCCACGCGCGGCGTCGGGCACGCGTGCGCGGTCGGGCGCGACGCGCGGGTCGAGGGCGAACAGGGTGGTGGATTCAGATGTCGGGGTCGGGTCTTTCGAAGATCGGGAGATCAGGCGGGAAAATGGTTTGAGCCCTGCAACGAAAAACTTTTTAAACCATTTTAGTGCGTGATTTATTTTGGTGGATTTTGGGATGTTACACGCTTGATCTAGGAGGCGTCGTTCTCATCGAAGCGCTTGGAGAGCTCGTCGGAGAAGCGCTTGGATATCTCGTCAAGGAGGACCTTGTGCGTCGGATCCATGGCACCTTGTCGACGTTGGAGACGGGTGAAGTGTTCGTGAGGTGGAAGGTGATCCAAACTGGGATTCACACCACAAATCGACTCAGCGAGGAAAGAAATTACGAGATTTCGAGAAGAGCAATTTGCCTATCTATCGGAAGAGCTCAACCGGATCCGGTGCCGAATCAACCGATGGAATATGAGAATCGACAGTAGGAGACCCAAAATCGACGAATCTGATACCAGATTGTTAGATACCAGAGGTAGCGGAAGTGGAATTCAGAGAAAGGAAGCAAGAACAGAGGAGGGCAAGAGGAATTTGGCGTCGAAGCCACGAGAACAGCTTCTTCGTAGGAATAGTTTGTTATAATAATGTTCATGTACTCTCTCTCAACTCACCCTCTCCTTTAATCGCTCACTCACGTGAACCCTCAATGCTCAGGCCCATTCGTCGCTGGCGTAGTGGCGGTTGGGCTGAGCGGACCGTTTACTCCTGCGCGGCCCAGTTGACGCGGATGGCGTCTGCTCATCAGAGTTGCTTACACTGCAGCATTCACGAGGGGGAGGCCGGCGTTCCACCTCGAGGGGGAGGGCTCAGGGAGGCCGGCGCCATGGGAAGGGCGGAGTGAAGGGGAGGGCGATGTGGCGTAGCGTGGAGGAGAAAGTTCAGTCGGGAGAAAAAGGAAGCTGCGGGGGAGGCGCGGTCGAGGAACAACGTAGATGATGGACTGCGGGTTGGGGGAGAGGCGGCCCGTGAGGGCTGGCCGTGGGTTGGGGGAGAGAGGCACGCCGGAGAATTTTTATATTATTTTTTTCCAATTTATCAAAAATATATGCCGATTTTTTTTGTAAAAATGTCATCCTGCCGCCAGTTCAACCGGCGGAATGAAGGTACCGCCGGATGAACCGGCGGCAAGTGCACCATAGAAAACATACCGCCGGTTCATCCGGCGACAGGTACTGTAGTGATTTTCATTGGCACTGTAGCGACTTACCGCCAAATCAACCAGCGGTACTGTAGCATTTCGCTGTAGCACATTTTCAAAAAATTATAACAAATTCATATGGATTCGGATGGTGATAAAATTTATACGAAAATTATAGACCTCGACGAGATCTACAACTTTGTAATTCAAACTTTTTTTCATTTGGAATCATTCTGGTGTTTAAATAATCGACACAACATTTAGATCTAAAAAATCAGATCTAAATATACGAAAATTATAGACCTCGACGAGATCTACAACTTTGTAATTCAAACTTTTTTTCATTTGGAATCATTCTGGTGTTTAAATAATCGACACAATATTTAGATCTAAAAAATCAGATCTAAACAAGTCGTGCTGCTCATCGGGAGTGCACCGAGAATTTTTCATCAAAACCCGGTGCACTCCCGATGAGCAGCACGACTTGTTTAGATCTGATTTTTTAGATCTAAATGTTGTGTCGATTATTTAAACACCAGAATGATTCTAAATGAAAAAAGTTTGAATTACAAATCTGTAGATCTCGTCGAGGTCTATAATTTTCGTATAAATTTTATCTCCATCCGAATCCATATGAATTTGTTATATTTTTTTTGAAAATGTGCTACAGTGAATTGCTAGCCAATGAAAATCGCTACAGTAACCTTTCGCCGGATGACCCGGCGGTCTGTTTTCTACAGTGCACATGCCGCCGGTTCATCCGGCGGTACCTACCTTCCGCCGGATGAACTTGCGGCAGGATGACATTTTTGCAAAAAAAAAAAAAAAATTCGGCATATATTTTTGATAAATCGGAAAAGAATAATATAAAAATTAAAAAAATTCCACGCCGGGACTTCATCGGCGGCGTGACGGCCCGTGGAGGAGGGATGCGCGAGCGACGGCGCCAGGAGAGAGGCCCGAGCGACGGCGCCAAGGCGATGGCGGCGGAGGTGGGGGTGTGTCATGTTGGGGTGAGGGGGTTGGGGGTACGGCTCTGCTCGCGAGTGGGTAAGACGTGGGGTGACGCGCGGGGAAGGGAGGCAGAGCCGCAGAGCGCAGGCAGACGCACGGGGAGGCGGACGCACACTGAGAGTCGACAGAACATCGTGCTTTTTAGGTAGTAGGAGATTAGAGAGACTCTATCCAGTGCAGTTCATAGGTTGAGCTTATTAGTTATCAGTTGGAGGTAACAAATGTGCTACACTACTGTTTCTGCTAGATAACCAGAACCAGGCATGCACACTTTGACAGATAGCACTTTGTGCTCATATATACCTCTTCCGATCCGGATTCATCCAGGTGCAATGCCCCATTCTTAGCTGCTATTTTTGCCCATGCTCTTGACCCATCATGGTAGATGCACAAGGATATGGCTCCGTTCGTCGCCACCAGTCCCTTCCGCGCCCCGCCCCCGGGCCACCCCCCCCCCCCCCCCCCCCGCGCGCCGTCGTACGTGGCAGATAACTTCACATTCGGCACTGTTTACTGGCGAGTACCGTCACTGGTTCAGTGGATGCTCGGTTCTTCTAGAACACTCCCTGAGTTCATCTCAAATCGAGACTCCGCCTTCAGACCGACGGTGGTTGAAAACGCGGCTTTCCTTCCTCGAAATGATGGCAACGAGCTTAATAAGATGAGCAAATTGGGAGGCTACTATTTATCTTTTGGAAGATAGATAAGCCATTCACCTTTAAAATCCACTTTGGTTCATTATCTGCTGTAAACATGTTCAATATTTTGATAAAATTAACTAAACATTTTCTTAAACAAGTTCAACATTTGCTTTTAATATGTTGAAACTATAAAGACGAAATGTTGATGTTGAAAATACTAAAATGGAGAAATTGAATTGGAGCTTTCTTTTCCGGCGAGCACAGTCTTCTTCTCCAGCACGGGCGCGGCATGCGGTACAGGGGAGCGCGCGACAGCACAACACAAGGTGGAGGGGCGCGCACAGCGGCGCAGCTTGCAGGGGGCGGCAGCCCATGGGGGTGAACGGCGGCGGTGGCGGCGCATGGGTTGGGGAGAAGGAGACGTGTGGGGTAGCAGGGTTAGGGTTAGGGAAGGATGAATGGATAAGATTGGTTGCACGAATCTTAAATACTAGAGGATGGGTAAAGAAAATTTTCGGAACATATATTGGATTGGTGAGTAAATTGAGCCTTTAAAAAACTATCTATACAAGACTGGGAGCGCTCGTGATTGCAAAGCCGAGTCCAGCTACATTGTTTTTCTTTTCCAGGGCCAATTAAATCGTAAACCCACGGATATAGAAGCCCAGCCCATCTACCCCACCACCAGAAGACTCTTCCTCCTTCCCGTCATTCCACGAGCCCACGGCCCAGGCGGCCTCTAATCTCTCCGCGCCATGGAGCTTGAGCTCGAAAGCGGCGGCGGGGGAAGCAGGGCGGTGGCACTCTCCGTTGACTCCCCAACGGCCGACCTCGGCCGCGGGGACCTGGGCGGCGGCGGCCCCTCCGCGGACCGCACCGTCTCGCGCCGCCACGTGTCCCTTCGCCTTCTCGATGGCGGCGGCGGCGGCGAGCCCGGGGTCGCGTTCGAGGTCGTCGGCAGGAACCCCGTGGCGGTCCGCTCGCCGGACGGCGGGAGCAGAGGCGTGTTCCGGCGCGGGGAGAAGGGCGAGCTCAGGCCCGGGGGCGCGCTGTCGCTGTCGCTCAAGGCGCCCGCGTTCTGGGCCGTGCGGAGGAGGGAGGGGAACGGGGAGGGCGCGGTGGGGGTGGAGGGCGCCGTGCTGGACGCGGTGGCGAGGCGGGAGAGGCGGACATGGGAGCGGAAGGAGAGGGAGAGGGAGAGGGAGAAGCGGGCTGCGGAGGAAGAGCCCATGGAGGTCACCGAAGAGGAGGGGGCGGCGGCGGGCTCCGAAACGGAGGGTTTGGATATCGATCTAGCAAGCGTCGATCCGGTTCGAGGTAAGGTTGTGTTCCTTTACCTTGCATTCCGAGGAACTTGAGATTTTCCAAGTTCCAGGACAAATTTGAATTCGTTGCACATAAGTTTCTAGCGGTGAACTGGTACGGCTCTAAATTTAGGTCAGTTTGGAGTGTCTGTCTCGCATTTGATTTCATTTCGATGGTTCCCTGTGTACTCTGCACGTGTTGATTGATGCTAAGTTCAGAATAATTGTTGGCCACCCTGTCATATTTCACAACAATGCTGGTGTGTGATGCAGAAGTAACAGTTTGGTGTAGCTTTAGGCTTTTTGTACTGTATTTTTTGGAAACCTGATGCAACTATGTGCTTGAAAGGAATGTGTGAATGGGGAAGGTTTCAGTTCCTCTAGAATTTGCGTCGATTTTCTGGATTCAGTTACAAATTTGAATTTTATTGTATATAGCCTTTTTGCATCGAATTGATACAATGATAATTTAGGTTGTATTGGAGTGGTGTCGCTTGCAATTAGTTGGGTTTCAACTTTTCCTTATGTACTCTGCTTGTGTTAGCTGATGTACATCCAGAATACTTGTTGTCTAGATTGTCGATTTCTGAACAATGCCGCGTCCTATGGAGAAGGAACAGTTTGGTTTAGATTCAGGTTTTTGTTCTGTATTTATCGGAATTGTTATGCCACTGCATATTTTGATTGGCTTAGGCACATGTGAATGGAGAAGGTCTCGATTCCTGGACACTAGTGAAAAAACGAAACATTTCATATGGTTAATAATTGTACAATTGGAGTAATGGATTATTGGTCATGGTTCTTCAATAAAACCATATTTGGGCATTAGTAATTTTTTTGGTGTGTTTCTCCTGTTGCCAAGAGAAGCGTTAATGCTAAAATAACTACCCACTACCCAGATGTTTCTGGCTTATTGTCTTTATTATTGTCCAATGTATTTCTGTTTTTTTGGAAAAAAATACATTTCTGTTTCATTGAGTGACGAAGTATGGTTTTTCTGTAGAATTTGGGTTCCTGTCGATGGGCCATGAGTTTGACAGTTATCCAAAGGGAAGAATTCGTGCTCCAAAGGATTGGAATTGGTTTCTAGAGGAAACAAGGAGGACCTCCGACGACGACGATGATGATGAGATTAGCAACGGGAGAGGTAGGTCAAAAGGTTGGGGTCAGAGCAAGAAGAAGAAAGATAGAGAAGGAGAAGATGAGGACTGGACTGATGAGAGTGAGAATGAAAAAGAATCCCTGTCAAGAGGTCCTAGTGTGAAGAGATCGAAGTATGTCACAAGATCTAAAGACCCAAAAAAGCCTCGTCAAGAAAACTCAATGGTTAAAGGTGGAGACAATGATGGTGAGCATGAAGAGGTCGAGAAAGAAGAGGACGAGGAAGATGAAACTCTGGGAGGTTTTGTAGTTAATGATGAGGACGATGAGCCTATGGAAGAGCTGAGTGATGAAGAGGAGGAATTCGACGATGAGGAAGATGATGATTGATAACACTATCAGAAATCGACCTTCTCAGTGATGATGTAAAGCGCTGACAAGTAGGTTGAGTTACAAGTAGTTCTGTTTTGTTCTCCTTTGAACTTCTGTATATACTGTTTGACAACTGTTGGGAGTGTTCTTACTTCTTAAAGAATGACGTGTTGTTCGCTAAGCTGATGCAATTTGCTTTTGTTCTCATGGCTCTTAATCCGCATTGCCTATTTGTGCGTTGAATCAATTTGCGCTCACCTATGTCTTGATCCTTTGACGTTGACGTGCGGCCACGAATCTGCGTCAACCAATTCCATCGGAGATGCGGCCTGCACGATCAACAGAAAGTCTGAAACGCAGCCGTGATCAACAAAAAGTCCGAAACACGCCTCAGCTGCCTTGATCAAGATGTGACGTTCCTATAGATGGCCGGATGGGCTAGGCTTGACTGGCCGCACTAGGCCCGACACTAAAAGAAGACACTAACCCAACATGGCCCGATGAGCACAGTGTCCGTGCCAGTCCGGACATGATACAATTTTGGGCCTGGCACGATTAAACCCGTTTACGACCATAAAATTCCTTATATATATTTTATACTCTCAAAAAGTTTAAATCTATGGCCGTTTTGGCAGGACTTCGGCTCCTCCAAAAATAACTCCGGCTTTGGCTCCTCTAGTGGAGTACCTTCTCTGCTAGAGCTGGAGCTGTTTTGAAAAACGTTTGGCAAAACGGCTTCATCTATTGGATTAAAGTAGTAAAATGTCTAAAATACCCTTCCTTGTATTTTCTTTTTCCTTCTTATTTTTCCCTCCTTTTCTTTTTCTCACCTATTTTTTCCCCTTCTCCCCTCCTTATCCATTCGGCCCTCTCCACCGCGAGCTCCCTCCGTTGGCCCTCTCCACTGCGGCGTCTTCTCCACGCCGCCGGCCACCTCAGGCCCCGCCTCGGCCGCGAGTTCCCTCCGTCGCTGCCCTTCTCCACGCCGCCGGCCGCCACAGGGGCCCGCGCCGCCGCGAGCTCCCTCCGCCGCCGGCCGTCTTGCCCCCCCCCCCGCCGCCGCCACGAGCTCCCTCCGCCGCGGCCTGCCTCGTGATGGTGCAGGGCGCCGCCGTGACCGCCTTCGCTAGCTGCCCCGCTGGTCCCGCCCACCTCCACGCGTCGCTGACCTTTGTGTGCACTGCGCCTCGCTACCTCCGTCCGCTTCCCTCGCGAGGACAAGGGTGTCCACGGACTGGAGGGGCCGCGTGGAGCCACATTTTCTGGCTTCACCTTCCCAGTGGAAGCCGGAAGGTGCTCCAGATGCGGCTCCTTGCCTGGAGTTGCTGGATTTTGGACCGTTTGGCAGGGCTCCCGCTAGAGCCGGTTTTGGAGCCCTGCCAAACAAGGCCCTAAACTCATCTCTAACTTCCTATCCGGTCATCCACTCACACGCGTGCGCCTCACGCATATCGCCACCGCATCCTCCCACGCCCCTCGCCATCCCAACCGCTGCCTCCCTGCCTTCCTGCGCCCATCGATGTCGAGCACGGTCCGGTGCCCGGCCGTCGTGCTAGCACGACACGACACGTCCTCCTCTTCTTCGCTCAGCTCTTCCTTAGGCTCATTGTCTTCATCATTAACTACAAAACCTCCCAGAGTTTCATCTTCCTCGCCCTCTTCTTCCTTGCCCTCTTCATCCTCACAATCATTGTCTCCACCTTTTCCTGTGCTCCATCACTGTGACGCACAATTAACACCACCACGACAAGGTGCGCAACTGCAGCGCTCTGCTGCTCCAATCACTACCCTCACTGAGGGCCAAGGCGTGGCTGCAGCTCCCTTCAGTGTTCCACCGGCTCTGCTCAGCAGCGGCCTGTGCTCCTCTTCGTGCGATGACAGCGACAGCTCGCCCTCCTCCAACGCAGGAGCACCATGGATGTGGTGCGGCCGAGCTCCCAAGCCGACGAGGCAGTTCGGTGGTGCCAACTGCCGGCACTCGTCACAAACGATGGGGGTTGGATCAAATGTGGTCCTGTAATGACTATGCGCTAACCCCGCGTCAATGGTGCCTGCTTCTTATCCACCCCATGCAAATATTGGTCCATGGTAGACTGATCGTGGGGTCAGGTTCCAGTCAAAAGAAACCCGTTGGTGTTTTCCTTCGGTCTGTGCCCGACTCAACCCAATCAGACCCGACCATCGAGCCAGATTTTTTTGCCCCGAGCCTGACCCGACACGGTTCGGTCAGGCTGGGTTGGGGGTGCCGATTCATCGCTCTGTAGGATTGGAACTCATCCAATCTAGAGCCAAGTGCCCCCGCCTTCCCCGCCTCCTCCAGCTTCGGCACCTTTATCGCCACCCACATTGTTGCATCGCTAATCACCCAACCTCAAGCTCCCCCGTCCGTTGCCTGGCCCATCGGATTTCAATTCGCCGCCCCTGTCCGCGCCAACCGCCGCCATCTGCAGCCCGTCACTACTGCCGGTCTTCCGATTCACCCTCCTCCCCCCTCTTCTAAGGCTGCCGATGACCACCGACGCCCCGGCAACCCCTCGTCTGCTAACCCGTCAGCCATCACCATCGCAAAGGTCGAGAGGAAGAAGAAGAACAGTGCGGCGCGGGCCCATCTGCAGCGACGCCCGCCTCCACTCGCATATGTGAGAAATAGATTTTCACGCCGAGTTCGAGTCGGGTCGAGTAAAACCTAATTTTCATGTGTAATTTTCGGGTCGGGTCGGGTTGGATTTTTCAGGTTAAAAATTTGGGCCCTACCTGGCCAGACTTTTATGGCTGGTCGAAAATTTCGGCCCAAGCCCAATCCATACATTGGCCCTGTTTGGTTTGCACCACACTAGGGACTGTAGCAACTTTGACCATTAATTATGGGTATTAAATAAAGTCAGTTTGCAAAGCTAACTTCACAACCCCTGCGCTACTTCGCGAGACGAATTTAATGAGGCCTTTGACCACACAATTAGAGGATGGTTACTGTAGTATTACTGTAGCCAATTATGAATTAATTAGGCTCATTAGATTTGTCACCCAAAGTTGCATCCATCGGTGAAAAGGTTTTATAAATAAATTTCATTTAGTACTCCATGCATGCAAGATTCTCTTATAGCGTTAGTAGCGCTAGGGAGAACCAAACACGGCCATTCATTGGGTTAGGTTTTTTCGGGCGGTTTGGGTCGGGTTCGTTGAGTCAGGCGGCCCATAATTAGCCTCAGAGCCCACTTGTTCTATAGTAAGGAGAAAATCGGAGGTTGCCGATAAACGCGTTTATTGGATTTCTCGAAGGAAAATTTTCTCAAAGTTTACATAAAATAATCTAAATTATCTCCAAACAATCAAATGTGAAAAATAAGACATCACAATGCATAGAAATGTAAAGATATATGGACTAGGAGCAAAGGGTGGGTACGGATTGAAAATTGCCGAGAATTTTTAATAAATAGGTTACCACCAATAAATGCGATTATCGGTTTTCTCATTTTTTTAGTCGAGAAAATTTTCCCTGTCGTAGACAAAATACATGATGTAATGGGATTTGAACTGTAGATGCACTAAAGTGTCAAATTCATGTATGGGAATATCGGATGAAGCGAATTACAAGTTCATGGATCAATTTGCACGTGCATGCCTAGTTGTTGTATTCAGGATACAATTTACTCCTGTTTTTTTTATTGGGAGCTAGCGGGATCCACCTCTTTGGATCTGACCGGTCAACAAAGTCAGACCTCAGTCTACTATGGGCCCCACTCTTGGACTCATTGGCCATCGTGCACTCTTGATGCTCTTACATCAACCCACCTGGAGCAGGTGGCTGCATCTAGGGCTGGACTCGAGCCGAGCCGAGACTTTTTTCGAGCTTTTTTCGAAATCAATATATTCGTATTTATTATAGTCTCCCGCGTTGTTTGATATGCAACTTCAAATCGAGCGAGCCGAGCCGAGCCGAGCCGAGCCGGCCAAAATTGACTTTTGTTCCAAATCAACTAATCTTTATTTTAAAAAAAGAACGAACGTAATCGGAGCAATTTTGAAAAAAGCACCGAGCCAGTTAACGAGCTTTTTTTCCAGCCTAGCTGCATCCATGGACGGTCCTTGGGTAGGGTGACACAGCGCCATCATCGGAGAGGAAGACTAATGATACACATATGTACATGACCATTATGGTCCATCCCGAGGCACACTACAGTACCAGTGCCGCCAATGTAAGGTTGCTGCAATGGTGCTCAAGGTTGCTGCTAAGAGCTGAGCACTGAGCATTGCAGCTGAAAGGTCTACACCTTGCGGAATCGTGGTGATCAAGGGCTCGGCGAGCCTAGGCAGCCAATCTGCTGCACCAGCTCCTCCACCTCCTCGTCGCCCATCTCCTCCCACGGCTCGGCCGCCTCGATGACAAGCTCCTCCACCTCGGCGTCGATCTCCCCCTGCTCATCCCCGAGCAGGTCGTACCATATCATGTCCGTGGCGGTGGAGGTGCTGCTGGAGCCTTGGCTCGCCGCTGCCACGGCCGGGACGGGAGCCGCCTCGACCTCGGCGCTCGCCGCCAGCGCCAGCTCCATGAAGGCGAGGACGTCCGCCGCGGCGTCGAGCAGCGGCCGCTTCCTGCCGGCCTCCACGGGCGCCGCCCTGCCGCGTCGCTCCAGGAAGCCCGGGTTCCCGAGGGCGCGCGCCAGGAAGGCCGTGCACTGCTCCTGCCGGCGCTCCGTGCCCCGCACGCGGCGCTCCATGTCCAGCAGCTGCGCGCGGGCGTCCTGCTGCCCGCGCCGCAGCCGCTCCAGCTCCCGCGCCAGCGCCTCCCGGTCCCGCCGCAGCCTCTCCAGCTCGCTCTCGCGGCCGCCGCTCCCGCTCGCGCCGTTCTTCGCGCCCGATGGCACTGTGGATCCTCCCGGCGCGGCGCCGCGCCGGCGGTGGATGTTGGCGAGGAGGTGGCGCTGGCCAGCGAGGAAGTCGGCATGCGCGAACTCCCAGTTGTCCGGGCTCACCTTGCGGAATCCCTGCGCAGCATTATCGCGAGCGCAGGTACGAGTACAACACAACAATTAGCAAACAGAATCAGTAAATTGATTTGATTAGCAAAAGAACGATACACTAGTAGTGCTACACTGTTAATTTCGTTACTCTAAAACTAGTAGTGCTACACGCGTGGCCCCGTTTGGTGACGCTCCAAACCAGCTCGACGCCGCTCCAGCTTCCAGCCGCTCTCGCTTCTTGCCGTTCCAGCACCCGGTTTAGACCGTCTGGTAGCGCTTCTCCCTGGGCTCCAACTCCAGCTTGACAGCGAAGATGAAATCCTGCCGACAGCGACGCTCGTCGCCGCAGGTCTGCCCTCCTCGCGCTCTCCTCCCAGGAAATCGAGATCCTCCTCCTGCGAGTCGAGCTCTTCTCCCACTAATCGAACTCGGCCGCCGTTGAATCGAGCTTGAACGCTCGCCAAATCGAGCTCCGGCGAGGCACGGCACGACGAGCAGGGAGACGAGATGAGCTGGGCGCCGCGCCGAGCAAAGCGAGAGAGGGGGCAGGAAGCGTCGAAGAGGGGCAGCACGGTTGGAGAGGGGTAATTACGAATTTACGAATTGTAAATGCGATTAATTACTGACGTAGGTGTTGAGCTGGCGGAGGAAGGTGGAGAAGTTGGCGTGCTTGAAGCGGCGCGGGAGGAGCCCCGCCGCGAAGGCGTGCGGGTCCCACACCACGAAGCTGTTCCGCGCCGCGCCCCACGACACGACGCCGTCAGTCGCCGGGTCCTCCACCAGCTCGAATGTCTTCGCCAGGAACGGCGGAACCTGAGATGCCGCCGGCGGTGTCCTCCAGGGCTCCGTCGCCGGCGCCGCGGCTGCTCGCCCGCCGACGTCGCCGGCGGCGTCCACCACCACCACTTCGTCGTCCTCCCGCTCCTCCTGCTTGACCGTCACGGCCGCGGGGTGCTCCATCCGCCTGAGTCCGCTGCGTTGGGTAGGCGGGTGCGCGGGTCTGCGCTTCGGCGGGAGCGGCGTTCTGGAAAGTACGAGAAGGAAGGGATGGAGGAACTGGAGCTGCGTTGGAAGCTTTTCGGGGGCGGTGGAGCTCGCGGGAAGACGGCGGCCGCGAGATTTTTTTCGACTAAGGTGTGTTTAGTTTGGGCGCAAAATTTTCAACGCATGTGGGGTTTTTTTTTTGAGCAGCAACGCATGTGGGTTGCGATAGAATGCTATGGGCCTATGGCATATGGCGCAAACAGAACCTAATTTGCTATTTAGGCCGTGTTTAGATGCCGTAAAGGCAAAACGCAAAATTTTTATAAATTGCTTGCATGATATATTAAATATAGTCGAAAAATAAATCGTATTATACAAATGGACTGTAAATCGCGAGACGAATCTAATGAGCCTAATTAGGACATGATTAGACACTAAATTGCTACAGTAAACATACTCTAATAATGGATTAATTTAGCTCATTAGATTCGTCTCGTAGTTTACAGACGAGATATATAATTAGTTTTGTGATTAGTTTATATTTAATACTTCAGATATTGAAGATTTTTTGATAAAAATAAAAAAATACAAAATATAAAGTGATCTAAACACACCCTTAATACGTGGGTTGCGATCGAATGCTATGGGCCTATGGCGCAAATAGGTTTTGTCATGGATTGGACTAGGCCAAGACCGCGAGACAGCGAGGGAGCGAGGCCACCAACGCAGGACGACGGCCGGGGGTGGGCACGAACGGGCGCAGGCAAAGCAAGGCGAGTGTGGCTTTGTGAGAGTGAGCGGGGGATGGCAATAATGGAGGTAGGCGCGAACTGCAGAAGATGCTTCGTCCACCAGTAGAAGCAGCCCGCAGTGGAGGCGACGGAGATCGCCTGCAGTCGCTACTGCGACTTAGTAGCGACTGTAAGATAGCGACTGCACAGGAACTCGGTCCGCATCCGCGCATTGCCATCCAGCGAGCTTAGGCGTTGAAACGCAAAAAAAATTGGAGATCGCCTGCAGTCGCTATTGCGACTGCAAAATAGCGACTGCACAGGAACTCGGTCCGCATCCGCGCATTGCCATCCAGCGAGCTTAGGCGTTGAAACGCAAAAAAAAATTTGCGAAATTTGTTTGCTAATTTGAAATATTAAATGAAGTCTATTTACAAAACTTTTTATACAGATGAGTTGTAAATCGCGAGACGAATCTAATAATACTAATTAATTCATGATTAATGGATGGTTACTATAGCATCACTGTTGTAAATCATAGATTAAGTAGGCTCATTAGATTCGTCTCGCGATTTATAGCCCATCCATGCAAAAAGTTTTGTAAATAGATTTCATTTAATACTCCATGCATATGTCGAAATATTCGATGTGATGTTTTTTTGTGTTTACGGGGTTTATGGGGGTAGAACTAAACAGCGCCTTACTGCACCAGCGCTCCTGGCGGACTGCGGCGGTGGCGCGTGGTGGTCCAGCACTCTTGTCAGAGACCCGATGAGCACGAGAGCCCAATGCGGAGACTATGCTGGCGCTTCTGCTTGACGGTGCGAGAGGCCGCCATTTTGCTCAGCCATCAAATTGAATCCACCTGTTGCTTGTAGCCTCTCCCCTGATGGAGATGAGATGGGGAGGACATGAGCAACAACGAGGGAATAATGTGAGATAGCGCTGTTGACTGGAATCGTAAAGGGACGAGAGTGTGACCGTTTGAGACTTGAGAAGATCGAGACACAGTCTGCTCCTATGGACTGTGTGCTTGATTTCGGCCATAGACAGGGGCGGATCCAGCGTGGGGGCTGGGGGTGCGCCAGCCCCCCCTACATGCTTGCACATTAAGGAAAAATAGAGGAGGAATGAGGGGAAGAAGAAGAGAAAAAAGAAGGAGAGGGGGGGCTGGAGGAGGAAGAAGGATGTCAGCCCCCCCTGTCCATGAATTCTGGATCCGCCACTGGCCATAGATAAAAGATCCGACAGTGGAGAAAGAATGGCGACGTGGCCCAATCTCCTGCTCAAGCTGATGGGGGCAGATTTCGTTAGGTAAAGATTGCATAAATAGGTTTTGTCAAATGCCATTATAAAATAGATCCTCCTTGTAAGTTGACTTACATTTAGCTATGTGTAAACCTTCCTTTAAGGCACCGTTTGAACTGTTGGATTGGTGATTGAAAAATTGACTTGGCCGTGTTTGGTTCATTCTAGGAATCCTAGAATATATTTTTCGAGAAGAGAATCTTATACGCATGGAGTACTAAATGAAATCTATTTGCGAAACCTCTTTAGGAATGAGTGTAACTTTTCGCGGCGAATCTAATGACGGTAATTAATTGATGATTGGCTACAGTGATGCTACAGTAATCATCCTCTAATCACACAGTCAAAGGCCTCATTAGATTCTTCAGAGTTCCTAGCGCAGGAGTTTTATAGTTGGTTTTGCAAACTGACTTTGTTTAATACCCCTAATTAGCGGTCAAAGTGTGTTTTAAGATCTTCTAGGAAGAAACCAAACATATGTAAGTTCCCGTTTGAAAATCCAACAGTGTAGATTAAGTTTTCAACGATCCTACACAAACAGTTTCATGATGTGTATATATGGCACCCTGTTCACCCTAACAGGCCTGCTATATGCTCTGTAAGTGTGCCCAGGTCATCTGATCGGTCAGTTTTGTTGACAGACCTGTTAGGATAATTTGAGCTGTATACAACATTGAGCCCAACAGACCTAGACTCATTGTACTAGTTATCTTTCAATTTTCACAAGGATTTCACGTACTTAGAAAAAAAAAATAACAGTAGCACACCGTCTATCCAAAATTTACATACTTAAAAGCTAAAAAATGATAGTAGCACACTATCTGTCCAAAATTTACAAGTATTTGGCATTCAAAATTTGAAAAAAACAAATAAACAGGAAAGATTACAACATTGCTATGGACTCATTTCACACACTAAAGCTGTGATCGATTCTAGACCTGCCAACAACATTTAGGGAGGCATGTCAATCTAACGTAGAATTCATATAACACAATGGCTTCTATGGCGATTGAGTGACAAGTCAACTAAGCTTCTAACATTAGAAATGTCTGGTTCAGGATCATATTGCTAGTTGAAACATGATGGCATATGAGTGACTTATCATAACATATCAAACACCTTTGCATAGAAATAGAAGTATACACATCTGGGTCATAAGATTGTGTTTTATTTCAATACACGGCAAGATACACAAGAATACTAGTCAATTTAGCACAGGTAATTACATATGAGAAATTGCACAGCGTGGTATAATAATATAATCTCGTTAGAGCACTAGCTTGTATATGTATATTCTGTATCAGGAAGCCCACTTTGTGGAAGGCTTCAATGACTGAATAAGATGTAAGTACTTCCAGTGACTTTTTAAACCCAATCTCAAGTATAAACATACAAATAGAGAGGGACCAAGCCAGAAAAATCAATGTATTCTAAAGAGAACAATCAGATTACTTTGCACTAGAGTAGAGAAACATCAATATATCAGCACTGCGGTCATGATGGAGCAATACCAAGTTATGTATGTTTACACAAAATTCAGTATATAAATAAGTAGCTTGGAGATAGGAAATAGTACAGAACTGGAAGCTTACCTTTGAGAAATAACAAACTTGATTTGTCAAAATCAATGACAAAGAAGACCACCAGTGGGAGCATGCTGAATCACCAGGCCCTTACACCACTAGGATATAAACACCAAAATTTCTGTGATTGAAAGGTTCTCAATGGTTCCTCGTATGGCTCTTACAAAAATCTAGTAAAGTGATGCACTTTGGCATATTTACACTAACAAACAAAAGAAATTACAATACTAGATAATGGTATAATTGTAGTATAAGTTATCTGTTATTTTATAACAAAATTGAAATTAAAAGTTGTGTTTCTAACAGTAACATATTACTTTCAAGATTGATGGGTTTCAGAATAGAAATTGGAGTGCAGAAGAAATATGCTCAACAAAGTAGGTTCAGAATAGTCTCACTTTACATATTGCAGAAACATGGTGAGAGTGAGAGCCTTTAATTTAACATAAATGCACATAAACAACCAAACAATATAGCCTGCCCCAAGCCTATTAGATATGGTACATATTTAAGGAGTCGGAGGAAACTTAACAGACATGTTTTTCTTTGCCTAATTTTTGCCTAATTTCAAGTAAACGATAATGACCAAGTATGAAACTTATATCTAATTTTGACCTATAAAACAACACTAGTGCTCACTTAGGATCAGCATTTGCACTTCACAAAATAATCGACTATGCTCTGTCAAAACAACCAGGAATGACAAATCACAACTCTAATCAACACTACTAGCTTAATTATACAGTTGTTGCATGTTTTAGATTTTTTCATTGCAAAAATTGATATCACTAAACTAGGAAATCTGTAAGAAATCAGATATGGAGACAGATCGATGCTGCACACTGATGGGTAACTGATAGGGAGAGTCACCAAGGATGTGCACAACCCTAGCAGGACACATGCAAGTGCAAATTACTACTAGATCGATCTCAAATCCAACACAAATAAATAACATATCGAAATTCACGGACATACGGACATATGCTGCACACTGATGGGTAATAACATATGTAAGTCATTGTCTTCATTTGTGTCTAGAAATCATTCACAAACATAAATTCAAAATTTGAAGAAGAAAAATCAATTTCCAAGTCACTATCTATCTATTTCTTAGACTCAATTATAAGAAGCAATGAGCTGACCTACTTTATGAAACAATTATAAGAAGCAATGCAGGTTAAGGATTCAGATTTTTCTAATTTTCTAATGCTTGGAGCCAATCTGATGCTGGTCCCAAGAGATACCCTACATGCACACATTGTGCATTATGAAGTATGAGCAAAAGGTCCAAAAAAATACAAACAAAAAATTACAAGGAGGGTGTAATTCTCACTTGACATACTGCCTTCTCACTTGTCAAGCATACACTATGTCATATTGTACAGTTAAAAATGAGGAAATTACAATGATAAATGAGGGTGTAATTCTATTATAAGTTTACTCATAGATTTCTTGTCATTGGTCAAGAGTGATAATTAACGAAAAACAAAATGACCAATCAACAACCACATATAAGAATGTGTGTAAAAAAAATCCTAGTACCGAGAACTTGACTCCACATAACGCAAGGTTCACATACTTAGGGGAGCCAATTTAGCCATCCCTGTCAAGCAATATTTCCCTTCGCAATGCAGGCATTATTTACTATCCAAAATTTAAGCAGATGAACACAACCTACAGAAGTTATTCTTATAATGCTGTTTTGTGATGTAGTGTTTACCCAGAACAAAGGAACTCCAAAACACATTTGAGCTTCGACAGTTGTTCTTGTTGCACACCAAGAAACCTTACAAAATGGAATTTATTGTCCCTAAACCGAGCTTTGGAGGTTTACATTTGGATCAGTGTGGTCACCATTCAACACATGTTGATCAGAGTCATTAAAATAGGCAGGTTGCAATACCTGCAGCACACCAGAGGTGCAATCTCTATAACATCAGCTGTTGAAACTACTGGAAATCAATTCAAAATGAATATTGGTCCAGGTAGACTGATCATCCGTCGGGTCGGGTTCCAGTCAAAAGAAACCCGTTGGTTTTTTCCTTCAGTCTGTGCCCGACTTGACCCAACCTGACCCGACCAAAGGGCCGGATTTTTTTGCCCCGAGCCTGACCCGGCACGGTCAGGTCAGGCTGGGTTGGGGGTGTCGATTCATCGCTCTCTGCGATTGGAACTCATCCAATCATAGAGCCAAGTGCCCCCGCCTTCCCTGCCTCCCCCAGCTTCGGCGCCTTTATCGCCACCCACGTTGTTGCACCGCTAATCACCCAACCACGAGCTCCCCCGCCTGTTGCCTGGCCCACCAGATTTCAAGTCGCCGCCCCTGTCCGCGCCAACCGCCGCCACCTGCAGCCCACCACTACTGCTGGTCTTCTGATTCACCCTCCTCCCCCATCTTCTAAGACCGCCGATGACCACCGACGCCCCGGCAACCCCTCGTCTGCTAACCTGTCGTCCATCACCATCGCAAGGTCGAGAGGAAGAAGAAGAACAGTGCGGTGTGGGCCCATCTACAGTGTCGCTCGCCTTCACTCACATATGTGAGAAATAGATTTTCCCGCCGGGTTCGAGTCGGGTCGGGTAAAACCTAATTTTCATGTGTAATTTTCGAGTTGGGTCGGGTTGAATTTTCAGGTTAAAAATTTGGGCCCTACCTGCCAAGACATTTATGGTTGGTCGAAAATTTCAGCCCAAGTGCAACCCATACATTCATTGGGTTAGGTTTTTTCGGGCGGTTTGGGTCAGGTTCGTTGAGTCAGGCGGCCCATAATTAGCCTCAGAGCCCACTTGTTCTGGATAAACGCGTTTATCGAATTTCATGAAGTTTACATAAAATAATCTAAATTATCTCCAAACAATCTAATGTGAAAAATAAGACATCACAATGCATAGAAATGTAAAGATATATGGACTAGGAGCAAAGGGTGGGTACGGATTTAAAATTACCGAGAATTTTTAACAAACAGGTTACCACCAATAAATGCGATTATCGGTTTTCTCATTTTTTTTAGCGGAGAAATTTTTCCCTGCCGTAGACAAATACATGATGTAATGGGATTTGAACTGTAGACAAATACCGAAGCTTACCTTTCTTCAAGATGCTCCGCAATGCAAAACAAATTTGAATGGTGTGACGAACAAAGAGAAGCTCTTCGATCACTATAAGAGTATTTGCAAAACATGATCAAGATGAGGTCCCCAAACCTGAAGGATGTGTTGCTATTATACATTGCTGACTCACACTTCGCTGTCAGCGCTGCCCTTGTTCTTGAGCGAGAAGTCGAAGGTCACAAGAAACAGTTACTAGTGTATTTCATTTCCGAAGCCTTGGCCGGCTCCAAGCTCTTGTACTCAGAACTTGAGAAAATAGCCTATGCCGTGATTATGTCCGCTCGCAAGCTACTTCACTATGTCAAAGCACATAAGAAAATTGTCGTGACAGATCAACCGCTGCACAACCTCTTCAACAACAGAGAAGCTTCTGTTAGAATAGCCAAATGGGCTTCAGAACTCTCATAATTCTACATTAACTTTGAAAGAACAACCATAAAATACCAATTCCTAGCAGACTTTATAGCGGATTGGACATCACCTGCCATCAAGGAGGAACCTCTGACAAAAACCTGGATCGTCTTGCGATGGTGCCTGGTGCGAGGATGGTGTTGGCATAGCTGCAATCCTAGAGTCCCCTTCTCGAGCAAAAACAAGATACACAGCCCGTCTCTGCTTCACAAACCCTGACCCATCAACAAATAACACAACTGAGTACGAGGCTCTACTTTTCGGCCTTCGGAAAATGAAAGCCCTGGGTTATCAGAATTTTATCATAAGATCATATTCCAAGATCATTAGAGATCATGTCGAGAAATACGCCGAAGCTAGAAAGCCAGAGCTTATTGAGTACCTGGAAGCAGTAAGAGCAATTGAAAAACATTTCAAAGGTTTCGACATCGTGCACGTCCTAAGAGCTCTGAATGGGGAAGCCGCCAAGCTAGCAAAGGCAGTAGCTAGAAAAGAGCCATTACCTCTGGACGTCTTCTTCAAGGAGATTACAGAACCTTCAATCAAAGCAAAAAAAAAAGCAATGTTATCTCCATTGAAGACTGGAGAGCCCACATAATGGCATATCTTTGTGGCTTCCTTGAGCCAGCAAGCGAGCTAGAGGAAAAGAAAATGTTCCAAAGGCAAGGGGATACACAATCTCTTAAGGTGAATTATATAAATCGAGCGTCACAACCCCATGGCTAAAATGCATCCCCACCTCATAAGGCATAGAATTGCTCAAGAAAATTCACTATGGTCTCTGCGGCTCGCACATTGGATTCAGACAACTCATTTCTAAAGCTTTCAGACAAGGCTTCTTCTGGTCTTCGGCATTAAAGGACGCTCGGCATTACGTCAAAACTTGCCAAGCCTGCCAAATGATGGGGCCTAAGTCCACAAGACCTTTGGAACCTTCACAGCTCATTGCACCAACTTGGCTCTCTGCGAAGATGGAGAATCGATCTTATCAAACCACTTCCCACGGCACAAGACAATTACAAGTCAGCCGCTGTCGCGATCGAGTACTTTACAAAATGGATCAAAGCAAAGCCACTAATAAACATAACCTCCAAAACAATCTGCAAGTTCTTCTAGCAAAACATTATATGCAGGTTCAGAGTCCCCAAACTAAGCACATCCAGCGAAACCAACATAAATGAACAAGGAACGTGAAAAGTCATCATCTTTGCTTACCCAAGGGAGTGTTTCAGGCATTGCTTTCGCACTTTTTGAGCGGCTGCAGCTGCAGCTGCACTTGCTGGAGACAGGGGAGGCCGACCACCCTTAGCTGCTGGCTTTTTGGCCGTTACCTTCTTGGCCGCCGCACCAACCGGGAAGCCCTTCGGCTTAGCAGCAGCGACCTGGGCACTGCCTCGCACAGGAGGTGGCAGCAGGAGCTGGACAGGCATCGGCGCAGAGGGTGCACCGTTCTTCCTCGTCGCTTCTGGATCTAGCGCTTGCAGGACGGCATCCCTTTGGGACGATGTGGGATAAGGACGCAAATGAGCTAGAAGAAGAAGAAGAGCCGCAACTGCAACAATGGATTACTAGGTTAGGGATGAGGAAGAGCATCGCCGGCTATCAGCTTGTCCTATTTTGGAGTTCTCCACCATGGCTCCGACTCTAATGCGCAGCGACGGGAGCTGCAAGTTCGTGGTTGAGGCCATGAGGGGCAAGGGCGCGTGGGGCTGTGCCTACGTGATGCTGCGGTGCGGCAGCTGGGATAGGCGGGTGTGGGTGGAGGTCGACGCATGGCCAGCCGGCCATGGAACGGCGAGGGGTGACTGGGCGAGCGCTCGCTCAACCGTGCGAGGCCGTTAGTCCGCACCGCGAGCCCTTACGGCGGCCGGCGACTTGGTCTGGGAGGGGAGTTGAGTGTGGATTAGGGATAGTGTTTCAGGGGTTCTGCAATATATATAGCAGAAGCATTTGGACCAAATACATGTGCTATATGGGCTGAAATGAGTTAGGCGTTTGGGCTAGTTTGTTGTTGCATACGTGCATTTTTTACCCGTGGATAAGTGGGTATGGGTGGGATACATCCACACCCGTACCCGTCGTACCCGATGGGTACAAAATTTTACCCAACAACGTACCTACGGGTAAAAAAATTATTCTATATCTGTCTTCTTATTTGGTAAAACCCGTCGGTTACTCGGATTTCGAGTACCCATTATATTGCCATCTTGATTTGTCTCCTGGAGCTTATTTTTTGACTACTAAACAAATCCGTCGCCCATTACGGCCTTTTGCTGCTGAACAAATCCATTCTCATGTACAGATAACGAAAACCTTACTCCCTCTATTCAAATTGTAGATCCTTTTAGCCAATCTAAATACATAGATTTTACTATGCATCTAGATAAAAATTATATCTAGATGCATGATAAAAGTTATGCATCTAAATTTGCTAAAACAATCTACTTGGAACGGGGAGTACTCCCTCCGTTTTAAATATAGGTCGTTTTGACTTTTCTATATGCATATATTTTGCTATGTATCTAGACATATGTTATATCTAAGTGCATAGCAAATAGTATGAATCTGGAAAAGCCAAAACGACCTACATTTTTGGAACGGAGGCAGTATATGATATCTATTTTCGTTTCGTCAGGTGGGCTATGTCCACCCGTTGGACCTGGAAGAAATTCCTAGGTCTGACCTTAATTGGTTGAACCTAGCAGTGACCTTGTTGAAGGCATTGTTTGGATTAAGATGAATTACTCCCTCAGGTGAAAACCTTTGATCTGGCCTTAATTGGTTGGGTCACTGCAATGTCGGCACGTGCGCGTGCCGTTTCCTCATTGGAGGCATTGTCTCGGGAGCCTACTTCATAGTCCAAGAGCTGCTTCGGTTTGCGAAGCGGATGAAGGTGAAGTCGCTTGTGGTAGTTTGCTGCGGCATGATCTTTAGGTCATGACGTTCTATTCTTTTTTTGTTTCTTTTTCTTAGACTGTGTGCATCTTAGTTATGCAGAGGTCGGGATGGATCTTATATAATTGTATCACCTTGATGTAATTGTCTAAGATCAATAAAGCTTCTCTTTTCCAAAAGAAAAAAATCAAACGGCATCCATTCCGTTTTTTTCCTTCCTCTATGAGGCCCTGTTTCTTCTTCTTGGCGTGCTTCCTCACGTGCTCACAGCCCACCCAGGCCCGTCCACCTGCTTCCTGTCTCCGATAGCGTCCTCTCACTGCTGGATCTGTGATTACTGCCCTTGCCCCGTACCGGGCTCCATCGAGGCCGTCTCCTCTCTCCTGCCCTTAGGTGGGCACCGGCACTCCATATCCGGCGGTTGTCCGCTGCTCCTCGGTGGCACCGGGTGGTGGTGAAGCAGGTTCTGTGAAGGTCGCCGTGAGAGGGTTGTGTCGAGGAGCACCACCAGGATAGAGCAGTTCTTGGCGGCGAGGCAGGACGGAGTTGGGCATTTCTTGGCGATGAGGAAAGCCGGAGTTGGGCACTTCTTGGCGACGAGGAAGGCCAGAGTTGGAAGGATTGGCAATAGGGACCTGTGTGAAGAAGGATCGACGACGAGTCTTCGCCGGGGTACCCGCCGTTGGCAGTGGAGGGCGCACGCCACCGGAGGCGCCTCCATGAGATCCGGAAGGCCTCTACTCCATATCGGGAAGATGGCGGGGTGGTAGAGGCGGCGCTGGCCGTCCCTTACGTGGAGTGCAGCTGCTCCATGCTGCGGCGGGGTGGAGGTGCCGCAGGCGGCGGCGCGGGGAGGTGACGGGGCGAGGGCGACGGGGTGGAGGCGAGCAGGGCCAAGGGCGGCGGGGTGGCGGCCGGCGCGCCGTTGCGCCGGTGCGGCGGGGCAGGGAGGTGATGGGGCGAGGGCAGCGGGGTGGAGGCGTGCCGGGCCAAGGGCGGCGGGGTGGCGGGCGGCGCGCCCGGCAGCGTGAGGCGGGGCGGGGAGACGTCGGGGATTCGGGGCGAGGGCAGAGCGTCGGGGCGTGGGTAGGGTGTCGGGGCAGATCGGTCCATCCTTTTTCTAGGGGCCTGCTACTGTAGATTGAGAGTCCATGTAAAATGAGAGCCCATTTGGTGATCCTGCTGGAGTTGAAATTCCTCCTAAACTCCTAAAAAATGATGTAGGGGCCATGTAGGATCAAGAACACCGACTAGAGGGGGGTGAATAGGCGGTTTAAAATCTAAAACCAACAACACTAGAGAAAATTAATTAGTAACAAAGGAAAGCCCTATGTCATGCTACTACTATCTCTAGATGGTTTGCAACCTAGGGTGACAAGATACAAATCAAGCTCTAGTAAAGTAAATTGCTCAAAGCAAAAACAAGAATTAAAGTGAGCAAGAAAGGTAACCAAGCTTGACACACGAATTTATCCCGTGGTGTCGATGACTTACCGGTCACCCCTAATCCATGTTGAGGTGGATTCCAAGAATCAACCGCTCCTCTATCAAAAAAACTCTTGATCTTGAACCGGCTTGAATCAAGGAACCGCTCCACACATCGATTCCACTAGAGTTGCTCTTCACCACTCCGGTGAGGTGAGCACAAGACCTCTCACAACCGAAATCGGGGCTCCTCAACAATCTCCATGGAGGAGCTCCACGAAATCCTCTTCTCCAAGCCGTCTAGGGAGCGGCAACTCCCAAGAGTAACAAGTCGATGACGCTTGCTTGAAGTTTTCCTAGTGCCACAAAGCTCAAACTCTTGATGCAATGCACTAGGAAGCCCTCACACTCTCAAGAATACAATCTCTAAGCAAGTGTGTGTGAGAGAGGGATGCCTTAGCTCTATAGTGTCAAGTATGCAGTCCAAATGACCAAGAGAAAGACCCAATGGTCAGGCATTGGGTATATATAGACATCCCCTCAAAAACTAGCCGTTAAACTCTTTTCTACGAAGTCGCGGACCGTCCGCTCTTCAAAAACCGGACCGTCCTCCGTTATAAGCCAGTGAGTCAGAGTGCATTTAATGCGTGTCAGAACTAGCCGTTACAGCCCTAGAGGACCGTCCGCGCCCCAGGGGCGGACCGTCCGCAGTTAAGTGTTCCACACCACCAGAGACGAACATCGTCTCTGGTACAACTTCGAAATTAGCCGGCGGACCGTCCACGCCCCAGGAGCGGACCATCCGCCATTCATCCTTCAAATCCACTAGAGACAACAATGTCTCTGGTACAAATTGTCAAATAGTCGGCGGACCGTCCACGCCCCAGGGGCGGACTGTCCGCAGCACAGATCATAAGCCCAACCAGAGAAAACACCCTCTCTGGTACATTTTGAGTTTGAGCGGCGGACCGTCCGCCCACATGGGCCGGACTGTCCCCCAGTCACATCTAATTTCCACCAGAGCCAAACATGCTCTCTGGTACGGGTGCGGACCGTCCGCGCTCCAGGGAGCGGACTGTCCGCGCTTGTGCAGTCAGCTCTCAAACTTGTTCTTTTTCAAATCTTGTCAAAGCGTCGTTAGCCGTCATGCATGCACCTAGACATTTTGAGCAAAATGGTACTAAAGACCCGTCAAGCACGAGTACACAACCCCTCTTGATAGTACGGCTATCTATCCAATAAATCCGGTCACTTTTCATCCACTAAATGCCTTGTGACCGGTAAAATACAAAAGCCCTATTTTATACCTTTGTCTTGATCCCGAGCTTTGCATATCATCTCCAAACTTCATACGTTCACAACCAAATGTCTTTCATCTATGGATCGACCTATGCTCATTATCTCGAATGAAATTGTTAATCCACAAATCATTGTCATTAATTACCAAAACTCGAATTAGGGGCCTAGATGCTTTCAATCTCCCCCTTTTTGGTAATTGATGACAACACTAAATTTTAGAGTGATAAAAGTATTTAAGTCAACTTTATACACTAGGCATAAGATGGACTTGGAATTGAACTTTGGAAGAACTTACTCATTTTTCTTGAAAATTTCAGAATATGGTATAAATAAATTCACCAAGTTCGATGAGTAGAGAGAACTCCCCCTTAATATGTGCATATAAATTTGAATGAATACCAACAGCACATATATATAATTTGAAAAATTTGACGGAGTTTCCCCTACAAGTGGAAATCGAGGCATACAAGATACATGATATATATATGATATGAATTTTAGCTTAGTTAGCACAACCTCGCAACCACAAGATGAACATAAGTAGATAAGAGTAACACAAATCAACATAGTTCATCACACATTACAAACCAAATATTCAAATCCAACCACAAATCACAAACCGAGTTCATGCAAGACACAAATCATAAATATGTAATGCAATAGTTCAACACAAATAAACACGAGTAGCAAGCGGAAGCCGAAAGCGAATGATTTCCATGTGAAGTCCATGAGCTCCCCTAGATCCAAGCACTCCAAAGCTCCAAAGCTCCTTCTCCCCCTTTGGCATCAATTTCCAAAAACGTCAATCCATCGGCGGTGGAGGAGGTGGCGGTGGGTAGAACGGCTGGTGCGGTAGAACTCTGGAGGCGGCACTGGAGCCGGAAACACTGAGTAGAAGTGGTCAGAAAACCTGGTGAAGGCTGTGTTGAAAGTATCAAAGCGCTGCTCTAGATGCTGCTGCCTCTGCTCAAGCTGCTCAAACTGCTCAAAAGAAGGCAAATCCTTAAAGCGTGAGTCAAGAGCTGCTATGTCTGAGTGTAAACTCTGCTGAACCCCCTGCCTCTGAGCCATCATGGGCTGGAACATCTGCTGCTGTATGTTCTGGAAGTTGAGGTTCATCTGACTCTGCATCTGGCTAGCCAACCCCGCAATCTGAGAGGACATGCTCTCTTGCATGGATGCAAAGTAAGGGTCAAAGTAACCAGCTGGAGGAGCCCACTACTGCTGTACTGGAGGCTGTGGTGGTGGCATGGCATGCTGAGCTGCAGTTGCTCCCATGTGAGCATCATTATCACTATCATCATCACCATCCTGCCCCTATGCTTCAGCATCCATATCATTTCCAGGGAAAGGAGTCAAAGGCCTCAAAAGAAAAGCAATGTCATTCTTGAATGGCCTGAAAGGAGTGTGCTTACTCTCACATATCCCTCTGAAGTTAGACTTGACGTTGATGATGGACATAATATATGGAGCAAAATATAAGTTCATCTCCATGTTAAGTCTTAAATCTGCAAGCTGATCCATAATAAGAGTAATGACATTTATTCTATTTCCATTCATGATATGAGATATCACATTCCAATAGAGCCCTCTAATCTTGTCCTTGTTGCCACCCTTAGGCATGAATGTGACTCTGACAATTTTATTAATCACACCAGGATGATGCCTCAGACCCTGAATGCCCCCAAAGCATCTAGCAATACCAAGATGTGCAGGCTCATAGTACATGGGGTAGTCATTCTCATCTAGAAGGTTTTCTAACACAACATTCACACTTTGCTCACTAGTGATGAAATCATAATCCAACTGATTAGCCTCAGCAAACTGTGCAAATGTAGCATAATAGGTTCTCTTGCCAGTTGTCCACCAAAATGTTTTCTCAACCATGTTGATCTCTAGGGTGGCATAGAACTGACGTATGACTGTTTCATTCCAATCACACTTATGCTGCAGAAAATTTGCTAACTCCATTTGCTCAAATCTATCCACTGGATCAGACATGACTTGTTGTGATCTCATATAGCCTAGGTCAATGATCTGATGTTTGAATACATTCTTCTTAACTAGATGACTAAAGTAAGCATCTTTTTGTATCTCAGTTTTGAAGAAGAGGATGTTGATGTCCCGAGGCAAGTTGAACTGATTCACTGCTTTAGCATTGGCATAGCTCTCAGCAGTCCACTGTCGGCTAGGAAGATCTAGCCCCATCAGATCTGTAACATCATCCTCAACTTTCTCAGTCTCTTCCTCTGAAGATTCATCACCAATATCACCCACTGAAGATGCTGCAGCCATCTCACTGAGATTGGGAGCGTAGTCCACATCATCAGAGTCATCACTGTCTCTTTGTCTTTTGGAAGACACAGCCTTTTTGATTTTGGAAGTAATGGCCTTGAGGGTATTCCGGGGTGGCCTGAGATCAATAATCAATCATAATATTCATATATTCAAGTATAATATCCAAGCCAAGTAAGATCATCACAAGAGAACAAGAATCAGCCATTCTGTGCACTAGCGGACCGTCCGCATGAAGAACGCGGACTATCCGCGTCCATGTGCTGATTCTGCCTAACGGCGGACCGTCCGCCAGCCAGGCGCGGACCGTCCGCGATGCATCTGTTCTTGCGTATTATGCGCAGAGAGCCCAAAATCGCCCCAAACTTTGATTCATCCATATTATGAGTTCTAGATCAAATCCACCAACCAAAATTTAACCATAGTTCCTCCTCATCACTAGGAACAAGATCCCCCAAGTATTTTCAAGAATCCATGGCCCAAAAACAGATCAGAGCCCTTAACCCTAACTCTTTACAATGATGAAATCCATGAACAAGAGTTAGAGATTTGACGAAGTACCGAGAGGACATGGTCTAGAATGTCGCGGAGTGTCCGGGGATGTGCTCGGACCATCCGGGAACCATGACAAAAGTCCTCTCCCTTGAGATCTTCTTCCACATGCTTGAGAGAGAGAGAGCTATGGCTTTTGGATGAGGTGTGTGCGGTTTGGTGGGGGAGTGAGAGGGACACATATTATAAGTCAAGTCTAGCAGACCCCACAAATCTGTCCAAGCGTGGACCGTCCGCGTTTCCGTGGCAGACCGTTCGCCTTTGGAAAAATCTGATCCAAACCCGACTAGAACTGACTCTGTTCAATTTTTCTCATGAACTGCGGACCGTCCGCGGACCTGGCGGACCGTCCGCGACTTGATCAGTAAACAACCCATCGGTGTATCCGAAGCTTACCAGTGCATCTGGCGGACCGTCCGCGGTCCATGGGCGGACTGTCCGCGCTTCAATTTTCTGCTGATCAGAGCCTCTGGTGAAAAACTTCATGAATGGCGGACTGTCCGCCTCTTATCCGCGGACCGTCCGCTCTACCAAATTACAGGCAGCCCAGAATTTTGCCAACTTTCATAATTTCAACTTTGAATTGGGATCATTGCTCAAATAAAATTCCAAAAATCTAAAAACTAGCATAAACACCATCCAAAGACTCATATGAGTGAGTAAGAATGATAAATAAAAAATAAATCAAGTTAAACCATGAAAACTCATAAATGGCTCAAAAAATGCTCCAAAAATTAAAAAATAGAAACAAAGAATGCATGAAAGAACCATATGCCACATGTGCTAGTTTTCAAGCCACATTTGAGAAGTCAATGATATTAAGCTCATTTCTTAACTTGCAAAATCGAGATTCATCCAAAGGCTTGGTAAATATATCGGCTAATTGATCATCCATGCCAATACCATCAATCTTGATATCAACCTTGTTCACATGATCTCTAAGAAAATGATGACGGATATCAATATGCTTGGTCCTTGAATGTTAAACCGGATTAGTTGCAATTTTCACGGTGCTTTCATTATCACACAATAATAGAATTTCATCAATCTTCACACCAAAATTAAGAAGAGTTTGCTTCATCCATAATAATTGTGCACAACAACTTCCGGCCGAAATATATTCCGCTTCGGCAGTTGAAAGAGCTACGGAATTTTGTTTCTTTGAAGACCAAGAAACAAGAGACCTACCAAGAAATTGACAACCACCGGAAGTGCTCTTCCTATCAACCTTGCACCCCGCATAATCCGAATCTGAGAATCCAACCAAATCAAAATGAGCACCCTTGGGATACCATAAGCCAATATTAGGAGTATATTTCAAGTATCTCAAGATCCTTTTGACAGCGGTCAAATGACATTCTCTACGTGTGGCTTGAAATCGTGCACACATGCAAATACTAAACATGATGTCGGGCCTAGATGCGGTCAAATAAAGCAAACTACCAATCATAGAACGGTAAAGCTTTTGGTCAACCGGGTTACCTCCCTTATCTAGGTCGAGATGCCCATTCGTGGCCATAGGAGTCTTGATTGGTTTTGCATCTTCCATACCAAATTTTTTCAAGATATCCTTCACATATTTTGATTGACACACAAAGGTGCCTTCCTTGAGTTGCTTGATTTGAAGTCCAAGAAAGAAACTCAATTCACCAATCATGGACATCTCAAATTCCCTAGACATCATTTCACCAAATTCCTCACAAAAACTTGGGTTAGTTGAACTAAAGATAATATCATCAACATAAATTTGACAAATAAACAAATCTTTACCAATTGATTTAGTGAACAAAGTAGTGTCAACCTTACCAATTTTGAAGCCCTTAAAGATAAGAAAATTCCTCAATCTTTCATACCAAGCTCGTGGAGCTTGATTAAGACCATAAAGAGCTTTAGAGAGCTTGTATACATGATTTGGCTTCTTGGGATCTTCAAAACTGGGAGGTTGCACAACAAAAATAGTTCACTAATCTTGCCATTCAAGAAAGCACTTTTCATATCCATTTGAAAAAGTTGTGAGAGCAAGCATAAACTAATGTTGTGAGAGCAAGCATAAGCTAATAAGATTCTAATAGCTTCTAGTCTAGCAACGGGGGCAAAAGTTTCACCGAAATCCAAACATTCGACTTGAGTGAACCTTTGAGCCACCAATCTTGCCTTGTTTCTCACAACCATTTCATCTTTATTTTGCTTGTTTCTAAAGACTCATTTAGTGCCAATGACATTATAATTCTTGGGCCTCTCAACTAGATCCCAAACTTGATTCCGGGTGAAATTATTTAATTCTTCATGCATAGCATTCACCCAATCCGGATCTCTCAATGCTTCATCTACACGGTTAGGTTCAAGAAAAGATACAAAAGAATAATGTTCACAAAATGAAGCAATGCGAGATCGAGTTTGGACAACCTTACTAATATTACCCATGATTTGATCCACCGGGTGATCCTTTGCAAGAACATGATGAATTCTTTGAGGAACAATGGGTTCTTGAGTTGATGGAGAATGTGCACTAGATGAACTAACTTGATCTTGTACTTGAGAATCATCATTACTTAAATCTTGTACAATTGGTTGTGCTTGATCATTTGAGATAGAAGTTGAGGGATTAACTCTAACAGAGATAGAAGGACCATCTTCATCTTCATCTTCTTCTCTTGGTCTAATATCACTAATTGACATATTTTTCATTGTATTTCTCAAACCATCACTTCTCACATCATCAGGATTTTCTTGTTCATTATGAGACCCATTGGTTTCATCAAACTCAACATCATATGCTTCTTCAACAATGCCATGTATTTTGTTGTAGACCCAATAAGCCTTGCTACAAGATGAATACCCAAGAAGAAAACCCTCATCACATTTGCTTTGAAACTTTAATAATCGAGTTCCCTTCTTGAGAATATAGCATTTGCAGCCAAACACTCTAAAATATGAGATATTCGGCTTCCTTCCAAAGAGCAACTCATATGGGGTCTTGTTATGAAATCTATGTCAATACAATCTATTAGAGGCATGACAAGCCGTGTTGATTGCTTCGGCCCAAAAGCTATCCGAAATATTGTATTCGGAGAGCATTGATCTTGCCATATCAATCAAGGTTCTATTTTTACTCTCAACAAGACCATTTTGTTCCGGAGTGTACTTGGTTGAGAATTCATGCTTGATTCCTTTCTCATCACACCATTCCTCAACTCTTGTGTTTCTAAACTCACTTCCATTGTCACTCCTAACTTTATTCACCTTGAGCTCAAATTCATTTTCAGCCCTTGTCAAGAATTTCTTGAATGTGTCATATGTATCGGCCTTGTCATGAAGAAAGAAAACTCATGTATATCTTGTGTAATCATCCACTACCACAAGACAATAGCAATTCCCACCAATACTTCTATATGTTGTAGGACCAAATAAATCCATATACAATAATTCCAATGGTCTCTCGGTTGACATGACACTCTTAGTGGAATGAGTATTTGCAACTTGTTTTCCGGCTTGACATGCACTACATAACTTATCTTTTTCAAACTTCACATTCTTCAAGCCAACTACTAAATCATGCTTCAAAAATCGGTTGAGTTGCTTCATACCAACATGACCAAGCCTTCTATGCCATAACCAACCCAATGATGATTGAGTGAACAAGCAAGTAGACAAGTTTGCCTCTTTAGTAGCAAAATCCACAAGATATACATCCTCATGTCTAAATCCCGTAAAGATGTGATCTTTTCCTTCCAAGCTAGTCACTACAACAACATCTTTAGTGAAACTACACTTATATCCAAAATCACAAAGTTGAGTGACCGCTAAGAGATTAAACTTGAGAGAATCAACCAACAATACTTTTGAAAGAGAATAATCACTTGAGATAGGAATTGTACTAACTCCTTTGACTTTGCCCCGGCTATTGTCACCAAAGATGATGTCACTATAGCCAACCACATTCTCATCTAGAGAGGAAAACATCATTGGATCTCCAGTCATGTGTTGAGTGCACCCACTATCATGCACCCAATGTCTTCCTCCGGATTTGTAATTCACCTAAAAAAAGAAGTAACTCTTTTAGGTACCCAAACTTTTTTGGGTCCTTGAACGTTAGTGACCAAGACTTTTGGCACCCAAATGGCATTCTTTTTAGCACCATCTATAGGTATCCCAACAAATTTTGCACTAACATTGCCATTTGAATTTCTCATAAGAATGTAACTTGAATCAAAGGATATGACTTTCTTGTTGATGCAATTCTTCTCAACATGACCAACCTTCTTGTATTTTTCACAATATGACTTACCACTACTCTTCACAAAAGTAGTTTTGGTTTGCACAAAAGCCTTCTTCCCTTTCTTAGGAATGTATCCAAACCCTTGCTTGTTCAAGGTGAACTTTTGGCTTGCCCAACAATGATTAAACTTGGCTCTACTATCATAGCACTTTCTCAAATCATTAGTCAAGCAAGTAATCTCTTTCTTTAACAAATAATTTTCGATAATGAGAGATTCATTGCAAGATGGGTTATCAATTTTGGTGCAAGAAGAACTAGTAGAGCTAGAGCCACAAGGTTTATCATCAATTAAATCACAACTAACACCAATGCTCAATGTTGCTTTTCTTTCATGATTAAGCAAGGTATTGTGAGCTTCCTCAAGCTTCTCATGAGTTTTTTTAGATTCTAAGGAGAAGTCTTTAGCTCCTCATAGGAATCTTGAAGAGAAGTAAACTTCAACTTCAAATCCTTTAACTTAGCCTTTTCCGTAGTCATGAATTCATCGGCATCATTGAGCATTTCAATAAAATCATCATATGAAAGTTCATCAAGTTCATCATCTTGTTGTACCTTTGCACCACCCTTTGCCATAAGACAATGTGGTGTAGAGAAGAGTGATGGAGCCTCCTTGATGGCGATCCCGGCAACTCCCTTGGATGGCTTGTCATCATCATCATCATCATCGGAGCTTGCATCGGAATCCCATTCAACAAAATAAGCTTGGCCATTCTTCTTCTTCTTGGTGAACTTCTTCTTCTTCTTTTCATCATTTTTCTTGTCCTTCCTGTTCTTGTCATCTTTCTTGTTTGGACAATTGATAATGATATGACCTACTTCACCACATTGGAAGCAAATCTTGTCCACAAAAGGATTTTTTCTTGATGATTGACATCTCTTGCCAAAGTTCTTCTTGCTCATCATTCTATTGAATCTCTTGACAAAGAGAGCCATCTTCTCATCCGATTCTTCTTCTTGGCACCCACTTTCTTCTTCATTTTTGCTATCTTGAGCTTTGAATGCCACACTTTTCTTTTTCATATCAATTTCTCCCCCATGAGCTTCATCTTGAGATTTCTTGAACATGTCATGGGTGAGAACTTCTCCCAATATTTGTGTGGGAGTTGCGGTCTTCACATTTGACCTTACAAGTAAGGTCACAATTGTGTCATATCTTTCCGGAAGACATCTAAGAAACTTGTGGTTGAAATTCGCATCCGGTACCTCAAATCCAAGTCCCTTGAGGTCATTCACAATGTCATTTAGCCGGTTGAACATCTCGGCTATACTCGCATCCTTCTTCATGATAAATTCACTAAAATTGCCCTTAAGCAAATATAACTTGGCCTCCTTCACACTTGATGTGCCCTCATTAATTTCCATGAGCTTCTTCCATATGTCATTTGCATTTGTGAGGCTCTTGACTCTATTAAATTCAGTCACATCAAGAGCACTAAAGAGCACATTAACCCCTTGATCATTTAGTATCTCATTTTCCTCATCTAGGGGTGTCAATTTCATTGAGTCCAAAATGACATATCCATCACTTACTACTCTCCATAGCTTTCTACTCATGGCTTTGAGATGAGCCGACATCCTAGTCTTCCAATAATCATAATTGTTCCCATCAAAGAACGGTGGCTTCCCAACATGAATCCCATTATCACTAGTCATTGTTCTACTCTAAGATAATTAAATCCACAATTAATGGAGTACTTAGCTCTGGTACCACTTGTAGGATCAAGAACACCGACTAGACGGGGGGTGAATAGGCGGTTTAAAATCTAAAACCAATAACACTAGAGAAATTTAATTAGTAACAAAGGAAAGCCCTATGTCATGCTACTACTATCTCTATATGGGTTTGCAACCTAGGGTGACAAGATACAAATCAAGTTCTAGAAAAGTAAATTGCTCAAAGTAAAAACAAGAATTAAAGTGAGCAAGAGAGGTAACCAAGCTTGACACACGAATTTATCCCATGGTGTCGATGACTTGCCGGTCACCCCTAATCCACGTTGAGGTGGATTCCAAGAATCAACCGCTCCTCTATCAAGAACCTCTTGATCTTGAGCCGGCTTGAATCAAGGAACCGCTCCACATCTCAATTCCACTAGAGTTGCTCTTCACCACTCTGGTGAGGTGAGCACAAGACATCTCACAACCGAAATCGGGGCTCCTCAATAATCTCCTTGGAGGACCTCCACGAAATCCTCTTCTCCAAGCCGTCTAGGGAGCGACGACTCCCAAGAGTAACAAGTCGATGACGCTTGCTTGAAGTTTTCCTAGTGCCACAAAGCTCAAACTCTTGATGCAATGCACTAGGAAGACCTCACACTCTCAAGAATGCAATCTCTAAACAAGTGTGTGTGTGTGTGTGTGTGTGTGTGTGTGTGTGTGTGTGTGTGTGTGTGTGTGGGAGGGATGCCTTAGCTCTATAGTGTCAAGTATGCAGTCCAAATGGCCAAGAGAAAGACCCAATGGCCGGGCATTGGGTATATATAGACATCCCCTAAAAAACTAGCCGTTACACTCTTTTCTGCGAAGTGGCGGACCGTCCGCTGTTCAAAAACCGGACCGTACGCCGTTATAAGCCAGTGAGTCAGAGTGCATTTAATGCGTGTCAGAACTAGCCATTACAGCCCTGGAGGACCGTCCGCAGTTAAGTGTTCCACACCACCAGAGACGAATATCGTCTCTGGTACAACTTTGAAATTAGCCGGCAGACCGTCCGCGCCCCAGGAGCGGACCGTCCGCAGTTCATCCTTGAAATCCACCAGAGATAACAATGTCTCTGGTACAAATTGTCAAATAGTCAGCGGACCGTCCGCGCCCCAGGGGCGGACCTTCCTCAGCACAGATCATAAGCCCAACTAGAAAAACACCCTCTCTGGTACATTTTGAGTTAGAGCGCCGGACCGTCCGCCCACCTGGGCCGGACTGTCCCCCAGTCACATCTAATTTCCACCAGAATCAAACATGCTCTCTGGTACGGGTGCGGACCGTCCACGCTCCATGGAGCGGACTGTCAGCGCTTGTGCAGTTAGCTCTCAAACTTGTTCCTTTTCAAATCTTGTCAAAGCGTCGTTAGCCCTCATGCATGCACCTAGACATTTTGAGCAAAATGGCACTAAAGACCCATCAAGCATGAGTACACAACCCCTCTTGATAGTACGGCTATCTATCCAACAAATCCGGTCACTTTTCATCCACTAAACGCCTTGTGACCGGCAAAATACAAAAGCCCTATTTTATATCTTTGTCTTGAGCCCGAGCTTTGCATATCATCTCCAAACTTCACACGTTCACAACCAAATTCCTTTCATCCGTGGATCAACCTATGCTCATTATCTCGAATGAAATTGTTAATCCACAAATTGTTGTCATTAATTACCAAAACTCGAATTAGGGGCCTAGATGCTTTCAGGCCCAAATAGGAGGTGGGCTAGAGATGCTCTAAGGATATGTCGCATGCGGTATGAATGTAAGAACGAACTCCTATTCATATTATCTTACATTTCAGTTCCATCTGCTCTTTTCTGAATGATACAACTAGTTGGGAGGCTTTTAGTGACGAGGATTTCTTTGTTCACGCTCCTGAACTTTGGGTGATTGAATTGGAGTTTGTCGTATGATTAATGAGCTTCAGATGATGGTTATTTCCTTCTCGTGATCATGCTGATGGCGATCTTCCCGCGCCGGCACCTCGGAGCCGATCTTTGATTCGACACTAGACTGCTCGGCAGATGTATGTATTTTCCCCAATTTTCTTGCTCAGTTATGTTATGCTACTTCATATATCAACAAGAAGTAGGCAATGCACCTCTCTCTTGTTTTTTGTTTGGTCGGTACTTTTTTGTGTGGCCTGAGAAAACAAGCTACTATTAAGTGAGACTCTAATCTAGCATCTAGTAAGAAAGAATAGGAACAATTGTGCAATGTGATGAATGATTTGTACTACTTGCAAAACCTCTGCATTGGCCTGGAAGTATTGTAGCTCTTGTCTGTCTTTTTATGCATATATATAATTCTTACTTATATTTTATTGTTGTGTCTGTTTGTATGTGCATGCTATTAGAATTAAGCTTCTTGTCTAATGTAAATGTGAATGTGAAGTGTGTGTCCTTTCAAATGCATGTGTAGGTTAAGGAGGCAACGAAAAGTGAAGTAGATCAATTTGAACTCTTAGAATTCAGCTAATTGCCTGAGCGAGCCCACTCTAATGTGAAATCAGCAGCAGCAGCCAAAACTGATGGTCATTTTCAGTCACATTTTCCTGCATTCAGCACTTCAAACTGAGTAGATAATAAAAATATTCTCATTAATCAGAAAAATTAAAACACTTCATTTACATCTAAAAACTACCTAGCACCCAACATTTTCAGATTGTGTAGCTGACAACTCACACACCCACCACCAACACATTAAGCTATAAATTACATGGGAACTACTGTAAGGATCACCGGGGTGTCCGACCCTAGAGGGGGAGGGGGTGAATAGGGTCACTAATCGCTTTCTATCCTAGGGCTCAAACTATTTGCATGAGATAAACCTAACACGTCCTACACATACTAGTTATGACTAAGGTTTATCTATGCTACTCTCTACTTACCCCTAAAAGACTTGCAATATATAGTCAATCCTAATCAAACTAACTAGGAAAGTAAAGGCACGCAAGATAGAGTAAATGTGGAAACGTAATACGGTAAGTAAAGAGGTAAGGGAGAGAATATGCAAACTCCCGTGAAGACACCAAGACACACGATTTAACGTGGTTCGGTTAGGACACCAAGTCCCTCCCTACGTCCACGGCCACTTGTCCAACACGAACAAGTGTGATGCCGAGTCTCTCCGCTTGATCACCGTCTTGCGTTCGCCACCAAGGCTCCCGGCAAGCAAAGGCTAAGTGACCCCAAGTCACCAAGACAAGGCCACCGCCACCGTCTCTTTCGAAGCGTCACCCACGGCACTGTCTTCACTATCGGAGCTTCTTACCAAGAGGGGTCTACTTCCCCGCACAAAGTGTCGTTGCCTCTCCACACCAAGTCGGAGGGTCACACGATGAGTACACAAGATGCTTACCGCAGCAAGACTTCTCTCAAGGGAGCTCTCACAAGAACTAATCCCTATTACAAGCACTAAGCACTCTCACAAGTGTGCTTAAGCCTCTATGATGTACAATGATGCTCTATGGTGGTTGGAGGTGTTCTTCGAGTGTAGTAGGCTTCAGCAACTCCAGCTAGCTCAAATGACCCGGCCTTGGGGGTATATATAGGCCACACACCCCAAAAGAGCCATTGGGAAAGGCTGACAAAAACTCTTAACGTCGGTTAAACCGACGCTCCAGGTTTGCCAACACCGGTTCAACCGGTGGGTATACTTTCCCTTCTTCTAGCCGTTACAGCTTCCAACGGCTACTTTGATCAATCGACCGACGCTCTCAAAACTAACGTCGGTTCAACCGGTGCATGTAATCTCAGAAACCCCCAAAAATGGAGTCTCTGGACAACTGCACCGACGCTTCAGAAACCAACGTCGGTTCAACCGGTGTACTCTGCTGATTTGGCCTTCTCTAAGTCTGTTGCACCGGTGAGTACAATTTTCCTATCGTCGGTTCAACCAGTGATAGTAAATTGTCTCTGTTTTGATTTTTTCGACTTGGATTTCTTCACGGTCTCTTCAATTCTTGTCACGGTGATAGTACAATTCTTGTCCCTTCGGGCCTAGCTACGTCTATCTTCTCTTTGTCATCACTTGAACCTAAAAGCCTGAGAATGGTCATCTTAACAATCATATTAGTCCAAGTGTTGTGTGTGTCATCAATCGCCAAAACATTATGTTGAAATATGGCATGAGAGGCCATTTTCACTACAACTACTTAGCACTATAACTTGCCCATAGAAACTATAGTCAATGGAGCTAAGCATGCCTAGCCGCCCTCTTGCATGATTAATGGCCATCAATCTAGCTGTGTCCTCGGCATTGGGGGCCCTCAGGTATTGTTCACTGAAAACTTCAACGACAGCTTTCACAAAACAGCTTTCATAAAATGCTTCTGACGGCATTGGGCTTCTGATGGAAGTAGTCATCGTGAGACTCCACTGCAGCAACGATCCGCAGGAAGAGAGACTTGGACATCCGGAACCTCCTTATGAAATGCTTGTTGTTGTATATGCACGGGTCCGCGAAGTAGTCCCGGAATATACCATCATGACCCCCCAAGATGCCCCTCTGCACGCTATGACGACCAGGCAAAGATCCACGAAAGTTCTTCTTCCGCTTGTTCCTCTTTGAGCCCTCAATAAGACCAGCAAGAATTAGGAGGTCATCGTCATTAGATTCGTCGTCTTCATCCCACCGCTGATGAAGACTTTTTTCCAAACCTTGACATCTGCCATAGAAACAAAACACATAAGTTATACACATAGCTTGTACCAACATTTTAGTATCAGGATATCAACATTTCTCCTACGAGATTGTTTTCTTTCGCAACCAGCAGCAAGTTCATGCCATGCCTTAAAGGAAGCAAAGCGTCCTTGGCCCAGCTTAGGGGGAATACCAGCAGCACTAACCTAAAGACAAATTCCTTTTGCTGTTTTTATCTGTTTGTTAGGCTTGTTAGCCCCATGTCTAGGAGAGAAACCCATGCAGAACTCCACCATAAGTTTTCCCAGAAATGGTAACTGTAGTTGTTGTCTTGTCAGCAATTTCAGACCCGTGATGTTTTTATTGCTCTTCGCTTATGTAAATGTTCTGGTCGAAAGAAACTCGCAGCGTAGCATCGCGGACCCATATCAGCGGCTCTTTAGTTCACTCTCACTCACGTGCTGAATGGGAGCCATTGGATGCATGAGCTGAGAATGTGAAATCCCCTCATTACAGAATGTGATGTAAGCTTCAAAGTAGTGTGGTTTCCTAAAACTGAGCTTGTCGACGGTAAGTAATAGCCCTTTTTTTATGTAAGCATTTGTAAATTGATGACATCAACCATAAATCATCAATTTTTATTGTTGTTGTTAAGCATAAAGCATTTGGAAATAATAGCCCACTTTTATATCATCCATCAAAAGTTTCGATTGCCTGTTACAATCTCTGGGCATGAAGTCCAATTTCCACCTCCTCAGTTCATGAGGCAGTAATTCAAAATCTTAACACAAAGGAAACTGAATTTACTGTAAATTCGAAATTCAAAGCTATGCACTAAAATTATTTCCACACGAGTGACATGGAATTCCTACGATGCTCTTCCTTTCCAGCTTTCTCATTTACAGTGAACATAAAGTTAATGGCTCATTTGATCCTCTATACTGATGCTAGCCTAATACGAAAAGCACCACACAAACATTTATGCTCACGATCTTTAGGTACAGAAGAATGTGAAGAATGTCAACTCATTAAAGACCAAACAAAATCACACAAACCTGTGTAGTGGATGACGAGTCTCGTGGGGGCCTGCGGCGGCGCTGCTACTGCTTTGCGCCTACGGCAGGGTCGGCAGTCGGGGGCTGGGCAAGACATCGGGGGCGGCGGGCTCGGCGGCCGGGCGATGGCGCGATGGGCAAGGCATCGGGGGCACCGGGCTCGGCGGTCGGGGACGACGCGACGGGAAGATGTCGGGGGCGTCGTGCTTGGCGGCCGCAGGACAGCCAAGCCATCAGGGGAGAACGAGAACTATCAGGCTGCCAGCGGGTCCCACAAGTTTGCAGGGCGAAATTTGAGAGGTCTACTGGAGTTGAGCTCTGATTTAGACCCTCAATTTTTACAGATGGGCTCCTATTTGGAGAAATAGAGGGCTGATTTTGAGAGGCCCACTGGAGATGCTCTAAGTACATCAACCACCGGGAGCAGGGTGCTGCATCCAACATCGGATCGGATCCTACAAAACAGAAGTAGAATCCGAATTAGCAGACCGTTTACAGACTTAATCAGTAACCAATTACTAAACGATCAAATAGGAAGGCCGACGATACTAATACACAAGACACGACCATTATGGTCCAATCCACAGGCACACTGCTCGCTGCTGGAGGACAGTACCAACTACCAACAGTTCCAGTGCCGCTAAGATAGAGTAGCTGCTGAGTGCTGATTGCTGAACGGTCTGCGATCATGGTGACCAAGGGCTCGGCGAACCCAGGTAGCCAATCTGCTGCACCAGCTCCTCCACCTCCTCGTCGCCCATCTCCCCCCACGGCTCGGCCGCCTCCGCGGCGGCCGCAGCCGCGACGAGCTCCTCCACCGCGGCATCGATCTCCACCTGCTCCTCCCCGAGCAGCTCGTACCATATCATGTCCGTGGCGGTAGCGGCGCTGTTGGAGCCCTGGCTCGCCGCCGCCGTGGTCGGGACGGGCGCCGCCTCGACCTCGGCGCCCGCCGCAAGCGCTAGCTCCTCGAAGGCGAGGACGTCCGGCGCGGCCGCGGCAGCGGCGTCGAACAGCCGCCGCTTCCTGCCAGCCCCCACGGGCGGCGCGGCGTGGCTGCGGCGCGCCAGCAGGCCGTCCAGGAAACCCGGGCTCCCCACGGCGCGCGCCAGGAAGGCCGTGCACTGCTCCTGCCGGCTTTCCGTGCCCCGCAGGCGGCGCTCCATGTCCAGCAGCTGCGCGCGCGCTTCCTGCTGCCCGCGCCGCAGCCGCGCCAGCGCCTCCTGGTCCCGCCGCAGCCTCTCGCAGCCGCCGCCGCTCCCGCTCGCGCCGGTCTTATTCGCGCCCGATGACGCCGCGGACCCTCCTCCCGCGGCGCCGTGCCGACGGCGGATGTTGGCGAGGAGGTGGCGCTGGCCGGCGAGGAAGTCGGCGTGCGCAAACTCCCACCTGTCCGGGCTCACCTTGCGGAATCCCTGCACCGCATTATCGCGTGCACAGGTACGAGAAGAACACAGCAATGAGCAAATAGAATCAGCAAAATGATTTGATTAGCAAAAGAACAGTAACACTAACATTTGGAGAGGGGTAATTACGAACTGTAAATGCGATTAAATACTGACGTAGGTGTTGAGCTGGCGGAGGAAGGTGGAGAAGTTGGCGTGCTTGAAGCGGCGCGGGAGGAGCCCCGCCGCCAAGGCGTGCGGGTCCCACACCACGAAGCTGTTCCGCGCCGCGCCCCACGACACCACGCCGTCCGTCGCCGGGTCCTCCACCAGCTCGAATGTCTTCGCCAGGAACGGCGGAACCTGAGACGCCGGCGGCGGCGTCCTCCAGGGCTCCGGCGCCGGCGCCGCGGCTGCTCGCCCGCCGGCGTCGCCGTCGGCGTCCAGCACCACCACCACTTCGTCGTCCTCCCGCTCCTCCTGCTTGACCGTCACGGCCGCGGGGTGCTCCATCCGGCGGAGTTCGCTGCGTCGGGCAGGCGGCGGGTGCGCGGGTCGGTGCTCTGGCGGGAGACATGCTGGGCGGTGTCCTGGACTCCTGGTACTTATAGGGAACGGGTGTCGGGTGGAACGTTCTGGAAAGTACGAGAAGGAAGGGATGGTGGAGCAGGAGCTGCGTCGGATATTTTGGTTGGAACTTGGAAGCTTCTCAGGGGCGCTAGAGCTCGCGGGACGCCGGGGCCGCGAGATAGGCTTTGGGAAGAATGGTAGCGCTTGTGAATAGTAACAAACTTTAACTATTAATTATAATGTCAAATAAAGTCAGTTTACAAAACTAACTTCAGAACCCCGTGCTAATGGCCCTGAAGAATCTAATGAGATATTTGACTACGCGATTAGAGGATGATTACTGTAGCATCACTATAGCTAATTACTGATTAATTACTGTCATTAGATTCGTCGCGAAAAGTTACACTCATCCCTAAAAATATTTTGCAAATATATTTCATTTAGTGCTTCATGTATGCAAGATTCTTTTTTCGGGATGTGTGTGCTAGAATTCTAGCATTGCCAAAAGGCCATAGTTTTGCGGCCGCCGTGGCGCGTCGCGCGATCATTGGATTTGAATTTTTTTTTCTCTTCTCCTTTGGGGATCGTTTGATTTGATTGATGGGGATGGGAGTGGCCACCCTTATCAGTCAGGATTTTTTTACCGACCGGTCCAATCAAAGCTCCATCCTCCAATTTCGATTTACCGGATTAGTTTGGTCGGTTATCGGTTGAAACCGGATAAATTCAAATTTCAAACTAAGATGCCAATTCAAACGGTTTCTGCTGGTAAACCGACCGGTTTGTTCAGTAAACCGGTCCGGTTTGACCAGTAACCGGTCTGTTGAAAAAAAAACCGACTTTAGTTCAAAATTTGAATGTTTGTATAACATGTTTTAGCCTAAATGAACCCTCCAATCCTCTTTTGTACTACTTTTACATTAATACAATGTATAACATTGTTTATATTGTATTTGTATACTTTGTATGCATGTTTTTTTATTTAACTTCAAATACCCGCAAAGTATACTAAATGAACGAATATTTGAAAAAATTTAACACTATTAGATTCGTCGCAACTTGAAGTATTTTTTGAAATTTTTAATTTTTTTATTTAAATTTGTATTTTAAATTTGGCCCGATTTGTAACCGTCTGGTACCGAAACCGGCCCGGACCGATTTGACCGGTTAGCGCGGTAACCGACCGGTTCCGGTCGGTTAGAAAAACCCTGTGCCAGTCCGCCAGAATCATTTGGATCTGGTTGGTTTTGGACGTGAGCTGGCTGGCCTCGATCGGGAGCTGGTATTAGGTGGTGCTAATCGGGCCCATCTTAATGCGATCCAGAGCGATCCGGCCCAAACGGATGGCCGCCGGTCCGATATGGCGATGGGGTGCGCTGCAGCTGCAGCATCGTGAGTTGTGGAGACGCAAAAAATATTTTTAGTTTTGCACCTTTGGTTTGATCGATGGACAAATCTTGCAATATTTTTGTATGGCGCGAGAAGTTTTCAGCGTCCAGAAACTTAGGACCATCTAGATCTTCTAGTAGTAATGGTCGAAACTGCTAAACTGTAGCACTAACCCATCCAAATAAGAGCGATAGTAGGATAATGCTGAATTTTAACTAAAACTTGAAAATTTTAGCATGGCATATTAATATAGTTGTGTTAACTTAATTTGAACAGATAAAAAAATTTAGGCAGACACGAAAGCAACCAGCACACGTTATTACTCCTTGAAGTTCTATGGTGTATAGAGCTAAAATGAAACAATACATTATACATATAATCGAGCTGCCGGGACTGTTATTGCGTTGAAGCAACGACGGGAAGAAAACGAAAGAGAAATAAAGTAGATGCAAACACATCTCAACTCGATCCCTTCTAGCACTTTGCAATGGTTCTTGAATTGGAAAGTGAGTAAATGGGTGACGCTTCAACTCGATCACTTTTTGGCGGAGAATTGCTATGGCCTTGTATGCCACTTCTTGAATTGCCATCTCAATTGAAGTTTCATGAGCTGAAATGTTATGAGCTTCCGTGACCTCTTCCACAAAGCGTCTTGGCATAAACACGATGGCAACATAGTCCACCATGCCCGGCCCAAGTCCCCTCGCAAAGACCGAATACTCCGGCCTCCGCGAGAAGTTGCCTCTCCAAAACATCTCGGCAAGGAGGGAAGAAAAGCCTTCCGCCTCTGAAAGTGATCGGGTGCTCTAGCCTAAGAGGGGGAGGGTGTGAATTAGGCTCTCTAAAATACTAACCTATGGCTCCAACTAGTTTGCACAAAAACTAAAACTAAAACAAGCTATTTAGATGTGCAACTATGGTTCTTCTAGTGTGAAACCTTCATCCCAAAAAGAGTTTAGCAACCTATAGCCAATCATATCAAGATACTACTCTATGAAAGTAAAGGCACAAAAATTACAATATGAAATGCGGAAGCTTGAATAATGGATGAGAGGAAGCAAACTCTCAACACGAGGATTTAACCCGTCGTTCGGATTGCCACAAAGGCGCTCCTACATCCACGTTGTTGAAGCACTCACGAAGAGTATTGCTTCCCGGCAATCAAGTCTCTTCCGTGAACACAATCACGGCCACTAAGGAGCTTCTCCACAAAGGGTGGGGTCTCCACGTCCTCCGCACAAAGTCGTCGACGCCGCTCCACACCAAGCCGGAGGGTCGAAGACGTGCCGGCGAGCCACCAAGACTCCAAGGAGGCCGGCGCACCGAAATACAAGTATGATTCACTCTAGAACCAGCCACAAGACACAACACCTTGCTCTCACACTCTCTAAAGAGCTAATCCTAGCACTAACACTCACAAAGCTTGTGCTAAGCCTAAGAATTTGAACTATTTGCACTTGGATGGCTTGGAGGTGTTCTTGGATGTGTATGAGGCTTCTAGGAACTCCAGCAAACTCAAATGACCCGGGGTGAGACATATATATAGTCCAACAAGTCCATAAAGCCGTTGCTCAAACGGCTAACTGAAATCAGCATACCATCGGTTGAACCAATGCCTCTGTATGAGGTAGCGTCGGTTTAACCGGTCTCTCTCAGACCGAAAGTAGCCGTTGAGTTTCTGACGCACTGTCTGCTGTTGACTCAGTACCATCGGTTAAACCGATGCTTAGCCATCGGTTAAACCAGTAACATTGGACCAAATACATAGCCGTTGCACTCTTCTCTTCTTGCTGACATCATTGCACCGATGCTATACTCCAATGGAGCATCGGTTCTTCCGGTGCTGAAGGCTTGGCTTCTGGGCACTTGACATCGTCTCTGGACAATAGTATTTGATTGCACCGATGTCTATCTTTGACCCGTCGGTTAAGCCGGTGCTACTGAATTTTCCTCACTTGGCTCAGTATGCACGATCAAATGCACCGATGCAAGGGCGTCGGTGTATCCGGCAACCATCGGATGCACCGATGGTGGGGCATCGGTTTAACCGGTGCAGCTGACTCTGCGTCTTCTCGTTCAATTCATCGCGGCGATCATTTGGATCCTTGAAATATATTCTATCTCTGAATTTTCACTATTCTTTGGCACCTCTACGACTGATTGGACTTGTCATCTTGATGGTGGATTAGACATAGTGTCTTGACGATAGATTGAACATTGCGTCTTGATGATGAATTAGACGTGTTGAATCATATTCATGCGACCTAAAAATCCTACAAGTGTGATCTCACAAACTCGTTAGTCCCATTGATTATGTTGTCACTCAATCACCAAAATCACAAACAATGGCCTAGATAGGGCCATGTTCCTTACAGCCTCCTCAGCCTAAGTCACCATGACCAATTGGCCTAAGTTCCCGTTCATCTATCATGAGCAAGACAAGATAAGTTAATGAACATACTTAGGATATTTAATGTGCAGCCCAAAATAAAAAAATAGCTCTATGGAAGATAAGAGATATATACACAATAGAAGAAATATAGCCTTAAGAAAAATAAAAATTTTACAAGTACTTGATTATTAGTGATCACTATTTTGTTCCTAAACGTGCCTCACACCAAAAGTTTAGTGATAACCATGCATGAAATGTAATCATATCTCTGATGCCACGCTGTGAGAAACCGTCCAAATTATCTCAACTAAACCGGGTTATCATCCATTGATTAACCCAACTTAAGCGAAATAATCCTGGTAGTCCCCGGTATGCGCTTCGAGCATCGCCCAAAAACAACTCGCATACCATTTGTTCACATCATAGCAACCATCACAAGGATATATGAGAGCAGAAAATTTAAACTTTGATTACAAGTCTTTATTATTTTACAAAAACTCATGAACTTAACTATAACCTAGGTAACCATACATGCATATTTTCAGCAATTAAACTTTCTTTACAAACTAAGATGTATCCTTGATTTAAGTGGATATCCTATCATGTTTCTCTTAGTTCTCAGAGCTAAAATGCAGCGGAAAATTAGAGAGCATTAAGTAGCAATAATGATGTCCTTGCCCAAGATACTATTTGCATAAGTTTTGAGCAACTTTCACCATCTTTCCACATTGCCGACTCCGGCGGGATGAACGTGGCCATCACTCCTTAGAAGAAAACCTGCAAAACAACTTAACGGCAACACCGTAAGTACATTTCGTACTTGCAAGGCTTATCCATAATACTATATATTTGGTGGATGCATGAGGCTTGTCAAATTTTAACATTTATATATAAAAAATGCGAGCATAATTGATCAAGTGAATAAGCAAAAGACATGCCTCTAATATTTCTATACCAAGTATCGATACAATTACATAAGTAAAATGATCATGTAATCATGAGCTCAATCTTCCATAAGCCTTTCACGAGACTCTAAGTTAAAGTCCAAGTACAGGAGCGTGCTCAATGACCAAGAGCGCGGCTATTGCAATAAACTAAAACCCTGCAGAGGTGTACAACTTTTCTCGCACGAGAACAAGACCAACGACCATACCCACGGCCAAGGATAAGTGTTGATTCATGCCTCAACCTTTCACACAAACACAACCGGCTATGATCGAACGGCCGGGAAGGACAAGTGCACTGGAACCGCCGATCACATTCCATCACAACTCGCATCGAATCCGATCAAGGCAAGGTGTGACTCATGCTAGTTAGCTTACCGTCCCATTATTAAACATGTGGTTTGTATGGAAAAGTGCTCAAGTATCACAGCGATAACAACCGGTCCTTAACCAATCCAAGCAAGACTAACCATTTGGATTCCTCTCCCAACATGATCCTACCATTCTTGCTCAAGTCCGAATCATCATTCTTAGTTGCTCCATTTTTATCCATCGTCGACTAATCATGTAAAATTAATCAACATCCTATAGCTCGCGAGTGATGGTGACCTTGCCATCTCTCGACTTTTACCGTAAGCTAAGCATGGCTAAGCAAATTAATTCAAGAAGCCTAAACATGCATACTTCACCTAGTATAAGTTATTCTAGAGCTGGAAGGGAAAACATGCCAAGTGAGTTCTACACATGTCACATGAACTAGGTGGGGTTAAGCCCATGCACAAGCAATACTTTATAATAGCAAATTAAGATTCAAAAGTAGGATTTGAAATACATAGGTGCCTGCCTTGATTCACAATGGAAGTATCGTCTCTCACGATCTCCGGCTCAACCTCCTCTTGCTTCGGCGTCATGGTCTCTACACGAGTGCAATGATGCTTGATAAATAATTATGCCATGAATGATTGCAATGCTATGAAAATGATATGAGAAAGTTTGTGTTAACTATGCTAAAAGAGGCTAGAAATATAGTATAGGCATAGGTAAATGCAAGGCAATTCAACAACTAAAAGTGGGTTGTGCTCTATGGGCGCCTGGATACTCTGGATATGTGTTCGGATAGTCTGGACAGTTAAAGCCCGGAAACTCCGGGTTTAGGTTGCTAGCCTGTATACTCCAGGTATAGCCCGGGATACTCCAGGTTTTTCTGCGTTTCTCTATGTAGAAAAGGGAAAACGACCATTGCTGGTGATTCCGGCCACGGTTTGGGGTGGGGTTTGTTCTAGAGGTTGTTGGGAGTGTGGGGAGTCTATCTTGGTAGCTAAAACGTGCATGCATGAGGGTTTCAAAGATCTAGGTCACCCATGGTGAAAATGCTCTAGAGGGCTCTTCATGGCTGCCAAATCTAGGGCATTGGTGATGGATCGGGGAGGGGATGAGCTCACCGGCAAGGAGTGGAACACCGGCAAAGACTTCAAGATGGTGTGGAGGGCTTGGTGAAGCTCGAGGTTGTCCTTCTTGCTTGAAGCTTGAGGAAGAGGAAGAAGAAGATGGAGGTGAAGCTTGGGAAAGCTCCTAGCTCCAAGAAGGAAGAGGAAGTAGAGGTGGTGCAGCTCATCAGTGTCATTCTCCGGCGTCCTCCGGCGAGGCGGGTGCTTCAATGGTGGAGGAGAGGGTGAAGCTCCTCCATGGCTTGGAGTAGAGAGAGTGTGTGTGAGAGAGAGAGTTGTGGAGGGTGCCCTGGTGTAGGTAAGGCTCGGGCTGACGCGTGGGCCTGAGTGGGGGCACGTGGCGCTAAGTTTCTGCGCATTTGACACGCACCTGTCCTGCCAAGCCTGGAAACTCCGGGTATAAGCCCGGAAACTCCGGGTTTAGGTTGCTAGCCCGGAAACTCCGGGTATAGGCCCAGAAACTCCGAGTTCAACCGGATAACCCTTCCTTGAAATTATTTGATGATGCATATGATGTCATGATGAACCTATAATTATTCTAGGGATGTTACACCAATAGAATTTAGACAATAGTTCAGCAAGTGAATATACGTGGATAAATATCTTGAGTGCGCTCCAGCAAAACTAGGCTCGAGGTCTACGTGGGCGATGTTGAAAAGTTAGACAATTGTATGATTAAATTCTAAATGAAATAAATTATGAACATAACAAGATCTGGCATGAACAGCTCTATCATATTAGCAACCAAATATAACATAATTATGTTCTCAGAAAACATGATTAATGAAATAATTAGATCATGACGCACTTACTTAGATTTTACATATGAAGATCACCAGCGGTGCAGACAGGGTGATGGTGGTGTTGCGGATGGAGCACAGCAAATAGCGTTGAAGACGACGGTATGCCGCAACACATAACTTGGACGGAGGACGAGCCGTGGTGAGAATCTTTGAGCAGCTGTACTAGCCTGCTAGGCACTTTCGAAAAAATCGTATTCGCCCTCTCCCGGTGCAGGATCGCAAGGACGAAAGTTCCAAAGAGCTGCTCTCCCACTCCTCCTTGGTGCACGGCGGCGCTCGGGATATGGAACCATTATATATCGCAATTATGATGTACACCAGGCTGCAAATGAGCTTTTTATCAAAGTTGCAACTGACCTCGCATCTATTTGGTGGGAGATAATCTTGGAGGCGTGTCAGGTGGTTGTGCACATTATGAATGAGCTGTGCGCATATGAGTGTAGAGCAGATACACGATATATATACACACATTAGTATAGTGCCTTTATTACGGGTAATAGACCTATGTAATATCATCAATTTTGTGTCCGTTCACTTCAAATATAGGTCGTGCTGTGATTGTGAGAGATTGATGGGATCATGTACACCATGGCTGCACGCACAAGATCACCATTACAGTAGCATGACAACTTCACCATGTTTGCTTTCAACAGCAACTTGGCTCCAACAACCTCGACATGCTCTACATCAACCTCTTCCCATATAGTTTGGAATAATGAGCCCAAACTCTGCACAGGTCTATCACTTAGTGTGTTTTTGAGTGTCCCCCTGGCCTCCTCCTTTCAAGGCTATTGGAGGTATTGGTGGTGTGGCTGATTTTATGCCACAAGCAAAAAAATCAGCAAGAGCTTGAGTCGAGGATGACTCAAATGCAAAAAGGGGATGATGATATGGACATTCCTGCAATAGATACAACCACACCTATGGGACAACAAGCTGACATGACTAGAGATCAAGCTTACATGCTTAATTATCAGGTAAATTCATTCTTAAGTTCTTGTCCATTATATTTAGACAATGGAAACGTGCGTGCTCTTTTTTTTCTTAGGAATGATGGACATGATAAGAACGGAATAGGATCTGCATGGTCTGGATTCGACCACGACATCATTTGCGGAGCAAAAGGAGCTGCTCGTTCCGTTTCAGACCTTCCGCATGGCAGCAATGAATGAGGAGCAAATGGAGTTTCTCGTTCCATTTTTTACCTTCCACGCAGCAGCAATGGAGGAGGGGCTTTTGGAGCACTTCATTCTGTTTTCGACCTTTCGCGCAGCAGAAACAGAGGAGGAGCGGACGGAGCTGTTCGTCCCGTTTCGGACCTCCCACACAACAGAAATTTCCATCAAGCGTAACTCTTCCCTCCGGACGTGGATTGAGGCCCATGAATACTCGTTGGAAAGCACTTGAAGTCTACTTTCAGACGGATCCAACCTCATCATTTGGTTCTTCCAGAGCTAAGAATAATCGCCAAAATGACGGTCGGACTTCCAAACATGAGTTGAGTCACTTGTACCTCATCCAGCCCACTAGGGGCCTATTCTAATTTAGGGTTTTGACCTAAGTACCCTTCTGGATGCTCTCCCACCTATATAAATAAGTAGCAGCCACCATGAAGCACTCGGGTTTTGTTTTGTTGTAAGTTTAGCTTCTGCTACTTCCTGGTGAGCCCATGTGTTGATTAGACCACCCATTTGCTTGATTAAGAACCCCCAAACTTGTGTGTATCGGATTCATCCTTGGGGCAAGGTCTGTGTGTTATTTCCTTGTCCACTTGTTGTTACTTGTTCTTCGATTTGCTTGCAGGTTCAAGGTTGTTCTTGGCACATCAAGAACAACACAAATCGGAGGCGGTGTAACTACTACTAAGGCGCAGTGCAGCTCTTGTGGTGTTGTAGTCGGGCAGCACAACGTCGATCCTCCTCAAATCGAGTTATCCCCCACTCTCATCGAAAGATCAGGAACAAACCCTAATGAGTTTCGTCAGAGACATTGATTGTCTGTGTTCCGATTGGAATTCCGATTGTTTCACTACTACATAGATGCCCTTTTATCCCGGTTTCCAACCCCTTCTTGTCCCGGTTGTAGCAACCGGGACTACAAAGCCGGGACTAAAGGTCTTAGGTTTTAGTCTCGGTTGCTATAACTTGGACCAAAGGGTTCCGTGACGTAAAATTTTTTTTTGCACTCAGTGGGAATTAAACCCAAGATCTCTTGCCTCGCACACAACTTTCTTACCATCTCACCTATGTAGCACATGTGACTCTGTATGGGATGTCTTCTTTTTTGTACTGACCCATAAAGAGCCCTTTGGTCCGGGTTGGTACCACCAACCAGGATTAAATGGTTCTTTGGTCCCGGGTGGTATCACCAACTCGGTGAAGGGTTGAGTCTTTAGTCCCGGTTGGACCAACCGGGACTAAAAGTCCCTTTTGTCCCCTAGCCGTTGGAACCGGGACTAATGTCCACATTAGTCCCGGGTTCAAAACCGGCTGGGGCAAATGTAAAGGATGAAAGGCTATTTCTATAGTAGTGCTTTGTTCGGATTCCGATTAGAATTCTGATTGATTTGTTCGGATTCCGATTAGAATTCCGATTGATGGACCAAGACAAGATTATTTGCTTTATATACATAGCAAAGTTTTAATTCAAAATATGCCATGCGTACGGACAGACCTTGCTCGGCGCGCGGATGCAATGTACCGTTCGTGGCCGAGCTCGGAGGAGCCGCCACATGTTCATTCCGCACCCTTAATCAAATGGTCCGAAGACGCACACGCGGTGCCTTGGGTGCAAAGGCATGCATGTATTTTAAAAAATATTTCCAGAGGACGTGAAGAGGGAAGGCTGGAAGGTTCCACCTTCCACTAACCTGAAGTCAGGCTTGCTGTGCCGTCGAGAGATGGGCGACGATAGATATGGCAGCAGGCCGGCGAATGAGTTAGGCCATGTTTGGTTCTCAAAAGTCCCTGAGCTAATTTTAATCTCTGAGCTAAAACAAAAAGTCTCTTCCTGTTTGGTTTGAGATACAAAAAGTCCCAATGAGGTGCAGAAAAGACCAAATTACCCCTGCATGCATGGGTCCAGCTCCACCCCTCCTCCTAGACCTCACCAAACACAAGCCGTCCACCGGGTGAGGCATTTTGTCGAACACAATGGCGGCCCCGTCACACCCATGCTTCACAACAGTGGCGGCGATCAGCCATGCCATGGGGACGAGCCCGGCCGCCCACGCGCCGGCGGGCGGCGCCACCCGCGCGTCTCCGTATGAGGGTGGCGGCCAAGCCCGCGTCCATCTGACGCGACAGGAGGAGATGGGGAGGCCGGACGCGGAGGGCGCGCGCCGCGGTGGAGAAGCACCGAGGCCAAGGGCGCCAGCGCACGCGGCGCGCAGGCCGCGGCGGAGAAGGCCCGAGAGGCCACGGGGACTACAGCCATGGCGGACGCACGGCTCGCGGCGCCGGGATCTGCGGGCGCGGGCGAGGTGGGTGCGTGGTCGAGGTGGGATGCGTGGGCAGCGGGTGGGCGGTTGCGGGTGGATCTGCAGGCACGGCTGGAGCGGGGTCGCCGGTGGTGGGATTGCGTGGCCGGCGTTGCCGGCGGCCCTTGCGCGGGTGGTGCAGCCGACAGCCCTTGCCCGGGTGCACGGCTCGCCTCAGCTCGGAGGCCATGGCGTGCCTCCCTCCACGGCCCGAGCTCGAGGCCCGCCATGGCCGCCGCCGCCATGGCCTCCGAGCTCGAGAAGGAGGCCGGCCGAGCTCCGCCGCCGCAGATCCACTCGAGGCCGACCGGAACAGCGCCGGAACGAGGGAGGGGGAGGGAGCCGGCCGAGCTCGGAGCACCATGGAGGGGAAGGGAGCGCCGGCGAGGGAGGGGAAGGGAGCTCCGCGGGGCGCCATGGCCACGGGCCTGAGCTCGGAGCGCCGCCGTTGCCGCTGGACCAGCGTGGATCTGCGGGCGCGGCAGGCACGAGCGGGTGGAGCGTGGTCGCCGGCGGCGGCCCTTGCGCCGGCGGCGCGGACTGGGAGAGGGGAGTGGGAGGGGGGCACTGGGAGCGGGAGGGTCACGGGGCCTTGCGGCGCGGGGTGGGGGGTCAGGCTGAGCTGGGAATCGTGCGTGGACTAGGGGCAGGGTGGAATAAGTCCCAAAAAGCACCTCTCGAGGGACTTCTCAAGATTTAGTCCCCAACAGACTTTTAGCCCCAAAAAGTCTCTCCCGTTTGGCTGTTTAGTCCCAAAAGTCCTAGAGACTTATGCAAAAGTCCCTCAAACCAAACAGGGTTTTAGATGTGTTAGGCCACCAAGACGCCATGCATGGTTCAGCTATCCCCATCCGACCCATCCCAAATATAATTGACCGAATCACGCTAATGGTTATCGGTAGCCAGCCCTCAGCTGTCAGCTCCCATCCCTGCAGGAATTCCCGTCCCTACTAGTGGGATAATACAAATGGACACTTCTACGGGAGAGGGGTCTCCAAATAAACTTCCATCGAGACCCCTCTCCTCCACATCATCGCTGGTTAAAAAAAACGAGGTTCGTGTTTTCCTTCCTCTCTCGTCTTCTCCGCCCGACTTCTCACGCCTCGCCGCCCCTCCGCCCCCGCCCCCGCCACCAACCTCCCCCTCGCCGGCATGGCCCGACGCCAGCGAGGCCCGCCCGGGTCCAACCCCTTACCCTTCTCCTTCCCCCTTTCCCATCCCGGCCACCTCTACTCTGCCTCCCTTCGGCCCGCCGCCGACCACCCCCTCGCCGGCGTCGCCTCCGATGCCGGCGAGGACCGCCAGGGTCAAACCCCTTCCCCTCCCCCTCCCCCTCTCCTCCCCTCCCCCATCCCGGCCACCTCCACCGCTTGCCCCGCCGCGGACCCCGCCCACCGGTTGTCCACCACCACCCGGCCGGCGGCACCATCGCCGCCGACCTCGCCGCCCACAACCCCCCTCCTCCGTCGGCCCGGCCGCCGCCCACGGCCATCCCTCTAAGGCCCGCCAGTCATGGAGCTCTCCCCCCAATCCCAACCCCAGAAACCCTAGAACCCTAACCCCGCCCACCTCCGCCGCCACCCCGGCCGGCGGCGACCCCGCCGCCGACCGCCCCACCCACCTCCCGCCCATCCCGTCTCCGGAGAAGAAGATGTAGTAGAGTTACTTTTTCTCTCCGTTTTGTTACTTTCTGTGTGTATTTCATAATGTAACAAGAGGGCTCTCCAGTTAGTGCTAAATGGAGAGGGCTCTGCGTGTAGCAAGTGGGAATACAAATATAAATATAAATATGCTTTGCGTCGTTATTGTCAAGTTAAAGAGGAAAGTGACAGTCAGATATTCGATCCACCGCGTTCGTTTCGTGTCGTCGAGAGTCAAAAGCGAACGGTTTTATTTGTGACGTGTTATTGTGTATCCAGGGACAGCAAATCACTTCAATTTCGTCGTTAGGGTGAGCGACTGTATACAGAAATTATACATCGCAGTATACAATGACACTTCGAGTTAAGGTTGAGTTAGAGTTGTCTAAATAAACAAGACGTGCATCAAATTAATAAATCGCTCGATGGCTTTGAAGCCGCTGCACATGCATGGCTTTGTTACCTGGACACGTCATGACATACGCTTTCTTGACAACCATGGCATGTCTGTCTACATTCGTTCCCTTGTCATTTATTCGCGCGCTCCCCAAAACCCCACCCAACAGGCCAACATACATCGACTAAGTCAAACTCATCCAAGCGCTTCCTTTCCTAGCTATATAAGTAGAAGCATCCCGTACCCGATCTATCGAAGAAGAAGCCTCGCAACCAAAACCAACAAGGCCAGAACGACAAGCGCGGCATCACCGGAACACGCTAACGTGCATGAGATAGAGCCATGGTGAAGAAGCCTTCCGCCCTCCCCAGGCCCTTCCTCTCCCTTCGCCGCCTCCTCCGGCGAAGCATCTCCGGGCGGCAACGGCATCACTACCGCCGCGCCACGTCGTCGTCGGCGACGGGGATTATTAGGGCGGCTCCGGCACAAGACAAGCTGAGAGACCAGACGGTGCTGGTCGACGTGGAGGGATGGCTCCTGCGCTCGCCGCTCGCCGCCTTTCCCTACTTCATGGCCGTCGCCGTCGAGGCCGGCAGCTTCCTCCGCGGCCTCCTCCTGCTGCTGGCGTACCCGGCCCTGTGCCTCCTGGCCTTCGTCGGCCTCGACCTGCGTCTCGAGGCCATGGCCACGGTGTCCCTCTTCGGGCTGAGGGAGAGAGAGGTGGCCAGGGTCTCCAAGGCGGTGCTGCCCAAGTTCTTCCTGGAGGACGTGACCGTGGAAGGCTGGAGGCTTTTGAGAAGGCGGGCACCGTCGTCGCGGTGGCCGCGGCGCTCCCGAGGGCCATGGTGGAGGGCTTCCTCAAGGAGTACCTCGGCGTCCATGCCGTCGTCGGGCGGGAGGTCGCCGTGGCAGCTGGCTGTTACGTTGGTTTCCTGGAGGGGGGGCACGCGGGCGTGGAGAGGGTTGGAGCCTTCCTCGAGGAAATGGAGGAGACGAGGAGCAAAGGTGATGGAGCTGTTGTGGGGCTGCTTGGCGCAGTCGGCAGGCCTGTGCACCGCGTGGCCTCGCGCTATTGCAAGGTGATGAGCCTTTATTAATTACTTTACTCCACGTATATAGATATAGTTTTGTTGTGCAAAAAGGTTATATATGCAAGAACTAACTCTGCTGCATAATAACCTTGTAATAAACGATAAAACGAGAGCTCGCTCTGAAAATACGATGATAAACATTAGGTACAGTACGGTAGCTAGAAGAAATGTCTTCTTTGGACTTACTGTAGCTACATGCTAGAGGAATATAATTGCACATTTGTATGTGTGATTATTAAGCTATACCGCGCGCCAGTTAATTCCATGATAACAATTTTTAAGCCCATGATATGAAGACTAACTAATATTAAAACTCAAGTGATTGACTCAGACTAATAAGTATGCAGAAAACATTTTTTTTAATAATCATCGTCGTTGTATTAAGTCCAAAGAACCATTGCGTGAGTGCAGGTGAATTGCCTGCGCCATCCCTCCCCAAGAGAAGCCGGCGGATTGCCAATCAACCATTGGCCAATATTGCTTCGTCCAAGAGAGCTGAGGTGTTACTCAGGCAGCGTTTTGATGGTGTCCCTGCGCAGGACGAGCCCTCAGAACCAGCAAAGAAGATGGTTGCTGAGTATTTTGATGCTAACTTTAGCGTCAAATACTTGGAGGCAGCTAGAGAGCTCTTCCCTTCCCTGCAGAATGGGACGCTTTCGCAACTCCAGCTGGCTGCATATAGGGATGATTGAGTAGTAGTAGCTCTTCTGCTTCTCTACCCCTTTTAGGTTGATTTATGTTTGATGTAAATCACAACCGCGTGCTCTAGTATGTTGCGTGAGTGCTAGTCGCTCCGCGTCGTTGTAAGAAACTCTGTTTTTCATCATCTTCTTAATACAATGAGAAAAAAAATCATCGTCGTAATTTGTGAGTTGAGGTTTTACTGATATTGTGAAAAAAAAATAGATGGAATGTTCCATATTACTCCATTCCAAATTATAAGACATCCCAAGAATCTTGGAGAGTCAAAGCAATCTCAAGTTTGATCAAGATTATAGAGTAAAGATTTATGATATCAACTTGATGTACTATGAAAATATAACTAACAAAGAATTTAATGGTACTTAGTTTATATAATAAATAGAGTAAATTGCACCCATCATGCATCAACTTGTGTGGTTGTATCACTTTAGTCCAACAAATTATAAAATACACAAGCCGATGCATGAACTTGTCAAAAGTGTGCATCTACTGTCACACATACATCACATAGCGTATTTAGGTCACAAACATTAATGTGGAGAAGAGGGAGGACCATAACGCAAATATGTATTCCCCTTTAATCGGTGGCCTTCAAATGATCCGAGTAAAACATCTGGAGAGCATGGTCTTCAATTTGATGAACGAGGTTTGTACCTTTTTACTTGCACTAACTCATTTTTAATAGTGCAGAAGTGAATGCGAGTAGTATCTAATTTATTTCTGCTACAGAATATGTTAAGCGCCAACTCAAGGCAGGCACCCAGGCCATTACGAGTCTTTTTTGTTTTTTTAAATAATATCCTTTTTTTATCGTGTGATTGTTATGGATCAGACTTGAATCTCTAGTTTGTCACTAGTTTTTGTTCGGACTACAATATTCTTGTTTATTTTTTTTCAACTCATTGTGCATTTGCTTATAATATTCTAGGCCTCGAGAATTCAAAACATTAAATTTTGATGTCACACTATCAAGAGTGGCAAAAAAAGCAAACAACAGATATATGATCATGTGTAACAAGCGATCGATGGATCGAACTGGATAGCGCGAGCATCATCACATGGCGGAGACCAACATCAGCAAAGAGATATTTGCATTAGGACCCTCCCTCTTCTCCACATTAAAACTTGTGACCTAAATACGCTCTGTGGTGTACGTGTGACCGTAGATGCACACTTTTGACAAGTTCATGCATCTATTCGTGTGTTTTACAATTTGTTGGATTAAAGTGATACCACCGCACAAGTTGGTGTATGATGGGTGCAATTCACTCTAATAAATGTCATTATTCTATTATATAAATTTGGTCAAATATAAAAAATGTTGACTCTCCAAGATTGTTGGAATGTCTTATAATTTGAAACGGAGGGAGTAGCATCTATCTATAATATAATAGTGGGAATAATGGATCATTAAACTATGATTTTAATTATGAGTATGGACTGCATAGTGTGTATAATATATTGAGTATATATTATGATGGGAACAAAACCAATTAATAAGTTATCTATTATCAATAAATCATAACTTCAATTTAGTAATAAGAAAAGTAGAAACCTCCTCTTACAATAGTGTGAAATGCTCATAGAAGTATGGTGACATCCAAGGCGTAAACCTTGGTGGATGCTTATACACATGACCAACCTTTTTTGGCCAATCTAAATGGGAGTATCATAGGAGTGTTATGAGCATTAAATATCATGCCACATCATCAAATTTGCTGACATTGCAGAGTCATGTATAAGGAAAGAAGAGGAGAAGTTTCATGAGATGAGAGCTGAGTGTTATTACCATGACACTTTAGAATATTTTTAAGTATTTTTCTAGATAAATAAGAAAAGGTGCACAATCTCGACGAATTACACTCCAGCAAATTACTACTATACCCTTTATTCCTAGGTGGTCTCTAGGGAGCCCTTTATTGAATATTAGAATTTTGAGGACTATTGTTGGAGTTGAAGTATAAATTTGAAATAAAAAATAGAGACAGCCCCATTTATAAGCCTCAAATAACCAAGCAAACACCCCCTTAGCCTCGCCCAAGTTTAGGCGTAAGCTTGGATTCGCTGAAGTATCAGGGCCGTGTCTCACACACGCATGTCCAGATGTCCTTACACATCCGGACAACGATTACCTCCGGCTGAAGTTAGGTGGCAACGATTACCAACCAATATTCCTGTGCCGTGTGGAGTTAATGTAAGTTAGATTTTCAAGCAAAGAATGTATATACTCGTCGCCGCAGTTCCTCTTAATTAAAAAAGTTAATGGTACATCTATTAATAATATCGCCACACCTGGAACATTATATTCTAGTATTATTCGAAAGTTAACAAATTCCAGCCCTCTCAAGTCTTAGATGATGAGTCAGGTGAAAACGGAAATCTTTCTTCAATCGATGTACTAATAATCCACAATGATGGTCTGGTTACAGGAGACCTATGTCCTAAGCGAAGCCGACAAGAAGGCGTGGCAGCCATTGCCGAGGGACAAGCACCCCACCAAGTTGGTTTTCCACGACGGCCGCCTCGCCTTCAGGCCGACCTTCTTCGCCGCGCTCGCCATGTACACCTACCTCCCCTTGGGAATCATCCTCGCCGCCCTACGCTGCCTCGCATTTGGCATGCTACCCTACCGCGTCCCCGTCCCGCTGACCGCGGTCACCGGCATGCGCTCCCGCCTCGTCGCCGGCCCGTCCCCGGACCCGGACGCCGCCGCCTGCAGCCGAGAGAAGAACAAGCTGCTGGCAGCAGGTGGGCGCCTCTGCGTCTGCAACCACCGCACCCTCCTCGACCCGATCGCGGTCGCCGCCGGCCTGAACAGGCCCGTGGCGGCGGTGACGTACAGCGTGAGCCCGGTCTCGGAGCTGCTCGCGCCCATCCGCACGGCGCGGCTGACGCGGGACCGGGACGAGGACCGCCGGCGCATGGAGGCGCTGCTGGCGCGCGGCGACCTCGTGGTGTGCCCCGATGGCACGACGTGCCGCGAGCCCTACCTGCTCCGGTTCAGCCCGCTGTTCGCCGAGCTCGCCGGCGAGGTGGCCCCCGTCGCCCTCGACACCCGCGTCGACATGTTCTACGGCACGTCCACCAAGCCCGGGGCCAAGTGGCTCGACCCCTTGTACTTCATGATGAACTCGCCGGAGTACCGCGTCGAGTTCCTGGAGCGCGTGGCCACCGCCCCGGCGGCGGAAGGCGACGAGGCTGCGGGCGGACATGGCCACAGCATCCGAGCGGCCAACCGGCCGGGTGCAGCGCGTGCTTGGCGAGGCACTAGGATTCGAGCTCACCGGGCTCACCAGGAAGGACAAGTACATGATGCTGGCTGGGAATGAAGGTGTCGTGTCAGGGGGCGCCAAGAAGTAGGTGTACACGTTGTTTATGGAGTAGTGCGGGAACATGCATGTTATTATATTATTTGTGCAGTTACTAATGCGTGATTAAGAGTGTGTATATATTCTTTATTTATTTATTTTCTCCTTTTCTTCTTAAACATAAGTCAGTTTGTCTGCATATGTGGATACACACGCTCTCTCTCTCTAGTATATATGTGTGGAAATTCTTGTACATGTTGAAAATAAATAAAGAAGAAAAAAGATTGCAAATATAGTTTGGATCGTCAACGCTCACCCAAGCAGGTTAATTTATTAATCATGCCCATTTGTGAGACAGTATATTTGAGGCAATGTGCCACCGTGTATTCCTTTTCCTTAAGCATACAATTTTTATCTTCAGTTATTTGTTTTATTTTTATTTTTTTGGATAGCCACAATGTTAATATAGAGGACTAGGTGTGTGCCCGTGTGTTGCTGCGGGTGACGAAATTTATACTCCTAATATACCCATGCATATGAAGTACAACTATTCCAAGTGTTCATAAACCACTTAATAAATTATGATCTAGCTTCATTTGACAAAATACTGCATAGATAAGTTAGGATTTTCAAATAATACACACTTTATTTACTATTGTTGATTAGGTCCTCGCAGGAGTACTGGTCAGCAACATTCAGAATGTAGTAAGACATTCACCGTGAATAGTCAGCATATATTATCTCATCAGCTCAGCACAGTTTTGCCACGCATATGGAGTACAACTATTCCAAGATTGCAAGCACCACTTAATAAATTATAGTACGACGAGATATTAGATTATAATTTTTTTACGAGACAGCTTGTAACGAGTTTCATCAATTCATATAATTATGTAGCATAAATATAGGTCCCGAAGCCTATAGCCTAGTGGTTATAAGAGCTTCGGTAGCATCTGAGATCCTGGGTTCGACTCCTCATGTATGGGAGCGAATATTCTGAGATTTAACGGCGTTGTGTATTAAGTGGTAGGCAACGTTCCTGTCGACAACGAGATGCATGTGGTGACTTCGTCAATTTTGAGGATTTGCCGGTTTAGTTTTCGAAAATGCTCATAGAAGTAGGGTTTGCGTACATGTGTTCATAGGGCCGTGAGTGTGCATGCGTTGTGAGTGTCTGAGTTGTATTGTGTAATCTCAAAAAAAAATATAGATCATATATACAATAACATATATTAAAAATATATTTTTGCTCACCTAGTTAAAAGCAAAGTTAGAACGAACGGTCACATTCATGATGGACAAAACAAACAAAGCCTGATGAGTAATGAACTAACTTGTTTTCAGATATTTGGACGTAGGCACAGGCTTGGTACCATGGCCCAAGAAACATCATCCTTCCTTGCTAGTACTTGCCATGGTCAGGAAGCAGGACACCTGATCGAGTACCTGACCATTCAGCGTCAAACTCGGTGAACCTGCAGCTGGCTGCTACTGCTGGCCCCAGGATGTTATCGACACGAACCGATGTATCGGGAGCGCGACGCACAGAGAGAAAGATTGACAGGTCACCTGAAAAACAAATTCAAATTTCTTCCTAATCAATCAATCAATCAACAGTCACGAAATATCTCCGATGCCGAGCCCTCACTTTCCTTGCACGCATTGTTTGCTGTTCCCCTATATATCCACCTCTCACGCGTGCATGCTATCGCCATTGCGCGGCCGTTCCAAGGTGCAGATGGCGGAGGAGGCGGAGAGGCGCCGCGGCGAGGCTGGCGGGGAGCAGCGGAAGAGGAAGAAGACGCTGGGGCGGCAGAAGATCGAGATCAAGCGCATCGAGGGCGTCGCGGCGCGGCACGTGTGCTTCTCCAAGCGCCGCAGCGGCCTCTTCAAGAAGGCCGCCGAGCTCGCCGCGCTCTGCGGCGCGCACGTCGCCGTCGTCGTGTTCTCCCGCGCCGACAAGCCCTACTCGCTCGGCCACCCCTCCGTGGACGCCGTCATCGACCGCTACCTCGACCCGGCCTCCGCCGCCGCCGCCACCGGGGCCGCGCCAGCAGGCAGCGCGGACCCGGCGGTCCTGGAGGAGTTCGAGAGCGAGAAGGAGCGCCTGGACAAGGCCATCGCGGCGGAGGCGCGCAGGCGGGAGGCGCTCATCGCGGCGGCGCGCGCGGCCGGCGTGCCGGACGGCGACGACGTGCGCCGCGCGGGGATGCCGGACCTCCTCGCCACGCTCGCCGCGCTCGAGCAGGTCCGGGCCGAGGCGATGCAGCGCGTGCGCATGCATGAGGCCATGGTCGAGGAGATGACGATGCAGGAGTGCGCGGCGGCGGTCTCCGGCGACGCCGGCGGCGCCTTCTACTGCGCCGCCGGCGCAGGCGCTTTCGCGGCTGACGGCGGCGCCAGCAGCAGCAGCAGCCATCAGGGGGTCTTTTACACGCAGATGCTGATGGGCGGCGACGCCAACCATGCATCGATGCCTTTTGCTCCGACGATGCCTCCTTATCTTCCGCCGCCGCCTTTCAACTACGGCTCTCACCACAACCAACTCGCCTGCTACGGCTACGACATTGGAGACGACGGCAGCTGCCATGACGCCGCCGCCGCATATGGAATGGAAGGGTACCACGGGACAACGACGACCTGCAACTTCTTTTGGTAGCAATAATGCGACAGTTCTAAAATAATACTCCCCCGTTCAAAAATGTAAGGTCGTTTTGATTTTTCTATATTTATATATTTTGCTATGTATCTAGACATAGCAAACACTATGAATCTAGAAAAGCCAAAACGACTTACATTTTGAAACGGATGGAGTATCACTTGTTGCAGCTCTTGCGAGAAAAATTAATGATTGTATTTAAATGCAGCTTCTAGCTGTGCACTGTTTTTAGTTCCACAAGCATTCAAACAAATGGTTTTGAGTGATAGAACTACTCCTTCCGTTCCAAATTATAATTTGTTCAACTTTTTTACCACAAGTTTGACTACTCATTTTATTCAAAAAATTATACAAATTATCACTTCATTTGTTATGGCTTGCCTTAGTAATAAAAATTCTTCAAGAATGACTTAAATTTAACTATATTTGTATAATTTTTTTGAATAAGACCAGTGGTCAAGTTTAAAAAAAATCAAATAAATTATAATTTGAAATGGAGAGATATATAGACAATATATGAGTTGAATAAGAGTCGATGGGCACCTTGTTTTAGCTGAACATATTTCGTTAAACAAGTTGATATTGTATTTTCTTTATAGTCGACTTCATCGCAGAAAACTAATTATTTAATAATCACTTATTAAGGGAAAATTCTTCCTACATGTGTTGATATTAACTTCTGTGTGCATGTGAGATCTTCCATATCAAATATGCATGTTTGAGATATTCTTCATGCTGACTTGCTGAGCATACTGACCATGCATGATACTCGGTGTTGAAGTATAATTAATTAATTATGTTCCTTTTATCGGCCATGCCCAATTTATGACATAGAATTGGAAGGTGGGGCAAGGCTCTTTCCTCTCTAGTTTCTTCAAGAATTTCAAAGGGATGAATGTCTCGAATTTTAAATTTAAAAATAAATTAAATGATAAATACGAGCCGGACTTTGTTCACAATTTGGCATCCTTTTCAATATGCCATGCTATGAGAAATTAAACTAATCTGTATCCTTTAAAATTAAATGGGAGGAGAAGATTGTATGGGAAAATGAAACTATGGTTCAAATTAATAATAATGTATTTAAGGAACAAAGCTTTCAAGTTGCGTAATTTTTGCATGGCTCAAAATATTAGTTAGGGACCAACATGTTTTATTTATTTTTTAGAAAACTTAAAAAAAGAATAAAAACAATGCATGATCTTGTTGATGTGCTTTCTTGCACACAATGTTGATATCATGATTCTTGGCTTGACCAGCTTCTGAGATCATTCCTCTTTCCCAACTTCTTTTTGCGAAAAAGAACCCTTGTGGATTCCAACTTTTTCCCCACTTGCAGGAATGTGGTCGACAATGGCTGTCAGTCAGAGCCACCAACGCCAAGGTTCCTCTCCTTTCTTTGTTTACTGCAAACATCCCAGCACTACCAAGGGCCACGAATGAGCCCTGCAAACATCCGACAATCCCCAAGAGAAGAGACCAAGCTGCGAATCCCCAGTCGCAGGCGAGCAAGAGCACAGCACCTAGCAACCGAAATTAAGCTTGGGGATCCATCATCCATGGAGATGGCAGGCGCCGTCGGAACGGAACCGTGGCTGCCGTGTGGCACCCAGGGTTTTAATTTCCGACCGGTCCGGCCAAACCGTCGGGCTCCGGTACCGGTATACCGGTTCGGTTTGGCCGGTTACCGGTCGGAACCGGTGGAATTCAAATTTCGCCGTTCAACCGGTTCGGACCGGTATACCGGTCGGTTGGGCCGGTTTACCGGTCGGTTTGACTGGTAACCGGTCGGTTTGACTGGTAACCGGCTAAATTCAATTTTTTTTCTTTTTTGGTTTAAATTCAAATGCCCACAAAGTATACTAAATAAATATTTGTATAACATATTTTAGCCTAAATGAACCCTCCAACCCTTTTTGTACTATTTTTACATTGTATTTGTATACTTTTATATGCACGTTTTTTTTTTGTTTAATTTCAAATCCCTGCAAACTATACTAAATGAATGAATTTTTGAGAAAATTGGACACCATTAGATTCGTCGCACCTTTAAGTATTTTTAGGAATTTTTTGAGAATTTTTCATTTTTTTAATTCAAATTGAAATTTTGAATTTAGTCCGGTTTGGTACCGGCCCAAACCGGACCGGTTCCCACCGGTTTGGTGAACCCTGGTGACACCACGGTGGCGTCCTGCGTCGTCGGCGTCGTCTTCTTCCTGCTGTACTTCTACGCGCCACACTGGGGTGTCAGGGACGTCCCGGCGCCGCCAGCCTTGCCCGTCGTGGGGCACCTGCCGCTGCTCGCCCGCCACGGCCCTGACGTCTTCTGCCTCCTCGCCAAGAAATACGGCCCAATCTTCCGGTAGCAAAGCATTAATTAATTTGCAAGTTTGAGTGTTCTTTTGAGTTTGTTTTGATCTGTCTGGAAGTAGGATTTGTGCGTGAGTGAGGTTTTGCGATGGCTGCAGGTTCCATTTGGGGAGGCAGCCCCTGGTGATCGTCGCTGACCCGGAGCTCTGCAGGGAGGTCGGCGTCCGGCAGTTCAAGAGCATCCCCAACAGGAGCTTGCCGGCGCCCATCGCCGGCTCCCCTCTCCACCAGAAGGGGCTCTTCTTCACTAGGTGACACTCTCCGCCGCGATGCACTTCAATTTTGAAATTACCAACACTTGCGTTGCATCTCATCAGGGATGAACGGTGGTCGGCGATGAGGAACACGATCATCTCGCTGTACCAGCCGTCGCACCTCGCCTTCCTCATCCCCACCATGCAGCGCTGCATCGAGCGCGCCGCGGACGCCATCCCGGCGGCGGCGGCTCAGGAGCACGGCGACGTGGACCTCTCGGACCTCTTCCTCAAGCTGGCCACCGACGTCATCGGGCAGGCGGCGTTCGGCGTCGACTTCGGCCTCACGGTGACGAGCGGCGGCGGCGAGGCCGCGGAGTTCGTCAGGGAGCACGTCCACTCCACCACCACCCTCAGGATGGGCCTGTCCGCGCCGCTCTCCGTCGTGCCGGCGCTGCAGGGGCCGGCGCGGCGCCTGCTGCTCCGCGTCCCGGGGACGACCGACCGGAGGGTCGCCCGGACCAACGAGCGTCTGCGCGCGCGCGTCGACGAGATAGTGCCGGCGCGCCACCGTGAACGCGGCCGCGACGGCGACGGCGTGGGGGCGAGGAGGGACTTCCTGTCGGCGGTGCTCGACGCGCGAGACCGCAGCGCGGCGCCTGACGCCGGAGCACGTGAGCGCGCTCACCTACGAGCACCTCCTCGCCGGGTCGGCCACGACGGCGTTCACGCTGTCCTCCGCCCTGTACCTCGTCGCCGGCCACCCGGAGGTCGAGGCCAAGCTGCTCGCGGAGGTCGATGCGTTCGGGCCGCCTGGCTCCGTGCCCACCGCCGACGACCTGCAGTACCGGTTCCCCTACCTTGATCAGGCAAGCACACATCGTGCTACTGCTCAATCTCTGTAACCATCGTGCAGTGCAAGAAGCTGTGATCCGGCCATGAACTTTCCAGCTTCCATTTGCATCTTTGCAGGTGATAAAGGAGGCGATGAGATTTTACACCGTCTCGCCACTGATCGCCAGGGTGACGTCACAACAGGTAGAGCTCTCAGGCTGCAAGCTCCCAAAGGTAGTATACAAAACCCATTTCCACTTCACACCAAGCAGAGATCCTTGGCGTTCGTCCTGCTCACGGATCACAGCGGCGGCCAGGGCACGTGGCTGTGGATGGCGCCGGGCGCCCTGGCGCGCGACGCCGCCAGCTTCCCGGACCCCGGCGCGTTCCGGCCGGAGCGGTTCGACCCGGCGAGCGAGGAGCAGCGGCGGTGGCACCCGTGCGCGCACATCCCCTTCGGCGTCGGCCCCGGGCGTGCGTCGGGCAGCGGTTCGCGCTGCAGGAGGTGAAGCTGTCCGTGGTGCACCTGTACCAGCGCTTCGTCTTCCGGCGGTCGCCGCGGATGGAGTCGCCGCCCGAGCTCCAGTTCGGGATCGTCCTCAGCTTCAGGCACGGCGTCAAGCTCGTCGCCGTCGAACGGCGTGTCGGCACCGCCTAGGCTCGTGCACTGAATACTGACGATGGGTGATGGCAAGCCCCGGCCACGGCCTGGCAGCCTGGAGCTTCCGTGCTTGGAGTTAGGCAGCCTGGCAGGCTATCTAAGCACAAGAGGGCAGGGCGCCACGGCCTTGCCTCTCTTCTCGGGAGACGAATTCACCTCCATGGATTTCCAACGCAAGCTCACAAGCAGCATCCCACCAAAAACCTCATCGGCATTGCGCGGATGGTAATTTAGTCTGTGCGAACCAGTTAATTAACCAAGCACCTCGTGCGCATGAGTGGAACAAAGGGGACGCAAACAGACATGACCAGCAAGGAGCATTTCACCAAACACCCCGAGCGTGCAGGGAGACAGGGATTGGACTGGGCAGGACGAATGCTCACAAGTCACAACCACAAGCATTTCATCAAACAGCATCACACCAAAAACTTCATCAGCATCACACCTCGCGCGCACGAGTGGAACAAAGGGCACGCAAACAGACATAGACCAGCAAGCATTTCACCGAACACCCCGCGTGCAGGGAGCCAGGGATTGGACTGGGCAAAACGCATGCTCACAAGCAATTCATCAAACAGCTCGCATGAGCGAACCAGGGCAACAGTTTGGCTCCCAAAAACACATGCTCATCAACATCCATTAATTCGGCATCGCGAAGACCACGCGGTTCATCTTCCAGACACGATCAACAAAGACGGCGAGCACTACGGTTCTACTCCAAAATCTAGATAGGTTTGAGTTGACAGATACTACTACTCCCTAGATAGTACTACCGATCCGATCCAAACAACGAGGGCAGAAACACTGGTGCGCGAGTGTGAGTGGTGAGATCTCCCCGATCAGGCGGCGGCGCGGTACAAGGCGTAGAGCATCGTGGCGTACGCGCCGCCCAGGAAGGCGAAGCCCATCTTGACGCCCTCCTTCAGGTAGATGGCGGCGACGACCTCCGCCTCCGCCCTCGCGCGCAGGAAGGCGAGCGCCTCCTCCGCCTCCCTGGCCGCGCGGCGCATCTGGGCGCGCACCTCCTGCTGGACCAGCAGCGCGATCCGCTCCCTCTCGGCCTCGGTGGCGACGCCGCGGCGGCCGGCGGCGCTCGCCGCGCGGCGGGAGGCTTGGCGCAGCGCAGACTGCATCTCTCTCTCTCTCTCTCTCTCTCGCTCGCTCGCTCGCTCGCTGGCTCTCTGGTGGAATGTTTTTTCAGTTGCGGGCCTGGGAGGACTGGCACCGGCACCCGCTGGCAGACATAGGAATCTGATGGGGGGGAGGTGCCGTGGCTTCCACGTTTGCTAGACGCTCGATCAGAGCCGTTGGATTCGTCGAGATGGACCGCTGCGATGCGCCGGGGAGTTGGGCGCTTGTGGCCGGGGATCCATTTCTGATTCGAGGATTGGGGTAATTCACCACCTTCTCGGTCCTCACATTTTTATTTGGGTTTAGAATTGATCCCTTTGTTCGCCCAAATGCCACCTCACCGTTGAAATGAGAGAAACATTTGAGAATCGGCCTCCTCACAACTGGTTTGTTACTAGTTACCCGCAAAAAAAAGGAAGGTTAGAGTTACAGTCCGGAACAAGGATAATGTGTGCAAAAGGCTATTTTTCTAATTTCTTCATTGATTTATAGAAGTGAAGTAGTTTTCTGAAATCGAAAGGTAAATTGAACAAATTAAATACATGATATAAAATTTTGGGAAAATATAAGTAATTTAAATCAAGTGTTCTGTCACGAAACCTTTCTTCAAAGTTTGATATTTTACACATACGAGCAATACTTCACTAGAATTTGGCATTCTTATTAATATGTGGCATGCTATAAGAAATTAAACTAATTTTTATCCTTTTAAATTGAACAAAAGTAGAAGATCGCATAAAAAATAGATTATAGATCAATGTAATGAAAAATTACTTAAGGAACAAACCTAACTATCATTCTTATTATTATACATGTTTCTTGAAAAAATATATGATCATCTTGATGTAGTGGCGAATCCAGATGTCAATGTTACGGTGGTCAAATGCAAACATAATTCTTTTTTTAAGGCTGAAAATACAGTCAATTTCTTTCAAAAAAAGAGAGAGAGGAAAATATAGTGGATGAGTTTGTTGGCCCGGATCTTAGGGTGGGTCGCGGCCCACCTATCCCACTTTGATGTTCTGGTTCTTGCACACGAGCGAGACAACTGTTTAGATGCCACTTAGGGCAAGTACATTGGTATTGTCTAATAGGTAGTTTCATACATGACACGTAATTTTGAGAGGATTTATTAGACAACTCATATAATAGGTTGTCTTATAGCTTATCTCATAGAAACTCTTAATTTCTTAATTTGTGTAAATAAAAAAAATGTGTATGTTGGATGACAACTAAAACTCATACAATGGTGATCTAGTTGTCTTATAGTCCTAAAATTTAGCTTATATGAGGCGGTTGTCTCGCAAAACGACAACCTCTTTCTCTCACCTCGCTCTCTCTCTTAGACATCATCGAAATCCTACGTGGCATTGCATGAGATAAGTTATGAGACCGCTGACATGTAGCAATGTACTTGCCCTCATTAGATTTAATCCAACGCCTTGTATGCCTACACAAATGTAGCAGGTTAGACCCCCTCAAAAAAAATGTAGCAGGTTAGAACGAGCAGATGAGCCATAAGCATTTCGGCAAATGCCTCGTGTGCAATGCAAGGCGGCCGGCGCTTGGGTGAACACGCACGGAGGATCACAGGCATTTCACCAACCACATCAAAAGGGATAAGACTTTATTCATCGAAGCATTCATCTATCCGATGCGCGAGGATTAACTTAACAAAGACGGTAGCGCATCCAAAAGCACACAAGAGGTCATACTGCCGCGCCGGTGGCGGCGGCCTTGCTGGCGACGCCGCGCCGGGAGGCAAGGCGCAGCGCGGACTGCATCTCTCCCTCTCTCTCTCTTCTCTGTGCTTTTTCGGTTGCTTCCTTTCCTGCTGCACAAGCTGTGTCAGATATAGCAATCCGAGTACGAGAGGAACCGTGCCTTCCACGGAACTTGACGCGTTCGTTTCTTCTGTTAGAAGCGACGGCGAACAGAACGATGAAAAATAGAAAGATCAAATCGTAGAAAGACACGAGGATTTAACATGGAAAACCCCTCCAATGCGAAGGGTAAAAACCACAGACGCCAGCCAGCAAGAACTTCACTATATCGGGTGTTTGTGTACAACGTCTAGCGTCGGCTTACAAAAAGAATAATAGGATTGATATTCTCCGGTGAAGCCTATGGGTTAGCGGCGGCTTACAAAAAGAATAATAGGATTGATATTCTCCGGTGAAGTCTATGGGTTAGATATATAGGAGAGTCACATGATCTCCTTAACTTCTACTAGCAATGTGAGATTAAAAGTTTGCACCACATGGGCCTTAATGGGCCAAGCCCAAATTCCAACAATCTCCCATCAGAATTTGGATCACAATATAACATATTCCACCTTGAGACAAATTCTTTCTTGTAGCATATCAAAATCATCACCTGAACACAACAAAGAACAGAACTTCTGGCGCCAAATAACCTCTTGGGCTAAACTGTCAAACCAACTAAACTTGAGCAAAACTCAAACTTAGCTACAGGAACTGGTTTAGTCATCATATCAGCTGGATTATCATGAATACTGATCTTGCATACCTTCAATTTACCTTGTGAAATAACATCACGACACATAATAATACTTGACATCAATATGCTTTGTCCTTTCATGAAACATCCGATCTTTAGTGAGGCAAATAGCACTTTGACTGTCACAGAATAGATCAATGCAAGAATCAACTCCACACAGCTCAGCAAACAAACCTTTCAGCCAAACTGACTCCTTGCACGCTTCAGCAATAGCCATATATTCTGTTTCTGTGGTAGACATAGCAACAACAGGCTGCAAAGTAGCCTTCCAACTCACAGCACAACTGCTAATAGTGAACACATAACCTGTGAGTGACCTGCGCCTATCCAAATCAGCAGCATAATCTGAATCCACATAACCAATGAGTCCCTGATCAGTTCTCCCAAACTTCAAACAAGAATCTGCTGTTCCTCTGAGGTACCTGAAAATCCACTGAACTGTCTTCCAGTGTTCTTTACCAGGATTAGACATGTATCTGCTAACCAAACCCATAGCATATGATAAATCTGGGCGAGAGCAAACCATGGCATACATCAAAGAACCAACAGCACTAGAATATGGGACTTTTGACATGTATTCAACATCCTCCTCAGAACTAGGACACTGAGCAGCTGACAATTTAAAGTGAGGTGCAATAGGAGTACTAACTGGCTTTGAATCATGCATATTGAAACGCTGAAGAACCTTGTTAATGTAATTATGCTGATTAAGAAATAATAAACCAGATTTTTTGTCTCTAGTAATCTTCATACCTAGAATTTTCTTAGTAACACCAAGATCCTTTATATCAAATTCACTACTCAACAATTTCTTTACTGTAGTGATTTCTTTTCTGCTCTTGGCAGCAATAAGCATGTCATCAACATATAACAGCAAGTATATAGGTGATTCCTCAACAATCTTAATGTAAACACAGCTATCATATTCAGATCTTTTAAAACCATGTAACAACATAAATGAATCAAACCTCTTATACCACTGACGAGGAGACTGTTTCAAACCATACAAGGACTTCTTTAATTTGCAAACATAATTCTCTTTGCTTGTCACTATGAATCCTTCTGGCTGATCCATGTAAATTTCCTCCTCAAACTCTCCATGCAAAAATGCAGTCTTCACATCTAACTGCTCAAGCTCAAGATCATGCATAACAACAATACTAAAGAAAGTCCGAATTGAGCTATGCTTCACAACTGGAGAGAACACATCATTATAGACAACATCAGGAATCTGACTGAAACCCTTTGCAACTAACCTTGCCTTAAATCTTGGAAGCTCACTAGAAGACAAACCCTCCTTTCTCTTGAAGACTCATTTGCAGCGAACAGTCTTCTTTTTTTCAGGCAAGCTTACAATCTCCCATGTGCCATTCTTCTCAAGAGACTGCATCTCCTCCTGCATAGCTGAGATCCACTTCTCCTTATCAACAGAATCAATGGCTTCAGAATATGTTGCTGGCTCACTAGCATCCTCCACCTGTTCAGCACAACTCAAAGCATAATAAATCAGATTACACTCCTCAATTAAACGGTTTGGAGGTCCACAACTCCTCTTTGATCTGCGAAGAGCAATAGGTAAATCTACATCCTCCTCATGCTGCAAATCAGACTGTGAAACTGGAGGTGAGTGCTGAACAGTATTAGGAACACTATCTGAAACATCATTACCAACAACTTCATTTTCCTGGTCATCCATAAGCTCCACCTGTACACTAACTTGTGACTGTAATTTCTCAACTAAAGCATCATTTGTGGACAAACTGTCAGTAAACATCACAGATTCATTGAAAACAACACTTTTGCTCATGAAAGTCTTTCTAGTTTCAGGATTCCACAATTTATATCCTTTGACTCCCGAACCATAACCAAGAAACAGACATTTAATAGCTCTAGGCTCTAATTTTTCATTATCAACATGAGCATAAGCAGTGCAGCCAAAAACTTTCAAGTGTGAATAATCTGCAGGTGTACTAGACCATACCTCAATAGGAGTCTTCTTATTGAGTGGAATAGAAAACGATATGTTGATCAAATAACATGCTGTATTAGCAGCCTCAGCCCAAAAACGCTTGTTTATATGGGCATTTAACAGCATGCAACGAGCCTTCGAGATGATAGTCCTGTTCATACACTTGGCCACACCATTCTGCTGAGGAGTGTATGGTACGGTGTGATGCCTAACAATGCCTTCTTTTCTGCAATAATCATTAAAAGCATCCGAATAGAACTATCCACCATTATCAGTTCGAAGCACCTTGACCTTCTTCTCAGTTTGCCTTTCTATCATAACTTTCCATTCTATAAAAGCAGCAAAAGTATCATCTTTGCTTTTCAGAAAATAAGGCCAGACTCTTCTAGAGTAATCATCAATAATGGTAAGCATATAACGAGCACCACCATATGAAGGCTTACGTGAAGGACCCCACAAATCAGCATGAACATAATCAAGTGTACCTTTTGTGGTATGAACAGAGGTATTGAATTTGACTCTCTTATGCTTACCAAATACACAATGCTCACAGAACTTCTTGCCACTCAGAATGCAGCCATCCAGCAGGTTTCTCATCATCAATTCTGCCATACCGAGTTCACTCATGTGTCCAAGACGCATATGCCAAAGGTCAGTCTTACTAGGTTCAGCATTAGCAACATTAGCATTAGAAACAGAATCATGCAAAGTACAACCTCTGAGAACATATAAATTTGAAGGATTGAGATCACCCAGCAAACATACAAGAGAACCTTTAGATACCTTCACAACTCCACCTGAACCGGTGTATTTGAGTCCTTCTTTATCAAGTGTGCTCAACAAGATCAAATTTCTTTTCATCCCTGGTATGTGCCTTACATTCTTCAGTATGCGAATCATGCCATCATGGGTCTTGATCTGAACAGATCCAATGCCAATAATCTCACACGGGTTATCATCTCCCATGCGCACAAAATCACCGTTCTGCAAAGACTCATAGGAACTGAACCAATCTCTATTAGTGCAGATATGAAAAGAACATGCAGAATCAAGAATCCACTCATCATGACCAGCAACACAACCAGCAAAGACAACCAAACAATCTGACTCAGAGTTTTCACCAGCAGAAGCAACACTAGCCTTACCATCAGATTTATTTTTCTTCTTCTCCTTATTCTGCAATTTCCAGCAATCCTCAATCATATGAGATTTCTTCTTGCAATACTTACAGAATTTCTTCTTGGGACCTTTGGACTGGGAGCGGCCTCTACCGTCATTGCTCTTGCCACGATCGCTGTTATCACTTGAGGATCTTTGCTCTGATCTGCCTCTGACATGCAAAGCGTCGCCCCTAGAGGATGAGCCATCTGTCTGCACCATGCCTTTCATCTTCTCCATAGACTGGAGTGCCTCACAAACTTCCGCAAGGGTTAGTTCATCACGGCTTAATAGTATGGTGTCACGGAAACTTGCATAAGAACTTGGCAAAGAGCATAATAAAAGAAGACCTAAGTCCTCATCTTCATACTTAACCTCCATCGACCCTAGGTCAGCAACGATCTCCTTGAAGACAAATAGGTGACCCATCACCGAATCACCCTCCTGCATCTTAAGCGTGTACAGCTTCAACTTCATATGCAATTTACTGGTAAGATCCTTCGACATGCAGATCGATTCCAGTTTTAGCCACAATTCTGCAGCAGTCTTTTCCTGCAGCACTTCTTGTAGAATATCATTAGATAGATGAAGCTGAATAAGAGAAAGAGCCTTACGGTCCTTGCGCTTCTCCTCATCGGTCCACTCATCCTTCTTTTTCTTCCCGAATTTTTCCAGCGCCTCATCAAGATCATTGGTTTGCGCCAGAATAGCTCTCATCTTGACTTGCCACAGCGAGAACCTTGTCTTGTAGTCCAACATCGGTAGATCATACTTCATCGACGCCATCACGAAACCCTAACTTGAAACCACGGCTCTGGTACCACTTGTTAGAAGCGACGGCGAACAAAACGATGAAAAATAGAAAGATCAAACCGTAGAAAGACACGAGGATTTAACGTGGAAAACCCCTCCAATGCGAAGGGTAAAAACCACGGGCGCCAGCCAGCAAGAACTTCACTATATCGGGTGTTTGTGTACAACGCCTAGCGGCGGCTTACAAGAGGAATAATAGGATTGATATTCTCCGGTGAAGCCTATGGGTTAGATATATAGGAGAGTCACGTGGTCTCCTCAACTTCTACTAGCAATGTGGGATTAAAAGTTTGCACTACATGGGCTTTAATGGGCCAAATCCAAATTCCAACAATCTCCCATCAGAATTTGGATCACAATATAACATCTTCAGCAGGCGCAACAACTCTGCGCGCCGAACGCTCTGCCTTCCGCTCCGCTCGCGCGGTAGCGTCTGCTGTGCATGCGTTAGCCTAAGGAAGCCAGTTAGATATCCATACCTCCGTTTTATTGACCACTCGTTTTAAAATAGACAGCTGCCATGCCAGTGTTTCTTTGCAATAAGAGAAGGACTCCAAGAAACTTTCGTCGCAAGAATAAATTCCAAGAACCGGAAACAGCCACTTCTACTAATCTCCTCAGAACCTTCTACGCAGCAAGCCCCCCGAAGGCTGCTGAATCCATCGACCTCAACATGGCGCTCCACACCTATACATTGTACAACTTCCACACTGACAGTGACAGCAGCAACATGGCTTACGTTATCATTAGCAACTCGGTGACGCCAAGCAATCTATCTGCCGCACCAGCTCGAGAGCCTCCTCCTCGCCCATCTCCTCCCACGGCTCCACGGCGGCAGCGGCGAGCTCCTCCACCATGGCGTCGATCGCCACCGGCTCCTCCCCCAGCAATCCATTCCACATCATCATGTCCACGGTGGCGGCGCCCGTGCTCTGGGCCGCGGTCGCGGCCGGGACGTGAGCCGCCTTGGCTTCGGCTCCCGCCGCGAGAGCCAGCTCCACGAACGCGACCACATCCGCCACGTCCGGCGTCGACGCGGCGTCGTCGGCGCCGAGCCGCCGCCGCCGCTGCTTCCTGCCGGTCTCCACGGGCTCCCCGACGGCGCGCGCGAGGAAGGCAGCCTGCCTGCGCTCCGTGCCCCGCACGCGGTGCTCCACGTCCAGCAGCTGCGCGCGCGCCTCCTGCTGCTCGCGCCGCAGCCGCGCCAGCTCCCGCGCCAGCGCCTCGCGGTCGCGCCACAGCCTCTCGAGCTCCTCCTCCTTCTCCCGGTCGCCGCCGCCTGCCGCGCTGGCCTTCGCCGTCCTGGGCGATCCTCCAGCGGCGCCGCCGCGGCGCCGGCGGCGGATGTTGGCGAGGAGGTGGCGCTGGCCGGCGAGGAAGTCGGCGTGCGCGAACTCCCTGTAGGGAAACGGGTAGGCTACGCTAGCATCACTACCGCATAAACCCAAGATACTTGCGAGTAGAAGATCATAGATCGTTACCACTAGACGCGCAGCGCAGCGGAAGAAGTCGCGCGTCGATGTAGAGGAAGTAGTCGATCACGTCCCACGAACCGAGCTCCTCGTACTTGATCCCAGCAGCCGATCAACGCAGCAGTCGCAGCAGCGCCTCCACGGAGTCCACACGTACGGGGATGAAACGCCGGGCGTCGGTGTGCTAGCACCGCACGCACGGCAAGGGCGGCGGCCGAGAGAGAGGGAGGGGCGGCGGCTAGGGAGGTGGCGCGGCGCAGGTCCTCGCCCCCCTAGCCCCTCCCTCATATATATAGGGCGTACTAATGGGTTTCTATCTCATAGGCCCATTAGTAACCCTAATCCCTCTTGGATCAATATCCACTTGGGCTTTTAAACCGTATTGTGATGATGGGCTCTTGGGCATATCACCAACAATCTCCCACTTGCACTAGAGACAATCATACATGCAAGCTTTCCAACATTCCAAACCCCTTAAGTGTGTGACCCGTTAGGTTCATGTGTAGGTGGTCGTGATCGGAAATCATTTCCGAATCACAAGTCAATAGCAGCACCTAGCAGGGCATAGTGACTCACAAATACACATAAAGATCATATCGGCCGAACCATAGATATACTCATACACCGATCCCTTTGCCACACGATACCAGTCAAGCTCAAAGCGAGATGCGTGCCACCTTTGTGATAGCTCGACCATTCTCTCGATCTAATAGTGGATTCTATTCATAACTAACCTTTAGTCATCATGATTAACTCTTTAATCACTTTGGCATGGCCATGCACTTTCAAATCCAACTATCTCGAGGGGCCCGGAGATATCTCTCCCGTTATCTAGGAGGGGCAAATTCCATCTTGATCCGCTCACAACCCATTCCATGTTTCATGACATACCTGTAAGGTGCTTTTGTAACTACCCAGTCACGGAGTAGCGTTTAGCAGCCCCAAGATGCACCACTACACACAGTGAGAAACAATGGCGATCTCAGGTCTAAGGATTCAGTAGGTATAACACTCAAGAACAACTGATGGCACATACAAAATAACAATCCCAACATTGTCTTGGAGTGGGTCAATCCAACACCATGTTCACCAACATGTGTCCACATCATTAATCCGATATCTCCATATCCATGATCCGTGAAACATGATCATCAATTAATGCATGTGCTAGTCTCAACGTCGTTGTTGTCCCACACAACGACATAAACTAGGGATAATTTAGAATCATATCATTTTCAACAAAGAGTTTCACGAACAAGTCACATACTTGATAATCAATGTAAAATAATCATCCATGGAACAAATAACAATTATTTATCATTACATAAACATACTCATGACACAAAATCTCCCACGCACACTAGAATCACTGATGTAAGTATCTAATACCCATAGATCTCATGTGCGCCTCATGCTTTGGTTGTGGGAGAGGCTTCGTCAACGGATCAGCAACGTTTGAATCCGTGTGCACCTTGCAAACCTTCACATCACCTCTCTCAACAAAGTTACGGATGAGGTGATACTTTCGCAGTATACGTCTGGACTTCTTAGTTGTTCTAGGCTCCTTTGCTAGTGCAACGGCACCACTATTATCACAATAGAGGTCCATTGGACTGGACGCACTAGGAACAACACCCAAGTCAGAAACAAACTTTCTGATACAAACAGCTTCTTTTGTAGCTTCGGAAGCTACAATATACTCGGCCTCTGTCGTCGAATCAGCCACCGTATCTTGCTTGGAACTCTTCCAGCTCACTGCCCCACCATTGAGGCAGAAAACAAAACCGGATTGCGATTTGGAGTCATCTTTGTCTGTTTGAAAACTAGCATCGGTGTAACCCTTTACAAGGAGCTCATCTTCGCCTCCAAATATTAGGAACATATCCTTAGTTCTTCTCAAGTACTTAAGGATACTCTTTACAATTGTCCAGTGAGGTTCACCGAAATCTGACTGAGACCTGCTCGTAACACTTAGAGCAAAGGAAACATCTGGGCGCGTGCAAAGCATAGCATACATGATCGACCCTATGGCTGAAGCATAAGGAATCGTACTCATCCTCTTTTGCTCATCAGGTGTCGTAGCACACTGACTCTTGCTTAGAGTAATGCCATGTGACATTGGCAAGAAACCTTTCTTGGAATCTTGCATATTGAACCGATTCAATATCTTGTCAATGTACGTGTCTTGGCTCAATCCAATTAGCCTTTTGATCTATCTCTATAGATCCTAATACCCAGAATATAAGCCGCCTCTCCTAAATCCTTCATCGAAAAACTCTTTTTCAATGAGGTTTTAACGGCTTCAAGCATTGGAATATCATTTCCGATCAGTAATATGTCATCCACATATAGGACCAGAAACACAAGTGCGCTCCCACTAGCCTTTTTGTAAACACAAGGCTCATCTTCATTCTTAATGAAGCCAAACCCTTTGACTACTTCATCAAAACGAATATTCCAACTCCGAGATGCTTGCTTCAATCCATAGATGGACCTCTGAAGCTTACATATTTTCCCAGCATTTTTAGGATCGACAAAACCTTCAAGCTGTGTCATATACACATCCTCACTTAGATGTCCATTAAGAAAAGCGGTTTTGACATCCATTTGCCATATCTCATAGTCATAATATGCGGCAATTGCTAGGAGAATCCGAACAGACTTTAGCATTGCGACGGGCGAAAAGGTTTCCTCATAGTCAACACCTTGAATTTGTCGGAAACCTTTCGCCACCAATCGTGCCTTATAGATGTGAACATTTCCATCCATGCCTAATTTTTTCTTAAAAATCCACTTACAGTCGACAGGTCTTACACTGTCAATCTGATCGACCAAGTTCCAAACTTGATTATCATGCATGGATTTTAACTCGGATTCCATGGCTTCAAGCCATTTGTCGGAGTCGGGTCCCATCATTGCTTCTTTGTAGGTCAAGGGCTCATCATTTTCCATCAATAATACATGGCGCTCCTCCGTAATAAGGAGGTTGAGCTTGTCAGTAGCGCGACGTGCCCTTATAGACCTTCGTGGGGCTGGTGCCTCAACTACGGGTTGTGCAACATCTTGCACATCCCGTGGATTTTCAGTGGGTGCTGAAACAGTTTCGGGTGTTTCCTGAATTTCTTCAAGTTGCACTTTGCTCCCACTAAATCCTTTTGAGAGAAACTCCTTTTCTAAGAAAACACCATTGCGAGCGACAAACACTTTGCCTTCCGCCTTATTGTAAAAATAATATCCTTTGGTTTCCCTAGGATACCCCACAAGGAAATATTTGTCTGACTTTGGAGTGAGCTTATCTGACATCAAACGTTTGACATAAGCCTCACATCCCCGAACTTTGAGAAAAGATAATCCGGGACGCTTCCCAGTCCATATCTCATATGGTGTCTTCTCAACAGACTTACTTGGAACCCTATTCAGTGTGAACGCAGCAGCTTCAAGAGCATAACCCCAAAATGACAATGGAAGATCAGCTTGGCTCATCATGGACCTAACCATGTCCAACAAGGTTCGGTTCCTCCGTTCGGATACCCCATTCCATTGAGGCGTTCCGGGCGGAGTTAGCTGCGGAATAATTCCACATTGCTTCAAATGATCACCAAATTCAAGGCTCAAATATTCTCCTCCACGATCAGATCGCAGAAATTTAATTGTCTTGCCTAATTGATTTTGTACTTCATTCTGAAATTCTTTGAACTTTTCAAACGATTCAGACCTGTGCCTCATTAAGTAGATATAGCCATATCTACTAAAGTCATCAGTGAAAGTAATGAAGTACTGAAAACCACCTCTGGCTATTGAGCTCATTGGTCCACATACATCGGTATGTACAAGTCCCAACAAGTCACTCGCCCTCTCACTCTGACCAGTGAAAGGCGCTTTGGTCATCTTTCCAAGCAAACAAGACTCACATGTGTCAAATGATTCAAAATCAAATGAGCTTAACAATCCATCTTTATGGAGTTGTTCAATGCGCTTCTCATTTATATGACCTAAGCGACAATGCCAAATAAAAGTGGGATTCAAATCATTTGGTCTAAGCCTCTTAGTATTAATGTTACAGACAGATTTATCCTCAAGATCAAGAACATATAATCCATTCACCAATGGACAATGAGCATAAAAAATACCATTGCAAAAGATAGAACAACGTTTGTTCTCAATTACAATCTTAAAATCACCAACTTCTTCCAAACATGAAGAAGAAATAATGTTCTTGCTCAAAGCAGGAATGCAATAACAATTATTTAATTCCAAAACTAATCCGGAGGGTAGAGACAAGTGGTAGGTGCCGACCGCCAACACCGCAACCTTTGCGCCATTGCCGACCTGAACGTCCAACTCGCCTCTTGCAAATCTTCTAGTCTCACTTAGACCCTGCAACGATTTGCAAGTGTGAATCATCGATCCAGTATCAAATACCCATGATTCACTAGAAGATAATGCAATATTTATTTCTATAACATTTATACCTGAAGTGGAAGTCTCACTTCCCTTCTTCTTCTTTTCTTCCAAGTACTTCTTGCAGTTCCTAGACCAATGTCCCTTTTCATGACAGTGGAAGCATTCATCTTCAGAAGTAGGGCCAGATTTGGCCTTAGGTGCTGGCTTTAGCTTAGAGCCTGAGGACTCACCACTGGAACTCTTTTCCTTGCCTTTACCTTTGGGATTAGGAGGCGTCCAACGCTTCCTCTTTTTGTTCCCCTTCTGAATCATCATCACATGATTGGGATTCTTCTTAATGTTCTCCTCTGCTGTTTTTAGCATCCCATGCAACTCACTCAATGTTTTATCCAAGCCATTCATCTGAAAGTTCATGATAAAAGGCTCATAGCTCGCCGGGAGCGACTGGAGAATAACATCAGTAGCCAAGTCTTGGTGAAGTTCAGAACCAAGTCTATCCAAAGTCTCAATGTAACCAATCATTTTGATCACATGAGGACTGACTGGGCTACCTTCTGCCAGCTTGCACGCAAACAAGGATTTTGAGATATTGAACCTCTCAGTCCTGGCTTGGTTCTGAAACATCCCACGCAGCCCCTCGATCATGGTATGAGCATCCGCATGCTCATACTGCTTCTGCAGATCAGGGGACATGGTGGCGAGCATCAGACAGCTGACATCAAGTGAGTCATTGCAGTGCTTCTCATAAGCTCTGCGATCAGCAGCAGTTGCATTGTCAGGGAGATCATCAGGATATGGCTGCTCAAGAACATACTCCTTTTTCTCTTGCCTGAGAACAATTCTCAGGTTGCGGTACCAATCAATAAAGTTTGTTCCATTCAACTTTTCTTTCTCAAGAACAGAACGCAAATTGAAAGCGGAATTGTTACTGGCAGACATGATCTACAACATTAAAGTAAAGCAAGATTTCAGCACTAAGTTTATGTAAAGACTTTCATTAACTGATTTAACAAAAGACAACCTACTATATCAAAGTCATCTTCCCTCTAATGACATATAGTGGTTCAAGATCCATAATCACTAAAATTCTAGTGAGCTTTAGCATCACGGCTAGAAAAGTAGTGATACAGGTAAGTAACAAATTACTAACCACATCTCTATGCGACTCTTGTTTGTTGGGTGGCATACAATGCCCCGGCCCCAACCCTATGCCTTAAAGCCCAAAACTGTTTTGATAGCTTTGCTGAGTAAACCAATACTATGCTTGTGAATGTCCGACATCCACCCTATACAAAAGTGATAGCTGAGGGTACTCTACTTTGGTAAACCTACCACACAACGATCAAAATTTATAGGTGCAGCTATTGGTAAAAGACATCAAAAACTCAATCTTTTCTAAGGGAAGCTATTCTATCATGATTAAAGCATCCACCATATGTAAAAGCATGAAAGAATAGTATGACAGAAAAATAAACATCACAAGCATATAATCATATTATATTGTGAATAGTATGGCCTCTTGCATCACAATGGGCACCATCGCCATGGCTCCAAGGTGACCTCCATTGCCATCCGTCCTGTCTTGTGGTGATCATCATCGCCATCATGATTGAAGCCTCCATGAAAAGATACTAAGCTACTACATCTAATAGCTAGTGAAATAATTACATGAGGATTCAAACATCACAAGTTGACACGCAGGTCGTTATACAATAATGGTGCAACCTCAACCCGGTTGTGTTAACTTGCGACACGCAGGCCGCACAAATCATCACATACATCATCACATGACATTGAGGCCATATCATTCACATCACACCCTGCAAAAACAAGTTAGGCGTACGACGTGTTCTACCAAAGTAGCGCTTGAGAAGCCGCTACAGCGAGAAAGCAACGGCGGTCCCTGAAAACCTTACGGAATTACACAGATCGCATCTATGGAATCCCTATGAAAATCTCATCAGAGTGATCGCATCACCTCAAATCCGAGCCATTCATAATGCCTCAATTTTCACTAGGTCAATCACCTTGACCGTGCAAACTTTGCACTTGAGAAGACTGCATCTACACATGACCTTGATCTGTTGGTTCAATCTGCTGACTATGCACACAGTTAGTCCCGATGGTGATTCCAGCCGGTAGGGACATGTCGTATGCATAACAGAGAAAGAACACAAACTAATCTTTTGTCATATGCCGCGCAATCAACTCGCTCCAATTTTAACCCCTTATGACCAATTGATCTAATCAAACCGTGCAAAAGTAATAGATCCAATCTACAACAACAACATATCGCCTATATGCAAAAGATCCAGACCAAAAACTACGCAAGATGGCTCTGATACCACTGTAGGGAAACGGGTAGGCTACGCTAGCATCACTACCGCATAAACTCAAGATACTTGCGAGTAGAAGATCATAGATCGTTACCACTAGACGTGCAGCGCAGCGGAAGAAGTCGCGCGTCGATGTAGAGGAAGTAGTCGATCACGTCCCACGAACCGAGCTCCTCGTACTTGATCCCAGCAGCCGATCAGCGCAGCAGTCGCAGCAGCGCCTCCACGGAGTCCACACGTACGGGGATGAAACGCCGGGCGTCGGTGTGCTAGCACCGCACGCACGGCAAGGGCGGCGGCCGAGAGAGAGGGAGGGGCGGCGGCTAGGGAGGTGGCGCGGCTCAGGTCCTCGCCCCCCTAGCCCCTCCCTCATATATAGGGCGTATTAATGGGCTTCTATCTCATAGGCCCATTAGTAACCCTAATCCCTCTTGGATCAATATCCACTTGGGCCTTTAAACCGTATTGTGATGATGGGCTCTTGGGCATATCACCAACACTCCCACCTGTCCGGGCTCACCTTGCGGAATCCCTGCGCACGCACGATCGAACAGCAGACATGAGCAACGCGTTCGTGACCGCATCGGTGAAGGGGATCATCGTGTACGCACGTAGGTGCTGAGCTGCCGGAGGAAGGTGGAGAAGTTGGCGTGCTTGAAGCGGCGCGGCAGGAGCTCCGCCGCGAAGGCGTGCGGGTCCCGCACCACGAAGCTGTTCCGCGCCGCGCCCCACGACACGCAATCGGGATTCCCTGACTTGCTGAAGGCAAGTCAGGGAATACTGTAGCGGTGACTTTCGGTGTATTTCCGGCCGCCCGATCTGAGATGGATGGACAGGATTGATTGCTACAGCACACCTGCTACAGTGTAAAACAGTACCCTTTTGAACAGTGTTTCGTGAACAGTGCCATCTACAGTGATTTACGGTAGGGATCACTGTTCATCCAGACTCATATCACTGTTCATCGTTGTGCATTCGCTTCTTCAAGTCAGTGAAGTTGGACCCCGTCGCCGGGTCCTCCACCAGCTCGAACGTCTTCGCCACGAACGGTGGAACCGCAGGCGCCGCCGGCGGCTGCCACGGCTCCGGCGCCGGCGCCGCGGCTGCTCGCCCGCCGGTGTCGGCGTCGGCGTCCAGCACCACCACCACCACTTCGTCGTCGTCCTCCTCCTCCTGCTTGACCGTGACGGCCGCGGGGTGCCCCATCCGGCAGAGGGCGGCAGGTGATGCGATCGAGGAGTGCGTGTGGGTTGGTGTTTTGGCAGGAGACATGGGTGCTGCCGTGTAATTTATGGGGAGGGAATTGAATGTTCTGGAAGGTACGAGAAGCTATAGAAGAAGGAAAGAGCGGCGGTGCTGTGGTGGACATGGAAGCTTCTCACGGTCGCGGGAGCTCACCAGGCAGAGGCCGGGGGTGGGGGTGGGGGGGGGGGCGCGGGAGATTGTGCCTGAGCTCGCGTGGCGCACTGGCGCTGTACCGTGATGATTGGATTTAATGGGTTGACGTGGACGCGGCTGCCGCCAAGACGGTCCGACGTGTCACGTGTCCCAAGTTTTTTTGGCTGCTCTCGGCCAGAATCCAGTCCAGCCCAAACTTGTACGGCCAGACTTATTCTGTTCATGGGCGGTCCATGTCCATCTAACTATTGGGCTGATCTCAGGGTTGAGAGGCCTGCCTGAGCCACTCGTGTTAATTTGTTTTTTTTTCTTTTTGAAAAGGCTCGTGTGAATTTGTGAGTATGCAGCTTAGACATGATATATATCTAGATGCATAACAAAAACTATGTATATAGAAAAACCAAAATGGCTAATAATTTGGGACGATGAAATATTAAGAGTAGGACAATATTTATCTTTATAAATATTATATTGGAGAGATGAACATTGTCAGCTCATAAGATAAAATTGTGTTATGCAATTGCTCATGTCATCCAAGTGGAAGGAAGATTGCTGAATTTCACTTGTTCAATAAATAAACAGTTATGTGTAGTTTTTTTTTTGCCAAGCAATGACATGCATTTGCTCGCAAGATAAGTTGTGACTTGCACATGCTCATGCCATTAACTAATAACTACTACAGCTCTTCGCAAAAAAAAAAGTTATTAACAGCAGCTAAGTTCACAGAAAAAGAATACTCGGACCTAGTATTCGAAAAAGGAACAGGTCAATCAATAGTTCAGTTTGCGACATCACAGGTCAGTGGAAAAGTTTAAATCAGAAAAATAGTAAGGAAACTGAATGCAGTAAATCAATCTATGTGCAAAACTGATATTTGAAGATACCTGGACGGCTAGACCTATCTGTGCACAGATTCCATGCGCCTCTATTCACACGATCTATGTAATGTTTGTGACATGTTATTCAGAATATTATCTAACGAGATGGCAGCCTACAAAAAATCGGCTCCATCGTCCTCTCAACCTGCAGGACTAAGTATACCAGTCCCCCACGACTCCTGTTCTTCTCAATCGCCAAAAGACCACTATCCTTCTTCAGAACAACGTATTTCAATCTCATTCCTAGTTTCTCATATCATTGTCAAGCATCACTATGTTTCCTTCCTTGAAGCACAGTGCTCCTGTGTCCTGAGCAAGCATGAGATTGCAGCTGTAAGGTATAAAATCATGATAAGACAAAGCAGCAGTTTAACTCGAAACATCAAAAACAGCAGAACAACTAAAGCTCTGTCCTCCAAAAAACAAAGGAGGTTGCTACAGAAAGTAATAATTGAATGCATGCAGCTTTGTGTTGGTGGATTTCTCACCTGATGGTTTGCATGAAGGAATGGTTGGTGGCTGTTTGCGGTAGCAGAGGCCGGATACTAATTCCATTAGCCAAAAGATGAAGGAATGATCATGGTCGAACTTGCAGGCCATATATAGTAAACATCAAGATGAAATCAGTTGGCTGAGGCCGCTATGATATTCTTCCAGTTCCCAATAGGCCTCTCCAGTCACTAGTACAAATCTGAGCTGACCAACCTTCCATGAGTGAGTTTCACCTTCACCATTTTGATCCATGAGAAATTATCATTCATAATGAATATTTGCTCGTGTGGATCTGACTGAGTCAACATATTTCTGTTTGAAGTACAAACTACCAAGAAAAGACTGTCATCTAGAATACTGATTTCTTTTGAACTCGGTATATGTACTCTTGACAATATTTTGTGGTTTTCCAATAGCAGATTGCAGAAGAATATGGTGTTATTAGATCTCTGCTGTTTCTGATGCTGCATCGATCAGTTCAATTAGGAATGATGGATGGATCTCAATGGAAGGATGAACACGTGACAGGAGATAAGGAGGTGCAAAGTCTACATCTTCATTAGGTTTGTGTGAGACTCCTTTAGTAACATGAAGAAAGGGTTCGTATGTGTATAGTCCATTAATCAACTGACATCTTTTGATTGGACCAAATTACAATGAGGTCCTCACGGGGCCATAGGAAAACTGAGTCCATATTCAGTAACCAATTACTGATGACATGTGCTGCTTGAGTAAAAATTACTTTCTGTGAATTACCATAGCTGCAAAATCATACAACTTCTCCAGTAAGATGGGCTTGAAATAATGGATGTTAATATATTTTATACCGCATACTGTAAATGGATGCTAATTAAAACAGCAAAGCATGAACATTAATGAGTGAGGAAGAAAAAGGACTTATGAACAAGGAATATCAGACAAATGTTGTTTGCTTGTTTCCCTATGTCTATGTGTAAATATGATAAGGATCATCCAAAAGAAAGGATGTATCTAGGGTGTTTGGTTTGAGTAACCATCTCAATAGGATCACTTTTCTATAAAACTTCAGCCATGAGAGCTGTGGCAGTGATTTTCAACCCATCTTACTACTTGAAAACAACTAGGTTACAAGCCAAGATCAGTCCATTCACAATCTAGTTCCTCAGAAGAAAAAATCAATACATTTTATTTTAATGCCAGTAATGATTAAAATATTTCAAACAGTGAAGTGAACAGACCACCCTGTTAAGACCAAAGAAGCAGCTAATTATCAACTATTGTAAATAACAAGTATGTTAAACTTACATGCTCTGCACACTCAAATCATCTGATACTGGTATCAGTCAGTGCAAGTATGGTAAATGGTATTAACCTGTATCAAATACAAATGGCATTGTTTGATTATCAATGGACCATGACTCAGAACCACATCAAATAAAAGATGACAAATATTGCTAGTAAACAGATTACAGTTTTACCTAGAATACATGATAATAAATAAAGATACATGCAACCTAGTCATGATATTTTTTGCTCAAAATATACCAAAAGTAAGAAATTTAGCAAGATTATTGTAGCATGTCAGATGACATTTATATATTTGTATCTATTCAGTTGATCTTACCGGTGCACCATTTCAAAACTTGAGTCCCTACTTTGACTGCAGCAAAATCCCCTCACTTGTTTGCTAGATTCTGTATCCAAGCTAATGGGAATATTTGTCCTGCTTTTCAAATTTGGCATCCAATGAAGATTGTTGAGCAAATTGACTGAGATAAAAAGTATCAGAAGCATACTGAATCACACAGCGCCATGTGCTTCCATGCTGCGAGGGCACTTTTGGTTTAGTGATGATGTCTGTTATTCAATTGCAGAAATATTGACACTATATCAACAGAAAAGACTATCCCTTTATACCTTGTACAAGCACAAGCTCAGGTGTCACCACCAGAAACAGTATCATCTTCTTTACAAGAGATTAAAACACTTTCCATTTCAATCTGAAGACTTGATGCTTCCTCCATGTTCCCCAGTTTCTGGTATTTGCTTATCAGACAGTTATAAACCATTTTATCAGGAGTAATACCATTCCCAATCATTTCTGAAAGAACTTCTCTAGCCTCTTGCATCATATTCATATTACAGAAGCCCCAAATGAAGCAAGTATATGTATAATGATCGAGTTGCAAACCACTTTCGATCATCTTGGCCTTGAGTGCAAAGGCATCCTGGAGATTTCCCTGCTTCAGGTACCCATCAATAAGAGAAGTGTATACAACTTTGTCAAGAGACATACACTTGTCAACCATTTCATTCAACAAGTGCATAGCCTTATCCAAGGAGCCATTCTTGCAAAAACCATCAATTAGGGCAGTGTAAGCCTGTACATTTGGTTCTAGACCTAAGTCTCTCATTTTGTTAAAATGGGAGACTGCCTCAGCGATTGATCCTGCTTTGCACAATCCATCAATTAATGCACAGTAAGTTACAACATTAGGCTGGAACCCAGAATTCAGCATCTTGTGGAGCAGGGCAATGGCCTCTGACTCTTTTCCTGCTTTAAAGCAAGCATCCATTATTGTCGTATAGATGACATTATTTGGTTTCAAACCACAGCCATCCATTTTATGTAGCAGCTTCTTAGCTTCATCCACCTTTTGAACATTACAGAGACCCCAAATGAGGGTGCCATAGAGTGAAACATCAAGTTCCATTCCTTTATTCTTCATCTCACTTAACAAATCCAAAGCTCTTTCACTGTTCTTATTCATGAAGTGCCCATGGATCAGTGTAGTGTACAACAATTCGTTGGCTTTAATTCCAGCTCTGTCCATCAGCCTCAAAACACTATCCGCTTCAGCAACCTTACCCGCTTTGCAAAGGCCATCAACCAAAACAGTGTACGTGACCACATTCAACGCTACCCCCTGTTGTACCATTTCATCGAGCAATACAATAGCATCATCAAGTCTCCCTGCCTTGCAAGTGCCATCAACTAATGAAGTATAAGTGAACTCATTCGGCATCATGCCCCTAACCCTCATCTGTGCAAACAGCTTCATTGCCTCCCGGACCAAACCCTCTTTGCAAAATGCATCAACAAAAGTGCTAAATGTGACCACATTTGCCATCACTCCCTGCTTCTTCATCTCCGCAAAGTAGCTGTATGCCTTCTCCATCCTCCCAAATTTGCAAAAGCAATTGACCAACGCATTGTACGTGACAACATCAGCTGCACATCCAGACTTCCTCATCTCCGCCACCAGCAACGCCACCTCCTCCAGCTCCCCGCACTTGCCATACCCGTCAATCAAAGAATTGTAAGTGACGACGTCCGGCGAGCAGCCCATAGCCTTCATCCTAAGCAAGAGTGCCCTTGCCTCTGCAAGCTCCCCCTCCTTGCAAAGGAAATCGATCACGATGTTGAACGTGAACACGTTGGGCGCGGGCAGCTGGTCGAAGAGCCGCTTGACGAGCCCGCCGCGGCGGTCGCGGGCAAGGCGGAGGAGAATGTGGTTGCAGGTGCGGGTGTTGGGTGGCACGCGCAGCTCCCGCACGCGGGTAACGGCGCGGACAGCGTCGTCGAGGAGGCCGCGGTCGGCGAGCAGGGAGAGGAGGGTGTCGGCGACGGAGGGGAGAGCGCTGCGGCGGGGCCCCAGCGCGAGTGCCGCGCGGTGGAGAAGGTCGACGAGCGAAGCGGCGAGGTGGGGCCGGTGGCCGGCGCCGAGCAGGCGGGCGAGGAGGCGGCGGGAGTGCGCGAAGAGGCGGGCACGGGCGGCGAGGTGGGCGGCGAGGCAGACGTGGGCGGAGGAGGGGAGAGGGTGGGAGAGGAGGTGGTCGGGGTCGACGGCGTGTAGGGAGCGGAGGGTGCGCAGGCGGTCGGAAATGGGAGTGGCGGCGGCGCGAGCGCCGGCGGAGGTGGCGGTTGGGGCGGTGGAGAGGGCGGCGGAGTAGGCGCCGAGGGCGAGGCGGAGGAGGGTAGGCTTCCGGCGAGGCCAGAGGCGGAGGAGGAGGTGGCGGCGGCACGGGGGGAGGGATAGCATCATTTGACCGCCTCCCTCCGGCGGCGGCGAGGGGGGAGGGAATCATGCCATGGAGAGCGTAGGGTTTTGAGGGGTTTTGTTTCCAGAATTTTTTTAAATTTCTTTTCTGTTGAGTTTAGTCATTTAGATTTAGATGTGATTTTGGTTCTTAGAAAATCCATTCAAATTCTATAGTACCAGAATATGAAATTTCTAATTATTTTTCAAAAAACCTAAAAACTTTGCTAAACGACCAAAATATTTTTGCTGAACGCATGTTGCTTTTTCGAAGTGATTGCCAACTATATTTCTCGTCACATAATTATTATCATTGTAAACACTTGATATATGTCATAATTCCAAAATAAAAAAACATATTACTCCACTCAAGTATCATTAAAGTCCGGATAAACGCTTAGACTAGAAGTATTTATTAGTTCTATTTACCCCCTAAACTATATTATTTGATCCAATTTACCACTTAATATGATTAATATTTTTGTTTATCATGCACAAGCAAAATCTTGAGTTGCAATTTTGCAAGATGATAGCTGACATCATAATATTTTAGAAAAATATGTCATGAATTTTTTATCATTATTTTGATAGTGTATAATATTAATAATAAAATGCTCTTATAATACAAATTTATAGAAAAGTAATAACAAAAAAGTATAATATATTATTTTGATATATATTTTGATGCTCACTACAATTATGCAAAAATATCAAATTAAGATTCCACTTGTATGTGAAGAAATAAAAAAATTATATTAGAATGTAAATTGAATCAAACGACATAATTTAGGGACAAAATTGAACTAAAAGATAGTTAAAAGAGGTTACTTGGATTTTGGCCATATTCGAGGGGAGTAATTTGGACCCTTACCCATTCCAAAAAGGCTAGATGGAGGTATTATTATGTGTAGTCTTTTTTATGATACACAACCACTCTGAAAAATATAACAATTACTTTATGAATAATCATTATTTACCAATTAGTAAAAACATCGAATTTACAGCATAGAAAAATCCCAAAACGCCTGCACAATATAACACATAACATTGCGGTCATGTTAAGTTAAAAATATTATGAACCTTGTACTGTTGAAAATATTGTCTTGCAATGAAATTCTCTTGTATCGACAAGACAGACTAATACATTTACGAGAGTCTGGTTCCATGGTAGCTAGCAACACATAGGTCACAATTTCTTAGGATATTTTGGTTTAACACAATAATTATGGCTCATCAGAAATTGCTCCATCTTTCTCAATCCTACCAATTTCACTGTATTTTCATAATAACTTCTGTCCCTTAACATTCAACTAAATGAACCCATATAAAAACAGCCATTAGGTGACAAAAGGTTATATGGTGCTGGTAAGGTTCCTTGTGGTAAAATCTAGAGTTAATTCCCTGAATGCTATTGAAATTTTCGCCAATCCCTTGAATGCCACTAAATAGCATTGAAGGGATTTTTTTTGTGTCTATGACATGTGGGGTTAATGGCAATCAAGGGATTGGCTAAAATTTTAATGGCATTGAGGGAATTAAAATCTACTACTAAGGTTTGAATTCTCGACTCGTTACTGGTGCTCGCAATTTTATGAATTTATTCTAGGATTAAACCGACGATATTCTTTTAGTGGTAGGCAAGATAATAAGATCAAATTAAATATAAAACCATGATCACCCTACGTTCGTTCGCCAAACACACACGTAATAAAAGAGTTCAATGCAAATCGCAATCAATGTCGTAGAAGGACGAATTTGCTTGAGCATTGTTCCTAAACTTGTTGCTTTGTTGAGATTAAAAAAGTAGCTACTTTGTCGATTTCGCTATCGAGCGGCGAACCAAATCTCAAACCAAACTAAAGTTGTATTATAGGACCATAACAACGTCAAACGTCTCACCAACTCGTGCTAGATGAGTTGTCTGCCTCCTCCGTTTAAAGTGGATGGTCACTTTGCTTCCAGCTCAATCAAGATCCAAAGTCCAAACGACACGAAGTAAATCATCTCTACATAGTTGCAGTTGGAACCCAGCAGCAACATTCAGTTGGAATCCAGCGGCAACATTTTAAGCAGTATATAGATTCGATAGGAACCACCCAAATGGTTCAGAATCCAGACCAAATCAAAACAAAAAATCATCCAAATCAATTTCAGCCGAAACCAAATTTGATTTGAATTTGAAAGGAAAGTGGAAAGAGTGAAGCCTCCTTCCGAGTCTTGCCTCGTTCGTTCTTCGTTGCCACACTGACCAGACCACGAACAGATCTCACCATCCCCTTCCCCTCAGATCCCAATTCTCGAATGCCTCTTGTAGGCTAGCTGCTTGCCCCGCCCCGCGCGCTCATATCCATGGGCGGGCTCAGGGCAGCATCGCCGTCGCCGCCGCCGACGGGCGCGGGACCGGACCCTCCGCAGACGGCGCCGGCGCCGGCGCGCGTGGCGATGGTGTGCGTGGTGGCATCCGAGGTCGCCACGGTCCTCGCCGTCATGCGCCGCAACGTCCGCTAGGCTGGCGTCCTCTACGACGGCGGCGGCGGCGGCGCCGACGAGCATCTCAACCACCCGCTAGTCGCGGGGCTCAAGTCCCTCCGCCGCCGCGCCGCCGGCTGGGGCGGCGGCGGCGGCGCGTGCCGGTGGCGGGACGACGTCGACCCGCTCCTGTACCTCCGCCCCTTCCTCGACGTCGTGCGCTCCGACGAGACCGGCGCGCCCATCACGGGCGCCGCGCTCTCGTCGCTGCACAAGATGCTCTCGCTCGACCTCGTCGGCCCCGCCGCGCCCAACGTCGCCGGGGCCATGGGCGCCGTCGTGGACGCCGTCACCGGCTGCCGCTTCGAGGTCACCGACCCGGCGTCCGAGGAGGCCGTCCTGGCGCGGGTCCTGCAGGTGCTGCTCGCCTGCGTTTGCGGCCGCGCCGCGCCCGCGCTGTCCAACCGCCACGTCTGCGCGATCGTCAGCACCTGCTTCCGCGTCGTGCAGCAGGCTGGGACCAAGGGGGAGCTGCTGCAGCGCGTCTCCCGCCAGACCATGCAGGAGGTTATCCGCTGCGTCTTTGCCCGCCTTCCGGACCTTGATGCCACCGTGGTTGCCGACGAGCAGGTGCGACTGATTATTGTGAAAATTCGACCTACTATGCTGACACGTGCCAGTCTGCAGCCTAAACAAATGACGGATCACTGTCATTTTAGGTTCACCGTTTATTTTGGAATCTTAGTTCCAAGTAAAAGCTGCCACTCTAGCATTATAAATTTATGATCACCTCACACATACTGCCAATGTTAACTTACAGGCTAGTTTTATGTTACTAGGAACGAGCGAATTGTATGAATGTGCTGATAGTGTTTGTTCTGCAGATTGCCAGTTGGAAGGGCCATGTTTTGGGTGCTGGGGAGTTGGATAATGGAAGGAATGACTATGTGTGTTTGAACAGCTCCGGTGATGAGGTGGGGCGTGGATCTAGTGTTGCGCAGGACAAAACCATGATGGAGCTGTTTGGGGTTCCTTGCATGGTAGAGATATTGCAATTCTTGTGCTCCCTCTTGAACATAGCAGAAGACATTGAGGTGAAGCCAAGGATGAATCCGATTGACTTCGATGAGGATGTGCCGCTCTTTGCTCTGGGTTTAATTAATTCAGCTATTGAATTGTCCGCTTCATCAATACACAGACACCCAAAACTTTTGGCTTTTGTACAGGATGAATTGTTCCACAATCTAATGCATTTTGGCTTGTCAATGAGCCCCTTGATCTTGTCGATAGTGTGCAGCATTGTTTTTACTCTCTTTTACCATTTGCATCATGAACTTAAGCTGCAAATAGAGGCTTTCTTCTCATGTGTGATATTGAGATTAGCCCAGAGTAGATATGGAGCTAGTTATCAGCAGCAAGAAGTCGCCCTGGAGGCGCTAGTGGATTTTTGCCGGCAAAAAGAGTTTATGGCTGAGATGTATGTGAACATGGATTGCGATTTACAATGCTCAAATATTTTTGAAGAGCTAGCTAATCTTCTGTCTAAAAGTGCATTCCCTGTGAACAGTCCTTTGTCGGCCTTAAATGTGCTTGCTTCGGATGGTTTGGTAGCTGTCATTCAGGCCATGGCAGAGCGGACCAATAGTGAACCTCGGCATCATGATCAAACAGTGCCAGAAATAAGTGAATATTTTCCATTTTGGCAGTTGAAGTGTGAGAGCAATAAAGATCCTGATCAATGGGTTAAATTTGTTAACCAGCAAAAGGGCATCAAGAGGAAGCTAATGGTTGGTGTTGAAATCTTCAATAGGGACAAAAAGAAGGGTTTTGAGTTCTTGCAAGGTGCTCATCTCTTGCCCGAAAAACTTGATCCACACAATGTTGCTCTTTTCTTCCGGTACACACCTGGGTTAGACAAGAATCTTCTTGGGGACTACCTGGGTAATCACGATGAGTTCTCTATTCAGGTCCTTCATGAATTTTCTAGAACCTTTGACTTCAAGGACATGAATTTGGATGCTGCTTTAAGGCTCTTCTTGGAAACTTTCCGGCTGCCTGGTGAGTCACAGAAGATACAGAGAATTCTTGAGGCTTTTTCTGAGCGATACTATGAACAATCACCACAAATATTTGTCAATATTGATGCTGCATTGGTGTTATCATATTCAGTAATCCTGCTTAACACCGATCAACACAATGTAAGGGTTAAGAAGAAGATGACTGAAGAAGACTTTATTAGGAACAATCGTCGTATAAATGGAGGCAATGATCTTCCAAGGGAGTTCTTGTCAGAGATTTATTATTCTATTTGCCGGAATGAAATCAAAACCATTCCAGAGCAAGGAGCTGGTTGTTCTGAGATGTCTTTCAGCTGTTGGGTTCATCTGATGTGGAAGTCAAAGAGAACATCAGCGTACATTGTTTGCAACTCCTGCCCTTTCCTTGATCATGACTTGTTTTCTATCATGGCTGGGTCAACTATCGCTGCAATATCTGTGGTTTTTGACAATGTTGAGCATGAAGAAGTTCTTACAGGATGCATGGATGGTTTTCTGTCAGTGGCAAAACTGGCTGCATTCTATCATCTTGATGATGTGCTGAATGATCTTGTTGTGGCACTATGTAAGTTCACAACTCTGTTAAACAGTACCAACACTGATGATCCTGTAACAGCTTTTGGGGAGGATACAAAGGCTAGAATGGCAACAGAGGCTGTTTTCACTATGGCAACTACTTATGGTGATCATATACGCAGTGGATGGGCGAGTATAGTAGAATGCATTTTAAAATTGCAGAAGATTGGCATTCTTCCTGCTCGCCTCACTGGCAATACATCTGATGATCAGGACTCCTCAGATTTGTTAACCAGCAAGTTTGCCTCCTCATCTGCAGCAGCACCTCCAGTTTTCCCAGTTAGCGCCCCCAAAAAATCTTATGGACTGATGGGCAGGTTCAGCCAACTACTATATTATGATCCTGAAGAACCTAGGTCCCAGCCAACCGAGGAGCAGCTTGTTGCTCAGAGGAATGCTTCGGAGACTGCAAGGAAGTGCCAGATAGGTGCCATCTTCACTGAGAGCAAATTCTTACAAGCTGATTCACTCTCAAATCTAGCAAAAGCCCTCATTCAGGCAGCTGGACGACCTCAGAAGATCACCAGCTCACTTGATGATGAAGGAACAGCCGTCTTCTGCTTAGAGCTTCTAATTACTATCACATTGAAGAACAGAGACAGGATTGTTCTTTTGTGGCAGGGTGTTTATGAACATATAGCCCATATTGTTCAGTCCACAGTGATGCCCTGCAATCTGGTGGAGAAGGCTGTATTTGGGCTCCTGCACATATGTCAGAGGTTACTCCCTTACAAGGAGAACCTAGTAGATGACCTACTGAGGTCACTTCAGCTCATTTTGAAACTTGATGCTCGTGTAGCTGATGCTTACTGTGAGAACATTACCTTGGAGGTCACACGGCTTGTCAAAGCCAATGCAATCCACATCAAATCCCAGATGGGTTGGTGAACTGTCATTTCCTTGATCTGCATCACCGCCCGCCATCCTGATGCTTCTGATGTGGGTTTTGAAGGCCTAGTTTTTATCATGTCAGAGGGATCACACCTATCACCTGTCAACTTTGTCCTTTCAGTGGAGGCCTCAAGGTAGTTTGCAGAGTCTCGGCTTGGGTCTACAGAAAGATCTATTCATGCTTTGAACCTAATGGCAGATTCAGTGAATTGCCTAACACTGTGGACACGTGAGGTTAAAGGAGCTGGTGGAGAGGTGGACAGGATATTGGAAGGAATTGCTGAGATGTGGCTTCGTCTTGTGCAGGCTCTACGGAAGGTGTGCACAGATCAGAGGGAAGAAGTGCGAAACCTTGCACTGTTGTCATTGCATAGATGCTTAGTAGTTGATGGAATATCAGTTTCATCTTCAGCATGGTTGATGACATTTGACATTATCTTCCAGTTGCTTGATGAATTGTTGGAGATTGCACAGAATTGCTCACCAAAAGATTTTAGAAACATGGAGATGTCCCTCTTGCATGCTGTAAAACTGTTATGCAAGGTGTTCTTGCAGTCTCTTGAAGACCTCGCAGCACAGAGTGGTTTCGGTAAGCTTTGGCTTGAAGTCCTTGCAATGGTAGAGAAGTTTATGAAAGTCAAATTGAGAGGGAGGAGGTTAGAGAAGCTACAGGAGGCTATCCCAGAGCTAATCAAGAACATACTGATGGCGATGAAAGCAAGTGGCATCCTGTCAAAGACAATAACCGGTGAAAACAGTTTGTGGGAAGCAACCTGGCTTCAAGTTAACAATATTTCGCCGGTGCTGCAGTCAGGAGTTTTCCCTGACAATGATGGCAACAATGCTACACAAGGTGAACCAAACAAATGGGATACTCCAGCACAATCTGACCAAAGTGCTGAGTAATAGGATGCGATGGATTCTGCCATTAGGATCAAGTTAGTGGAGCTGAAACTTGATCCTTCAAGGCAGTATGACCTTTGAAACATTTTAGTCTAGATGCATACAGCATACACAAATGCTTTGAATGCCCTCGGTGGGACACAAGGGAGAGTAAGCTGGTAACACTGTAATTTCTTAGTCTATATATATTCTTTGGGATTTATGGTTGCAACCCCAAGGTATTCTTTGGGACAGGAATGTTTCTTAGTCTATAGATATTCTTTGGGACAGGAATGTTTTTGGGATTTATGGTTGCAACCCCAAGGTTGTGTGATTAGTATACAGCAGATATAGCAATTTTTTTTTACCAACAATACATGATTTGTTAGAGGCGCTGTGGACGGTAGCATCACAGCTCTATACTGTGGACACATGTGAATTCATGTATTTTATGGGACACGATATTAATGTATGATCCGTACACACATTACATTCTAGCAAGTGAAAAAATGGTTGGTCAATTTGTCAGAAGTTGTTTGTAAATTTTCTGAGGATTTGCACGCCTTCCGTTGCTCGATAGGCTGCAGCCCTAGGTATGCTTGCTGTACATTTTTGTACGAGACTACTCTATAAAGGATCTTTGGCGAGCTACGAGAGATAATGATTTCAGAAACATTAATTTTCATGTAAAAAATTCATTCATTCGTTTCTGTAAGTGAACCAGCGAACAGTGTCAGGCTGGTCGAAGCATGTTCCGACATTTGTGCGTAAAGCATGAAATCGATTAGATTGTTGGGCCGCTGAATTGGGCCCAGGAAAGTAAGCATTATCGGACACGGGATGCAGCGGTATTAGAAAGAACCGACCTATTGTTTTAGTACCACATCGAATAGCTAAACAGCAGCGTGGGAAGAAAGCACTATAAAAGAAGGTGCAGCACACCTGTACAACTCGTACCTTTCTCGGCTTTTTAACTAAGATCAAGCGTAGTATCTATTCTTATCAGTTTAATATCTGATACATGGTTATTGGGGAGGGTCCACATCGCCTTGGCGTTGCACTATTGCCTTGGCATGGCGCACCCCAACCAAAATCATGTAACAAATTTTGTCTTCAATGTGTCCTTTCCATTGTTAGGATAAAGGTTTAACATCTTCAAATGTGTCTTTCACCTTGTGCTCTCAGCTATTAATGTCTGGATTGTTGAGTTGAAACCAGCGGCTCCGGTTGAAACAATTAGTTTAGTTAGGTCTGATCGTACGGAGCGAAGACCAGACAGAACACAAGCGATCTTGAAATGCAGAATAATCACTATTTTGAACTTTGCATGTACTCCACATCGATATATCAAATTCCAGTACCAGTACTACGGTGATCTCCGTGTAACAGCCGTGTGTAACAGCCGTGCGATATATAGGAAACGGAGCTCCTCAACGGAGCGGCTAAGGGTTCTTTTTTTTTTTTTGTGTGCGCGCGGGAGGAGCGTGTGTGTATATTGATCATCACATTGTAAATTGGATAGGCGAGTGAGAAATAAAAAGGCTTCCGCTCTAGTACGGTACAGCCTATTGGGCTGCAAGATTCGGCCCAAATGCACAGCACGCCATTTGTGCTATAGAGATCGACAATCACGGGGAGACAGGGTGTGCGATTATATATTGCTGGAGGTGATGTTTCCTGGAATTATCACCTTAAGCGTACCTCTGAATAGCAATTTGGGCTACAGTTAAGCTCATTAGCTGTACGCGGCATGCTTCCATATGGAGAAAAGATTCTGTTCATGCAAAAAAAGATACAAATAATGATGTCACCCACGTACATGTAAATTCGTAACGAAAAAAATTATAAGTATTAAACCGAGCGTCAAAATTAAATTTGGGCTGCACCATTATTTTTCTTGTAACAAGATCTTCAAAACAAGATCACATTTGCCTATGTTTGCACGGTATTTTTTTAAATATTTTTTAATACTCAATAATAAATTTCGGCTACTGGGAACAAATATTTTAACACAACGAACAACTGATTATTTTATATGAATAAAAAATTAAACATAAAGAACAAATAATAATATACAACAAACAAAACATTACGCATCGCGAATATTTGACTGTATAGGATAATAATGAAAAATGGATGTCGCGAACAAATGAGTCATGGAACAACTTAATCTACAAAGCAAACAAATAATTTGGTGTTGCGAACAAATTAGTTGGTATGAAGAAAAATGCATCTACATTAGAAAAAATATTACTACAATCTATACTAAAATTAAGTAAGAAAATAAGAGGAAATAAATAGAAAATAAAAATCTATACATGTTTCTAAAGCACATAACGTTTCCATCTAAATTTTTGATTTTGTTCGCTTGTGTCATTGACAGGTGGATCTTAGCCCATCCCGTATGCAAGTAGGATTAGTCATCTGTCCAAGACTCGATCACGTAGAACCCTATAGATTAACATACATCCGATACTTGTACTAATTTTGTTCATAACAACACACGAATATATTTGCTAAATAAAAAAGAGTATAAAAATTAGCAAAATAAAAAAGGAAAAGTAATGGAAGAAAACCAAACAAGCAACGAGGAGAGAAATGAGCTAAAAGGATATGGAAGAGTATGAAACAAGTAACACGAGGAATATCAACACAAGCAAAATAAAAGAAAATAAAAATAAAGAAACGGAAGAACCAGACTTACAGATCACCTCTTCTTCCGTCAAAATCAGCAGCACTGTTAGCCCAGACTACATGGCATGGCACACCTCAGGATCGAGCAACAAGACAAACAGTCAAACAATTATGTGCTAATGGGCCACACCGCACTGTTGGGCCAAATATGCAGAAGGAAAAACCGAAGCGTTGATTGATTAGTCTCTACGTCGTCGTCCGTAGCGCAGGCGATATAGTCTCGGCGGAGTACACTTAGCAGCTACTCCCTCCGTTTCAAAAATAAGTCATTCTAGAATTCAAAATTTATCTAAAAAATAAGTCATCTTATCATATTTAGAAAATGCATATGCATATAAGAACCAATTAGTACCAAATATGAGTAATATATAAGAGCAAACATTTTATCTTTTTTTTTGTCCTAAAATTCCTAGGATGACTTATTTTTTTAGACATAGGGAGTACTCAATACTATAGGGAAATGGACCTATGAGACCAGGCACAACTTATTTCAACTGGTACCTTTCTCGGCTTTTTAGCTAAAATCAAATATAATATCTGTTTTTATCAGTTTAATATATGATACATGAGCCATGTGCCCACTTTGATATTAAATTTATTTTTTTATCGAGAAGGGTCCATCACACAGTGGATATTGCCAACTTCGATATTAAAATTTATTTTTTTATGGGGAATGGTCCATACACAGTGGCTTGCTACTGCGACCCTTTTAAAGTTTTAGCCTTTAAAGCTTAATTATTGGGATTGGGATTATTAAAATTCTCTAACTTTACCGACGGCTTACTTTGTAAGTAACATTCAGGCTGATGCGCAGGAATTTTTAGCTGAAGATTGAAGGGCCAAATTGCAACGGCGGTGTCATTCTAGCACGGAGCAATTTTTTGTAGGCAACAATATGACCTAGTGGGATGTGTTTATTCGTAAGGAAAAAATTCATTTTGACCGTCCAATTCTGGCCTCAGTTTGGTTTTGATCATCGAACTCCAAAACCGAATATCTTTGGCCATCCAACTATTAAAACCGTTCAAAAATTTGACCATCGAGCTGTTTTGGTTGGTGGTTTTAATTTTTTTATTTACAATTAAGTCATTAGATCTTAAAATGATTATTACTTTTTGCCCATACCTCCGATTTAGGTTATTCTTGCGGTCACGCATTCGTAACGGTGAGCTTTATCTTTTAAAATATTCTTCATAATATTTTATCACTATTTGTTATATTATTCTTATATTGTGTGTAAAAACAACAATATAAGAAAAGTAAAATAAACAATTAAAAATAATATGTTAAAAGATAAAGCTCATCGTTACGAAGGTATGACCACAAGAATCACTTAAGTCGGAGATACGAGAAAAAATAATAATCATTTTAAGATCCAAGGTCTATTTTATTTACAGTTTAGTCCTTGAATCTTAAAATGATTACTATTTTTTTCTCATATCTCCAATTTAAGTGATTCTTGTGGTCATGTGTTCGTAACGATGAGTTTTATCTTTTAAAATGTTGTTCGTATTATTTTGTAATTGTTTGTTTTACTTTTCTTATATTGTTATTTTTACACAATAATATAAGAATAACATAACAAATAGTGATAAAATAGTATAAAGAATATTTTAAAAAATAAAGCTCACCGTTACAAACGCGTGACCATAGGAATGACATAAATCAGAGGTACGGGTAAAAAGTAACAATAATTTTAAGATCTAAGGACTTAATTGTAAATAAAAAAATAAAACCACCCACCAAAACAGCCCGATGATAAAATTTGAACGATTTTGATGGTTGGATGGCTAAAGATACCCGGTTTTAAAGTTCGATGACCAAAACCAAACCGAGGCCAGAGTTGGATGGTCAAAAATGGACTTTTTTCCTATTCGTAAAGATCTAATACTCCCTCCATCGTATGATATAATGCATGGTCAAACTTAATGTTTTTTATTATACAAAATTAACCATAGATCAAAGGTTTTAAATTTAAATCTTAAATTATTCGCGTGCCTTAGGATAAGTATCCTCGGAGCTAGGACGGAGACATTACCATCATATAATGCATGGTCAAACTTAATGTTTTTATTATACAAGATTAACCGTAGATCAAATGTTTTAAATTTAAATCTTAAATTATTTGCGCGCCTTAGGATAAGTATCCTAGGAGCTAGGACGGAGACATTACCATCATAGGTAGTGTACACCGGTATAACTCGTGCGAGGAAATCAGGCGTATGAAATTGTGGTGGGGTGCTAACGCACCCATTTTGATGCAGAGCCACCGAATGAACGAAAACATAGGCGGGGCTCGAGCTCGAGCTCAGCGCGGCCTGTTTGGTTGCCCTTACTCAGACATCACATCATAGGAGAAGATTCATGAACAGAAAGACCATGCCTTATATCTTCATTAACAAAGGCAATACCAACTTCTCAGCGCGTTACACGCGCATTCATTATTCTTTTCCAGCAATTTAGTACACAAACTTGTATCAGCGTACAATAGGCTTCCTCTAACCAGGTGTCACAGCTCAGACGAAGTTCATTTCAGGTTTTGATATATCTGCTCCACGAACTTGTTTACCCTGTCTCTCTACATCTTAAGTGAGCCTTTTTCTTCTTCTTTTGGGCTCATTTTTTATCCTCAAGGCGTGACACATCACGGATTTCATGGTACATACTTACATGTTACACGACATTATGCACACAGAACTGCTGACATATACTGAAAAAGTGTAGAGTCTTGACATGTTGGTAGCGCTGTCAGATCTTGATGTTGCATCACTGGAAATGTACACGCTGCATCCCTGGCACGGCTGCACGGAATGGGAGCATTTGCAAGCTGACTAGCTGGTGACAAACATGCCACGGGGGCTGCTACAGCTTCCAGCATATTCGATCCTGTTTCCATCTGATGATCTGTATTATGGTTCATATTTCAGCAGAACTATCTACTTGCCTGGGCTTGCCTATTCATGACATCATGATAATATAAAAGGACACACATCGGCTGCCCGACTATGCTGAAGAAGAACCAGAATATCATGTTGCCCACCTGCTCAGATTGGTACAGTTTATGTGAGGTTATTCAGTGGGACGAAGCAATGGAAGAAACGGAGATTGTGTTTAAGGGCAGCATACCATTATGTTCTGGAACTTATCTTGAAGATATCTTGTCAAGAACACCAACGGTATCTGGGGAAGAAAGACATCAGTGGTGTCAGCCTATGTGAAAAAAGTGGAAAGTATATTGTATCCAGGATGGTGTAACGTGGTTCTTTATGGAATGTAGCGATGGAAATCTGAAATATGAGGATATGAACTGATACATGTAAGTGTTACTTCTATAGTTCTATACCTGAAACATGATCCCAAAAAATGCCCAGAATTTGAAAATGTGGCATGGCACAGCAACACATATCTGCAAATTCACAATGAAAAGGAAATGAGATTATGCTAAACTGAAAAATACATGCAAATGGTCATATGACATTCTTTTAAGTGAAACGGAAACATGCAAAATGAAAGAAGAAAAGAAGCCAATGTTCAAGATGGATTATATTGGTAACATGCTGACTGGAATTCAAGCGAGAGCATTTCTCAATAACAGCATAGAAACCTGTTGTTTCCTGCTTTAGCTGGTGTCCAGAAAATGAATCAGAAATGACGTATAAGCAATAAAGATTTCAGAAGAACTATAGTACCTCATGAAATACAGCTGAAACCAGAAACGAGATTAGAATAGCTACACCCTGCAGTGCAGATACAATATCAATTTGAGAATTAAGAACTGAGAAAAATCATGTCACTTCAGAAAAGTAAAGAATGTCATAGACCAACAGAATTTTTCTTTCTTCATGTATTTACATATGACAGTCAACAGAAGGCAGAATTAAGATATTTTTCCCAACTCAATATCAGATATCCTTCTGTACTCTATCCTCAATTGTTTTATGTACACCTAATCCATGTATATTTCATGAATTTATCCCAAATTTGTTTCCAAACAGTACTATCTGCATGGTATATCATTTAACAACGAAACTAAATTCTTAATCTGTCATATTCTGACATTCTCTGTCATATTCTGACATTCTCACAACAGTATTGTCAATTGTTTGGTTGTCTTCATTAGAACTATGATGATTGAGTGCTAATACTCTGGCCAGCCTAATTCCGCATTTTTCAAGATTTGTATATGGTGAATTTTTTACTGTTATGTATGAGCATCATGTAGAAAGTCAAAAATAATATATTATTTTGGAACTATTTAGCATAGGTCCACTGAGTGGGTGTTTCAAACTAACTACATACAGAAAATTGGACGCAAAGAATGTGCACTTCTTGTAGACATATAGAAGAAATTACCCTGGGCAAGCCCTTCCTTATGCATGGAAAATATATATGTCGAATGATCCACTTATGTACAGGCTGACAAAAAGGTAGACCAATTGTCAGTTACTTGAAGGATATGCTTTTATCAGTCACTACCATAACAATGTTATTTGTCAAGTAATGAAGTGCCGGCTGAACAAGAGTAAAGAAATATGAAGATGGATGTAGCAAGAAGATTACCATGTTCCACATTCTCCAGTACTGAAGTAAGCCCCAAAATATTATCGCATTAAAATGCATGGAAATGTAATTAATGTCAGTCCTATTTAAATTTTCACCTGGAAAAGAAATGAACTCAGATTTTAACAGGCCTCTCACCTCTTCAACAGTTTTGGCATTCCACCAGTCCTTGTAGAATTCACGGTCACCAAATCGAAGGAGTTCAGCTAGAATGTTCAGCCTGGAATAAAGAAAAGGATGAAAGTCGTGTAGAGGAAACATCAATGTCAGGTCAAAAGTCACTTGCCCCACTGAAGATAACCACCACTATCTACTAAACTTAAGGTACTTCTTATACACATGGTACCCAACTGAAGTAAGTTACTAACCATAAATGGAAAAAGCAATAGAACATGCAAAGCCATACATATAGTGTTGGCACTGAGAGTTTCAAGACTCTCTCTATAGCATTCAAGAAATTCCCCTTCAGTGGATGCTTGGAATTCTTCACAATTGGATTTATGTACTGAAAACAAAAGAGGTTTGGAATTTAATTCAAGACCCCATATAAATAAATGTTACTTAAGGAACATAGAAGGCTTACCTGCTCAATTATGAAGCCCATCAGGCCTGTAAAAATAAGACACTTTACAAGTTGTCTGATCACCCAGCCCTTCCTAATACATGTAGTTCGAGGATAAGTTGGCTGCATAATGCACCAAAGTGAAATTAGGACATGTCATGTTTTGTCTCTAGTGTAACTAGATACAAGTATGAAGGAATTGATAGCATAACTTCAAAAAAATCAAATAGAAGCCTTGTAGAAGAATAGTACCTGGTAACAAAGTGTTGGGGCCAACATAAAGTACAATAGACTTTTAATGGTTGGATCTTTTATATTCTCAGGATCAACATAATTGCCATATGCAGCACCCTATTATATAAGAATAACAATGGTAATTACTGTCATGAAAAATGAGAATAATAAATGATATAATCATAGGAAAATCCATTCTACACGCACGTGTAGCTACTCCTACATGTACCTCATGATATAGGATAGTATCTGACCCAACCAAGAGTATGTATGTGGAGTATGTGATCACACTAGACCATCTTGGTTGGTCTATACTATTGGGTATTTGACCATGCATAGGGTATGTGCACATACTTATTTTCATATATTGTATCAACTATCAAGCCATAATCAGTTAATCACAATATATTTGAAAAACAGAGATGCTTTTGATATATTTCATACAATTTCCTTTGAAGTACATTAGCATTAGTATATGAACATACTCAAAGTGATAAATGAGTAGTAGACATATGCACGGAGGTATACAGATGATGGGAGTAGCACACGTGTGTAGATAAAACTTACCATCCTTGCCTAAGAGTACATCAGGTTAGGCTTATGCAAAAAAATACACAATATGATAAGCTAGAAACAAAAATGTTTGACTTTCCTAATGGAAATATAATTAATTCAAACTATATTTCACTGTGTACAAAGGAACTATATAAAATAAACTGGAAAAGAAGTTTAAAGTGGAGTAGATCAAGGTTGAGGAACACGCAACTTGTTAGCCAAATATCTAAACTAATTCAGATGAACATTTCAACACATTACCTTTTCAGTACTTTTGGACAATACCCTTATATCGTAATTTGTATGTGCATAAGAGACAAGCTTCATCCACATGATGCTTGCAAGAAACATTAGCACAAATCCTGATAGTACTGCTGACTCGCACCTGAAATTTTTTATGTAACTGAGCTGATAATCCAGAATTCATGTATTGGAAACAATATTTTGAAGTATCATTTCTTGGCAATCAAAAAATCAAAATAAACTAACAAAATTAAATGAAACTAAGTAACATATTGCATGAAGCATTGGAATCTCATTGACAAATATAATCAACAAAAACATAACATTCAGCACCTGATGCCTCTTTTGGAGAGATAGCATTAACTCAACCAAATTACAGTATATTCCAATGCTACTTGCACAACAGCATCAGAAATTCCAAACACTGCAGCTGTTTATTTTACATTTCTACTTTCAATTTTTTTATACGGTCAGTGTTGAAGGTCACTTCAGAAAAGGGTTCTAAGCTACAATGGTAGAGAACAAAATAGCCGCAGCATCATGTGTTGATATCTCTGGATTACATACATATAAATCTTTCCAATTTGATGACTCTCAGTGGACGGATCAAAACAGAGTAAGGCAATATAGACTCGAGGTAAATGACCAAAGGTTACATAAGAAACTTTATCACAGGATAAAATTAAATATTAGTGTCATATGAGCCTCCTTTTAAACCGTCCAATTTGAAGTGTATGTCATGTAACTAAAAGAAAGATTAATTGTTGAGACACAACAATGTAGTTCACCACCATACCGGAAAGTACAGCAAATCATGAATAAAAAACGAATTGAGTATATACCATACCATTAAATAGAGGTCAACGAATGTATAAAATAGATAGATGCATCCAAATAAACTGCAAAGTCAAAAGGAATTCTTACTTAAGAATCACAACAGCTGGATAGATGATGACAGATGTTGTAATAATGATATGGAGAAGAATAACCACCTGCAAGAGGTGTATACTAGTCATAAATAGCACAATGGAAGTTAAAGCATACAGAATAGAAAAAAGGCTGAATCCTTTATAGAATTCGACACTCAAATATTACATATATTACTCCAAGTTATACATAATAAACAATAAAAGGGCATGTTAGGTGAAAATGACATGGTCATTTAGAAGCAACTTTTCTAAAGACTACACAGTGCTGTGAGAGAAACTTACATGTTCACCAATGAGCTTCCTTCTAATCAGCTTCTCAGCCATGAGCGCAACAAGTGGGAAAATTGGTAACGTGAGGCTGCAATAAACAGAATGATTAATCCTGCGAAGCTTACTGCTGTTAGTTGAAACCCAGTAGAATCAAATGAGCAAAGTATATCTACCAGCACATAAGAAGGGGCCAGTCTCCCAGTGACCTTGCACTGAACCAAAATCCAGCTCTTATCAATAGGCCATACTGCAACAGTAAATTCCGAACATGAAAATGTGATAGATGCATACTAGAAAAGTGTGCAGAAAGCACTGGAACCAAATGCTAGTTCTGGAGATGGATTGGGAGCTGTGAATGAAATTAAGGGAAATGAAAAAGTAAAGTAACAAACCTTCATTAAATTCTCAATAATGAGTCTGCTGTTCACTGCAATCAACACAACAATGCATAGATTCAAGAGACCCGCATGGCTCTGGAATCAAGAGAACTGATCAGTTTCAGGACCTCAATGTTATGCAGCAACCACGAAATATGACTTGGATCAGTTAAAGAATAATAAGATAAACGAAAATTAATTAACTGATATTGCAATTAAGTTCTCACATGGCTTACAGACAGGATTCACTCATAGTTGAAGAAGAAGATACAAATGACATTTGATGTACTAATATTATAGTAAAACTCTCACAAAGACATCTGTCCTCTGGTGGCATCACAGGAACATGTGTAGGAAGAATGCGATGTATATACATTCGGACAACTCACAGAGGATAAGATTATCATCCAAGTAAGCATTGAACTATCTACCTTCAAAAGTAAATTAGGTTATCGTTTATTACGACTAAAAATTTCAGATAGAAACAGATCAAATTTGGTATGGACAAGGCACCAATTTGGGCGTGAGTTGTAGGAGGCTCAAATCATTTCCCAGCCTCACTAGTGTACAGTTTAAGTCTCATTCAACGATTTGACATCTAGTTGTTTGGGCCCAGTTAATGCTACAATGGTAGGCTTTCTAGAGTGACATGTAAAACAAGTCCATTGAAAAGGGAAAAAAAATCCGTCCAATAATATGCCTAGTCAAAAATGGACGGCCAACTAGTATGTGGTCCCATACCAGAATAAGCTTTATATGGTCCTCAAGCAGAAGCAATGCCCCAAACAGAAAGGCAAGTACATCAATCAGCATGCAACATAATGCATGCACTGCGTGAACAATGTAACACGAACTGTAGTTTGAAAAGTCAATTAACTCTGAAGCTGCCCAGTTAGCCCTGCAGCTGCTGCTCTCAGAACCATCTGACCGAAGTCCCAACAAATCTCCGTATCTGCCTATCTGTACAGTACTGCCACCAACAACGACTCCAAACGACTCGTTTCATCGTTTGCCCCTTCCGTTTCAACACACAGAGACAGAGGTCTCCTAGTGGCAACAGTTACGCTCGTTGTTTGCTGCTTCAGCCCCCCGATGCCAGATTCTGCATGGCACGCGCCCGGCGCCCAGCCGCGCACTGGTCCCCCCGATCCCCAAACCAAGCAAACACCGACCTCAATCCGTTCCAGCAGCATATGCCCCCCACGAAACGAATCGTTCCAGTTCCGGAACACGCGCAGAATCTATCGGCGATTCAGGCATCCGAGCACGGGAGACGGTAACTGACGCGTATTAAGCTAACGACAGCACAAAGCGCGATTTGAACACAAAGGGGCAGAGGCAGAGTTGACTGGAAGCGACAAGGTTTCGCACGGGTCATGGAATCGCGGAAATCGGCAGGGAGACGGAGATTCCAAGCGTTGGCGCATCCTCACCTGCCGGAAGATGGCGTCGGAGCTGAGGGGGCTCTCCTTGACGCGGCGGTGCGCGGGCGCCGACGCGCGGTAGTGCAGCATCTCGGGCTGCTGGTGCTGCTGCGGATTCGGGGGCGGGGGCGGGTCGCCGTTCTCGCGCCGGCCGCCGGAGGAGTCGCCGGCGAGGTCGCCGGCGTCGGCGGAGGGGGCGCGGCGGAGGCGGAGCGAGGGCTCGCCCGCGCCCGCGCCGGCGTCGGGTCCGGGGCCGGCGCGATCGGAGGCGGCCGCCATGGAGGGGGGCGGGGCCATGGGAGGGAGGAAGCCTCGGCCTCCGGGGTTCGGGCTGGGGCCGCGAGACTTGCTTGGGGGGGCGGCGGTGGCAGTGGTGGGGAGGAGGAGGATGATGCGAGGAGGCGAGGTGCGGGTTTTGATGCGGGTGTTGGGCTGTGGGGGCGGCTGACGCAGGAAAGCGCGGGGGGCGGGGACGGCGGGCCTCGGAAAGCGGACACGTGCGCGGGGGAGGTCGCCAGGCGTCCGCTCCGTCACCGGCCTGGCTGGCAGGGCCCGCCGGCCCGGCGCGTCGGCGCAGGCGCGGCCGCTTCTCTTCTCCGAGGAGGCGGCACGGCTGTCGGTCTGCTTGTGGTTTGGATCCAGCAGCGTGCGTGCGGGCGAGCCGGCCTGAGATTGGCACGTCCCAGGGAGCCCGTTTTTAAGGGTGCAACTTTTTTCGCAGCGAGAAAACAAAAGAAATGATTTTCTTTTGATGGCAAAATCAAACGAATACTGTTAAATCAAATTACTCACAGACCTGCATAGGATAACTTGGAAACGTTTCGGTGATTTTTTTTTTTGAACTCTGAAGGAAGAGGAAGATACGTGTACCCAACACTCGAGTGATGTTCCAATGCAGTTTGAACGGAGAAATCAAACTTGGAACCTGAGCTACTTTACTTCGGATTCCAACCGGAAAACTAGATTAAGTAATTGAGCGGGAAAACTTGCACTTGAGGGTTCTTTTAGAAAACAAGCTCAAAATTTCGAGTTCAGATTAAAAAAAATCAAACTCCATAATACAATCTCTCATGCATTTGTCCAGGCAGTCTGTGGCGCCACGCTGCTGAGATTGCTTCATACTCTCTCTTGGTTCTAAGTTGCATGTCATTTTAATTTTGATCTAGATCAAACTTATCGAATTTCGGCCAAGTTCATTGGAAAATATATTAATATTTACAATATCAAATAATGCACTACCAAGATATATAGTGGAAGTAGATTGATATTGTTGATATTTATTAACTTGTCTATAGATCTGATCAAAACTAGATGAGTTTCACTCAAATCGAAACTACAACAGTTTACAATTCGGAACTAAGAGAGTAGTTAGAATTTAATGGAGATTTTATCGTGCATTTGTGTACTCTTCGGAAATTAGCTTGCTGAACAAATCGAAGATCATAAACATTGTTGAATTGAAGTACTCCAAATAAACCGTGTTAAAAAGGGAACAAGGTTGATTTAGCCTCCACACGCATAAGACTTTAGTTGGTAACACAATCGATGCTCCCAATCCTTAGTTAGTGCTTTGTGTTCGGATTTCGTCAAAGAGAGACGGAGGTCAGAGAGAAGGTGCTGCAAGTGCTAAGGCTAGACGACGATGATCAATGGTTGATGAGATGGGGATGTGCAAGCGCGATGCCAGGAACAAGTGGACTACTATAAGAGGCAGACAGCAAGATAAAGATGATAGGATCAGGTGGAGGGGAACATATCAGGTGCAAACCAATTTCTCCGTGCAAATTATAGAAACTTCAATCTGGACCATCAGATCAACATCCAAGGGGAGGAGCGCAGAGAGGTGTGAGGGAGATTTATAAAAGTGTGATTACCCAATCCAAGGGAGGGTTTAGATTGTAAAATTACCCAATTCCTCGTACTCCTTGGATGTTGATCCAATGACTCAGATTTAAGTTTCCATAGTTTGCATGGAGAGATTGGTTTGCACCTGATACGTTCACCAGGTGGAGTGACGATAGGGGATAATTCCTCAAAGCCCCCCCCCCCCCCCCCCAACCACCACCACCACACACACACCTCATGCATCCCAAGGAGCCCCCCAACATTTTTCATCCGTGGAAGAAGAAGATGAAGGAAGAAGAAAAAGAGAGCAAGGAGGAAGGGGTGATGTGCCAAGGGCGTGGTGCATTTGGACAAGGCAAGGGTGATGTATTTCTTCATCTACCTCAAAGTGTGATTAAGAAATCATACCTATAAAGTTATTGGACGAGCACTGACAAGATACAATAACGACAAAAGTATCAAATATCTAAATAACTAATCCCTTTGTTTTTATTTACATGTCCTATTAGGTTTGTCCTATGTCAAACTTGATAAATTTTGACCAAATTTATAGAAAAAATAATTATTATAATATGAAATTCATTTCATTGAATCCACCCTGAAGTATACGTTGATAGTGTATATATTTGATAGTATAGTTGTTGCTATACATTTTCTATAGACTTAGTTAAAGTTAGTCAAGTTTGACTTAGGACAAACCTAATACGATATGTAAATAAAAACGAAGGGAGTATTATGATTGGATTTCTATCCCGTGCTGCTGATGTAGAATTGGTAAACGCCAACTTGCCATTAGTACTTTCACATGATGCTTGATGACACTAGAGAAAGCAAACAGAAGTAGAAATGTCCACTACATATATTGTAAATTATCGCTAGGTTTCTCTTCGCAAACGGGATAATGCCGGCGGCACTCGATGTAAGACATGTACCTACGCACAAAGTTTGTTGGCTTGTATGACGGCCGACCATGCAACGGGGTGTACCGTGAGCTCATTGTAGCATGAGTAAATAAAGTAGGACGGAGTGACTATATAAAAAGTCGCAACTGATAGAGAATTAGATGGAGTAGGGCCCATCAATGTAATAGTGCGTAGAAGGGCCTTGTGAAATGACGATATCGTTTATTTGTTTAGGGCAAACCTTTATACTAATCATTATGTTATTGATGTATAGCTTTTCTCTACAAACTTAACGTTACTAGATCTATTTATGTTAGTCAAATGCGCCAAAATACGTTTTTATATCTATTTTAATGTTCATCAGATAAATAAAATATTACTATAGTCATTATTGGTCAAAAGTCTTTTTGCCCTAGCAGTAAATTTTGTCTTTGTAAAAAAGGGATCGGAAAAGCAAACTAAGGATAACTAAAATTGTTAGGCTATCACGATGCATATAAATATTTTTTTTGAACAAACGGGCACAAGATTGTGCCTATTTCATTGATAAAGAAGAAGGATACATCCGGAGCCGGTGCATGGAAAAATGAAGTTAATCTCGCAAAACTAGTCCATGCATATAAATATATAGTGCTATTATCTGATCCACCCAACTTGAAGGAGGCTGAATATTATATTGATCGAGATATCTTTAACTTTTCATAGCAGGAGTGCTACCTTTTCTCCGTTACAAAAACCTATGGGCCAAGCCAAACCAGCCGATGTGGAAAAATTAAGGAAGAAAGAAATATTCAGATGCTTGATAGATAGATAGTGACGTGCGATTAAACATCTGGACATATACCGCCCTCCTTTTCTCGAAGGGCATCGAATATTGCTGCACCTTTCTGCGTGAAGATAACGGTCAAATCGAGAGCTGAGACCAACTTGTCAGTATTTCTTGCCCGGAATTTAAAAAAAAAGGAAAAGGACCTGCTGATATTTTGTTGAGTCCACACTATTTGATGATGCCAATTGCCAAACACGAAACAGTGGCTCTAGGGGAATACTTGAACTAGCTAACACAAGATGCGCAGCGCTCTGGCATGGTAATGTTGGGATGACAGCGATTTCGAGAGGCCCTGATTGCAGTCCACGGCCACCGTACACCGTACTCGTTCTTCCTCTCACTGACGACGGCTTTCGTCTCGGTCTCGGATCATGTGGATCGGCAACGACAAACTGTGTCTTCCCTGATCCGATGCAGATCTGCCATGGTCGCCGGTAGCGGGATCACGTGACAACGATAGCAAACTTAAGCATGCCCGTTAGAGGCTGTCAGAAAAAACACCATCTCACCTACTAGTCACCTCTGATCCAAAATCGCTGGCCAAATAGTTTCTCTCTCCCTTTGCCCCCTTCCTCTAATCTAATCCTGCAGACCTCTAATCCCAAATCCCTGACCAAACCTCTTCCCTCTCTAATCCTGCCCTGTAGCGGCGGCATCAACCACTTTTGGCACGGCCACACTACATTTCTTGTCTTTTTTTGGCTATCCTACGATACTCTCTTTTTTTTTTGAAAAACATATCCTACGATACTCAACGGGAACCTCTTTCGCCAATCGCCATGCCTCCGCGGGCCTGTCCGACACAATCCGAGGATGGGACACGGCCCTTAGACGACTATCTGTTCCAGCTTATGCTTTTGGAGAAACAGATCTGCCATCCGCGAAGCAACAGAAACAACTTTGCTGCGTACAAGAACATAGCACCGTCCGGCATAACAGAATACAGCCAGCCAATGCATTTTCGCTTTTAAGATGACACTTAGTTTTTCCCTGTAACTAGAAGCAAACAAGAGTGTCACGGCTAGATGGGCCGCCATAGTGAGTAGTACTACAGTAGGCTGGGCCAGGCCCATGTATTCTGTTTGTAACTCTGTCCACTCGGGTATAAGGGTGCAAAGAGACTCGTGGAGGAGGCAGTTATGCGGTGAACAATTCATTGTCCTGTTCTTCCCCGTCTTCTTCCTCCCTGTTGTAACTCTGTTCTTGCCGATTTATCCCCAAACTATCTGAAATCTCCCTAGTTCTTGCGCCGGACCCTAACAGTTGGTATCAGATTCTTCGATCCCCGGCGCGCTACTGCCGAGTTCACCGCCGCTACCCGTTCCTGACCGGAGCCACCCACAACATCCTAGGTCTGCTCCGCCGGTGATCTTCCGATCCCGGCGTCCACGCCCCGCCCACCGACTCCCAGTCGGCGGCGGCCACCGCAAATCGACGGTTAGCCAGCCCGGCGCCGCCGTCCACCCCCTCATGTGCCGCTTAGGTCTAGTCGAGGAACGGGCGCCCTGCTTCACACCTTTCTGGCGATCTGGCGCCGAGGAAGCCCACCAAGTTTGAGGCCCAGATGACTTCCTCCATGGACGACGTCTCGAAGAAGCTTGATGGATTCGACGTGCTCTTGAATTAGATGCTGACCAAGCTCACGGGTTTGGAGGCATGGAGGACGACCGCGGAGGCGGCGACGACCACGTTGCTCACCAAATCGGAGAGCACGGCATTGCATCTGCAGTGTTTGGAGGTGGCACCACCACCACCACCACCGCCACCACCACAGAGACCCCTCACCGCCCCTCCGCATCCGCCCTCGAGATGGACATCTCAGTTCGATCTCAACATGGCTCCACAACAAGAGATGCGCCCATCTGCATCGACCTTGAAGCGGCCCAGTGGGCACCGCAATGACCTCAACCACCGGGATGTTGGCGGTGGGATCCTTGGGTCTCATCCGCCACACCCGGTCACGGGTATGTTCCCTGAACCGAATCCATCGTCCTCTCATTTTTGTGATGTTGCGCCCTCAGCTTCAGGCAAGACATCGCACTTGCCGAAGCTTGAGTTCCCCAAATTCGATGGTGATAACCCTCGCCTCTGGCGGGATCGCTGTGACATGTACTTTGAGGTATTCTCGGTAAGCCCGGAGTTGAAGACCCGCTTCGCGGCGCTGAACTTCACGGGCGCGGTGGCGTCCTGGTTGCTGACGTTTGAACGTCGTGGGCGTGTTCTTGATTGGGACAAGTTCTGCTCGGCGGTCTTCGAGAGGTTTGACAAGGATCAGTACCAACTTCAGCCGCGCCAGTTGGACACCCTCAAGCAAACAGGTTCGGTATCTGAATACCTGGAACACTTCGAGCATCTGTCCCATGGGATTCTGCTATACAACACACACTATGATGGCACACTAGGGGGTTTGCAAGAGGAAATTCATTCTGTGATTGCCTTGCACAGACCTGCCGATGTACAGACAGCAAGTGCTCTTGCCCTACTTCAAGAAGAGGAGCTAAACAATCTCAGAGGCAAAGGGGTGCAGAGAGATACCGTCAAGATCAGCCATCGTTCAGTTATGCAGTCAGATAAGTTTGCAACCCCTGACAGAACGATGCAGAACAGGAACAGGCCTGAAAAGTTTGATACTGAAGACAAATTCAAATCTCTAATGGCATTCAGAAAGAAGAATGGACTTTGCTATAAGTGTGGAGAGAAATGGGGTCAAATGTCCTCCACAGGTCTCCCTCCATGTAATTGAAGAGCTATTGGATGCTTTGGAACATTTTGATGATCCTGATGACATGGCAAGCGATGAGGAAGTCGATCAGGGTGCTGTTATGGCAGTTGGCACTAGTCCTGTTCAGCAGTCTACCCAGAGGAGAACAATGAAACTACAGGGTATGATTGGTAATCATGATGTGCTGATTCTGGTGGATTCAGGCAGTGTTGGGACATTTATTAGTGAGCAGTTAGCATCTCGCCTACAAATTACCTCTCAAATCTATGCAACCACCAAATTCTTAGCTGCTGATGAGAGTCCAATGGCTTGTAATCAGAGAATTCCTGAATTGCAATGGACTGTGCAGGGTCACCAGTTTGCTTCTGATGATGGCATTCTTCCATTATAGTGCTATGATATGATCTTGGGTGAAGACTGGCTTGAAGAATGCAACCCCATAGTTGTCCACTGGAAGAATAAAATGATGTCCTTCACTTACAAAGCGAAAAGAATTAAGCTATTTGGGGTAAGGTCAGACACATCCAAGTGTACTGCTATCAGTGCAAGAAAGCTGAAAGGCCTACTTAGAAGAGGAGCAGTGTCTCATTGCCTTCAGCTGAAAGCTTACTCTCAAACTTCCAGTATTGAGCACCCAGATGTCTCTGTTCAGGCTGTGACAAATGACAGTGTTGTCCATGAATTGCCTGAAATACAGCACCTTCTTGCTCCAAATGGCCACTTGTTTCAAGAACCATCAACACTACCCCCTACCAGACAGTTTGATCACAACATTCCCCCGATCCCGGGTGCTCAACCTGTCAATGTTAGACCCTATAAATATGCTCCAGCACAGAAAACTGAGATCGAGAAACAACTGCAAGAGATGCTGAAACATGGGGTGATCAGGCCAAGTGCTAGCCCTTATGCTTCTCCAGTGCTGTTGGTAAAGAAAAAAGATGGAGCTTGGAGATTTTGTGTGGACTACAGTCACTTGAATAGCATCACTGTCAAGAATAAACACCCTTTGCCAGTAGTGGATGAGCTTATTGATGAGTTGGCAGGTGCCCAGTGGTTCTCTAAGCTGGATTTTCGCTCTGGATATCATCAAATCAGGGTAACCAAAGGTGATGAACATAAGACAGTCTTCATGACTCATAGTGGGCTATATGAGTTTCTGGTAATGCCATTTGGCCTCACTAATACTCCAGCTACATTTCAAAGTGTCATGAACACAATTTTTACATCTGTGTTAAGACAAGGAGTACTAGTGTTTATGGATGATATTCTAGTTTACTCCCACAGCTTGGAAGAACACATTCAGCTGTTGAACAAAGTATTCAACATCATTCAGGAGCATCAGTTCTTCCTCAAATTATCTAAGTGTTCATTTGCACAGCAGTCCATTGAATATTTGGGGCATTGTATTTCTGCTCAGGGTGTCTCCACTGAACATCCAAGATTGTGGCAGTTCAGCAATGACCCTTGCCTAAGAATCTTAGAGAGCTCAGAGGATTTCTGGGATTAACAGGCTACTACAGGAAGTTCATCAAACACTATGGAATGATTTGTAGACCACTAACAAATCTGCTAAAGAAAGGAACACCCTTCATCTGGACTTGTTCCACTGAAGAGGCATTTCAGCTACTGAAACAAGCTTTGATGGAAGCTCATGTCCTAGCAATTCCAGACTTCAGCAAAACTTTTGTTTTAGAAACTGATGCATGTGACTATGGATTGGGTGCTGTGTTAATGCAAGAAGGCCACCCAGCGGCATATCTCAGTAAACCTCTCTGTCCCAGAAACCAAGCACTCTCAACTTATGAGAAGGAATGTATGGCCATTCTAATGGCAGTTGAGAAATGACGCCCATATTTGCAGCACAAAGAATTCCTCATCAGGACAGATCACAGAAGCTTGTTGTACCTCACTGAGCAACGAGCCCACACAAAATTACAACACAAGGTTATGCTGAAGCTAATGGATCTCAACCACAGGATTGTGTATAAAAAGGGCAATGCCAATACTGCCACTGATGCTCTGTCTAGACTCCCCACTCCTATGACTGTTGCAGCAGTATCCTCTTGCATACCTACTTGGCAAGAAAATTTGATCAGTGGCTATCAGGATGATTTAGAGGATCAACAGTTGCTAGCTGAATTGACTGTCTCTTCCCCCAACAGTAAAGGATTCTCCTTTAACAATGGACTCATCAGGTTCAATGGCAGGGTGTGGGTTGGGAATAACAAATTAGCTCAACAACATGTCACTCAGGCAATGCATTCCAGTGGAATTGGTGGGCATTCTGGCTTTCATGCCACCTACCACAGAATTAAGGCCCTTTTTGCTTGGCCAAAAATGAAGGACACAATCAGAAGTTATATTCAGCAGTGCTCTGTCTGTGAGCAGGCTAAGGTAGAACATGTCAAACAACCTGGCCTTCTGCAACCCCTGCTAGTCCCAAGCACTCTCTGGTCAGTAGTGTGCATGGATTTCATTGAAGGGCTTCTAGTTTTCTATAAGCATGATGTGATCCTAGTTGTCATTGACAAGTTCTCTAAGTATGGGCACTTCATTGCATTATCACATCCCTTCACTGCATTACAAGTGGCTCAAGCTTATATGGCAAACATATACAAACTCCATGGCCTTCCTGTGTCAATAGTTTCAGATAGAGACAAAGTCTTCACCAGCAAAGTATGGCAGGAACTTTTCAAGCTGACTGACACACAACTCCTCATGAGTTCAGCATATCACCTCCAAACAGATGGACAAACTGAGCGACTCAATCAGTGCTTGGAAACCTTTTTACGGTGTTCAATCCATTCCTGTCCAAAGCAGTGGTTTAAATGGCTGCCACTAGCAGAATTTTGGTACAACACTTCCTTTCATTCTGCTCTGCAGCGATCACCATTTGAAGTTCTTTATGGTCACCCTCCACGCCACTTCGGCATTGCTAATCTGGATGCATGCTCTGTACCGGATTTGGACAACTGGCTGAAGGAGAGGAACTTACTGATTGACCTCATACAACAGCAACTCCTGCGAGCCCAACAGCGGATGAAATCACAAGCTGATAAAGGGCATTCTGAACGGCACTTTGAAGTTGGTGACCTAGTGTATCTGAAGTTGCAGCCCTTCATTCAATCATCTATGGCAATCCGTCTCAACCACAAACTTTCCTTCAGATTCTTTGGCCCCTATCGAATTCTGCAGAAAGTGGGTACGGTGGCTTACAAATTGGATCTTCCTGCTGACGCCAAGATCCATCATGTGGTTCATGTCTCACAACTCAAGAAGCACATCAGCTCCCAGGTACAAGTCAGCTCTGACCTCTCCGCTGTTCCTCTTGATCCATCCGCTGAGCTTGTGCCTATAGCTGTCATTGACTCCAAGATTGTTGAGCACGGTTCTTCTTTGGTTACCAAACTGTTGATCCACTGGTCTGATCTCCCGGCAACATTGGCCACTTGGGAAGAGTATCATGAATGTCATCGACGATTCCCAGTTGCTCCAGCTTGGGGACAAGCTGGATCTCGAGGAGGGGGCAATGTCACGGGTCATATGGGCCGCCATAGTGAGTAGTACTACAGTAGGCTGGGCCAGGCCCATGTATTGTGTTTGTAACTCTGTCCACCCGGGTATAAGGGTGCAAAGAGACTCGTGGAGGAGGCAGTTATGCGGTGAACAATTCATTATCCTGTTCTTCCCCGTCTTCTTCGTCCCTGCTGTAACTCTGTTCTTGCTGATTTATCCCCAAACTATATGAAATCTCCCTAGTTCTTGTGCTGAACCCTAACAAAGAGTGACAAAACTAACAAATCCAACGGCTCAAAAAATGCCCCTTCCAAGGCAAATGGTTATGGCAGGAACTGGAATCCAATTTACTAAAATCTGGCACTGTAAAACCAACCATCCACCTCAACAAGATAACACGCTATTCAAGAAATACATTTAGTAAATTGGATCCCAGACAATATCTTCATTGCAACTTTATTTAGCTTTTAGCCTTTTAGCCCAATGGATACCAGGTGCTATGTTTTCTCAAACACGTACCGCTGCACTATACCAAGGTAAACGAATGAACAGATAGATACATACAAGTTAATGCCACCTCCAAAGATCAATATTCGATAATAGAATCTCAGGTGGATATAAATAAGCAGGGAAAGCAAAGCATCTCACTGAACAATAGCCTGAACAAGACGACCAATAGGCATAGACAACACTAGGTCATACCCACAAGATAGGAAATATGTGGACAATCTGAAGTCGAACCAAACAATATCAACAATTATGCACTTCAAACACTATAAATACATATCTAGGGCTCAGAACAATAATTTAGGAGCCATTTTCTCAACAACCATTTTATCCTAGTGTAGACTCTAGAGAAAAGAAAAGAAAAAAAAATCAATCTTAGATCCAAATCTAAACCTCAAACCCTTGAAAGGCAGTAAACAAGCTTAAGTCTTGTTCAACAAATACCAAAGATGACAATACACCACTCTTTATGGTGTGCGCTTCAGTACGACAAGTATGGTTTAAGCCCGACTTAATCTGAGAAACTACTCATACAAAAGCAATAAAATAAAATTACAAGCACCATTTAAATGACCTAAGGGTGCATGGGGTGGTTGCCTAATTTCCCATAACATACAAAATATCATAGCAGCATTATCGTAAAAGCAAATGTACAGTCAATGTTGTAGCACATTGTTTGCAAAGGTCTTGTTTATGGCGCCTTCAGTATGCGTTAAACTAAAAGGCATTGCTCAAGTACAACCATTCCAATTGACACTCAATCAAAAAAACTAAAGAGCATATTTATCTTTGGGTATGCACCCCAAAAGTTCTGACGGTACAAGGAAACCTTCGAAATATGGTAACATATTATGAAAGTTCAAAGAGGCATTAACTTGTACAATAATAGGAGTCCTTTGAATCCTACGATACTCTTTTTTTGAAAAACATATCCTACGATACTCAACTGGAACCTCTTTCGGCATGCCTCCGCGGGCCTGCCCGACACAGTCCGAGGATGGGACACAGCCCTTAGACGACAATCTGTTCCAGCTTATGCTTTTGAAGAAACAGATCTGCCATCCGCGAAGCAACAGAAACAACTTGCTGCGTACAAGAACATAGCACCGTCCGGCATAACAGAATACAGCCAGCCAATGCAATTTCGCTTTTAAGATGACACTTAGTTTCTCCCTGTAACCAGAAGCAAACAAGAGTGACAAAACTAACAAATCCAACGGCTCGAAAAATCCCCCTTCCAAGGCAAATGGTTATGGCAGGAACTGGAATCCAATTTACTAAAATCTGGCAGTGTAAAATCTACCATCCACCTCAACAAGATAACAAGCTATTCAGGAAATACATTTATCTTCATTTTAACTTTATTTAGATTTTAGCCTGATAGATATGGGGTGACAGGTGCTATGTTTTCTTTCTCAAACACATACGCTTGCACTATGCCAAGGTACATGGATGAGCAGATACATACAAGTTAATGTCACCTCCATAGATCAATATTCGATAATAGAATCCCAGGTGGGTATAAATATGCAGGGAAAGCAAAGCATCTCACTGAACAATAGCCTGAACAAGACGACCAATAGCCATAGTGACATGAAAATAGTACTAGACAACACTAGGTCATACCCACAAGATAGGAAATATGATGACAATCTGAAGCGGAACAAAACAATATCAACAATTATGAACTCCAAACACTATAAATACATATCTCGGGCTCAGAACAATAATTTAGGAGCCATTTTCTCAACAATCATGTTATTCTGGTGTAGATTGGAGAAAAGAAACGAAAAATCAATATTGGATCCAAAATCCAAACCTCAAACTCTTGAAAGACAGTTATAACAAGCTTAAGTCTTGTTCAACAAATACCAAAGATGACAATACACCACTCTTTATGGCGTGCGCTTCAGTACGACAAGTATGGTTTAAGCCAACTTAATCTGAGAAACTACTCACACAAAAGCAAATAAAATGAAATTACAAGTTCCATTTAAATGACCTAAGGGCGCATGACGTGGTTGCCTAACTTCCCATAACACACAAAATACCATAGCAGCATTATCATAAAAGCAAATGCATAGTCAATGTTGTAGCAGATTGTTTGTTGTCTTGTTTATGGCGCCTTCAGTATGCATTAAACTAAGGCATTGCTCAAGTGCAACCACTCCAATTGACACCCCATCAGAAAAACTAAAGAACATCTTTATCTTTGGGTATGCATCGATCCCAACAGTTCTGATGATACAAGGAAACCTTCGGAATATGGAAGTTCAAAGAGGCATTAACTTGTATAATAGGAGTCCTTTGAGTTCGAGAATAACTAGCAAATGAGCAACTAAGAACCTAAATCCCTCAAGCCATCAGTCACATAATTTGCTTTGAAAATTCAAATAGAACACCCAAGCAGATCCAAGATACCAAAACACTAAAAAAAGCACTTGAAAAACTAGGCATTCCTTACACCATGTAGCAAGTGCTCGTAGGCATATAATAACATCACCATACTCATTATTATACTATACTCCACAGCTTATCATTTTTTTTTTGCAATTCTAACGATTAATTCAGCACACATAACTGTTAAGAGTTTCAAGCGTGCCCGCGACCGGTCCGCCAGAAAAACTCAAAAGAGAAAGAAGTCTCGTTAATCTCTTCATGCTCATTCCAAGTTCGAAGTACCGTTTGGCCGGCAAACCCATGGAAATACCCCTTTAGCAAAGAAAAATAGACACGATGTCGGAATTCTACATAGTACACTAAAACCCAGAAGAACCCCACAACACCACCTCATTATGTCCTAGGCTCCAAGCAGAAACAGATATTTGAGAGAAATGCACAGGGTAACAATAATATTACTGGAAATGATAATAAAGAGGATTCAAGTAGGCACATAACATCCATCAGCATCAACCAAAATGCAATCTCAAGTTTCTTTTCCTCATCCATACATCATCCTGAACCCATAAGAGAACATCACAATCCTGATGCCCTCATGCGCACCTGCCGGCGATCTACTTCTCGGAGGAGTTGGGCCCGCGCTTCTTGCCGAAGCCGACGACGGCGGTGACGAAGCGGCGGTTGTACTGCATGCGCTTGTAGGCGTGGCCCCGGGGCTTCTTCTTCTTGTCCTGCTTCGCCACCTTGGGCGTCTGCCCGCGCACCTTCCCCGCGCGCGCTAGCGATCCGTGCACCTTTCCTGCACCGCAGATTCACGCGCCGACGCCCCCAACGGCATAATCAAATCAGATCCCAAACCAAGAAGAAACGAAACCTCGTAGAACCACTTCGCGGAGTCTGCGAGCAAGTTTCGATGCGTGGGCGGCGAGGAGGAGGTGGATGAGTGCTTACCCATGGCTACGGCGGCGAGGAGGGTGGATGCTGCTGTTGCGGCGGCGGGCGGGGCTAGGGTTTAGTGCTGGCGCCGCGGCGGGGGGGGGGGGGGGTGTCATGGGTGAGAAGGAGGGGAACCGCAGGATTTCGTCGAGCTATACAATGTGGAGGGGATTTTTGCATTTCGGGCCCTTGGGTTCGAGATTTGCGTAAATGCTCTGCGGAGGCGGAACATAGCTTCGAGGCGTATTTCCGTATTCGCAAATATAATATGATTCCATGCAGACTCACAGAGTAGGGCAATACTCTTTTTTTTTGAAGCGAGAGCAACACTTCCTTATTAACCAAAAATAGTGTTCTACAATGTCCTTTTGCATCAGAAGAAAACCCCACCCTAATTATCATGCAATTTTATTGACTAAGAGTTTAGGACTGTCTAATGTTATGATGATGCATATTTTTGTAAATAAAACATTATCACCTGAAAATGTGAGCAATCTAAAAATGTGAATATTTGACCACACGTCCACACACAATGAACAAATTTACCTGTACTTCCCGAAAAGTTATTCTGAATATATATATTTTTAAAAAAATTTAAATTACATACACCAATACTTTCAAGAGCTTATGAAACAAAGTATATGATGCATGTTCATCTTGCATGAACGCACTTGATTGTAAAATGATTGAAAGAAAACACATCTTGTGAAAAGTCATGATATGATTCCGTGAGTACCGTTCTTGACTTCTTGCAAGTGCTGAATTGTTCAAATATCATTTAGCGCAAAGAGCTGAAGTCTGAGTCCAGGCTTAGAATAGCAACAAGAGCACAATTACATCGGTGCTAACTTATTTTAATAGTCCAACGAATAGGAACAGTAATAAAGATGAATAGCTACAATAATAACTGAGCAATAATATCTATCGTTCCGACATTCAAGTTCCAAAAACATGATTAGCCTTGTCTAGGAGGGGCATTACATGTGAAAGATAGTCAATCATTCAGCCATTGCAATGCGGATGCGCTGCAGAATTTATCTTCGATCTGCACCTTCAAATGCCGACTGGATACAGCAGTCTGCAATTGCATCTTTGGACCAAAACTTTCCATGATTAGAATTATAATTTACACATGTACTAAAGAATCAACAAGGCTGCATGTACTTCAGCATAGCAACAAGGTGATCTTGTGGAGATCAGCAGCCTCTTCTGGCCCCCAAGGGCAGAACTGATGACAACGTCCTGAACCATCTCTCTGGTTGCAGTTGAAAGCCCTGGGCCTTCATGGGGAGCAAGCCAAAAAAAAACAACAAATTTTCTGTAGGACATTCTCTACGCATAATACATATACAAGCTATTTGCAGCAGCACATGCGATGGAATTCTCAGTTGGGTGCCATGCAAGATGGAGCAACTTTGTTGAGAAGTCAAGCGAATTTCCATTGGCATCAACGCCTTGGTTTTCTCCACCTGCAGCATAATAGTTAAAGTGATGACTGGGTGAACACAATAATTTAGTGGAAATTCTTGAGTTGATGTTGAAGAGAACCAGTCACCTCTCCGAACACCACGGGTAAAAGAAGTCAGTGTCCTTGTAGGCCTTGTCGGATTTGCAATCTGACGCCTAATGGAACCCCCAATCAAACAAAAATGAGTAGCATTATAATTGCAGGAAAAACATTTGTAAGACTTTGTATACACTAAAAATGTGAAAAAGATAGCAGCAATAATATGGCCCTCTAACTTGCTTCTGACTATATAACATCCGGCTAGTTTGAATACAATAAAAGCACAAAACATTAGATACCTATGTTCCATAAAAATAGAAGAGCAAAAATCATGCAGGCAATACTGCTGAAATAAACTTTATGAAACAACCCGAAAACAGAAAGAGGAGCATAGATCCCGGATCTTCTTATCTAGCCATCACTCACCAACCCTCTTGAGGTCCTGTTCTCAAATAAGATGGCAATGGGTTCCATTCCCAACTTGCATCTCACACATTCAATATTGATTTTATTATCGTAGAAATAAACCTGCTTATTTCTATTAAAGATAAAATATGATTGACCCACATCAAATGAAACTATGGCAAAGGGGACCACGGCCATAGCACCCAGAAAATGGATAGGGAGAGTGCAATTCACAACAAACCAAACCATGGCAACAACAGATTAGGAACAAGAATGTGTAAAAAAAAAAGTAGAAGGCACAGCATGTCAATATACCTCGTCGGATTCCTACTTGCTTCCAAAGTGGTTGCCTCCATGCTTCCAGGAGTACAACCAAAAACACGAAATATGTTACTGCATTTAAAGGCACAGGCAGAATAAAGTGTCAATAGAGGATTCCTAGAAAATCTCACATGCAGTCAATAATGGGCGAAAGAAATACCCATAAGAACCAGTTGCAACACGAAGTCCATCCCCACTAAGACAGCACTCAAACTTGTCAAAAATTGAGTCATTCTCATACAGATCACAAAGCTGAAAACAGTGATAGCATAAAATTACATTCTATTCCGGTGATAAATATCACTTCTTTCTTAATCATTTGATCGAGGAAACTTCACCTTAGGTCTTAAATGTTCATGGACTTGGAAGGTTGAAACAGGGCCCGAATCCATGTTTAGATCCCATAGCTGAGTATGGAACAAAAAGATGATAAGCAATCTCATAGGGGCACTCTGCTAGTTACTAAGCATAGTTCAAAAAATAAAATAGTTCATTGGGTATACTTGACTGTAGGTTCAAATTTTATACAAGTACTCAATGCCACAGAAGAGATACACCAAACTGTTTTTCCCTCGAACAATAAGATGTGCAACTAGCTTTTGACTTGAAGCAGTTGCAAATAATTGAAAATGCTATTTAGTATGAAGTCATGTAATGACTTCTGATAAGACAGTATTCAATTACTATAATGGGTCTGAACAAAAGTATTTGTGTAAGCTAGGTAAAAGAGCAAAGGTAGAAGAACATGGAGAAGCTAGTAACACACCTTGAGAGTCATATAATCACGACTAAGAATATGTCTTCCATCTCTTGAAAACTTTATGTCAGAAATTGACGCAATAATCTCTGTAAAGAAGGATCTTGATCCAGGTGCCTCATGTTCTTCAAATCTGTTTATAGGCTTTTTCGTTAACTCAAAGCAACTGCTAGTTTTTTTCAATATAAATAACTGTACACATTCCCAACCCTCACAAGGTCGATGTTGCCCAGTACAGAAGGGTAAAGTTTTACAGACAAGACTAAAAGGAGAATAACTAACATCTTGGAATGGTTGTCGCATAGTGCTGATTGTCGTAGATCAATAAGTCGGATAGAGCCCTTTGAGCTACTATAGGCCAGTGTATTACAATGGATTGGGTGGAACTCCGCACATGTAATCACCTCTGAAATATGAAAAGGATTTATATCATTAAGTGCTTATGCCAAGACGAGTGATCATAAGCAACACTTCTAGTAATTGGAAGAAAATGAAAAATGAGCCTACCAGATTTCTAATAATCAGAATGGAGACAACACCATGCTTATATCAAGAAACAAAGAGCATTGTGTGCGAAATTGGCAACTTTTAATGTCATTCCATTACACAACTCTTTTTACAATCTATTTCACGCATAAATCGGCCCCATTTCAATACGGACAAACATCATGCAAATAATATAGAACAGCGCACCAATTATTGTTACTTCTTATAGTATCTCCAGCACAATACAGTAGACCAGAAGCTACATTAGCATCCAACTTATATTGGTCCCACCCCATCTACTCGGTTTTTGTCTACAAGAAGGAAGCTGCAATGTTTTATTTGTTTGAAACCAATAGAATATTCTACAGCTGCCCATGAAAAGAAGTTCAAGTTTTGGAAGACAACAAGTTCCCAAAGGTGCAGTCATGGGCCAAATGGTGCAAGCAATATGATGATAAACCAAACAGTAGCCAACAGAAGTCCAAACTCCTAGCTTTGGTGTCAGAAAATTTGGTGGCAACCCAAACTATCAAGGAAAAAGATGGTAATCCTGATTCTTTTCTAGGTACCAAAAAAACGAATCATAAGAACAAGTCACAATCATCAAGACATATAGCCATCACATTTCAGTATGTCAGCTTGCCGCAGCAGCAACACATCATTATTTAGGATAAAACTATGAGACTCGTGGAATTGCCTGTTAGATCTTCCATGTTTGTAGGCTTCACGTCAACAATGTTAAAGCTTTGGCTGTTTATTTCCAAGTTCCATAAATTTATTCGCAGATCATCTGCTGATATGAATGTCTCCCCATCACTGCAGATTAACAAACAATGGAACAATTATCAATACAATGCCACAAATTTCATCATTGATTAAGTATTTGGAATCTACAGGATGGACACAGTAAAACTCTGCTGAATGCCTCACCATTACTGTAGCCAATAAAACTGATCAAAATAAAAATGGGACTATGTGAGCAATGACGCTCCCACTGTAAAGGCAGAAAAAGCCACTCGCGCATGGTACTTATTAAGGTAATACATGTCGACTGAAACTTGAGTTATTATCAAGACAACTTAGGTTCAGTTTGCCCTATATGAAAGATTCAGTGTGTTGGAAGTGCAATTGAATGGAAATGCCTGAACTGATTAAAGATTTGAAGCACTAGCAACAAGCCAAGCCAACAACAGTGTTTTAACTATAATTGATGAAGCATGTTAGGAAGAAAACTTATTCATGAAGGAGCAATAACACCCTGCAAGGGTTAGATGATAAAACAGATATTAAACACTGACACTTCAAAAATATCTGTTCTACTAGTTTGCTGGTTTTCTATTCGAAAGCAAGGAAAATAAACATAACCGAAGCAACCTATGGAAAAGAAAGAGTGCAAAAGGGATCCCATATAAAAGAAAAAAATTCTATGTACAGGATGGCTGACCTATTATTTGAGATAGAATTTATATGGTAGTCATGAGCATGAGCATATACACGTCGACATCTAGCAACAGGGCTTGCCTCTAGACTTGTAACCTGCATGTGGTTGAAAGTGAAGTCAAATGAATTAAAAAATTGCAGTTTTGCATTGCTGCACAATTTATAGTTTCAATATCAAAATACAGAGCTGATCATGTTTTTTCTTCTGCAGGTATTATATAATCAGAAGTTGATTATAACTTACCACAGGCAAACGCAGTGATGGGTAACCTCCAGGTGGAAATGAGAGATTAGTGTTCAGGCAATTGAATTTATCTGAACAACCACCATTTGGAAGAGGCGCCTTAGAACTACTCGTACTTGCAATAGCAGTACTAGTACCTAAACTTTGAGAAGTGTCCAAATTCATGACAGAAACTCGCTTTACTTTTTTCTCTTGCACCTGGATAGTAAGTAAAGAAATGGGGTAAGCAAATAAAAAAGATGGTCAAAAAGTCAATGGTGCAAAATGAAACCACAAAGAACAGAACATACACTTTTTCCTGTGTCTGCAAAGTTCAAAAAGTCATAATAAAAGACATGACGACCAATTTGTTGTATCTAACCAGCCAATTTTGATGTAAATCTTAAAATTATTTTCCCAGCAAGACCAAAGTCTAGTTGAATACAAACCATATTGCCCTACCAATGTGGAAAAGATGTATGCTGAAATTCAACAATGTAAATACAGTTCTGCCATGCCAGGGATAGCCTTACACTATATAATTAAGTACTCCCTCTGAAACACAAACTTTAACTGTTACATTTGGCTATGAAATATTTATAAAACATAGCAAAAGTATACTTTTATGAAACTCCATTTCGAGACAAATGTACATGTATCATTTCAAATATCCAAATTTAATATACAAAAAAAGAGTAATTTGTAAGCTATGCTTAGAATAGTTGACTTAAGACAGCCCCAAAACTGTCACTTAATTACGACTAGAGGGAGTATGAACTACGATAAAGAATAAATTTAGAATGGTTAGAAAATTTGAAAAGCACTCCTAGCATATTTCTCCTCCATACCTTCCAGTATTTGATTGTCTTATCATTTGTAGACAAAAGGGAGAGAGCATTGTTGGATGTCTGGCACCACTTGATCTTGTTGATCTTTTCCTCTATTTCCAAACTTTTTAGGTAGTCAAACTACAAAAATGACACGAAACTAAGAGCAGCACTTATATAACATTACATCTAAAGATAAAAATAAGAAGGAAACAATAAGAACAGCACTGCATTCTCATGAGAGCGTATTGCAATATGAGATGAAATTTGGTGCCATGGCGTAACCTAAAGTTTTTTTTTTTCTCAGAGCTGTTATTGTCAACAGTCAACACCTATTTCAGTTTCTTGTATCAATACAACTATGCAGTAGAGCTTTTTTTAAAAAAATATTCTGCCTAGTAGCATACCTCAGGTTCATGACTCTGGAATTCAGTTTTATAGCGGAATTCTGGGTGTCTAGTAACAGGAACATCTTGTCTCTCTAGTTCTCTCCAGCTTGCATTCTGCTGATAGAGCAACTTCATTAGGGAAAAATATTAAAATAAAAACAAAGTTCAAATATGTGGTGCTTACATCCCGGACATCTGTCCTTTCAAACAATACGACTCTGCCTCCTTTGTCTCCAGTGGCAAGATGATCACCAGATTTATCAAACTCGATTGCAGAGATAATGTCAACTGAAATAAAGCAGCATACAATTTAACATACAAGGCATTCGTAACTCACAAAAAATAATAAATTATCGCCTATTTAAGAACAGAGTAGATTGGAAAATTTTATTTAGATGATAATATCAGTGTATGGTATATAGTAGATATCCTTTTTAAGTCCCAGAGAAACAAAAGGCTATTTATTAAATAGGCAATAAGCTCGATTCATTACGCAACTCCTCTGGATACAACAAAATCTGAATGTGATATGCCTTCAATAAAACTAATTTGAGGGCATGGAAGATGTTTAATTACATATAGCATGCCATTCAACAATAAAATAAAATAAAGAAGGAAATCAGACAAAAATAAGAAGCAAAGACATCCACCATTGGTATCATGAACCTATCCTCACAGCAGCCTATTCTGAAAGTACAAGCTTCCATACTAAGAAGCTTCTGGTCCATCGGGCTTTACTTTGTCTAGGTGGATGACCAAATACACACAACTAGAATAATGTGGCGCGGTCATAATAGAATGTCACAGATAGACCATCTAGTGTCCCACATGCCGACAACTGTTCAGACAACATACGTCCAAAACAAACACAAGAGCAAATGCACGGAGCGCCGATGCCAATTATCCAAGTCGCAAAACGTTAAGAGTACAAATTACCGACGAGGGGACAAACCAACAGCACGTACAAGGCGACAAACCTAAACTCTTCTGACTTTTTATTTCATGAGAGCAATTATCTGTGACGTTCAGTTCAAATTTGTATTACGCGCCATCAAATGCCCCAGGAAAATGGTTATGCAACGTACCCCCCAAAAACTTGGAACCAGAAGAGTTCACAAGCTCCACATCATATTTACCGTTTTTCTTCATTCCTTAAGACACAAAATTGAAACACCTATTTATAACCACATTCCTCGAACTCAAGTAAGAGCCTGGTGTACAGGCAATCAATCCAGCCAAAAGTTAAAACAAATCCCATTAGTGATCAAATCAGCTCCCAACAGGAAGAAATTGCGATCCATGGTCCCAAGGCCTTCGGACGAGAAGCGCTTTGATAATAGAGCAGCAAACTAACCATCTGACTTGATTCTACATGCAACGCGATGGTCATACTCCATCTTAATCCAAAGCTACGCCTTTTGTGCGAGATAACATTGAGGGGTCGCGCCACCAGCGCGGGCGAATCAAGGGCGCGCATTTTCTACGAGACCAAATCTCACGAGACCGCACAACTCCAGTCCCACCACCTAGCCCCCACCCGATCCCCACCGCACCAGGGCGTCCCACCGGCACGGCCCGCCCCCAGAGCACCCCACAAATCGCGCGGATCTCGAGCCCCCCCGCGCGCGCGCGCACGTACGTACCTTCCTGGACGTCCTCGCCGGCGGCGCGCTCGCCGAAGACCTGCGCGAACCGCCACTCCAGCGGCTGGGGCTGCGGCTGCGACGCCTCGCCCTGGTCGCCGGGGCCTGGGGGATCCATGGCGCCCGTCCGTCCGTCACGCGATCGCGCGGCGCGGGCACCGCATCGGGGGCGCCGCGGATCGGGGAGGGGGGCAGGAAGGCTCCCGCGGAGGAGATGGTTCTGGAATAATGGGGCGTCGGTGTCGCGGCGGCGGCGGAGACGAGGGAGATCGAGCCGAGGAGAGGGAGGGGTGGGGTGGGGTGGGATGCGACGAGGGAGGGAGGGAGGGGGGAGGAGGCGAAGTGATGTGGGGGCAAGGTTAACCTAACCGGTGGGAACCGGTCCGGTTTGACCGGTTACCGGTCAAACCGGTCCGGTCCGATTCCGGTTCCGGCCGGTACCCAACCGGTCAAAATTCAAATTTTAAATTTGAATTCAAAAAATGAAAAATTCCCAAAAAATTCCTAAAAATACTTTAAGGTGTGATGAATCTAATGGTGTCAAATTTTCTCAAAAATTCATTCATTTAGTATAGTTTGTGGGAATTTAAAGTTAAATCAAAAAAGAAAAAGAAAAAAAATGGGCCGGCCCATGAAGGCCCACCGATCAAACCGGTCAAACCGGCCGGTAAACCGGTCAAACCGGTCGGTAAACCGGTAAAACCGGCCGGTAAACCGGTTGCACGGGAGCTTTTGAATTTCAAACCGGTCAAACCGACCGGTAAACCGGTAAAACCGGCCGGTAAACCGGTCGGAACCGGTTGCACGGAAAAATTTGAAATTATTTGAATTTGGATTTGAATTCAACCGGTTTCCACCGGTTACCGGCCTAACCGGTCCGGTAAACCGGTACCGGAGGGCGGCGGTTACCGGTTTCCGGTTGGGATTAAAAACCCTGTGTGGGGGAGGTCGAGGTCGAGGTCTCCTCTGTCTCTGTGTGCGTCTCTCTCCTCCTGTACTTGTTTGTGCGAGCGAGCTCATATTTCTCTTTCTTCCATGGTGGGGCTTTTGCGACTGCCCCCCTACGAAACAACGAAATTTTCTGTTACATAAAGAAGGCATGCTTTCCAGGCGATCAACTCTTATCTTCTCCGTCTCCGTCGTGTGATTTGCTCGTGTCACCTGATCCGCAACGGCATTTTACGGTCTTATAGTCTAGAAGCATAAAGAATACAAACTGTTATAAATTTTTCGAAGCATATCAGGACAAGGAGAGGGAGGAATCTTACCATTTTCATATAACAATGGACACGACCTTTTAATCATTCAAAAATTTGCGGGCAACAATTTAAATAATGAGACATGGTGTGTCTAGAATAATCAAAAAATTAATGCATGTGAAAACACTCAAAACACCTTTCAAGAGAGAAAAAACACGCAAACAAGTTAAAATGACAATTCACCACTTCTTCCCTTGTACCAAAAATCTACATAGACTAGCATAGTGCTCGTGTTTTGGTACGAATAATATAAATTTTACCCAGATCTACATGAGACCGTCAATTTTTTGACAAGACGACGACTTAAGAGGAGAACAACATCAAGATGTTGCCGCCGCCTGAACTTAAGAGGAGAACAACATCAAGATGTTGCCGCCGCCTGAACTGGTGCGTCAGTTCTTTGTTTTTCGCCTAGATCCATCCCTGCATAGGTTGAGATTCTCATGATAACGCCTTCAAGAAGAAGGAAATAGATACCCATGGCACTGTCATCATCGGCGGTCGAGGACCAAGCTAAGCTTTTGCCTGAGAACATGCATATCAAGAAGCAATGCAAATACACTACGATCGCAATGCCTATAGGGCTCCCAGCAGATCCCACATGGTAGGGCGGCATTCGGATGCAAGCCTCCCATGGCGGTGGCTACGGCCGGCGAAAGCCGTCCTCCACTTGGAGCTCATCCCAATAGAGGTTGGTTCCGCTCACGCCGACACTGTCAAGAGCCGCTAGAGCCACGGGGCACCGTCATCATGTGCGCCAGCATCGTCGTCGCAGCCATGGTGGCGAGGCCGAAAAACGCTCACCGGTGATGGGGTAGGACCCTGGCTACTGTGACGGAACCGCCAAATTAAAACTCTCAATTAAGATTAATGGCCATTATTTGAACACATCAGGCGCATTAGCTTAATGGTTTAATTTGACAGTCCTTTCTCAGCCCACGTCCCGATCGAAATAACACCGATAGTCTCACGCGAAGGTGAACGCAGATGGTACAAGCACGACATACATTTGAAAATCCAACAATATACATAAAACTCTACCTTGAGTTTTTACCAACCAAGTTTGAATACATACATAGTTTATAAACTTTACAATACCGATATTAGGGTTCGAATAGAGAAAAGGACATACAACTACCAAAAGTGTACCCTAGGGAGGTCTCTAACTAAGCGTCTGGCTCCACAACCTCCCATCCCTCTGCGTCCTGGCGGATGAACTTAACGCAACGGATGAAATAATATTTCAACAAAAGCCCTGAGCAACTAATACTCAGCAAAACTTACCCGACCGATGGATATAACTTAGCCCACATACCTAGACATGCAAGGCTTTTGGGCTGATGGTTATTTTGCAGAAAAGCGACTAAGTAATTCCTTACTTTCCTTATTTTAGCCCAAGTTCTATATAAATTATTCATAGCCTAATATTTGCATAACCAAATCTAGAGCAAACATAGTGGAGCAATAAATAATAATTCATTGTGTTCATCATCATAGGTATAACCATTTTTCCATCACAACACTACGATGCGACGCAGTGACCAAGGTGCTCATATCCGAGAGCGACTGACGGCGAATCGATCCGATTTAACCTTGCAAGGTGGACCTAACCAACACGGCACGTATTTGCCCGCCTCGGACTATACATGCCAACCATTCCCCTCCCCGCCTCGAACCAGCCCAACGACATATGGTCAGCCGAGCTCAACATGAGACCACCAAAAGTAACAATGCATCCCCATTTCTCCGCGACTACTCGACTACCCCAGGAGTTGGGTGCGGGTTCCTGTACTTTCGAAGTGAGGCAGTACTAGGCTTACCGGTTTCGACTACCTCCTACTCCCGGCATGCGGTTAGTACAGTTCAAACATGATCAGCAGGGCCAACAATGGTACGGTCCTTAACCGACTCAGACGGGACTAAGACACCCAGGAACCCTGTCCTGCTGCCATACCTATACATCCTCATCAATTCCCGTCCGGTCTCAAATTTTCATGTGAGAAACCGGAAATTACTCGCGAGTAACCGGAAATTACTCGACTTTTAAACATCCTATATCTCGCGAGTGACAAAAAGTCACTCGGCTTCTACCGAGAACTCTTAAGCACAGCATTACTATCGTCCTAACATACTAGTATAAACTCAAGGAAACCTAGGGATCATGCAACTAGGGATCGTCCTAACCGACGGTGGCCTGACCGATGGCGAGGCTAGTACTACACCATCTACTAGAAGAGGCGCACACGGGTATGAGTGATGCACGCGAAGAAATCAAGCCTAACCTAGTCGGCGACGTGCGGCCCGTGGTGGTCAAAATGACATCGTCGTGAACGTGCGTGGAAACAACAAGAACGTGGAGGAACGAGGGGAGCACGAGCACGAGTGGCTCACTTACAGTCGATTTGAGCCCTTGGACGACAGAAACGGTGCCCGGACGATGGAGTTCCACGGTGAGGTCGAGTTTGGGTGAAACTCAAACTAACGGCCGGAGAATTCGGGATTCCCGGCGAGGTGGAGGTCATGGCCGTGGTTTGAGGGGTTGAGGAGGAAGCTAGGGAGGTGGTTGAGCTCTGGGTGCGGTGGATTTGAAATCCATGGAGGGAACGCACGGATTTGGCCGGTGAAGGGGAGGGCGCTCAAGCGTCACCCATGGCGTCGGGAGGGAGAGGGAGAGTGAACCGAGAGAGAGAGTGAGGGAGTGGGCGCGGGGTGGGTGGAGGGCGGTGCGCGACTTCAATGCGGCGTACGGGGAGGCCCGAGAGAACTCGACGGTCGGCACGTGGCGGCGACCGATGATCCTCGGTCAAGGAGTAGGTGAAACAGAGCCATCGCAGACTGTCCGCCGTCCTTTAGCGGACTATCCGCGAGGCCGGGCGTTACAATCCTTCCCCCTAAAAAAAATCTCGTCCCGAGAATTAGATGGTGGTGCAAAAATTGAAAAGAGAGCGAAACGTTGGGTACCTCGATAGGCTTGTAGTAACTCAGGACACTTGGATTGAACGAATTCCTTCGTCTCCCAAGTAGCTTCCCGCTCAGAGTGATCGCTCCATTGTACTTTATAGAAATCAGTGGTTTGATTCCGAGTGACCCTGGTCTTGTGATCAAAAATTTTGATTGGATACTCGGAATAAATAAGATCAGGCTCTAGTTGCAACTTCTCTATGTCAATCACTTTTTCTGGGACACGGAGGCATTTCCGGAGCTGAGAGACATGGAAAATATTATGAACCACAGATAATTGAGCAGGAAGTTCCAGGCAATATGCTACCGGCCCACACCGCTCAATGAGAGGAAAAGGGCCAATATAGCGAGGGGTGAGCTTTCCTTTCACCCCGAATCGCTGGACTCCTTTCATTGGCGATACCCGCAAATAAACATGGTCTCCCACTTGGAACGAAACTGATTGTCGTTTCTTGTCCGCATAGCTTTTCTGCCGGGATTGTGCTATTTTCAAATTCTCTTGTATAAACCGGACTTGTTCTTCTGCCTCACTGACTATATCAGGGCCGAACACATTCCTTTCCCCGGCTTCTGACCAATTCACTGGAGTTCTACACCTCCGCCCATATAGTGCCTCAAAAGGAGCCATTTTGATACTTTCCTGATAACTGTTGTTATAAGAGAATTTCACTAGAGGTAGGCATTCATCCCATTTCTTGCTATAAGAGAGCACACAGGCTCTAAGCATATCCTCCAGAATTTAATTGATTCGCTCAATTTGACCATCGCTATGAGGGTGATAAGCTGAGCTGCGAATAAGCTGAGTGCCCAGAGATGCCTGCAATTGTTCCCAGAAACGTGCAATGAATTGTGAGCCTCTGTCTGAAATGATGGTCTTGGGTACACCATGAAGACTCACAATGCGGGCCATATATATCTCAGCATATTGATGAGATGAATAACGGGTCTTCACTGGAAGAAAATGAGCGGATTTGGTGAGGCGGTCAATGATAACCCCAAATAGAATCATACCCCTTTGACGTGGGAGGCAAACCAACAATGAAATCCATACTAATATCCTCCCACTTCCACGAAGGAATATCCAACGGTTGTAGCATGCCAGCAGGTTTGAGATGACTCGCTTTGACCCTTCGACAGATATCGCACTCAGACACATATTTGGCGACCTCCCGTTTCATTCTTGTCCACCAAAATCGCTGCCCGAGATCTCGATACATCTTGTTACTGCCCGGGTGAATGGAATACCTAGAGAGGTGAGCCTCATCAAGAATTTGTTTCCGGAGTCCTAACTCCTTAGGTACCACCAGCCGGTTCTTGAACCATAAAACACCTTCGCCATCTAGATGAAAGCATGCCACTCGATGGTCATTTTCCTTAAGCCTTTGCCGAATCTTTTCCATGCCACTATTGTTTTTCTGAGCCGCAATAACTTGATCTCGGAGGGTTGGAGTGAGAACAATGTTAGCTAGAGTCCCTCAGCTACAATAGTCATGTTCATCTTCTCCATTTCTTGACACAAAGTTTCATGCAAAACTGTAGCTAAGACGCAATTGCAACTTGCCTTGCGACTCAATGCATCGGCAACAACATTTGCCTTGCCCGGGTGATAATGAATCTCCAGGTCATAATCTTTAATTAACTCTAACCACCGTCTCTGGCGCAAATTCAGCTCGCTCTGGGTGAAAATATATTTGAGACTCTTGTGGTCTGAATATATATGAACCAGACTACCCAGAAGATAATATTGCCAGAATTTTAGTGCATGGACCACTGCAACTAGCTCTAAGTCATGAGTAGCATAATCCTCCTCATGCCGCTTGAGAGCTCTGGAAGCATAAGCAATCACCAGTTGATCTTGCATAAGGACGCAGCCGAGACCCGTACCTAATGCATTACACACAAACGTCAAGGCCAGAGTAATACCTGGCTAAGCCAAAGGCAGTAATGAGAATGCGGCCAAGACTCGTACCTGATGCATCACAATAAACATCGAAGGGTCGAGTGATATCTGGCTGTGCCAGAACAGGGGCCGACATTAAAAGCTTTCTCAAAGTCTGGAAAGCCTGATCACATTTGTTGTCCCAAATAAATTTCACCCCTTTCTTAAGCAATTCTGTCATGGGCGTAGCAATTTTGGAGAAGTCCGGTACAAACCGGCGATAATATCCTGCTAGCCCAAGAAAACTTCGAATTTCCGGAACTGTCTCAGGGGTCTTCCAATCTAGCACATCTCGAATTTTGCTGGGGTCGACAGAAATACCGTCCTCTGAGATGACAAGGCCTAGAAATTGCACCTTTGTGAGCCAAAATTCACACTTGCTGAATTTGGCGTATAACTTGTGCTCCCTGAGACGCTGAAGGACAATGCGAAGATGATCTTCATGCTCTTCTTCATTCTTAGAAAATATAAGAATGTCGTCGATGAAAACCACGACAAACTTATCCAGCTCGGGCATAAGTACTGCGTTCATGAGATACATGAAATGTGCCGGAGCATTTGTTAACCCGAAGGACATCACCAGATATTCATAAAGTCCATATCTAGTAGAGAAATCCGTCTTAGGAATATCTTCGGCTTGGATTTTGATCTGATGATAACCCGAGCGGAGATCAATCTTGGAAAATACTTTGGCCCCGAATAGCTAATCTAACAAAATATCAATCTGGAGAAGTGGATATTTATTCTTGATTGTGACGGCATTCAAAAGTCTGTAGTCCACACATAAACTGAGGCTTTAATCATTTTTTTAACAAAGAGTGCTGGACAGCCCCAAGGTGAACTGCTAGGACGGATATACCCCTTATCAAGTAATTCCTACAACTGCTTCTTTAGCTCAGCTAACTCATTTGGTGACATCCGATAAGGTCTTCTGGAGATCGGTGCCGTTCCCGGTTGCAATTCAATGGCAAACTCCACATTTCGATCCGGTGGCATGCCAGGCAAATCATCCGGAAAAACAACCGGGTATTCCCATACCACTGGGATGTCAGCCAAGGTCTTGCCCTCAACCTGATTCACCGTAGGAGTCACTGATATGTGATCCCTCAAGTTCAAGGTCATACTACTATGAATAGAAGATTTGACGTGCACAGATTGTGAGGTCGTGTCCAAAATAACTCTCTGACCCTCCATACAATTCATGCCCAATATAGTATCTATCCTTTGTGTTGGTAACATTATCAGGTCTGTAGGAAAAAAATTTCCATGCAAATGCAGGGGTACTTGCTTGACAAACTGATTAGTGATCAACTTTCCCCCAGGTGAGTGAATATGATACGGCTTGGGTATGCTCTCTATCTTCAGCCCCAATCTAACCGCACATTCCTCGCTAATAAAAGTATGGGATGCCCTTGAATCAAATAATACTTTGACGGTTTGATCGTTTGCTGAGAACGTACCCGCCATCACTGGAGCTCCCTCAGGAATACTCTCGAAGGTGGTGTAGTGCACTTGCCCCAGCTTGAAATGAGCCACGTGCTGCTTCTGGCTCTGCTGACCGGGCTGCTGGCCCTGCTTTGGTGGCACCGGGCAGTTCCGTGCAAAGTGCCCTTGCTGCCCACAGTTGTAACACGGAAACAAATTGGGGCGTACCCCCGGTTGCTGCACCCAGACCTTCTACTCGTTCTGCTGAGGAACAGGAGGCCTGACCGTCCCCTGAGGCTGTGTGTATTGGGGTGGCCGATACCCCCACTGCTGCTGTGGCTGGTGCTGAAAGGGGGCTGTTTGTGGGCCTGACTGGACAAGGCGAAACCGCTGTGGGGGCGCTGCTCGAAAATCCTGCTGCCGGTGCTTTTCTCTTTTTCTCTGCCTTATGAGCCAGGTGGGCATCCTCCTGCACGATAGCCCCATTGACAAGCTTGCTGAAAGTATTGAACTTGAACATCGCTTGGCGATCTTGGAGCTTACTGCTAAGCCCCTGCCTGAAACACGCCTGCTTCTTCTCATCCGTGTCCATGTGGTACCCAGCGTATTGTGAGAGTGTGTTGAAAGTCTGAGCATATTGCATCACATTACTGTTGCCCTGCTTCAGAGCCAAGAACTCCGTAAGCTTCCTTCTGATCACCCCTGCAAGGACATGATGTGCCTTGAAAGCTTCTTTGAACTCCGCCCAAGTGAATCGAGTGCCAGCAGGAAACATAGCCACGTTGTTGTCCCACCACGTACGTGCAGGACCCCTGAGCTGCTGAGCTGCAAATCCTGCCTTGTCCCCCTCATTGTATGGGTATAGAGTGAACTTGGACTCTATGGTCTTAAGCCAGCTGTCGGCCTCCAACGGCTCGTCTGCCTTGTGAAACAGCGGTGACTGGGTCCCCAGAAACTCCTGGTACCCAGGAACAGGTGGCGGGTGGTGTCCCGGCCGTGGTCCTGCCCCCTGTTCCACAAGCTGACGGAGGAGCGTCGTCTGCTCATCACGCCTAGTAACTATGGCCGCAATGGCCTGGGCCAAATCAGGAGGGTTCGGGGGTACTGTCATTCTACATTTAACCATGACAAGATTAGTTCCATCATCCAGATTAATTAAAACAATCCCGATAGTAACCAATCTCTTTATACATAGCACATTGCAGAATATAGAGCTTCAAAACAATTATGTGCAACGCTTGCAGGCGGGGCCAGACGATCCGACCGGCTCAGTTCAATCGGTCTGACCAGGTTGTCCTGGTCCAGCCGAAAAATGTATGGCAGACCGTCCGCGGTACAAGGGCGTACCGTCCACTTTACAAGAATCCAACTTACCGGACCGTCCGCTGAGCTTCTGCGGACCGTCCGCTTTACAAAATGCCAACCCAACTCAGTTTCAGATGGTTCTGTGTATTTTTCCTCAACGACCGGCGGACCGTCCGCGTGTCCTTACCGGACTGTCCGCAGAACACGTTTTAAAATACCAGACAGTGTCCCTGGTCCGGCCGACGACACTTCTGCAACACTTCACGCCCCACCTACAAAATCTTACGACCTGAACGTCATTTACAAAGGTCCTTAAGACCTTAAACTCACACCCCCATCAACTCCTATGGAAAAATCCCAAAAACACTACAAAATGAGATGCATGCTCGCCCTATGCTCTTTCCAATAAATTTTTTTATACTTTTGAAAAACTTTGAAATTAGTCATGCCCGTACCAACATCGATGCGTTTCGGCTCTGATAACAGCTGTGACGGAACCGCCAAATTAAAACTCTCAATTAAGCATAATGGCCGTCATTTGAACACATCGGGCACATTAGCTTAATGGTTTAATTTGACAGTCCTTTCTCAGCCCACGTCCCGATCGAAACAACAGCAATAGTCTCACGCGAAGGTGAGCGCAGATGGTACAAGCACGACATACATTTGAAAATCCAACAATATATATAAAACTCTACCTTGAGTTTTTAACAACCAAGTTTGAATACATACAAAGTTTATAAACTTTAAAATACCGATATTAGGGTTCGAATAGAGGAAAGGACCTAGAACTACCAAAAGTGTACCCTAGGGAGATCCCTAACTAAGCGTCTGGCTCCACAACCTCCCATCTCTCTGCGTCCCGGTGGATGAACTTAACGCAGCAGGGACAGAAGTCTACGTCTGAGTGCCCTGAAATAATGTTTCAACAAAAGCCCTGAGCAACTAATACTCAGTAAGACTTACCCGACCAATGGATATAACTTAGCCCACATACCTAGACATGCAAGACTTTTGGGCTGATGGTTATTTTGCAGAAAAGCGACTAAGTAATTCCTTACTTTCCTTATTTTAGCCCAAGTTCTATATAAATTATTCATAGCCTAATATTTGCATAACCAAATCTAGAGCAAACATAGTGGAGCAATAAATAATAATTCATTGTGTTCATCATCATAGGTATAACCATTTTTCCATCACAACACTACGATGCGACGCAGTGACCAAGGTGCTCATATCCAAGAGCGACTGACGGCGAATCGATCCGATTTAACCTTGCAAGGTGGACCTAACAAATACGGTACGTATTTGCCCCGTCGGACTATACATGCCAACTATTCCCCTCCCCGCCTCGAACTATAAGAACCAGCCCAACGACATATGGTCAGCCGAGCTCAACCTGAGACCACCAAAAGTAACAATGCATCCCCATTTCTCCGCGACTACTCGACTACCCCAGGAGTTGGGTGCAAGTTCCTGTACTTTCGAAGCGAGACAGTACTAGGCTTACCAGTTTCGACTACCTCCTACTCCCGGCATGCGGTTAGTACAGTTAAAACATGATCAGCAGGGCCAACAACGGTACGGTCCTTAACCGACTCAGACGGGAATAAGACACACAGGAACCCTGTCCTGCTGCCATACCTATACATACTCATTAATTCCCATCCGGTCTCAAATTTCTATGCATTTTATATCCATTCAACAACTCATGTGTCAAAATATAAATAAATCTCATATCTCGCGAGTAACCGGAAATTACTCGACTTTTAAACATCCTATATCTCGCGAGTGACAAGAAGTCACTCGACTTCTACCGAGAACTCTTAAGCATAGCATTTCTATCGTCCTAACATATTAGTATATACTCAAGGAAACCTAGGGATCATGCAACTAGGGTTTCAACCAATTTCTGTACGTAATGCTCAAGTAATAGATATATATGTGTGTCATAATTTAAATTAATAGGTTGTGCACCGGGGCTTGCCTTCGGGCTGTTGCTCGGAGTTAGGGTCAGACAGGCCTTGGGCCGGGTTCTCACGCCTCTCCTCCTGGGCTTGCTCCGGCTGCTCCTGCGGTGCCGCAATCACCTCATATACGGCGCCCTCAGCTGCGGATGCTACACGAATGCATATGAAATGATTGAGTGCAACTCAAACTATATAACTAGTATTCTTCGAAATGAAATGTACCGCGGACTGTCCGCGTCTCAGTAGAGGACTGTCCGCAACACACTTCTGCACTCCCACCAGAACCAACTACTTCTCTGGACAAATTTTAAATCTATACTACGGACTGTCTGCTCCCCATTAGCGAACCATCCGCAGTTCAACTCTGCCAATCCAACAGAGACGACAACGCCTCTAGACAAAATTACAGATTCTACGGCGGACTGTCCGCTCTCCATTAGCGGACCGTCCGCAATTCAACCCTGCGGACCCCACCAGAGACAACATCGTCTCTGGACAAATTTCGAACTCAACGGCGGACTGTCCGCTCTCCAATAGCGGACCGTCCGCAACTCAATTCTACAAAACCACCAGAGACAACATCGTCTCTGGACAAATTCTAACTTGAGCGGCGGACTGTCTGGCCCTACTAGGCGGACCGTCCGCGATTCATATCTCTTGACACCGCGCGCCGCCACCAGTGAGGCCAGCGCGGCGCCACGGCGCGCCGTTCCCGCCGACAGTGGCCTGACCGATGGTGAGGCTAGTACTACACCATCTACTAGAATAGGTGCACACGGGTATGAGTGATGCACGCGAAGAAATCAAGCCTAACCTAGTCAGCGACGTGCGGCCCGTGGCGGTCAAAACGACATCATCGTGAACGTGCGTGGAAACAACAAGAACGTGGAGGAATGAGGGGAGCACGAGCACGAGTGGCTCACTTACAGTCGATTTGAGCCCTTGAGCGAGAGAAACGGTGCCCGGACGATGGAGTTCCACGGTGAGGTCGAGTTTGGGTGAAACTCGAACTGACAACCGGGGAATTCGGGATTCTCGGTGAGGTGGAGGTTGTGGCCGTGGTTTGAGGGGTTGAGGAGGAAGCTAGGGAGGTGGTTGAGCTCTGGTTGCGGTGGATTTGAAATCCATGGAGGGAACGCACGGATTTGGCCGGTGAAGGGGAGGGCGCTCAAGCATCGCCCATGGCGTCGGGAGGGAGAGGGAGAGTGAACCGAGAGAGAGAGAGAGAGAGAGAGTGAGGGAGTGGGCGCGGGGTGGGTGGAGGGCGGTGCGCGACTTCAATGCGGCGTACGGGGAGGTCCGAGAGAACTCGACGGTCGGCACGTGGCGGCGACCGACGATCCTCGGTCACGGAACAGGTGAAACAGAGCCATCGCGGACTGTCCGCCGTCCTTAAGCGGACTGTCCGCGAGGCCTGGTGTTACACCTACCGCCACTAGACCTCTACGGCCTCGATGTACCGCGCCGCAGGCTGCCGGCTGCTGAGCCCACCACGAGGGGTTGGCAAGCCCCGCTACCATGAGGGGCCGCTTCAGGCCGCCAGACCCTCCCCCCTCCCCCTCCCGACCAACCACCACCACCACCGGGAGTCGTCACGGTGCCACTTGCCGTAACCGTCGCTCGCGCTGCTGTTCCCGCTGCCCACAAAACCCGATCTAGGTCTATAAGCTTGGGGGAGTAAAGTTGCCTCGCCGCGGCTTAGCGACACATAAGAAAAGCATAGGCCAAACCAGTACATATGTTGTTGTATCTTAAAAGTTGAAGAAGAAAGAAAAAATAGTTACAGCAGAGAGAAAAGGTTAATGAGAATAATCATTTAAGAGAACAAGCACAAATATAATAAGATAAAAACTCATCCATCAATATTGGCCCTTCCTACGAGGGAGACGGTAGTAGTATCTTCTCAACACGCTGACAAACACACTCTAGCGTGACCATGGCCGGACGCTGACTAGCATAAACTCTAGCATGGCCGTGGGCAGGTCCCCCGCCTCAAAGATCAGGAAAATTTAAAGCGCAATATCCATGGTCTTCATCGGCAATGGAAGCCAGAGTTTTACTATCAGAAACCACACTAGACAGAGAGCTAGCAATGGACTGACTGATAAAAGTATTGGAGCTGCTAGAGTCCACTAACGTAGCCACATCATGACCCTGAATTTTGCCCTTGAGTTGCATTGTTCTAGGGCCTTCAGTACCAGAAACAGCATGCACAGACAAAGCAAGGAAGAGTTTCTCAGAAATAGAGTTAGATAACTCGACTTGATCAAACTTCAAGTTAACAGCTCCAACAGCTATTGGATGAAAGAGGCGGAGCTCCCCGCATAGTGGGGCGGCTGCACTAATCAGCCAGGGCTGATTCACAGTAGCGGCTGGGCTACAGTAATTCGTCTCGTATGCTACAGTGCCGCGCCCTCACAGGCTCCAGCCAGCCAACCAGCCACGGCTGGTATTCAGCTCAGCCGAACAGGGCGTTAGGGGTGGTAAAGAGCCCAACATTTTAATCTAGAAAATTTAAAGGCCGGACCCTAAAAGGGTCGGGCTCTAATCTTATGCAATTTTGAGCTAAAAAAATTAAGGATTTTTGTTGGGCTGTGAAGATGCCACTAGGGCCATAGCCCATTACCACCCCTACACCTACTACAGTAGCACCACTAAGACCCCCGTCTTCCTCCATTTCGGCGAGCTAGCGAGCAATGGAGTGGCGCCGCAGCGGCGTCCGTCGGCTCTGACTCTCCGTGAGAGAGCAGGCAAGTGGAAAATGGGGAGAGAAGAAAAGGCCCAATAAGCCCAATGAGCCGGTCCAAGTGGAACTAGCTCCCCCAAACACCTAATTCCGGACCTTCTCCTGACCTCCCGCTCACATCCGCGCCTCTAGCCTCCGTAATGTGCTACCGCGCTGCCCGCCGCCTCCGCTGGAGCGTCATCGCGTGGAGCTGCGGGCCTGCAGCTGCCCCGGCCAGAGGCGCCCCCAGCCGACAGGCCCCGAGCTGCGCGGCACCGGCCCAAGCGCCGGCGGGCGGCTGCTCTAATGGTGGAGGAATTGGTGGGGGAGGTTGGTCGTTGCAACGCCGGCGAGCCGACGATAGGCGCTGGCCACAGTCTAAAGGACAGCAAGACAGAGGAGTACGCTGAGGTCGAGGCTAGTGACTTGCCTAGGCCACCAAGAAGGCAAGAAGACTTAGACACGATTAGTTCTTCAATAGTAGGCTAGTGGTGTAGTGGTATGTCCCATCATGACCGTTTTATTACATTATCATTCATATACTACACGCCAAGTCACGAACTGATTTGTTCTTTAGATTTACAGGTTTCTTAGCTCTTGGATTAACGGTTGATCTCACCAATGGGCTTGCCGGCCCATTGGGCCCTTGACCCATGCCCTGATTGGGGGCACCAACCCAACCCATGGTTGGTGGGCCCCCGCTAGTGACGCATCGCTGGTGTCACCACCTAGTATGCCACCGAGACACCTCTTCTCCAACTGTCGTCACCCTAGAGCGGATCGTCACCAAGGAACCAGTGATGGCCGTCACCTCAAGTTCTGCCGGCGGCGAGGGTCCTCTCACTTCTCTCTCTATGTTCTCTTAGTTCTTGTTCCTAGATCTAGGACTCTCTTGTAACTTGTAAAAGATAAGTTCAAAGAAATCCCACAGATCTACTCCTAGTTGATCCAACAATTCTAACATTGGAATGTTGGATTTGGTCTTTAAATTGGACACTTTCTTGTTTGGTTGATCTTTGTTGAATTAATGGGCAATTATCTTCAAATGAGAGGTACGATCATCCATCAATGTTTAAATTTGCCATAGATTAGCTATTGATGTGCATCCTTGCGATGTCATTAAAAATTAAAATTGGTCCTTGCAATGTCATTAAAATTAAAATTGTGTTTGCGATGTGGCCCACCTAAATTTTCATGCGAGCTCCGCCACTAGACCACATGGAGGTGCACTTGTTCAACACAACGACGATCTCTAGACCATCTCTCAGCACACTTTTCACAGAGGCGGCCTGCATGCCAATAAGCCTTCAGCATGGCCCATTTTTCAGCAGGAGACTTGGCGGCTTCGGTCAGCTTCTTTCCTTCAGATGTAATTAGCGAAGGAGCTTTGTCAGGCCGCGAGGAATAGAAGGAGCAAGCAGAAGGGGACCCTTGGGCAGCGATTTCAACAGATAATCAGCATTAGGTTTGCAGAATTCACGCCACTTCATGTTTGGCCACCTCTTCATGCAACAATGCGAAAGTACAAGCAGCATCAAGCTTAGACGGGCATCCTCACACAATCCATCAACAAAATGCACGGTATAATAAAGGGGATCTCGAGCTTGGCATTGTCGACGGAGCTCTCGATCTCGAACTACCATGTCTCGTACGCGGCCGCTGCCATCTCGAAGTCAGTGAAATGCTGCTCCCACTTTGAATTAGACTAGGAGAAGCGTTGATCCAGCCGATTGTTCTGGTCAGTGAATATCTTCTGGATCTCCTCAAGCACCATATTCGAATCTAGGTTTATCATACCGAGCCACCACTAGAAATGAGTGAAATGATCGTGGGGGAGATTGAGATCCAAGATTCGGTGTCTCTGATACCAAATTGTTAGTGGGTAGATGGAATTCATGGTAGAGAACAAGGAATTGGGAAAGGCTAGCAAATCCAATGAATGATTATTTGATATTAGATTTTTTTTTTGAGGAAGACACCAGAAAGGTGTCTCATATTTGATACATATCAAGAAAAATAATTGGTGATATAAAAGGACAACTTGACACAAAACAACATAAAAAAGATAAAATTACATTGAAGAGTTCTCTGTCGTCTTCTTCAGTCGATTGTTCGTCGTCCACTGCAGCTTGAAGAATGCACTGGAAAGGCAATAAGGGAAGGAACACCTGCAAACATCATCTTCACACTAGGCTTTGAAGACCGCAAAAACCATTCGTTGCTTACAATGAGATCTAGCAACCGCTGAAAGAACATCGGCTGGGGGAACACCCCAACAAATGCAGGCTTGCAATCCTGCACCACCAAAACAGAGGGTTGAAGAAACCTGATCTTGTTGCAGAACAAATCGAAAGAAGAGGTTGAAGTCGCCAAAAGACAACCAATCGCATCTCTCGATTGACACAAAATTGCAAAGATCTGGAGAGAACCTGATCTGGCAGAATCAACTCTCACACGGCCTTCGTTGGCGCCGGAACGGATATTGTGGTGGTAGGGAAAAGCCAGAGAGACCTAGGTCATCGTCACCACCACCTCGCGGATGTCACAGGAGAACCAAACCTTGAAAAAAACTAAAAGATTTGACCTATGCAGAGGAGAGGATGGGTCCCCGCCGGCCACCAGAGGATAGAGGAGGGGGGACCAAGGGGGCAGCGACAAGAGGGCAGGGTGGCGGTGGCGGCTGCTGTAGCGGTTCCGAAAGCAGATAGGCGCTCCGGCACCAACTTGGAAGTCCCAAAGAGGCTGGGCTCCTCAATCAGGCGCTCCAGCATGGACGTTTCAGTTGCTTGGAAAGATTGAGGATCTCGAGCTTGACATTGTCGACAGAGCTCTCGATCTCGGACCGCCACATCTAGTACGCGTCTGCCGCCATCTCGAAGTCGGTGAAGCGCTGCTACCACTTCCAAGCAAATTTGGAGAAGCACTGATCCAGCTGATTGTTCTGGTCGGTAAACTCACCTGGAGCACTCTCTTCGAATCTTGGTTTATCATACCGAGCTGCCGCGGGAAATAAGCGAAATGATCGTGAGGGAGATTGAGATCTAGGATCCGGGGTGTCTCTGATACCAGATTGTTGGCGGTTAGATAGAACTCAAGGTAGAGAACAAGGAATTGGGGATAGGCTAGCAAGATTGGCGATCCGAGGAATGATTAGTTCATAGTAGGTATAGTTTTTTTAGATTAACATAGTAGGTATATGATTAGTTCATAGTAGGTATAGTTTTTTTTTAGATTAACATAGTAGGTATAGTTGATACAATGCTTAAAAGATTCTCAGACGACACCCACTCTGGGCCCGAGTAATGAGGTTCAGGCTTCCTAGAATATTTGCTCCCATGAGGAGTCGAACCCAGAACCTCAGGTGCTACTGAGGCACTTATAATCACTATACTACATGGTCTTTAGCTAGTAGGTATAGTTGATACGATCTCTATTCTCTATATACTACTAAAAAGGGAGTAAGTAAGACTTTTTTTGGTTCGTCCTCCCCCTTCGTATCGTCCGTCGCTCGGCACTATTACGTCACCCCCGTCGTACGTCGCCGCCCCGCTCGGGTGCCCGCGGCCCTGCCGTGTGCATCGCGCGGCCCTGCCGAAACTACCGCCGAATACCTTCTTCGTTTCCTCAGCGCCCCCGCATTCTCCTCCACGCACAGAACCCCACCGCTCAGCTGCCTCCTCCACGTCACCGTCCTCGTTGGGCGCCCGAATCGCCGTTTTGCCTCCTCCAGTCCATGCCGCTATCCCCGCCACGTCCAGATCACCGCCGCACGGCCTCGGGTCGATGCCGCCGTCCTAGCAACGTTCGGATCGATGGCGGCCTGCCTCAGGTTGAGGCCCCCATCCTACCCGCGTCCGGAGGGAGGCGCGGCCCAACGACGCCGCCCCGTGAACCTGGAATCGTGGAATCGTTGATCTCCAGTCGTGGGGATTGGAGGGCCACCGTCCGCCGCGGATTCGCCTATGGCCGTCACCGTTCCGCGCCCCAGTGACCATGTCTTCAACTTCTGCGCCCCAGCACTCCAGGCGGCGCTAGCACGCCGCATCACCTGCGATCCGGTTTCCTCCACCTGCAAGCTCCCCTTCAAAGCGCGAGCATCTCTGAGGTATCCACGTTGGTAGCTGCCTCCACCGCACGACCCATCTTCGTCGTCTTCGCTCCAACCACTACTAGCGACATCGAGGAGAGGACAGATCCACTAAGATGGCTCATCACACCGCATTCGCAGCAGCGGGCGTTGCTGAGCAGAGGATGGATCTGTAGTCCCTGATCGGGCTGCCGGCATCGTCGAGAAGCTGCTCGTCGATTCCTCTGCCGCCTCTGCAGACTGCAGTCCTCATCCTCATGGCTCCTCTCATGGTTCAGCGCATCGACGATGGAGTCCATGTGGGGTCGAGTTGATGACAACGCCCCTCCCTCCTGCTGATTCATTGCCCTTCTTCCATGGCCGCCAATATAGCACAGGTGACCTCTACTCCGATAGACAGTCCTGAACATGTGAGCTATCCTCTTTCTTGTCATTTTTGTCCTCCAATAGAGAGGCAAGATAGAGCAATTATTTTTTTTAATTTTTTGCAAGATGTATGCCTAGCTCAAATTGAAGTATCAAATATGCAAGAGGTTAGTAGGATGGCAAATACCCACAGCCTCATCCTTTTGATTTGATCCCCTTGGAGATTAAATCCTGTTTTCTAGCTTCAAAATGGGTGAGCTCCCTGTCACATGTGTCATGTCGATTGTAATGCCAGAGGTTAAAGATGAGACAAGAGCCATCTGATGGAGATCCAATGGCTGTCGCAGGTTGAAAGTGATCGGGTGCTCTAGTCTAAGAGGGGGAGGGGGTGAATTAGGCTCTAATAAAAACTTAGACCTATGGCTCCAACTAGTTTGTACAAAACTTAAACTAAAACATGCTATCAATATGTGCAACTAGGTTGTTCTAGTGTAAAACCCCTATCCCAAAAGAGTTTAGCAACCTATAGCCTTTCCTATCAAGAAACTATTCTATGAAAATAAAGACATACAAATTACTAGAATGAAATGCGGAAGCTTAAAGAGCGGGATAGGAGATAGCAAACTCTTGACGCGGGTGTTTATCCCATGGTTCGGTTAGCCACAAAGGCACACCTACATCCACGTTGTTGTAGCACTCACTAAGAGTATTGCTACTCGGCCACCAAGTCTCTTCCGTGAACACAATCACGGTCACCTTGGCCCCGGGTTCCACTAAGGAGCTTCTCCACAAAGGATGGGGGTCTCCACGTCCCCCGCACAAAGGTGTCGTCGCCGCTCCACACCAAGTCGGAGGGTCGATGACGTTGCCGGCGAGCTTCACGCTCCAAGGTGCCGGCGCACCAAGCTCTTGTTTTGGTTCGCTAAAGAACCACAGCACAAAGGCTTAAGGCCTTACAATCACACTCACTAAGAGCTAATCTAGCACTCACATTTTACAAAGCTAGTGCTATAAGCTAAGAATATGATCTATGAGCTCTTGTATGGCTTGGAGATGTTCTTGGATGTGTATGAGGTGTCTTGGGACTCCAGCCATCTTCAAATGGCCGGGGTGAGGCGTATATATAGGCCACCAAGTCTTGTAGCCGTTGCTCCAACGGTTAGCTGAAAATCTGCGTATCACCGGAAGAACCGATGCCTCTTGGCGGGGTAGCGTCGGTTCATCCGGTCACTCATAACACGAAGTAGCCGTTGGACTCCTGACGGCTGACGCAGAGACCACCGGTTGAACCGATGCTTTGCACCGATGCCTCACCGGTTCAACCGGTGCTGAAGGATCTTTTTTCTGACAGCTGACGTCATTACACCGATGGTATGCACCGATGCCCCGTCGGTTGAACCGGCGCTGAAGAAACTTCTTCTGGGTTCTTGACATCGTCTCTGGAATATAGGACGGCCAATGCACCGATGCCCTTTTTTGGACCGTCGGTTTAACCGGTGCCTATAGGCTGACTTGGCTTCGATTTCCTCCTGCACCAAACATCGTAGCGTCGGTTCTTCCGACAAGCGTCGGATGCACCGGTAGGGGCTGCCCTTCGGGCCTTGCTACGCCTATTTTCTCTTTCTCTTTGTCATCACTTGAACCTAAAAGCCTGAGAATGATCATTTTAACAATCATATTAGTCCAAGTGTTGTGTTGTCATTCGATCACCAAAATCACTCGAAATGGCATAAATGGTGCCATGTTCGTTACACAGGTGCGTGAGATAAATAGGCATCCTTTTTCATTTTTCAGAAGATGTTTATAAAATGAAGAATTTTATAATACTTGGAGAGGCGTTGGGAGTTATTTTTTGTGTCTATGATTTGTGAGCTCATATGACAAAAAGTATTGGGAGGCGTCAATGATGAGGCGGCGGGAGGCATTTGTTGTGTCTATGATCGGTGAGCCCATAGTCCCCGTAACGTCTCTCAATACCTCCGGATACCTCTAAAATTTAAAGGATTAAAAATTCATGGCGATTCGTTTTTTTAGTTTTCTTTTTCAATCAAGGGTAAAAAAGGGTACATTCACAATTACCAAAAATAATGATTTGAGATGATAATAAGGGAGTATGATTATTCGCATTAGGGTTCTTCCTCACGGGCGATTTGGGGCGACCTCCTGCGCCTCCCTCCACATCCACCGAGCCGGTTCTTCCTCACCGGCGATTTGGCGGCGACCTTTTGCGCCCCACATCCACCAATCCCCCCGCGGCGACCTCCTGCGCCTCCTCCACCAGCGATTTGGCGGCGACCTCCTGCGCCCCCACATCCACCGCGCGCTCACGACCTCTCCCCGCCGTCACGCCGGACTCCGGCGTCCCCGCCGCGCCTCCTCGCCCATTTCGCATTGGCCCTCAACGTGCAAGATCCCGTGCGCTGCGGCCAAGGTCAAGGTAACTGCAAGTTCCCGCTTACCTTACTTCCCTGAACCGGATTAGAGCATGATTAATATATGGATTTATTCACCAATAGCATCTTGCGTTAGGGAGGAGATGAGCACATAATCAAAATGGCTATTTTAATTTGTCATAATAAGGTTTATGGCCATCTGAAAGTTCTAAATGCCACCTGAAATTTCACATGGCACGGACAGTGACTTGCACATGAGGCCTCTGATGCCTACATGCCCATAGACTTAAACTGATTCAGTCTGAAATACTGAAAGTGCTACATACCCATAGGCTATACTGAATCATTTTATCTAGTGAATTAGTTGATATCCCATTAACTTTCAGTTTAAGGCATTAAGCTCACGATAGACAATTAACTACACTTTAACACAGATTGTGTGAACAGTCAAATAATGTAATTTTATGGTTGCTGCCATATATGGATTCAGAATTGTTTGGTTAGTAGTTGCCTGATTCAAAAGTAGGGAATCTTTTTTTAGAACCTGAATACATACTGCTGGATAAGGGCAATTTGAACTGCCTTCAAGCAAAGTCAAGTTCTTTTGTATATGCTATAATGGCATCTTCCTAGAATTAATATTAAGTGAATCATCTAGTATATCTAGAAGATCAGGCAACATTTATATAAATGTGCAGATCAACAAGTAGTACTAGATAAATGAATGGTTACTTATAAAATAAAAGACCTTGAACATCTGGTGAATACGAAGAAAGGGAATAAGAATATTCAGTTTGACCTTGGAGACTTCGAAAATAAGATGCTTATTGATCTTATTATGGTTTGTTAATCCATAGGTGTCATGTATCGTAGCAACGACATGCAACAAGTTTGGAGATCCCTAAAAGAGGTGGAAGAGCTGGTTAGCAAACAGAAGGCAAACCACCACGAAATGCTCAGTATTAATATGTTCGGTTTTACGACCTGTATTCATACAACCATGTGTATGCATATCAGCCTGTGTGTAGTAATCATTTTTATGTGCCAATTTAGTTTCATACTATCGGTGTCCTGACCCAGCGGTCCGGACCCAACTAGTGATGATGCTGCGTGTTCCTCGTCCCAGATGTTGATGCAAGAGGCAACACAGTCACGCACGGGTTTATCCTGGTTCCAGCCGGGGGGCCGTACGTCCAGCAAAGGGGTGCGCGAGAGCACTGTACTGTCCTGCACCGGGGGTGCCTGTAGTAGGGGGTACAAGCGAGGCAAGAGAGGGAGGGAAACTCACAGGTCTCTGCTAGAGGAGGAGTTGATTGAGGCGAGTGCCAATATCGGGGCTCAGAAGAGCGTTTGGGCTCTGTGAGCAGTGCTGAGTGTAGTAAGCTACCGGATCGATCGACCTCCCAAGATAAAGCCCGCCTCCTCCTTTTATAGACACAAGGAGGGTGGTGTACATGCACAGGAGGCCGTGGAAGTCGTCGTCTTCTCCCCGAATCGCGGGGGTGCAGTGGTCGAGCACTGTGGAAAATACACTGTGGGGTATGGCACCCGGCGTGGCAGTCGTCCTGGGCGTCGTCCTTGGCCTTACGGAGATCACGCTGGCGTCCTTGTAGCTCCAGCGGGCGGCGTGGTCGTTGCTGTAGGGGGTACCGTCCTCCAGGCGTGGCGTGGCGATGTTCCGAGGGTCTTGTAGGCCAGGGTCTCATCCTGGTCAAGACCAGAGCCACTTCCGAGGTTCGTGCCCATGCCGTTCGAGGGTTCCGCGGAGGGGAAAGTATGAATGAGGTATGGGGAGTTGGCAGTACAGTGGCCGGAGCAGTGCCGTGCACGTCTCGCACTGCGTTGCAGGTTCCCACAACGTCCGGAATGGCGGAGTAGTGACCGGAGTTGGCGGACGGGACACCGGTCACAGCCACTGTGGGGAATGGCGGCCTTACGCCGTCTGACCCGGGCGCTGTGGAGGAGTGGTTGGCATTGAATGCCTCCGTACGGCAGGCGGGTGAGCGAAAGGGCCGTTTGTCCTTTCTGTCGAGGGGTGGCCTCGAGCGAGGCAGAGTCGATCCCCCCCCCGAGGGTAGGCTCCCTACCCTCGAGCGAGGCGGAGACGCTTCGCTCCCCCGAGGGTAGGCTCGCTACCTCGAGTGAGGCGGAGACGCGGGGCGCGGTCGAGGGCCATGACGGGGAGTCCTCGAGCGAGGCGGAGATTGCCCCGCGGGTTCGAGGGGGTGCAGATGGGCTGCACTGTGTATGTGGGCCGCGTATTGGGCTTCTTTTGAGTCCTTTCCTTTCTTCCAGATTGGAAGGAGGCTGTAGGCCTTCGTGGGCCCGGTTGCCTAACATGTGTTTGTGTTTTAGGGTAATTTTAGTCCCCTGGTTAGGGTGCCCCTAATCATGGTACCCGACAGTAGCCCCCGAGCCTTTGGTCGAGTTAGAGGATTCGGCCAAAGGGTATTTGGCGATTTTCGCCTTGTCGTGTTCCCGCCGGGTGCGTCCGGTCGCTTGCCTGGTGGACATGACAACTCGTCGGTTGGGGTAGTGCGCCTGCAGAAAAAGTACTCCGAGGCGCGCGCCTCTTCTTGTCTTGTTTTGGGTGACGAGACGCGTCAGCGTGCCCGCGCAGTCTTGCGTTCAGGGTCTCAGCCCTGCTTTCCCTGGTTGCCTTGTGACGCGCCGTTCGAGGGCAGTCGGCCAGCACCGATGCTGCGCTGCTCAGCGTCCAGGGGCTCGGCTTTGCCCTGTCTGGTCACATCTCGGCACGGTAACTGAGGGCATCTTTCGCTCGTGGGGTGCCGCACCGTCACGGGCGGTCCAAGCCTCCCCCCTGCAACAGGCTTAAGGCTTGGCGCCTGACACAGCTATAAATATGGGTCGTGGGACTCCTTTTCCTCTCCAACTTCCCTGCTCTTATTTCTAGCTTCACCTAAGTCTTGTAATGTGTCCCTTTGCCTTTCACGGCCGTCCCCCGGACGGGGTGGTCTGGCTTCTTTTGGCTTCGATGCTAGAAGAATGCTTGCGAGCGGCGGGGGAAAGCTGGAGAGGGCGTGCTCACCGTCCCTCGGCTTCAGTGGGATTAGCAGAAGAACATTGGGCCTGTGGGGCCCTGCCTCTGCGATGTCCCTCAGCCTGAAGGGTCGTTGAGACGCCTGACCATGGCGTCGGTGCCAGGTTTGGTGGCCGTTCTTCGCATCGTCCCTTTTGGCGACAATGTCGCCCTCGGGGAGACGGTGCAGAGAGTGTTGTCCGCCAGCTTGACCCCCCGCAAGGTCTTCGGTGGAGGAGACGCTAGAAGAAAGCTTGCGAGAAGGGCATCCCTTCGGACCCATGCAGTCTGGGGGCTGCTTCTCACAATCTCGAGCAGCCTGGTCATAATGTCGGCCAAGGACTCGGTGCTCTTCATTGGCGCTCGCTCCTCCCCAAGACAGGGAAAATTGCCACGCAGGTGGCAATGCGTTTGTACTTTTTGACGGCTTCGAGCCGGTAACCCTTTGTAATCTTTATTTGCAAAGAGCAATGAAGTCTCCTTCTTCTTCGCGGAGAGGATGACCGAGGGTGTAAAGGTGAGCATCGGCCCAGTAGAGGCTTAACCCTTCGAGGGTGTGACTCGGGTACTGACCGCAGTGGCCTTGGTTTGCCCGGTGGGGGTGCAACGGTGCTCCGGGGAGCATTGTTAGAGGAGTCTAATCTGGGATCGGGGTTCGTCGTTGGAGAAGTAGTGAGGTGGCCACTCCGAGTTACCTATGCAGATCATAGTCGCCTCGAGCACTATGGTGCCACCACTGGGCATGTCGTCGTCGTGCTGCTAAGGGCGTTCGAGCAGGCCTGTAGAGGACTTTGATCCTCGAATGTGTGAAGTTTCCTCCGTGGGGGCGCGTCAGCGCACCTGTGGGTGTAGCCCCCGAGGCCTTGGAGAAGTGTTTGCACTCGTCCAAGGGCTATAGACGTCGCCCCGCGTGGTTGCTTTACTGGGGAGGCTGCTCAGCTTCCTTTCCAGCCGGCATCGGCGTTCCTTTCAGCCGGCCTTGGCATTTTTCATGCTAGTGTAGCGACTCGGGGTCCCGTCGAACCATTTGGCAGGCGCGCGTTAAAAGTGGTGGTTTTGGCCTAACACGTGGAACTTCACTATCGACGTTTGTCGATCCACTCGAGGGTGCGGCCTGAGCTGTGGTGTGCGAGTAGCCCCCGAGCTCTGGCCTGCGTGAAGGCGTTCAGGGGTCGCTCGACTTTTATTACAACCCTCGTCGCCCTTCCGCAGGGAGGAGGGGTGAAGCGCACCATGCTACCCATGCCCGGGCCGCGAGCTATGGCTGCTTCAGTGAGCTGTTATCGGGTAGTTCAAGTGGACGTCCGTGCCCCGTTCGATAAGGGTCGGCTTGTGGTCCGTGGCGTCACATAAAGCGCTCGCAAAGGTTCACTAGGCGGGGCTTGGACCTATTCGATAGGGTCCGAGGGCTCGATGCTCTCCCTCGATGGGATCCCCCTGCTAGGCACCCTCAACTGGCCTTGAACACTGCGTAGGATGTCTCGAACTCCGCGTTCGAGGGTAGCTTGTATGGCACATCCATGCAATCCCTGACTCTGGCAATCTGGGGCGTCTGTCGAACCCTCGACGGGCCAGGCTTCGAACCCCTGATTAGTAAGGCCTCAAAATTGATTTCCTTTGACGGTAAGGAATCCCCGAGGGGAATATTCCGTAACAGTTCGTCCAAACGGCATGGAGTCGCCGGTTGCGTGCGCCAGTCTCCCACTAGTCATGGGCTACGTGGCCCAGTACGCGTTGCGCGGTGCGGGGCGCACCTTTTCAGGCGGCTGCCTCGGGTAGGCGAAGGGGCGTGGGCGGCGGCTGACGGATGGAATAGTGCTACAGTCACGCCTCGCCCGTCGGTTACCCCGCCTTAATTATCGCCGAGTGCGTGCGTGGGAGACTCCGCGGTCATGGAGCCCAGTTGTTGGTGACAGCAAAATCAACAGCATTCAATGCGGTGGATTCGGGCTGCGGCGGCAAATCCGCCCGTCTTGATGGATAAAAGCGGGAAAGGGGAGATTGTTTGGGCTCACCTGGCCACTTCGCCTTTGTCTCCCCTGCCTTCTCCGCCTCCCCTGCATCCTAAGCCCAAAGCCGAGAGCGAGAGGAGGAAGAAGGAGAGCGAGAGCGCACCTTAGCCAGCGTAGAGCTTGCTTCCTCGTGTTTCCCGGCAGTTTGAAGCGATGTCGGATGTCCAGGAGCCATTGTTGTGGGGGAGGTCCACCGCCACCGTGGTGGTCTTGGAGCTGCTGGTCACCGACAGGCTGCTTCCGGTGAACATCAACTCGGAGCGTCCGACGTCGATTCCCAAGCGACCGGAGGAGACCGTACCGAATCCCCCCGACGGCTACGTCGTGAGCCTCGTGCGGCTCCACGAGCGGGGATTCGGCGTCCCCGTCGGCAGATTCATGCGGGCGCTGTGCGAATACTACGAAGTGGAGCTGCACAACTTCAGCCCCAATTCCATCTCGCAGACGTCGGTCTTAGTCGCCGTCTGCGAGGGGTATTTGGGAATCGAGGTGCACTGGGATCTGTGGATCCATTTGTTCCGCGGCGAGCTCTACATCGAGAACATGCGGGGCCAGCCGAAGAGGTTCGCCTGCACCGGCGGTCTGATGCTCCACTTGCGCCCATCCCGGAAGAATTTGTACATCCCCAACAGGATGACGACGAACAACACCGGGTGGACCCGAGGGTGGTTTTACCTGCGCAACTTCGGCAACCGGCTCCCGTCGTTCACCAACAAGGTGCTCCGGGAGAGGCCGGAGAAGTGGGACTGGGGGGGTATCACCCCCACCGCATCAGGCCAAGCTCGAGGTGCTCACCAACGCGTTGCGGCATCTGGCGAGGAAGGGGTTGACGGCGGCGGCCGTCCTCGTAAACTTTCATTGGCAGAGGGTGATTCCTCTGACGGAGAGGAGTCTGCCGATTTTCGACCTCACCCCCGAGGCCCCGAGCGCGGGCTCGAGGACGTCGTACGTGCTGCTCCCCCATGACGTCGCTGCCCGAAGAGCGAACAATGCGGTGGCGGAGTTCCCCGACAACCCAAACGATCTCTGGGGGATCAAGATGCACCCCAAGACGAGGTATCTTTATGTGGTGAGTTCATTCTTCAATTCGTTGTCGATTTGTGCTACTCCTCTCCCCACTCCTTGATCCTGACTTGGTTGCGTTTGCAGGGGTGAGCCGCAAGGGCTACACCTCGAAGCCTCCGGTCCCGGAGGAACACGAAGTCAACCGCCTGCACGGAGTGGCGATGAAAAAGCAGAAGGATACGGCGGAGAAGGCTGCCGCTAGGAAGAGGAAGAGGAAGAGGAAGAGGAAGGAACAGCACGAGAAGGATTTCAAGATTGCACGCGCGGAGGGAAAACCGCGGCCCGCCACGCCCGAGTCCACCGAGGAGGAGGATGACTCCTCGGACGCCGAGCTCAACTTCTCGGACGACGACGAGCCGGCGACTGGCGCGGGTTCCCCGCCGGTCTATCGAGGGGCTAGCCACGGGGATGTGCCAGTGACGCTGGGTGAGGCGAGGCTCACATTAGGGTGGTTGGTGGATCTGCCCCCCGCAGGGGCGGGGCGGAGGTCGCCGACGTCGACGGCGGGCGGGTGGTCGTCCGCGCCCACGACGGGGCAGAGGTCGGCCACGCCGGGGGCGAGGAACAGATCGCCCACGCTAGCAATGAGCGAGAGGACACCCGTGCTCATGGCATCAACGGGCGGCGGAGGGTCTGCGGCGAGTGCAGAGATGCCCGCGCAGACAGCATCGAGGCGCCAGGCTGACCCGAGGGTGGCGCCCTCGGGCCAGTCATCGAGAGGCGTCAGCGTGCCGCGGGCCCAGAGGAGCGGCTCAGGGAAGCGCAGCATAAGCGCCCGGTCAGCGTAAGCGATCTTGATTTTATCATTCGTATTCATTTAATCGACCCCCCAATCCTGCTGACTTCAGCATTTCTTCCCCGATCACCCAGTTCCGGTGCCATTGCTAGGGATGCGGCCTAGTTTGTGCCAACCAAGGCCCTCAAGACTGGGGCGCGCGCAACGCCGCACACGGCGCCGCAGCCCCTGCCCGTAGTGGACACAGTGGCGGAGGCCGCGAAGCTCTAGGAGGCGATGGCTCGAGGGGCCCAGATGGCCCAATAGGCTCGAGCGTCGAAGAGTAGGGGCGACACCGGCCAGAGCGGCGTTTTAACAGCCGCTCAGGCTGACGTCGAGGGGGAGGTCGGCCGAGGCGGCACGAATGACACCACCCGGCCAGACATCGAAATCGAGGCCGGTCGGGGCGACGCGGATAGCGCCGCCCAGCCGGTCGCAGGAGAAGGAGCTGGTGGGGTCGTACCAGAGTGGCCCACCAGCCAAATAGAGGTGGAGACCCTCGTCCTCGAGCCCCCGAGGGCTGGGGTCGAGAGTGTCACGGAGGAGGAGTCGGCGCGCCAAGGGCGCCGGCAGCGGAGGAAATCTGCGTCCCGGAGCCTGCGAGGGCCGGGGACGAGGGTGTTGTTGTAGCGGTGACGGCGCAAACGGCGTCGAAGAACGTGGAGCTGGTGGTGCAGCTGCCGGAGAGCAGCGACGAGTTCGGGGATTCGAGGGACATCGACCCCGCTGCTGCGGCCAACGCCGCCGACCGGATTGCCGAGTTCGCGTCGGCCTCCGAGGAGGTACTTGGCACGGGGACGTCCGAGGGGCCCCGTCATGGGTCGATTATCCAGTCCGGGGTCCCCTTGGAGTTTCTTCGCAACGAGCAGGAGGGGGAAGTCGTCTGGAAGGCGTAGTTCGAGGTCGGCTCCCAGATTCAGGGCCACCTCGACCGCGCCTTGGGGCTCCATGGAACAACGGATTTCCATATCAGCAACGTAAGCGCCTTTCCCCTGGGAATTGCTCGTGTTCGGTTTTGTTTTCGTACACTTTACTCACGCTCTTCCACTTGCAGCAGCTGAGGAACATTTTGTGCAGAAAGAGCGCTGAGCTGACCCGGTTGTACTCCCAAATACGCTGGCTTGAGCAGTACAACGCCGATTTGGTGCTTCGGAATATCGACGCCAACACCCAGTTGACCAGTCTGGGAGCGCGCCAGCACGTGCTAGAGGAGGAGCTGGCGCGGACCGTCAGTGAGCGCGACGCCCAGAGGGCTGTGGTGGAGCAAAAGGCCCAAGAAGCTGAGGCGCAGACTGACGAGCTGCAGCGAGCTAGGACGGCGCTCCAACAGAAGGAGGCCGAGCTCCAGCACGAGAAGGAAACCATCGCTACGCTGACCAGGACCCTCGAGGAGAAGAGCAAAGCCCTCGAGGAGAAGGAAACGGCAGCGCGTAACGCCGAGACCGCCCTCAAGGAGGACTCCCTGTTCGCGCACCAAGAAGCTGCACGGATCCAGCAGGAAGAGGCGCAAAGGTTAATCGGGGGTAAGTACTCGAGATTTCGCTGTCGTTTGATTCTAATTTATCGCAGCTTATCTTGGTTCCTCTGATCAGAGCTGAGGCAGGAAGTGGCGAACGAGACTGCGGCGAAGGAAGCTGTCAACACCGCGTTCATGGCGGCGCAGGCTAAATACGCTGAACTAGAGCGGACTGCTGTGAGCCTATGACAGGGGTTCGCGGGGGACGGCGCCGTGTCTGGTAGCTTGGTGATCAGCCACCTGCGAGCGCTAGGTGGCCGGATCGCCGAGCACGCCAAGAACGCCTTCTGCCTCGGTGTTCTGCGAGCCCTCGCCGTGGCCTTCATCGCACTATATTATGGACCTCCAGAGGGTATCGTCGGGGTACGTGGTCCCAAACGACGCTAGCCCGGACACCGCATCGGCCATCATGAACGACGCCGACGCCACCGTCGAGGGATTTGCCACCGTCCTGGCCGCGAAGCTTGAAGTTGACATCCCCCCATAGCTGAATTCAATGTCGTTGAAGACCCGTAAGGGGGGATGATAATCTGTAGGAAGTTTGGGCTCGGAGCCCATGTAATAAGTTAGTACTTGTTGTAATAGTACTTCTGGATCAAGTAATTCGTTACTGTAAATCGACGGTGTGGCCCGTCGAGGCCTTGTGCGTTCAAGCCCTCGTTTTCTTTACACTATTTCCGTGTTCTCGTACGCGATTTAGGTAAACTTCTGCGAGGAATTTCGCGTTCATAAGCGACTTAGGCGTGGGGTGGTGAGGGGGTGCCGTATCCCGGAGGAGTAGGCGGTCCCGCGACTCGGCCGGCCCCATACCGTAGTTGCTTATGCGTCGCATCCGTTTTTCCCAAGTATACGAGAAACTTAGAAACAGGAATCTTTCAAAAAAAAACATTGGCGATTTTTTGGAGACGTTCGGGCGTTCCCCCCATAGTAGCCCCCGAGGGAGGTTTGGCTTTGCCGAGGGTAAAGCCAGGCGTACCTCAGTGTTCGTGCGCATCCGAGTCCCCGAGGGTCCGGAAGGTTCCCAAAAAATAAATAAGTAAAGTATACTCCTTTATTGTTTCGGGAAATCGTAGATACGAGTACAAATGATGTACAAATAGCTTGGATCTCTTAGGATAGAAGCGACGTAGCTGCTGTATGTTCCAAGCAATGGTGAAGACTTCACCATTTTCGTTCGCCAGCTTGTACGTGCCGGGCTTGAGCACCTCAGCGATGATGTATGGGCCTTCCCATGGTGGTGAGAGTTTGTGGCGGTCCCTGTTGTCCTTTCGAAGCCTCAGCACCAGGTCACCCTTGTTGAGGTCTCGGCGTCGAACTCTCTGCGCTTGATATCTTCGCAGGGACTGCTGATAATGCGCAGAATGTAGGAGCGCCACGTCTCGAGCCTTGTCCACTTGATCCAGCGAGTCTTCGTGGGCTTGCTGGTTCTGCTGCTCTTGATAGGCCTTGAGCCTCGGTGATCCGTACTCCAGGTCCGTGGGGAGCATGGCATCGGCGCCATAGACGAGGAAGAACAGGGTAAAGCCCGTGGCTCTGCTTGGGGTCGTCCGCAGGCTCCAGACAACCGAGGGTAGCTCTGTGAGCCACCTCCGGCCAAACTTGTTCAGTTTGTTGAAAATCCTTGGCTTAAGGCCTTTGAGGATCATGCCATTGACACGCTCCACTTGCCCATTCATCTGTGGGTGCGCCACAGCCGACCAGTCCACGCGTATGTGGTAGCTGTCGCAGAACGCCAAGAATTTCTTGCACGTGAACTGGGTGCCGTTGTCGGTGATGATCGAGTTCGGGACCCCAAACCTGAAGACAATGTCAATAAAGAACAGAACAGCTTGCTCGGATCTGATCTTGCCGATGGGTCGAGCCTCGATCCACTTGGAGAATTTGTCGATTGCCACCAACAAGTGGGTGAAGCCCCCGGGCGCCTTCTGCAGCGGGCCAACAAGGTCTAATCCCCACACTGCAAACGGCCAAGATGTGCGTCTTTCGAGCGTAGAACTGGCAACCTTCACAGGTCTGCACGACGTCGGTGGCGTCGGCGACCGCAATGGGCCAGTAAAAGCCTTGACGAAACGCGTTACCCACGAGGGTGCGTGGCGCGGCGTGGTGACCGCAGATGCCAGCGTGGATGTCCCGGATCAGCTTCTTGCCCTCGGGGATCGGGATGTAGCGTTGCAAGACGTCCGAGGGTGTGACGGCCCAGGTTTTTAAATAGCCAATTTAGGGTAATTAGAACCAAATCATGCATCATTAAATAGGAAACCTTGAATTAATGCATGTGTATGCATGAATGTTTATGTGTATGTGTGTTTATGTGTATATAAAATTTTGCACATAAAATGACAAGTCAAATGAACCATAGTATTCGAGGTTTTAAACAATCTTTCAAATTTTAAACAAATATGCTTTGAAAATAATTTCTAAAATACAGCTCAAATGAATTTTTGTCCAAAACCAAAGTTGTAGGTTTTCAAAAGACGAATAACTTTTGTGTTCAAAGTTTTTCGAGTTATCACACAAAAATGGGAGAAAATTTTGAATTTCGAAGTATATAGTACCTTTTCAAATGCACTCAAGTTTCAATTTTTAACTTTCAAACGAAGCTTCAAATGAACTTTTGCCTAAAAAGAAAGTTGTAGATCTCAAAATTTTGAACAACTTTGGTATTCAAGAGTTTTTCTTTTGAGGTCAAGAAAATGGAGAAAAATTGAGTTTACAAAATGAAGTTTTGGAATTTCGAGTTATTTACGAGTTTGCCCTGACTCCATCTCCTTCTCTGTTTTTCCCCGTGACGCCGTCGACGCCAAACGCCGAGGCCGCCGGCCGCGTGCCGCACCCTCGTCGCGCCCCCAGCCCTTTCCCCATCCCTGGTTTCTCCCGAAGCCTCTTGACCTCGCCACGCGTCGCCGTTCCCTGCACGCACGCCGAGAATGGACGCCGAACCGCCACGACGACGACGTGCCGAGCCGGCCTACCCGCGCCTCATCCTCTGCCCTGCTCTCCACCCTTCCATTTGCTTCGCAAGCAAGCTCTCTACCTCCCCCTCCACTCTCCTTCCTACTCCGAGCGCCTGGCCGTGCTTCCCCCGGCGTCCAGAGCCGCAGCCGCCCGCCATTAGGGCCACCGCGAGCGGCTCGCCGCGGAGCTCCACTCCCCAACCCTCCTCCGCCCGAGATAGCCCTCGGAATCGGTTCCCCACCCCACCCCGAAGCTCTCCAACCATTCCTCGCCGCCCCTCCTTCACCGGACCGGCGCCGCCGCGGAGCTCCACCACCGCCAGCCGCCCTGCTCCGTCGAGCTGCCGCTTCCGAGCACCTCCCCGCTCCCCAAGACCACCCATAGGTGCGACTCGAGCCCCTCTAGCTCCTCCACCCCCTAGCCCTCTCCGCCGGCAAAGGGAATCACCGGAAAACCAAGCACCGCCCCTCCCCTGTTCTGTTCCGTCCGCCAGGGACCTTCCCTGAGAAGAAACAAACTTCCAGGGGCCTAAATGCAAGAGTTCGTTTTATTTTTCTTTTGTTTCAAAAATAGCAAATTTGTAAATTCCATATAAAATCGTATAAAAATCATAAAAATGCAAACTAAAATGTTTTGGAATCCTTAGATCAAAACCTACAACTTTTATTACAATCACATGTTCATATTATGCTTCTATTTTAATCAAGGATAAAGATTAGATTAAATAGCACACAAATGTATCTCCTGTTGTAGTCATGAACTAAGGCTAGTTTTTGGACAGAGTGCTACACCCTAGATGAATATCTTACTATAAAAATTTGAGGACATTTTGACAACTCTAGCTATAGGTTTCATTAGATCTTGATTTATGCCTAGGTTAAATAGAATTAAATCCACATGGTTCTATACTAGTTTTCTTGAGCTGAAATTTTTACAACAGCCTTACCTTTGTTTCTAGATGCTATAAAATTGTTTTTGGGAATTTTTCGTAATGTATAACTAGTCCTTTCGATTTAATCATGAATAAACTTTGTAAATAAAAAACCCTAGTTTCCTTCATTAGAAAAATCTCATAGTTTTACTAGGGCTTGAGTTTGAGTAGATGAACCTGCATGCCAAGTTTGAGAATCAATAACTTCCTACTTTGTCCTGTAAAAATAGATCTTTATCCCAGCAAAAGTTGTTTAACTTATTATTCATGTTTAATCTGCTTCATGAAAATAGTTGAAAATTTTATTGTAAGTTGGTACTTCAGTTTTTCTCCTTGCATCAAAATTTCAACCCCATGAGCTATGGGTAATTATAGTTTTGGACAAAGCATGTTATCTTTAGTTTTGTTAGAAGAAATAACTTTTGTATGTTTTGGTATATAATGAAAACCCCACTTTGATTTTATGAACTAAGTTGTGTTAAATAACTACTCTATAAATGACTACCCAGGAAATATTAATTAAGAAGTTTCACATCCAAACTCACCTCATGTTGGACGACAACTTTATCGTGAAGGAAAAATAATAAAACCTAAATTGCGAAACAACTCGAAACTTTGCATTCATACATATGCATTGTTGCATTTCATTTAGGTACGATAGATGTACCACGTGAAGGATGTGATGTTGAAGCCGAAACAGATCTCGGAGAAGCTCAAGTGAATTTCACATACGCCGTTGAGAATCTGATCCCAACTCCAGAAGCCTCTAACTAACACTGACCTAGTGTTAATTTCAGGCAAGCCCCGGAGCATATCCTATCTATTTTAAATTTATGCAACTTATTATTGTTTCTATCTACTTGCGCATTTAAGTTTACAGGAGTTGCTTGGAACCTTAGCTGCATAATCTTAGTTACCTATGCTTGAACACTAGTATGTGTAGGTCGCTAGATGGCTAGGCTAATGGTTCTGTAGAAGTCGAGTGATTTCATGTCACTCGCGAGAATTATAGGAGTTGGATGTTTACTATATACTGCAACTATAAGGCTCACGGGCGGGGCTGTATTACTTGTGATGCCCCGTCTGTTTAGTGAAAATGGATAAGGCCGCAGTGTGTGGTAGTGGTGGTTAAGCTTTTGAACGTACTAACCACATGCCGAGAAATATGGTAATCGGTAAGCTTAAGTACTGGCTTGCACCGAGGCCGGAACATACCTTTCCACCGTCTTTGAACATTGTTCTCATGCGGCCACATGCGGGTGCAAGAAGGCTCACGACCCGGCGCCGTACCGTGGCGTGGATTCTTGTAGTCGAGGGCGGTGGGCCTGTTCCGTGCAGCGGGAATTGAAGGGAAAAGTCGCGTGGGCGAAGCGAGATGTCGATCCCCATGCGTGTGTGTTAGGTCTACCTGGCCAGGTTAACAAATTCGATTCGAATCGTCCACTTCTCACGGTTTGGGACTGCTTAACCCTTTTGCCACATAGAGTAAGAAGTGAAAGATGATGATGATGAATATGGTTGGTTGGATGATGAAAGATAATTGTTTCCCACCATGTATGCTATTGGATAGATGCTCACCTAGAATGGTTAATTGAACTAGAACCTGAAAGCTAAAATATGAAGTTAAGGATCTACTCTTTACTGCTTTTTGGCAAACAAACCCCTCAAGCCAAAAGCCTTGCATGCCTAAATAAAGGGCTAAGTATACCCTTAGACGGGTAAGCCTTGCTGAGTATTAGTATACTCAACCTTGCTTGTGTCTTTGTTTTTCAGGTGGTACGTCTGAGGGTGTGGCCGACGTCATGTACGGGCTTCATCATGACGTCATGTTTCGTCGCTAGATTATCGTTCGTTTTCCATCAAACTTAAACTCTGTTGTACTTTTATAAATTCAAACTTGGTTTATAATAATAATTCAGTTTCATACTCTGTGCTGTAAAATTTGTGGAATATTGCATTCTCTGGACTGCTTTGTCGATCATGTTCAAGTGGTTTAATCGGGGTTTTACCCGACAGCACTGCCGGATTACTCTGTTTTAAGTGCGTGTTAACCCTGATTGTCGTTTTGATGATGGTTAGCGCACTTAAGCCGGATTAATTTAGGCGGGGCTGCCACAGAGGGACTGCGCTTGTACAGCTCTCTGTATGATCACGACGAAAGACTTGGCTCGTCTAGCGACGCATCGCGCCTGTGCGCGGTCAGAGGGTAGCACTCCTCGGTTAATCCAGTCGAGGTACTGGTCACGCCAGTCTTGCGAAAGTGGAGCCTCGTTGATCTCCATTGCTTCGGCCTCGTCCATGGAGGAGGTCTCGAAGCAAGTGTCCATGGGCTCGGCCTCGTCCGCCGAGGGGTTCCCGCCTGGGGGCTCGGCATTCCAGGGGCCCGGTTCCGTCGGATCCTTGAAGTCGATGGAGGGCTTGGCGATGTCGCGACCAAAGATGTTCGGGCGGACGGTGGTCCACCCTGACGCGATCTTGGCTAATTCGTCGGCATCCTCATTGTACTTGCGCGGGACGAGGTTGAGTTATAGGCCGTCGAACTTGTCTTCGAGACGGCATACTGTGTCGCAGTATGCCTCCATCTTTGGGTCGTTATAGCTAGACTCCATCACTTGGTCGATGACGAGCTGAGAATCACCGCGTACGTCGAGGTGCTTGACGCCGAGCTCGATGGCGATGCGGAGGCCACTGAGGAGGGCCTCGTACTCCGCCATGTTATTGGATGCGGGGAAGTGTAGGCGAATTACGTAGCGCATGTGCTCTCCGAGGGGTGAGATGAAGAGGAGACCGGCGCCAGCGCCGGTTTTCATCACCGACCCGTCGAAGTACATGGTCCAGCATTCAGCTTGGATTTGTGGCGGGGGCAGCTGAGTGTCCGTCCACTCAGCGACGAAGTCGGCCAATATTTGGGACTTGATCGCCTTGCGAGGGGCGTAGGTGAGAGTTTCTCCCATCAGCTCCACAGACCACTTGGAAATTCTACCCTCGGCTTCCCTATTGCGGACTATCTCTCCCAGAGGGAAAGATGAGACCACGGTGACGGGATGAGCCTCGAAGTAGTGGCGCAGCTTGCGCCGAGCCAAGACCACCGCGTATAGCAGCTTCTGGATCTGCGGATAGCGTGTCTTGGTTTTAGACAACAGTTCGCTGATGTAGTACACCGACCGTTGGACAGGCAGAGCATGGCCCTCCTCTTGTCTTTCGACAACGATCACTGCGCTGACCACTTGGGTCGTCGCAGCTACGTACAGGTAGAGGGGCTCGCCGTCTATGGGCGGTGTGAGAATGGGGGCATGAGGGAGTGATGCCTTCAGCCTGTCGAGGGCTTCTTGAGCCTCGGGGGTCCACGAGAAGCATTCGGACTTCCTTAGGAGCCGATACAAAGGCAAGCCTTTCTCGCCGAGGCGCGAGATGAATCGGCTAAGGTACGCTAGGCATCCCATGACCCTCTGTACCCCCTTTAGGCCCCGGATCGGTCCCATCCGAGTGATGGCCGAGACTTTCTCAGGGTTGGGTTCAATGCCCCGTTGGGAGACAATGAAGCCCAAGAGCATGCCTCGAGGGACTCTGAACACGCACTTCTCGGAGGTTGAGTTTTACCCCCTTAGCCCTTAGGCAATCGAACGCGATCCTGAGATCGGCTACCAGGTCATCCACCTTCCTGGATTTTACAATGATGTCATCGACATATGCTTCTACGTTCCGCCCGAGATGGTCCCCGAATATGTGGAGCATACACCGCTCATATGTAGCTACGGTGTTTCTGAGGCCAAAAGGCATCGTGACATAGCAGTACATGCCGAAAGGTGTGATGAAAGAGATCGCGAGGTGGTCGGACTCTTTAATCTTGATTTGGTGGTAACCGGAATAAGCATCAAGAAATGATAAAAGTTCGCATCCCGCCGTTGAATCAACGATTTGATCAATACGCGGCAAGGGAAAGGGAACCTTCGGACATGTTTTATTTAAACTAGTGTAGTCTACGCACATCCTCTAATTTCCATTCTTTTTCTTTACTAATACAGGATTAGCTAGCCACTCGGGATGCAATACTTCCTTGATGAATCCGGCTGCCAGAAGTTTCTACAACTCCTCGCCGATCACCTGGCGCTTGAGCTCGTCAAAGCGTCGCAGGCGCTGCTTCACCGGCTTGGAGTTGGGTCGGATGTCAAGGGAGTGCTCGGCGACCTCCCTCGGTATGCCTGGCATGTCCGAGGGGCTCCACGCAAAGATGTCTGCGTTGGTGCGGAGAAAGTCGACGAGCACCACTTCCTATTTGTTGTCGAGGGTGGCGCTGACCTGCAACGCCTTGTCGTCGGGGTGATCCGGGTAGAGGGGCACCTTCTTGATACCTTCGGCGGGTTCGAAGCTACCCGCGTGCCGGTGCATGGAATCCAAGGCCTCGCTTGCCATCTTGTCGAGGGTGGCTGCGAGGGCCTCGTCCTCCACTTGAGCCTCCGCGTGCTCGACGCACTCGATGTCGCACTCGTAGGCGTGCTCGAACAAGGAGCCGACGATGATGACACCCTTTGGACCCGGCATCTTCAGCTTGAGGTAGGTGTAGTTGGGGATGGCCATGAACTTGGCGTAGCAGGGACGACCAAGAATGGCATGGTAGGCTCCCCGAAACCCCACCACCTCGAAGGTGAGCACTTCCTTGCGGAAGTTGGCTACCGTGCCGAAGCAGACGGGTAGGTCGATCTGGCCGAGGGGTTGGACTCGCTTCCCCGGCGCAACGCCATGGAATGGCGACTTGCTGGGGCGGAGCTTGTTCAATCCGATCCCCATGAGCTCCAAGGTGTGGGCATACATGATGTTGAGGCTGTTGTCTCCGTCCATGAGCACCTTGGAGAAGCGGGTGCTGCCGATGATGGGGTCGACAACAAGCGGGTATCGTCCCGGGTGTGGGACGTAGTCGGGTTGGTCCTCGCGGCCAAAGGAAATGGTGTCCTCCGACCAGTCGAGGTAGGATGGCGTGGCCTTGGTGATGGAGAAGACTTCCCGGCGCTCACGCTTGCGGTGCCGAGAGGTCATGTTTGTCGTCGGCCCTCCGAAGATGAAGAAGGCATTCTCCACTGGGGGGAACTTGTTGTCTCCACCTTTGTCGCCAGCATCCTTCTTCTTGTCCTCGTCGCGATGCGCGACGTGGTTGTAGTACTTCCGGAGCATCTCGCACTGCTCGAGGGTGTGGTTGACCGAGCCCTTGTGGTAAGGGCACGACTTCTTGAGCGTGTCATCGAACAGGACGCCACCGCCACGAGGGGGGCCTCGAGGTCCTTTGCGGTCTGGGGCAGCGACGAAGGCTTCGTCGGAGTCCTCCGCCTGTCCAGGTCCATGCTGGTTCGGTGGGGCCAGCTTCTTTCCCTTCTTCCCCCGCTTTTGCTTCTTGGCGGGGGCGTTGGTCTTTGCGCTGCCGCCCTCTACGGGCGCATCTTACTTGCGCTTGTTCGCCTTGTCGTCAAAGATGGCACCAACTGCCTCCTCGCCGACGGTGTAGTTGGTGGCAGCATCGAATAGCTCGTTGGTACTGGCGGGACGGCTTCGCGCAAGCTCGTGCACCAGGTTCCTGCACGTCGTGCCTTCGATGAAAGCGTTGATGACCTCGACGTGATTGACGCTGGGGAGCTCGGTGCATTGCTTGGAGAAGCGCCGCAAGTAGTCGCGTAGGGACTCCTTGGGCTTCTGCCGACACCCTTTGAGGTCCCAGGAGTTCCCAGGGCGCACGTAAGTGCCCTGGAAGTTGCCCACGAAGATCTTGACTAGGTCGGCCCAGTCGTGGATCTGGTCCGCGGGCAAGTGCTCGAGCCACGTTCACGTGATGTCAGCGAGGTGAAGGGGGAGGTTGCGGATGATGACCGTGTCATACGTCGCACCACCCAGCTGGCATGCTAGGCGGTAGTCGTTGAGCCAGACTGCGGGATCGGTCTCGCCCGAATACTTCACGAGGGTGGTGGGCTGTCGAAAGCGCGGGGGAAAGGGAGCGGTACGAATCTCCCGGCTGAACACATGGGTGCCCGGGGGCTCCAGTGACTCGCCCCTGTCGTGCTCGGGTCGAAGCGACCACCCCGTTGAGGGGTGTACTTCCTGTTGTTGATGATGTTGCGGGCGTCGCCGTCGCCGGCGTGTCCGCGCGTGTCGTGGAGTTGCTCCCTTGCGGGAGTCCTTCTGATGCGGTCGTGCACCGAGGGAGCCTTCGCACCATCTGCTGTGGCTGTCTTGCCCTTTCCTTCCGGGGGAGAGTGCGTCGTGGCCTCGCGGCCCTGGTGTGCTGCACCTCCGGCTTTCGGGACTGTCGAGCGCATGCGAGACGCAGAGCTCTCGGCCTGCTGCATAGCAGCCTGCTCAATGAGCACCTGTGCCTCATGGCGCAGGTTGCGACCCGAAGTCGTAGATGGCTCGGGCATTGCTTCGAGTAGGTAGGCCACAGCGACGAGTTTTTCGCCGGTCGTTTTCAGTTCCGGTGGTCTGTCGACGTTGTCGTCGGCTAGGATCCGCTCCCGGGCAACGCGTGCCGCCGCCTAGGCCTGCGCGCCACGCGCGGTGCGCTGCTGTTCGAGCACAGTGCGCAACTCCTGCGTCTGCCGGTGCTGCTCGTCGTGCCTGGCTTGAAGCTCCTTAAGTTGTGCCAGCTGTGCCTGCCGCGCCACCGATCTTGACGAAGAAGAAGGGGTCGCGACAGGCACCACTGCTTGGTTTGCCTGCGCGTCTGCCCACCATTCCCGTCATTGCCCGGAGCGCCGTCATTTTGCCCGTCCACGAGCTAGACCATGAAGCACTCCCGAGTGGGATCGTAATCCCCCTCGCTGGAGTCCTTGGAGCAGGAGAGGTAGTAAGCCGCTGCGAGCTGGAACGAGCGGAAAGCGTCGGGGTCGCGGAACCCGGAGTAGTCCTCGGCCTCCTCGGCCATGAAGTTGTCCATGAAGAAGCTGATGTCGTCGGCGATCGAACCCGCCATCTCGGGGTAGGAGTCATTAGGAGATGACGTGATGAGGTTGCGGATCGAGAGGAGGTGATGACCCGGCAGATCCTCATACTCGGTGAAGTTGGTGCTGGACGAAGAAGCATAAGTGACAGCATTGCGCATCCCGAAGGGAAAGGGCGACGGCGCAGTCGCGCCCTCCCTGGGAGGCACTGGGGCTGCAGTCGATGATGGTGCCGGCGCAGATGGCGCCGGGGCACGTGATGACGAAGTTGTGGCTCCGTCGGCCGCGACGCTGAGCTGCGACATGCCAACCTCAACCCACGTGGGGGAGCTGAGGCGTGCCGCCCTGCGCCGCTCCATGCGCGCTTGTCGCGAGCGCTGGCCCGAGCGCCTGTTGTGTCGGGCTGGTGAAGTCAGAGCGTCGGGGTTGTGTCTGGGCGAGAGGAGCTCCATGAGCTAACCGTTGTCGGTTGCCTTGAACTCAAGACTCCCGAACCGAATCTCGTATCCCGCTGGGAGCGGATCCGAGGCGCCCATGGGAAATGGGTTGGATCTGCTCGCCATCCCTGGAGATCAAATGGGAACAAAAGAGAAATGTCACGCAACGAGCCCCCCTACCTAGCGCGCCAACTGTCAGTGTCCTGACCCGACAGTCCGGACCCAACTAGTGATGATGCTGCATGTTCCTCGTCCCAGATGTTGATGTAAGAGGCAACACAGTCACACACGGGTTTATCCTGGTTCCAGCCGGGGGGCGTACGTCCAGCAAAGGGGTGTGCGAGAGCACTGTACTGTCCTGCACTGGGGGTGCCTGTTGTAGGGGGTACAAGCGAGGCGAGAGAGGGAGGAAAGCTCCCAGGTCTCTGCTAATGGAGAGTTGATTGAGGCGAGTGCCAATATCGGGGCTCAGAAGAGCGTTTGGGCTCTGTGAGCAGTGCTGAGTGTAGTGTGCTACCGGATCGATCGACCTCCCAAGATAAAGCCTGCCTCCTCCTTTTATAGACACAAGGAGGGGCGGTGTACATGCACAGGAGGTTGTGGAAGTCATCGTCTTCTCCCCGAATCACGGGGGTGCAGTGGTCGAGCACTGTGGAAAGTACACTGTGGGGTATGGCGCCCGGCGTGGCAGTCGTCCTGGGCGTCGTCCTTGGCCTTGCGGAGATTACGCCGGCATCCTTGTAGCTCCAGCGGGCGGCGTGGTCGTTGCTGTAGGGGGTACCGTCCTCCAGGCGTGGCGTGGCGATGTTCCGAGGGTCCTGCAGGCCAGGGTCTCGTCCTGGTCATGGCCAGATCCGCTTCCGAGGGTCGTGCCCATGCCATTCGAGGGTTCCACGGAGGGGAAAGTATGAAGGAGGTATGGGGAGTTGGCAGTACAGTGGCCGGAGCAGTGCCGAGCACGTCTCGCACTGCGTTGCAGGTTCTCACAGTGTCACCACAGCGTCCGGAATGGCGGAGCAGTGACCGGAGTTGGCGGACTGGACTCCAGTCACAGCCACTGTGGGGAATGGCGGCCTGACGCCATCTGACCCGGGCGCTGTGGAGGAGTGGTTGGCATTGAATGCCTCCGTACGGTGGGCGGGTGAGCGGAAGGGTCGTTTGTCCTTCCTGTCGAGGGGTGGCCTCGAGCGAGGCGGAGTCGACCCCCCCCCCCCGAGGGTAGGCTCCCTACCCTCGAGCGAGGGGGAGACGCGGGGCGCGGTCGAGGGCCTCGACGGGGAGTCCTCGAGCGAGGCGGAGATTGCCCCGCGGGTTCGAGGGGGTGCAGATGGGCCGCACTGTGTATGTGGACCGCGTATTGGGCTTCTTTTGAGTCCTTTCCTTTCTTCTAGATTGGAAGGAGACTGTAGGCCTTCGTGGGCCCGGTTGCCTAACATGTGTTTGCATTTTTATGGAAATTTTAGTCTCCTGGTTAGGGTGCCTCTAATCATGGTACCCGACACATACAAGCAATTTTTTTTATCTGATCTGATAAGTTAGTTTCATTGATAAGCCGATTTGAATTCTGTAGTTGCAAGTGTGAGTTGTTTAGATGTCATATCTTAGTTTATATTGCATAGATGTTTTGGCTCAAAGAGTGTCGGCATGTAGACGCTGGCTGATATTTACATCTAAATGCTTTGCAGGTGACTGATACATCACAATTGTGAAGGACGTCCAAGAGCAATGCAGATGCCTTTACTTCTGGCCCTCTGCGTCAAGAACAACTTTATTTTTAATTTGCTTTCTAAACTGTAATGAATTCTAGCTATGTCAGTTGCAATCTTTAGTTGTAATTTTGGGATATGCTATTTAATTTTGGGAGTTGCAATCTTCAGCTAGCACTATTATTGAAAACTGGAAGTATACTGGTTTTGCTTTGTTTCAAGCGTCTCTATAGAGATGGTTAAATCTATGCTGGTTTAATTTTGGTACATGTCTCTGACGAAGCTTTATACATGTGTTGACTTTTGGTTGAGTTTGGTTACGGTATTTGATTCCTTTTAGCGTGCGCAGTATTAACTTTGCATCTATAGAAAAGAAGAATCTATGTGCACTACATCTGTATATGCATGCAACTATGCAAGTTGTTGGCATGATGTGTTTCGTAGCTCGTACCTGCAAAGGTTTCATACGCATGGTCCATACCAACAAAATATAGATGTTGCAGGCTTCGTCTTTGATCTCACCGACTCACAAGTGGCTTTCTGGTGGAATAGTGTAGGTTCTCAATTTGCATTTTTGAATGAAGACTTGCGTCACAAGGAAACCACCGCAAATGCCCGTGCGTTGCTAAGGGTAAAACAAAATCCATGTACTCATAACATGACAAGTTATTTTTCTATTTCAACATAGCTTGCGGTGCTCAATTAAAGATCGTGCCCCACTAAGCATAGATTGATTCAGACTGAATCATTCAGACACAAAATCAAGTGATCGTGCCCCACTAAGCATAGATGAATGTGCTGGTGAACCACCACCGCTGACCAATCTATACTGGATTGATGACAGAGCAGGTTTGTACACCTATTAGCTAGCAAATAATGATCAAGCAGGCAAGCATAGTGATTGTAGGCTCAATTTCCGATGCTAAACAGAACAACATATCATCAAAAAATTTAGCCTCTATTTTTGCTGCTGTCTAGAGCAACTGATCAAGAACCATGTATATTGGTATTGCCTACCAGATAACACATGCAGGACATGGATGAGACTATGTGAGTATTGACAACCACCAATTTAATCGCCAAAAATGGATCAGAAGTCATTTTAGGAGTAAAATAGCAACCATTTGTTCATGATTCAAATATCCTATTCATAAAGAAAAATAAAAATAAACATAACAAAGCAAGGTGGAACTAAAAAAATGATTTATTTACACAAAATTCATCTCTTTTATTAAAGACAAATACTCCAGCTACAACTGCCCTCCCAACTGCAACAGCATTAAAGCTTCCAAGGCTGCCACTATGGCCTATGGCCCCTCATGCCTTCTGCCAAAGTGCAGAGATCAACTGGAATAAACAAAGTGCAGTTGGAACTGATCGGAAATGAAACAGCATTGATTATCCTTCTCTGAGCACTAAAGACAACACGCCAAAGTTAGACTAATGAGAGCATGCAAAAGCTACGGTAGATACAATGCTGTAGAAAGGAATGGGAGACCTTATTCAGATAGAATTACAGTAATCATGTAATGAACTGAGATCAGCTATAAAGGATATAGCAAATAAAGGTAAGCAAGCAAGCATAACAATTCTGATTGTGTGCTAAAGGTCGTGCTCCCTCATGCAAGGTATTACAACACATATCTAGTATTCACATATCCATGCCAGTCATATCACCCTTTATTTAATAAGAAATCATAATATCAAGAAAAAAATTAACATGTTGTTAAGAAATAATAAATATTTCCAATGCCAAGACACCAGCAATGCAACTTCAGAGACCAGGTCTTGCAATAGGCTACCTGTTCAGTTGTCATCTTCAGACTGCTTCTAGCTCTATGCAATACATGGTGTGCAGTTACAATTAGTAATAAGTGATACTATCCAGGAAGACAATTTAGCTCGGCATTACTGAAAATTCTATGAAACATGCTAAGCCGAAGGCAATGAGCCGAAACAGCACACACATTACATTGAGTTCAGGATCCCTTTCCTGATCGGGTCAGTGAGCAATGAAACCAATTACCCACACACACAAAAGAAACCAGAGGATGCATGTGCAATCATAAAAATATGATGGGTGGACTGTTAATCAGTGCGAAGGATTCAAATTTCAGACTAGTACATACGAATGAATCACATGGGCTGTGCATGCCACAGACATCATCAGTTTTTCAGTTTCAGTGCGAATGATTCGGACTAGTGCAGATGAATGAAGCAAGGGACCATGGAACGACGTTGATTTACCGGTGCGGCGGGAGACGTTGGAGGCGGCGCGGGCTTCGCGACGGCGGAGGCACAAACGGTAAAGGGGAAGAGAGGGCGAGACCGCGACTCGGGCGAGAGCAGCGCGGCGGGATGCAGCGACGGCAGGCAGCGACGCGGGCGACAGCAGCGCGGCGGGAGGCAGCGACGCGGGCGATGGCGGCGCGGCACGGCGGAGGCGGCGTCGGGGAGAGGGCAAGGGCGACGCGGCAGGGAACGCGGATGCGGCCGAGACCGACTGCGCTACGGAAGGAGGCGGTGGGTGGGGTGGGGCCGTGGGGGTTGGGGGGGTTGATTTTGGGGGGGGTCAATTACTATTCTACCCTTCATCAATTAAAATCAATTAAAACCAATACAAAAGGGAGGTATCGGAAGACATTGGAAAGTATTTCCAAGCATTGTAAAAGGGCTCTTATAAAATACATGTGTACTTGAATTTCTGCTTACAATGGTTGAGATGCATTTGTATGATCCAATATATGTGATTATTATACCTCAACCAAATACATATGTCCTTCAATTTCTGCTTACAATGCCTTGCTGAGAGATAGAGCATGAACAGAAGTAGCTTGCTCTATATGTTGTTAGTTTTCTGCATAATCAGGCATGCTTGTGATCATCAAATTGTTACAGATACATGCTTCTAATTTGGTTCATGGTGGCGCGAGATAGTAGTAGAGATTAATATAAATAGATCAGAAAGCAACTCATGGTTGACTGCTTGTACTTTGAACTTTTATGCTCGTACTAACATCTGTTAATATGCATAGGATGATCCTTGGTGTGTTACAATTTGATACAGTTGCTTGATGTTTATGTTATGGTCTCAGGGCACATCTTATTGCATATGATATGTAAAAACAATATCTTAACCGCATCTTAGACCAAGTTGAAAGCGAGTTGTTTGGATCTGATATCATATCTTCGTTTGATTAATATTTAAAGAATTATGTAAAAGTCTGTTTATGGATATCATTAAATTTCAAAATATTATGTACTATCGTCCATACTTTATGTATTGCTATAATTTATTTGCTGTCCGTAGCAACGCACGGACACCGATCTAGTGCTTAAAAGTTTCTGAGGCGTAACGAGGTTCGGGCTTCCTGGGCCAAGTCCCGTGCGAGGCCCAGCAGGAAGATCGGCCGGCGAGGCTTGTGACCCGGAAGGAGCAGCGCTAATTCATTGATCAATGTATATTGCTCTATTTAAATAACAGTTTAATGCACTTTATTTAAATCCTAAGATTCATCCTTTGGATGCATGTCCTTTTGGCTAGAGTGTTGCATATGGTGAGCATAGGCTTGTACAAAATTGGTAGGCCCAGAAAACATTTCTAGAATAAGTTTTTAAATTAGATCTTGCAATATGTCTAGTTTAAATGGGTTATTTATCCGTGCTTCTATACTGAGTATTAGAAGCCATAACTTTTACAGTACCATTATTTTATTTTCTAAGATCTATAAAAAAAATTTGGTAAATTTTAGATAAGCACAACTAGACCAAATGAATTATATCAGATTTTCTAGGTACAAAACTATTTTTCTTGATTTAGATACATTGATCAAATGAAAAACTTTATGTAACAAAAATTGTAGATATTTTTTCATAGAATCCAGACAGTTGAGCTTGTATTTTCCGATTTTTCTACAATTTTACAAGTTCACTGTTTAATGCGCCCTGGGGGCAAGCAGCTCCGGCGAGGCGAGGCGAGGCCCAAGCGCGCCGGCCGTCAGGGTGGAGCAGCTCCAAGGTGAGGGTGCGGTGGGCGTAGAGTGCGAGGGTGTGGTGTCTCAGCTCCCTTGGTCTCGCCGCCCTGCGGACCGGGGTTGGTGGCGTCGATCTGCTGCTTCCAGCTCCTGGTTATCTTGGATGGTACCTCTGGCACACCTCGGATCCCTCGCAGCGCGAGGCTGTTTGCTTATCTGTTCACTGCTGCTTCTTTTCTGCGGGTTTATCTCTTCACTGCTGATCTGCTACTTATACATCCACGCCCTTCGTTGCATTATTCTTCCGCCGCGCCGATCTATGTCTGCCGGTTGCTTGGCTCTTCGTCCAGGGCTACTTTGCTTCTCCCATCTCCACATGTTTTTTAGCAGTAAGTCCGATCCTTCCCGACCTTTCCTGTTAATTGGCTCTCGCCTGATGTCGTGATTGATTATTCATTTTTTGGTCCTCGCCACCTTAGATGATCAGTCAAACATGTTGCTCCGTAAATGTTTTGGTGCACTGTCTCGCTGCTATGGGTACACTAATTCTTATTCTAACATTACTGGTTCATCCTAGTGCGCGTAGTGTTTCCCGGTTCCTCGCTGGTCCATTCAAATTCTTTAGGCTGGGCGCCGACGTGGAACCGAGAAACAGTAAGAAAAAAAACACTGAAGACGAGTTTTCATCCTCTCTCGGTCATGGACGCGCACAATGAAGAAGAAAAGCACTCCATAACGAATAAACAATTCATTCAACTACTTTTATACATTAGGCAACCAAGCCGTAAAGCAATACATAATAAAAGATACTCCCTCCGTTCCAAATTATAGGTCGTTTGACTTTTTTCACTCCAAATTTGACCATTCGTCTTATTAAAAAATTTATGCAAAATATCAATTCTTTTGTTGTGGCTTACTTCATCAATACAAGTTCCTCAAGAATGAGTTAAATTTGACTATATTTTCATAAAAAATTTTAATAAGACGAGTGGTCAAATTTGGTGGCAAAAAAGTCAAACGACCTATAATTTGGAACGGAGGGAGTACTCATATGCATACGGATACGGGCAGCCCATAAGAGATAGGCAAATATTAGTCTCCCTCTCCTCATTCACTACTCTCTCAATGGTTAACTTTAACTCAGTCATAGCCTCATAGGGATCAACATACTACCTGCTTATACTGTCAACACTGTGCACATAGAAATAACTAAAAAAGACCACTTTGTGTGGCCCTATCTATATGAACTACTTGGTCTAAATACAATGGAGTCGCCCCAGCCGGCTCACACAGCTATTCGGGAGAGTGCCATGAGCTAGCAATGAAATTGTCGCTGACAAGATGATTTTTACCATTTCTCTCTCTGCCGTCTCAGCGGAAGGCGGTGACATCGTCGACCGTTGGACACGGCCTTAGCAGTCGTTTGGATAACAAGGATAAGCATAAAAAACGTCTTTCATTTAATAAAAATACAGTCCTCATTGGTATTTTTTAGTGGACGGAAGATCCAAAGGCCTTTAGCACCGGTTCGTACCCCTCGGTACTAATGCTTTATGAGAGTTTAGTGCCGGAGACCATTAATACCAGTTGGTAATAACTACTAAAGAATTTCTCACACAAGGTTGTGCAGATGAGATGGTAAAAAAAAACTACACGTAAGACAAGAGATCCTGACATATGACTGGGTTTAAAATATATTTTTTGAAATCTTTTGGACCCTTTACCACCCCTATTATGCATGCTCCTCAAGACGAAGAAAGCAGAGGAAAAAATAGGGTGCCGAAAGGGAAAAATTGGCCGGGCATCATCTAGCAAAACCGTTATATGGGACTTCATCTTCCAATTGGTTTGTAGCTCAAAGGTCAGCTAAAGTGATCACTAGCTACCAAATAAGTAGCTCCTAATAAGTTATAATTTTAATTTGGCTAGAAGTAGCACCTTCTCAAGAACTAACTGTAAAAAGCCGGTAATATAATGCCTTTTTAATTTTTTTCTTGCAGGATCATCATTATATATGTCAAACTGAATTGGTTCTCCGATCCGTATCGCGCTGACCAATTACAGTGATGACCGAAGCCTGCACAACCCGCCCACAAGAGCGAGTGCTTCCCTTTACATCTCTCAACTCCGGCTCTCCGTCCCTCTCCCTCCCACCGTCCCACGCACGCATTGATTCTTCCAAGGTCCAAAGCATCATGCATTAGACGGCAGACTGCCTCCATTTGTAATCCAAAAATAATTTGCTGCACTAACATCATCGGCCGCGCTCTCCTAGCTTGTCTCTCCATATGTTGCTTTGGCTCTACTACTGCTGCTCCATGCTTGCTACCCATCTCCCTCTTGCTACCTCCGTTTCTTTCAGCTTTGATTTCTTGAGTTCCAAAGATCCCTTCAGTGCTCACCTTCAGTACCAGAAAGACGCATCTTTTCATAATGATAGGATCGAACTGACAATGAACGATCGAACTAAGGGGATCAGCTTCAGCAGCGGACGTGTGTCGTACGCGCACCCGGTGCCCCTCTGGGGGACCACAGGCGAGGTGGCCAGCTTCGTCACCAACTTCTCATTTGCCATTGTGCCCACCAAGCCAGACGACGACGACCCCGCTGTTCAGCAAGCTTTGAGCTCGAGAGGAGACGGAATGGCTTTCTTCCTCGGGAGCTACCCGTCAGTCATGCCTCCCGTGAGCAGGGGCGGGAGCCTCGGCATCGTCAACGACAGCCTCAACAACGCGCGGGCAACCGGCGGCGACAGGATTGTAGCCGTCGAGTTCGACACTTTCCTCAACCCGGAGCACCACGACAGCAGCAGCAACCACATCGGCATAGACATCAACTCCGTCGTCTCGGTGGCGGCAACCACGCCCGGAGAGGACATGGCGTCGGGAGCCACGATGAGCGCGGAGATCAGCTACGACAGCATCACAGGAATGCTGGTCGTTGTTCTGCAGATCAACGGGACCTCCTCCTACAGGCTGAACAGCAGCGTTGACATGAGGAATTCCTTGCCGGAGGAGGTGGCAGTTGGCTTCTGCGCAGCTACAGGTGGATCAGTCGAGGTGCATCAGTTGCTGTCCTGGTCATTTGCCTCCACTCTGAATTCCGCTGCGCCTGCAGCCACGAGCTCCAGGGATTGGTTGCTGGTCGACGCACCGGTCTTGCTCTTGCTTCTTTGTGCTGTCCTGGGCCTTCTTCTATGGCAGCGGCGTAGTGCTACTACTACTACTATTACACGCTGCTGCCGGAAAGGCAAGGAGCTACCAGCTGACAGTGAATTTGAAGGCGAAACCGGGCAAGGTTGCCACGAGTACGAGAGAGGGGTGGCCAAGCGATATGGCTACGCGCATCTAGCACGCGCGACCAAGAACTTCGCGGAGGAGGAGAGGCTCGGGAGGGGGGGATTCGGTACCGTCTATCGCGGCCACTTGAGCGACCAAGATCTCCCGGTTGCCGTGAAGGTGTTCTCGCCGGAGTCGTCGGCGCAAGGGAGGAAGGAGTTTGAGAATGAGGTGAGGACCATAAGCCGCTTGAGGCACCGGAACCTTGTGCAGCTGCTGGGTTGGTGTGACAGTTGCAGGGGGCTTCTGCTTGTCTACGAGCTCGTACCCGAAGGTAGCCTGGATAAGCATATCTATGGCAACGACAGGCTATTAACTTGGCCGGAGCGGTATGGTAATCATATATTAATTTTTTAGTAGTTCAGCAATCGGCGAACTATTACTGAATATTGTTAAATAATTTGATAAATTTAGTTTAATATTTTCACGATTATTTTTGCTAGTAATAGAAGGTGCCTATGGTGTAGAATAGTATTTGCCTTAATCTTGCAACGATTTTATTTTGAAGTTTGCTAGCTCTTCCGCCCAACCTTGAAATCAGCATGCATTGGCAGCCACCCCATCTAATCCAAAATAATATAGCTCTTTAAGTTAAACTTTTTAAACTTTCACTAGAAATTGTAACAAAATCATAACATTGACAGCACGAAAAAAAAATTTTTTATCTAAAAGTTATTAATTTTTAAGATATTATTAATTAAAGATGAAAATATTTAACTTTGATCAAATTTAAAAGTTGCAATATTTTAAGATGGGGGTAGTACTAGTTAGTACTTAGACCGATCGATATGATTCTACTGCTACTAATAATTAATCAATGTGTAGGTACAACATCATCGTTGGTCTCGGTTCAGCTCTCGTCTATCTCCACAAAGAGTGGGGGCAATGCGTCGTGCACTCGTCGTGCACGGTGACATCAAACCAAGCAACATAATGCTAGACTCGTCGTACAACGCCAAACTAGGGGACTTCGGCTGGCCCGTGTCGTCGACAATGGCGAGGGATGGCAGACCACCAAGGCCGTGCTCGGCACCGCCGGATACATCGACCCGGAGTTCGTCAACACGCGGCGGCGGAGCCCGGAGTCGGACGTCTACAGCTTCGGCGTCGTCCTCCTGGAGATCGCCTCCGGCCGCCCGCCGGTTGTCCTCGGACAAGAACCAGGAGAAGCCTTCATGCTGCTCAGGTGGGTCTGGAGCCTGTACGGGCGGAACGCCATCCTGGATTCGGTGGACGAGCGGCTGAGGGTGAGCGGTGGTGACGAGCTCAGCGAGCACCAGATGGTGCGCGTGCTGACCGTCGGGCTGTGGTGCGCGCATCCGGACTGGAGCCAGCGGCCATCCATCAGAGAAGCCATGCGTGTCCTCCAGTCCAGGGAAGCGGACTTGCCGGTCCTTCCAAACCAGATGTATATAGCAGTGCCGTCTGTTCTCGTGAGTGAACACTCCTCTGCTCATCACTGATCGAGCTTTACCACATGGCACGCCCAGCGGTATATATATCTGACTGTTACTGGATGTTCCTTAATTAGCGTCTAACAATTCAGTGTTGGAGCAATATCATCTTTCTGTGCCGCCACTTATATTTGTTCGATAAATAGAGAATGACGGGAGGTGCAAACCAATCTCTCCGTGCAAACTATGAAAACTTCAATCTGGGTCATCGGATTAACATCCAAGGGGCACGAGGGATTGAGTAATTTTACAGTCTGGACCCGCCCTTTGACTGGGTAATCACACTTTTGCAAATCCCCCCTCCCACCCCCTGCGCCCTATTAGAAATCTAGGCAATTTTCGGTATATTTTAATTCCAAAATTAAATGTATAAACTAGCAATATTTCTATGACTTTAAGGAGTAAAATAAAACATGTGAACATGTTTATACTTATCACACATATAAGCATAAACAATATAAATAACCAAAGTTTCAGGGAGTACCCTAAAGCGGGGCCGTTGCCGGAGGCATTGGCTGCGCTGTTACCGACTGGAGTAGACATCTACTCGGTTGGCCTCAGTCGAAGTAGTCGAACTAAATCGGTGCAGGAAGAAGTTCGCAGTGCAGTGCCACGAACGGTCACCAAGATGTAGTCGACGTAGTCGTTCGGCCACCAGAATGTAGTCGACGTAGTCGTTCGGCTCGTCCACCAGGAAGTAGTCGTACAATCGGGCAAAGCCTTAGTATTTTTGAGCAGTCACGCTAAAGCGTTACCCAAAAACCTGATTGCCCGCCTATCCCGTGCAGGATCTCAAGGCGAGCAAGGTTTCGGAGGCCTGCTCATGCTAATTCTGTGCGCGCAGAAATTAGCGTTGGGGAACTCAGTTGTTGCAACTGGAGAGGGAGAAGAGAGGAGCCGAGTTGCCTCAGTGCTCTGGTGCAGGATGGATGAGGGGAATGGCACTCCTTATATAGTGACTCAGGTGCTCAGGATCGTTGAACCTGGACACCATCAGAGTCATTTAGGTGATGCGGTTATGGCCATTAATTACAGATTTAATTGCACGTTTAATCGCACGATTAATTGCTGTCAACGGCAAAATAGCCATCACATCGCACCGCGCCACGCCGCACCGCACCGCACCGCACGTCCGGCCGGCCGCGCCGCGCCGCGCCGCGCCGCGCCTCGCCTCGGCCTCGGCCTCGGCCACGGCCACGGCCACGGCCACGGCCACGGCCGCGCGCGTGTGGTTCACCGTCCTCCTCTTACCGGCTTCACAAGTGGTGTACAAGAAGTCCACCTTTTAAGTCGGTTGAGATCCTCCTCAATTCCCGGTACGGAATTAAACATTGATTCCCTAGCATTAATAGTGGGCTTTAAATTCTTTTAATGCTTTAGAATAAATGGGCCAAGCCCATTACTCCAACAATCCCCACCAAGAAATTCAAGCCACACTAGAAATACCCTCATTCTCTCATTGATATACCAGTATTCGACAGAGACTGTTAAGTTGAACTTCCATCTAGGACAAAGGCTACACTTATTCACAACTGTGCAATGGACTATGCCTTGAATTGCCAGTTTTGTGCAAACAAGTTTGACCAGAGCCCTACACTGGTACTAGGCTGCAAAAGCATCCCCGCGGTTTGGAGCTTATAAGTCATACTCCAGGCCCTTCATGAGTTTCTAGAGAATACCCAATTCTCATAGACCATGACCAGTGGTCAAACTCATATAGGTGTGTTCCTTTCAGATGTTCTGTAGGACAACATCTTTGTTTCAAGAAAACAACTCATTTGTTTAAAAGAAACCACCTGGCACACATTAAGGTATAGACCAACCTGCCATACAGATTAGAAGAGAAATGCACCTTATACACGGAATGAGCCCTTTTCACAAAGGTTCTCTTCTCACAGTCAGACTTTAGTTTGTTTCACCATCCTAATTCACGGGATCTCCGATCACATAGGACAGGTTTCCACTATAGAATGACTCACGTGGGTCTCAAGCCCAATTCCATAGATGCATTGTCTATCACATTTCGTGAAAGACCCTTTGTAAACTGATCTGCCAGATTTTTAGCCGTCTGAACATAGTCCAGGGCTATAACTCCGGAGTTTCTCAATTTTCTGACAGATTTCAACCGCCTTTTCACATGTCTAGATGACTTCATGTTATCCTTTGAACTATTCACCTTGACAATTACCGTTTGATTGTCACAGTTCATTAGGATTGCCGGTAACGGTTTTTCAACTATCGGCAAGTCCATAAGGAGCTCACGAAGCCACTCAGCCTCAACAGTGGCGGTATCTAATGCTGTGAGTTCTGCTTCCATAGTTGACCTCGTTAAGATAGTCTGCTTGCAAGACTTCCAGGAAACAGCTCCACCACCAAGTGTAAACACATATCCACTTGTGGCCTTTATCTCATCAGCATCAGAAATCCAATTTGAATCACTATATCCTTCTAGTACCCTTGGGTACCCGGTGTAGTGAATTCCATAGTTCATTGTCCCCTTCAGATAGCGCATTACTCTTTCAAGACCCTTCCAATGATCATCTCCCGGGTTTGAAACAAACCGGCTCAGTTTGCTTACAGCAAACGAGATGTCAGGTCTTGTAGCGCTCGCTAAATACATTAATGAACCAATGATCTGAGAATATCTCAGCTGATCTCGCATTATCATTTTGTTCTTTCTAAGAATTAAACTGGCATCATATGGTGTTGAGACAGGTTTATAGTCGCTATAACCAAAGCGACTTAACACCTTCTCCACATAGTGAGACTGTGTAAGAATCACCCCACCATTGATCTCTTTTACCAGCTTTATATTAAGGATAACATCAGCTTCTCCCAGATCCTTCATCTCAAAATTTTGAGATAAAAACTCTTTGACTTCCTTAATCACATTAAGGCTAGTGCCAAAGATCAGTATGTCATCCACATACAAGCACAAAATCACTCCTTCAGCCCCACCATAGCGATAGTACACACATCTGTCAGCTTCGTTCACAACAAAGCCGGCAGAGGTCAAAGTTCTATCAAACTTTTCATGCCACTGCTTAGGCGCTTGCTTGAGACCATATAAAGATTTTAACAACTTACAAACCATTCCTTCTTGACCCTTTGATACAAACACATCCGGCTGATCCATATAGATCTCCTCTTCTAACTCTCCATTGAGGAAAGCCGTCTTAACGTCCATCTGATAAACGAGAAGACCATAAGAGGCTGCCAAGGAAAGTAACACTCGAATTGTGGTCAATCGGGCAACTGGTGAATAAGTGTCAAAGAAATCTTCTCCTTCTTTTTGTGTATAACCCTTGGCCACAAGCCTAGCCTTGTACTTTTCAATAGTACCATCTGGCCTAAGCTTTTTCTTGAACACCCACTTGCATCCAACCGGTTTACATCCATAAGGACGTTCAACGACCTCCCAGGTTCCATTAGACATAATAGAATCCATCTCACTCCTTACTGCTTCCTTCCAATAGTCAGCATCAGGAGATGAATATGCCTCTTCAATGGTTCTGGGTGTATCATCTATGAGGTATACAATGAAATCATCACCAAAAGACTTTACAGTCCTTTGTCTCTTGCTCTTTCTCGGAGCATCATTGTTATCCTCCTCAGGATTTTCTACAAGTGTATGTTCATTGTGTTCTATCGGCTCAGCAGAGCTATCATCCTTGATGAACTCTTGCCTAGATGAACTTGTTTCATCTCTCATGGGAAAAATGTTTTCAAAAAATGTAGCATCTCTGGACTCCATTATAGTACCAACATGCATGTCAGGTACTCCAGATTTCACTATTAAAAATCTATATCCAACGCTGTGAATAGCATAACCTAGAAAGATACAATCCACAGTTTTAGGTCCAAGCTTACGTTTCTTGGTTATTGGCACACTCACTTTTGCCAAACAACCCCATGTACGTAAGTATGACAGTGTTGGCCTTTTCTTCTCCCATTCCTCGAAAGGAGTTATCTCTTTATTCTTTGTAGGAACACGGTTTAGGACATGACATGCAGTCAATATAGCCTCACCCCACCATTCCTTGGAAAGTACCGCTGTATCTAACATGGCGTTAACCAAATTCGTTAGAGTGCGGTTCTTTCTTTCGGCAACCCCATTTGACTGAGGTGAATAGGGAGGCGTCCTCTCATGAATAATACCATGTTCCTCGCAGAATAAAGTAAATAAATTTGAGAAATACTCGCCACCATGATCTGACCTAACTCTTTTGATCTTTCTCTCAAGTTGGTTTTCTACTTCAGCTTTATAGATTTTAAAGTAGTGTAAAGCTTCATCTTTTGACTTCAACAAATAGATGTAACAAAATCTAGTACTATCATCAATCAAAGTCATGAAATATTTTTTACCACCTTTTGTCAATACTCCATTCATTTCGCACAAATCGGAATGAATTAATTCTAAGGGTGCCAAGCTCCTTGCCTCCGCGGTCTTATGAGGCTTACGAGTTTGTTTTGATTCAACACATACATGACACTTAGAATTTTTGACAAAAGTGAACTTTGGAATTAAGCTCAAATTAGCTAAGCGCATCATACAACCAAAATTAACGTGACAAAGCCTCGAATGCCAAACATTTGTTTCATCAACGTTAATAACATTGTATGCAATTTTATTACAAACATCTGACAAAGAAAGACGGAACAAACCTCCGCTTTCATAACCTTTTCCAACAAAAGTACCAAACTTAGACAAGATACATTTATTGGACTCAAAGACTAATTTGAAACCATCTCTACACAGTAGAGAGCCGCTGACTAAATTCTTCTTGATGGTGGGGACATGCTGCACGTTCTTCAGCTGCACGGTCTTCCCCGAAGTAAACTTCAGATTTACCGTACCAACACCAAGAACACGCGCATGTGATCCGTTCCCCATCAGCAAGGAGGAAGTCCCGCCGGTCTGGTAAGAAGAGAACAAAGAAGCATCAGCACAAACATGAATATTAGCACCAGTGTCAACCCACCACTCGGGTGAACCAAAGACTGAAAGAACAGTAGGTAATAAATTACCGTACCCCGAAGTTCCTCCAGGCTCGCTAATAACCATGTTGGCGGAGTCGTTGCCTTTGCGGTTCGGACACTTTGCAGCAAAGTGATTCGTACTGGCACACACATAGCAAGCTCCCGTCTTCTTCTTCTTCTTAAAAGTGGTTGTCTTCTTAGTCTTTGGTTGGTTCTGCGGTGGCTTTTTCTTGTTCTTATGGGAGTTGTTCTTCTGAACAAGATTGGCACTTGAAGCACCAACAACTCCTTTCCCACGTATGTCCTTTGCTCTCGCCTTCTCCTCAACATCAAGAGTCCCTATGAGTCCATCTATTGTGAACTCCTGTCTCTTGTGTTTTAGAGAAGTAGCAAAGTCCCTCCAAGAAGGTGGCAGCTTAGAGATTATACCTCCAGCCACAAACTTATTGGGTAACACACATGGGGACTCTTTGCTGCAATTTTTGAGATCTTTTGCCAGAGTATGTATTTCATGAGCCTGTTCCACTACAGAACGGTCTTCGACCATCCTGTACTCAAGGAACTGCTCCATGATATACAACTCACTCCCGGCGTCAGATACTCCATATTGAGCCTCAAGAGCATCCCACAAAGCTTTGCCAGTTGGCAGCCGGATATAAGAATCCACCAGATTATCACCGAGAACACTAATGATCAAGCCTCGAAAGAGGATATCAACCTCATCGAACGCACTCCCTTCCTCTGGAGAGAATTGTTCAGGCTTACCCTCTTTCACATGGATCACTCTCGATAGTGTTAACCACAGTATAAGCCGCTCTTGCCAACGTTTGTAATTTGAACCATCAAAAGGTGATGGTTTGATTGATGCAGCAAAGCTAGATACCGAAAGCCTATTAACATATTCAGGTTTTTGGATTGTTAGAAATCTATGCAATTTTCGGTATATTTTAATTCCAAAATTAAATGTATAAACTAGCAATATTTCTATGACTTTAAGGATAAAATAAAACATGTGAACATGTTTATACTTATCACACATATAAGCATAAACAATATAAATAACCAAAGTTTCAGGGAGCACCCTAAAGCGGGGCCGTTGCCGGAGGCATTGGCTGCGCTGTTACCGACTGGAGTAGACATCTACTCGGTTGGCCTCAGTCGAAGTAGTCGAACTAAATCGGTGCAGGAAGAAGTTCGCAGTGCAGTCCCACGAACGGTCACCAAGATGTAGTCGACGTAGTCGTTCGGCCACCAGAATGTAGTCGACGTAGTCGTTCGGCTCGTCCACCAGGAAGTAGTCGTACAATCGGGCAAAGCCTTAGTATTTTTGAGCAGTCACGCTAAAGCGTTACCCAAAAACCTGATTGCCCGCCTATCCCGTGCAGGATCTCAAGGCGAGCAAGGTTTCGGAGGCCTGCTCACGCTAATTCTGTGCGCGCAGAAATTAGCGTTGGGGAACTCAGTTGTTGCAACTGGAGAGGGAGAAGAGAGGAGCCGAGTTGCCTCAGTGCTCTGGTGCAGGATGGATGAGGGGAATGGCACTCCTTATATAGTGACTCAGGTGCTCAGGATCGTTGAACCTGGACACCATCAGAGTCATTTAGGTGATGCGGTTATGGCCATTAATTACAGATTTAATTGCACGTTTAATCGCATGATTAATTGCTGTCAACGGCAAAATAGCCATCACATCGCACCGCGCCGCACCGCACCGCACGTCCGGCCGGCCGCGCCGCGCCTCGGCCTCGGCCACGGCCACGGCCACGGCCACGGCCGCGCGCGTGTGGTTCACCGTCCTCCTCTTACCGGCTTCACAAGTGGTGTACAAGAAGTCCACCTTTTAAGTCGGTTGAGATCCTCCTCAATTTCCGGTACGGAATTAAACATTGATTCCCTAGCATTAATAGTGGGCTTTAAATTCTTTTAATGCTTTAGAATAAATGGGCCAAGCCCATTACTCCAACACGCCCCTCCCCATGGATGTTGACCCGATGACCCAGATTGAAGTTTTTATAATTTGCACGGAGAGGTTGGTTTGCACCTGATATGTTCACAAGAATGATAGGGTTTTTTTTATCAAACACATAGAATATCTATGTTTCTTTCTTTTATCTAAAAAAATATCTATGTTTGTTAGTACGAGTGGGGAGGCACGTGACTATGGCATGTGTTTAAAGTAAAATTATTTAAAAATAATTGTATTATAAATTTCTTTATTAATACCATAGCAATACACTTCAATATAAACTAATCGACTGACTTCTACGAATCTTCAAACTTTATTTCAGGAAGTCTCGAGCACAAATATTTTTAGAATCACGATAGAAAATACATTAATCACTAGAAAATAGTAAATAACTTTAAAGATTATTGAATCTCCAAATACAAGACATATAGAGATTATATTACTTGTTAAAAATAGGTGGAAGTGGCCCTAAAAAAAGGTGGAAGTACATATCACTTATAAGACGTTAGATTGAGTGTAAATTTCAAAATTTGCATTGAGTTTTATGAAACTCCATAAGAGGTATGTCAAATTGGTAAACATGTATGCCCAATCTTATCCAAATGAGCTTAGTTTTTTTATATGTGGTCATTGACTTATTAAATTAAGTCATGCAAAAGTTTAGCTATTTTCGAGCAATACAAGATTTATTGCAATTATTTTCGTTTTGGACTCATAAATAGAAGCTTGCATTGATTTATCTAAACATCAAGTTGGAAATACAAATAACTTTTAGTTGTCTCATAGAGTACTGTAGAGGGGAACGCACACTCCTATCCCAAAGGGACGCCCAACAAGCTTAAGTATAGATCCGTGCCCGGGTGCCGTAGGTCGTTTTTCGGCAAGTACTACTCTTTCCGTTACAAATTACAGATTGTTTGATTTTTTAACATTAAATTTGACCACTTGTCTTATTCAAAATATTTATGTAGATAGTTGAATGCCCGTGCGTTGCTACGGGAGTTGATTTTCTTAACGCAGAAAAGAGTATACAAGAACAAATTATAAGGCAAATCAAACATCCAACTGGATACCAACAGTCTGAGCTAAAGATTCAATTATAAAAAAAATGCAAATATGCCAATAAATATTCACTATTGTCACCAAGGTCAACTGAATATTCAAATAAATATACACTATATTCTATTTTATATCTCTTCCTACGATGTGGCTAAGATAATTTTTTACGTCCGTAGGAAGTAAACTTTTGTAAGAATTCAAGTCCGACGTCAACAGATCGATGATGAAGTTCTAACGCATGGTGCGAGCATCCTGCAGACAACCTCATATGTGATCGATAGAGATAATTATTAAAGATCACGAAATATTTTTTTGCTCAAAGTAGTATACGCACCTTATAAATTACCGTACTTAGCGTACTTTTCCATGCAGACATATACTGCAGAACCAGATAACCCGTGGAATACCTATGACAACATTCCATTCAATCATATTGTATAGAGTAAATAAAAATTATTTAGTATTTTATAGTAAATTACCCTCGCTCGTCATCTTGAACAATATTCTTTTCATGCATGAACTTCCACTGGTATATAATCTTCATTCCACCCGGGGATATGAACGTTCATTGCAGCCATATATTTCAGGTAGAAATGTGTAAGATGCCCGTGCTAACGTCACGGGTAAATTTCAGACGTACACCAAACACACATGATCCATAGTCCAAACTGAAAATAGATGTTTCATACAAAGTACAAAGTTATTATATTGATTACACAAACACATCCACAGAGTAAATTTTCCTTCCATTTGAATGTCCATATTGAGATGGTGCTGTGACAGCATCGAGCAATGCCTCTCCAACATCGGCCTTTCCTGGTTCCCCCTCTATTAAGCAAAAGTATATGTTAGTAAAACATTTTTTTCAATTCAAATGGGGAAAGCCAGCGTGCTTACGTGTATGTTGCTCGACCTCAGTTGCAACCAACATTTGAACTGATTTTAAATTGTGGTCCACCTCTGTGACAACATCGACAACATTGTTATTTCCAAATCAGCTCCACCTTGAATCATCACTCGATATTGTGGCAAAGATGTTAATTGAATATTATTCATTATTGAATAAAACGTCAGTGTGGAGACCACCTACAGGGCAAAGATGCTAATTGAATATTATCATTAGGTATTCCATCGAATGGCTGGAGGGCATGCCTGGAATCCAGTCAATCTGGAGGCTCTGTGACGAACTGGAGAAGCAGTCGGCTGCTCTGCTATGAGGGCCATTTATCCCTGCTCCATCCTGGGTTCAGTTAATAGTTGCCAGTCAAAGAGGAGCTGGAGAATGTATCCTAGTTTCAGTTAGACCATGTCCAACGGCCGACTGACATGGAGATCAAAGCTCATATGCAGGTATAGAAAATTATGTAGGACTCACTTAACAAGTAATTTACCATTTCTTTTCTTCTCCATGCACACCCTCTCTCTCTATCCTCTCCATAGCTCCAAGCTCTAGCCGCATGTCCACAAGAGGAGTCCACGCCACCATTCAGCAGCATTGCACCTTGCCTGCACGCTACCATGAGCGATTTGTTCCATCATTAATAGATATTGTGATTGGAGTAGTATGCATCGGCCGCCTTTTCCAAGAACTCGATGGCAGCCTCCACTGCATGAGGTCACAACTCAGAGAAGCTGACTATTGTTTTATATGACAAAACAAAAATTGTTTTATATGACAAAACAAAAATGAAGAGAGGGAATTTGTCTCACCTACTGAGCTCAGTGGTTCTTCAATTTTCCAAAGGTCTGCCCAAGGCAAATGTAAGCACTTAGCTCAATTTTCCAAAGGTCTGCCCAAGGCAAATGTAAGCACTTAGCTAACATTTTGCAGGCAAAATGGCATAACCCAGGGGATACGAACCAATAAGAAAACATATGCAGAATCCCATCCTGACATACAACAATAGTTGGCCCGATTAGTTTAATCAGCAAGAAGTTACAGCTGAGCTGGAAAGTGAAAGTTTTTCTATTTTTACTAATTAAACCATGATACAATTGAACTTTATTAATTTTCTTGCAACTATACCATTGTGCAACTGCCTGAAGTATTATATGTGCAGCACGAATATTTAGACATCATGCAAGCATATGACTGGATCACGACAAGAATTCAGGCAAAAAGGTTACCAACATGGTATATTCAGGCATGAACAGATCCAACTTACTTACATATTTAGAGATTAACAAACTCACATATAAATGCACACCTCTACAATGTTTAAGGTATGGAACTCTCACATGAAAAGATATGTACATGATCATACTAAAACAAGTCACCTATGTTAACAAATATATCAGTGATAGTGTTATATTAACAAGCCTTAAAACTCAATAAGAAACTGGTATGTTCTATGTATAACTTTATCTAGCAGTCAAACTCGATCTAAAACCGGTATGCTCAGCAGCTAGGAAAAAAACAATCTATTGTATATTCTCCAGTCAAAACTCAATTCATTTGTCTAGCACCAGTAGCTTTGCTTAAACTAAAAATCAGTAGGTTTGCTTGGCCTTTTATGTTTATCAGTTTTTACTTTTTACTTGGAATGATGTACTATTTGGATTGTAAGAAACTACAGAGCAATGGTAAATCGTACTCCATAACGTGAATGAGCATAATTGGTCAACTAAACAACAGAAGATCAAGATGAACAATACAGATAGGAGGAAGAATACCTGATACAAACTTCAGCTTCCGTTAAGGGGAAAAGAAGGAGCAGAATACAGAGAGGAGGGAGAGATGTTGTGCGGCACCTCTGCACTACATCAGTTATTGGTAAACAGGGAAGTCTTCAGGTCGAAGATGACGTCATCTGCTCTAGTGCGGCCAACCTCCTCTTCGCTGCAGGGAAAAGGGCGAGATGGTGCTGCAGGGACAAGCAGACATGGATTCAAACCACGGGACAAGAAGCTTGACAGGGAGGAGATTTGAATCAGGAGATAGATCTGACGCAAGTGGTTGCGGCCCACTCAGGCTCGATAGATGCGCAGGCGCTAGGGGGCCGCCGGCCAGGGGCGCAGGCGCAAGAGAGCCGCCGGCCAGGGGTGCAGGAGCCACCGCGGCCACGAGTCGACATGACCGGGGCAGGTGTGTCGCGACGGAGAGGAGGCGGACTGGGGCGGGGCGCTCGCAGCGGAGGACCTCCGCCTCCCGGCCGGGAGGCAGGTGTGAGGCGACGGAGAGGAGGCGGGCTGGGGCGGGGCGCTCGCCGCGGAGGACCTCCGCCTCCCGGCCGAGAGGGCAGGTGTGTCGCGACGGAGAGGATGCGGGCTGGGGCGAGGCGCTCGCCGCGGAGGACCTCCGCCTCCCGGCCGAGAGGGCAGGTGTGTCGCGACGGAGAGGAGGCGGGCTGGGGCAGGGCCAGTGGCGGAGCCAGAAATTTGCTGCTGGGTATGCCGAATATAGAAAAAAATTGAAGCTAATACGCAATATAGTTGACGATAAGTTGCATAACAAATCCATAATCGCACCATTCGGCTGCTGTTACAGCTGCCACCACCATTTTGCGCTGCCTCAACACGTGGTAGCTACAGCCAAGCGCTGTTGAATGGTGCGAATAATAACCGGTGGCGGCCTCCTTCGTACTGATGATGGGGTGCTGGCACTGGGACGGCGAGGGGTTTGCGGCCTGCCCCTGCCGGAGTTGCCGTTGCCGAGTTGGGGAGGTCATCAGGATGAGAGAGCCGGAGCCGGTCGCTGGAGTGCCACCAAACGCCGATCCATGGGATAGGCGGAGGGCCGAGGGCCGAAGGCGAAGGGCTCAAAGCCGAGGGCCGGAGGCGCACTGGGGCGAACGCGGAGCCGGGGGGACGGGGGCTCAGGGCGAGCTGTGAGCAGAGACGGAGAGAATGATTCTTTTGCATTTGGGGCTTCCTTGCTAGGCTTTGTTGAATTGGGTCCATAAGTTGTATATGATACTCTCTCCGTGTCAAAATAAGTATAGTTTTTGGCATCCAAATTTTATCCCACAAAGAATGTAGTTTTAGCTTGTAATGAGATTCATCTAATTAAAGCAATACCAATTATACCTAGAAAGCATTGCATAGAAGAACATATAGAGCAAACCAAATATTCAGTAGATATTATTTTTCTAGTTTCAATGTGTATGCATTCATTAAGGATCTAGAAAACCAAATAAATAATACAGTTTTCAATCACAATTGGTAGAAGTAATTATAGGTAACAAAGTTATTTTTTTGAATGAGTAATGTGTTTGAAATTTTCTAAAACTACAATTTTTGTGCAATGGAGTATATACATATATGAATACATGTTAATATTTTTCTCTAAATTTTGGGTATGCCTAGGCATACAGGAGCATACCCCTGGCGCCGCCCCTGGGCAGGGCGGGGACGCCGAGCGGCAGGAGCGCGTGGGGAGGAACTGTCCCGAGCCGAGCGGATCTGTAGCGGACGGAGCAAGGAAAGGAGGATGACGGGGGAGGCCGTTTTTTTTAAGCAGTGGGCAGAACCACGGAGAAGACAAACCACGGAAGAGGTAGACTCACTTTGTTCTTTTTAAGTAGTAGTAGATATAGTCAAATTTAAGTTATTTTTGAAAAATTTGTAAGAAAGCAAGAAATAGCAAAAAGTGATATTTTATATAAATTTTTGAACAAGACAAGTGATCAAATTTGAAATAAACAGCCTATAATTTGGAACGGAGAGTATGTCACACTCGTCGCTGCAGCATACCCACGCTACGTCACGTACGAAAAGCGCCTCCGAACAAGCGGGACCAAAACGAGTAGACGACGAAACGGGGGACGTCGTCTTTTGCCGAGCTGGTGCGCGCATGCGCGTACGCACCACCGGCCGGGCAGGGTTTCCTTCCTTCCTTCCTTCAATTCCGATCCTCCCAACTGATCGATCGAATTCCTTTCGTTGCCCCCAAACAAAACTTGCATCGGTGCCTTGCCTAAGCAACGCCATACGCATCCTCTCGTCCTCCCTCGCTGCGTGCGCGCCGTGCGTGCCTCTGGGCGTCACATGCATGCATGCTCGTGTGTGTCATCCATGGTCTCAAAATGATCCTTTTTTATTTGATCTGGCAGTAATGAGAATCAAAACGCATCTGCGGCGTGGATCTCACGGGATTCGGCAGTCACATCGTCGTCGCGCTGGTGATCGCCACACGACACGAACTGATCTGGCTGCAATCTGGCAACAGTTTTTTTCTCTCACGCCAAATCAGCACCAGCCACCAGACAGCTAGCAATACTTTTCTTTCATAACAAATCAGCACTAGTCACCGGCCACAGCACAGTGAACAAAATATAAATGAAACTGGCTGTGCTCTGCGCGCAGGAGGGCCGCATGCAGGTTCTTTTAATTATTTGATGAGGAAACAGAATGTACACATCGCGGCCGGCACCGCTGGCCACACGATCGCGGCTGCATGTGCGCGGCACTATCGATTGGGCACTAGATTATTTTTCAAGTATCCAAACTAAGGGAGGAATTCCAATGAATATCATCCATCCCTTGGGGATGCCTCTCTCATCCCTCATCAGAGGGATGCCTCTGTCCAGAACGATAGTGGAGGCAAGCGCTACATACTGCAAAATCCTTGATTTGTTTCGATTGGGAAACACCTATTGTTCTGGTTTCCCAATTCGGACTGTTAAGACATGACTAAAGGGGGGACTTTTAGTCTCGGGTTGGTGACTCTAACCGAGATCAAAAGGCACTTGCACCCTCCACCCACAAGGTTAGCCGTTGGACCTTGAATTAAATCTTTCGTCGGTCCCGGATTCAATGGCAGCAGGTACAAATGAGCGTGACCAAATGGTGTTTTGTAGTAGTGCGAGCTATATATAGATATACTGGTATACTCCGATCCAGTAGCTCGATCACATTATATTTGTCACACCCGATTGCTAATGATTCATGTGTGGTTGAACTCTCACTACTTATCAATGACTAATTAATATTTTTTACTTAATTTGTTAGAAATACCTCTGTTTTAAAATGTAAGCCATTTTAATTTTGTCCTAAAGTCAAATCTATCTATTTTTGTCAAATTTATACTAACATATATACTACCAAACACAAATGCACTATCACGACTTCTATAAACTCTGTCAGAGCTAAAAGGAGTTTGGTTTAAGACAAAACTAAAACGGCATGCATATTTTCAAATAGGAGTAGTATAGATCGCAAAAATAACAGCTAAGATTAGTATATACTGTACTACAAGCTACTAAAAGTTGGAAATGATTTATCCTCGCAGTCGTTATTTAAAGTTAAGAGAAATTTTACAATGTTTATAAAAATAGGAGCTGTCCATCCGATAAAATCCTACGGTGGTGAATGCAGGAAGTACCCAGAAGTACTTAGGGTAAAGTACCTGGTACTTCCAAAATGTGGAACCAAGTACCAAAAATAGTAGGACTAAGTACTGATTTAATTTAATTTTCATAGATCAACGGTCAGGAAAAATTCAAGGGAATAAGTACCTTAAATTACCCTTTGGTACTTTACAATCATTGTAAAAGAGCTCTAAAGTTAAATATTTGTCTTCATCTTTTTCTAACTTTTTGTAAAAATAATAATAAATGAACAGTATTCTATCTGCTGGCCAGTGGCCTTTTGCTGTAGAGATTTGAATATCAAGAGCCAAAAGGCCACCAAACCAGAAAAATAACTTCTCCGCTGACGCCATGTACACGCCACTGGTGCATGAAAGCTACGTCAACTGTTAACCTGCGAGTCTAATATTCAACCAGCATAGAGACGCCTGAGCAACCGGCCGGGGTTACCAGGCGGCACATGTAGCGCCACAGAGGACAAAACTCTTCTAGACGCAACCAATATTTCTAGGGCGTACTGGTAGTTTGGTAGAGCGTTGTTGGATGTAAGCTTCATGATGAGAAAGCTGCGTTTGGATTAATAAAGTGACAAATTAAATAAATATAATCATGCAAGTGATGAGTCAAATGCCAATCGAGAATGAGTTGACGGTGATTCTCGTCATGAAGCTTGCTGACGTCCTCAAGGAAAGGAAGAATACAATACTGTGTGGCCTGGGACATATGCGTGTTTCATGTTCCTTATCTCCAAGTTGCTAGCCAAATGTTGTTTATTCAGTCAAAACTATGGGAAATACTTGTCTTCGAGAAAAAGTTGTAGCAATTGCTTATCCCTCTGAAGTCACTATTTGAAACCTAAAATTCAAGTTATACATATTCATCGTTTTTAATTAGATTTGCTTGATCTGAATTGTAATATTCTGATTGAAAATACGTCCACAAACATGCGTGTACAGTTGATATGTCAGCCATGAGCTGCCTCTTTTTTTCTTGAGCAAGAATGAGCCGATGAAATTATTGTCATAATAATCAAAGTATGATCTCTCGCATTTAATTTAATTTTATTTCCATGGACCTAAATTTAGCCCATGCGTTATGACAGAATCAAAGCACATCATTGAAAATATCAGACGGTAAAACTCCACCACACAAAAAAACTTCCATTTTTTTAGAAAATAGAAGTATAGAAAAAGATGCTCAGTCAACTCATCTGGAAGTGCAGAGAAGGGGTGACCTTTTCTTGCAACCATATTTGATCATTTAAGCAATGCATTAGTTCGCTTGTGTATCCAATCACCACTTTATCCTTGACGCACAATACACAAGACAAAAAGGCATGAAAGCAATGTTTGGCTCTCCTATCTTTTCCCTTTGAACAAAGCTTGATTGAAACAGCAAGCGGGCACCATACATTGCCTAGCCAAATGTAAAGAAACAAAAGTTAAAAAGAAAAGAGAAATAAACACTTTGATGACTCCTTATTACAGAATAAATATGATTTTTTTTGTTATTTCTAAATATTACAGATTACGTACGCTTCAAAAGAACAATAGTTTCAAATTTTCTTTATTACAAGAAGTAACGCACAAGTTTTGGTATCCTTTGAAGCATGATTTTCGTCTTCTATCTTTAGTAGTTTTGAGCTCTCGACATATAACCACACTTCAACTTGACGAAACAAGACTTCAGACTTATATTTTCAACTTTTTCATCTTGGAATTTCAAATCTTCTCAGCTTGCAAAAAAACCATCTAGATATCCAATATCAAACTAAAACAGTTTGAAAACCAAGCTTGTGGCGCCTATGCCATGAATCAAAGACTATATATTTTCTATATTGACAAGACAATAGTGCCATGATGACTATGTTGTATGTCAATGATACGAAAAGGGAAGATGCAGGTATCTCGGTAGGGCTTGCTAGTAACAGAGATGTTACCTACCCGCAAAAAAAATATAGAGATGTTACCTAAGTACTAACAATCAATCATCAAAGATTAATAATTTCGTCGTGCACTTCAGTACTTGGTTAACATCTTCAATAAAATACTCCATCCTCTCCCCAACACTAAAAAACTAGATATTTTAGTAATTGAAAGGCCTCCAACAGATTAATAATCCAATCCATATTACCTAATGTTTTTTATAATCACCAAAACACACCGCCATCTCACCTAAATAAAAGGGGATTCATCCTTCTACCCTATTCTTAGTGATTGGATTTTGGTAGTCTGCTACCAAAACTATTGCCGGAAACACAAAATGTGGAGCAATTTTTTAATACAAGGTATGGATAATCGGCTAGAGATGCTTTTATATTTTTGGACGGCAGTGTCGGTGTCCCGACCAGGGGGCCCGGATCCCAACTAGTAAATGCGGCGTGCTTCCTCGTCCCAGATGATGATGCAAGAGGCAACACAGTAACGCGCGGTTTATCCTAGTTCCGGCCGCGGGGCCGTACGTCCAGCAAAGGGGGTGTGCGAGGGCACTGTATTATCTTGCACCCGGAGTGCTTGTAGCAGGGGGTACAAACAAGGCGAGAGAGGGAGGGAAGCCCCCAAGTCTCTGCTAGAAGTGGAGTCGGCTCAGATGAGTGCTCAGTAGTCCCTGAACGTCCTCTTGGAAAAGAGAAGCCAGAGAGAGAGACTAACCAGCCAGCCGCCCCTGGCTAAAGGAAGCCCGCCCCCTCCTTTTATAGTCACAAGGAGGGGCGGGGTACATGACTGGGGGCATAGAAGTTGTCGTTTTCCCCTGAATCGCGGGGTACAGTGATTGGATACTGTAGGAAGTACACTGTAGGAAGGCGGCGCGCGGCGCTGTCGTCCTGGATTTCGTCCTTAGTTCTGCGAGGAACGCGCCGGTTGTCCTGCAGTGTCCCTGTAGGCGGCGTGGTCGTCGCTGATGTATGGTCTCCGATATACGGCGCGGTGGCATTTGGTGGGCCCTACGGATTAGGGTCCTGCATGCACCAGTGGTAGTGGTAGTGGTAGTGGTAGCGGGGGGCGCGGCGGCCCTAGACCCCCCTGGTCGGTGTGCGGGCGTGCACACTAGGAGGTCCGGGGGACGCGCGGAGGTCCCGGATTCCACAGGGGGGGGTCCGGGGCCCCGCCCGTGCGTGCTGAGCGCCCCTCTCAGAAGGACACGTGACATCGCCGGACCCCTTCCCCAGCGGGGAGGTGAGTCCGGGTGGTCGGTGTCAGCAGAATGGTACGGGAGCAGTGCCGGGCCTGTCTTGTCCCGTATCACTGGTCCCACAGTGTTGCTATAGCAACTGGGATGGCGGAATGGTGACCGGAGTCAGCGGATGGGACGCCGGTCACATCCACTGTGGAAGTGGCAGTATGACGCCGCCCGCCCTTGGTGCCGTGGCGGAGTGGCTGGCCTTCAATGCTTTCGTACGGCGAGCGGTTGGGCGGCGGGGTTGTTTGTCCCTTGTGCCGAGAGATGGCCTCGAGCGAGGCGGAGATGAGTCACCCGCTCGAGGGTAGATCCGCTACCCTCGAGCGAGGCGGAGGTGTGTTGCGCGGTCGAGGGTCCCGAGGGGGGCCCTCGAGCGAGGCGGAAAATGAGTCACCCGCTCGAGGGTAGATTCGCTACCCTCAAGCGAGGCGGAGATTGTCCGGCGGGCCCGAGAGGGACCCTCGAGCGCGGCGGAGATCGTTTTCACGGGTTCGAGGGAGATGCGAATGGGCCGCATGCTGGGCTTCTTTGAGTCCTTTCCTTTCTTCCGGATGGGAAGCAGGCCGTGGGCCTTCGTGGGCCCAGTTGCCTTAACAGGTGCTTGTGTTTTTAAAGCGATCTTAGTACCCCGATTAGGGTGCCCCTAATCGTGGTACCCGACAGTAGCCCCCGAGGCTTTGGTCGAGTCAATGGATTCGACCAAAGGGTGATTCGGCGATTTCCCCTTTGACGTGATCAGTCAATGCTGCGCATCCGCCAGACGCGCCTGAGCGCCATTCCGGCGGACGTGACAACACGCCGGTCGGGGTAGTACGCCCGCGGGGGGAGTACTTCGAGGCGCGCGCCTCTTTATTTGTTTGAAGGACAAGACGTGTCCGCACGCTAAGGGGGGCCAGGGCGACGGTGGCGCCCGCTGCTCGGCAGCTGGTGCTCCCATCGCACTGTCACGCACGTAGAGCCTTGGCCTCGACGTTCCTGGTTGCTTTGCGGCGCGCCGTTCGAGGGCAGCCGGCCAGAGCCAACACCGCCCCGCTTAGCATCCAGGGGCTCAGCTCCGCTTTATTTCGTTTGGTCGTGTCTCGGCGCGGGGACCGAGGATGTCCTTTGCTCGTGGAGCGCCGCTTCGTCACGGGTGATACAAGCCTCCGCTCCTTGATAAGCTTGAAGCTTTGTGCCCGGCGCAGCTATAAATAGGGGTCGTGGGGTTCCCTTTCTTCTCCAACCTCTCAGCTCTTTCTTCCAGTATCGCCCTAATTTTGTAATGTTTTCTCTGCCCTTTTGTGGCCGGCCCCCGGATGGGGTGGCCTGGCTTTTTTCAAGCTTTTGGCGCTAGAAGAAAGCTTGCGAGCGGTGGAGGAAGACTGGAGTGAGCGTGCGCACCATCCCTCAGCTTCAGTGGGATCAGCAGAAGAGCATTGGGCCCTTGGGGTCCTGCTCCTGCGATGTCCCCTAGCCTGAAGGGGGATGGTGACGCCTGACCGTGGCGCTAGCGCCGGGTCCGGCGGCTGTTTCTCGCATCGTCCCCCCCCCCCCCCCGGCGACAAGGTTGCTCTCGGGGAGACGGTGCGGAGGGCGCTGTCCGCCAGCTTAACCCCCTGCGTGGTCTTCGGTGGAGGAGACGCTAGAAGAAGGCTTGCGAGGAGAGCGTCCCGCTGGACCCGTGAGGTCTGGGGGCTACTTCTCGCATCCCTAGCAGCCTGGCCGTTGCGTCAGCCAAGGGCTCGGTGCCTTTCTTCGTCACTCGTTCCTCCCCAAGACAGGGAAAATTGCCACTTAGGTGGCAATGTGTTTGTATATTTCGATGGCTTCGCGCCAGTAACCCTTTGTAATCTTTATTTACATTTGAGCAATAAAGTCCCCTTTCTCCTCTACGGGGAGGATTACCGAGGGTATAGGGGTGTACATAGAGTTGCGACCCTCGAATATGTGTGAAGTCTCCTTCGCGGGGGCGCGTCAGCGCACCCGCGGGTGTAGCCCCCGAGGCCTTGGAGGAGCGTTTGTGCTCGTCCAAGGGCTACAAATGTTGTCCCACTGGGTAGCTTTACTGGGATGGCCGTCCAGCGTCTTTTTCAGCCGGCATCGGCACTTTTTCAGCCGGCCTCGGCACTCTCGGTGCTGGTACAGCGACCCGGCGTTCAGCTTAGCTGTTAGGGGAACGTACGCTAGTAGCGGGGGGGGTTCGGTTATACACGTGGAGCTTCATAAGTGACGGTTGTCGATTTATTCGAGGGTGCGGTTTTGAATTGTGGTGTGCGAGGAGCCCCCGAGCCCAGGCCCGTATGAAGGCGTTCAGGGGAACCCTCGACTTTGATTACGACCCTCGTCGCCCTTCCGCAGGGAGGAGGGGTGAAGCGCACCATGCTACCCATGCCCGGGCCGCGAGCTATGGCTGCTTCAGTGAGCTATTAGCGGGCTGTTCAAATGGACGTCCGTGCCCCGTTCGATAAGGGTCGGCTTGTGGTCCATAGACACGTCACATAGAGCACTTGCGAAGGTTCGCTAGGCGGGGCTCGGACCCATTCGATAGGGTCCGAGGGCTCGATGCTCTCCCTCGATGGGATCCCCCTTCTAGGCACCCTCGACTGGCCTTGAACACTACGTAGGATGTCTCGAACTCCGCGTTCGAGGGTAGCTTGTACGGTACATCCCTGCAGTCCCTGACTCTGGTGATCTGGGGTGCCTGTCGAACCCCCTGAAGCGCCAGGCTTCGACCCCCTGATCAGTAAGGCCTCGAAATGCGATTCCTTCGAGGGTAAAGAGACCCCTCGAAGGAATATTCCATCGTGATTCAGAAATGACGCAGAGTCGCGAGTCATGCGCGCGGGTCTTCCGCTGGTGGTGGGCGACGTGGCCCGATTTGTGCGGTGCGGTGTGGGCGCGCCTTTTCAGGCGACAGCCTCGGGCAGACGAAGCGGCATGGGCGGCGGCTGACGGATGGGATAGCGCAACAGTCGCGCCGCGCCCGCCGGTTACCGTGCCGCATTTATTGTTGCGTGCGCGCGTGGGAGACTCCGCGGTCGTGGGGCCCATCTGTCAGCGATAGCAAAATCTACCGCACTTAATGCGGTAGATTTGGGCCGTGGCTGCGGTTGCGCCCATCGTGGTGAAATAAAATGAAGAGGAAGGGGTTGTTTGGGCTTACCTTGCCATTTGCCTTCATCCCTCTCTGCCTTCTCCGCCTCCTTTGCATCCTAAACCCGTAGCCAAGAGCGAAAAGGAGGAAGAAGGAGGAGAGAGAGAAAAGAGAACCATAGCCGTTTCGGAGCCTTCATTCCCGCATCCCCCCTCGAATCGAAGACATGTCGGACATCCAGGAGCCTTTGCCGTGGGGGAAGTCCTCCGCCACCGTGGCAGTCCTGCAGCAGTTGGTCGCCGACCGGCTGCTGCCGCGGATCACCGACTCGGGGGCGCCGGCGTGGATTTCCCCACATCCGGACGAGACCGAGCCGAAGCCCCCGCAAGGCTACGTCATGAGCTTCGTCCGCCTTCACGAGCGAGGCTTTGGCGTCCCCGTTAGCAGGTTCATGAGGGCTTTGTGCGAGTACTACGGAGTGGAGCCGCACAACTTCAGCCCCAACTCCATCTCGCAGGTTGCGGTCTTTGTCGCCGTCTGCGAGGGGTACCTCGGCATCGAAGCCCACTAGGACCTCTGGGTCCATCTGTTCCGCGGCGAACTCTTCGTCGAGAACGCGCGGGGCCAACCGAGGCGGTTCGCGCGCGCCGGTGGCCTGACGCTCCACATCCGCCCGACCCGGAGGAATTTTTACATCTCGAGCAAGATGACGACGAACAACGCCGGTTGGAGTCGAGGGTGGTTCTACCTTCGGAACTACAAGGGCGCGCTCCCGGCGCTCACTAACAGAGTTCTTCGAGAGCGTCCACCGAAGTGGGACTGGGGGGTGTCGCCCCCGTCGCAACAAGCCAGGCTTGAGGGCCTCACCGACGCGCTGGTGCGTCTGGCGAAGAAGGGGCTGACGGCAGCGGCCGTCATCGCGAACTTCAATCGGCAGAGGGTTATCCCTCTCGTGGAAAGGGCCCTGCCGATTTTCGAGCTCACCCCCGGGAGCAAGGTGGAGGGCTCGAGGACTTCGAAAAAGCTGCTTTCCCACACCGCCGCCGGCCGGAGGGCGAAGTACGCGGTGGCGGAGTTCCCTCAAAATCCCGAGGACCTCTGGAGGATCAAGATGCGCCCCGAGCCGGGGTACATTTCTCTGGTAAGTTTTGATTTCGAATCCGCTGTATGTTGTATGGTCCCCTTTTCCTGACCCTATCTCGGGCGTGCTTTGCAGGGGTTGAGGTGCGGCACCTCGAGGCCCCCGGTCCCGGAACAACGCCTGATCAATCGTCTCCACGCGGAGAAGATGAAAAGGCGGAAGGACGCGACGGAGGCAAAGGCCGAGAGGAAGAGGAAGAGAAAGGCAAAGCACGACAAGGAGTGCAAGCTTGCTCGTGCGGAGGGGAAAGCACGGCCCGCCACGCCCGAGTCCTCGGAGGAGGAGGAGGAGGAGGAGGCCTCGGATGCCGAGGACCACGCTCTGAGGAGCGACGGGGACGCCGCGGGCGCGAGCCCCCCGCCGTTCTACCTGTGAGATGACGACGAGGGGGGGCAGTGGCGCCGGAGGTGACGAGGGCCATAGCAGAGTCCTCGGCGCACCCATCCCTCGAGGGGGCTGAGCGGGGGTCGTCGCCTCCGGCGGCCGGTGAGGAGACGCCTGCGCCCCAGGTGCTGGTCAGTGGCGACGAGGCTGCGGCGGGCGAGGAGTCGTCCGTGCTTGCAGCCTCGAGTCACCAGGCCGACACGAGGGGGGCGCCCTCGAGGCAGTCTTCGAGGGGCGACACGGCGACTCGGGCCCGAAGAAGCGCCACGAGGAAGCGGAGCATGAGTGCTCGATCCGGGTAAGCAGACCTCACTTTCGTTTTTGTTGCGTGTTTGGTGGGTTTCTCGATCCTATTGTCCTTAACTCATGTTCTTTGATTTCCAGCCCCGGGGCCGTCCCCAAAGATGTGGTGCAGCTTGCCCCGGCCAAGGCTCTCAAGACCGGGGCACGAAGCACACCGCACACGGTGCCGCAGCCCCTGCCTGCTGTGGACCTCGAGGCGGCGGCCGCGAGGCTACGGGAGGCCATGGCTCGGGGTGCCCAGGCGGCGCAGCAAACTCGGGCACAGGAGGAGGAGGGTGATGCCGGCCAGAGCGGTGCCATAGCAGCCGCTCTGGCTGCCGACGCCGAGGAGATCGGCCAGGGCGGTGTGGACGGCGCCACCCTGGCAGCTACTGAAGTTGAGGCCGGTCAAGGCAATGCGGCCAGCGCCGCCCGACCGGACACAGGAGGAGAGACCGGCGAGGGTGCGCAGGAGCGCCCTGCCGACCGTATGGAGGAGGAGACCCTCGTCTTCGAGCCCCCGAGGGCCGAAGGCGAGGGCGTCGCAGAGGAGGAGACGGCGCAAGAGGCGCCGATGGTGGAAGGAGCTCCCGTCCCGGGGCCCGCGGAGGCCCGGGACGAGGGTACTGTAGCGGGAGCGCCCGTGCCAACGGCGCAAGGGGGTGTGATGGCGGTGGTGGAGTTGCCGGACAGCAGCGAGGAGTACGGGGACTCAATGGACATCGACCCCGCTGCTGCGCAAGCGCCGTCGCGCACATCGCCAAGTTCGCGTTAGCCAGCGCGGGCACGCTCGAGGCAGGGACGTCCGAGGGGGGCCATCTCGGGGCGATCGTTCCGTCCGGGGTCCCCTCGGAGTTCCTTCGTAAGGAGCAAGAGGAGGAGGAGGCCTGGAACAAGCAGATGGGCGTGGGTCGCGAGATCTTGCAAGCCCTTGACCGCGCATTCACGCTCCACCAGAATACGGATTACCAGGTCAGCCAGGTAAATGCTTCCCCCCCCCCCCCCCGAAAATTGCTCGGATTTGATTTAACTTTTACGCATCTTCACCCACGTCCTCCCCTTTGCAGCAGCTGAGGGAAATCTCACGCGAAAAGAGCGCCGAGATGAACTGGCTGTACTTCCAGCTGAGCCAGCTCGGGCAGCACAATGCCGAGCTGGTACTCAAGAACATTGACGCCAATGCGAAGATGGTGGATCTGGGAGCGCGTCGGCAGGCGCTGGAGGAGCTGGCGCGGGTTGCTGGTGAGCGGGACGTCCAGAGGGCGGCAGCGGAGGAGAAGGCCCGGGAGGCCGAGGCACAAGCTACCGAGCTGCAGCGCCTTCGGATGGCGCTCGAGGATAGAGCTCGGGAGGCTGAGGCGCAAAGCGCCGAGCTGCAGCGTCTCAGCACCACGCTCGAGCAGCAGAAGGCCGAGCTCCTCCACAGGGAGGTAGCCGTGGTTGCGCTCACCGGGACCCTCCGGGAACAGGGCGAGGCCCTCGAGGAGAAGGAGGTGGCTCTCCAGAACATGGGGGCTACCCTTAAGGAGAAGGAAGCCTCCTTGTCCTCGCTCGAAGAGGCCGCTCGAGCCCAGAGGGAGGAGGCGCAGAGGAACATCACGGGTGAGTACCTTCGATTTTTCGTTGATTTGTTACTTTTCGTTGCTGACGTTGGTTTCCTTTGCTCAGAGCTGAGGCAGAAGGTGGCGGACGAGACCGCGGCGAAGGAAGCGGTCCACACCGCGCTCACGGCGGCGCAGATGGAGTTTGCTGAGCTGGAGCAGACCATCATAAGCATGTGTCAAGAGCTCGAGGGGGAGGGTGCCATCTCGGGTAGTTCGGTGATCAGCCGCCTGCGCGCGCTAGGCGGCCGGATTGCCGAACACGCCAAGAGCACCTTCCGTCTCGGTGTCCTACAGACTCTCGGCGTAGCCTCGACACACAACCTGATGGATCTCCAGAGGGTGTCGTCGGGGTACGTCGTTCCCGATGATGCGGATGCGGACGCCGCATCGGTCATCATGGATGAAGCTGACGCAGCCGCGGAGGAGTTTGCCACCGTCCTCGCCGAGAAGCTCGAAGCAGACATCCCTCCCATCGCCGAATTCGACGCCCCTGAGGGCCCGCAAGGGGGGGATGGTAGCCTGTAGGAAAACTGGGCCTCGAAGCCCATGTAAATAGATTAGTGTTTATCATAGTCGCGCTTTGTAATCGCATCCTATGAATATAAGAGATTTTATTTTCGTAATTTGAATGTGTGGCCCGTCGAGGCCTTGTGAGTTCGAGCCTATATTTCTTTACTTATTTCCGTGTTCTTCGTATGTGACTTAGATAAACATCTGCGAGGAAGTTCGCGATCATAAGCAACGTAGGCGTAGGGTGGTGAGGGGGTGCCGTATCCCGGAGGCATAGGCGGCCCCACGACTCGGCCAGCCCCGTACCGTAGTTGCTTACGCCTCGCGTCCGTTTTTTTCCAAGGATACGAGAAGCTTAGGGTCGAGACGGAAATATTTTGAAAAAATATTGGCGACTTTTTGGGGACGTTAGGGGGTTCCCCCCGTAGTAGCCCCCGAGGGAGGCACGGCTTTGCCGAGGGTAAAGCCGAGCGTACCTCAATGTTCGTGTGCACCCGAGCCCTCGAGGGTCCGGAAGGTTCCCAAAAAGCAATAAGTAAAGCGTACTTCCTTATTATTTCGGGAAATTGAAAATGCGAGTACGAACAATATACAAATAGCTTGAAATGCTAAGGATAGAAGCGACGTAGCTGTTGTATGTTCCAAGCGTTGGTGAGGACTTCGCCGTTTTCGTTCGCCAGCTTGTATGTGCCGGGTTTGAGCACCTCGACGATTATGTATGGCCCTTCCCATGGAGGTGAGAGCTTGTGGCGGCCCCTGTTGTCCTGTCGGAGCCTAAGCACCAAGTCCCCTTCGTTGAGGTCTTGGCGCCGGACCCTCTGTGCTTGATACCTTCGCAAGGACTGCTGGTAGCGTGCAGAGTGAAGGAGCGCCATGTCTCGAGCCTCGTCCACTTGGTCCAGCTAGTCTTCGCGAGCTCGCTGGTTTTGTTGCTCTTGGTATGCCTTGAGCCTTGGCGATCCGTATTCCAAGTCAATGGGGAGAATGGCCTCGGCGCCGTAGACGAGGAAGAACGGGGAAAAGCCCGTGGCTCTGCTTGGGGTCGTCCTCAGGCTACAAATGACCGAGGGTAGCTCCGTGAGCCACCTCCGGCCGAACTTGTTTAGCTTGTTGAAGATTCTCGGCTTCAGTCCCTGGAGGATCATGCCGTTGGCACACTCCACTTGCCCGTTCGTCTGTGGGTGTGCCACAGCCGATCAGTCCACACATATGTGGAAACTATCGCAGAACGCCAAGAACTTCTTGCCTGTGAACTGGGTGCCGTTGTCGGTGATAATCGAGTTCGGGACCCCAAACCTGAAGACGATGTCGGTGAAGAACAGAACTGCTTGCTCGGATTTGATCTTGCCGATGGGTCGAGCCTCGATTCACTTGGAAAACTTGTCGACCGCCACCAGCAAGTGGGTGAAGCCACCGGGCGCCTTCTTCAGCGGACTGACGAGGTCTAGTCCCCACACGGCGAACGGCCACGTGATGGGGATGGTCTGCAGAGCATGGGCCGGGAGGTGTGTTTTTCGAGCATAGAACTGGCAACCCTCGCAGGTCCGCACAACGTCGGTGGCGTCGGCGACCGCGGTGGGCCAGTAAAAGCCTTACCGGAACGCGTTACCCACTAGGGTGCGCGGCGCAGCGTGATGGCCGTATATGCCGGCGTGGATGTCGTGGATCAGCTCCTTGCCCTCGGGGACGGGGATGCATCGCTGCATGACGCCCGAGGGACTGCGCTTGTATAGCTCGTCGTCGATTAGAACGAAGGACTTGGCCCTCCGGGCGAGGCGCCGCACCTGAGCGCGGTTCGAGGGTAGGACCCATCGAGTCATCCAGTCAATGTACTGGACGCGCCAGTCTCGCGAAGTGGGGGCCTCATCGACTTCCATTGCTTCGGCCTCGTCAGCGGAGGTGGTCCCGAAGTCAATGTCCATGGGCTCGACCTCGTCCGCCGAGGAGTTCCCGCCGGAGGGTCCAGCGGACGAGGGGCCTGGCTCCGTCAGATCTTTGAACTCGACGGAGGGTTTGGTGATGTCGCGAGCGAAGATGTTCGGGGGGATGGTGGTTCGCCCCGACACGATCTTGGCTAATTCGTCGGCGTCCTCGTTGTACTTGCGCGGGACATGATTGAGCTCTAGGCCGTCGAACTTGTCTTCGAGGCGGCGCACTGCATTGCAGTACGCCTCCATCTTCGGGTCGTGACAGCTAGACTCCTTCATTACTTGATTGACGACGAGTTGAGAGTCACCGCGTACGTCGAGGCGTTTGACGCCGAGCTCGATGGCGATGCGGAGGCCACTAAGGAGGTCCTCATACTCCGCCATGTTGTTCGACACAGGGAAGTGTAGGCGTATCACGTATCGCATATGTTCTCCGAGGGGTGAGATGAAAAGGGGGCCGGCACCGGCGCCAGTTTTCATCACCGATCCGTCGAAGTACATAGTCCAGCATTCGCCCTGGATTTGTGGTTGGGGTAGCTGAGTGTCCGTCCACTCAGCCACGAAGTCAGCCAAGATTTGGGAATTGATCGCCTTGCGGGGGGTGTAGGTGAGTGTTTCTCCCATCAGCTCCACAGACCATTTGACAATTCTACCCTCGGCTTCCCGGTTGCGGCTATCTCTCCCAAGGGGAAAGACGAGACCACGGTGACGGGGTGAGCCTCGAAGTAGTGGCGCAGCTTGCGCCGAGCCAAAACCACTGCATAGAGCAGCTTTTGAATCTGCGGATAGCGTGTCTTAGTTTCAGACAACACCTCGCTGATGTAATATACCGGTCGTTGGACGGGCAAAGTATGATCCTCCTCTTGTCTTTCGACCACGATCACCGCGCTGACCACTTGGGTCGTCGCAGCTACGTACAGATAGAGGGGCTCGCCGTCCGTAGGTGGTGTGAGAATGGGGGCGCGAGTGAGCGACGCCTTCAGCCTTTCGAGGGCTTCTTGGGCTTCGGGGGTCCACGTGAAGCGCTCGGTTTTCCTCAAGAGTCGATACAGGGGTAAGCCTTTCTCGCCGAGACGCGAGATGAAACGGCTAAGGGATGCTAGTCATCCCATGACCCTCTGTACCCCCTTTAGGTCTCGGATTGGTCCCATCCAAGTGATGGCCGAGACTTTGTCAGGGTTGGGTTCGAGGCCCCGCTGGGAGACAATGAAGCCCAAGAGCATGCCTCGAGGCACCCCGAACACGCACTTTTCGGGGTTGAGTTTCACCCCTTTGGCCCGTAGGCAATCGAACGCGATTTTGAGATCGGCAACCAGGTCGTCCGCCTTCCTGGATTTTACAACGATATCATCGACATATGCCTCTACGCTCCGCCCGAGATGGTCTCCGAAAACGTGGAGCATACACCGCTGGTATGTGGCTCCGGCGTTTCTGAGGCCAAAGGGCATCGTAACGTAGCAGTACATGCCGAAGGGTGTGATAAAAGAAGTCGCGAGCTGGTCGGACTCTTTCATCTTGATTTGGTGGTAACCGGAATAGGCATCAAGAAAGGATAGGAGTTCACATCCCGCAGTAGTATCTACAATCTAATCAATTCGAGGCAAAGGAAAGGGAACCTTCGGACAGGTCTTATTTAAACTAGTGTAATCTACACACATCCTCCAGCTTCCACTCTTTTTCTTAACTAATACTGGATTAGCTAGCCACTCGGGATGGAATACCTCTTTGATGAATCCAGCCGCTAGAAGTTTCTGCAACTCCTCGCCGATCGCCCGGCGCTTGAGCTCGTCGAAGCGTCGCAGGCGCTGCTTCACCGGCTTGGAGTTGGGTCGGACATCAAGGGAGTGCTCGGCGACCTCCCTCGGTATGCCAGGCATGTCCAAGGGGCTCCACGCAAAGATGTCTGCGTTGGCGTGGAGGAAATCGACGAGCACCACTTCCTATTTGCCGTCGAGGTTGGCGCTGATCTGCAACGCCTTGTCGTCGGAGTGGTTCGGATCGAGGGGCACCTTCTTGATACCCTCGGCGGGTTCGAAGCTCCCGGCGTGTCGGTGCGTGGAGTCCAAGGCCTCGCTTGCCATTTTGTCGAGGGTGGCTGCGAGGGCCTCGTCCTCCGCTTGAGCCTCCGCGCACTCAACGCACTCAACGTCGCACTCGTAGGCGTGCTCGAACGAAGAGCCGATGGGGATCATGCCCTTTGGACCCGGCATCTTGAGCTTGAGGTAGGTGTAGTTGGGGACGGCCATGAACTTGGCGTAACAAGGACGGCCCAGGATGGCATGGTAGGATCCTCGAAACCCCACCACCTCGAAAGTGAGTACCTCCTTGCGGAAGTTGGCTGCTGTGCCGAAGCACACAGGCAGATCGATCTGGCCGAGGGGTTGGACTCGCTTCCCCGGCGCGACGCCGTGGAATGGCGACTTGCTAGGGCGAAGCTTGTCCAGTCCGATCCCCATGAGCTCCAAGGTAGGGGCGTACATGATGTTGAGGTTGCTGCCTCTGTCCATGAGCACCTTGTAGAAGCGAGTGTTGCCGATGATGGGGTCGACAACGAGCGGATACCGCCCCGGATGCGGGACGTAGTCGGGGTGGTCCTCGCGGCCAAAGGTGATGGTATCCTTTGACCAGTCGAGGTAGGATGGCGTGGCTTTGGTGACGGAAAAGACTTCGCGTCGCTCATGCTTGCGCTGTCGAGAAGTCATATTCGTCGTTGCTCCTCCAAAGATGAAGAAGGTGTTCTCCACTGGGGGGAACTCGTCATCTCCACCTTTGTCGCCAGCATCCTTCTTCTTGTCCTCGTCGCGATGTGCGACGCGGTTGTAGTATTTCTTGAGCATTTCGCATTGCTCGAGGGTATGATTGACCGGGCCCTTGTGGTAAGGGCACGGCTTCTTGAGCATGTCGTCGAATTGGCCACCACTGCCTCGAGGGGGGCCTCGAGGTCCTTTGCGGTCTGGGGCGGCGGCGAAGGCCTCCTCGGAGTCCTCTGCCTGCCCCGACCCACGCTGGTTCGGTGGGACCGGCTTCTTTCCCTTCCTCCCCCGCTTCTGTTTCTTGGCGGGGCGTTGGGCTTGGCGTTGCTGCCCTCCGCGGGCGCATCGTCCTTGCGCTTGCTCAATTTGTTGTCGAAGATGGCACCAACGGCCTCCTCGCCGGCGGCGTAGTTGGTGTCAGCGTCGAACAGCTCATTGGTGTTGACGGGTCGGCTTCTTGCGAGCTCATGCACCAGGTTCCTGCAGGTCGTACCCTCGAGGAAAGCGTTGATGACCTCGACGTGGGTGACGCTAGGGAGCTCGGTGCATTGCTTGGAGAAGCGTCGCACGTAGTCACGCAGGGACTCGCGGGGCTTCTGGCGACACCCTTTGAGATCCCAGGAGTTCCCAGGGAGCACGTACGTGCCCTGGAAATTGCCCACGAAGATGTGGACCAAGTCAGCCTAGTTGTGGATCTGATCCGCAGGCAGGTGCTCGAGCCACGTTCGTGTGGCGTCAGCAAGATGAAGGGGAAGGTTGCGGATGATGACCGCGTCCTCCGTCGCGCCGCCTAGCTGGCACGCTAGGCGGTAGTCATTGAGCCAGACTGTAGGATCAGTCTCGCCCGAGTATTTGACGAGGGTGTTGGGTTGTCGAAAGCGCGGGGGAAAAGATGCAGTTCGAATCTCCCGGCTGAACACCCGGGTGCCCGGAGGCTCCGGTGACTCACCCCTATCGTGCTCAGGGTCAAAGCGTCCACCCCGTCGAGGGGTGTACCTCCTGCCGTCGATGACGTTGCGGGCGTCGCCGTCACCAGCGTGCCCGCGAGTGTCACGGATTCGCTCCCTTACGGGAACTCTCCCGATGCGCTCATGCACCGAGGGCGCCTTCGCACCGGGCGCTACGGCTGCCTTGCCCTTCCCCACTGGGGGTGTGTGCACAGAAACCTCGCGGTCCTGATGCGCAGTCCCATCACGCTGCTCGGGGCCTTCGAGCGCATACGAGACGCAGAACTCGGCCTGCTGCACGGCAGCTTGCTCGATGAGCTCCTGTGCCTCGTGGCGCAGGTTGCGGCCCGAAGGTGTCGATGGCTCGGGCATAGCTTGGAGTAGGTAAGCCGTAGCGACGAGCTTCTCGCCCGCCGACTTCAGCTCCGGAGATTTGTCGACGTTGTGGTCGGCCAGGATGCGCTCCCGTGCAACAAGTCCCGCCGCCTGGGCGTGTGCACCACGCGCGGTACGCTGCTGCTCGAGTGCGGCGCGCAGCTCCTGGGTTTGTTGACGCTGCTCGTCGAGCTTGGCTTGAAGCTCATTGAGCTGTGCCAGCTGAGCTTGTCGCGCCGCCGAGCTTGACGAAGAAGGGGAAGCAAGCGGTACTACCAGTGGGTTTGCCTGCGCGTCCGCCCCGCCGTCCTCGTGGTTGCTCGGGGCGTTGTCGTTTTGCTCGTCCGCGAGGTCCGCCATGAAGCACTCTCGGGAAGGATCAAAATCCCCCTCGCTGGAGTCTTCGAAGCAGGTGAGGCAGTAAGCTGTCGCCAGCTGGAACGTGCGGAGAGCGTCGAGGTCGCGGACCCTGGAGTAGTCCTCGGCCTTCTCGGCCGTAAAGTTCTTCATGAAGAAGCTGACGTCGTCGGCGATCGAGCTCGCCGTCTCGGGGTAGGATTCGTCAGAAGACGACGCGATGAGGCTATGGATCGACAGAAGATGATGACCCGGCAGATCCTCATGCTCGATGAAGTTAGCGCTGGTTGATGAGGCGTGGGCGGCAGCGTTGCGCATCCCAAAGGGGAAGGGCGACGCCGAAGTCGAGCCCCCCCTAGGAGGCACTAGTGCCGCAGCAGGTGACGATGTCGGCGCAGATGACGCCGAGGTACGTGATGACGAGGCGGTGGCCCCGCTAGTCGTGATGCTGAGCAGCGACATGCCAGCCTCGACCCACGCGGGGGAGTTGTGGCGTGCCGCGCGACGCCGCTCCGCCCGCGCCTGTCGCGAACGTTGGCCCGAGCGCCTGTTGCGCCGGGCTGGTGAAGTCGGGGTGACGGGGTTGCATCCGGGCGAGAGGAGCTGCATGAGGTAACCGTTGACGGTTGCCCTAAACTCGAGACTCCCAAACGAGATCACGCGTCCCGCTGGAAACGGATCAAAAACGCCCATGGGGTATGGGTTGGATCTGCCCGCCATCCCTGGAGATCAAATGGGAAAAAGAGAGAAAAATGTCACGCCGTGTCCCCTACCTGGCGCGCCAACTGTCGGTGTCCCGACCCAGTGGGCCCGGATCCCAACTAGTAAATGCGGCGTGCTTCCTCGTCCCAGATGATGATGCAAGAGACAACACAGTAACGCGCGGTTTATCCTAGTTCCGGCCGCGGGGCCATACGTCCAGCAAAGGGGGTGTGCGAGGGCACTGTATTATCTTGCACCCGGAGTGCTTGTAGCAAGGGGTACAAGCAAGGCGAGAGAGGGAGGAAAGCCCACAAGTCTCTGCTAGAAGTGGAGTCGGCTCAGATGAGTGCTCAGTAGTCACTGAACGTCCTCTTGGAAAAGAGAAGCCAGAGAGAGAGACTAACCAGCCAGCCGCCCCTGGCTAAAGGAAGCCCGCCCCCTCCTTTTATAGTCACAAGGAGGGGCGGGGTACATGAGTGGGGGCATAGAAGTCGTCGTTTTCCCCTGAATCGCGGGGTACAGTGGTTGGATACTGTAGGAAGTACACTGTGGGAAGGCGGCGCGCGTCGCTGTCGTCCTGGATTTCGTCCTTGGTTCTGCGAGGATCGCGCCGGTTGTCCTGCAGTGTCCCTGTAGGCGGCGTGGTCGTCGCTGATGTATGGTCTCCGATATACAGCGCGGTGGCATTTGGTGGGCCCTACGGATTAGGGTCCTGCATGCACCAGTGGTAGTGGTAGCGGGGCGCGTGGCGGCCCTGGACCCCTTGGTCGGTGTGCGAGCGTGCACACTAGTAGGTCCGGGGGACGCGCGGAGGTCCCGGATTCCACAAGGGGGGAGGTCCGGGGCCCCGCCCGTGCGTGCTGAGCGCCCCTCTCGAAAGGACACGTGACATCGCCGACCCCTTCCCCAGCGGGGAGGTGAGTCCGGATGGTCGGTGTCGGCAGAATGGTACGTGAGCAGTGCCGGGCCTGTCTTGTCCCGTATCACTGGTCCCACAGTGTTGCTATAGCAACTGGGATGGCGGAATGGTGACCGGAGTCAGCGGATGGGACGTCGGTCACATCCACTGTGGAAGTGGCAGTCTGACGCCGCCCGCCCTTGGTGCCGTGGCGGAGTGGCTGGCCTTCAATGCTTTCGTACGGCGAGCGGTTGGGCGGCGGGGTTATTTGTCCCTTGTGCCGAGAGACGGCCTCGAGCGAGGCGGAGATGAGTCACCCGCTCGAGGGTAGATCCGCTACCCTCGAGCGAGGCGGAGGTGTGTTGCGCGGTCGAGGGTCCCGAGGGGGGCCCTCGAGCGAGACGGAGATTGTCCGGCGGGCCCGAGAGGGACCCTCGAGCGCGGCGGAGATCGTTTTCGCGGGTCCGAGGGGGATGCGAATGGGCCGCATGCTGGGCTTCTTTGAGTCCTTTCCTTTCTTCCGGATGGGAAGCAGGCCGTGTGCCTTCGTGGGCCCAGTTGCCTTAACAGGTGTTTGTGTTTTTAAAGTGATCTTAGTACCCCGATTAGGGTGCCTCTAATCGTGGTACCCGACAGGTAGGTATCCTAATGATTACTAATGCTAACAGATAACAACGAGCCATTCGACGGCCGAAATTTTTGCCATGTGCTTCAAGTTGCAAAGTAGGAAAAACAAAAGACTCGCCTCACTGGTCTGCAGGGCTACAATTTAAATGAAGTGATTCTGATTGTAGAGATCCATTCTCTACGGGAGCTAATTTTTTGAGAGAAATGATTATGTGGCCGAAAGTGATTTTTAGCACAAACTTTTAAAATGAGGATGAAGAATCACTTCACAAAATTAGAAGAAGTTATTTTCCAGTTCTCAGCCTCTTAGTCATTTCACATAATCACTAAAATCAGCAGAGATCACTTCTCTCTAAAAAAATTGTTTGACAGATCTTCTATTTGATTTAGCAGAGAATCAACTCTAAGAGCTTTGCCAAAGGTACCCTAAATATTTATGTAAAATTAGGGCTACCATTTAAATGCATTGATAACCCTCTTGTACAATACAAGTATGCAATTACATATCACCAAATAAATATTTAGCCACACAAGAAATTAAAACGCTGTTGATAAAAGCAAGATAAAGATCGGGCCCTAAAAAAATGCAGTATGTGCTACTCAAAGCAGTGTACAGTGTACACCGAGAATTGTGCTCTTGACCAGCCGTGGATATCCAATGGACTCTTTGACTTGTCGGTCTGCTCTTTCCGCGTAAGCTGGACCGGATCGTAATAACCGGAAACTCCCAGGGACTAAAAGCCCAAAATGCTGCACCGCAGAGGACGCTCGGTTTATAAGCGAAGGCCAAGAACGCCTACAAGATGCGCAGGTGGGGAAGCAAGCCAGCGGCGGCCGGAGCATCCTGGAGAGAGGAAGGGGTGGTGGTAGGTGAAACCAGAGGCAACAGGAGTGGGGAAGAGGGAGGCGGGGCCACGTCACCTCGACAGCAGCGCCCGTGCGGTCGGCGGCTGCGGCGGCGGCGGCGGGGATGGGCGACTCCGGCGGCTCCGTCCTGTCAGTGGACGTCGAGCGCATCTCCTTCGGCGGCAAGGTTCGGGCATCCCTTCTACCTCCCATTCCTTTCTTCCCTGCTATAGTTGATTTCTGCTCTCCGTGAGGGGGAGGACACGGTTGGGGTGCGCGGATTGAGAGGTTTGGATTGGATGGCCGGAAGAAGCCAAGTTGGTAATCTTGGGGTTTAGTTTCGCTTTGATGTAGTTCCTTGCGTGGTAGGGTTAGCGGTTCCAATGGAAGCTGCGTTTCTTGAATTTCCTCCCTACTAGCTGAGCTTGCTTGTTCTGGGTGCATTGTAGTATGGGTTTCAGATTCAAGCCTTGTTTTCTTGTAGGATTTATCGAATCAGGTTTGTGGTATATTGTAGATTGAATTTGAAGTTGGACCATGCATGAGTTCGACCACCTAAATTATAATTTTGGGGCGGACTTGCTTCTAAATTAAATTTGGCGGTCCTTCCTGCTTTGCCCTCTTTGCGCTGCCCCTTCCCCACATCCGTATTGTTGTTTGCTACCACTAGCCTGTCACTTGCTTCATGCGCCTCGGTGTATGCTGAATTGGCAGCCGTCGTGTAGCATCGGTGAGGTGAAATTTTTTGGGTTGCGTCCTCAAGTGGGTGTTGGCCTCTACCTGCCTTTGCCCATGCTGATTTCTTTTCTCTGGTATATGGTCCTCGTTTAGTCATGTGGTCCTACACTCCTACATGATTTTGTGTACCTTGCTGATTCGATTTGAGTAATCAGTTGCCTGCTATGTCCGTGCTTATCGCCAGAAGAAAAGAAACCATAAAGATGTGATCTTGATGCTTTTGGGGTGTAGCTTGGGTGTCCCAATGCCCCTTTTATTTCTCTATAACCAATCATGTTATCTCCGATTCTTTAGTTGGGCTTTCGAGCACAAACTTCCACTAAATATCCCATCGCTTTCTTGAAGCAACTTAAGCTCTGGCCTCTAGGCATGTCTGCAAATTGAGTGGAAACAAGGTCTAATGGATTTAAGGTACCCTGTTTTCTGTATGGATGCTACTCGAACATTATTTGTTGATTGGGGGATGCAGAGTTTATACATGGTCTGTGAAATCTAATGCAGTTGAATTTGATCTTCCATATAGCTATAAAACTGTGATGTCAATATTTTATGATGAACTACTCATCCTTTGCTTGTACAGAAATAATTCTCGACAAAATCAGTAGAAAGGGACTTGGGAAAGAAACTAGGTTAGTGCAGAGGGGCCAAAAGGTTGTCTAAGAAAATCTATATGGTTGGCTAGGGATACTAAATTTATGGTTAGCTAAGTTTTTCCTATACCCAATTCTGGATTAGTGACTAGTGCACTGAGCAGACAAATCTAAAACTTGGTTTCATTCCACACACATAGATATGTCCATAGCAGATGCCTTCTCTTCTCTGCCAACTGGACTTTCTCCCAAACAACTGCCCAGGGCGGCCAGGCCAAAACATGATAACTATAGGATTATGATCCAATGGTTTGGGTTGAAGTTGCACTCAGGGTTACCTGAAAATCTTTTTAGCTCTGTTATTAGGAAAAATGGCTAATTTAGTGTACTAATCTCTTTCATTATAGGTTATTGTTATGCATCAAAATTGGATGGGTGTGGCGTTGTTGAATCATTACTTCACAACCACTTCTCGACATGCATATCCTTCCTTCGATGGAAAAGAACAGCTAATAATGTTGTCCTAGCATGTGCTTTTCTTGATAAGTATTGTTTTTAGCTATTTGCTTGGTGGACAGGGGCGGACCCAGTGGGTGGGCCGAATATGCCCCGGCATACCTAAAATATCGAGCCCTGCTTAATAAAAAACTCTCAATCATCAAAGACCCAAATCAGTCGTTGGTCGTGGCTGCACCCTCACACAGGCATAGCAGCGGAGCAGCTTGACGGCGTGACTCCGCGTCGGCACGTCCGTGGGGCAGCTGAGCGGCTCTGTCTGGACTTGAGCATCTGCCGCCGTTTGGCGCGCTGCGCGCGGCCAGTGGGCGGTGGGCTGCTGGCTGCTGCAGACCTAGCTGTGCCGCATGCATCCGCCGACCAACGGTGCCTCGGCCCTCTCCCGCTAGCTCGGCAGCTCCATTGCCTCACAAACACATCCTCTAGTATGAAATTTGTGAAACTCTAACCGTAGCTCGCTAATTTTTTATAGAGATTGAACAATTGGACAATTGCAAATTAGTGTAGGATATAGGAATAGAATGAGTGATGCTCTTTTTTTTATGATTGTCTTGTCACATTCATTAAGCGGGATATTTTCTTTGAGGTGGATGAAAATGACATAATCGAGACTTTTATGAAGTTTAGAAATCGTAGACCAGACAAGAAGTAGCTTCTTTTATTCATTTGAATTAGTATGTTTGAACTATTTGTCTTAACATCGGTATTTAACTCTTGAATTTAAAACTTGGAATGTAATTTTTATTCTTTGTACCGAATTTTTCGGTGAAATTTAAATTCTATTACCGACTTATATATGGATTATACCGAATTGGAAGTGGAAAAAATATTGCGGCATACCCTCTGTGAAATCCTAGGTACGCCACTGTTGGTGGAGGAATCACTTCCTGTTGGTACTTAGTGCTAGCTCCCCCTTTTTTCTTGTCCCTAGGAGATGTGGTCTAGGAAGCATCACTGCAGCATGTCATGTTTTAGTGGAGCTTTTACGCTTTTCTTTATCAGCACTCTGCAAGCTTTTAGGGTAAACGCATAGGAAACAAATGAACTTTGGTTCTGATTCACAGACTTTGCTTCAGTTCTGGTATACTCCTTCGTAGAATCATAGATTTAATTGCAGGACGTGCACATGGATTTTATTATCTGGTGTGAACTACAACTTTGTGGTTTAATAATTTTGTTCTTGCCATATTTTCTCCTAGTATTTACACTTTCCTCTTGATTCCTTCAGGAACATCATATACAAACAAACCATGGATCTGTATCTGTTGCCATATATGGTGACCATGATAAGCCTGCTCTTATTACCTATCCAGATCTTGCCCTGAACCGTAAGTTTTATAACATGCTTAACTTATGTTGGATTATTTAAGAATTCTGTTGTAATGTGACTGAAGTCCACTATTGTTGATCAGATATGTCTTGTTTCCAAGGACTGCTCTTCTGTCCTGAAGCAGCTTCATTGCTGCTTCATAATTTTTGCATTTACCATATCAGCCCCCCAGGACATGAGGTCAGTGGAACTTGCTGTTACCGTGAATGTATTGTTTTTTCATTTATCTTGGCACGATGCATCTGGCAATTTTGGAAGAATTTTTTCATGATTGCATGGTTTACTATACTTTGGGAAATCATGCAGTTAGGAGCTGCTTCGATTTTGCCGAGCACACCGGTGGCATCTGTTGATGACTTAGCGGATCAAGTCGCAGATGTACTTGATTTCTTTGGGTAAGGCCTTCTCATATTCTTTGATAAAGTGGTAGTGCTTGGAGATTTTCTTGAGATTTGTGAAGTAACTTCTTTTCCTTTTTTTATTTTACAGATTGGATTCTGTTATGTGTTTAGGTGTCACTGCGGGCGCATACATTCTTACTCTATTTGCAGTATGTATTTTCTTCCAAGCTATTGGCTTATATGCTGCTTGCACAAATGCTTAGTAATTTTGTTCTTTATTGCAGACCAAGTACAGAGAGCGAGTACTAGGACTTATCCTTGTTTCACCTCTATGTAAAACTCCCTCATGGTCAGAGTGGTTTTATAATAAGGTAGCTATTCAATTTTAGCTTCAAAAAGACCTTTTCCCTGCAGAATAATAATGTTGTGCTGATAGATCTATTTTTTCAGGTTATGTCAAATTTGTTATATTATTATGGCATGTGCAATGTGGTGAAGGATATTTTGTTGCAGCGCTACTTCGGCAAGGTAATATAGTGACCTTAGGTTATGTCATGTGATATTTGCGTAGCTGTCTGTTGAACCTTTTTGTTTGAATTTTCTCCACAGGGAGTACGTGGATGCTCTAATGAACCTGAATCAGATATTGTGCAAGCTTGTAGAAGTGTATGCCCTATGACTTTTCATCCTCCATTATCAATTGCCATGTATTTGTTTAAATTTATGGTGCTTAACTCTCTTTTAATTCATGAAGTTTCTAGATCAACGGCAAGGCATGAACGTGTGGCGGTTTATTCAGACTATCAATGAGTATGTCAATTTCCTTGTCCAATTCTTATATGATGAACTCATACCTGGATATGTACAATAAATATCTTGCCATGATTTATACAGGAGAAAAGACTTGACAGAAAACCTGAAGCAGCTGCAGTGCAGAACTCTTATTTTTGTTGGTGAGAATTCCCAGTTCCATGCTGAGGCTGTTCACATGACTGCAAAGCTTGATAGCCGATATAGTGCTCTTGTGGAGGTATCTATTTGCCCGCACATTAACGTCTCCGCACATTGATTTTGGGGGTTACATTCCAAGTTTGGTATCTTTACAGGTACAAGCTTGCGGGTCAGTTGTGACCGAGGAACAGCCACATGCAATGCTTATACCAATGGAATACTTCCTCATGGGATACGGCTTGTACAGGCCAAGCCAGATAAACTGTAGCCCTCGCAGCCCTCTGAACCTGTTCTGCGTATCGCCGGAGCTCCTCTCCCCCGAGAGCATGGGAATGAAGCTAAAGCCAATCAAGACTCGAGCCAACCTCAAATCGTAGGAACATGAGAAGATGTAGGAACTGATGTGTATTTCTTTTTTTTTTTGTGGTGGAATGACATAGCTGTTGTTATCATGATGTACATAGCCAAGAGTTAGGTCGTTGAGGGTTGGGTGGGGGGTTCAATTCCATTGATTGGTAGCCTTAAACAGCTGTAAATTTTCACAGATTATTCGTTGAAGAAAGAGAATAATAAGGGGAGATGAATTGTTGCCAAAAGTTGGGTCTTCGCTTTCGTCAGTGCCATGGTTTCCTTTTCATCAGCGTGTGAGCTAGACTGATGAACCATTTCAGCCTCCTAAATGATATTCAGACCTCAGGGCGTTGTTGCAGGACCCTCCAGTGTTGGTGGTTCTCTATTATATTGCTGGTGGTGCATTTTTTTTTTTTGAAAATGGTTTTTTGCATTAACTCAAACAAAGTACAGATATTGGGGAGAAGATGTCCCACTCAAAGTGATCCAGAACTTCCTTCACATTACACGATGGGACATGTGCTAAAGCCTGGCAAAAAAAGAGACAAGTATCTGGAATGGTAGCATGTCTAGCTCGCTTAGCAAGATTGTCTGCAACCCTATTTGCTTCTCTTCTAATCTTGATTCTGCAAGAACAGGCCGAAGCAACCAGTGTCCAGGTTGTAGGCGGCATGATCTTGTTTGGGCAGCCGAGGCTACGACCTGGTTGTCGGTGTGCAGTGTAGCAACCTGCAAGTTCAGAGCAGCAGCCAGTCTGGCACCAAGAAGGAGGGCATGAGCTTCAGCCTCCAAGGATTCCAAGACCTATGATGTTGCCACCTGAAATATCCGATGCGTGCAGCAGATCAGATGCAAGTTGGTTCGAAGAATGCTGAACTGGTTTTGTCATGTTGCTGCTCGTCCTCAATTATCCAACTCGTGGGTGATGTGTATATCCTTTGTCAGATTTGGTGATTTTCATGCAACCCAAGCGATGCAAAACTTGCTTGACAGTGCAGCTCTTAGCTATTTAAATCATGTTTGGTTCCAAATAAGTCACATATTTATAAGTCAGGTGACTACCAGTGACTTATAAGTTAGGGATGTTTGGTTGTTAAGTGACTTAAAAAATGTAGACCCCACGCAGAAAAGAGGGATTTATAAGTTTTAAGCTGGGTAGATCTGCTTAAAACTTATAAGTTGAGGTAACTTATAAGTTAGGATTGTTTGGCAAATTAAGCCACTTTTTTTACTTTTTAGCTTATAAGTAAGTGAATTATTTGGAACACATCGACTGTCTTTGCGTTGTCACAGTGAAAAGCACTTCGTATACTACGAGCAGGATTTGAAATTGAAAAATACTCACGCACCATGTGGTTCAGAAGTCACGAGTTGATAGATTTAGAGCCCTCCTATCCTTAAACTATTTTCCCTATTACACGTGCCTATAGTTTATAGTAATGAAAAATGTCAGTTATGAAGAATGCGGGTGTAGCATCTCTGAGGAAAATTTTATACTATTTTACAAAGGGCCCCTAATGCATATAAGTTTTATGGAGGCACTAGTATAGGCTCATAGAACACGCATGTATAATGATACCAGGTCGCATTGTTTGGATGCCATTCGCATAATCATAACTCATGGTGTTACATGTGTATGTATGCCTATGAGACTAATTTGCCACGGTAAGTTGCCTAGCTAGTTTTACAATTTTTTGAAAGACGAGATGCATGGTGTCTAAGTAAAGTCTCAAATCTCCCATTCCACACTTGTATGTAAAATTGTACTAATTTTATCCTAAGGGTTAGACATGAGTTAGATGGTCGTAGACCAATGCCTAAAAACTTAACTTTACATTTTTAGCAAATAAAGTGGCTAGGTTTCGAGGCGGCTGCCTAGCAGAAGATTATATGAACTGAATCTATTTTAAATAAATAATGGATATAAAGATTGCATCATACTAACACTTCGAATTATATATCCATATATGTTGCCATAATGACCATTGCATTTATTGGAGCACCAAATGTGTTTTGTTTTCTCTTAAACTAGGTGAATTCCCAGCGTGTGGCTGCGGGAATAATTGGATCATTTCAAATAAATGCTGGAACAATTGTTAAGTAAGTACACAAATATAAAGAGAGCCGTGCATACATGTCAAGAAGTGAAAGATGGATCTCTTAGTACTATGTTGAACATAGAAAAAAAACAGTGACAAAATAATTGGAATTCATGTGAAACCTTAAAGTTGTTCACTACAGAGAGGCATGCTAATAAATCAGGCACTGGATGTAAAGAAAATATAAGTAAAAGGTCTATTAAATGCTATCATATGAAATTCCTAACTTTATGTAATTCTACCTTCTTTTGGTTTTTCAGTATGGCCTAGAAAAAGAGAGTTGGTTCTCGTGCTCAAGAGCTACAACTTGCCAATTCAAAAAATAAGAATTTCAGGCAAATAATGGTTTTTTGTAGCTGCAGCGACATAAGGAGGGTCATCAGGTGATTAAAAAAAATCCCCTGCCAAAATTACAATAAGGATAGATGAAGAAGTACATACATTGGAAAGAACTGTCATAGGAATATTTAGATGGATAACCTGGGTATAAGGAACTACCTCAATGCGGTAGATCGTGCTTCTGCATGCCTAGTGAATCGACCAAGCGAGCATCCGTCAATCCCATCATCAAGGCCATTGGAGAATTAGAAAATGATGAAAGGGTCCGGAGGCTAATCTTAGACGCATGTGCTAGGAGAACAGAGAAATACTCAGTAATTATATACTACTATAATTCTTAGTAGCTACAGCCTGTGGCTTTACTGAAAATTGGAATGGATGAGAAGATGGAGAGATGTGGTGGCTGACTATTTGATTCGTTCTCCATGGAAGGCACCCAGGAGACAAATGACGTGAGTGGGAAAGAGGGCATTTTTGGGGGGTGTCTATTCATCGCTCTCTGAGATTGGATTTCCTCCCATTGCAGAGGCCAAGCGCCCCCGCCCCCGCCGTCGACCGCCTCCCCCGGCTCCGCCGCCCTCCACCACCACCACCACGCTAACCAATCTCGCCGCCGTGCCGTCCATCCACCACTGCCGCCACCTTCTCTCGCTCTCGCCGCCGCTCGCCACCCACCGCCCACCGGTTGTCAGGTCTCGGCCGGCCGCCGGCGCTCCCGCGCCGCCTTGCCCTCCGCCGGCCGAACCGCCACCGCCGCCCCCGGCCCCCTCCTCTTCTATAGCCGGAGGCCATGGGGCAGCCCCGGACCCGTATCAGGCCGAAACCTAGAGGCCGCTGTCGCCCGCCACCACCCCGGCCGCCAGCGACCTCGCCGGCGGCCGCTCCCCCCACCCACCACCCCCGGACCCCGGCCACCGCCCTCCCCCGACCCCGCGGCCATCACCATCGCGAGATCGAGAGGAAGAAGAAGCATAGTGCCGCGCGAGCCCACCTGCAGCGCTGCAGCGCCTCTTCTGCGACGCGTCGCGTCCAACTCACGCGCGCGATGAATAGAATCCCCGGCATTTTTGTGCCTTTAAATGTTGGTAGTCAAGAGCATGTACGTCAAGACACGAAGGAGTGGGAACGTGGATGATTGATGGGGGACTAATGCCATTAGTGCCATCAGCTGTGGTAGTCTCTTGATCTACCATGGTGCTGAGTAAAGAAGAGGGGAGGCTCTTGATCTGCCAATGAGGTGAGTAAAGAATAGGGACTGAGAAAATAATCGGATGGTTGAGGATTGGAACCCCCAGCACGGGGGCGAATCTAGAGATGAACCGAGGTGGATGGTGAATTCATGAATTTGCTGCTAGCATTATTAGGCCCTGTTTGGATTGGAGGATTTCCTAAGGAATTTTACATGAATCTGAATTCTACATTTTGCTTATGTCACATGTTGTTTGGAATCAGAAAATTGCAATTATAGGACACCAAACAATGTGCTTCGCAATTATAGGACATCAAACATCGACTTCGCTAAAATGAACTTTGAAACATTGACGCTTTATTATACATGACATTGGCGCTAAAATTGCATTATGGAGTATAATGGACGAAATTGCATAGTTTAGGGGGTAAATTAAACCAAGTTATAGTTTAGAGGGTTATCCAGACTTTGGGTATAGTTCAGGGAGTAATTTAGACTTTTTCCTTCTATTTATATTCTAGTTTGTATTTGTGACCCTGTGTTCTGGTTTACACTTGTGACCTTATTTAAGCGACAACACATCATGTATATATGTTTCAGTTTGTACTTATTAGTCATGATATGTTTTTGAGCGGTTTGTACTCGTAACTTTACTTGTGGTCTTATGTGGTTGAATTGCACTTAGGCTAAAATTTTCATCTATTGGAATTTTTTTATCTACAATCCTATATAATATTCCTTCAACAAAAACCACAATATCTATTTATATTCTGGTTTGTATTTAAGTCCCCTATTCTGGTTTATACTTGTGACCTTATTTAAGCGACCAACACATCATGTATATATGTTTCAGTTTGTACTTATCAGTCATGATATGTTTTCGAGCAGTTTGTACATGTAACTTTACTTGTGGTCTTATGTGGTTGAATTGCGCTTAGGCTAAAATTTTCATCTACTAGATTTTTAATTTGAAAGTATATCCTTGACGCACGTATATCTTTGGTATAAGTATAAAATTGTAAGGTACTAGATATTTATAAATATAAATATTTATTCAGTAGATTTTTGAAAACACGTGATATGAATATTTATTTTCATCACAGCTGAAACCTCATTGCTTATTTTCACTATATATAGTTTTTTGGGTCATTTGCAAAACTGCCCTTGTTTTGAGGTCCAATTGCACGTTTGCCCCTGTTTTTTAACTTTGCATGTTTGCCTTGTTTTTAGTATTCCAGTTGCTTGGTTGCCCATATTTTATTGCAAAACTATCCCTGTTTTGAGGTCGAATTGCATGTTTTAGGGGCAACTATGCAACTGGAAGACTAAAAGTATGGGCAAATATGCAAAGTTAAAAAAACAGGGGCAAACGTGTAGTTGGACTTCAAAATAACATCATCTTTGTAATTTTTCCTAGTTTTTTTAAATGCTTCTTACGACTAAAATTTAATGTGGTTATTTTTTCCCACCACTGTTCTGCCACGAGGGCGTGCATCCTACTAGTTTGATGAATGTATACTAGTTTGGTAGGCGCGCCTATATAGGAAATTGCTAACTCGAAGTGATATTTTTTTTACTGTTCTCGAAAGAGGATAATACGATGTTTTAAATTATATAATAAAATATATTATTGTGAAATACGAAATTAATTTTGTTGTATATAAATGTATATTTTTTATTTTACAATAGACTTGTAGTGTGTAATAATAGGTATTATTGTCTTTTATGGACATCATGGACTTATGAGATCGTATAGTACAGATAAGATGCTATGATATATTTTTTTAAGTTTGGTTTAGTACAATCAGTCAGTTGAATGGTAAATATTTTTAACGATCTAAAATTGTCAGTTGATGTAAAAGTATCACATAGGCTACCCCTTTATATGCTGGATCGTTCATATAAATAAATGTTGTTAGAACTTTAGTCTCAAGTGTATATTAGATAACTGGTGCTATAAATATTAGGAAGTCTCAAGTGTATATTAGATAATTGATGTTTTAAATATTAGAAAGCAAATATTGGGAAGTTTTTTCTTAAAAAAAAAAACAGAAGACGGACTTATATCGGAAAGGGTAAAAAAACCCTCACGAACAGTACTGAACAGTGTCGTGTGGGGCCCACTTGCGAACAGTGCGTGTGGGGCTCACTTGTGAACAGTCTAAACAGTGCATGTGGGGCCACTTGTGAACAGTACATAGGCCCACTGTGAATAGTGCTGTGTGGGCCCCACGTGGGGCCAGAACTCGCGGTGTTGCGCCGATTCTTGGCCCCTTAGGTATATGTACTCAATTCACGTAAGTTTTTTACCCATGCCATCTTTGCTGTTGCGTCGATTGTTGGCCCCTTAGGTATATGTACTCAATTCACGTAAGTTTTTTACCCATGCCATCTTTGCCACAGCCCATGGGTCAGTGGGCCGAGCAGGTTACTGTAGCATGTCGCTACTGTAGCGCCGCGGCACAGTGGTGCTTTAGTCATACTGGAAACGGGAAGGGAGCCGAACCAGTTTAAATAGCCGGTCTCTGGAAAGCTAATAACTCCGGTTCGAACCTTTTGCGCGAAGCGAGGACGAAAGCGCAAGAGAGTTATTTAGCAGGTGTAGAGTATATCTTAGCCGTCATCCCGGGCCGGGTCGTTATAGGGGTATCAGAGCCATACTCTCGCGGTTTCACGCCACGTACGGGTAGAAGTGCGCGTACATGAGCACGTTGTGTGCGCGTGGGAACACAGATGCCACCAGCATGTGGACGGGCACACATGGGCTGCTGCCAGTGAACCCACGGACGTGGCACATGGAATCGTTAGCACTAGACGTATGGGACATGGCCAAGAGAGGTGATCCTGCTCCTTTTGTCCCGTATGGGTAAGCTGGTTCGACGGTTCGACGAGGACGTCGAATCCTAACGGGGTGATTGTCACAGCCCAGGGGCCAGTGGGACGCACGGGTTACTGTAGCGTGTCGCTACTGTAGCGTGCGGCACAGTGATGCTTTAGTCCCGTACCGGAAACGGGAAGAGAGCCGAACCAGTTTAAATAGTCGGTCCCTGGGAAGCTAATAACTCCGGTTTGAACCTTTTGCGCGAAGCGAGAACGAAAGCGCAAGAGAATTATTTAACATGTATGTTTTACTCAACATGTAGAATAAATTTTAGCCGTTATCCCAGACCCGGTCGTTACCATCTCGGTCTTGCAGGCCCGGTCGTTACCATCTCGGTCTTGGAAACTACTTTTGCTCCGCCCCTGCGTGGTGGGCTGGTGGCGCCTCGAGGATCAAGGAACCAACGGTGGATCGTGGCTGCGGTGCTCGGAGTAACATGAGTTGTGTACCCAATCCAACGGCCAGGAATGATAGAATTATAACCACGTGGCTTTTGTAAAAAATCGGGCGAAATAAAACGGAGCCTCCTAGTCGTAGAGGCGCACCCCCCTATCTCTCGCTCGCCGAACCCCTAGCCCAAACCCTCGTGCGCCCTCACCGCCGCCGCCGACCCTCGCCGCTCTTCCGCCGGAGCGGCCCCCGCCTCCGGCCGCCGAGCTCGCTCTAGCCCGAAGACGCGGCGCACGGGGGACTCGCACCCCATCCGACGCCATCGGGCTTCTTCATCCTACATCCCGAAGGTAAACCCTAGACCTTGTTCGTGGGCAGCGGATCAAATCTGTTTGTTCCGGTGGCTGGATTGGATTGGATTCGTTCCAGCCTCGTTCTTCGTTGGTTCTGAAACATGTAGGATCTGCTTCTTTTCATCCCGCAGGCGCTCCGGAGCGGCCCTCGCCTCCGGCCGCCGAGCCCGCTCTAGCTCGAAGACGCGGCGCACGGGGGACTCGCCCCCCATCTGACGCCATCGGACTTCTTCATCCTACACCCCGAAGGTAAACCCTAGACCGTGTTCGTGGGCAGCGGATCGAATCTGTTAGTTCCGGTGGTTGGATTGGATTTCGTTCCAGCCTCGTTCTTCGTTGGTGCTGAAACATGTAGGCTTTGCTTCTTCTCATCCTGCAGGCGGTTGGTTCGGGGGTGCGGAGTGTTTCGGCCGGGTACTGTGCGCGGGCAGGAGCCCCTAGGCGGGCACAAGCGCCATGTTCCCCTCGAAAGGGCCCAGTCACTACGGCCAGCAGCCGCCATATGGCGGGCAGCAGCCTTACGGCCAAATCGTAAGGCTCTGTGAAGAATCCGTATATGTTTGCTTCTGTTTGTTGTTCAAAGCGGATTTCTTACTATTATCATTTGTGTTCCTGCCTTTTCGGTTGGGCTTTTCCTCCATTGCAGCCTGGTAGCACTGGATTTACAGCCCCGGCAGCGGCGGGTGGCGCCGATGGTGGTCGGTTCGGTGCCCGAGTTGGACAGGGGGCCACTGCACAGTACGGCGGGCCTTACGCTTCAGTTTATGGCACGCAACAGGTGGTTAACTATTACTGAAATTCGTTCCGGTATTCGTTTTTCTAAAATCGAAGTCTATGCAATTTATTAAATTTGCCTCATTAATGCGATTGGCGTGTTATTTCTTTCTCATTAATGCGATTGGCGTGTTACTTCTTTTTGCGACTTGTCGTTTGTGCTGCATGTATCAGTGAGGAACCTTTATTAAATAAAAATAGTAAAAGTTATTAGCTGTTAGTTCGATAATTTGGAATCTAGCGAGGATCAAAGCACCACGAAGCCACATGCTTTCTTGAATTAGAATATTCGGTGGATCAGTATGGACGTTTATGATACACAAAACTCTAAATTTGACCAGTGTTGAAGACTGGTTTGGATGGGGTTACTTCCAGGTTAAGTAGTTATGAACTATTTCTGTCTGAATTTCTATTGAGGTTTTCCTATCCTTCTTCCTATTCTGAATTGGAAATGCTCTGTTTTTTTATACACACACACACACACATTGAACAGTCAATATATTTTTTGGAAGTTAGGTGTAAAAGGTTGTCTACTTTTAGGAATCAGGCAAAGCAACTGCCTCCGTCATTTCCAGTGATCAATAATGCCTGGACAATCAGCGAACAGAAGTGAAATTGGTTAACCTACTGTGTCATTGTTCTCATTTCAGAGACTTAGTTTATTTGGTTCCCCTGTTCCAGAATACGCTAAGCTATGAAGACGTGTTTCTTAATTGAAAGCTCATTTTAGGTCCTGCTTGGGATTATTAAGTTCTAATTTTCAACTGCAAAAAAAATTAACTATCCTCTACTACTATCTTTTTTGTTTGCTTTTTTGTACTCGTTTTGCTCTTAAAATTTAGAAGTAGAATCTGGTGGGACTCGATGTTCTGTGCTTGTTCAGGTTGGGATCAGTATTTCAAAAATATCGTCATGTGAAGAAGCTTGGGTAGGGCAATATATAGGAGGTGTAGGGTAACAACCCTCAACAGAGGGATGTGTCGGAAAGGAGAGTTGGTGTCTGTTGATGCTGACTTGACTTCACCGACATGGCCTTCAAGCTGCCTAATTGGTCGCCTGGCCTTGCTGTTTGGGCCCTATTCACAGTCTTTAACCACCTAGTGCTAAGGTGTTGTCTTGGTAGAGTGATTTTTTTTATAACAATGGTTTGATGGGTCTCAACTTTGAAGTTACCATTATTTACATATTTTGTACCAGCTATAAAATGAAAACCCTGCCCCTAGCTCCCATGCCCCCACCCGAACTATCCTCTATTTTCTGGCGGCTTCAATTTCTTCTCTATCTTGTCCAGTTTCAGATCTGGGTGATTAAAAGTTACTTTGTTCCATCTCTCTTTTCCCTGCTGCGATTTGGTCATTGAAAATTTGTTTTTGTTGGGAATCAGGACCTTGAGGTATTTTGGAGCCTGAAAAATATGTCTGCTTCCCCATCCTCATGTAGTACAAATTTCATCTTCTTGTTGCTTAATTTAACCATTTGTATGGATCTTTCATGATTGTCCACATTTTTGCAATGTAAAGTACTAGGTCTCCTGAATATTTCTCCCTGTTCTTCTAATTTTATGGCCCTACGCATGTTGTTCCTTGTGACCTTGCCTGACCTTTGGTTTGTGACATGAAACCATATATGTCACAGTTTATGATCTGCCTCCACTTCTTTTTTTTGGTGGGGGGGGGGGGGGGGGCTCATTTCACATCTTTTGCTTTCAACAACCATCAAATAGCTTTTCTACTTTTTTGTGCAGATTATTTGACTTTTATATTGCATATGATCAAAACATGATTTCTATCTAAATACGCTGCACCACCAATAGCAGCGTATATCACGCAGCTATAGCTAGCTTTTTAAAACCATGAAAACCAAGTTTGTAGCATGAAGAATGGGCTGTGAAGGGATTTGTGCTATTGATTTATACTTTTATTATTTCTGAATTATTGAACTGTGTTTTTGTTTAGCCCCCTGTTTAGTCATGTCAATCCCTGCTGGATCACTTGATTCAGCTGTTTCAGTCACTCGGACGGTTAAAAGTCATTTCATGTAGTTCCCAGAATTTTGTTGCTGAATATATCAATTAAACATCCTCATTCTTTTCAATAGGTTGGTGGACTTGGTGGAAAAGGTCCAGCTTCTTCAACTCTTCCTAGCTTGCCAACTCGTCCAACTGCGCTCACTGAGTCATCTAAGTTCTCGTCTACACCTGTGGGGTCAAGCCTGGCAAGACCAAATGATGACTATATGGCTGTGCGTGGATATGCACAGAAGCTAGAACAGTATGGTACTGATTATCCTCTAGAGAGAAGGATTTATGGTGAACACTCAGCTAATCTTGGTAGGAGAGATGGTCTCAGTGATTTGGATAGAAGGTATCCTGATCATATGCCTGCTGGTCACCAGGTATCTTTCTCTCTGTTTTTCTTTTGCCTTCCCCTCTAGATTGTAAATAACCAGAGCATTGTTGTAACCCTTCTTTTATTTTATCTCAGGTTCATGACCATATGGAGCAGGTAGAGTTTTATCTCCCTACTTATGGAACACTATTTTGTTCTTTGTGATAACATGTTGTTCATTGTATCCTGTTAATTTTCTAGGGTTCATCTATGCGCCACCAGCAGCTCCTGAAAGGCCAGCTGCAGCCTGGATCCGATACAAGGTACACTATCACAGTTGGGTTCTATGAAATGAATATAAAATGTTGTTGATTTATAGACTTTTACCCTTGTGCATGAACAGGATAGGGCATCAATGAATGACCATGTGTTAAATAATCTCTGGCATTGCCCCTGTTCCTATTAGTTGTGTTTGGTACTTCTCATTGATATTGTTGGAAAACTAAATCAGTAGCAATGAATTGTGTGTTTATCCCTGCAACAGAACATAGCCCATGCACTGAGTATAGTATGCATTTCTGGCAGACAAGCCGATTACTTTGCAGGAAGGTCCGCTCCAATCCATCAAGCATCCCAGGAAATTGGTGCATATGGAAGAGTCGAAGCTGAGAGTCGCAACATGTCCATTCTTGGGACTGCTCCATACGGAAGACAACAGGCAGCTTCATTGTTGGAAGGAGCTCCAAGGACAAACATTGACAGCCTCTATGGACAAGGATCATCAAGTACTGGATATGGTGCAGGTCTGCCTCCTGGACGTGATTATTCCTCGGGGAAAAGCCTGCTCCACCCTTCTTCGGATCCTGATTACCGAGAAAGCATCTTACCCCGCGTACATCCAGGCATCTCCATGGTCGATGAACGTAGAGTTGATCGGATTGGGTATCGCCGCGAACTGGATATAAGAGATGAAGAGCGCAGAAGGGACCTAATGCTGGAAAGAGAGAAGGAGCTTGAATGGGAGCGGGAACGCGAGTTACGAGACTTGCGAGATCGTGAAAGAGAAAGAGAGCGTGAAAGGGAAAGGGACCGTGAAAGACTACTAAGAGAACGCGAAAGAGAACGGGAACGCGAACGCGATCGTGAAAGAGAAAGGGAACGCGAACGTGAAAGAGAACGCCTACGTGAGCGGCGGGAGAAGGAGAGAGAACGGGATAGAAAGCACGGAGCTGATCCAAGGCGGGAGCACACTCCTCCTAGAGTACCTGGTGATCGACGACGTTCTTCTTCTGTTAGATCTGAGAAGCCTGTTCGCCGAGTTTCCCCTCGACGTGAAGCTGTGCATAGGTGGACCTCCATGCTTCTTCTGCAGCTTTGTGGATGCAATAGGTTGCTGCTTCGTCTTTGGTGCAGCTTTTTAAACTAACATTTTTATTTGTTGTCCTGAAGGCATCGTTCACCTGTTAAAGAAATAAAGAGAGAATATATTTGCAAGGTAAATAGACAACTGTGTTTGTCAGTGTTATTGCAGAAATCACTTGACATTTTTAGTTCTTCCCTAGCCTCCTTGATGCATTCCAATCTTAAGGTCCCCTGGTTCTTGTCCATCTAAAGCCGATTCTTTGTCGCTCCTTGGGTCCTTGCATCCATCGTCACCTATCCTTCCTTTTGCCTTTCCAGTAGGCTCCTCCCTTCCTGGTACAAGATCTTTGCTGTCGTTTTGTTGTGATACTCATGACTTATTTGAGTTTGAAGAGCATTCAGGCCATGCCTTGATCATTAATCGCACAAGAATACATGATCATGCAGCCATGAATAATTGTCTTTCTCTGTTCTCTGTTCCCTTTTTATAGTCATTACACCTGTCGCAGGGGTTATTGCAGTTTGCCCCCTGTTATGAACTTAATACTAACTGTGATGTTATTGCTAGGTTCTACCATTTCGTTTCGTGGATGATCAGAGGGATTATCTGTCCTTGACAAAACGATATCCCAGACTTGCAATTACTCCAGAATTTTCTAAGGTCTGGCATTATGTGCCTGCTGCTGATCAATATTCAGTGTGGAATTCAGCATTCTCTCTCCTTTCTAATTTGTTATTTACTGGTGTGCAGATTGTCTTGAACTGGGCAAAAGAAAACTTAAATCTTTCTCTGCATACACCAGTAAGGTATGCCTTTTATTGGGAATGCATGCATACATACTGTTGTAGATGCTTTCCTTCTTGAAGTTCTCATGTTTCCTAAATTATGTAGTTCTTACTATGTTGTAATTGCTGCAAAACAGTCTGGAGCATGATATCCATGATGCTGATGATTGTGCTGATGAAGGAGCAATGATCTCTTCTGAGAAAACATCAAGCTACGATACTCAAGCAACCATTTGGAATGCAAAGGTTTCCACCTATAATTCTATGTTTGTTTCAATATATAAGCTGTACATGTTGCAAGTTGTTGCTCAGGTGATTAGCAGATAAACGCTGATTTCGAGTAACTCATGCTACTGTACGTGGTATATTGAGTCTGCTATATTACTATTGATGTTTTTAGAAACTGAGAACCATCTGTTGTCACATGCAAATACATAGGTGCATAACTTTGCGTGCTGGTCTTAAAATGCCATTCCCTTTTTTGGGTGTTGGTATGCTTGACTTGTGCATATCTCACTTTTGATGATAGGCATCATGTGGAATAGCAAATTTTGCAGTTTGCGATAGCAATATTTTCCAAGTTACTATCCTGCAGCTGTGCTGCTTATACATGTGACTGTGTGTAGGTACTATTGATGAGTGGCATGAGTAAAGGTGCCTTTGCTGAAATAACTTCATTGAGAAATACTGAGGAACGAGTTTTTCACTTGAACAATATCTTAAAATTTGCTGTGTTCAAGAAGGATCGTTCTCTTTTTGCAATTGGGGGACCTTGGAATGCAGCAATAGATGGTGGTGATCCATCAGTTGACTGCTCTTGCTTGATTCGAACTGCCATCAGGTATGCCATTATCAGACAAGACAAGGTATGATGAACAACTTACAGTTGTACTGATATTTATCTTATTTGGTTATCTAACTTGGACAGATGCGTGAAGGAACTGGTTCAAGTTGATCTTTCTAATTGCACCCACTGGAATCGTTTTGTTGAGGTACATGTGAAGTTATTTCTTAGCACTTTCAAGAAACTTGTATGTAGTGCATACTATCTTTTCAAGGAAGATATGCTTCTACCACCCACTACTCTTTCACCTTGCCTGTCTCTTTCAAATTGTGAAATGAATGTTCCTTTGTTTAGTAAGACAAACATGCCTATTTATGTTATTGCTGCCTCATATAATGTTGCCAGTTCAATTACAATCTCAAACCCAGAACGATTTCTTCACTGCATCATATTCTGGATTCAGAATACCATTGATGTACAATAAACTTGTCAATACTCAACACGATTATCTACATTATACTCCCTATGTCATCGTATATAGGAGCGGATGTATATTGTGGTTCAAACTTTGTAAGTTTTGACCAACAATCAGACAGTATATGTAGATTTTTTTTTGAGCAGCAGTGTATATAGATTTAACAATGGGAAAGTAGTACCAGTGGATTTTTATTTCATTCTGCATTTGCACTGATATATTCGACTTACCAAGCGATTCCATGTCAAATCGTGCATAAAATTTAGCACTTTGATTTATTCAGCTAATTTGCACTTTCCTACTCTCTGTTCTTAAATATATGATGTTTAGGACAATCAAAATTGTTTAACTTTTAGAACTAATTAGCTTGTCCTAAATGCCATATATTTAAGATGAAGGCATTATTAGTTAATATATACTCTCTCCGCCCCAAAATACAAGTCATTCTAGGAATTCTATGACAGATTAATAAAGAGGTAAAATGACCATGTTTGCCCCTATTTATTACCCATTATTTGACAGTATTTGATTCTTGCATGCACATGCACTTTCTGAATAGGGTAAAATGACTTGTTTTCTGGGACAAATTTTGAATCCTAGAGTGACTTTTTTTTTGGGGGGGGGGGGGGGGATGGAGTACTCTCCAACAGTTTTGCTTTCTTTCTTTACCTGATATGAACATCCTTGAGAGTTTTTGCTGAATTTCATCCGAAAAAACCCGCTGTGTTCATATTTTAGTATGATTTGTAACTTGTGTGTTGCAACTGGCCAGGATATTGTACTTTGTATCTGGTGTAGTCCATGTACTTCTCACTACATGCTTGATGGAATATTAGCTGATCACATAGTTAAACATGCAGGTCCATTACAATAGAATCGGCAAAGATGGACTCTTCAGTCATAAAGAAATTACTGTACTGTTTGTGCCTAATCTGTCGGAATGCCTGCCTTCAGTTGATATATGGAAGAATAACTGGATTGCATATAAAAAATCAAAGGCAGAAAGGGAGCAGCTCACTATGAAAAAGGAAAAGGTACTTTGTCCTATTATTGTCCTTCAATTATGTGAATGAATATATTTTGTTTCTTTCTCTGGAGTTCTTACTAAAAGTATTGTATCCTTTGTCGCCTTGTTTCAGAGCCCTGGTGAATCAAAAGAGCAGAAGCAAGGTTTGGAAGATTCATTTTGAATTTCACTGAATTCTTTTACATGTCTTTTAGAGCAAAATGTAAGTCGCATTTGTTAACAATTTCAGGGGAACTGAACAAGGGTAAAAGTATAGATGGTGGCCTTTTAAAAGAGGGTGATGTTGGCACCAGTGATACGAAAAATGATAAAGTTGATGCTGATATGGATCAGAAAGATATGGATGTGGAAGGTAAGGTTGATAAAGTTGAGGAACCCACTGAGAAGATGGGTGGGGATGTTGAAGCAAAAACTACAGAGGGCTCCTCTGTTGGCCATGCAGCTGGGGATAAAAAGCCCATAAAAAAGAAAGTAATAAAAAAAGTTATGAAAGTTGTTCGGAAAAAACCAACCGCTGGAGCTTCAGCTGATAAATCTTGTACTGAGGACAAGAATGTTGCAGCAGAATCTGCAAGCAAAACTGCAGAAGGTGGGCAGAGTCAACTAATCAGTGAGGATGCTGGAAAAGAACAGGAGGGAGCTGGTAGCAATCAGCAGCCTGAAGCAAAGAAAACCGGTAAGAAGAGAATAATTCGAAGGGTTGTTAAAAGAAAAGTTTCTGCTTCAGGGTCTCAGTTGACTGCTCCTGCTACTCCTGCCGAGACGAGTAAGAAAGAAGCAGAAGTTCAGCCAGAGAAAAATGTCGAGAGTTCAACCGATGCTGGAAATTCTCAGACTAAGCTACAAGAAGGGTCCAAAACTTCTGCTGAAGATGTCTCAAGTCAGAAGGATCAGAAGGAAGAAGAGAAACCAGAGGAGAAGGAGCACACATTGACTGATGGCAGAAGTCCAAATGGTGATAAGGCTAATCACAAGGAAGCTGTGGAACAAAAAGATATGAAAAAGGATGGAAAGAAAGAGAAGACAAAGGATGATAAAGAGAAGAAGAATAGAGACATCAAGGTGGATCCAAAGCTAAAACCACTAAATGACTTGAAAGAAAAGAAGAAGTCTGATGAACCTCCGAAATATCCAGGATTCATTCTTCAGGCAAAAAGGAGTAAAGAATCTAAAGTATGGATTGCCCAGGAAATTTCCTTTTTGTTCCATATTTTTCTTCTATTCAATCATGCTCATATGAAAATGAATTGCCCAGGAGATGTTTATCATTTTCAAAGCTTTCTGTTTTTCAGCTCCGTTCGACATCCCTTTCTTTGGACGGCCTCCTAGATTATACTGCCAAGGATATAGAGGAATCAGTGTTTGAGGTATTCTGTAATTATTTGATGCTTGTTAGTATTTCAACAGAGACTAACATGTGAACCTTTATATCTTTTGCTGCTACGTTGTTGGCAGATGCTTGTTAGTATTTCAACAGAGACTAACATTTGATCTGTTGTTTCAATTCCTTTTCAGCTTTCTTTGTTTGCTGAATCGTTCAGTGAAATGCTTCAACACAGAATGGGTTGTGTTATCCTGTCTTTTCTTGAGGTACATTCTTCAGCTCTGCAAATGATTCAGTCTGAATAATTCTCTTGTTTTTTAATTCATCTGATGACACCTCTTCTGAGGCTTATTGTACCGTAGTATTATGTATGAAGGTCCTGGTGCTAAAATTTATACAAATATTTTGATTAACATCTTTTGGTGGTTTATCAGTATCAATTCTGGGATGCTTTGAGCACCCTAAATCTGTATTGATATCTTCTGAACCTACTGTTTCTATGCTTTGCTCCAATCATGATGCCACCTATGGCATAGTCTTCCTTACTTAGTTGCTGCCTTATTCAATAACTCAGTGTCAGGGCTGCCTTCATTCTTTTTTTCATGAGTTGTTGACTAATCTCACTTTGCGGGTACAAGTGAGACTAAAGCTGCCCTTTTCGAGATAGCAACTCACTTTAGTGTTAGTTGGACCCAGACATAAAGTATATAACTTGGAATATCCAAATATAACTCGAAACTTGGATCAGGTGTGGAGAGTCCAACTTGGTTAAGTTTTTAGTTCTCAAGTGCCTGGGTACACTGGGTTTTTTTTTCACTGTGTGGCTCATGGTCAACCTTGGCATTTAGTGATGGTGCATTTTGTTTTCTAGTGGGAGTTTGAAATTTTCTAATGTAAACTACTAGAGGCTGTAATATTGATAAACTTAGGGTTACATACCATGCAATACCATGAAAGCATGAAAGTAGGTGTACCCATCCACGCTAAATGCTGTTATTGTAACCATGACCACATCCCTATGTTTTTAGCCTTTTGGCACATCGATATGTTTCAACACTTGGTTTGTTTTTTCTCCACAGAAACTGTCCAAGCGTTATGTTTTGAAGAGGAATCAACGTAAACGCCAGAGAGAGGAAGATCTAAAGAAAGAAGAGAAGAAATCCTTAGAGAAGCGACCCAAGACAGCTCATGAGACCATAACTGAAAGTGCTGATGGGGATGTTAAAATGACAAAAGAAGGTGAAGAAAAGATGAGCACAGATCATTCAGCAAGTGTCCATGATGAACAGTCAAAAGTGGGTCAGGTAAAATTAGGCACTGATCATCTGGTCGCTAACCATGATAAACCAGCAAAAGAGGGTGTGGAAAAGATGAACACTGAACATTCAGAAGCTGCCGCCAATGAAGCTGAAGCTGGTACAAAGATGGACGAGGAAGATCCTGAGTACGAGGAAGATCCTGAAGAAATAGAAATATATGAAGATGATGAGGACATGGATGATGCTCATGCTGAAGAGCCAACTGCAGAATTGGTATTATTATATTTTCTCATCATTTTTTTGCAAAATATGTTGAGTCAGCTCTTCATGATTGTGAACTGGAATGCCATTTATCACTGTTTGTTTTCTTAGAATATGATGCTTTACCATGTGATTCCAGTCAAATCCTGGGCTTAAATGGCTAATGGCAAGCACTGACACTCAATGTCATCTGGGCTATTACCATACTTCAAATGCCTCTAGTGCTTGATGCTGCCATTTTGGAAATCTTACATGTTAAGGTCTTACCAAGTAGTACTTTTAGCTTCAGAAACAAAACGATCTTGTATTTTTTTGTATGTTGAGTTTCAACTTTATGCAAGAGGTATATAAAGCTAGTGCAAGTATTTCTAATCTGTGTCTGTGGCACCTCATTTTCTTGTGACAGAATGAGGATGACAGAGAGGCTAAGCCAGAAGTAGCTGCAGAAGATGGTGGAAATAACAAAATTATGAAGGAGCCTGAATTGGAAAATGTTGCTAATATCCATGACAAAGCTGCTTCAGTGGAGGAAAAGCAGTCTATAGCAGAGAAAGGAGACTCGGTGGAAGGTGGAGAGAAGGTAGTTAGTAAGGAGGTGAAGCCAGCAAAAGATGAGGTGGTTGATAAGGAACTATTGCAGGTAATGCTTTTTCGCCTGATGCTAAGAGTTAGTATAAAACGTACAATAATCTAATTTGTTTGGCCTAGATCATGTTGTCATTATTGTTTCTCTCCATCTTATAGGCCTTTAGGTACTTCGACCAAAACAGAGCAGGATATCTGAAGGTAACATACAAACCCTGCATTATTATTCCAAATTCAATTCAGCTATTTTGATTCCAGTGGTTACTGTTGCACCATCGTTATTTCACAATTGCAGTTGGATGATTTAAGATGTATTCTTCACAACTTGGGGAAGTTTTTATCAAGCAAGGATGTGAAGGTCAGTTACAATTCTGTTATTTGATACAATTCTGTTATTTAGAACCCCCTCCCCAGCCTTTTAAACTCTTTACCATGGTTGAACACAACAAATCTTTTGACAGTTGAATGTAGCTTCCTCGGGAGAAGCATTTAGGATATTATTCTATTTGTTGGCGTTGGTATTCTCAATTTGTCATGGCTGTCTAACGATGGCTCGCTGTTTGCTGTCTGCAGGACTTGGTCCAAATTGCTCTTATTGAGAGCAATTCTGCAAGGGACAACCGCATAATCTATCCAAAGCTTGTGAAGATAGTCGACCTATGATCTGGAGTTGCGTTGATCCCTGTTAGCATTTTCAAGTCAACTATGATGAACTCTTTGCATTAGTTATAAAGGGATTGAGTACCTGTTTGCAGAGGAGCAGTTTTTTGTTTATGGTTCGATGTTTTTTTCTTACTCTTTTTTTTAATCATATCATAAACTTGGCAACCCTATTGTGCTGCATCAAGGAAAATTGCTGTTCATAAATGCTTGCACCCTAGGGAAAAAAAAAGAACTTTGAACTAATGCTTATTGGTGCCATGATCTTGCTTTTGATTGTTTTAGCTTTGTATAAATTTGACTGGGAAGTTATTTCGAGTTTCGATGCCCTCTGATTCTAGTGGAGCGGAACAAGAAACTGTTTTCCTTCGAGGCTTTGACCATTCTCCAAAGCAAATCGTTGAGGTGGTTTCACGAGCACTGAATTCGCCGCGCGCTCTATTTTCCAACCCGAGAGAAAAAAGAAAAAGGTGCTGTTTTGTCTTAGCGTTTCAGGAGCAGACCGGGGGGGGGGGGGGGGGGGGGCGGGGTGCTCTTCTACTCCATTTGATTTTTTAAATTCTAAGTTTGATCACTCGTTTTATTCAAAAATTTGTGTAATGTATCATTTTATTGTTGGGGTTTGCTTTATCAATACAAGTTTTTCATGGATGATGAATAAAAATTTGTGTAATATTTCATTTCATTGTTGGGGTTTGCTTTATCAATACAAGTTTTTCATGATTGACTTAAATTTGATTATGTCTGTATAAGTATTTTTGAATGTGATAAGATGATTGGTTAAACTTGACGCTAAAAAAAATCAAATGTTATATAATTTGAAATGGAGAGTATTTTTGAACAGGAGAGGTGTGGTTTGATAATTACAAAAAAGATTTTGTATAGGATTGGTAGTTTGGTTGAACATCTCCCATTGCTGAGGAAAGTGTTTTGTTTTTATCTACTGGAGATGCCCTAGGAATTTAGAACTTTAGATGGAGCGGTGATATTTGAAATAGTACAAAAATTACGCAATATTATGAACCTGAGTAAATTTCACTGTGGTCCTTAGATTTGTTCCGGGCTCACTCCAATTCTGATACTCTTAAAATGCATATGATATAAAGGTAAAGATTTCTTACTGGCTGGTCGTATTTTAATGCATATATAGACAGCAGTTCACGAAGAAGCATTTATTCTTTTACTCTTTTAAAAAAGGTGTAATTTTCGAACAGTCCATCAAATTCAAATTATAACAGCACAGCTGTATTTTTTTAAAGACTTTGAGAACAAGACATCACTTGCATATGTTTCAACAATATTTTTAAATACATAAATAAGGATGGATTCGGATGTTTATTCGAATGTCAGATTTTTGGTCATTTTTCTTCGATTATGGACAAATAAGATATAGAATTTACTATGTAAATTCATAGCCTTGTATTTAACATTGATATTGTAAAGATTCATAAAAACTAAACCTCAAATTTATCATATATATTCTTAAATAATAGATATAAAAATTCGAATACGGATCGAATACGGATTCGATTTTTTTTCACCTTTTTAATTGTAGGGAGCAAATAATACATAAAAAAATCTATACAAAATTTTATTCTTATGTGTAATAATATGCTTGATAATATAAAAAAAGATTAGCATAAAATTTTAAGCATATCTATTTTAAAATATCAAATTTGTTCAAAGAATTCGGATGTCTAGATCCATCCTTGCACATAAATAGCTTACGTATATTAGAAAAATACCAACACAAATTAGTAAAATACTCAATTGACTCACTAAAGCTACCTATCACGGATCATGCAATAAACATAATTATCTTCTAAATATCAACATAATATCCACTTAACTAAACATAGATGAGTTAAGCAATATTTTGTAAAGCGATGATTAACTTTTGCAGACTTCATAAGCAAATTAGAATGCACTAAAAATCATTTTCTCACTCGAAAAAAATATATCTTTGAAACATAGTGGTGTGGAATCTTGTTCTGAAGTTCTTGTCGAAACGAGTGCAACTGTGTAATCGGATTTCGATTTGGACACTCAATATTGAAACTACAGTCTTTTTTTAAGCGGAAAGATTACCAAAATAGAAATTGTGATTAGTGACTCTCCCTAAAAGAAGCGACCGGGACGACGAGCCTTACTTACGGCAGGCCGTACGTTAGTCTGCTTCTAGTGCATATAATATTTCACTATGCCAAGCTCTTATCCTGATTTTAAAACTTATCTCGAGTTCTCATTCCAGTCCTCGTACTCTCAAAATATACATAATAGTTCGTAAACTTATCCCGTGCTCTCAAACAAAACCTTATACTTCTAAAATTTAGAAAAGACTATTACAAATTATTTCAAACTTTCAAAATTTCAAATCAAGTTCGTATCTCACTCAAAATTGAAAAAAAAATCCTGAACCAGTTGTCTTAATATAATATTTGATGATTTCTAGAGTTGTTATTTGTGGAGTTGATTTTACTTTAGCATTCAAAATAATATTAAAATTATTTATCCTTTGCTCTAAAAATTATGAGAAAATCACAAAAAACAATTAAAATATAGGTTATTTAAAGATTTTAATATTTCACATCGAATCCTATGTAGAGTATAGGACAAGTTTAAAGACGGAGATAATAACACGGAATAAATTTAGGGACAATTATGCATTTTGAGAGTACTAGGACGGAGCTGAGAACTCGGGAGCGGGATGAGAGCGTGAGATAAGAACTATTATGTACGTTTTAAGTGTATGGAGATCGAGATGAGAACTCAAAATAAATTTAAGGCCCGTTGATGAAATTTACTCTACGAACATCTTCATTGAGCCGGTATACGGACCCATTAGGAGAAGTATGTTGTGCCGAATTCTCGATGGAGACTCGAACTTCATGTTAGGTTTCCTTGTATAGTACGAATCCACAATGCAAGCAGCATTCGTATTCGTTGCGAGTTGTGAGGGGCATGTCAAATACTACTGAGCCATCACATCTGATCTTCGAGCCTATTTTTTTTTAATTTTTTTGAGAATATCTTTGAGCTTTATTTTTGCTGCCAAACAAAACGTGAGATGGCGAGCGACGTCAAACGCCAGCCGCCTCCAAAGCGACGTCAGACTCACGGTCACGGAAGGCCGCCGGCAGCTGGTGACCCCACCCGCCAGTAGCATCGGACGATGGAAGAAGGGCGGGCGCCGTGCTGCTCCAAGAGGCGAGAGCGTAACGATCCAACGGCGCAGGAGTTATCTGACAGCGGAGGGCCCCACGACCTTCCTTCTAGCAGCATCCACGACTAGAAGGAAGTGGCGGCCGGCGGCGAGGCGAAGGAGCGAGGAGCGGAGCAATGGCGACCGCCTCAGGTGAGCACTCGGTGTCCGACCTGAGACCCTCCCTCCCCTCCGTCCTTCTAGTCCGCCCCGCCGTCCCGTGGCGCCGTGCCCGACGGGCGCCGAGGAACGCGGCGGAGGTTGTCGTCGCTCCCCGTGCCCGCGTGCTCGGTTCATGTGGTTCCTGGTCCTGTTCAGCGGCTCGATCAGTCGATCGAGTGGCGGGTAGCGCGTTGCTTCGTAAGAGATTTCGATTAATGCCCGTGGCGTTGGTTCGCTCTGTTACCTGCGTTTTGTTGATCAAAGGCTCAAATGTGAACCCCGAAACAGAGCGTACCAAAACATGGAATGATGTTTCCTTTTCTCCATGAAATCAAGGTGCCGTTTGCTGCCAAATGTTGCCAAATCCATGTTAAATCTTTGGTTTGTGCTACCAATATGGAAGAATCACATTACACAATAACTAGAAAACATATCCTGTGCGGTACAAAGGGATTCTCTAAGAATTTATATACATTTTCTGCAGTCTCTTTCAAGTCGCGAGAGGATCACAGGAAGCAACTTGAATTGGAGGAAGCACGGAAAGCTGGTCTTGCTCCTGCAGAGGTGGATGAAGATGGAAAGGAGATTAATCCTCACATCCCACAGTATATGTCCTCTGCCCCATGGTATCTTAATTCAGAGAAGCCTGTAAGTTTCTCAACTTGGTTGTTTGTTTATCTTCTGCTGTGGAGTAGGATTTGGAAGTTTCTCACTTTTCTTTTCTCACTTGTTCAGAGTTTGAAACATCAACGGAAATGGAAATCAGATCCAAACTACACCAAGTCATGGTACGATAGGGGTGCAAAAATATTCCACGCCAATAAATACAGAAAAGGTGCTTGCGAAAAGTAAGTTAAATCTGATGCACTCTAGTCAAACAAGGATTTTTTTTTGGGTACCTGTGCAATGTTTATCCTTTTTTGTAGGAGAAAACATCATCTTTAGTCACGCCATATCATATACGCTAACTTGGTTTTGGACCCATAAATTTATAAGGTCTATTGTAGTTTTATTTTCTTTTTTGGCCAGACTTACTTTCCTTAAATTATTTTTGTAACCCTGTATCCATTTTGTTGCTGTAGCTGCGGGGCCATGACTCATAATAAGAAATCATGCATGGAACGGCCTCGAACTGTGGGAGCTAAGTGGACTAATATGCAAATAGCTCCTGATGAAAAGGTGGAGTCATTTGAACTGGATTATGATGGCAAACGTGACCGGTGGAATGGTTACGATCCATCAACCTACACCCATGTTATTGCGGAGTATGAAGCCAGAGAAGAGGCACGAAAAAAATACCTAAAAGAACAGCAACTCAAAAAACTTGAAGAAAAGAATGGTAACCAGGATGACAATGATGTGGGCAGCGATGAGGATACAGAGGATGGCCTGAAGATAGATGAGGCTAAAGTTGATGAGAGCAATCAAATGGATTTTGCTAAGGTAGAGAAGCGTGTGCGTACAACAGGTGGTGGAAGCACCGGAACTGTGAGGTAAATATGCTCGAGGACAGAGGAAAAAGAGCTTGCATATCACTAGGATATCTGTAAATGCAAAAGATTCGGTAATCTGAGAAATCAAGGTGATGCTATAATGCTATATGGGATAGTATACTCTCATCTTGTTACCTCTGTTGTTATTTCTTCACCCTATTTGAATTAGAGGATTGCTCCAGAAGTTTGTAGGATCTAGCTTAAATATAAACTAAACCTGCTATACTTTTCCTATCACCAATTATAATTTTCAGGTATCTCAAAAGAAGGGGATGACGATTCTGACCTGACATACATATTTTAGTAAAAATCAAGTACATAAGTTGTGTAAATTCTATGTTCTTATGCTGTAAATATTCCATCCAGGAACTTGCGTATCAGAGAAGACACAGCCAAATACCTTCTAAACCTCGATGTAAATTCTGCATATTATGATCCAAAGACTCGTTCAATGCGTGAAGATCCTTTGCCAGATATGGACCCCAATGAAAAATTCTATGTGGTAAGTATTGCATAATATGGGTCAGCAAATACTCTGCACCAAACCAAACCTTAACATGCCATACCATTTGCTCACTCAGATTTATAATTAATGCTGTTGCCATGATTTACTGTAACGCAGGGAGACAACCAAAACAGGCTTAGTGGACAAGCTCTGGAGTTCAAGCAACTCAACCTTCATGCTTGGGAAGCTTTTGAAAAGGGACAGGACATCCACATGCAGGCAGCACCATCCCAGGCTGAATTACTGTACAAGAGTTTCAAGATTAAGAAAGAGAAATTGAAGTCTGAAACCAAGGAGAAAATTATGGAAAAGTATGGGAATGCTGCTTCTGAAGAACCACTACCCCGGGAGCTTCTTCTTGGACAAAGCGAGAGAGAGATTGAATATGATCGGACTGGACGTATAATTAAAGGGCAGGTTTGTTTTATCCATATGTAATCATATTGGACCATATTGTTTTTTTAAGGACTCTTGGGACCATATTCTCTAATGATGTGTGGAAATTGCTTAGGTTATTCATTGTCATTGTATACTGTTTATCTGCAGGATACATCTGTTCCTAAGAGCAAGTATGAAGAAGATGTGTACATTAATAACCACACGAGTGTTTGGGGTTCATGGTGGAAGGATCATCAGTGGGGCTATAAATGCTGCAAGCAGACTATTAAAAACAGTTACTGCACAGGTTTGGCTGGAATTGAGGCTGCTGAAGCTTCAGCAGATTTGATGAAAGCAAACATGGCCCGCAAGGAGGCTGCAGAAGGTATGACACTATTACTTCATTGTATTTTTCTGGAAGGGTAACATGCCTTTATGGGGTTCTTTTTTCTTGACACATTCGAAGATCTAACTATCAGATTTCTCATGGAAGAAGTTTGTGTGCCTTCTTCATACATTTCTTTCCTCCTTTATCTTTCTTTGGTGCACTGAGATCCTTGGAGAACGCTTTAATACTCAGCAGCAATAATGACATGGGAAGATGGAAACGTGTAAACAAATATTGAATTTTACTGTTAATTGTTTTCACCGAACAATGAATTTGGATATTCAGGAATCTCGTGTTGCTTGATGTACCTTCTTTGAGAACCTGTTCCAACTTACTGTTAAAGAATACAGATAATAAATGAATATATTGTGATGATCATACTGCTTTTATCCCAGTTTGATGATAGCAATCCAACTATTTGTAGTGAGATGATCTCTATTTATTTAAGCGATTGGCTATCTTAACATATTTGTGCATGCGTGCTACATCTGAAAAATTGTAATAATGCAGAGGAATCTGTACAACATGAAGAGAAACGGCTTGCCACTTGGGGAACTGATGTCCCTGATGATCTTGTTCTTGACAAGAAGAAGCTTGCTGAGTCTTTAAAGAAGGTAAGCATTACTTCCTAGTCACTGTAGAGTTGTGTGCCACTGGACATTTCAGTACCTGTTGTTTTTTCGACGTTCATCTGTAACTCTAATATGATTTCATGTGTAGGAGGATGAAAGGAGGCGAGAGGAAAGGGATGAAAGGAAGAGAAAATATAATGTCAAGTGGAATGATGAGGTACTCATTTTTTGTATCACCTATTGTTGGTCACATAACAGTACAGCACCTCTGCACTTGCCTGTCTTCTATGCAAAGTGCCTTAGTTACTGATCGAGTTGCCTATGTAGGTCACTGCGGAGGACATGGAAGCCTACCGTATGAAGAAAATTCACCATGACGATCCAATGAAAGATTTCCTGCATTGAACAACACGTTTGTGGATGTTATAACTAATAAGCATGTTGCTGTTGCCTATCATGATTGTGCATGGGCATATCTGCATGTCAGCATCGTGTTTTTGGTGGTCTGAGTCTGAGCTCTGTTTGTCCTGTTTCTGTCACTGGAAATTAGAGACGTGGTACTGTGATGCATGGGGCTGCAATATGGAATTCGCACATGATGTTAATGATACTTTTGAGCATGAAAATACTAGGTATTTACTCTATTTGACTCAATTATTCAGTTTTGAATTATAATAGATTATGTCTCTGCATTTCAGATGGGACAGCAAGACTAGCGCTTGGATATTTGTTGGTGATTAGTATGCGGCCTGCCTGGACCTGCAACGTCATTGTAATTTTTTTGCATCAACATTTGCCTTCTCATTTAAATTGGATGAAATTATGATTCACGAGCATATAAGTTAATGACATCAGAAAGCTTGTTGAGAAAAAACCCAAGCTAGCAATTTCAGGAGGCTATACGAAAGGACATTTCAAAAAAGTAATGATTAGTAATAATAGTACAAAATAAATAAAACATAGTTATCACTGCACGCACAAAGCGTGGAGGTGCTGGCACTGCTTAGAGCCTGCTTGTTTGAGCTTTCTAGCAGCTTGTCAACGAAGATCAAACAAACAACGAACTTGCGAACTTCTCGTGTAGCTTTTGGAAAGCTGGTAGTCTAGAAAAACTGAGTTTATATGGAAAGCTCAGTTTATAAGTTTTTCTAGCCTTTTGAGCTTAGAAACATAAACACGTCTTCTAAAAGCTAGCGTTGGATTTTCAGGAAAAAAAAAACTAGCAGCAGCTTTTCAGAAAAGTTTAAAATCTACCGTCAAACAAAGAGACCCTTAAAATAAAACTGAAAAGCTCGGCGTTGCATATTTGTGACGGCTCGTGGGCCCGTGGCCACCATCATTGAGAAAATAATCATGCGTGCCCGTGTCCCAAATCAATTGAATCTCAATCTATATTAGATATTGTTGAACATAAAAGTACTAGGGTTCAGGCGGGACTATGCGAGGATCTGGACACGGTTGTGGTTGCACCCTTTCCGCTGATCGCTTATATTAACCCAGATGCCTGGGTGCCAACCGGAGTAAACAACAGCGATGGCATGGCAACATCGTCCGGGTTCACATCATCCGAAGAACCTGTGTTCGCATTTCGTCACATGATGACAATATTGATGGTATAGCAACAACCCGTTAAATTTACCATAACATAACCATCAATTTCTGATAACCTCAATAAATTCTTACAGATTTTTAATTTGGGTCTGGAATAAGCTCGATGAAACAGCATAAACTGAAAATGACCCGTACAGCATGGGGAATGGTTCTTTTGGTCGGTGGCACTTGCAGTGCAGCTCCGCCTGCACCCTGCACAAAACGACTCGCCTAACAACCCCTCTTGGCACAGACCACATACTGGCAATCCTCTCAACATGAAGCATGTCCTTAGTCTTGATGTCCTGCAACTTATGGCCCTCTCGTATCCAGCAAGACTTCTCAAAAATAGGCTCAATGAAGATCAGCACATCAGCCTACTGCTCCCCTTCTTTCTTAGGCTTACTTCATCAGTACTCGGATGGCGAGATCACGTCATCGATCTTGAGGATCATCTTCACCACCTGTGTGGCAAGCAAGATTTGCTGCTGCTTGCCAATCAGAGTCTCAAAGACATTCTGCTCCTTCATGTCGTTCGTGCCAACATCATTGCAGTCTATGCCGCAGTGGGGGTTGCTCTCCTGGAAAGGTGCAGTCAAGCATATCACTACGATTTACAAACAATATATCTAAGCACAGCAAGAATACCATACGCTAAAACTAAAAGGAGCATAGCTTCTGATCGCACAAGTGCTGAAACGACAACACTAGGCTATCTGACTGTACAAGTGCATCCCCTTAATGATACAAGAACAAGAACCAACGTTAATCACTAGCCGTACACAAACTACGAACTGGGCAAGATCTGCCTGACAAGTAAAGGATATGAAGAGCAGATGCTATTAAAAATTAATTAATAGACTTTTAGGGGGAGGACCATGGGATAGAGAACTCCAATACCTTAACTTGTTGTGCTTTCACTGCAGTTAACGTATCAATAGGCGGCAAACCACTATTTTCCGCTAAAGCTAGTGGAACAGCATCTAATGCATCAGCAAATGATCTGATAGCATACTGCACAACAAAGAAACAGTCAGAAGGTATAGCATCGCATAGTTTTTGCAACTACGAGCTCCAAAGTCGACAAACACCTGCTCAACTCCAGGGTGTCGATCCGCAGCAGTTTCAACAGCAATCGAGCAAGATATCTCTGCTGAGCCTCCACCATACACGATTGAGTTATTGCGGATAAGATTCCTTGCCACACAAAGAGCATCATGAAGACTGCGCTTGGTCTCCTCAATCATCATTTTGTTTCCTGTACAGCAGCAGTTAGTTTTGTCGCAGAAACTAAATAGAAAATATCATCAAGCATAGGTGATTACTGAAATGAGTTCAGTGCATGATATCAGTAAGAACCGGAAAAGGTTTATTGTCATCTAAAATGAATTGCATATTCTATGTTTCACAGCACAAATTTAAACAATCTGGATTCCTGATGTAGGATTAGCACCAAGAGGCAACAGTTAGTTGAGACAATCTTTGGCAAGACAGTTCAATCAGAATAGTGATATAACTATATAGCATCCCCTCTAACTAAAATATATAATCAATTCCACTTTATTCAGTACAAGCTGTGTAGTGCCCGAATCATATGAAATTTTAAGGAGGTAGACACATGTAATGGTATATGAACAAAAGGAGGTAAGATCATCAGAACATACCACCACGAATGAAAATAGTTACAGCTCTGGAATTGGCACACTGCTCAATGTAAAGCATCCGGTCCTTGGTTGTTCCAAATGACTTCTCTCTGACTAATCCAGCCTATTGAAGCAGAGTATTGAAAAAAGATTTAACATGTAACTACTCGCAATACAATAAAGATAGGCAGTTTTTTTTTTGTATTGTAGAAGTGCATCGGTCATTTGAATGGTGTACTCGAAACAACAAGGTTACACCAAACAGCTAAGCTACCAAGAGTGCTATAATAACCACATTAAGGTTAATAAATATTCAATTTATTGGCCAGCGATAAATCAAATCACCTTCATAACTCGTATAAAACACTTAAAAGTCGGCACATATCCTAAAATTTCAGCAATGAAACAATATACCTTTACCATCGAATTAATGAAATTGTTAATTATACTTCCTGCCAGAAACAAGAAAGCAGTTTCTTTTTAGGTAAAGGAATATGTCAATTCAGTCCCTATGTCGACATATGATTTACCAGCTTTCCAGGTTCATGTACAATGAGCACTAAAAATGTGTAATTGAAAACCACATCCTTAACCCGTGCATATTCCTTATTACTCAAATAAAAATATGTGCAAAAGATTCATACCTTCCCGAGCTTTTCAGGACTCAGCTCTTGGAATCTCGGAACAATCCGGCCTCCTGCAGTCAGTTTTCAAATATTAATATTGTATGCACTAGTCATAGCCAGATAAGATTGAGATAAGCATGCAGACCTGTAGCAATGGCAATCAATTCCAATTCAACACCACCAACCCATCTGACAGCTGGCAGATTTCTGTGCATCAAAAGATGATTGGCTTCATCATCAAAACCCCATTGACATATAACCAGGGTCGCGCCAACATCCTACATAAAATAATATGTGATTAGTTACTAAGCAAAGCAGGCACACCAAATGAAACGAATACTTCCGACATGCATAATAATAACTAAATTAATAATTGCAAGAGGAAGTATTTCAAAATTTATTAGAATGCTTACAACAAAACCATGGGAAAGAAATGAAAACTAAGTAAAGTAACAACAAAAATTATATAATTTAAGGATCTCAAATACAGAACAATATGAAAATGTGCATGCACAAAATATTAACACCCAGATACTAAAACCAAGGATACTCCATATACTACAAAAATAGTCTAATGTTTACCTTGCATTTTTGAACCATTTCATCGAAGTACTTCTGCTCTTGCTCGCGCAGGGTCTGGAATTTCTCTACAGTGTCAATGTCAACCTTATGCTTTGTTTTAGGCTTCGGTGGCTCAAATGGGCAAGTCAGGATGGCTATCTTAGCATCCTCAATTCTCTTTGGCATTTGCGGGTGACTCATATCTTTGTCGACAACAATTCCGTATATGAGCTCCGTGTCCTCCAGCTTTCCACCAACCTTGCCTTCTACTTTAATTAAATCCAAGTTAACATCTTTCCTCTCCAAATCAGCAACCGCAAGAACTGCTTTGACAGCAATCTCTGCCAGTGCTCGCTTGAAACGGTTAACACTGTAGAATAAGAGGAATGGATACCATCAGATGACATGTTCAGTTTTTGAATCTAATGATAGGGAAATTACTCTAATGTAGTATATTTTCTGGTACATGAACAATGTAAAGAAATTTCATACAGCCATACAGGAGAAACTACAGAGTTGATAATGATGTACAACAAAAAGAGAAGTGTTCCTTTTTTTCAAACATTGGGCTGGATGCAAGATATCTATCCTACATAATGTGTTACGATGCATATGAATCAGTCAATAGTAGGATGTAGGAAACTGGGAATCAATGCAATCTATTATCTTGTTTCTGGTAGGCCAACACAGATAAAAGCAGAGGAAACCAGAAAAAGGTTTCATGTCACATCTTTGTACGCCAAAAGTTTTTTAATTTCAAGCAGAAACAATTTAAAATCCATGTTCCCTTAAGAACCTATTCAGATGCAGAAATTACTAAGCAATACCAATATGACAATAATTAAGAGAAGTTGTCTCATAAAATTGATTGATTGAACTGAATGCCCCATATTCATTCCGAGTGTCTGACTTACATCTTTGATGACAGTGTCGTCATGCAGGTCTGAACCAGGGGTTCTATATTGTCCGCACTGAACTCAAACTTTTGGGAGATGCGCTCAAGGTGATCAAAAGCTATCCTTGACGCCATCTCATAACCTTCAGCGACCCTTATCGGGTGAATACCACGTTCCAGAAGTTTTTCAGCCTGCTCTAGGAGAGCCCCTGCCATGACCACCACCCCAGTGGTACCGTCCCCGATTTCGTAGTCTTGACTGCGGGACAGCTCCACCATCAGCTTCGCAATCTGGTTGTCAACATCCATCTGCTCCAGGATTGTCGCACCATCATTTGCTGGCAATTTAGAAGGCAGCAATTTCAGTGAACAAAGTAACAGAAGTACCAATGAACAGCAAGATGGCTTATAATAAATGTATAACTGCAACATGAACTTCCAAAGCATGAAACTAGATCTCCAAATAAACGCGCCCTGTCCAAACCGATCCATGCGAATCTTACAGACTAAAAAGAAGGTAAACAGGGCACCTCACTTCAGCATTGCAGCAGCAAAAGGAGCACAGTTCACTACCAATTCCTAGATCAACCAACAATTTCCTTCCCCGGACGATTGAATCAGCAGCTCAACACGAGCAACGGTCCCGCGCAAAGGTAGATCTCAAGACATGGCCCCGCCACTCAGAAAACCCTAGGCCTCAAAACACTACCGCTTCCGCTTCACCTACGCAGACGATGGAAGGGCTCCCAGATCCCCGTACCCAACCCACACATTCACAACGAGGAAGCGGAGCAGATGCGCACTGATGGTGACGTCGCCGTCGGGGGACTGGAGCATCTTGTCCATGCCCTTGGGCCCGAGCGAGGTGCGCAGGATCCGCGAGACGGCCTTGCCTGAGGCGTTGTTGGCCTTCTGCGCGTCGAGCCCGCGCAGGCGCGTCTTCTTCTCCTGCTCCCTGATGATGATGAAGGGCCGCCCGAACTCGTCGAAGGCGAGCGCCATGGCCGCCGCTCGCGCGGAGCGCGCGCTCCCAGAAGGGCCCGGATCAGCGAGCGGATCGGACGGCGGAGCGGGGTGGAGTGCGGCGGCGGGGACGGGGAGGGAGCGGCGGGGCGTGGCGGTGTTTCTAGGCGGCGCGGGGCGAGGGTTCCGCTTCTTCTTCCTCCAAAACCCTCTTCCTCGCTAGTGGTTGGGCTGGCCCATTTACCATTTCGAGCCCAACAGAGAAGGCCCAAAAGCCCAACAGAGCCGGCCCAGCCCACACGCGGCCATCCGCGCGTGGCTGCGGCAAGCATGCAGCAACCGTTAAACCCTCCCGCCGCTCCCCGCGGCCGCCTCTCCGGTCTCCCTCGCTCCGGCCGGCGGCGGCGGCCTCGGACGAGCGGCCACCGTAAAGTCAAGCCCTCCTCGGCGGCGATCGCCTGGCCTTTTTCCCCCCTCCATGGTAGAATTTACCTGCCCTTTTCCTCAAAAAATTTACCTGCCGTGCTGTTTCTATTCGCATTTGGGTTGATGCGAGTCGGCGCTGCTCGCGTGATTATTTAGATTAATTGCTTGCCTTGCCTGCTGCCGAGGCATCCAGGTTGAACATTTGCCCGGAATTGGTTGATCCTATCGCCGCCGCTAAGGATGGCAATGGGTCGGGTTCGGATCGGGTGGAGTCTCCGTGCACCCAAAACCGAAACCCGAACCCGAAACCGATTCGGGTGGAAATCCATCACCAAAACCAAACCCGCGGATACCCGAAACCCGAATGGATACTCGAAATCTGCGGATAAATATACACATATTCACATGTATAAACAAGATGCAACAAATAATAAATATTTTCATGAGTCAACTTTCAATAAATTTAATAGTCTAAGTAAACAAGTTATCATTAAAATATTATAAAACATGAGTTTTAATTCTAAATGATTTATTTCGGATATCCATTGGATATCCACGGGTGGAAAACAAAACCCGAAACCAAACCCGAACCCGAACCTGAAAACCATGGGCGAAAAACCAACACCAAACCCGAAACCCGAAAAACCGAAACCCGCGGATACCCGCACCAAACCCGACCCGCTGCCATCTCTAGCCGCCGCCGATGGCAGTGCCGTGCCGATGGAGAGAGGAAGCGATCAACCTCGTAAGCACCGCTCCCCCCTTCTTCTCCGCTCGTCTCAATTCCGGGCAATGGCATATTTTTTTGTTGTTGTTGTTTTTTTTTATCGAACATACCTGTATTAAAGTTAGGGATACCGTACAAATACAGATACATCCAGAGAGGATACAGAGGACAGCTGTCCCACCCAAATTACACGGAGGCCCTTAAGAAACAAAGAAATTACAACGAAACCCATGGAACCAGTGGCGGAGGTAGGATTGGGGATTAGGGGGGCTGAATCAATGGAGTTAGGGATTGAGATGGATTTTTAATGGTGAATTAATGCTTTTGCTACAGTATTTTAAGTGTAATTATTTGCTTTAGGGGGGCTGGAGCCCCCCCAGGCCCCAGCCCCCCTGTGCATCCGCCGCTGCATGGAACCTCTGCAATCCGCCGCCGTCCGCCGGAGATCGCCGCCGACTCCAGTTGCCGCTCACCCCAGGCCAGAAGAAGCCCCATCGCACCAAGGCTTTGGAAAGAGCCGAAAAGGACACCCGACACCAGGGACGGGATGAAGCACACGCTGAACGACCAACGGCCGGAGACGCACCCCGAGCCCTCCTGGCCATGGATGGAAGCTCGCTGCCGACAACGACCGCCGCCGCACGGAACCGAGCCCAATCCATCCCCCAAGCTTCCACAACACCCGCAGCAACCTCCGCTCCCTCGCAACCAAAAGCTGGCGAACTCACCTCCCTCACGGGCCGAGAATCCACAGGCAGAGACCTCCTGTACACGAGCTCCACACTGGGAGCACCACCTCCACGCACTCGTCGCCGATGCCGGAGAGGAGCACCGCCGAGACAGGGATGAGCCACGCCGCCAAAAACCTAACCATAGACCTACTAAGACTACCACCGACCGACGAGGATCCAGCGGTCTCCATCACCTCGCGAAGCCCCACGGGCCATCGGAGGCGAGGAAGACCGTCGGCCTCGTCGGCGGAGACCGGAGCTCTCGGATTCGCCCTCTTCTACTGTTGGGGGAGGAGAAGTGGAGAGAAGTCTGGAGCTCTTCTATGTGTTCGCTGTTGTTGGATTTTTGTTGTTGTTGTTATTATAGAGAAAGAGGCGACTGGTTCATTGTTGAAATTGACTCATGACCAGTGACCATGGCCATAAATGCCGACGGGACGCTAGCAGAAAAAGGACAAACAAGGATTTGTGTCACTGCCCCTTGTTGTACCGTCAAAATATCTGTCTTGACACTTGCGTGGCGCTGCATTTTGTCGGGGGTCCTCCTCTTGACCATCATTAGCTTATATTGTTTACGGTGGCTCTCTTCTCAGAGCCTCAAAACATGAAACTGAATTCAAATCTTAAGTCTCCTGTGATTTGGACACAAATGACTAACCACTTCGAACTTCAATTTAGGTTAAACTACATAGAAGCATGGATAATGTGTTCAGCAAGGTAGCAATGGCTTTGATAATCCATCTATCTTGGTTGTTGGTTGTAGTTTTCTAGCACATGATTTTGGGTTATATAATCTATCTTTTTTGTGAGAGGATCTACAATCTAAAATGTTACACGATACTCAAACTGGGACATTTCTTGATGTGAGGCTTTGTAAAACATGGTACATGCAGAAATCATGGGTTAACGACTCAAGTATGCATTAACCGAGTTATTCATTTTCTAAGCCTTACTGGAGCATAATCTTGTCGTGCTGATTTCGTAGGAAACTCCACTTCAATGACAATGGTTATTATCTCTATTTGTTAAAAGATTAAACTGTTTTCAATCCTTGTGTTTGGACAAAATTTCCGAACTGTGCTAGCTCAAGGGTTCAACATAGTTCTCATAATACACTTAGGCCCCATTTAGTTTCAAAAAAAATTCTACAGTACCCGTCATATCGAATGTTTGTACACATGCATGGAGTATTAAATGTAGTTAAAAAAATAACTAATTACATAGTCTAACTGATTAGCATGAGATAAATCTTTTAAGCCTAATTAGTTTATAATTGGATATTAATTATCAAATAACAACGAAAATACTACAGTGTCAAGCCTAAAAATTTTCACGAACTAACCGGTGCCTTAATCAAATTGTGCCAGCATAGCCTCGGTCAAAGTTGAATTATGAACACGTCATTCTCAAAGCGTAGTGATTGGTAAGTGGAAAGAGCAAGTTTTATAATCCCAGCAGGCGGCTGGGAGCACGCCGCTCCCCACGTCGCAGCGCGCGCATTAATGCGTTGCAGTGAGAGCGTGAGAGTTTTCACCGGCTCCCAGCGGGCGATTCGTAGGTCGCCCGCTCCGGCTCTCTCTCCTCCCCACGTCCGATTCCAACCGGCTCTCTGTCGCTTATAATACCTGCTCTAACTGATCGGCAGTAAATTTTTACTGTCCAGGCACCAAATTTACAGCGAGAATTTACAGTCGCTGATGAACATGAAGCAATAATGCGGCACGGAGCCCCAAGTCCTTCAAATCTCTGCACAGATGCGAGGGAGCAGCCTAGGCTAGGACCCGTTGGCTGGTGGCAAACAGGTAATTCGCCTTCTTGCAGTGGATTACCTCCATGTGCTTGTGCTCCATCACAATGCCATCAGGTATACATGCCCTTGCATGCTCTTCGACTATTTCTGAATAGTCATCTAACAACAACTATTTCTAAATAGTGTTCCTTGCCCCATTTACAGTATGCAACTTCTCTCGAGTTCTTCCAGGCATATTCGCCTGGCAGAACAACAAATTTTTAAATATGCATACATGTCACAGTTTGATACTTGTTAAGGTCTTGTTTAGATGCAAAAAATTTTAGTATAAAACACTATAGCACTTTTGTTTGTATTTAGTAATCATTGTCCTGTCATAGATTAACTAGGTTTAAAAGATTCGTCTCGCAAATTATAGATAAACTGTATAATTAGTTATTTTGTTTAGCTACATTTAATACTTCAGGTATGTGTTAAAAAATTCGATGTGATGGGAAATCTTGTAAAGTTTTGGAATTTTGATGGGAACTAAACAAGGTCTAAATCAAAATCCATATGAAACAATTGCATTTTCGTACAGTTAAAAAAACAGTTGCATTTTCAGATAACACCATAGATAAAATGCCGTTTTAACCATCAGTTTGGCCGGCGGCATGCTGCCGGTGTCTGTTTGAGGACGGAGGAGAGTGATGCTGGGGAGAGAGAAGAAGCGGAATGGGGAGGGCGAGGACCCGAACGAACACTAACGGCTGCGTTTGCTGCTGCTGCTGCAGACCTGCAGCTGCAGAGAGAGCAGGACCCATTGTCTCTCTCTGGTCTCTACTGCTGCTCTCTTCCCAAGGAGAAAAGGGAGAACGGACTTCCTTGATTTTGGAGCTCATATCATAGGCTTCAAAGTTCCTCCTTTCACCCATCTTGGCACAGTGACATGCCAATCATTATTAGGGATGACAATTTTAATTTTACCGCGGGTGCGGCTACCCGACCCATGGGTGAAAGTATGGGTACGAAATTTTACCTGGGAGTATGAGAATGAGTATATAATTTCACCCGCACGTAGAGCGCGGGTAAAATTTTTACCCGCAAGTACCTAATGGGTATCCGAAATACAAAAAATAATCTAGTGAACTCATAGTGTTCACAAATTGTATGTCTTATTTTTTTATGATTGTATGAACTAAATAAACGGATAGTGAAATTGTGTGAAATAATAGATGTGAAAATGACTTTGACATTTTGCTTATTATTTGTAGTGAAGCGTATGATCATTGTTACATTTTTTAGATGAAATATATAACTAGAATTGAATGCATGTACTTACATACAACTACAAAATAGATGCTGAAAATAAGAAAAAAATGGTGCAAGATGATCCGTTTTGAGATGAAATATATAACTAGAATTGAATGCATGTACTTACATACAACTACAAAATAGATGCTGAAAATAAGAAAAAAATGGTGCAAGATGATCCGTTTAGTTCTCTATTTTTTACTAATGATCTGTGTTCGCTTATATGGATGATAAATTCAAAATATGCTTATCAATACATCAAAATGATAGGTTATTTATGCTATTATTAAAATACCCGATGGGTATCCGAAACCCGACTCGTACCCGGTGGGTACGAGTATAAAATTTTACCCGCTAGACTTCGCGGGTATAGGTATACCTTATAGTTTCGGGTATTGTCGTGAGCGGATATTTGCTCTACGCGTACCTTATCCAACCCGTTGCCATCCCTAATCATTATAGCCTCCATGCCTCCTAATCAATCTCACAGGAGCCTCATCATTCCCTAAAGTCCACTGCTACTACTAGTAGTATTTGGGTATCTCCAACTGATACTGCAAGTAGGATTGGTCGCCGTCTGGGCAGAGATCTCAGACTCGACCTGCGAGGGGCTAGCCGCCCCCCGAGCATTCTTATAAGAAGTAGGCCTTCTAACGCAGGCCGAGAAACCCCCCGAACCTCGGCTCTTTCTGACCTTGGGTCTAGTGCCATTTCCTGGAACCGTTACCCGGGCCGGGACCGTTACCCACTGGGCCGGGAAACCGTGACGCCAGGCCGGGCCAGTCTGACTACACAGCCCAAGCTATCAGGAGCACAGCGAGGAGGGTTTTCCCACAGGCGGAGAAATTCGCCCCGGTGGGGGTTCGAACCCCCCACCTGTGGAGTGCCGCCGGTTGCTTCGCACCACTCGGGCTAACAACTGGTTACCAGGAATTTCGAACTGCTGAGAAATCTTTTTGATGCTCACTTAGTCACTTTCACGAAGGCATCTACAGATACATTTTTCTTTGGGGCAAAAGCGTTTCTACCCCTGTTTGGAAGCAAAATGGTGATTTTGCCCTCATTTTTTAAACTTTGTGATTTTACCCTTACTCTTCACAAAACATGGGCAAAATCAACTAAGAAAACGGTCAAAACAGGGGTAAAACACGTTGACCAGGGGCAAACAGCAGCTTCGTTTGAAAATGACGAGGGTAAAATCACAAAGTTTAAAAATAAGGGGTAAAATCACCATTGATGTTTGGAGTAGGGGCAGAAACACATTATTCCCTTTTTCTTTTGTCCTCAAACACGTAGAAGAGTGTATATCTTTCATTAAAAAAATAGTTTAGAAAAATACACCCATACACAGACACCCATACTACAGGACTACAGGAGCCTTGCCACTGAAATCAAACTTGGACCTCCTATTAAAAAAAATCAAACTAGGACGACCGGAGCTGTAGATATGCTTTGATGCATCAGATGTTAACACTTGAAGCACGTGGTGTGTGTAAAACTTGTCCAAAATTTCTACTTATGTTCAGATTATGAATTCCATTTGTTGACAAATTAAAGCTGCCTGGATTTAATTAATTTCATTTTGATTTGTATGTAGCGCTAGTTGCATACAACAGCTTAGTATATATGATATGATTAAAAAAACCAAGGTAAATATGCACGTCGAGTTAGTTTGTGCCTCTGCATTTTGTAAATTTGCCCTATAAATGCTAATAGTTTGTGGAAGTTGTCACATCAAAATGCCATTAGGTCGTGAAAACTGTCTTAAAATTGACACTAAAAATACAACTAATGGCATGAAAGTATAATCATTAGTTGCGCAAACTGTCTGGTCTTCGTTACAGGCCTATTTGGTCCATTCCTAGCCACAAGGTAGCTTATTATGCAATTGTGGCATGCCACGCTTATTTTAGTGAAACAGATTAGCGAACCATAACTATCACAAACCTATAGAAGATGTGAGACATGTGCTTAAAAAGTATGAGCTTCACAGTGGAGTGAACGGAACAAACTATCTAAAACACTAAAACGTATGATATGATCGACTTAAATATGTGTTAAGCGATCTTTAACAATATATATATGCCACATGCTAATAACCATTTAGATTTACAGCTCTTAATTAACATGTAGGTGGGGCTGGAGTAGTGCATGCAATATATGAGCTGAACTTAAGGAAACCACTGTGTAAAAACCTGGGGTACTCTTTAACAGTTGTCAGATATCTACCCACTAGATTTTGCTGACCTTAGTCTGTCCACACCTCCCCAATGCTGCAAACATTTCTACTGTTTCAGAGAAAGGAACCCACTACCCATTTCTCCTGCCTTTTATTTAATTTTATATATGCACTTCATTCCAAAGTTCAGATGGGGAAATTAGTATACATGTAGGCTTAATTTCTTTTCTCATTAGCTATTCCTCTCAGACACGTGTGTGTGTGTGTGTGTGTATTATGTGAAAGCTTCCCTGTATGGCTATATATTTGATAGAACGAAACATAATTCTACACCCACCATATTACTGGAAAATACTCCGTGAAGAATATATTGAAGTTACATTATGTAAAATTTGAAGAGGCGCTCTTCGGTAGTGATTGTGATATGACACACCTTTTGGGTGACTATAGCTTCACATTAGGAGGTATAGAGCAGGACTTTCAATATATCTAGTTTGTTTATGTTTTTATTATATCATTGTCTGAAAATGTTGTAAGGCCTACCAAATCTGTCTTGTCTCTGCTATGTTCTTTTTCTTGTGGGAGTCTTTACTATATTCTACACTATGATTGGGGTATTGTTGCACATGTTGAAATACTATGGGGCAAGACAAAATTGTATAACACACAGTAGTAGTTAAAAGGCGGCATAGACAATTTTGCCTTCGAACTTTTAATGAAGGGTCAATTCCATCCCTAAATTGCCAAAATGAATGTTTCAGTTCTCAAACTTTTCCACGCAGCTAAATTGAGTTGGATGGAAAAGTTTGAGAACTGAAACGATGGAAAAGTTTGAGAACTGAAACGATGGAAAAGTTTGAGAACTGGAACATCTGTTTTGGAAGTTTATGGACTAGTTGAGCTTCGGCTAAAATTTAAGAATGAAATGGACTATTTCATCCAATAAAATTATTACATTAAAAACGCAGCATTATGCATTCATTGGAAACAATCTGAACATATATATAGACTTCAAACTGTTATATTATTGTTCACAAACGGCACAATTAATCATCGCAGGATGCTATCCCAAAAACAATAAGGAAGAAGAAAAACTTAGATCTTGCCGCAACAAGCGATGAAATGATGTCACGGCGTCATCATGCATCTAAGAACCTAGCAATCTAGCATATGTTTTGGGACGCTAAAAATGACATTTTGGCATCCTTGCCTTTACTGAACCTACTTGTTGGATTGTTGGAAGTGGGAACCAGTTTACTACTACTATTGGACTACAGGAGGCTAGTGCAGGGCAGGAGCGCTCATACATGAATTCCACCACCTGCCACCTATTTGTTTCAGGTGCCTGCCTGGCTGCCTGCTTTGGCACAGTGCCGCAGGAGGGCCGGACAGCCGGAGTGCCACTACTCGTTTGTCTGAAGGTGCATGTCCAGCTTCCTGCGGCGCGTAAGTAGACGTGAGGCTGGTGAGCTATGAGAGAAGGAGAGAGAGCAAGACTAGTAATCTCGCTAGCTGGCCGGCGACTCACGCGCCACCTCATCCAGCAGTAGTGGCGGGCCCCACTTCAATCAATGCAATTCTCTAGTACAAGGAGATGCAGCAGCCAATTGCAGCTGCATGCATCTTGCGCCCGCTTTTAGCTGGCGATTCGGGTCGGGAGACGGCGGCTTCATTCTCTCTCCAGTTTTCGAGTAAATTCTCTGTATGTTATTGTAAAATTGAGATGATCCCTTATGTGCTATTGAAAATTAGCTGATCCCTTCTATGCCATCGTTTTTAATTTTCCATCCCCTCAATGCCATTGCTGTTAACCCTCCCTAACAGATCCGTTAAAGCTTATGGCGAAAAGACCAAAATACCCCTCCGTCACCTAATCCCCCGCCGCAACCCACCAGAGGAGGAGGAGAGTGGGCTGCCGCCGCTAGTCCTCTCCGTCGTCGCCTTGGGCCGCGTCGAGGCCACCGCCGCCGGCCGCCGTGGTGCTCCCTCCCTTGCCTTCCTCCAGAGCGCGGCCCTGGCAGCTGCTGCTCTGCCTCGGCACCACGGACCGCGCCGCCGACGCCGCTGTCACCGTGGACCTCGGCCTCGCCCAGGGCCCGTCGAGGAGGCCCCCGCAGATGGCCGTCACCGGCGCTGCCACGAAGAAGTAGCCGAGCCGCCGCAGAGGGTGGAGCACCGCGGAGGAAGCGCGCCACGTAGTGAGGAGGGGCGCCGGTGGCCGAGCTCGAGCTCGAGCGCGCCGACGGAGGGAGCAGGGGCCTCCGCCGCCTAGCTGCGTTGGATCCGGCGAGGGGGAGGGAGGAGCCGCCGCCACATCTTCACCTCGTCGCTGCGGCCACGCGCCGCCCGCCCTCCGCCGCAGGCCGGCCGCCGCCGCGCAGGTCGTGCCGCGCCACGCAGGCGGGGCAGGCCGCCGCGAAGGCCACTACGCTGGCCATGGGAGGCGAGGCAGGCCGGGCCGCGAGCCGGAGAGGGGGGCGAGGAGCGCCGCGCGCCGGGAGCGGCGAGGACGTCGTCCGAGCGCGGCGAGGGAGGAGGGGAGGGGTTTGGGCGCGGCGAGGGAGGAGGAGGGAGGAGCTCGAGGTAGCGGCGAAGATCGATGCCGCCATGGGAGCCGCGCGCTCGCTGCTCGCGGCTCGCCGGCCGCCCGGCCCCCGCGCTCGCTCGCCGCCAGCCGCCGGCGCGTCGCCCCCGCGCGCACTCGCTGCCCCTGCACTCGCTCTCCGCCGGGCGCCGCCGGCCGCGCGTGCTCGGCGCCGCCGGCCGCGCGCGCTCGCCGTGGACGCCGCCCGCCTGCCCGCGAAGGGAGCAGAGGAGGGGCCGGCCGCCGCCGGTGCGGGCCGGTGCCGTCCGCGAGAGGCCGGCCGCCGCCGGTGCGGGCCGTGCGCACACCGGGGACGGGCGTGCGGCGAGACGGGGCGGAGGCGGAGCCGAGGCCGGGCGGAGAGGCGGCGCCGTGGCCGGCGCGGGACAGCTCCGCCACAGTCGGCGCGAGCCGAGGACGCGCGAGCCGAGGGGGGATTGGCGTCGGGGACGGGAGGGGGGTGTGCGCTCGGGGGATAAGGTGACGGAGGGGTATTTTGGTCTTTTCGCCATAAGCTTTAACGGATCTGTTAGGGAGAGTTAACAGCAATGGCATTGAGGGGATGGAAAATTAAAAACGATGGCATAGAAGGGATCAGCTAATTTTCAATGGCACATAAGGGATCATCTCAATTTTACAATGGCATACAGGGAATTTACTCCCAGTTTTCTCCCTCCTCCACGTTGGAATAAACTAACGTGGATGTGTGAGTCGCCTGCTGATTCACCCTCATTGTACTTGCTCTTAACCTGAGCCTGCCACCGGCAGCAGCCAGACTGCAAACAGATTCCAGATCTTTTGGCTGCCCCGATCATCCTCATGTACAGAGGGTGAGAGGGTTGCAGGTGGATGCGGGATGTGTGCAAAACCAAGCAGATAAGAGCATGCACACCACTGACATAAAGGAAGGGGTGAGAGAGAGGGAGGCAGGGACTGGGAGGAGGTGTCCTTCAAAAGTCTGCACCTGCACATTAGCACATACACACTCCCCTCTCCCCTCTACTCTCTACTCATATGTTGTGATCGTTTTCATTGGAGGAGAATGCATTCTCAACTGAGTTGAGTTTATGAATTCTTAAAATAATCGTTGACATTTCCAGTGCATGGTTCAATCTAAAGTTCACTTGAGGTCCGATTATAAACTTAGATTCGCACTTAGAATGAATCACCTGAAAAGTTAGCAAATACTGAGCCATCACTTTGAGAGTTTATGGACCCATATAGAAGTATATGAGAATCTAAGAATAGATAGCTGCACTTCACTCTTTTTTCTGAAACAACTTCTAACATTTTTCCTGTGCTAGATCAAAATGACAAAAATGTGCAAATGCTTTTTTTTTTTGAAGAAATGTGCAAATGCTGCATGTTTTTTTCCTTGCATGTTGCTGATTGATATGGCATATGTGTGCATGCATGTGGCTGCTGATGAAAACATGTGTGCATGCATGTGCATGCTGCTGATGAAAACCAGGCCCTTATTAAAGTTGCCTTGGACGCACTTGCCTTGGCATGTGGCCTCTCCCAGCCAGAGTTCTAAATAGCCGGCTATAGCTTCCGCTAAAGACGGCTATAGCCTTTAGAAAGGACAACCGCTATGGCATTTAGTCCGCTAAAACCAACTATAGCCCGCTAAATGCCGGCTATAGCCCGTTAAACACCGTAATGATGACCTTGCCGCTAAATGCCTTAGCCGGCGATTTAAAACCATGCTCCGAGCGCTGGCTTGGATTGCATGCCCGCTTGCGTAAAAAGCGAGCTGGTCTTATTATGCATGCTTTCATCCGGCCAGTAGCCCGGTAGGCAAGAGCAAGTGGCCTCCCTTGTCCCGAAAGAGCCCTTGTTTGCTTGCCACAATTGTAGATCTACACGTCCGTCCACATCCTCACAGTGCCTGGGATTTGGGATCGGAATGCAACCATGCATGATTGGTGCTGTTTGTTAGTGAGACCTTTTTTTTTTGAAAAGAAGTTAGTGAGACCTAATATGCATGAGGTCATTCATGATATTATATACATTTATAATAGATGCAGTGTGCATCGTGCTGCATGCTTTGGGTTGGAGGGATTAACAATTAAAATCTGGTGTGAGTGGCTCATGTTTTGTCCTACAAGGGGAGGCAATCATGAGGTGATAAGTCCCATAAAGCAGCCAGCATCTCCCATTCTAATCTATGCCCTTCACACCCTTCCTTCTCCCAAGCAACATCTATCGGCCATACCATGCTGGAGTTCATTGCTACATGATCCAAAGGATAGATCCCTGTCTTCTTTTGCTTTGCCGCCGCTAGCTGCGCGAGAGGCCGGGATTGTAGCCGCGTATGGGCATCGGCGCCATGGCATTTGCTGCTAGTAAGTCGTAGGACCCATGCTCGCTTGGAGGCTTGTGGCGAGGTCGAGCCCCCAAATCTCCCTCTGATCATGCATGGTCAGGGATCGGGGGCCAGCGGCCTCCTTTCCAAGTGGGGGCTAGCATTGGCTTGTTGCTGCTGAGATGTGCATGATTTGGTCCTCTCTCTTTCTCTCAGTGCTTTGATCATGGCGCCGGCCCGGCCACCTGCCTGGTCTGATAAAACCTCTCCCTGCCCGGCTTGTTTCCCTGCTGCCTCTCGGCTGGGGCTGGGGCTGTTAGGAATCACCTCAGGTTCAGGTTCAGGCCGGGTCGCCCACCACAGACCCCGCCCACGCGCGCGCGCGCCATCCTTGTTCTGGCATTCTCCTTGCAGCCGTTTTATTAGGAAACGCTCCTCTTTCCGTTTTAGTAGCCAGGCCAGCTTGAGAGTTTTCAGAGGAACTTGTGAGAGTGTGCGCATCAGAAGTTTGGTCCATCCTTTGTGTTCTTGCTCCCTCTGTCTATATACCTGTGCCGGCCTTTGATCTTTCAGGTTGCTGCGTCGTGGGGGCGAGAGGCTACCGCTACCAGGAGAGAGGGGCAACGCAGTGGTGGTTGGCGTTTCAGTAGGCTGTCAGTGTTCCTCCCCTTGATTTGATAAGGTTTGGGTCCTCACTCTCTTTGAGCCTCTCCAAGATTGCTTTGCTTCCAAGAAGCCGTCTATGCTTAGCTGTAGTGTTGTTGCCATGTCAGCTGAGCCTGCTCTACTGATCACCCCCAGTGTCTGGATTCTCAATGTTCTTCAGTATTCTTGGTTGGTGGCATACTAGTATTATGCAGAAGTTTCTTGTGAGAAAATCCACTGTATCTAATCCTCTAGCTTTTCCCCGTTTGAAATTTGAGTCTCACATTCCTTAGTGTTGACCAACATCCTGTTTTACTGTGTGCTTTAAACGAGTACTTCAAGACACAAGCCTACCAAATAGGATACCCTTTTTTTTCTCAATCCTATAGTGTAGTTTATTTTCTGGGAGAAGCTCTCCTATGGCCTAGTTTAGTCTCTCATGTGCATCTCTGTTGCAATGTCCATGACAGATTGTCAGGTTACCTTTGCATTCTTTTATGTGGTTGGAGCAATCTGCTATGTTCTGCTAACCTTGTTCTGAGCAGTGTTCATGTCGCCACCGTTTATTCATTTATTCCACTCGCACTGCTGCTTTCAGGTCCTTTTTAATTCGGTACAACGTTTGACACCTCCCCGAGCCTGGTGGGAAGATGACCGGCAACGCGTCTTATCAGCAGCTCGGACTCGGAGTCGACGCCATGATGAGCGGCTGCTTCGTCAGCAGCGGCGCCGACACGCAGGTCTTCCATGATGGCAGCTTCGGCTTCGGCGAACCGGCGGATGCCGCCGCGAGCTTCTTGGTGGACGGCGGCTCGATGCTCGCCGGCCAGCTGCAGCTGATCCGCGCCGCTGCCACGCAGAGCGTGTCGCCGGAGGAGATGCGCGGCGGCGGCGGCGCCTACGGCCCGTCGCCCTCGGATGTCACCGTTGCTCATCACGCGCCAAAGGTGGCCAAGCTCGCCGGGGAGATGGAGACCAGCTGGATCCACGAGCCGTACTACTGCGGCCCCACATGGTTCTCCGGCGATGGCCTCCGGGACCCGTTCGCCGCGGCGGCGAGCGAGCTGTCGCTCAGGCTACGCGCCGGGTCGTCGTTGCCAGCCGGCGCCGTGAACATCAGCCTGCCGGACCAGTCCTCGGAGGTGAGCTGCTCCGGCTTGACCCACGCGAGCAGCAGCGCCGCCGGCAGCGCGTTCCAGACTCCCTGCGGCGGCGGCGGAGACATGGCACGTCCTGGGCCCCTGCACTTCTCGCAGGTCCTGCCGCGGTGGTCGGGGTACGCGCACGTCACGCAGCAGACGCTGGACGAGTTCGTCGTCTGCCTGCTGCAAGACGTGGCAATGTTCGCCGGCTCGGTCGGCGGCGGCGGCGGCGAGGCGAGCTGCCCGCTGCCCGTGTCGAGCTCCACCAAGACGACGTCCTCCAACGCGTCGGCGTTTCTCGGCTCGGAAGAGCACGCGCACCAGCAGCTGAAGAACGATCTCCAGAAGCTGCTACAGCTGGTGAGTGAGTCCAAACTCTCTCTCTTTTTTTTAATATGCTTTCAACCTTTGTTTGCGCCAAGTACCATTTGCAATATTGGGATTTCTCTCGATTCCCCATGGGAAAACAGAAAACTGAATTGTTTCCTGCCAAACTTTGTTTTAAAATCCATGCAAACCAAACGATGCTTGAGACATGACAAAGCTGTTATAACATTTATTAATGGTGGCAACAACAACTTTGGCGCAGCTGGACCAACGGTGCAACCAGTGCGTGGACGAGATCCAGAGCGCGGCGTCCAAGTACGGCGGCATGGCCGGCGGCGGCGGCGCCCTCCTGGCGCCGTTCGCGCACGGCGCGGTGTCCGCGGCGCACCGGAGGCTCCGGGCCCGGATCACGGGCGAGATCGCGGCGGCCTCGCGGAGAGGCGCGCCGCCGACGCTGACGCTGGCCGACAGGGAGCGGAGCTGGGAGTCGGCCTTCATCCAGAAGCACTGGGCGCTGCGGCAGCTCAGGCGCGGCGACCAGCAGTCGTGGCGGCCGCAGCGCGGCCTGCCGGAGAAGTCCGTCGCCGTGCTCAAGGCCTGGATGTTCGAGAACTTCCTCCGCCCGTAAGTCCAGCGCCAGAGAATGCCAACGCTCTGCTTCTGACATCACGTCAGGCAATGCCAAAATCGCTCTTGCCGCTAGAAAAGAGCGGCGTCTCTAGCCCCTCTCCTCATCTTCAACTCGAACACTTGGCACGGCTCAGAATTGCAAGTAGTACCCACCTGGTCTTGATGCAATCCAGTGTCTCTGTCTCGTTCAGGTATCCCAAGGACAACGAGAAGGAGATGCTGGCGGCGAGGAGCGGCCTGAGCAGGAGCCAGGTGCAGTTTCTGGCTTTCAGCATGCATGCCATACCATCTGATTGTGTACAGTTTCAGGATTCAGATCATGGGCTGGCCTCAGCAACTTTAACAAGAAGATTGATGTCATCTGATTGTACTGGGTTTTCTCTGCATTTGGCGCTGTCTGTCAGGTCTCCAACTGGTTCATCAACGCCCGTGTGAGACTGTGGAAGCCGATGATAGAGGAGATGTACGAGGATCTCAAGAAGGCATCCGGAGGCGGCGAGGGCGTGGCCGCCTGAAGATCAGAGCAGCAGAGCTGGGTTTCCACGTCCAGGATGGGAGTTTCTGTAAAATCTCAGCACTGCTCTGGGACCTGTTGTACGAGCATTGATGCCACCCTGTTATCTATATTTGCATAACCGTACAACCTTCCTGGCGTATGTATGTATAAAATTGCTAGTATATATGCAGGTTGCATTGTAGACACTTTTTTGCCACATCCTATCCTCGAGTTCTTTTTTCTACCTGCAAATTGCAGTTGTTGGATCGGCTCTGAATGCCAGAAAGTGAAGTCTGAATCTCATGCAGGTAAGGCCAAATCGCCAGTTTAGTTTGCACTTATCACTGGTCAGGTGGGAGAACAAGACTTTCTTGAATGCATCGTGTCATTTGCAGATAGTTTGAAAGTTTAAACGATTGGGAATCAAAGTCTGTGCACATTCTTTTTGAAATCAAAGTCTGCACATTCTGTAGCTGAACTTGAAACATTCTCATTCAAAAAAAAAAGAAAAAAAAAGAGAAAGCCCCTGCAAGGCTGCAACATGAAAAGTGAAGCAACCATTTGCTGTTGTGTTTGGTTTGAGGGTGAAAAAAATTTCATCCTACTTTGACCACTAATTAGAGTATTAAATGAAGTCTAATTACAAAATCTCCTCCACAACTATGGGTACTGTAGCAGCAATGTACATAATGAGGTCTTTGACCGTGTGACTAGAGGAGGATTTGACCTTAGTTACTGTAGCATTACTGTATCTAATCATAGATTAATTAGGTTTATTAGATTCGGCGCGCAAAATTACACTCATTTCTGAAAAAGTTTTACAAACAGATTTTATTTAGTACTTCATGCATGTAAAATTCTGTTTTCGAAAAAACTTTTTGAGGTGGAACCAAACATAGCACAAGGATCCAATCAGCAACAGCGGCATGCTTGTACTTGCGGTCAATTTTCAGTCGATCGATGTTCAGGTGATGGAACGGCATTACAGTTACACTACCACCAGTCCACCACCACATGATTGCCGGTAACAGTGAAAGGCTTGGGCAGGCTTTGAAAGTGCCCGCAAGTACAAGCATGCCGCTGTTGCTGATTGGATCCTTGTGCCTGCATTCTACTGCTCCATGTTGCAGCCCAAGTTGTTGTTCACGGATTTCATCGGCTGCACCTGCACATGAAAAGTTTGGCACCTGCTTTGGCTTGTGCATCCAAACTGGAGACCTGGGTGTACAAAATGAACAGGTAGATGGTTTCCTACGAGGCTAGGCCCTATCTCGATGGGCTGTTTGTTTCGACAAATGAACAATTGGTTTGGCCCCTCTCAGCGCCCCCCCACCCCCCTGTTCAGAGCATTCTTACCGGAGCTTTTCTCATGTTGCTCCATTTTCAGGTTTTGTTTCCTAGTTTGCTCCTACACGTATCAACCGAGTTTGCATTGTAACCTACTTCTAAATTCATAGTTTTTGCTATACATCTGCATATATATTTATGTCTGGGTATATTACAAAGTCTATAAATCTTTAAAAATTAAAACGACTAATAATTTGGAATAGAGAGAGTATGACTCTACCTCGTAACACAGGCTTCCAAATTTGCACTGCACGTATCAACTAAACTAGGATGAGCAAGAAAGAGAGACATCAACCAAGTAGACTTGATATGATCTTCATGACATACTCGTGTGCTCTTCATATAATTTGTCAAAACTGTTATCCGCAAACGCACGTGGGCGGGGCCGGGAGCAGTGGCGAGCGGCACGACGGCTCAGCGAGGCGGGGCGTGCGGCGTGTCGCGGCGTGCGCGGCGAGGTCGTGCGCACGCTGCCACGGCTCGCGCGGCATGGGTAGCGGGCGGCAGCAGCGGTGCTCGCGCGTGTGCGTGTGCGCGGGCCGCGCGTGGGGTCGGCCGGGGGTGGTGCGCGCGCACAGGTGCGCGAGCGTGGTCGGGGCGGCGTGCGGGCGTGGTCGGGCTGGGTGCGCGCGGGGCTCGTTAGCAGAGGAAGGAGAGAGGAGAAGGGAGGAGGGAAAAAGAAAAAGAAAAGGAAAAAGAAAAAGGGGAGGGAAAAAGAAAAGAGAGAGAGGAAGAGAAAGAGAGAGAAAGGGGGAGGGGGATCGCGCCGGTGCCGATCGCGGCGGGCGGTCGCGCGTGGCCGACAGGCAGCCAAGCGGCACGAGATGAGACGACGGCGAGGAAAAAGAGAAGTAAAGGTGGAACGACGCTTGAAATCGGGTGTCGGGACGGAGATCTGACGAGACGGTTTCGGGGAAAGGGGCTCAGAGATTTAGGAAGGTTTGAACTCAACGATAAAAACTTTGAAAAGAAATATTTTAGCGCGTGGTTTAATTCGGTAAATTTTTGGGATGTCACAAACCTACCCCACTTAAAATGAATCTCGTCCTCGAGATTCGCCTGGCTCCTGAATAGATGGGGAAACTCCTTCAGAGCGTCTTCGCGTTCCCATGTATCTTCTTCTACTCCGTGTCTGCTCCACTGAACTCTGCAAATCCGTACTTCGGAGTTTCTTGTCCTCCTAGTGACCGTGTCCAGAATCTTGAATGGTATTTCCTGGTATCGCAGGTCTGGCTGCAGATCTATCGTTTCTATTGGCACGTGTTCTACCTCGGGTACTCTCAAACACCTTCTTAATTGTGAGACATGAAACACTAGGTGTATATCCGACATTTCTTCTGGTAGCTCTAGATGGTACGCTACTGCTCCAACCTTCTTCAGAACTTGGTACGGTCCAATGTACCGAGGGGTCAACTTTCCTTGTACCTGAAACCTTCGGGTTCCTCGAATGGGTGAAAGCTTGAGATAGACGAAATCTCCTGGGTTGAAACTTATTTCCCGTCTTTCCTTGTCCGCGTAGCTCTTCTGTCGAGACTGGGCTGCTTTCAGCTTTTCTCTAATCTCGGCAACTCTTTCTTCTACTTCCTTTATGAGTGCGGGTCTGACTAGGGCACATTCTCCAACCTCTGACCACATCAGGGGAGTCCTGCATTTTCTGCCATAAAGAGCTTCAAATGGTGACATTCCTAAACTCGCTTGATAACTGTTGTTGTATGAAAATTCCGCATAGGGTAAACTTTGCTCCCAATCCTTGCCATAGGTAAGGACACATGCTCTCAACATATCCTCCATGATCTGATTCACCCTTTCTGTCTGGCCATCCGTTTGCGGGTGATAAGCGGAGCTGAAATCCAACTTGTTGCCCATGGCTTTATGCAGACTTTTCCAAAACCTAGAGGTGAACTGGGTCCCTCTATCTGAAACAATTTTGCTAGGCACACCATGCAACTTTACTATGTTTTCCACATAAAGCTTTGCTAGCTTTTCTCCACCGTAATTTGTCCGTACGGGTATGAAATGAGCCGATTTAGTGAGTCGGTCCACAATTACCCATATGGAGTCGTGTCCTTTCTGTGTTTTGGGCAAACCCACTACAAAGTCCATTCCTATCTCATCCCATTTCCAAACCGTGATGGGTAGGGGTTGCCCAAACTGTGATGGGTAGTTTGAGCCTTGATCCTTTGACAAGTATCGCAATGGGCGACAAACCGTGCAATATCCGCCTTCATTCCTTTCCACCAATATTTTTGTTTTAAGTCCATATACATCTTGGTGGATCCTGGGTGGATGGAGTAGACCGAGTTATGGGCTTCATCCATGATTATTTGTCGGATGTCTCCTTTCCGGGGCACACAAATTCTATCTTTATACCATAAGGTTCCCTCATTATCCACTCTAAAATCTGGCGCCTTATTTTCTCCAGTTTGTGTTCGGATTCCCATCAAGTCCTTGTTCGAACTTTGAGCCTTTCTGATTCTGTCTTCTATTGTTGATTGGACGTTCAGCACGTGGCTGGAGCATCGAGGGACAATGTGCACATTCAATCGTGTCAATTCCTCTCGCAGATGATCATCCTTGGGTCCATAGGATTTCCGGCTTAAGGCATCGGCCACTACGTTCGCCTTGCCGGGGTGGTAATGGATTTCCAAATTATAATCCTTAACCAATTCCAATCATCTTCTTTGCCTTAAGTTCAAATCCGGCTGGGTGAAGATATACTTCAAACTCTTATGGTCGGTGTAAATCTCACACTTATTTCCAATTAAATAATGTCTCCAAATCTTAAGGGCATGCACTACGGCTGCAAATTCTAAATCATGGGTTGGATAATTCAACTCGTGAGGCCTGAGTTGGCGGGAAGCATATGCAACAACTTTCCCATCTTGCATTAGTACACAACCCAATCATTGTCGGAATGCATCACAATAGATGACAAAATCCCGATGAATATCCGGTAGGGTCAGCATTGGGGCAGTTGTCAATCTTCTCTTCAATTCTTGGAAACTTCTTTCACATGACTCTGTCCAGTTGAATTTCTTATTCTTCTTGAGCAGCTCTGTCATGGGCCGGGCTATCTTGGAAAATCCTTCAATGAACCTCCGATAATACCCAGCTAATCCAAGAAAGCTTCTGATTTCACTAACATTGGTCGGTTGCTGCCAGTTGAAAACTGCTTCGACCTTCTCGGGGTCCACTGCTACTCCTTCTGCGGTTAGAATATGTCCAAGAAAAGCTACTTTCTCAAGCCAAAATTCACACTTACTGAATTTTGCATAGAGTTTATTTGCTCTCAACTTTTCCATAACTACCCTCAGGTGTTGCTCATGCTCCTGGACACTCTTCGAGTAAATAAGTATGTCATCGATGAAGACTACGACAAACTTATCTAACTCTTCCATAAACACCTTGTTCATGAGGTTCATGAAATAAGCAGGTGCACTGGTGAGTCCAAAAGACATCACGGTGAACTCAAACTGCCCGTATCGGTTAACAAAGGGTGTCTTTGGGATGTCGCTTTCTCTTATCTTGAGCTGGAAATATCCTGACCTCAGATCAATCTTGGAGAAGTATTTGGCTCATTTTAGTTGATCGAAAAGGTCATCAATCCTGGGAAGGGGGTACTTATTCTTGATTGTAACTTCGTTCAGTGCCCGGTAATCTACACACAACCTCATACTCCCATCCTTCTTCTTGACAAATAGGACTGGGGCTCCCCAAAGCGACGAGCTTGGTCTGATGAAGCTAATTCGTTGTAATTCTTCCAGTTGCTTCTTTAATTCTGCCAATTTGGAGGCTGCCATCCTATAGGGTCTCTTGGCTATAGGGGCAGTTCCAGGGACAAGGTCGATAACAAACTCTATATCCATATCTGGTGTCATCCCAAGAAGTTCTTCCGGGAAAACATCTGGGTACTCATTTACTACTGGGACTTCTTCCGAGGATTTGGCTTCCATTCTAAACATCATTGGGTTATGAGACCATTGTGTCGGCTTAACCAGTCCATTCCAAGGATCACGTCTATTCCCTTAGACTTAAGTACTACTAGGTCTGCTAAAAATTCTACCCCACTTAAATTGATCCTTACCCGTAGACAACCCAGTTGACACTTGATGTCACCTCCAGTCGTCCGGGTTAATAGGGGTGTTTTAGTAGTATTGTAGGTATATTGTGCTTTTCTACAAAACTCGAGGATATGAACGAGTGTGATGCTCCAAAATCAAATAGTACTGTTGCAAGAGCTGAGCTGACTAGGTACTCACCAAGCACTACGCCCTGAGCTCCTTGAGCCTCCTGCGCGTTGATGTGGTTGACGCAGGCTCGTCCAAATGACTGCTGGGGCTACCTCATCTGCTGACTGTTGTTGTTGGTGTTGTTGTTGTTGTGGATGGGCACTCGGTTGGCACCTGACAAAACTGGCCTTGGTCCATTCACCGTGTTGGAGAAGGCTGATGTAGCAGGCTTGTTCTTGGCATATGGGCAGTTAGCAATGAAATGCCCTATCTCTCAGTAGTTGAAACAGACCCTAGCATTGGTGTTGTTGGTGATGACTTGACTGGCATTGCTCTGCGGGGCCCTCATGGTGTTCTGGCTCCTGAGCTGTGTGTTAGGGGCCTGTGGGCTTGTCACCTGAGATTGAGTCCTATACTGCATTGGGGCCTGGGATCTTGGTGCTGTGTAGCTGAAGCTTCTTGGTTTCTGGAAACTTGCGCTTGTTATCCTTCCTTTCTTCAATTTTGGCCCTTTCTGTAAGAATCGCCTTGTTCATCAGAGTATTGAAGTCGGGGTAGATCTGAGGGGTAAGCAAGGTCCGGAGTTCTGGGTTTAGTCCCTTCTTGAACATGTCCTACTTCTTTTCATCATCGTTCAACTCTTCTGGTGCATATCGGGCCAACTCCGTGAACTGATGGGTGTACTCTTCCACCGACATGCTTCCTTGCTGCAGTGCGCGGAACTCATCCGCCTTGCGCTTCATGGTGGCCAAAGGGATATGATAGCGGCGGAATTCCTTCACAAATTCCTTCCATGTGATGGTGGAGGCATCTTCGGCAGCGGCACAGTAATTCTCCCACCAGGCTAGAGCAGTCCCGGTGAGTTGGTGTGCTGCCAGAAGAACTTTGTTCCGATCTTGGCATTCAAACGGCTCGAGCTTCCTCTGGATCACACGAAGCCAGTCGTCTGCATCCAAGGGGTTGCTGGATCCGGCAAAGGTGGGCGGCTTGGTCCTCAGAAAAGCTGTCAGCTTGTCGTTCATGGTTTGCTCTCGAGGCCGCTTGTTGATGAGTGCATTGGCCAGTGTTTCCAATATGAGGGTCTGGTTGTGGATTATCTGTGCCAGGTCCCCGAGGGGTGGTGGTGGTGGCAGTGGCACTTCTCCTTGATTTTCTCCGTGGTTCTGGCTCACTTCCTGTTCTTCCTGAGGAGGGTTCTGTCCATTAGGCTGCACTCCCGTACCAGCGACTGCAGGGTTTCGAATGCGGGAGGCCCTCGTAACGCTTCGGGAAGCCATCTGTAGAATTGGTAGAGTTTTTGAGAGATTGGGATTAAGTGATGTTTAAGTTGTTTAATTCGTATATTTGAAAAGGCAGAATCTACCTTCTGCCGATAAACACACAACTAACAAGCACACAAACATAAACAACAAGCACACACTACTTCATTACCGCAAGGGAGGGTACAACATGGGAACAAGACTAAAACGCGTACTACACGTCCGGGTACAGGTTCACACTTCAGAGTACAACTTAAGCCAGTGGAGCTGGGAGGTACAACACTAGGGTGGCGTCAGGCATTCTACTCGCGGGGCGAGCCTTCTTCCAGGGCGGAGTGTGCGAGTAGTCCTTGCTCGCCGTCCTCTAGGTTTCTATTTTCCAAGGGTTGCGTAGCAGTTTCTCTTTCGATGGCGGCAGTAGGCCCTTCGGGGTTCTCGGGTGGGGCTTGTGGGGTTCCAAAGAGTGGTCCCCATCCTATGACGGGCGTCCCGAGTAGAATATGGTCTTCTCCTATTGCCGGGACTGGTTTTCCACTTCTGGTCCATTCTTGTATACACAGGTCTCGGGCTTGCCTGAGGCTTTCCTGAGCAACTGCTTCACTGCTGACCGCGGCTGCGGCTCTTGCCTTGGCTTGGGCTGCTCGGATCTGTTGCAGTCTTACCGCGAGCTCTGCTTGCTCGGCTCGATGGGTCTGCTCCCTCAGAATGTTGTCTTGCTCATCAAAGAGCTGATCCAAGGAGGCTAGGTAAGTAGCCACTTGGTATAGGGGGTCTTCTTCTTGGCGGCGCCATTACAGATTTCTCATGCGTGCTTCCCAAACTAGGGTTCTGATGGCCGGCGGAAAGAACCTCATTGGTGTGGAAGCGAGGTGTCTTTCAAAAATCCGGCATAGGTAACGGAGTGCCTTTCTGACGGCCAAGGGATAGGTGTCTTGGTGCCTAAATCCTGTAGCGGTCACTCGCCATGGCTGGATGTCGGGGTAGCGGTCACTTCTGGCGATGACCAGGATCACCCTGCAGCGGAGGGTACCATGGTGCTCGTACTCTCTGCTGTAGTACCTTGGGTGTTCCATAACGCCAGGGCTTTCCAGAGCATTGATCAAGAGGCTGGGGAAGCCAGGTGCAGCTTGGCAATTACCCTGGGTCCATCCTTCCTCAGCCATTTGAAAACAAAGATAGGGTGAACAGATTTTGCACGAGTGTTCGGGTACAAAGGGAACAGATGGTATTTATTACTGCAATATGGGGAATACAGATTTCATGGATACAAGATTATAAGGATAGGGTTCTTGCTCGGAGTGCTACTCCTATCATGGGAACTCTTCCTCGATCCGAATAGGGCGCTTCTTTGGTGGAAGGTATTGATCCATCACATCATCTTTAGTCTGAGTACCCTTATCCCAATGGGTTTCTTCAGGTTATTCCTCTTCAGTCTGAGTGCCTATATCCCAATGGGTTTCTTCGGGTTCTTCCTCTTCAGTCTGAGTGCCTCTGTCCCAATGGGTTTCTTCGGGTTCTTCCTCTATGTTGGCGCTCCTTAAGTATCCATTTTATCCCCTGTTTAACTTTGATAATGGCATAAATTTAATATCAGAATCGTTAACCATCCTAACCTCGGCCCAATTATTGGTCGTTTTCGCGTTTGCACATATATTTTGGAGGTACTTTGTTTTTGCAGGTTTTTGACCAATTTTGGAGCATGAAATGGCGAGGCCCACGATCACGCGATGACACGAAGAAAGACGAAGGCCAAAGCCCGAACAAAGGATTGAATGCCATGATGATTAGAGGCCCGTTCATGCACATCCACCGTCCAATGAAGCCCAAAGGACAAAGCCCACAAGATAAGATCAAGATACTTCGGGGCTAAGCAAAGCAAAGAGATATTTAAGGAAGGATTTTCTATCCTATCCTTTTCTTCGAAGAAATCTCGAAGATAACGACGTCTAATGGGGTGCAATCGTGAAAGACATAAACTCTAGAATATTCCAGGAGACTTGGGGAGAAAGATGAACACGAGACGGCGAAGGAAAGAGCCACGCTGGCTGGCCTAGGCCCATTGGGCCGGCCGGCCCAGCCCTTTTTTAGGTCGGTTCGGCCTCCCCTTTGACCGAGGGTTCCCTGAGGCTATTTAAAGACCCCTCCCTAAGGTTCACGCAGAGATCAATTCGGGAAGATGACGCCAAGGAGCAGGGAAGATAGAGGGACACCTCTCGGAGAGCCGAGGGTCGTGCTAGTTGTCTAGGGTTCGCCCTAGCCGACGTGGGAACCTTGCAAGGAAGACCACGTCCGAGTTCTGGAGCTAGGATCATCAAGATCAAGGTAGGGCCCCGGTTGTGATCTTGTGATGTACAATCATTCATGGTGAAGTTATTTGTGATTCCGAATGTTTAGCGACCATGTTCTCTCTTTCGATTTCGTTCTTTTCTTTGGGTTTGCTTCATCCTAGATCTATTATCGAGATAGATCGCTTAGCATGATCTTGTAGTCATGGTGGCTAGAGGTTCATGGCGGAACTACCAAAGGGGGTTCGACTTGCTTCAGGGTATTTCGTTCAAAAGGGGGGCGTCGTGACATGCCGTCTCCATAGAGTAGGCGGAGTATCGAGGGATCGGATTGGAGATTTTGGGTTTAAAGAGGCTTTTCATTGAGATTCACATCTACCTTACTTCACTTCATCTAGCTGGAATTACAACATATGCATGATCTAGGTGATCTAGATTGGTTATCTCTAACTTTCTCTTGCTACGTTCGGTGTTTGTCGTTTTTAGTAGATTAGATTCGTTTTCACCATCTCATCACAAAGGAATCTCTATGCTAGTAGATTGTTTCTTGTCTCTTTGGTTCCGTAGATTGATAAACCTTGGGGGAATACTTTGAGGGAAAAGCTACACGAAATCGTGCGCTTGCGGTATATAAATCGAGGGCGTTAAGGAGCGTCAACAAGCTTTTCTGGCGCCGTTGCCGGGGAACCATCGATTTAAGATCCAATCTTACTTGCATTCGTAAATATTTCTTGATTTTTCTTTTTGACCTTTTTTTAGATCTCTTATTTTTCTGAGCTAACTAACTAAAAAAAAGATCTATCCCACAAAAATCAATCTAAGCTAGAGTTTGCTTTATTTTGCTTTATTTTTCTTTTATGTTCATCTTTTAGATCTCGTATATATTTTTCTTTTTCACTAACCCCTAACAGGAGATGGACGGGAGCCTCTCCAACAAACCCGAAAATTTTGTGGATGATCCAGAAAAAATTTACAGGCAAAGGAGACGAGAAGCACGATCAAGGAAGCCGGAACTAGTAGAGCCAAAAGTTGAAGCCGACGATTCATCGTCTTCACCTCAAGTAACTCCACCAACAAGTCCAAAGGAGGCGCCACTTCACCAAGGGATGGCGCTACCGGAGCCGGAGCGTACGATCGGAGAGCTTTGCACTCTGGACGTTCGGGACTTGCCGATCCAAAATCTCGACAACATTGGAGTACCGTTCGAGATCAAAACTTCAATCATAAGGATGGTGCAAAGCTCGCCCTTCACTGGAAAATAAGACGCTAATCTACATCTTCAAGCGTTCCTCCAACTATGCCGCACCTTTGACATGCAAGGGATGACTCAAGATCAAATAAGAGCGAGGCTCTTTCCGTTCTCTCTACTTGGGAGAGCGCTGCAATGGTTTCATTCTCTACCACTGCGCACGGTGCAAAATTGGGAGTCCTTGATTAAAGAATTCATGACGGAGTTCTACTCGCCGTGCAAGACCCAGATTCTGCGCAACAAGATTGCAACATTCGCGCAAGCCCCGACGGAGACTATTGCGGAAGCCTATGAGCGCTTCAATGACTACATCCGCGCCGTACCTCATCACAAGTTTTCAAGGGAGGATGTGGTCCAGAAGTTCTATCAAGGCCTCACTACTGCATCAAGGGGGATCATTGACGCATCGGCCGTAGGTTCTATCATTGAGCTCACGCCTACTCAAGTTTTCAAGCTATTCAAGAAGGTGGCGGACAATGACGCATGGGCATCATCGGGGCGCCTACAACCACTCCAAGCCGTGGGCGCCGTGAAGAGTGTATTACAAGTGGAACGCGAAGAAGTGCTAGAAGGAAAGATCGACTTGCTCATGAGAAGGTTGGAGAAGATGGAAGTGGAAAAGAGAGAAGCCCAAGCTATCGATTTAAAGGCGGCCGAAGCAAGGTCTACATGTGAAGAATGTGGAGAGTACGGCCATGTCCAAAAGAATTGCCCGGAGGAAGCCAAGATGCTCGACTATATGAAGAAGGGAGAATGGATTCCGCCAACCAACTTCCGCTACGGGCAAGGTAGACCCCAATTTAATGCAAGCTCTTCCATTCAAAACTCGGTGCCTCTTCGTATACAATTGAAGGAGTTCATGGAGGAGCAAGGCAAGATCAACAAGGACACCGTCACCAAGTTCAAGGCTATGGACAAGATCTTGGAGAACATTGATGGCAAGGTGACAAAGGTCGGGAGCTCTCACCTTCAAGTACTCAACATGATGAAGATGCTAGAAACACAAGTAGCCCAGCTCGCCGGACGCTTATCTAGCAATGAAGGAAAATTGCCCGGGCAACCTCAAAGTCCGGAGACGGCAAAGGCAATTCAAACTCGCTCGGGAACGGAGACCGAAGAACCCGAACATACGGCGGGAGCAAGGAAGCCTAAGCCAAGAGTTGAAGTAGAGACCATCATCAAGGAGAAGGCACCTACTCCTATGCCAGAGATAGTCACTGAAGAGCCGGAGTTTGAGCTAGATGATATAGACACCAAGATTCTACCGCCAAGGCCACGATACCGCAAAGGTAAACATGAAGATGAGCAATTCAACAAATTTGTTGACATGGTATGTAGGTTGAGCATCAATATGCCACTCTTGGACGCTCTACAAGTTCCGACGTATTCTCGCTACTTCAAAGACATCATGGGAAACAAGCGCGAGGTACCGCCAAGCACTATCAAGCTAACCAAGGAATGTAGCGCGGCAATTGCTAATGAAGCTCCTGAAAAGAAGAGGGACCCCGAATGTCCTACCATCCCGTGTTCCATTGGATCTCTTATGTTCGAAAGAGCACTTTGTGATCTCGGTGCAAGTGTGAGCGTCATGCCCAAAAATGTGTTCGAGAAGCTATGCTTACTAGATTAGGAGCCCACCGCCATGTGCCTAGAGTTAGCGGACAATTCCGTTCGCTATCCTTTGGGAATCGCCGAAGACATGCCCGTGAAGATTGGAGAACACTTAGTCCCCGTTGACTTTGTGATTCTCGATATGGGAGAAGGGAGCAAGGCACCTCTCATACTTGGGAGGTCTTTCCTCAAGACCGCAAGGGCGAACATCGATGTTGGCAAGGGGGAGATAAAGTTCGACATCAATGGCACCACAAGCGAATTCAAGTTTCGTCCACGCCTCGAGGTATGCAACATGATCAATATCAAATATGTTCCGCCTCACCGCCGTGTCACAAAGGAGAAGCCAAAGAAAGAAGAGGAGCCAAACAAGAAGGAAGCAAAGAAGGAGATAGAAGTCATCGCGTCCATCGCGACAAAGAAGATCGTTGCACCCGTCAAGAAGAAAGCTAAAAGCCCGCCTGTGAAGACCAAAAAGATGACTAACGTAGAAGACAAACCCGCACCAAGGATTGTGCGGAAGTGGGTACCCAAGACTGCAGCGCCATCACCGAGCGTTGGTCCGAAGTGAAGAAGAAGAAAGTCGAGCTATAGACTATAAACGAAGCGCTTTGCGGGAGGCAACCCGTTCGTCAAGTTAAGAATAAAGCTGCCGGGAGTTCAACCCATTCGTCGAGTCAAGAATAAGCTGCCGGGAGGAAAACCCGCGAAAAGTTTAGGTAAGTGAGTCGAGAATTTTGCTACACAAGAACATGATATACTTTTGAACAATTGGTCGTTTTGTCGAACAATTCGATTTAGATTTTATTCGCTCGGTCATTCCGATGTTATTTCTTATTTTAAACCAATGACATGAGCCATCCTATGATTTATTTGCCTCTTCTTGAGAAAGACACATCCAAAATTCCATACCTATTTTTGGCGACTGTCCTGTCCATGACGGCCGGACCAAGTTGAGATAAAACACACGAGTAGAGCCGCGCTATGTTTATATTACTTAAATTTTTGATGCGTAGGTTCGCGCAAGCATAGAAGAGAATTTTCAGTTTCATCACCATAGGATTAGAATTTTCCTAACTTTATCTATTCCTTTTTTCAAAAATCTCTTCCTCGTTTTGGCAAAAATTAGAACCTAAACCCAAGACCCACGGTTGAATTCGAGATTGTTCGCCATCAATTCATGAAAGTGAACGGTTCCGATGCAACCAAAATTAATGTAGTCGGGAAATATTTTTCGACTTACAAATGTAAAGATGTTTCAATTCCCCTCTAATTATTCATTTAAACTCATTGCATGCTTTGAGTCAATTCTAAAATTTCGAAGTTAGAGGAGGATTAAACATCTAAGCATGATTTGGAAAGGGTTTATGTGCTTGATTAACATCCATTGATCAAGGTGAGTTCACGGGAAATAGTTGTGCTCTCTACCTACCACCACATGCAAATAATTCAAAGGAGGGAGCAGCGATGCATGGGAAGGACATGTGATTTTCAGCAAAGATGGCACCATGTGATGAATGATGAAGCATGGGACAAGGTGAATGACACAAAGTGGAGAAATAATGTTGCAAGTGGACATCAAAGGCAAAGAAGGAGTGGTTCACGGGATTTGGACGGTGCAAAGCATGCAAGATGTACTGGATAGAAGCGAATAATTGCACCAGGATGCCACCAGAGAAAATTGAAGTGGAGGAGAGCTAAAAACACCCTAGGCCGGCCGGCCTGGCCCCTTTTTAAGAGCTCTGGTGCTCCCCTTTGACAGGTGCACTCCTCATTCAATTCCTTGCTTATGTTCTTCAAGTTCTTCGCCCAGAAACATCAGTTAGAGCCCTGAAAAAAATTCGTCCACCAAAATCTACTCCAAAAATTTCAGAAAATTCACCACAATTCCTAGTTTGTTCCACTCTTCGATATATTGTTCTCTCGCCGGCAAGAAACCCCCGGTGTGTTTGTTTTTGAGTGTGTGCAGCAAGGCGTCACCATGAGTGGCCTCATGAAGTTCATCACCGGGAGGAGAAGGACGCGTTCATCAACATCCGACGCATCGGCAAGTTCTTCGCGGAGGCACTCGGTCTCCGAGTCTTCGCGGAGCATGGAGGAAGACAACCCCGCACCGAGGAGCGACATGCTGCTCCTTGGTGGGATGAGAGACCCGAGAAGCTCCTCCATGAGATTCACCGAAGGGATACCACCTCCTCCACGACGTTCGACAAGGTCATCCGCACCACCGCCATACAAACCCAAGAATTCAGAATATGGGTTTATTATCTTGTCGAAGGAAGAAGAAGAAAGGCTCAAGTTCATGAAAGGAAGACTGCGAGCAAATTATGATTTTGATGATGAAGCATTGGAGAAGCTGGGATTTCATCATGACATCTATGAGCTCTTGGAGAACATCGGTTGTAAGTTATTTTCCGATGGTGTCACGGTAGATATGCAAGAAGAAGTGGCTCTTGAGATGTTCATGACATTAGAAAAATCAACGGAAGTGGTGGATGATGAAGAAGTTCCATGTCTGAAATTTCGGCTCAAGAATGAAGAGAAAGTAATCACCTGTGGAGAAATAGGAAGGTTGCTCGGATTCAAAAGTAATGCATATGAAATGGTGCAAGTTGAAGATGGAGAGCTTGATGAATTTTGGACAAAAATAGCAAAAGATGTCAACCGCCAAAGGAAAAATACAAGTAATGTGACCCTCCAAATATTCCACTCTTGGTTGAGCAAGAGAATTCTCGGGAGGATGAGAGAATCGAAGGTCACCGATCAAGAATTAAATTGGATGTATGCTGCATTGGTGAAGAAGCAAGTAATTGATCCCACCTACATCATTGTTGAAAGTTGGATTTGTGAAGCATCATCCGGTACGGGAGAAGTTGGTTCGGGGTGTTATCTCACAATGATAGCCCGAGCCATGAATCCGAGATTACAAGTGATCCAAAAATTTTATGTCCCGGGAAGAGATATTGGGATTGAACATTTGAGGCAATGCCATTATATCGGAGGGGATGAAAAGAAGGGATTCACTATTTTTGAGATGGATATTTCCCTCTCCGATCAAAGGCTGAAATTATTTGCAAGAGGGAGAACTGATTGGCGAGTTGAAAATATTAGAAAAAAGGTGAAGAAATCAAAAAGAGGAAGGTTAATTGAAGGAACATCGGCATCGGCACAACAAGAAGACTTGGAAGTAAACCTTCCACCACCAAGTTCCGCTTATTGGAGGAATGAATTTCAAGGTGCATCAAGTGGACAAGGATACCCGCAAGGATGGACGAGTCAATGGGAAGGAAGCCAAGAACAAGCATGGGGGCATGCTGCGGCGGCGCCCCCACCATTTAGCAACTACGGCTACCCACCCTCGTCATACCAAGGAGAAATGCCCGACCCGTCATTTGGAGCACAATATTTTGACCTCCCTCAACCGGAACAAGGAATGAGAATCATGGGTGCCTATGCAAGAAGAAACATGGAAGATATAGACGCCATCCGGAGGCACACAACCCAACTAGAAGATGGAACCGTGGGAATCGCATATCAAATGGGACTTCTAGGCCTGGCGCCACCGGAACAATTTAATGGAGGAGCATTTCAGCAGTATTATGACCAAGGATACAACGCAAGAGCCAATCAAGGAGATTGATCGACGGCAAGACCATGAATAAAATGCTCGCATGTGTGGTTTGGATTTTTCTATTTCTTTTCATTTATTTTCAGCATGTGTGCAAGCTTGTGTGTGCGTAGCAATTTTCTGTTTTTATTTTTCAGCATGTGTGCAAATTGTTTTCTTTTGCTTTCATCACCATGATAAATAAATGCATCACCTACGCTTTAATGTTATGGTTAGTAATGATGATAGAAAGTTTGTGCCATGTTAAAATATGATGATCATTGCCACTTTGTCTACTTTCTTGTTCTTGGTTTATGCATGATTAAACTAATGCTCTCTCTAACATGATCTTAAAATTAATTAAATACCGGCTAATTCAATTGTGGAGGTTATGATAAATTAAGACCCATATGTTTTATTCTTGCTCTCTTACTTAAGCTTGTCGAGGAAAATTTATTTTGGATTTAATTTTGAGCTAACCTTGTCAATGATACCTTTTGCAATTGCTCTACCCTTCTACAAGCCTAAATGATACATCATAACAAACCATAGAGCAAGAATTATTTTCAGGTGCATTAATTCAGGATTTATCGTCTTTGGTACGAGACTAAGAAGCTGACCATTCCGTATTTTTGCGTATCTCTCTTTTGCTAGCCATTCTATCCATGCATTGTGAGTTTCTATACCGGGAACATTGCAAACCTCGCTGGATATCCACCCCTAACCAAAAACATCTTTTTGTGAAACACCTCCTTGACCACAACCTATATATTGAGTATATATTTATTTCGACGGCAAAACAGTGGAATCAAGAGAAAAATTCAGTAAAACATAAGCTTGGGAAGCATCAAAGAGTTCGCAGAAGAAAAATCCGAAGAAGTGGAGGCCTACAGGCAGTAGGCCGGCCGGCCGGCCCAACACCCCTAGGCCGGCCGGCCTGCCCCTTTTCCTCCTCTGTTGGCTTCAATCTTTCACGAGGAGATGCGCCCTTGAATTCCAAAGTTGAGTCCAGAGAATTGATAAAGGTTTTGTGCACTCACTTCATCAAGTTATCATCACTTCATTGCTTGAGGACAAGCAAAAGTTCAAGCATGGGGGGAGGTGGAGTAAGTGCATTGTGTTGCCAACGGTTCTGAGGAGCAAAAATAAAGAAAGGAAAAAAGAAAGAGAGAAAAGAAAAAAAAAGAATGATGATGAAAAGCTCCTCGGTCCCGTTTGCTTCATTAAACTCTAGATACTTTGAAGATTATTCTATGCTCAATTATTCCAACCATGTGCAATCCGATAACAAGGACTTTAGTTGTGCCTTGGGATCAACCGTTGCCATTTGCACATGTCCACCATCCAAAGTGTGTGTTCCATTCTCTCCCTCTCCACAAAGAAATTATTTTCCAATGGTCTTTTTGATGAGTCTCGGTAAATCCATAAGAAGTATTTCTTGTTTTAATAATATCTTGATTATAATATCTTTTGTTAGGACTAACCTTTCCAGAGCTCCAAATAAAGCCTCACACATACATATGAGAGAAAGAAAGGAGGTAGTTCTAGCAAGATTGAGAGACAAGATGAGCTGAGAGTTTCCATGAGCAAATTGCAATGAGGTTTGAATTATTGATCTTGGTTTAGCATTACTTATGGAACTTACTTTCTTAATTCTGAGACTTGTTTAATTTTGAGAGCATGTGCTTAATAATTGTGGGGAAGCATTTAACTTGTATCTACCTTCCACATTGAAAAAAGCTGGTTAGGCTGACCACAGCGGAGGGAGCAAGAGCAAATTTGCTCCCTCCTCGTTTCCCACGCCCTCTCTGTCTACAGTGCCAAACAGTACATCTACAGTGTCAAACAGTGTATTTGCTCCTTCATTTGCTCCTTCCACTGTGGACGGTCTTACAACTTGAACTATTAACTGCAAAATATTTTTGGGAGCATTGTGTTTTCTCGTGTATGATCAAGTGCAGGGATTGGACACTGAAAGGCAGCGCTGATTTTTATCAAAGACTTACTCGAGGACGAGCAAGGTTTAAGCATGGGGGAATGTTGGCGCTCCTTAAGTATCCATTTTATCCCCTGTTTAACTTTGATAATGGCATAAATTTAATATCAGAATCGCTAACCATCCTAACCTCGGCCCAATTATTGGTCGTTTTCGTGTTTGCACATATATTTTGGAGGTACTTTGTTTTTGCAGGTTTTTGACCAATTTTGGAGCATGAAATGACGAGGCCCATGATCACGCGATGACACGAAGAAAGACGAAGGCCAAAGCCCGAACAAAGGATCGAAGGCCATGATGATTAGAGGCCCGTTCATGCACATCCACCCTCCAATGAAGCCCAAAGGACAAAGCCCACAAGATAAGATCAAGATAGTTCGGGGCTAAGCAAAGCAAAGAGATATTTAAGGAATGATTTTCCATCCTATCCTTTTCCTCGAAGAAATCTCGAAGATAACGACGTCTAATGGGGTGCAATCGTGAAAGACATAAACTCTAGAAGATTCCAGGAGACTTGGGGAGAAAGATGAACATGAGACGGCGAAGGAAAGAGCCAGGCTGGCCGGCCTAGGCCCATTGGGCCGGCCGGCCCAGCCCTTTTTTAGGTCGGTTCGACCTCCCCTTTGACCGAGGGTTCCCTGAGGCTATTTAAAGACCCTCTCTAAGGTTCACACAGAGATCAATTCGGGAAGACGACGCCAAGGAGCAGGGAAGATAGAGGGGCACCTCTCGGAGAGCCGAGGGTTGTGCTAGTTGTCTAGGGTTCGCCCTAGCCGACGTGGGAACCTTGCAAGGAAGACCACGTCGGAGTTCTGGAGCTAGGATCATCAAGATCAAGGTAGGGCCCCGGTTGTGATCTTGTGATGTACATTCATTCATGGTGAAGTTATTTGTGATTCCGAATGTTTAGCGATCATGTTCTCTCTTTCGATTTTGTTCTTTTCTTTGGGTTTGCTTCATCCTAGATCTATTATCGAGATAGATCACTTAGCATGATCTTGTAGTCATGGTGGCTAGAGGTTCATGGCGGAACTACCAAAGGGGGTTCGACTTGCTTCAGGGTATTTCGTTCAAAAGGGGGGCGTCGTGACAGGCCGTCTCTATAGAGTAGGCGGAGTATCGAGGGATCGGATTGGAGATTTTGGGTTTAAAGAGGCTTTTCATTGAGATTCACATCTACCTTACTTCACTTCATCTAGCTGGAATTACAACATATGCATGATCTAGGTGATCTAGATTGGTTATCTCTAACTTTCTCTTGCTACCTTCGGTGTTTGTCGTTTTTAGTAGATTAGATTCGTTTTCACCATCTCATCACAAAGGAATCTCTATGCTAGTAGATTGTTTCTTGTCTCTTTTGTTCCGTGGATTGATAAACCTTGGGGAAATACTCTGAGGGAAAAGCTACACGAAACCGTGCGCTTGCGGTATATAAATCGGGGGCGCTAAGGAGCGTCAACACTCTATCCACCCGCCTATTCCTCTGCGAGCCTCGTATTCTTGCATTTGGGCTTGGAGAACGGCTAGGGAATATTCGGCGCGTGCGGCTCTTGTCCGTTGTTCCTCCATTTCTTGGGTTGCCTTTTCTGCCTTGTGGATTTGTTGCTTCAATTGTGCCACTTGTTCGTGGTAAAGTTCATCCAGGCCGGTGAGCTAGTTGGATAGGTGGGAGACCGTATCTTCCAGGTCTTCTTCTTCTCTTCCGAGTCCTCTCATCTGGGCAATCCATGAGCGTCCTCTTCCTTCAGTGGGTGGGAAAAATCCCATAGGAGTCCGCTGAAGATGATACTTGTAGATCACACGTAGACGTCGCATGGCTTTTCGAGCAGCTTTTCGGTAGGTGTCAGGGAAACGAAATCCAGTGGTGGAGATGAACCAGGGATCCACATCAGGGTAGCGGGTGCTTTTTCCCACGAAAATCATTACGTCGCACCGAAGAGTGCCCCTGGAGTCGTACTCCCGGTAGACGTACTCTGGTGGGTCCACCACTCCAATGCGTTCCAAGCTGAGTATCAATAACTTAGAAAGGCCGGGCTCTGTGTGACAGATTCCACCAATCCATCCATTGTCAGCCGTCTGGAACAAGGCAAGAACCAGTGGTGAGTGTTGTGTGAAATAAGGATTAAGGAAGGAAAAGTCCTAGTGTGAAAGGGCCTGAAAAAGGGTTTCGCCCCTAGGGTCACGTCCTACGGCCAACCTACAGCTCTGATACCACCTGAAGCGTCCCCTCATAAGAGAAGACTTAAATGTGATACAAACATCAGTCCCAGGAGGCTGATGACATATTTATTACATCAGATACTTCATCACCGTACAACTCTACGCGGTAATGGGCAGTGAAGCACCACTATCGCGAGGATTACAACTAAAACCCACACAACTACATTAACTACGAAGAGGGGGTCATCAGAGTCTTGCGCCATGCGAAACTTCCTGCGGTGACCCTATCCACAGGCAAGGCTGGGTGTAGGACGGTACCCCTACTCAGCGTCGTCAGGAACAAAGTCTGGATCTTTCTCTGTAAAAATTAAGAATGGGGTGAGTACAAATGTACTCAGCAAGTCCAATCACACCCACTGAGGGGGTATAAACAGAATATAATGCACATGGTAATTCAAAGATAAGGTTAAGGTTTACTTTGCGGAAAGCTAGATTTTATGCAGGGGTTCATTTGAAAGAAAGGATTTTCAAAGCAAGTTTTCCTTGTACCGAATAACACATAATGTTGGCCCACACAGGACCCAAATTTTAAACTGCTACCAGACTCCTCATCCGCCGTAGCACACGGCACAACTGCCGGACACATTTCCAAAACAACTCACGCAAACCCATCCCAAAATAAGCACTAGTAATGTGACCACACCGTAACTCGCCCAGTACCATGGGCATGGCTATTCGAATATATTTTAACTCTGCAGAGGTGTGCAACTTTACCCACAAGCGGGGTACCACAACTCGATCACCGTAGTGTCGGTGCAGATCCCAACAAAGCCATTACCCACCTTAGCTAGACCTGACTAGCCATCACGGGATGCACCAAGGGGTCATTGACCTATCCCAGAGGTTTTAACCGGGGCATAAGTCACACAGATCTAATCCGTTCTCCTTGATCACCCGTTGCTCTCAGCTCTCCTGATGGCTATCAGACTAACTAGTGGGGTTTATGCTAAGCCGTTGCCCATTCAACGGTCGAGTGGTTTGCACGATAGTGGAGTTAGGTGAGATGACACACCAACTCGGTCCTTAGTTGTGACAAGATGGATATCTCCCTTTCTTGCTCTGCCACACAGGCACGAACGCACCAATCGGCAAATCACACAGAAATGCCATCCATCCCGTCTAAACGAATCTTTCGAAATTCCACATTTCTCCCTTCCCACACACACACCTTTTCTTTATAAAAACAAGTTGTATTGTGTATAAGGCCCTAAGCATCCTAGCAGCGATTAACGTCCAAACAAAACACATTCAGACATTAATCTAGGTGGTCAAGGAATGGTTATAACAAATCAAGGGGTGGCTATCCAACCATGTTTTCAACAGGCAAAACATATGCAATTTTGTAAAACAGGCCAATAGGTTGTGTTTATAAAAACTAGGACAAAACATGCATCAAAGGGCGGGATTGAACTTGCCGTCTTCAAAGCCTTCCGGGAGGTCCTGGTCGAAGTACTGTCCTTCGGGTTCGGGGTCGCGGAACTGGTCCTTGTTCGCTGGCTCGCAGTACTGCTCGTCGACGGGTTCTCCCTCGTTCACACCGTGATCTATGGCGCATACAAACAAACACACAATCAAGAAAAAGAAATAAAAGCTTTATCGTTGAGCTCGAATCGGAAACAATTAAGATATGGAGATAGGAGTAATATTTTAGGGCGGTTTCCTAATGGCATGGCTAAAACTGTGTTAGGAATGACGTGGTAAAGTTTCAGGTCGATCGGGAGTTGTTTAGCGCATGAAATGATAGGTTACAGGGAGGTCTAGGGGTTAAATATGGAGCCAGAGACCTGTTTGTAATTATTCTTGAGAAGGCAGGGGCCTGTTTGGTAATTTAGAATTTATTTGGGTCATTTTTGAAAAAGGTCGGGGGTTTATTTATAGATATGTTTATATGAGGTAAGGGTTTATTTTGAAATATAATAAAGGAAGGGTTTAATTTGCAAAAAGGTTAAAAGGTGGAAGGGCTCTTAAGCAATTAGAAGAGAGGGGAGGGGGTTTTGGGCATATTTGCCTTTTTCCTCTTCCTCCCGACCGGGAAACAGGGGAGGGGCGTGAGGGGCGGCGGCGGCCCCGGTCGGCGGCCCTGGGGCCTCGACGGCGACCGGGTAGGAGGGGAAAAGGGGGAGGAGGCCATGGGGAACCTGCTCCCCGCCTCGATTTGGGTCGGGGTGTAGCGAGGCGGTGGCGCCACGGAGGCCGGCGGGTTACGGGAGGCGGCGCTGTGGCGGCGGCGTTGTGGAGTGCGGCGGCGGCCAGGGAGTGGGGGAGAAGGGAGAGGAGGAGGAGGGGATCCCGGTGCGCCCCCTACCTTGGGCCGGGGTGGCTTGTGGACGGTCCACCGCGGCGGCGGGTGACAGCGGCCGAGGAACGCACGGCGGCGGTGCTACGGAGCTAGGAAAGAGGGAGCTGGAGGTGGCGGAGGTGGCTGTGGGGCGGAGGAGCGGCGCGAGGGTCTCTTTATAGGGCGAGTAAGGCGGTGGAGCGGTGCGGGGAAGGGGGTGGCGGCCGGCGAGCGGCGCGGCGAGCCTTAATGGCGTTCGGCCGCGTTCGCGTGTCACGGAGCGGTGCACGGGCGGCGAGGCGGCACAGGGGGTGACGGGACGTGAGCGGCAGCAGTGGCGAGCACTGGGAGGCAGCAGCAGTGCGCACACACAGGTGCGCGAGCGTGGTCGGGGCGGCGTGCGGGCGTGGTCGGGCTGGGCGCGCGCGGCGCTCGGGAGCAGAGGAAGGAGAGAGGAGAAGGGAGGACGAGGGAAAAAGAAAAAGAAAAGGTAAAAGAAAAAGGGGAGGGAAAAAGAAAAGAGAGAGAGGAAGAGAAAGAGAGAGAAAGGGGGAGGGGGATCGCGCCGGCGCCGATCGCGGCGGGCGGTCGCGCTTGGCCGACAGGCAGCCGGGCGGCGCGGGATGAGACGGCGGCGAGGAAAAAGAGAAGAAAAGGTGGAATGACGCTTGAAATCGGGTGTCGGGATGGAGATCTGACGGGACGGTTTCGGGGAAAAGGGCTCAGAGACTTAGGAAGGTTTGAACTCAACGATAAAAACTTTGAAAAGAAATATTTTAGCGCGTGGTTTAATTCGGTAAATTTTTGGCATGTCACAGAGGCGCAGGCGCTGTCGTTCTTGCAGGCGGAGGAACTCCTTTGCGGAGAATCTGCGAGCGAATCACCCCCAAAATCTGTAAGGGATCAGCAGATCGGGGGTAGAAAACAGAACATCCCGAAAATCCGCATCAGAAGGGAGAAAAGAGGCACAAATCGCTTACCGGGCGGGGACACGGTGGGCCTGAAGGGGCCGGAGTCGGTGCTCCGCCTGAGGCCGCAACACGGCCTCGCCGCCGGGCCCGGGGACGGGGACCTCGCCGCCGCAACCGACATCCGGGGCTGCTGCGTGCATTCGATTTGGGAAGGGGGGCGTGAGTTCTGGGGAGCGGAGAGGCGGCGGTGATTTTGGGGTGAAGAAGCAGGGGCGGTCTGGTCGGAGGAGGAAGATGAAGCTGACGGGTGCGGCCCCACCTGGCAGTGGGAGAAGCTGCGGGACCCGGTTGTCAGAGAGGAACAAGAGATGAGCTAGGCAGGGGCACTCAAGTCATTTCACGTCTCCCTATTGACCGAGCGCCTCCGTGTCGTACCGACCTGGCGTGCCACGTAAGCCAAAATGGTAAAAATATAAAAGATGCAGTTACAAAAGTGCTAAATATGTAGGGGTTTTTTTAAAAGTGGTAAACGAGCGAGTATCTTTCGTTATAATGGTAAATATATAAAAAAAAACTCAGATGAGAGGCTTAAAAAGAAAAAAAAATTTCCCCACCCCTAGGGAATCAGTTTTTCTTGCGATCATCCGTAGCAGCAATCCCCGTGCCGCTCGCAGAATCCAATTCCCAAATCCGGCAGACAAGTCAGTCCGGCGGAGAAGTTACTCGATGGGGTCGGCGCCCGACACCTGCGAGATCGCGCGCCTGCCAGAGGACCTCCTCTCGGCGGCGCTCGCCCTTGCCACGCCGAGGGGCGCCTGCCGCGCCGCCGCGGTCTCTCGCGCCTTCCGCGACGCCGCCGGAACCGACGCCGTATGGGCCCGCTTCGTCCCCCGGGACCTCCCACCGATCGCTGCCGAGGAGCTCGCCGGCCCCGCGCCGCCGTCCAAGAAGGAGCTGTTCCTTCGCCTCTCCGACCGCCGTCTCCCCGTTCTACTCGCCGATGGGCTCAGGATACGGCCGGTCCCCAACAATGCTCTACTCGCCTATGGCTTCAAGGTACGCCCGCCCCCCCCAGCACGGCGCAAGTAGCAGTAATAATCATGTTCTTCGATTGATCTGATCGGCGAACCGTCTCGTTGTTGCGTTCAGAGCATGTGGTTGGACAGGGGTAGCGGCGCCAAGTGCTACATGCTGCTAGCGAGGGGCCTGCACATCTCGTGGGGCGACGCGTGCTACTGGCGCTGGATGTATCTCCCCGACTCCAGGTTCGCATGGCACAGCCAGTTTCTTCTGTATCTGGCTTCCAATTCTCACTAGTATTGTTCGAGCATACATGTCCTGCACTACAAAATTCACCCTGTTACTGTTGGTGGTTTTGGCTTGCAATTTGGATTAGAGACTTGGTGTGTGTGGTAAAGTGCTAATTGTTTCAGAACTAGCACGGGCGGCTCGTTTGACCTGTATTAATTTGTTCGAAAGCTGCAATACTATGGTTTGGAAACAAAACTAACCCTGCACCGGAGAAGGAAGTATAACTGATGGAGTTGGCTTCAGACTTTCAGAGTAGTGAATGTATTGACTGTGAGTAGTCGCTGTCTGTTCTCATAGTCAGAGAGCAGGAATGTCCATAGGTCATTAGACTAGGGTTCACGATTTATGCTAAGTTTCGGAAGTTATGTGTTATATTTTCTATTGATGTATTATCCAAACTTTAACAAATAATGCAATATATTTCTTAATCTGTTTGTGAGAAAGCGTGAAAAGAGCCAAGATACTTGAATTTAAGACTTCAACAGTCATAATTATATAAATTCTACATACTAATTCGAATTAGCCAATAAACTCGGTATCATCTTTTCAATATAATTTATTGCAATATTCAAATTGCAATATCAATGAATTGCAAAAATTCAATATTCAATAAGTAAAAAAGAATACTATGAAATAACCTACTCAAAAAATGGATATTATTAAACACTAATAAGAAAATAAGATTATATTTCTATTCATCTTAATGTTCTGTATTATTATATATGCGCCTTTGTTTAGAGGATTCTATGTCTAATTATTCAAAAAATTAGATTGATTGATACAAGTTGATTTCCTGTTACGATGGATGGAAGAAAGAATGGATAGTCCAATAGCTGCTTCAGCAGCCGCAAGAGCTATAACAAAAATAAGTTTTTGAGGATTTTGAAAAATTTCAAGTTCTAGGGCATGGGGCTTTTATAGATCTAGTAGATAGGAAAAAGCTGATTATTAAAAGGTTGGCTGCAGAGCTATGTATGTATTGACTGGGTAGCAGTTTGGGTGTGTACTGTCTGTACTCCAAGTTTGCATAGGCCATAGGCACCATCCTTGCTGTATTGGTTTCTTATAAATTTTGTCCTTTGTTAATCTGCCACAGGTTCGAAGTTGCTCAACTCTTGAATGTTTGCTGGTTTGAAATACGGGGCAAGATACACAGCAAAATGCTATCTCGAGCCACAGCTTATGCATCTTACATTGTGTTCAAGACACCTGCTGAATCCTACGGGCTGGATTATCCGCCGCAGAAGGCATCAATAGACACAGTTGCAGGAAAGAAAATAATTCGCAAAGTCTGCCTCCAAAGCTACGAAGGCAGGCATGTGAATCGTCGGATCACAGTGCCCTTGACGCGAGAATACAACAAGAGCTACCGGCGTGGGCATGGTAGAAACCCGGTGCTCCCTCAGGAAAGGGCTGATGGTTGGATGGAGTTGGAGATGGGTGTGTTCTACAACAAGGCAAGTGATGATGGTGAGGTGCGCTTTAGCCTACTGCAGACATCATCTACTTCTAAGAGAGGTCTTATTGTCCAAGGCATTGAGATTAGGCCCAAGAAACTAGGCTAGGGTCTGTAGCCATCCTGTGGGAATAAAAATAAATAAATTGACAGAATAAAGCATGTAATCAGTACTGAGTATTCCGCATATGGCCAGATGCTTTAGTCAAATTTATGAGCTGTAAAAAAAAAACATTAGTGACGTGTATCAGCGACTGAGCATTCCATTGCATTTCCTACTTTGTGGTTGTGGCTGCTGTTGCATATATCATGTTTGCTGCTAACCGGTTAGGAAGGAAGAAAACTGAAACATGTCTGCATATCAGAGCGTGTGGTGATACTGATACCGTGATAGTGATATTTGCTTGCAGACATACCAGAGCATGTGGTGAACTGGTGATACCGTGATAGTGAAATTCGCCGGAGCTGAGGCCGTTTGTTTAAGAGTTTGTGGGGGAAATGAGAATGAAACACGATCCCTACGCTCTTATCATGGAAATCCTGGAGATCCGGATTCCCCGATGGCCATGTAATTGAGGCCAAAGCCAAACAGGAGAAGCTATCTCGAAATTCATCAATGTATTTCTTCCTCAAGCAAGACCTGACGGTTAAGAATACCCGACAGTTAATAATATGCAACACCATCACAACTGCGACAGATGCAGCATATGCTCACCTGGGCGAGACGATCGACGTTCTTTATTCTAGTTTAGAGCTCTTCCTTTCTCTTCTTCAAATCTAAAGATTTTCTGAATGTAGACAGGTAATTCTATTAGCGATGTCTAGATGGCTATTTAAACAAAATACAGGTGAGTAGCAGACCAGCGCCTTAAGCACTTCACTAAACCTCACTTCAGAGTAAGTTGAGAATTATATGAACCCAACTTAAATAGAAATTACTAGAAATTCCGACGCGGCTTTGCGGCGCCCATTGGATCAGCATATCCGCGTTGAGTAAGTATTACTATTATGCTAGCAAACATTATGATGGATCCTGAGCGGCTGGTCAATGTATAATTATAGTTTTGCCAGTGGCTTATGAATCATTTTATCTGCTGTCATTCATGTAGTGTCGATAAGCCAATCTTATGTGGGGTATCAGCGTTTAATTAGACAAAATCATACCAATCCAAATTCATTACTTTTACCATATACATCAGTGTATCACATATTGGGATTTAGAGTTACATCCAAACTTCCAAAGTGATCCAGAAGTTGTGTTCGCCTGTGTTAATAAGTCTTCTTTAGGCAGTACATCAAAGCTGGGTACCAGTAATCTTGAGAAAATACTACCATCAGGTTCAGAAACCATGACTTGATTAACATAAACTAAGTACAATATTGTGAAAAATACTAAGCACTTCCCTCGACGGGTGCGAAGGGTAAGGAAGCTAGCCGAGCCAATTAGGATTCGTATAGGTAGCTGGAACGTAGGGTCCCTAACGGGTAAGTTGCGAGAGCTAGTTGATGTAGCAATTAGGAGGCGTGTAAATATTCTATGCGTTCAGGAGACTAAATGGAAGGCCCAGAAGGCGAAGGAGGTTGAGGATACTGGCTTCAAGCTTTGGTACACGGGAGCAACTCCGGGTAGGAATGGTGTAGGCATCTTGATTGATAGGAGCCTTAAGGATGGAGTCGTAGAGGTTAGAAGGCAAGGCGACCGGATTATCCTAATCCGGTTGGTAGTTGGAGATTCGGTTTTGAATGTGATCAGTGCCTATGCCCCTCAGGTAGGCCTTAGTGAGAGCACCAAGATGTAGTTCTGGGAAGATCTAGATAACATGGTTAGTACCGTGCCTATCAGCAAGAAACTCTTCATAGGAGGAGATCTCAACGGCCATGTGGGTGCGACTAATGTAGGGTTCGAGCGAGTGCACGGGGGTTTTGGATATGGTAGCAGGAGTCAAGAGGGGGAGGATGGGTTGAACTTCGCGTTAGCCTACGACTTGTTGATAGCGAATACCGTGTTTAAGAAGAGGGAATCCCATCTTGTGACGTTTCGTAGTGGACAACACTCGAGCCAGATCGACTTTATCCTTGCTAGGAGGGAGGATAGACGTGATTGCTTAGATTGTAAGGTGATACCTGGGGAGTGTGTTGTCCCTCAACACAATCTTGTAGTGGCGGACTTTCGTCTTCGTGTACGTGTCCACCGGGACAAACGTGCCAAGATTGCGAGACAAAAGTGGTGGAAGCATAGAGGGGAAGCGGCACAAGCTTTTAAGGAAAGGATGCTAGGTGAGGGGACTTGGGAAGAAGGAGAAGACGCAGATGACATGTGGCTAAAGATGGCAACATGTGTTCGGAAGGTGGCCTCAGAGGTGTTTGGCGTGAGTAGGAGAGGCAAACAGGAGGGGAAAGACACCTGGTGGTGGAATGACGAGGTGCAAAGGGCTATTAAGGAGAAGAAGGAGTGTTTCAAGCGCCTCCACCTTGACAAGAGTGCAGCCAACATCAAGGGCTATAAATTAGCGAAGAGGGTTGCAAAGCGAACTGTGAATGTAGGAAATGGTAAGGCGTATGATGACCTGTATCAGCGGCTAGGCACGAAAGAATGGGAGAAGGACATTTATAGGATTGCTAGGATCCGCGAGCGGAAGACAATGGACATCAACCAAATCAAATGCATTAAGGATGGGACAGATCGACTGCTAGTGAAGGATGAGGAGATCATGGATAGATGGAGAGAGTACTTCGACAAGTTGTTTAATGGGGAGAGTGAGGGCCCTACCTTTGAGTTAGATGACTCTTTTGACGATACCAATAGACGTTTTGTGAGGAGAATTCAGGAGGTAGAGATCGGGGAGGCTTTGAAGAGGATGAAGGGAGGTAAATCGATGGGCCCTGATGGTATCCCCATTGAGGTGTGGAGATGCATAGGAGATAGAGCAATAGTATGGTTAACTAAGCTTTTTAATCTCATTTTTCGGTCAAACAAGATGCCGGAAGAATGGAGGAGAAGTATATTAGTACCTATCTTCAAAAACAAGGGTGATGTTCAAAGTTGTACTAACTACCGTGAGATTAAGCTGATGAGCCATACGATGAAGCTTTGGGAAAGGGTTATCGAGCATCGCCTAAGAAGAGTGACAAGTGTGACCCAAAACCAATTTGGGTTCATGCCTGGAAGGTCAACCATGGAGGCGATTTTCTTAATACGACAATTGATGGAGAGATATAGGGAACAGAAGAAGGACTTGCACATGGTCTTCATTGACCTTGAGAAGGCATATGACAAAGTACCGAGAAATGTCATGTGGTGGGCCTTGGAGAAGCACAAAGTCCCAACTAAGTACATTACCCTCATTAAGGGTATGTACAAGGATGCGACGACGTTTGTCCGGACATGTGATGGCAACACCACTGACTTTCTTATTAACATAGGCCTACACCAGGGGTCAGCATTGAGCCCTTATTTATTTGCTTTAGTGATGGATGAGGTCACAAGGGATATACAAGGTGAGATCCCTTGGTGTATGCTCTTTGCTGATGATGTGGTGCTAATTGACGAGAGTAGGGCATGGGTTAATAGGAAGTTAGAGCTGTGGAGACGCACGTTAGAGTCGAAAGGGTTCAGACTTAGAAGGACCAAGACCAAGTACATAATGTGCGATTTCAGCGCAACTAGGCATGAGGGGGGAGACGTTAGTCTAGATGGACAAGTGGTGGTCCAGAAGGATACTTTTCGGTATTTAGGATCGGTGCTACAAAAGGATGGCGACATTGATGAAGATGTTAGGCATAGAATTTCAGCTGGCATACTTTGTGACAAGAGGGTGCCACAAAAGCTAAAAGGCAAATTCTATAGGACAACAATTCGTCCGGTGATGCTATACGGTGCTGAATGTTGGCCTACAAAAAGACGACATGTCCAGCAACTGAGTGTAGCAGAGATGCGGATGTTGCAGTGGTTTTGCGGGCACACAAGGAGGGATAGAGTCTGGAACGAAGTTATTCGGGATAGGGTCGGAGTGGCACCAATTGAGGAGAAACTTACCCAGCATCGGCTGAGATGGTTTGGACATGTCCAACGAAGGCCTCCTGAGGCGCCGATGCGTAATGGGGTTCTTGAGCGGGTCGATAATATAAAGAGGGGTAGAGGTAGACCTAAACTGGCGTGGGATGAGTCGGTTAAGAGAGACCTTAAGGATTGGAATATCTCTAAAGAGATAGCTTTGGATAGGAGCGCTTGGAGACTAGCTATCAATGTGCCTGAACCTTGAACTTATTTCTTTCGGGTTTCATCTCTAGCCTACCCCAACTTGCTTACGAAAAAAGGCTATGTTGTTGTTGTTGTTGGTGGTCAGTGTTGAAGGTCACTTCAGAAAAGGGTTCTAAGCTACAATGGTAGAGAACAAAATATCCGCAGCATCATGTGTTGATATCTCTGGACTACATACATATAAATCTTTCCAATTTGATGACTCTCAGTGGACGGATCAAAACAGAGTAAGGCAATATAGACTCGAGGTAAATGACCAAAGGTTACATAAGAAACTTTATCACAGGATAAAGTTATTAGTGTCATATGAGCCTCCTTTTAAACCGTCCAATTTGAAGTGTATGTCATGTAACTAAAAGAAAGATTAATTGTTTGAGACACAACAGTGTAGTTCACCACCATACCGGAAAGTACAGCAAATCATGAATAAAAAACGAATTGAGTATATACCATACCATTAAATAGAGGTCAACGAATGTATAAAATAGATAGATGCATCCAAATAAACTGCAAAGTCAAAAGGAATTCTTACTTAAGAATCACAACAGCTGGATAGATGATGACAGATGTTGTAATAATGATATGGAGAAGAATAACCACCTGCAAGAGGTGTATACTAGTCATAAATAGCACAATGGAAGTTAAAGCATACAGAATAGAAAAAAGGCTGAATCCTTTATAGAATTCGACACTCAAATTATACATATATTACTCCAAGTTATACATAATAAACAATAAAAGGGCATGTTCGGTGAAAATGACATGGTCATTTAGAAGCAACTTTTCTAAAGACTACACAGTGCTGTGAGAGAAACTTACATGTTCACCAATGAGCTTCCTTCTAATCAGCTTCTCAGCCATGAGCGCAACAAGTGGGAAAATTGGTAACGTGAGGCTGCAATAAACAGAATGATTAATCCTGCGAAGCTTACTGCTGTTAGTTGAAACCCAGTAGAATCAAATGAGCAAAGTATATCTACCAGCACATAAGAAGGGGCCAGTCTCCCAGTGACCTTGCACTGAACCAAAATCCAGCTCTTATCAATAGGCCATACTGCAACAGTAAATTCCGAACATGAAAATGTGATAGACGCATACTAGAAAAGTGTGCAGAAAGCACTGGAACCAAATGCTAGTTCTGGAGATGGATTGGGAGCTGTGAATGAAATTAAGGGAAATGAAAAAGTAAAGTAACAAACCTTCATTAAATTCTCAATAATGAGTCTGCTGTTCACTGCAATCAACACAACAATGCATAGATTCAAGAGACCCGCATGGCTCTGGAATCAAGAGAACTGATCAGTTTCAGGACCTCAATGTTATGCAGCAACCACGAAATATGACTTGGATCAGTTAAAGAATAATAAGATAAACGAAAATTAATTAACTGATATTGCAATTAAGTTCTCACATGGCTTACAGACAGGATTCACTCATAGTTGAAGAAGAAGATACAAATGACATTTGATGTACTAATATTATAGTAAAACTCTCACAAAGACAACTGTCCTCTGGTTGAGATATGGTCGGAGTGGCACCAATTGAGGAAAAACTTACCCAGCATCGGTTGAGATGGTTTGTACATGTCCAACGAAGGCCTCCTGAGGCGCCGGTGCGTAATGGGGTTCTTAAGCGGGTCGATAATGTAAAGAGGGGTAGAGGTAGACCTAAACTGACGTGGGATGAGTCGGTTAAGAGAGACCTTAAGGATTTGAATATCTCTAAAGAGATAGCTTTGGATAGGAGAGCTTGGATACTAGCTATCAATGTGCCCGAACCTTGAACTTATTTCTTTCGGGTTTCATCTCTAGCCTAGCCCAACTTGCTTGGGAAAAAAAGGCTATGTTGTTGTTGAATATTGTGAAAAATTGTATGTTAATTAATCCGACATATAGGTATAAAGTAATTTGGGAACTTAATAGGTCGGATAAACCCCAGTTTGACTGTATCTCGTGTTTTGCTGATGGATGGTAGTCAACAACCGAATCAGTGACAATAAAAAAAATGACTAAGCACTTAACTTGAAGCAAATTTGTTAAATTATGTTTCCCAATGTATTATCAGTTTTACCTGGATAATTGACAGAAGCATCATCTTTTGTGGCATATGAAATCAAAGTGGAGAGTTTTCATATCAATTTAGTAGAACTACATATACTAGCAATTTTATCATCTTTTAAAGTATTTAAAGAAAATTTAAAATATATTAATTTGATTTTAGGTTGTTCTAACGATAGCAAAAAATGGGTACACAAAAGGAAGGCAACTCGCCCCGCACGTCCCATGGCCACACCAACCCGATAACCCCTGCAGCCCCCTACTGCCCGCTCCCCTACCCCTTCGCTGCGCCGAAGTCCCTGACAGGTCGGTCACACCAGCTTTTGTCCTTCCTCACAACAACTCCGCGTCCTCTCACACACCCGCCTCGCCACCGTGCGCGGCGCCGCGACACCACCTGCCCCGCTGACGCCACCCTGCCCTGCTGTCGGCCACGACGCCTCGCGCGCACCTGCGGCCTGCGTCGCGCCCCCAGACCCTAGCCGTGGAGGGCACGGATGAACTCCACGTTGCCCTACACCGCAACCGTCCCATCACCGCCGCTCCCTCGACGCCCGAGCCCCCAACGCCCCCGAGCGGCACCTACTTAAACCCCCGCACTGTAGCCTTGAAACCCTAGAGCCCTAGAGTTCTTCCCCTTCCGCCACTGCTGCCAATCGAAGGGGAAAACCAGAGCAGAGTAAGTCAAGGAGTGTTGGAAATATGCCCTAGAGGCAATCATAGAGATGATCATATTTCGCGAAATTTAGATTTACGAAATTCGGCCAAGAAGATAGAGTTTTCGGCATTTTAAGTTCGGACGTCGGAATCGCATAACTCTGTTTTGCAGGTTTTGTGATTGGTATGGCCCCTATGTGTATGTGATGCATGTGTGTAATTGTTCCATGACCTGCATGTCGTGATTATGACAATTTGGCTGGAGCCATATGAATTGTTGCATTTGATGTAATGGCCTACGTGCCAACCTGTGATGATCCAAGTCGTGAATGTAATTTTATTTACTAGCTATTAGGTGCAATAGCAAGTTCTAGTTCTTGGAGTTTTCATCACATGAAATATGGTGCACATGTACATGGAGATGGAGATCACCAGAAGAATAAGGGCCATACTGATTCACAATTATGTGCTTGCCGTTCTTGACGTTTTACTACTACGTGCGTCAGAGTAGAAGTAGAACGACCCCTCACAAATTTTGAGCTATCATGCCCTACCAACTAAACCTTGCACTGTCACATGCCTTGTACGATTGGTGGTGGGTCTATGAAATTAGGGTGCCACCAGTTTTCCTTGGCTAGACAGGTTCATATCGGATACTTACACGCATAAGAGTTGGTTAGCTTGACAAGGTTAGCTTAACGGTTAAGGACCTTTGGGCATAAAGGTTGGGCGCCGAGACATGAGATGTCACCCAACAACAAGAGTCATATGAGATATGATTAGCAAAGAGTTGCTTACCGATCTACCTTGTCCTCTAGCGGTGATGCTAAAGCTCACTAGTCGACTTGATAGTTGTGGGTCTTGAATCACTAAGAATCAATGGAGGGATATTGATTTTAGTGGGAGTAGATTCTGTTAAATTATTTAATATGATTTACTCCATCATGAATACGTTTGTCTTAGTATTTTGCATTATTATTTTATTGTAGATCATGGTCCGCAATAACACCCAATCCTTTTCATTGCGTTCGGTCCTTGAGAAGGACAAACTGAATGGGCAAAGAATTGTTCTCAGGGCAACCTGAGAATTGTTCTCAGGGCAGAGAAAAAGGAAGATGTTCTAGATACCCCCATTACCAGAAGAGCCTGCTGATGATGCACCTGCTGAGAAAAAAACTGCTTACAGAAAGGCTTGTGACAACAACCTTGGAATAAGCTGCCTTATGCTCGCTTGCATGGAACCTGACATACAGATGCAGTTCGAGACAAACCATGAGGCACACAATATGATCGTGGCGCTTCAGGACATGTTTCAAACTCAGACCAGGACTGAAAGGTTCAATGTGTCCAAGGCCTTTGTCGAGAGCAAGCTGACAGAATGTGCTGCAGTGTGTCCACATGTAATCAAGATGGTTGGTTACACACAGAGGTTGGAGAAGCTGGGCTTCCCACTTGGCCAAGAGTTGGCCACTGATTTCATTCTCGCTTCTTTACCACCGAGCTATGGGAACTTCATCTCGAACTACCATATGCACAGGGCTGAAAAGGGCTTGAATGAACTGTGTGGCATGCTCAAGACAGCAGAGTGTGACATAAAGAAGAGCACAGGCAGCGGCCATGTGATGATGTCTATCCAGAATAAGCCTACCTTCAAGAAGAAAGGTTCTTCTTGGAAGAAGAAGGGCAAGACTAAGGTTGTGAACCCAAAGCCAAACCCTGCACTCAAGGCTAAACCTGGACCAGCTGCAGATAATGAGTGCTTTCATTGTCACGAGAAGGGACACTGGAAGAGGAATTGCAAGCTGTACCTCGCCTCGTTGAAGAACTGTTCTTCCACCTCGGGTACGCTTGTTGTTCATATTACAGAAATATTTCTCGCTGACTCTTATGTTAATTCCTAGATATTTGATACCGGATTAGTTGCTCATATATGCAATTCGATGCAGGGAATGACAAAGAGTAGAAGCGTTGAAAGAGGAGAAGTTGACTTCCGCGTCGGCAATAATGCAAGAGTTGCTGCTGTGGCCGTCGGGACGATGCAACTTCACCTACCATCAGGATTTGTCTTGGAGCTTAGTAATTGTTATTTTGTTCCTAGTTTGAGTCGAAACATTGTGTCTCCTTCATGTCTGATGAAGGATGGTTATTCTTTTGCAAGTGAAAACAATGGTTGTGTGATCTCTAAGAATAACATGTTTGTGGCTCTGACATCCATTAAGAATGGACTATTTATTCTAAATCTTGATGATTCACCTGTCTGTAATATAATTGCTAAAAGGCCTCGGCTTACTGATTTGAATCCTACCTACATGTGGCATTGTCGTCTCAGTCATATAAGTGAGAAACGCATGAAGAAGCTCCATGCGGATGGACTTCTAACTTCGTTTGATTTTGAATTATAGGAGACATGCGAAGCTTGTTTGCTGGGCAAGATGACCAAGATGCCATTCACAGGTTTTCCAGAGAAAGCATCGGACTTGCTAGAACTCATACATACTGATGTGTGCGGACCTATGAGCTCGACTGCTAGAGGAGGATTCCAATACTTCATAACTTTTACTGATGACTTGAGTAGATATGGTTACGTCTACTTGATGAGGCATAAATCTGAAACCTTTGAAAAGTTAAGGAATTTCAGAATGAAGTTGAAAATCAGCGTGGCAAGAAGATTAAAGCTTTGCGATCTAATCGTGGAGGCGAGTATCTGAGCCACGAGTTTAGTAATCATCTGAAGAGTTGCGGAATTGTTCCACAACTTACGCCGCCTGGAACACCTCAGAGGAACGGTGTGTCCGAGCGACGTAATCGAACTTTGTTGGACATGGTTCGATCGATGAAGAGCCAGTCGGACTTACCATTATCGTTTTCGGTTTATGTTCTAGAAACAGCAGCTTTCACACTAAACATGGTACCATCTAAATCCGTAGTCAAGACACCATATGAGATATGGACTGGAAAGGTTCCCAGTTTGTCTTTTCTGAAAATTTGGCGTTGTGAAGCATTTGTCAAACGTCTCCAGTCAGACAAGCTTACACCCAAATCAGATAAGTGCATTTTTGTGGGATACCTAAAGGAAACTTTAGGGTATTACTTCTACAACCGATCGGAGGGCAAAGTGTTTGTCGCTCGGAACGGAGTTTTCCTAGAGAAAGAGTTTCTCAAAGGAGAGAAAAGTGGAAGGACAATGCAACTCGAAGAAGTTCGAGATGAGCCAATAGGTCTTGACTCTACAAGTGATGCTAATGTAGCTGAACAAGTTGAGCCGCCTATAGCAAAAGAAGAACAGCCACAACCACGAAGGTCGGCAAGGCTCCGCCAAGCGCGAGAATTATTATTGTTGGACAATAATGAGCCTGCGACATATGCAGAAGCAATGGTAGACCCTGACTCCGTAAAATGGCAAGAGGCCATGGAATCCGAAATAGAGTCCATGAAAGAAAATCAAGTTTGGAACTTGATTGACCAGCCAGATGGTGTAAAAACCATAGAGTGCAAATGGATCTATAAGAAGAAGAAAGATATGGATGGAAATGTTCACATCCATAAAGTTCAACTTGTTGCGAAAGGTTTTCGACAAGTTCAAGGAGTTGACTACGACGAGACGTTCTCGCCCGTAGCGATGCTTAAATCTGTTCGGATTATTCTAGCTATTGCTGCACATTTCGATTATGAAATATGGCAGATGGATGTCAAGACAGCTTTCCTGAATGGAAACCTGACCGAGGACGTGTATATGATGCAGCTCAAGGGTTTTGTCGATCCAACCAATGCTGGAAAAATATGCAAGCTTCGGAAATCTATTTATGGATTGAAGCAAGCATCTCGGAGTTGGAACATTCATTTTGATGAAGTAGTCAAAGGGTTTGGCTTCATTAAAAATGAAGAAGAGGCTTGTGTTTACAAGAAGGCAAGCGGGAGCTCTATTGCATTTCTAATCCTGTATGTGGATGACATACTGTTGATTGGAAATGACATTCCTATGCTTGATTCCATAAAGACTTCACTGAAAAATAGTTTTTCGATGAAGGATTTAGGGGAAGTAGCATACATTTTGGGAATTAAGATCTATAGAGATAGATCGAAAAGACTTATAGGATTAAGCCATGATATTTATATTGACAAAGTGCTAAAGCGGTTTAGCATGGAGGAGGCAAAGAAAGGGTTCTTGTCTATGTCACATGGCATACACCTTAGCAAGACTCAGTGTCCTCGGACGGCTGATGAGCGGGAGTGCATGAGAAAAGTTCCATATGCCTCGGCAATTGGATCTATTATGTATGCAATGATAAGTACACACCTAGATGTTTCTTATGCTCTAAGTGTTACGAGCAGATACCAGTTTGATCCAGGTGAAGGTCACTGGACAGCTGTGAAAAACATTCTTAAGTACTTGAGAAGAACTAAGGATGTGTTTCTTGTCTATGGAGGTGAGAAGGAGCTCGTTGTAACGGGTTACACCGATGCTAGTTTCCAAACCGACAAAGACAATTCAAAGTCCCAATCAGGTTATGTGTTCACAATGAATGGTGGTGCTGTAAGCTGGAAGAGTTCCAAGCAGGAGACCGTAGCTGATTCTACAATGGAAGCCAAGTACATCGCAGCTTCGGAAGCTGCGAAGGAAGGTGTTTGGATAAGGAAGTTCCTTATTGAGCTTGGTGTGGTTCCAAATGCATCCAGTCCGCTGGACCTTTACTGTGACAACAGTGGGGCTATTGCGCAAGCAAAGGAGCCTCGGAATCACCAGAAGAGCAAACACGTTATGCGGCGATTTCATCTAATTCGAGAGTTCATCGAACGTGGTCAAATTAAGATATGCAAAATACATATAGATTTGAATGTCTCAGATCCGTTGACAAAGCCACTCCCGCAGTCCAAGCATGAGGCGCACACAAGAGCAATGGGTATAAGATACATTCTAGATTGACTCTAGTGCAAGTGGGATACTGTTAGAAATATGCCCTAGAGGCAATCATAGAGATGATCATATTTCCTTGTATTCATGATTAATGAAGTGTTCCTTGAATATCCATGAAAGGCAACTTGTATTGATTGACAATTATGTGAATTATCTGTGAGACTCTTTACTTGTATGGTTATTCTAAAGCTGTTCCTAGTCAGAGTTCATGTGAGGACACACATGGATATTAGACTAGCACATGTATTAGTTGATGACTATGTTTCATAAGTCATGGACATGTAGATGTCAAACTAATAATGTGGGCTCATGTGGGACATGAGTCTGAACTGACCCAACACGAGAGATGGTGATTTCTCATTACACAATATGTACGCTGTGTCCTAAGACCTGAGATCGTCGTGTACTCAAGATGTGAACCGACTTACTTAGGAGCCATCAAACGCTGCACCGTAACAGGGTAGTCATAAAGGTGGCTTTCGGGTCTGTCAAGAAGCATGCTGTGAGACATAGTCGGTCAAGATGGGATTTGCCCCTCTCTACAAGAGAGAGATATCCCTGGGCCCCTCAAGTGATTCGGATCAGGAAATGCATGGACTTGCTGGGGTTAAGAGTTAACCAAGGATTCCGAATCACAGGATCGAGAAAGAGCGATTGGCTTAGAGCTAGACCAAATATCGTGAGGCAAAAGGAACAACATGTATATGACATTGTGACGGCTCATCTGATATGATCTTTGCGTGCGTATAGGAGTTGACATGTCTTGCTAGAGGCCGCTGTCTACTATTGGGCCGAGTAAGAGTACTCGGGCCATGTCTATTCGCATGTGAGCCCATATGGTCACACACTTAAGGAAAAGATGCCTGATAAGGATGAGATCCAAATTAGACTGGGCTTAGGTGCACTAATGGGCCTCTCAGTCCCAAAGGAGGCGCCCAATGTGGGGCCCAAGAGGAGCCCACCTAAGGGAGCGCCCAGGGGCTATAAAAGCAAAGGGAAGGGGGCACCCAAGGCTAACCCTACCTTTTTCTTGGATGCCGCTACAGTACCCCCTATGCTACAGTACCGCGCCCCTGAACAGTGCCGCGCTACAGTACCTCCCCCCCTCTCTGGTGCGCCAAGCCCTAGGTCGCCCTCGAGGACCTAGCAGTCCGGATCGCAACGCTTCTTCTCGTACGTGTGGATACCTTGGAGGTGCCGCATCTGCTGCACAAGGACGAGCCGCGCGTGAGGAGGTTCTCGCAACTGCACTGTCGGCTACATCTGTTCGACTACATCGACGCGCGACAGAAATTCCGCATCCGCGCGTCTAGTGGTAATCTCGTGATCTATAACAGCAGTAGATCCTGTTTATGGGGAGAAAAATTTTGTTTTGTGTCCCCATATCCCTACAAGCAGGAGGAGAGGAGAACGAGGAGGAACGGCCACCGCTGCTGGAGCACCGTCACGCCAGTGCCCATACACCTTCACCGCCGTTGCTGCGCTGCACGGCACGACCTCGATGCTCCCATGCTCCGACTCTCCGATGCACGAAGCCCTCCGACTACGAGACCGACCGGTGAGCGCTGCTGTCCACACTCGCCTTCCTTCCTGTGCCGGTGATGCATTACCTATGAGTTGCTTGTAGCAAGCCATAGGAACCCCCTACCCTCTTGTGTTCGTTTGTAGAGACTCGACGCCGCTCCACCGCCGTAGACCACAAACCGCCGTCGCCCTTTCCCCTGCGCTGCCGTGCCAAGCTCGCTTGGCAAGGCCATGCGCGGCCCTGGGATGCCAGGTGCCCCGCTCATGTGTGTGCCACCTAGGCCGGGAATCTCCAAGGCGACGCCTTTACTCGTCGCGGTAGGGCCTGTGCCATTCCACATTGCCGGTGCTATTCCACATTGCCGGTGCTACTCTGCAGCCGCCGTTAGGGCCACTGTGGCCGCGCCATGGCCTCGCCATGGTCACGCCCGACGAGCACCATGTGAACGTCACCCAAAGGCCATGCCTTTGGCTTCTCCCTATGCGCCGTGATCTAGACTGCCCTCGGAGCCAAGCCGAGCTCGCCGGCGTAGCCCAGACCACCATGGCCTCGCCATGGCCACCCCACAGCCTTGCTCGCTGTGCACGTCGCGCGCACTAGCGCCTCTGCGGCAATCTGCCGAGCACCTTGTGTGCGTGCACCCACACATGCCGGCCAAGACACACACACCCACACTGGATCTGGGCGAGCCGCAGCGGATTCGACCGCCACTGACATGTGGGGTCACCCTGTTAGAGAGAGGAGAGAAGAGTTGCCCGCGGGCCCAAGATGTCAGCGAGAGGGAGAGGAAGATGAAAAGAAAAGGAGGAAGTAGATGAGGTGGGCGAACTCGGTGGTCCAAGACTGAAGGAAGCCCAAAATGTCCTTAAGGCTGTTAGCCCTAGCCACTTAACCCTTTTACCTTTTTCTTTTTAACTGGCGCGGACAGGTGGGTCCTCTAATTAACCATGGACCCATTGACCCGTCAACATCGACCGACCCCATGCTGATGTCACACTGATGTCATGCTGATGTCTGCCACATGGCTGATAGAGTATTTTTCTTTTTTTGAAATTAATTTATTAATTTTAGAAATGCTTTTAAACCTAAAAAATTCATAATAAATTAATCGGAGCTCCGAAAATTATGAAACTAGTTTCATAATTCTTCTAAAATTGTGAACTTCCCGTTAGAGTAGGTTTTGATGTGATTTGGAACTTATTTGGAGAGTTTTGTGCATGTTTGCACTTTGGCCCTTATAGTTATTCATATTTACGAATAGGACTTGGCGCCGAGGAGCTGATCGAGGATGAGGAGTAGAAGGAAGGCCATGAGTACTACGAAGAGCCCTTAGGTTCAAGCCCATCTCCGACTTGAATACCTATTAGCCATTGCATGCTAGTTTTGCTACGCTTTACTATCTGTTATGATGAGATGCACCTGCATGGCTCATTTAGTACTGTATTCCTTGCACTCCCATGTATACCTTGATTGATTATTGAGATGCTCTGGCTACTAGTATCCCATCCTTAGATTTCCTCCTGCCACTGCTAGAAGCATCACCACCACTATGATCACGCTCTATGGTTCTCCCAGATTCACCACAAGACTCCCACTCTGGTCGTTACTCTCCCTACGAGACTTCTTGAGCAAATAATCCTTAGACAAAAGGATAGAAGTAATATCATCCATGTCAATAGAATCTGTGCCATAAAGGATCTGATCTCTGATGCCATCATAAAAATCTGGGAATGAATACAAGAACAAAACAACCAAATGATCTTTATCCATAGAGTTAGCAACATTCTGATAATCAAGCACCGCTTTATTGAACTCATCAATATATGCTTGATAGGAGTGCCTTTTTGCATACACATCCTAAACAAGCGCATCATAAGGTAGAAATGACTGAGAGTGATTTATCCAAATAGAGATATTCCAATTTCTTCCAAATAGCCATTGCAGATTTTTTTTCTCACAAACTTGACTCAAAACATTATCAGCAAGAGCCAAACGGAGCACTGTCAATGCCCTCTTATCTATTGTCTTCAACTCATTCTTATTAGATGGGCTAGCCAAATCTGGATCAACAATTTCTAAAGCCATGTCTAAACTCTTCTCAACTAGGAGAGACTGCATTTTCACTTGCCATAGTCTAAAGTCACCACTTTCATCAAACTTCTCACTTCTAATGTTGATATTTTTGAAGCAAATCAGCCAATCAACTTGTGCCAATGATAATTAATAGCTCTAATATCACTTGTGATAACAATGGAGCAGCGGAAGAATCAAATCAGTAAGCTAATCTGTTACAAGCATTTCATCAAACACCTTGCGTGCAGAAACTAAAACAACAGATAGCTTCAAATCTTGCAAGTACAAGCTGTCCAATGCATCAACCAACAAAATACTTGCAGCAATAGCTCACTAGAACATCAAGCCCCATCATTTTGTCATCAATACATATGCATCTCATGCCAACTCAACCATATAAGCAATGCCTTCACATATGACAAGATAGTGGCTTGAATCAACAACCCCTTGCGGAGAAAAACTACGGGTGATGGTGAGGCAAATCACTATGAGATGAAGCAATACACGAGGTGAGAGCCAACAAGATGGGGAGGCTCCAAATCCCCCACTCAATTTTACTTTCTATTGGATGGATTTGGTGGATCTAAACCTCTCATCTCTTCTTCCCCCACTCTCTAACCCTATCTTTCAAGAACAAAATGAGAACACCTTTGTTCAGTTTGCAGCCAGGAAAAGAGCATATAATGGAAGCTTCACAAAAAGACCTTCGGAGCTCAAAACAAT